>NC_143205.1:8992500-10250000 GCF_051530095.1 Phoenix dactylifera
CTTTGTTTGGAACTTAAAAGACCATAAATATTTTAACTCTCATTTGTAGAGGATTCATGCAGACAAGTGAAAATTGCAAAAACTTGGACAATGCAGATTACATTTGAATATGACAATTTGAGTTGGGACTTCAAATCATAGTCATATGTGTTCAGGTGAATATCTATCTAATGTGACTTTTAGCTCCGTGCTCATATGCCTTTCCTTGCAGCTCCAACCTTTTTCATTTTCCACCAGTCCCTTTTAATTTTATTTTTATGTTATGCTCATGAGTGTGAGCATTTATTGGAGAATCATAGACTGTCGAGTGTTTATACTTTGCTTGTTTCCCCATTCTCATAGGAGTCGGGTTTCAGGTTTTAAGTAAAACCCTTGCTCCTCATGTTTCATTGTGCCATATAGGCGGTAGTTTTGCAAGGGTTTTACTTAAAACATCTATCGTTTCCTTCTGTTCTTTGTTGCAGTACATTGTTCGGCCATGCCAGATTTCCCTGATTATTTTCTGATCTTTAGTGTTCCAGCTTTGTAATCTTGAATGTTATGCCTCATCTTTATGGGGATGCATGCATGCAAGAAAATGTGCTTCCCTTGTTACCTTATTATCTTTAGACTTCTATAAGCTACTGCAAGCTTGTTACGTTCACAAAATCTTAGTATTTATTTTATTCCTTTTCATTGGCAGCTATGAACTACCGCTATAGTAGATACAGAGCCAAATATTAACCTCTGGTTGTAAATTGCTGCAGGGTCATATTTTTGTGTTGATTGGACAGAAGTTTATTTCTGAATGGTACAGTAATTTTTTTTTTTTGTTTTGCCATCTTACATGATGATGGAGTGGCAATAGTTGATATGGAGGCGGCCATTGAATAGATCTTAGGCCATTTCTGACAGTTCTTTATATAAATAGAGGGATGGCTGCGTGGAAGTGAAAATTACAGTTCTTCCAGCAATCATAGGTGCTGGAAATTCTGAGAGGCACTTGTTACTCTGAAGCTGAGCTGTGAGCAATTAATGGCTCAATAAAAATGACAATCAGAATTGTACAGTCTTACATCTTTAAGCATAAGATATTGTTTTGTTAAATAAAAATAACTGTGCATAGATCATACAACAAAGCATTTCTTGTTACAGTTCTACACTATGGGAATTGTAATGTATATTGTCTGTTAAAGTTGATGAGTTTGATGTATTTTCATATTTGCTATACAATTTCATTTATGATTTCTTCACTGCTGTTGAAATTTCTTCAAGGACCAATGGTGAATTGCAAACTGTTCTGGTGGTCGGGGAATTTTGTAGTTAGTATATGGTTGAGGTCCTCCCTCCCCTCCACAACCCCCCATTGACGAGCTCCTCACTCTTTCTCCCTCTTTCTCGTCGTTCCCTAGCTTTATGGCACCCAAAAATCCGAGCCATGGTGCTCGGCAGACTGTCGATAGATAAATTGGCCAAAAATCAACTAAGAAATCTTTTGTTTGTGTCCCCTATTTTTATTATTTTTCTCTCTTTTTTTGGCCGCCTCCACCGTCCGTGTTCATCACCGAGGCCTTCGCCCCATCTCTATGTTGGCCCCTAGCAGATCTCGAAGCTCCAGAGGCCGGCAACCCAGCTGGAGACTAGATTTGATTGGATGAAACAACCCCTGTTTGGCCCTTTTTCCTCTTTTGCATCGGTCGTCGCCATTGATAACTCACTACTGCCCACCTTTGCTGCATGCTGCCACCCCGACGGACCTTTGGCTGCGCCTTATCGGACCACACCACTCCCTTCCTTTCTTCTTTTCCTCTTCTTCTTCTCCTGCTTGTCCAAAATTAAAAAGTAGAAAAAGAAAAAAAAAAAGGAGAAGAAAGAGAAGATCCTTTCTTTCTCTTTCTTCTTCTTCTCTCTCTTTCTTGATCGAATCACTTAAATCTGACCCACTTGGAGCCACCACACACCCGACCACTGCACCCCCGACCACCGCACCCTTTTCTTGTTATTTTAATACTATTAAAGTTATCAAATATAAATTAGTTTTGCTTCTAACGTTATTAAATAGGTTTAGCATAATCATATAGTTAATTTTGAGGGTTCAACACAAAAGAGGTAAGTGGACGTTATATTTCTTACTAGTTTTCAAACTTGTAAGTAACTCTGACACTCCTTATTGATTTTTAAATTTCTACATAATTTTCATACTTATGATTTATACAAAAATATGAAATAATATTAAATATTGATGATATCATTTTTTTTCTTAAAATTAAGGATCAAGTTTATGACATAAAATTCATAATTTGATATGAAAGTTTGGTTCTACAAATGTTCTAATACTAATGACTTCTCTATGAGTTATGGACTTTAAATTATGAATTTGTATTTTTGTTATAAGAAAATAATTTTATAATTGTTCTACTGTTAAATATTATATTATGGACTACGAATACACTTTATAACCTTTTAGCAATTTGTCTATATATGATCTAAGATAATATGATTTAAGAAAATATGATTGAGAAAATTTATTTTAAGAAAATATTACAATGAACTCTCAGATAGCTATGTGCAGCCTTTGCCAGCAGATTATAATAGTTAGTATACGGCTCTTGCCAGTGGATTACAATAACTTGGCATATGATCATCGGTAGCAGATTACAATAGCTTGGCGTACAATTCTCGCTAGCAGATTATAGTAGCTTGGCATATGGCCCTAGCCAGCAGGTTTCAGTAGTTGACATAATATTGATTATGACTCTGTTATGGATATAAGGTGACCTTAGTATTTAATCTGAGAGAATTATTATAAATTATGCTATGGCAAAATGATGAATGATTTATGATTTTAGCATGAATTATAATTTTGTTGATGAACTGGGAATCATATTTATATAATTTACATAATTATGCATATGCAAGAGCACGATTGATATATGATTATTCTATTATTATAAAATATTTTATTTTTTAATGGTATTTTTTCTCTAAATGATTTATTGATGCATGTAAAAATTGGTGCTTAATCCGATAAAGTAGCACAAGATTTACTTACTGAGTTGTGTAGCTCTTATCTCTTTTTATTTTTTTTCCAAATAAATAGAATCACTAGATATGAAGAATGATCCATGCTGGGAGTTCGTGCTAGCAAGTTTGGCAATCTTGTAGAAGAATTTTAGTATTTTAATTGATTATAAATTTATAGTTATTGACTTTTTGACTTTTGAGGTTATGGGTTTTTGAATTTAAATTTGGATTTATTCATTTTGAACATGCACTTATTTATTGATTTAATGGATGATGGATGTGGATCATTTTATTAATGTTGTGGTTCAAATCTGGCCCGAGGGTGACCACGCCGGTGGAGCCGCCGGTGGTGAAAAGGGGAAGACGAGAGCCACCTCCAGCGCGACGGCTGCGGACCTGCACAAAGCCTCACCGGTTTTTCCGATGAGGGCCCTCCGACGATCAAGTTAGAGTGGGTAAATTTGGTCCAGCCGAAAAGTTCCTTAGAAATTACCTGATCGAGCTATTTATAGCCTCGGTGGAGTGGGCCAGATGATGGAGGTACTGTCAGTCCTCATCATGAGGAGGGATGGCTCTGAGCTGGATGGCGTGCAGCTCAGGTAGGCCGGTGACGTGCAGTACAACCCATTCTTAAGAACGGTAGGGCGTTGACAATCATAACAGGGTATGGCCGGAGTAGTCAAGGTGCCGTCTGACTGCTGTTGGCCGGTTATGGAGACATGACACGGCGGTGTGGTGGAGTACGGCCATGTAGGCGGGTGTAGGCCCGCACGTGGATGTGGTTGTTGGCGAGGCTGAGCCCGTTAAGTAGTCGCATCATGCGTTTGGTGAGGTTGGCTCGGTGGAGATTAGGAGTGACTCAGTTTTTCGAGTTCCGAGGTGTACTTGAGGGAGCGCTCCGAGCTCAAGGGTCGGAGCGTATGCTGTGTATCGCTGGGGTTGACGTCTCGAACTTGGTCGGGTCGGATCGGTGTTTGTCTGGAGGTACCCCAAACTTGGTCGGGGGAGTTGGCGAATGTCCAGAGTTGGTGGAGCTTTAGACGGAGTTCCGAGAATGAGCTGGCCCCGGGCCGAAGTGAAGATCCAGTCATTCATCGTTGGTGTTTACTGGGCCGAAATTGGGCGGCTTTTTAGTTGTGGGCTGGACAATCCATTTTTTCCTCATTTGCCCCCTACTTCCGAGGTCGAGCTGCCTTGCTGCTCAGACGATAGAAGTAGTCAGATTTTTGATCGTCCAGTACTTTAGTTTCATAAACAAAAGAGGTGTGCACTGGACTTGGTATGCTTCGGTGCACTTCTTGGCCGAGAGCTCGGCACTAGATTCGGGACGTTCGAGCTGCTAGGTTTTTCAGGAATAGAATTCACTGCGGAAGTTTTCCGGGGTTCCATGTGGGTCTCTTTCTGGAAGGTGGTTGAATTGGGATGAGGAGGGTTTGGACCATTAAGTCTCCATCCCCCGAAGCATTCCATTTGGCGGAGCATGAAGAGTCGGCCATTAATGCTTCGTTCCAATGCGTCTCATCTGGCGAAAGATGGGAGGCTAATCATCAATATTTCGAGCTCCAAGCGTCCTTCATAATGATTTGCATTTAGCAAGGCGATTCAGAGAGATTTGTTGAGGCCGTCTTAGGGCTCGCCATATGGTGAATTTCGGGACGTATGATTATTTAAGTCGCCTGATCGAAGCCACTACGGTGGCCTATATAAGGCCTGAAGAAGGGGTCGTAGGGTCGTTATTGGACCCTCCCCTTGCTCCTGATCTAGCTGCCGTCGTCGGAGTGTTGGGATTTTCTTTTGGGATCTCTCAGCTAGCCTTTGCGCCACCCATTGTCTTTCTCTTTCGGGGGTCATTCTCCTTCACTCATCCATCTTTTTCCTACGCGCTTTTGGGTAGGCATTTTATCCTTTCTTTCGATCGCTCGAAGAGTTTTTCGACTTCCTCCTCCTTTTTAGTTTCAAAACTTGGGCAATGGACTCACCGACGAGGGCATCGATGTTCGATGCAGGTCCATCGCGAGTTCCGGCTTCTTCTGAGGTGGAAGAGGTGGAGTTGAGGTGGGCCTGAACCCATATGGAATCGGCTCGCTCATGACCGATGAGGATCTGGGCTCGGTTCGAGCCCGATTTTTCATCCTTCCGGAGTTCGTCCTTGAACTCCCGAACCTCGGGGGCCGAGTTACCAATCCCCCAAACGGTTGGGTCGGAGTGTACATAGATACACTCCAAGCAGGACTGAGGTTTCCTCTTCATAGGTTCGTAGGCGAGCTTCTGATGGCATATGGCCTGGTGCCTGCGTAGCTTGCCCCGAATTCATGAGGGTTAATCATCGGCTTCCTCGCCGTCTGCCTGGCGCACGGCTTCCTCCCCCTTAGTGAATGTCTTCAGGAGTTGCTTTATATTAAAAGGCAACCCTGTAGATAAAGGATGGTGGTACTTCTTCCCTCGAGGAGGCCGCAAGCTATTTGGGGGCCTGCCCACTTCCATCCATGGATGAAAGGATAACTTTTTCTACATCTCCTCTGAGCGGTCGTGGGAATTTAATCCGACCTGGAGCTTTCTATTGGCCTCGGTGAATAATAGGCTCCTGCAGTTATCGCAGTCCGAGCAGAAAACCTTAGATGGTTTTCTCGGACTGAAAGAGACTCCTTGGCTTACTGACCTGCTCAGCGAGGAGGCCTTGGTGAATCTTGGCTTGAGTTCGGCCCATCCCGAGGGTAAGAGCAATTTGACTTTTCCTTCTTTCCTTTTTACACTGAAGATGCTGACAAAACTTTTTGTCTTTAGATATCGCAGGGATGATTTTCGACACCAAGATGCTGGTGGCCATATATTTTAGATTTTATATTGCATTTTTGTCACTTGTATTATTTTAATATTTTTGAAATCATTGATTGATTTTCCAGTTTCAGCATTTTTTGAATTTAATTTTTTTACATCAATCGTTGGTTGGTTAACTAAAGTATGTCAAATCATTGAGGAAGTGATCAAAATTTCTTGTTATATTATGATTATCTTCTACTAGAATAAGAAATAAAGAGGCTATTTTTATTTGTAAACTTTACTAAGTTCAAGAATATATATTTCATCATAATAATTCAACTATCTTTTCTATAACAAAACAATGTAGAGAAAATAATAGAAAATTTAGGTCCATTGCATTGTTAGAGACAAATATATGTACAAGATTAAACTTCCTCATGATATGTTATATTTATTTTTTTCAAATATTAGCATTTTTTATGCCTTCAAACCATTTCAAAAATAATTATTTTATCTAAAATGTCTACATGAGAATGCAAATAGCTTTTTCTCATGAGAATATGGTCGATCCTCCAATCTCCACATGTTTTCTATCCATTTGAGAGAATTTTTAGATTTTATAAATGTTACTTCTTAGGCTTGACATTCTGTATAAGAGGATGATGCATGATTTTGGATAATATAAAGTGTACATTTTGATTGCACGTATAATTTATCAATATATAAGATAAGAAAATATTTCTATACATACATTTATGAATGTCTTAGCAGTCTAAGTTTCAAGAGACTTTTAGTATAGTTCATGTAACCAGCATAGTAATATAGGTTTGACATTCTTATGTCCCCTACATTTATCAATCTTTTGGTATGCACTATCTTGTGCTGGAGTCCAATATCAAACGTTATGGTTGTTTTATAAATATCATTATAAAATTGGTAGATTGTGCAAATCTAATATGTATATGTATTTTCTTACCTTATAAACGAAAGCATGATAGCTTTTTCAAACTAGTTACTCTCATTTATTTGCCCAAAATTATGCTTGTCCTAAAACTAACATATACTTTCTCCTTTCATCTTTCTATGCAGCAAAAACCAGATTCTCTATCTTAAGAAAAGGAATCGATCAAAGCCCACACGCACTTCCTTTTGATTTAGCAATATACCCATACAATCACACTGAATGAGGTAAAGGCATCATCCTAGCATAAAAGGACTAAGCCCTAGCAAGATTGAAAGAGCAAAGAGTGAGAAACTAAAGATAGGACTAGGTGCATAAACAAGTGTTGACTCCAAAGATATAATCCTTCACCTTCTCCCATACATTTGATGTGATTTAGAGATTACCATACTCACACTTGGCAAGATCTTCAGTTCAATGAACATGGACAATTTCCCCACCAACCTTTGGTCAAATAAAGAAGCTTCTGCTATTATGACCATTAGCAACCTTATTCCATCACCACTCCAACACCATGGCTCACTCACCCTTCCAACTCAATAATCTATGAATGAAGCATTGGAGGAAAATTGGAGTAATCAGCAACCTTTGTGGTAGCAACACCATGAGAATGCTCAAAATAGCTCCAATCAATCCTCCCATGATGAGATCACCTTAGAGGATCTCCTTGTCAGTTGGGGAGTAGTTAAGAAAGGGCATAACTCTTGCTCAATCTCTTTCCAGCCATCACCACCAAATATGTATAATACATCTAGCTTTCCAACTCATCAAATGGGTGAACTATTAGAAAAAAATCAGGGTGATCAACAATCTTTATCGAAACAACACCGAGAGAATGCTCATAATAGCTTCTGTCAATCCTTTATTGGAGAGATAACATTTGAGGATTTTCTTATAAAATCTGGAATAATTCTAGAAGGGCAAAGCTTCTATAAAACCTCTTTCCACCCATCACCACCAACTATATATGATACATCTAGCCTCCAAATGGGTCTAGAAGGGACAAGTTTTGGCCAAGTGGAGTGGTAGCATATGGAGACCATTGGGGCCCTGAAAGTGTTACAAGTGGTGTGGGCCCAGGAGGGATATTTTATGAGAAAGGGTGGATGGACATGACGAAGATTAAGGGCAATGAGCAAATGGTGGAAGATGTGGACCATCAAAATCTTGAAAACATCATGAGTAAGGCATGCCAAACAAAAATGTGCTATAATACAGAAGGAAGGATGGGGATCACAGAGATTGGAGCACAACAAAATAAGGTGGATAATAAAGGCCATATTGGAAGTGCCATGAGAGGGGTATCCCTAGAAGAGATGTGCTTCAGTGGGGTAGGGAGCATAGGGACCAAAAGAATCGAGAAATAACAATTAGGTATGGGATCATCAGTGACCCCGATATCAATAGATAGTCTAATTATCGAGCCTAAAACATATAATGATAAGGAAATTGTACGGGATAGGAGTGGCAAGCGAAAGCGCAAGATGTACAAACAAAAGAGAAGGAGATGGAGAAAAAGATGAAAGACAAAATCAAGAATTGGAAGTCTGCTTCCTGCTCTCGCGCTAGAAAAGAGGTACAAGCTTATTCTTAATTAAATAAAAAATAATATATTTATTTTCTTGACGCACTTTAATGTCACATGATGTTGTTGCATAATCATACTTTCAACATAATTTCTCAAAGCCTATGGTTATTTCTGACAATTTTTGGTCGGCATACATACTTGTTCAATTAAATGAAAGTTATGGTTGATTTTGCCGACAAATAATATCAGTAAGTTCTTGCTACAAATAATTGCTACCTACCTCATTTTGAGATGTAGTTACATACTAGGTATCTTAAGATGCATGTTTGTTACGTTAGGAGACTAGAATGCATCATATGCCTCCTAGCATGCATCTCAAGGTGGGTTCGATGTCATCATACTAGTGAAAATTATTATTCTCTCAAGTAGTGAAGAAAATTCAATTTCGGAAGGAACTGTATTTGGGTTCCTTATAATATATAAGATATGGATTCCTCTACTCTTAGAATATAATATGCCCCTACTTGTCAAACATGAGACCTAGGATATATTGACCAAATCTAACATTTCTAGGGAGAATTTTTAAATACCTACCAAACCCCAGCTTTTGAAGTGGGCTTGTGCTTTCTTACTGCTATTTTAGGGCATGAATAAAGAATTAACTTATGGGATGCTTAAATTAAAAGCATATATATATTTCTTATCTTTCTATCCAGAAAAAAAGCGAGGGGCTTGACCAGAAGCCAGTCTGCCCTATTTGCATTAAGAATGTATGTGGAAACCAAACCAAGGGGTTTGAATCAATTTTTCCTCCTACATCTATGATATTTGAAAGCATTTAAAGGCTATAACCTAAAGAATTCTAAAAAATTTGAATACATAGAATTCCTTGACCATTATCCCATTTGCCATCTTCATATCACAGTCAACAACATGGGATGGACTCAAGACCAAACCAAATGAATTTTCTTCTCGAAACCACACTGTATTTAGAAAACTCCCACCTATGAGTATCCCCAGCTCCCACTATCATCTCCTTAATTTTCAAGCTTTCTTCCTTGATCTCTATCTTATTCTTTTGCTCGCCATTCTTTGTTCTTTAAGCTACATATAATGCCAACGTACTCCAATTATTTTGTGTGTGGTCACTCTCCCATTGGTGGAATGAGTCTCCAAGGCCACTCCAAAAATAATCTTACATGAGGTGGCTTCATGTGATGACATTCATGAGGAATAGAAGAGGTTTCTTTCTCCTTTTAGAGTCTAAATTAAGAGAGCAAAACAAAAAAAAAGATGCAGGAAATAGTATGTTATATATATATATATATATATATATATATATATATATTAATCTTTAGTTGTTAGAGTTATTGCATCATATTTATTCCATTCTTCTATTGTGGTTCAACACTTTAGAAACGAAGGTAAGTGACGAGATATCTTTAGTTTTTGGAGTAACAATTCATTTAATGTAAGCTCTTCAGGAGAGATTATTGGATGTCCTACTTCTTAAGAAGCTTTCTTTTTGTGGTAAAATTATTTTTTTTTTTTATAATTTGTTTTTGACCTTCACTTTGCAAAATTTACATAGGCTTACAGGATGGTTTTGGAATGGAGGGTTAATCAACTTAACAATGAGAATACCCGATTAAAAAGGGATCTCGAGGAGCTAAGAATAGAGACGGTATGATTTCTTTACCACCATCCCTTTTCTTTAAGAGCACAAATCCTTTGTAGTGCACATGCAGCACCGTAGAGTACTGTGCATCCCTAGATGGCCACCATCAGAAGATGAATGGCTATCAAACAAAATAGTCCATGAGCACATGTCGTGTCATAGATATCATACATTGTTTGATGGTCGTCTATCTCCTAACGGCGGCCATTCAGGGATGCACAATCGCACCATAGCAGATCTGGGTTGTTTCTCTAAATCTTTCGGTGTGAATTTAAGTTATTGCCTTTTTGACCAATTTTTAGTTCCAAAAATTACTAACTCATTAAGGAAATTGGTCCCTCATGCAATTGATGGTAGCTTCAAAAGCCTATGGACCAGCAGGAAAATACCAACGATGGAAAGACTGATCATGCATGTGGCCGTTATAACAGCTGTCCGCTCTAAGATGTTGCTACTATCAAATAGCTGCCATCCTACTATTCTTACCGGTCTTCTTGTATGGAATGTAGGCAGCTCATAAGAGTAACAATTGCAAGGTGTTTTACTTATCGAACTTCGATAGTTTTAAGCTTGAGTAGAAAAAAAAATAAGGAGTACAAATCATAAGCCTATCAACGCTCTATCCCTAATTGTTGGTTAATTATTCTTGAATAAGTGTATGTTTTAGTTTATTTTTGTAAAAAGCCAGTGGCATCTCTTTATTAAATCTTATGACTTTTCAAAGATCCACCAAACCAAACTCTTGGGACTAACCATAGTTATAAGGTGGACTGAACCAAGGAATTAGTCATTAACAATGTAGTGGCAAACTAAGTTCTCCCAATAGCATTGCACTGCATCAAATATTGATTCTCCATGGTCTGTTTGCACACTTGGATTAGTGCGCAGTAATGGGGATCATGTTTGTTGGTCGGCGTAAGCACTCCCGAGTACGGAGAAGATACATGTTGATTGAAAAACTAAACCACATCAGAAACGATAGAGATCCTTGTGGTGTTTAAGTGCTCACGAGCCCATCTACCTATCAACTTGAATTTTTGAGAAGCTGAAGCACAATCCCATATCGAAAGTGGTAGGATCCTTTAAACACTCATGAGCCCATCCACCTATCAACTCGTGTTTTTGAGTTGAACATTATCACCAAAGACACCACACTTTAGAAATAATTTGTAATAACTTTACCAATTTATCATTTTTTTGTTAGAAATATTCTGTATGCAGCTAACCAGCATGTACATGGTCATTGTCCATTATAAACGAGCACTGCTAGCTGAACCAATTCACGGGACAGTTTAGTGGGACAGCTGAGATGGCAATGCTTGCAAGGATACCCAGCGGAGAACTTGAAACAGAGAAAGGGGGGATCTTTGAAGCTTGGAAATAGAAAGCAAGTCTCTTCATCTTCCTCTCTTCTCTGCTTCCCCTGCCCTCAAAACTCAAGGGAGATCCTCACCCCTTTCCCTTCCTCTTCCAATTAAATCAGTCCAAGGTTATTGGTTGATATCCACGACTAATATTTGGCATAGCAAATTCTGTCGACGGACCCCACAATTATCATCTCCAAAGCTAAGCAACATTAAGCAAATGTTTCAGTTATCACCATTCTGGTAAAAACACCTGAAACCAGAATAAATAAG
Source organism: Phoenix dactylifera (assembly GCF_051530095.1). Classification (NCBI taxonomy): domain Eukaryota; kingdom Viridiplantae; phylum Streptophyta; class Magnoliopsida; order Arecales; family Arecaceae; genus Phoenix; species Phoenix dactylifera. Next base: position 9,004,068 of record NC_143205.1, read on the forward strand.
CTGTCACATGATACCACTTTGATGCAGAAACATCTCCCAAAAAGAACAGCCTCTTGAAGGTGGCGACGTTCAATTCACAAAACAAAAGGTGCAAACCATGGAGCATGTAGATCATTCGGTTTATACATGGCGATACTGTAAGTTGTGCTATCACTTTGAAGTCCAATAGGATGCATCAGAAACATAATTCTATGCCTCGGTGCACCAAGGCACAGTTTCTCCTACCCGAGGAAGTTCATGACGACCAGATGGAGCACCAGATTGCAGAGAACAAAATCAGCATAAGCTCGTTCTGGTGGTAGATCCTGAGATGGATCGTTATTGGTTAATCCATAGAGTGATGCGAAGCTTAAAGTGAATGTTTTAAGTTCCAGCAGTAGTTACCTTAAACTCCTTATTCTCTTTGTTGACTTGAATGCGGAGACAAACTGCATCATCACATATGAGAGTGCTCGAACAATTAATTATCTCAAAAAGAGTAGCAGGAAAGAAGGTATCTGAGTTAAACTTCATACCTGCAAGTACCGCTGTACCTACACAGGAGAGAACTCCAGAGAGGAAAGAGTTAAATGGAAATGATCCAACTATTCCCATGTAGACAACCTGTTGCAGCACAGAACACCATAATGAGCAGTCATATGAATTGAGAACTAATCAGCATTACTATTATGCAGTACATTTGTTCTGATAATCCAAGTGTCGTCAATGAATTCATGGTTGATAATTATTAAAACTTCACTGTGCCCTTTATTTGGACATGGAAAACGGATCATCAGACTTGGGAAAAGCCTATAAACGATGATTACTTTGCCCTCTCAGTAACAGTTGTTTGTTACACATCAATTCTACGATCCTAGATTGTCAAGGTACCTAGGAATGACTCGTTGTCCAACACGAATGGGTTACCTTTAGTGGGCTTAATTCACAAAGGCTTTGGAGGAACATTTCAGTTAGTCCAAAATCAATATATGGAGGAAAGATGAATATTGAAATTCAGTCTGATAATCTATGTTCGGAAGCATATGTCGTGTTCAACATGTTTGTGGGACTATGCGTCCCCAGAAAAAAATGAATCGGACTAAAAAAGAAATGCAAAGTCAAGATCAGGCACCTAACCAGCACCTTTTGAGATACAGATCCATTTGTCTGGGCCAAACCCTATCCATTTAATGACCGAGAGTTAAGTAAGGTGGTGTCGTTGGAACATAAAAGGTCCAAGAGGTCAACCGGGATTGAATCAGGCCCCACTCAATTCAGACCCAATTCAATATGTTTAACCACAGGTTGGGTGTGCAGCCAGCAGATGGATAAAAGGAAAGGCAAGAGGAAACATATTGGCAGGCAACTACGCCAAGTGGTCCAAAAGACACATCAAAGGAACAGGAAGTGAGGAGACTTGGGTAGTAGACAACTATAGGTAACTAGCACAGTTAGTAAAAGATTTTTCTTTTTCAAGGAAAACAGCAATGAAAATCCTGCATTTAACCGATGAACAGTTAAGTAACATGACCTAACCTTCCTCTTCTTTTAAAAGGAAAGAATTTTTATTATGGACCTTACCGATAGGTTTAAGTTTCTTGGTCTCATGAATTTAACTGGGCTACACCTGTGATAGCTAGCCTATTTCAAATAATATAGTCCACTAAAATGTAACCAAAATCACAAGCACAACACCACTAGTATTGAATGCCTAGGATAGAGAACTTAGAAATAGCAGCAAAGCTTACTACAAATGTATTGTTCTAACTTTCAAGCCCTGGTTCTGAATACAAGACAAAAGTTTAGCAAATGTTATAAATCAATAATGACTTGAATCAATAATGCCGTTTACAATTTATTGACCAATTTATAGACAAAACACCATTATTAAACTACATGAGTAGAATTTTGACATGACTCAACCATGGCATCTACAATTTACTGATCAATCATGCACAAAGTACCACTATCAACATTCCGTGAGTAGAACTTTAGACAAACAATGTCCATATATGATTGAAAAAACCTGTCATAAAAGCAGTCCATGTCTCCAATGAATAATCCACTTATTGATTTTTCTTTTCAATTTTCAATTAGGACAAAGAAAGCAACATAAATCACCCCCATCAGCATCTCAAATTACTTCATGAAAATCAGAAGGACAAAGAATTCCCAGAAAAGGCCCATTCAGTTTGAGATTTACTCTGCTACTAGATTTTGTCTTTTTCGTCACAGCAGACATATCTTTTCTCACAGAGTTAACAATGATCTTCAATAATTCATAGATCTAAACTTAAGGAACTTGGCCTTTTAAAATTATGCAGAAGCCAACCCATAATGAAGTGCTTAATCTTCTTGATGACATCACATCTTCACTAAGCTACTCTCGTGTTAGCTTTCAAAGACATTTAATAATAGGTAGATATCTCTCACTAACACCTTTTAGTTGTTATCTCGATTGCTAGAACATGGCTGAAAACAAGCAATTTCTTTCTTTTCCAAGGGAATTAGGAACTACCTTAATTCTTACTCTCATATATTCTTGTACATTGAAGAATACTAACCTATTCATAAAAACAGCAGTTTCCTTCTTGGTTTCCCCTGATTAACATACAAAGAGATCATGTTATTTGATGAAGATAGTCATTTTGGACTACCTGAACCATATAAAAAGATGTTGCCTTCAATGGTCAGGTGCTGCTCTTTATATCGACAAACTGGTATAGACAAGTAAGAAGAGTACCACTATCATGGCATTCAAAACCTCATTGCAGAACTAATACTGAATATTATTTTTTTATGTATCTTGTGAACCATAAATAGGAGACATTGTTTTAAATGTAGGATGGTATACACTTCCTCATGAGTTCAATGGGATTATCGACAGGAACCTCAGCATCATATACCATATCTGATTTTAATATTCTGAGATAATTCTATGAAGTTTGAAATAATATACAACACTAGAATCAATATTTGTTTTCATTTTTTCTTTTTTTTCATTTTGGAAAGAATGATAAGCAAGACCTAGGTTTGAGAGAAATGAAGAGCAAAGCCCAACTTTTCATATCATATATGGCAAAAATGGTATCTGCTCATACCTGAATTACAGCTGTAACAATAGCATAAACCACGTAAAGATCAATGATCTGCATTGTTTATAAATGAAGAGAGAAGACACAAGTCAAATCCTCTATCTTAATGAAACGAAAAGGAAAAGCAATATAAATTACAATGGATAAAACCCTTTCATATATTATGTGTATTAGTTAAACAATTATGTAAATGTCATATTGGTTCAAGTTTACATCCTATGTAATTATGAAACCCTTTCATATATTATGTGATTACATCTTATGTAAATGACATAATTGTTTCAGTTTACATCTTATGTAAATGTCCTATTGTTTAAGGATTTTATTTACATCTCATGCAAATAAATTTTGTTTAACTAATACATACATCTCATGCATACATTGTTTTAAACATAACCTTAAACAAGTATGAACATTATGATTACATGCATCTTATGTATATTTTCAGATCTGAAACTTTAAACCTATTATGCTATTCTCTGGATTTCAGATCATGCATTACTTGATTTAAAACATTGTAATCTATTTGCAATTCTAAAACAATTTGCAAGATCACAGCAAATAAAAATTTGCATGCTAAAAATTTCGCAACCTGAAATTTCAGCACACAGAAAATCCAGCAAGCATAATTTCTTTAAAAATCAGATTAAAAATATGGTAATCAATCCTTAAGTCCTAATCATGCTCCCTAGAACCATGGCTCTGATACCACTGCTGAGTTACGCCCCGTTCGATGCGACGTTCGCAGCGGAATTCGAACGGAACGTCGTTCATCGTATAAACGTGCCTCGGATCGTAGAATTCAAAAATTTTTCTGGATCCAAATACAGAAGATCTTTGAACTCATTAGGAAGGGGAGTGATGAGAGCACAAAAGTGCGACCTACATGTCACTAAAATTAGTGTTGTTGCTAACCGATAATGATAAATTCACTGGATTAATATTATATTTGAGTTTGACACAGATTTTAATAAATTAGAGATAAAATGCACATTGAGTACAAATTTGACTTCAGAAGGATCCCTTCCCAGATCCGACCCGGTTGAAGATCGCGTCGGGTCCGAGTCGGGTTCGGGTCCGAATCGGGTCCATTTCTTTTGTGCTTTTGGGAAATAATTTTGGGCAAATCTAATTTGGCCATATCATAACTATGAGGTGCTGGGTGACCCATGACTTGAAAGACTTGCAATTGACCTCCAGTCAGAATAGATGACCCGTGATTTCATTTCCTTCTCCCACTGCAGCGTAATCCAAGCACAGCGCCCAGCCAACTCGTCCGCCACATCGATCCCAAACGCTCGTTCGAACTTATCCGACCAAGCATCCGCGTCTCTCCCGTCAATCCCGCGGCGTCTTCCCAGCAATCTCTCAGCAGCCATCATCCCATGGCCGCCTCTGCATCACGCGTCCATGAATGGCATCCAACCGAGTCCGCGTGTGATCGCCTCCTCCCAGCTTCCATCCGTGAAGCATTCATCCCGCAGATCCCTCCTTCCGCTTCATCAACGCCTCCTCCCAGCGTCCGCCTCTCCCATGAGCTCAAGCATCCAAGGATCCCGAGCGATTTTCCAGCCATTTCTTCCGCCCATTTCAAATGCAGCCCGTAATCCCATGGATTGACGCCCTTTGCCTCCATGCGGGCCTCCTTCCTTCCGCGACAGCATCCTGCATTTCCTCCTTTCCGGATCAACGTCCTCAACGTCCGCCTACTCCCTCCTTCCGTTTCCAATCCCGCACCCATCCACGATCGGCTCTTCCCCGTCGATCCCGCGGCCAGCCTTCCGTTTCTTCGCCAGCCAGCGGATCCCATTTGCAGCATCCCTTCCGCCCGTGATTCTCCTGGAATCCCAGCGCTTCGCAATCACCGTGCTGCCAGCTCGTCCCCAACGCGTCTCCAAGGGCTATAAGAGGAGGGGGAGGAAGGAGAGTTGGGCTAGAGGGTGGCCGGCGGGTCCAAGGAGGAGAGGGTAGTCGGCTGGCCCAAAGAGGAGAGAAGAAGAAACAGAGCATTGCTCTATTCTTGGGAAGAAGAAAGAAATAAAAAATTATGTTTTATGTTGAAGTTCCACCGTGGGAGAGAGGGGGATCGAAGAGAAGTGATTTGTTTTTCTTCCTTTGTTTTCTTTATGTTTTATTTTGTAGAAGGAGGAAGCATTAGGCTTCCAATCTTCATTTTATTTTTGTAATTGTTCTTTTATGCAATCCATTAATTTTTCTTTTATGCAATTCATGTTTTAAGTCAAGTTTAATTCCTACAGTTTATTTTATGCATTCTAGAATTCTTGTTTTAGTTGGAATATATGAAATTTTCTTTCATTCAGTCTATGTTCCAGGCTTCAATCTTCCTAAATACTATTTTCATCCATGCCAAAATTTTCCTTTGAATAGTTAAATATTTTATTAAATTTATAAATGTTCTTCGATTCCAAGTATCTGTCTTTTTATTATTTTCAAATGGAAAATATTCTCTGATAGACTAGAGAATCATTTAACATCCTCAAAGTAATGTTTTTATTCTACCATTCAAAAATCGATTTAAAATCCGAGTGAATGTTTTAATTTTTATGCAACTCCAATTGCCTCCCTGCGGATCGACCTCTTACGACCACTATTCTTCGAGTAGAACAGATAAGAGTAAATTAAATTTAAACTTTATTTGTCGGTTCTAACAACGATCTATTTAGCATATTTTTAGGTAAACAGGAATCGGACGAACAGAATTTTGGCGCTGTTGCAGGGGAGGCAAATCGAGAAGTAAGAACGATCACGAAGATCAAATCGGATTTTGGATGCCCGGAGTGAACGCACTCCGGTAGTAAGTTTTTATTTTTATTAATTTTTCTTATTTTGATTATTTTTAGTTAATAATTTCATAGTTATTAAATTCTGAAATTTAAAATTTAAAGTTTTTTTAAAAAGTAAAAAAATAAAAAATTAAAAAAAAAGATAATTAAAAAAATTGAAAAAATTTCAAAAATTCAAAAATTTAAATTCAAAATTTGAATTCTGAGATTCGAAATTTGAAATTTAAATTTAAAAAAAAGTTAAAAAAAAATTTAATTAAATCAAAAAAATTAAAAAAAATATTATTTTGCTAGTAATTGATAGGGTGCAATCTCCCGAGGTTATCATACCTCTATTGGGACTCCTCACGAAGTAATCTCCAGAGCTTATTCAACAGATATTCGGAGATTGACTTACGCATAAGGATTGTGTTTAGTTTACATTCAAGTTATTGCTATATAAAAATTAAAAAAAAATTTAAAAAAAATTTAAAAATAGTAAATGAAATTAAAAAAAATTGCTTGCTCATTTAATGAATACAACCTAATGACATTTCATAAACTTTAAAAAAAAATTATTGAATATTTGCTGCATTTAGTATTAAGCATTTGCATAAAAGAATTTAAGGGCAAACCATTAAAAAGATAAGGTCGGAAAGTCATTACCTATCCTTAGCCCAAAAATCACCACCCTGCATACATATCCTAAGCCAAATTAAATTAAAATCAATTAGACGTTGGCCTTAGGGTTTTCGAGCTCAATTAGGCTCTTGGAAAGAAGCGGCTGAAAGCCACTCCAGTAAGGATTTAGTAATTGGTGATGTCTAGAAAAGTTTTACAATAGTGAGAACTGTTACGGGTATTGTGGTATCGGTGTATCCCTTCTGGCACCACCACACACCCCGGGACTTTTCTGATCACTGGTTACTGGATCGCTTAACTGGTAAGCTCAAGCTTAATCTGAAAAGGAGATTAGGAGCTGTCTAATCTAGAGAGAATTTTAGAAACTTTTTAACCTGATAAATCTCTGTGCAACTAGATTTAAGAAGCTACTAAATCTCACTTAATTTTAAGACTAATAGGGTAAAATTGTTGTGTGGTGTTGGTTGTGGTTATCTGTGTCTAGCCCTTCTCTTCTCTTAGGATTTCGTTTATTTTAGGAGTCAAATCTAATGAATTGTTGATAATGTATGCATGGTAGAAGGTCATTAAGGGATAAGTGTTGCCCAGTAGATACAACCCAAGAGGGGGGGTGAATTGGGTGTTTTAAAAACTTTTTGTCTGATTAAAAGAAAACACACAAGTGTATGTGCAAAAGTGAAACTAAAGTTGTAACCACAGTCAATCGCAAACACAAAAGTTTATAGTGGTTCGGAGCTTCCACTGCTCCTACATCCACTCCCCAAACACCTTTGGAAATTTCCACTATAATCAGCGATTACAGTCCGGTAGTTTTGCGAGTGCACTACCCAACTCGTTGTTTTACCCCGGGCTAACAACGAACCCTACAATCCGGTAGTTTTTCGAGTGAACTACCCAACTCGTTGTTTTACCTCGGGCTAACAACGAACCCTACAATTCGGTAGTTTTTCGAGTGAACTACCCAACTCGTTGTTTTACCCCGGGCTAACAACGAACTCTACAGTCCCCCAATTTTAACTTAGGCTTGGGACGCCTATCCCTTGTTCCAAGTCCCTTGACTGAAACAAGCTCAATATTCAAACGTTTTACAAAGATTTAAAAGCTCTTATGAAAGCAAATATAGCAATGAGAAACAAAAAAAAAATCGGAAGAACCCTTTTTGCCGTTGGAAGCGTGGATGATGGTGGTTCTTCCGATGTGGATCACGTTGGCTTGAATGCGAGCTTTGATTGCCAAGTGGGAGTGAGTAGATGAGCACGAAATCAGATGGGAAAGCTTGAATGCACTTGATTTCTCCTCTTGAAAGCACTAACTCCCTTGAACCTCTTTCTCTTTCTTCTCTCTTGAATGATCTTGTGTTTGGTTGGTGAGAAGTTGTTGGAAAGCACTTAAGAGCTCCCTTTTATAGCCCAAAAAGCAAATATAGCCGTTAGAGATAAAGTTAAAGAGATTTGAAATTCAAACCAAACCTGCAAAAGTTGTCAGTCGCGTCCCAGGCGCTCCGGAGACGTCTCCGCTTCATCGCGAGACGTCTCGGCTGTAAGATTTTACTTTTGACGATGTTTGGGGTCGACTCGGCGCTTTACGGGGGCGACTCCGATGATGAACGGTTTGAATCCTTATTTTTCTGTTTTTCTGAGAGGGTCGCCTCGGCGCTTTACGGGGACGTCTCGGCTTGTTTGCGCTTTTTGCATGGGGACGACTCCACTGCCTTGGGGACGACTCCGCCGTTATATCTCCGAAAAACATATCTTCTGGAATTCTCTGAGAGAGTCGACTCCGCTCTTTCAGGGGACGTCTCCGCTGCCTTATCACTGAAAAAGACATCCTCTGGAATACCCTGAGAGAGCCGACTCCGCTACCTCGGGGACGACTCGGAAAGTCTGCTTTTTACTTGCGGGGACGACTCCGCGTCCTGTGGAGACGGCTCGCGCGCATCTCTTGAAATCAGCCTTTCTGCCGCCACTGAGAGAGTCGACTCCGCTACTGAGAGAGTCGACTCCGACCCTGCGAGACGCCTCGCCAGGTGCCGGGGACGTCTCCCGACGTGCCAGTTCTTCCTGTTTGTGCCAGAGACGTCTCTGGGACAAACCGGAGACGTCTCGGCTGTCCCTGATCTGTTTTCTTCAACTTAAAAATTCTTCAATAAATCCTTGAAAAATATGGAAACTTGCCTAGACATTTCTTAACAATATTCTTAGTTAAACACCTGAAATCCTCAAATAATTTGTTAATATAAAGGGAATTATACTCTAGTGTTTTGTATTCATCAAAATCCATTAGGAGGTCAACAATCTCCCCCTTTTTGATGATGACAAAACACTGAGTATATGCAAAATTTAAAATTTAAACATATACACAGTATTTGATCAGATGTACAATTATTGTGTTTTGGTTAGAGCTAGATACAGTATGCATAATTCAATATAGTCAACTGTCAGTTCTATCCTTATGCATAAGTGTTGATCTTAGTAGCTCTTTGAGCAATTTTGGCATATCATCTATCACTTTTAGATTTGAATCAAGTTAAAGTGTAAATTAATGAAATATTGATGCTAACAACAATTAAAAACCAAATACTTTTGACTTCCCCTTTTTTTTCCAGAAGGACAATTGTCTTAAAGCCAATATTCTTCAATTTTATCTTTTCATTTTGTTGATTCTAATTAAAATTTCAAGTATGAGTTTAAATTTTGTATTTTGCATTCCATATTGGTTCTACTCCCCCTTTTTGACAAAACTTGGAGTAAATGCAACACATAAAGCATTATGAGCATATACTCAGATATTTCTCCCCCTTTTTGACAACATCAAAAAGATAGTGAAACATTAAGCACAAAGATAAGAATGCTCAAGGCAATAATGTTAGAAAAAGATAAATGAGCATAGATCAGAGCCATTTCGGATAATTTCAGAGCAAATTATGATGAGAGCACATCTAATGTGATTCCAAGGATAGTTTTCAACTCAAGTGTAGATGGAATCTTTCTTAAGTTAATTCAAGAAGTACCACAAATGATATTCAAGGAAAGCACGAATGGAAATCTAACCTCTCTTCAATAATAAGTATGAAAGCTTGTTCATTTAAGATCTTTTGCCCAATATATTAAGTATTTTATCAACATGAGAGCAATTTAATTAATTTTTAGAGTATAAGATCAAAACTTATATACTTGAAAAATATATCATCATGTTGGATCATTAATTCTTAATGACTTCAAAGTTCTTTTATGCATAAGATATATTATCCAATTAACAAGCCTCAAGGTGTATCATAAAGATTTTCAGATTTAAATTTCAGATGATACATATTGGAGAGTATTAGGATCACTTTTCATTTAGTATTCTTTCTCTCTCCTTTAGTTATGGATTTATGCGATTAAGTTCCATAAGATCTCTCCTTCTGAGATTTTCTTTCTCCCCCTCAATTGATCATTCCATTTAAGAGTTTAGAATTTGAAGATAATGTTCAATAAAATTGTCAATCTCAAAACAAATATATTTTCTATAAGTTTCAGCTTATTTTCATAAGACTCAATGTTTGAGATAAGACAACCTTTATAGAACTCATCTCAAGGTATAAACTTATTATATAATTAAAGCAAGTCTTACAATATAAGGAGGTTCATCAAAATCAATCCATAAAAATCAAGGTATGAGATACTGAATATCTAAAGCTCCCCCTCAAAAGATGCATTCTTCTTTAATCATTCCTTTTTATTGTTGAATTTCAGATTTTAGTGATAAACGTGAATAAAACTGAAATTCTATGATATCGAGAATGTAGAGTAATCTAGTGTTATTCAAAATTTTGTAGCAATTACTCTTTCTAATCCTTCAAGAACAAGTTATGCTTTTTCTTAATCTTAGAGAAAATGTATAGAAATATTAATCAGAAAATGATTCATTTGAAGCTCAGTTTCTTTCAAAAGCATTTACATTTTCTTTCTTTTAGAATCATTTGAGTGAGCTGAAATATTTCTAGCTTTAAGATCATTCACTCTATATATATTCTGATGGAAGTCTTTAAGAGTGTAGGAGAGAAAAACATATAGATGATCATTGAGGTATATATATTTATAGAACTCAAATTCTTAATTATAGTTTTTCAGCAATGTATACATGAAGCACAATAAATCTTTTAATATCAAAATAAAATCATATATTTAGAAATTTTTTGTTTGCAATCAAGATCATCGAAAGACACATCATTTGGACCAATATTAGTACACTTTAAAGATAAGAAATGATATGTTTTAGATGCGTATCGGGGCAAACAATCAAGGCATCAGAATTTCTCTATTTTTCTTAAACTGTAGTTTTTATCTAGAAATCATATTGAGTTTAAGCTTTTATACAAAATCAGATTCTGAATTTCATAAAGATTTTCAATAGAGGCTTTCAAAATCATAATTTGAGATATGTATCTTCCACATTGTAGCTCATCTTAAATCATTATTATTGAAAACACATATTTCAAACATATAAGAGCATATTCAGAATATTTGTATTTATGTTGAGTTTTGGTATGAATTAGAACATTATATACCAAGGTTAGGCAAGTTGAAAGATAAAACAAAATCAATTCATTTTGCCTAATTAGAGATATACTTCTCTTCTCCTTTTTACAAATTTATTCAACTTTCAGATTTCAAAGATGATTGTGAACGACAAATTTAAAATTTCTTTTCAATAATACCATAAAATAACTTCATATAGTATTTCAAACATTCAATCAAATTATCCAAGCATGGAGCATTACAAAATATTGAGAATCCATAATTCAGAACATCATGCCACATGCAAAATATATCATGTGTTAAGTCATGCATTAAAATATTAAGAAAAAGCATGTCAAGGATCAAAATCAATTTTTTTTCAAATAAACTCCCCCTATTTAAATTTAATTTTACACTGATTTCATCCTTAAAATGTGTTTTCAAGTGATTAAAGCTTGACTTGATTCTTCTTATATACTTTCATTTACTTTGTCATTCATTTTTACTTTCTTATGCTCTATACTCTATTTGCTCCCTATCCGGTGGAGTTGGAAGGGGCACGAGGTACTACCACTAGCCTCCCTCTTGTGCCGTCCCTAATATGCCCTACACCGAATAGTTGGGTCAAATAGTGCCGGGTACTACCACTAGCCTCTCCATTGGCACCATCCCTATGATGAGCGATATAGAAAGGTTAAAATATTTACTTTAAACTCTCCCTCTATTTAAGTGTAATTCATTACGGATTTTATCCTTCCAAAAGAATGCTCACACAAGTCTGACAAATGTGGTGAATATATTACGCTTGTTTTGCTTTTTCTTAAGATTGGAGTATTTGCCTTTACTTAGATTTTACTTCTCTTGAATAATATCCATTATCTCTCCTTTATCTCTCTTTCTTTTTGTTATTCTCAAGTAATTTTCTTGAAAGAGCAGAATAAGAAATAATCAAATGTATCATATAGAGGTATATCATGCAAACACATTTTCATTATGCTCAAGAATTCATAGCTTCTCACAAGTCATTTTAAATCAAAATTCTAAGTATAAACTTGTGTAGTTCATGGTTATGACATAGGTAAAGATATATTTTAGTTTGGGCAAACCATGAAACAATTTCTAAAAGCACAAGTCAATCAATACATATATAGACATGATATCAAGAAATTAATAATTAAAGACTTTAATCATGCCATAGTAAGGTTTAAGTTAGTGACTTTGCTCAGCTAATTTATGAGAGAGGTATCTAAAATTACCGAATCATTCTGCATTCTTCAAGTCAAATACCTACTAGATTTCTTATGTGTAACCTTTTGGCTAAAGAAAGTCCTCTCTCTTGTTTGCATGTGAATGTTTATTGTACCTTTTATGGAGGTGTCCTTCAAGTTGAAATCTCCCATTTTCTTGCTCAAGGATTCTGCAAACTTCTTTTCTTTCTTGAAAGAAAGTCATTAGTTTCTTCAAGATACAAAACATTCATCTACCATATTTTTAACTAGATGACTCAATACAAGATATGACACTAGTTGAATGTTGAGTCACTTTACTCAAGAGATTGCCTAAGTATAAGCAAGCACATATCACTTGAACTAAAGAGATAGTTTCATTAACCAAGATGGTTCAAGGACAAGCATGTGAGGCAATAGGAAGATTTATCAAGGTCAAATCAATTTCTTATTTTCAAAATCAATTTAGTTTAGATTTTATTTGCTTAAGATAATTATCAATAAGACACGCTAGCTAAGTTTTAATCAACTTATCTTAAACAGTTGTTTCTATCAAATTTCAGATTATGATTTATTTGTTATCAATAAATTATGATTCATTAGAGTTAGATTGAAATCTTGCACATAATGAGCATACAATCTGGTCTACTTGCTGTATGATAAAATAAGTATTCTATCATGCTTCAATACAGCTTTAAAAACAATAGATCTACCTTGCTCATTCTTTTCAAATTCTACAAGATGAGGTCATAGAATACCTTCTTCATGCCGATCTTCTATAAGAGTTTTCTTGTGGACTAACTTTGGTCAATGAAGATCCTCTTTCTTGTTTCTCTTAATTTGGAGTTTGAGAGAAGATGTTAGTTCATTCATCATACATTTTCAAACTCACCTTGCATGAGCTTAGTAAAATCTTCATATAAATCCTCGTTTGTAGAGCCAAAAAGTGATATCATCAATGTATACTTTGAGCAAATAAGATATCACAAATTCTTCTTTTTGATGCATAGATTTATCACTATTACTTTCTATCAAAAAGTTACTCAAGCTTTTATATCATGTATATTGGTGCATGTTCCAAATCACATATTGCTTTATCATATTTGTAATGAGTGTTTTCTACACATTCATTTGACAGACTATAAAGCTCATGAAGCAAGCAAATGATAATGGTGATCTTTACTTCTAATCATGCAAGAATTTTATCAAGATCTAATTCATCTTTTCTTGATTGAATCTTTTAGCAGTCACCAATTTTTCTTCATTAAGTGCATTTCTGAAAACTCAATTTGGTTCTAATTATTAACAAGTTTTCAGATTTTATCGACAAGATTTTAAATTCTCTTTCTTTTAAAAATGATTTAGTTTAACTTGACCAATTCTAATCTTGTTCATTCATCTTAAGGTGTTTTAGTTTTAGATTGTTATATGTAAGAAAAAAGATTAACATATACATATATAATCTGATTTTAGTGACTTGATGAAAGATCATTAGTCTCATAAAATGAATTGATATTTCTACAACTAGGATCTTTTCATTGAATATTCTATATGCATTGCTTGATGAATGATACCCAAAGATAGAAGTATCTTTATCAGATTTGGCATTATTTTCATAAGAACATATCAAGCATAACATGTACGACTGAAAAATATGAAAGATATGCAATAGTTCATTTTCTATTTTTCAGAAGATCAAATGGAGTTTTCATCAAAAATACACCTAATAGAAACCATATATATGACAAGCAGTGATGATAGCTTTTAACAAAAAAAAGTAGATGACTATCATACAACATTGCCTTTTTCATTTCTTCAAGGATTCTATTAATCCTATTTTACTTATGGTGTTCTTGGTGCAGAAACAATTGTATTCTATTATTTTCTATGCACAACTTAATACAAAATTGGTTTTCAAAACTATGCCATGATACTTCGTTATTTTCATAGTTTGCAAACCTTTTTCATTTGAACCCTTTTTGTGAGTTTGTGCCAATGTAGACAATATTTCAATTTGAGTGCCAAGAACAAAGCCAATGTAAGCTTTTGAAAAGCTTAGTGTTGGAAACAACATCTTTAGATTTAGAGATTGGTTTTTGTTTGTTTCCTTAGTTAATGTGCATAGCAAACTTTGACCTTGCAGAAGATAATCTAAGTAAACCAATGACAAGATCTTTTGAGATTAAGTACATACTAGCATGAGTTGATTTTATATCCCAAGGATGGTTTCTTTAATCTTGGTATTCATAGTGCATATATTCAAAGGCATACCAAGTGCACATTTTCATATCTATGATCGATAAACAATAATGCCATGGATAAAAACTCTCAATCAAGCATATAGAGAATTCATAGAATTATTCTTAGCAACTTATCCAATAGTGAGTAAATTATACTATAAAATGAAGTGATTTGATTATATTTCCAAAAGTATTTTCCATATCACAAAATTGATCAATACTTGCAATTCATATTTTAATCAAATACTAAAGCAAAAATAATGATGAGATGCAAGGGTTACTGATTTCATTATTATTATTTTTAATCACTTTTCATAAGTATATTTTAAGTTTCAATTTTTTTTGACGTGTGTCTAGAACATCCATTTGTATGAGAGTTCTATTTGTTCCATGGGTATCTTGGCACACCTACATCTATATCCTCATATTTTCATTTTGGGTACCCAAGCTTGCTTGGGCCCTTGAGAGTTAGGACATATGGTTCCTTTTGGAACCCAAATTTATTTAATTGTAATAACTTTACCATTTGATTTAATTATGTTAGAACGATAGGTAAAGTTGTTATGTTCATTCTTTTCATGTTTGAAATAAGTTATCTTATTTAATGGTTTGCTTGATGCATTGATAACCTTTTTCTCTAGAGATTTATTGTTAAGTAAAGGAGTCAAGCCAAGTTTTAGTTTATCATAAGCAACATATTGGCTTTCAAACATCATTTTTAATCGTTCTGAACTTACAGTAAATTTGTTAATAAAAGATTTTAATTGATTAATTTCTTTACTTAAGTTTTGATTTGTTTTGATTAAGCTATGATTTTTCTGAATCAATTCTTCTGAAATTAACCCTAAGCTTTTATATTCAGAATTTAGTTTGTCATGTATTTCAGCAATAGAATTTCTTTCTTTTGAAATTTTCAAATTAAGCTTTTTAAGATTTTTATTTTTCATAGCTAATTCTTTACCTTCACCATACAAATCATAAAAAGCATTTAAAAGTTCATCATAAGAAAATTCTTCTTGAAAATCATTTGATGTAAAAGTAGATTCAGATTTTACCTTATCTTCTTGTGCCATAAAGCAAAAGTTAGTCACCTCTTGTAGTTCTTTAGAGCTAAAATCATCGTTGTTGCTCCTAGCTTTCATTTTCTTGCTTGACTCTTCCTTGGTCAAAACTTTCTTCCTTTTTATCTCTTTCTTTCTTTCTTCTTGCTTCCTCTTCTTCTTTGTCTTTAGGAAGCTTTTGAATCTTTCGGTGTTTGGGAATGGATCCTTGTTTCCATTACCGAACTCTTTGTTTTTTGAACTGATCTGCCTTTCAGACTGTTCTTCTCTAGGAGTCGACTCGTACAAATTGGGAGTCGACTCGGCTAATGTGGAAGATTCTGCAATCTCATTGTTAGTACGCAATTGAAGCACATGTGAGCTAATCTGAGATTTATCATAAATAATTGTTAAAGTATTCCAGATTTCTTTAGCAGATAAGCATGCAGAAATCTTATGAAATATAGATTCATGGATAGCACAATATAGAAAGTTCATAGCGTTAGCATTCAATTGTGCTAACTCCTTTTCATTGACATTTTGAGAGAGTGTGTGAGGTCCATCTATAATGATATTCCATATTCTATAGTTTTGTGATTGAACAAAAATTTTCATTCTAGCTTTCCATTGAATATAATATGTTCCATCAAATAGTGGAGGT
Source organism: Phoenix dactylifera (assembly GCF_051530095.1). Taxonomy (NCBI): domain Eukaryota; kingdom Viridiplantae; phylum Streptophyta; class Magnoliopsida; order Arecales; family Arecaceae; genus Phoenix; species Phoenix dactylifera. The sequence continues at coordinate 9,020,233 of NC_143205.1, forward strand.
CTGTTTATGGAAAGTCCCTCGGCAAATAATATGTTATGTGGGGTTGTCATAATCTTTAGCTCTAGTCGGTTAAGACTATAATTAATAGAAGAGCACCTGCTCTGATACCACTTGTTGCCCAGTAGATACAACCCAAGAGGGGGGTGAATTGGGTGTTTTAAAAACTTTTTGTCTGATTAAAAGAAAACACACAAGTGTATGTGCAAAAGTGAAACTAAAGTTGTAACCACAGTCAATCGCAAACACAAAAGTTTATAGTGGTTCGGAGCTTCCACTGCTCCTACATCCACTCCCCAAACACCTTTGAGAATTTCCACTATAATCAGAGATTACAGTCCGGTAGTTTTGCGAGTGCACTACCCAACTCGTTGTTTTACCCCGGGCTAACAACGAACCCTACAATCCGGTAGTTTTTTGAGTGAACTACCCAACTCGTTGTTTTACCCCGGGCTAACAACGAACCCTACAATCCGGTAGTTTTTCGAGTGAACTACCCAACTCGTTGTTTTATCCCGGGCTAACAACGAACCCTACAGTCCCCCAATTTTAACTTAGGCTTGGGACGCCTATCCCTTGTTCCAAGTCCCTTGACTGAAACAAGCTCAATATTCAAACGTTTTACAAAGATTTAAAAGCTCTTATGAAAGCAAATATAGCAATGAGAAACAAAAAAAAAATCGGAAGAACCCTTTTTGCCGTTGGAAGCGTGGATGATGGTGGTTCTTCCGATGTGGATCACGTTGGCTTGAATGCGAGCTTTGATTGCCAAGTGGGAGTGAGTAGATGAGCACGAAATCAGATGGGAAAGCTTGAATGCACTTGATTTCTCCTCTTGAAAGCACTAACTCCCTTGAACCTCTTTCTCTTTCTTCTCTCTTGAATGATCTTGTGTTTGGTTGGTGAGAAGTTGTTGGAAAGCACTTAAGAGCTCCCTTTTATAGCCCAAAAAGCAAATATAGCCGTTAGAGATAAAGTTAAAGAGATTTGAAATTCAAACCAAACCTGCAAAAGTTGTCAGTCGCGTCCCAGGTGCTCCGGAGACGTCTCCGCTTCATCGCGAGACGTCTCGGCTGTAAGATTTTACTTTTGACGATGTTTGGGGTCGACTCGGCGCTTTACGGGGGCGACTCCGATGATGAACGGTTTGAATCCTTGTTTTTCTGTTTTTCTGAGAGGGTCGCCTCGGCGCTTTACGGGGACGTCTCGGCTTGTTTGCGCTTTTTGCATGGGGACGACTCCACTGCCTTGGGGACGACTCCGCCGTTATATCTCCGAAAAACATGTCTTCTGGAATTCTCTGAGAGAGTCGACTCCGCTCTTTCAGGGGACGTCTCCGCTGCCTTATCACTGAAAAAGACATCCTCTGGAATACCCTGAGAGAGCCGACTCCGCTACCTCGGGGACGACTCGGAAAGTCTGCTTTTTACTTGCGGGGACGACTCCGCGTCCTGTGGAGACGGCTCGCGCGCATCTCTTGAAATCAGCCTTTCTGCCGCCACTGAGAGAGTCGACTCCGCTACTGAGAGAGTCGACTCCGACCCTGCGAGACGCCTCGCCAGGTGCCGGGGACGTCTTCCGACGTGCCAGTTCTTCCTGTTTGTGCCAGAGACGTCTCTGGGACAAACCGGAGACGTCTCGGCTGTCCCTGATCTGTTTTCTTCAACTTAAAAATTCTTCAATAAATCCTTGAAAAATATGGAAACTTGCCTAGACATTTTTTAACAATATTCTTAGTTAAACACCTGAAATCCTCAAATAATTTGTTAATATAAAGAAAATTATACTCTAGTGTTTTGTATTCATCAAAATCCATTAGGAGGTCAATAATAAGTTAACCCCATTTGATCCTGAGATTGATAGAACTTTTCATCACAACCTGCGAACTGTAAGCCAACCGTCAATCTCTACAATGGGTGAACATATTAGAACTTTGAATGAGTTGTTCGCACCCGCATCTGCTAGTCCCCCTACTTGCATAGTATTACCAATTAATAATGCAGCCCAATTCGAGATTCGGGCTGCAACAATAAACATGTTACCCAAGTTTCATGGGTTCGAGAGTGAACAACTCTACATTCATCTAAACAAATTTTTGACAATCTATTAAACGTTTAGAAATCAAAACTTAGATGAAGAGGGTATCAAATTAAGGTTGTTTTCCATGACTTTAGAGGATCGTGCTGCTGCATGGCTGTATTCCTTTGCTTCAAATTCCATCACATCATGGGAACAACTATCTAGGAAGTTCATGGCTAAGTTCTATCCCATGGTAAAAACTGAAAAAATTAAGGATGCCATCAGAACTTTTAGAGGAAAATCTGAGGAGGAATTTTCCCAACTCTGGGAAAGATTCCATGATCTTTTGGTCAAGTGCCCGCACCATGGGCTTGATAGGGCTGATCTATTACATTTCTTTTACAAAGGATTACCTCCAGCACATAGGAACATGATTGAATCCATGCATAAGGGTAGGTTCATAAAGCAAACCCCTGATCAAGCCTATGAGTTCCTTGTGGACTTAGCTGAAAATGCTCAAAATTGGAGTAGCTACAGTCAGGAGGTAGATAGAGATGATTATGGGTCTAGAGAACCAAGTACATACGGAATAAAAACAGACCCAGAATTCAAAAATGTCATGTCCAATCTGGTGAATGGGGTGAATAATCTAAGTAAAAAGTTGGATGCTTTTACAGTTTCCACTAACTCAAACTCACAAAAAGAGTCAACTTCCATCATGAAAGTGGAACATGAGCCACAAGGCTTATGCATCTTGTGTAACAGTTCTGAGCATCTAGTGGAGTGTTGTCCTAGTTTACCCAACATTAAGGCTGAGCAGGCAAATGCTCTAAATTCATATAATGCTTTAAGAAACCCACTCCCAATTCATTCAGCCTAATTTATCACTCTGATAATAGGTTTCACCCGAACTTCTCATACAAGCAAAATGAACCTATTCAGCAACAAGGTGGTCCACCAGGTTTTCAAAGGAACTTTTTCAGAATAGGTCCATCACAAATGAACCAACCTTTGGTTCCATCTGTACCTCCTTACAATACCCCTGCCCCACAACAATCTTCAACTCTAGAAACCATGATGGCTAATATGATGAAGCAGCAACAAGACTTCATCCAACAGCAACAACAGACCAACATGGCTCAAACACAAACTAACCAATTCCATGCGCAAGCGATTGCAAAACTTGAGGTTAGTCTGAGCCAAATAGCTAACTCTCTAGGGGATAGGAAGAGAGGTGAATTGCCAAGTCAGCCAGTACCTAACCCTAGTAGGCAATAGAATCAAGAGCCGAGAGGCCAGTTTCAGATTTGTTGCCCAAGGTGACAAGCCAAGAGGGGGGGTGAATTGGTTTCTCTTAATTTTTACTATCTTACTTATGTCAATTGATGAGTTAGTGGAATATAACAAAGCATAATACAGACACACAAGAAGTATAGTGGTTCGATGCTCTCCTAAGCACCTACGTCCACTCCCCAAGCGACCCCTTGGAAATTCACTATAATCCCGCGGATTACAGTTGGATTGTTTTCCGGGCTCACAATCCAAAAACCTTTACACTTTGGTTTTCCGGGATCACCAAAAATCTATGTTGGTTTTACGGGCTCACCAACGAACCTATGTTGGTTTTCCGGGCTCACCAACGAATCTTTACAATTGGTTTTACGGGTTCACCAATAAACCTACACCGTTGGTTTTGCGGGCTTACCAACAAACCTTTACAAGATGATTAATAAAAGAAGTAAGAAGATTTAAGCTCCTAGATGAGCAAATATAACAATTATAATCTACAAAGAAGAGTTTAGAGAATAGTTATCGCTTGATGAGACTTCTCTCTTCTTTGTCAAGGATGCTTCACTTTTCAAGGATGGATGGAGCTCTTAATGACTCTTGGAATCTGCTCAACCACTTTCTTTTGACTCTTGAATGAAGCACTTAGATGAAGAAGATTAGGGCACTTGTCTTTCTTGTGTACTCTTTGATATTTTGCAAAAGGATGTTTTCTCTGATGAATAGTGCCACTTTAAATAGTTTCCTTCATCCATTGGACAAGCCCCAATGGTTAGAATTCAAAAACTAGCCGTTACTCACTGTTGGAAGGACAAAAAGTACTTCTGCAAAACTAGCCGTTATGCTTCTGCCCGTGCTTGGGTCGACTCAACTTTTACTGGGGTCGACCCAACTTTCACTTGGGTCGACTCAACCTTTCCTTGGGTCGACCCTCTCAGAACCACAGAACCTTGCAATTCAGCCTTCCTTCACTTGGGTCGACTCAACATCTTTTTGGGTCGACTCAAGGTTCAGTTGGGTCGACTCAACTTCCACTTGGGTCGACCCTCTCAGGGTTTCCAGAGAACCTATTTTGAATGTCATTGCCTTTGGGTCGACCCTCTCAGTGTTTGGGTCGACTCAAGTTTGGGTCGACTCAACTTCCTCTTGGGTCGACTCTCTCAGTGTTTCCAGGGAACTGCTTTCTTGAGGCTTGAGAGGCTTGAGGTTTGGGTCGACTCATGCTTTCCTTGGGTCGACCCAACTACTGTTCATCCGTGCCATTTTTGCAGAAGTGTGCCAGATGCTTTCTTGATGTGCCGGGGTCGACCCAATCAACCTTGGGATGGACTCAATCCACACTTTGCTGCAACTCAAGGTTAGATTCATCCATATAAACAATGAAATGCATATTTATCTTATTATATGAATATACTGAGAGTAACAGACTTATAAATGAAGTATCGAATTAACTTGTAACATACTCTTGATTATTGTATTAATCATCAAAATACCACTATCATCCTCAATCTCCCCCTTTTTAATGATTACAAAATATAGAGTATGAGCCTATTGATACTTATCTTAAAATTAGTTTTAAAAGGGCTCAAGTTGCTGAATTTCAGTTTTTCAAATTTGAGAGTGAAGTCTCCCCCTATTTCATCCAAATATTTCCAATTTGACTTTTTGAATTACTCCCCCTTTCTTTTATATTTTATTAAAGATGAAACTTCAAAAATTTGAGATAAAGCATGAGTTTCAGATTATGTATCGAGGTGTGAAAGGTATGTGCCAAATTCTAAAATTCTATGTGCTAAATTCTGAAATTCAATATAAATTTTAGATTTAATCATTTTCATTGTTGCAAATTGCTCCCCCATGAATGTATATGCTTTTCTATTATAATTTTCAACTTGTTTGACAACTTATTTCTCTTTCCTTACTCAACTTATTTCTCTTTCCTTACTTCTCCCCCTTTTTGTTATCATCAAATAGGTGCATGGGAATAGACACAATAATTAACAAACATTTAAACTTCATTGATCAAAATGGAACATTGTAGTACAATAATGCCAAAACAAAAATAAATACAATGTTCCTCAATCAAAGTTCAAAATACATGATCAACACAAAATACATATGAGAACTAGATATATATCCTAGGCTCTAATCAGAAATGCTAATATCAGCCTAGGGAGTATCTAATGGCTGTGATCTAGTCCTCATCCTCCTAGCATAAGTGGCGAGGGGAGGTCGAGCTTGATAGGACTGAGTCTAGCGTGGAGCTCGGTGAGCTGGATGACTCTGTGCCGAAATCTCTGACTCAGCTGCCTGTGGCACAGATGGTCCATGAACCTCTCTTTCTCTCCGTAGAGCTCCTATCTGCTCTCTAAGATCACTGATCTCAGCAGTCATGATATCTAGTCTGCTCGTCAGCCCATCAGTGATAGTCCTCGCCTGAGCTGACATAAGCTCAGTCATCCTACTCCAAAACTCATCTGTGTCTCCCGCAGGAACAGATGACGAAGGTCCAGCCTCTGAAGGTGCTGTAGGATGATCCGTAGGCTCCTCATCCTCAGGGATGGGGTCTCCAATCTCTGGTGCATCACCTTGAATCCCAGCTTCAGTACGTACCCACTGCCCGTTCACCTTCTCATAACCCATGCGAATGAGGGTTCGTGCAGTGTATGTGTCAGTGAATAGCAGATACCTGGAGATCTCTCCCTCTATTGATATATCATGCTGTCGGAAGATCAGGGTGAGTATCATACCATAAGGCAGCGAGACTCTGGAGTTGCATATTACCTTCCTCATCTGCCTCAGTATCATAGCCGGGAGATTCAGGGGAATGCCCTGAATAATATGCTCCATAACAACTAGATCTCGCTCTGAAATGAGATCAAATCTCCCGCTCTTCGAAAACAAAATCCGACCAATGAAGTTGTGCAACAACCTCATTTCCGCTGAAAGAGAGCTTGCTATTACATTTTCTGAGTAGTCGAAGTCTTCATTCTCAAGAATCAACTGCAAGGCTCTCAATTTGTTTTCTGGCTTTTCTGGAGTTGCTCCTTCGCAGGGGAGATGAAGCAACTCACTCAAACTTTCTTCGGAGACTCTAACCCTTACTCCGCGAACTTTGGATATAAGCCCTCCCATTCCAGTTTTAAGGAAGGCATAGAACTCACGAACTAATCCCGGGTAGATCACCACATCTAGGGAGCAAAGATACTCCCATCCTTGCCTTCGAATCCATTCTTGATCCAAAAACTCGGAGTGGATCCTTCTCCCCGTGGTAACCGGTCTCCCCGCAAATTTGGCAAGTTGTACTGAAGGGGAGGGAGGAGGAGGTGGCTCTACACGTGTCTCACCTTGTGGAGACACTGTAGATGGCTCTGTAGCATCCCTATCCGCACGTGTGATCTGCGAAACTCTCCCGGATCGCTTGGCTACGGCTCTTTTGGGTCCCATTTCTCCAAGATCTTGATGTAATCTACTGTTTGGAGATGATTGGAGGAGATTTGAGAGTGGAGAATAGGGTTTTCGGAAGAGGACAAAGTAAAAACAGTACCCTAGATGGCTCACGGGTCCCCCTTTTAACAGTGGGGTCCCGACGTTGGGTCGACCCTAGGTTTTTCTTGGGTCGACTCAACGTTGGGTCGACCCTATTCTGGGTTGGGTCGACCCAAGTTCAGAAATTTTTCTTTCTCTTTCTTTTCCCTTTTAAAAATTTTCCTTTCTTCCAATCCTTACAAATTCTTACTGGGACAATGATACATGAGTAAGGAATCTATAGATGACAAGTTTGACTCATGTTTCATGAGTTTTTAGAAATGGGAGGAGTGTATCATGAGACTGCTTGCTCCCTTTTATATCTCCTCAATAAAAAGGATTACATATGCCTAATTCCCTCCTAAGCGTGCAAAATCTATCTTCACTCAAAGTTTTGTGAATATGTCAGCTAATTGTTTCTCAGTACATACATGCTCAATACATATGTTTCCATTTTGCACATGATCTCTAATAAAATGATATCTTATTTCAATGTGTTTGGCTTTAGAGTGCTGAACCAGATTTTTAGTAAGGTTGATGGCACTAGTATTATCACACTTTATAGGAATGTTATCTAGCTTAACTCCATAGTCCTCTAGTTGTTGCTTAAGCCATAGTACTTGAGCACAACAACTGCCGGCAGCTATATATTCAGCTTCAGCTGTCGACAGTGCCACTGAATTCTGCTTTTTGCTAAACCATGATACTAAGTTATTTCCTAAAAATTGACATGTTCCACTAGTGCTCTTCCTATCTAATTTGCATCCAGCAAAATCAGCATCTGAGTAGGCAAGCAAATCTAGACAGGAGTCTCTCGAGTACCATAATCCTATGTTTGTAGTTCCTCTTAAATATCTAAGGATTCTTTTAACAGCACTTAAATGTGACTCCTTAGGATCTGATTGGTATCTAGCACATATTCCTACACTAAACACGATGTCTAGTCTACTAGCAGTAAGGTAGAGCAAGGATCCAATTAATCCTCTATAAAGCTTAATATCAATACTCTTTCCTTTCTCATCTTTGTCTAGCTTACTAGTAGGATTCATTGGAGTGCCTACTCCCTTATGATTTTCATTCCCAAACTTCTTTAGTATTTTCTTTGTATACTTAGTTTGATGAATGAAGATACCTTCTTTAGTTTGTTTGATTTGTAATCCGAGAAAGAAACTTAGTTCTCCCATCAAACTCATCTCGAATTCTCTGTGCATTAAATCAGCAAACTCTTTGCAAAGATTATCATTTGTGGCACCAAAGATTATGTCATCTACATATATTTGTACCACTAGCAGATTTTCGTCCTTTCTTTTGAGAAAAAGTGTTTTATCTACATTTCCTCTACTGAAATCATTATTTAGTAGAAATTTGCTTAATCGATCATACCAAGCCCTAGGTGCTTGCTTCAATCCATATAATGCCTTATGTAGTCTAAACACATGATTTGGCAATTCATGATTCTCAAAACCAGGAGGTTGCTCTACATATACTTCTTCCTCTATAAAACCGTTTAAGAATGCACTTTTTACATCCATTTGATACAATTTGAAATCCATGAAACATGCAAAAGCTAGAAGTAATCTAATAGCCTCTAATCTAGCTACGGGAGCAAATATTTCATAAAAATCTATCCCTTCTTCTTGATTGTATCCCTTAGCTACAAGTCTAGCTTTATTTCTTACAACTACCCCATTTTCATCTAATTTATTTCTAAAGATCCATTTTGTTCCAATTACAGAGTTATGCTTTGGTCTCTCAGTTAATGTCCATACATTACTTCTTTTGAATTGATTTAATTCTTCTTGCATAGCATTTATCCAATTGGTATCTTTTTCAGCTTCTTCATAAGTCTTAGGTTCTAACTGTGAAACAAAAGCAAGATAATCATTTAAATTTCTAAGAGAGGATCGAGTTCTTACCCCTTGAGATGGATCACCAATGATTAAGTCTTTAGGGTGTCCATATGCATACCTCCATTCCTTTGGCAAGTCTTGAGATTGTGGTGGTACGCAATCATTTCCCTTATCTTGAATTGGCACGTCATCAAGATTTAACTTTTCAAAGTTAATAATTCCTGCATCATCATCAAGAATATTTTCTTTCCCAGCAGACTCACTATCAGACTCATCAAATATGATATTTACAGACTCTTCGACTACAAGAGTTTTTTTATTGAACACTCTGTATGCCCTGCTAGATGTGGAGTATCCTAAGAAGATACCTTCATCTGACTTGGCATCAAATTTACTTAAATCCTCCTTGCCATTGTTTAAAATGAAACATCTATATCCAAATACTCTAAGATATTTAGCGGTTGGTTTCTTATTCTTCCAAAGTTCATAAGGAGTTTTCTTGGTTATAGGTCGTATTAAAACCCGATTTAGAATATGGCAAGCAGTGCTTATAGCTTCAGCCCAAAAGTACTTTAGAAGATTTGACTCGCACAACATCGTGCGTGCCATTTCTGCCAAGGTCCTATTTTTTCTTTCAACAACCCCATTTTGTTGAGGCGTTCTAGGAGCTGAAAATTGATGTGAGATACCGTTTTCATTACAAAATTCTTCAAAGTGTTGATTTTCAAATTCAGTTCCATGATCACTTCGAATTGCTATTAAGGTGAGCTTCTTTTTATTTATGATATAATTATAATATTTCAAGAATTCTGAAAATGCTTCATTCTTATGTGCCAAAAATGAAACCCATGTATATCTTGAAAAATCATCTACTATAACTAGTCCATATTTCTTCCCACCTAGACTCGCAGTTCTAGTGGGTCCAAATAGATCCATATGTATGAGTTCAAAAGGCCTAGTTGTTGATACTATATTCTTTGATTTGAAGGATGATTTTATTTGTTTTCCTAATGAGCATGGTCCACAAATTTTGTCCTTTTCAAAGATCAATTTTGGCACATCTTTTATTAATTCCTTCTTGACTAGTTTTGATATTAATTCCATACTAGCATGTCCTAGTCTACGATGCCAAAGCCAACTTGTTTCATTTTTCTTTTCTTCATTAGTAATTAAACATAATCCATTTTTCTTGCCTAATTCATGAAGATCTACCATGTAAATATTTCTTTGCCTTTGTCCTATAAGTACAATGCTATTATCTTTAGGATTTGTGATTATGCATACTGATGCTTCAAATGTGACTTTAAACCCTTTATCACAAAATTGACTTATGCTAAGTAAGTTATGTTTCAAACCATTAACTAATAAGACATTTTCTATGAAGGTAGATGGAGTAATGAAAATTTTACCCTTTCCAATGATATACCCTTTTCCATTGTCTCCATAGGTTACTACTCCACCCTTCTTAGATTCCAAGGTGACAAATTGGTCTACGTCACCGGTCATGTGTCTTGAACAGCCGCTATCTAGATACCATCGTTTATCCACTTTATTAGCTGCAAGACACCCCCTGCAATCGAGATCAAGAATGAGCTTTAGGTACCCAAACTATATTGGGTCCTTTAGGGTTAGTACTTGATGTTCCTTTTGGAACCCAAACTTTCTTGAATTTAAGCTTATGATTATTACTCAATTTGTTTTGGCTGGACTTTCTATAGTTACATTCATATGCTTTATGTCCTAATTTATTGCAGCAATGACAAGTAATATTTTCATTTTTAGCTTTCACAAAAATGTTCTTCAAGTATTTTTGTTTCCTATTTGTTTTATATCCTAATCCAGCCTTATCATATACAGCTTTTTGACTATCAAGAATCATATTTAATTTGGTTGAACTAAGTGTAAACTTATCTACTAAGGATTTATATTTTTCAGCATCTTCTTTTAACTTGACATTTTCAGCACTTAGATTCTTGGTTTCATTTGTGAGTTTCCTACTTAATGTTTCATAGTTATGAGATAGTTTCAGCTTATCTTTGATAAGAGATTGATTTTCTTCTTTTAGAACTTTATTTTTATTGATTAGTTTTTTGTGTTCTTCCATAAGTTCTAAAAATGCATCATGTAATTCATCAACAGTAAAATCACATTCAAGTTCAGAATCTACCTCATCATCATTGGCCATATGGCATATTTGGGCCGTCTCTTGATGATCTTCCTCTTCCGAACTTGACTCCTCACTTTCACTCCATTCAGCCATGAAGTTCTTCTTTTTAAGTTTTTTTGCCATCCATTTTAATTTCGGGCAATCTATCTTATAATACCCGGGCTTGTTACACTCATAACAAATAGGTGTTTCTTTTTCGTTTTCTTTGTCCTTACCCTTTTCTTTGCTTGAGCTACCTTTGAAGAAGGGTTTCTTTTTGTGAAATCTCTTCTTACCTCTCATAAATTTTCTGAATTTTCTTCCAAGCATAGCCATTCCTTCTTCATCAAATTCATCATCATCATCAGATTCTTCCGACTCAGTTTCTTGTTTTGGAGTGGTAGACTTTAGGGCAATGGTCTTTCTTCTTTTGACCTCATCTTCTGAATTTTGCCTCATGGTCAACTTATGGGTCATGAGTGATCCTAGAAGTTCCTCTAATTGCAGTATATTGAGGTCCTTTGCTTCCTGAATTGCTGTTACCTTGGCCTCCCAAACTCTTGGTAGAGATCTGAAAATTTTTCGCACCAATTCAGAGTTAGTATAAGACTTTTCTAAACTCTTTAGCCCATTTATAATTTCAGTAAAACGAGTAAACATATCAGTTATGGACTCAGTGGATTCTATTTTAAACAATTCATACTTATGTACTAATATGTTTATCTTTGACTCCTTAACTTGATTAGTTCCTTCATGTGTGACCTCAAGTTTATCCCAAATTTCTTTTGCAGAGATGCATGTAGATATTCTATTGAATTCACTTACATCTAATGAACAGTAAAGTACATTAATCGCTTTAGCATTTAATTGTGCTAATCTTCTATCATTTTCATTTCAATCCATTTCTGGTTTGGGTATAATAGTGCCCTCTATACTAATTGTGGGTGTGTGAGGTCCTCTAGTTATAATATACCACAATTCATAGTCTAGAGCTTGAATGAATATCCTCATCCTAGCTTTTCAGTATGTGTAATTTGTGCCATTAAATAGAGGAGGTCTATTTGTGGATTGCCCCTCACTCATAGAACATTCCACTTGGGTTGTCATGATCTTTGACTCTTGATTGTGAGATCAACAAATACTATAGGAGCACCTTGCTCTGATACCACTTGTTACCCAAGGTGACAAGCCAAGAGGGGGGGTGAATTAGTTTCTCTTAATTTTTACTATCTTACTTATGTCAATTGATGAGTTAGTGGAATATAACAAAGCACAATACAAACACACAAGAAGTATAGTGGTTCGGTGCTCTCCTAAGCACCTACGTCCACTCCCCAAGCGACCCCTTGGAAATTCACTATAATCCCGCGGATTACAGTTGGATTGTTTTCCGGGCTCACAATCCAAAAACCTTTACACTTTGGTTTTCCGGGATCACCAAAAACCTATGTTGGTTTTACGGGCTCACCAACGAACCTATGTTGGTTTTCCGGGCTCACCAACGAACCTTTACAATTGGTTTTACGGGTTCACCAATAAACCTACACCGTTGGTTTTGCGGGCTTACCAACAAACCTTTACAAGATGATTAATAAAAGAAGTAAGAAGATTTAAGCTCCTAGATGAGCAAATATAACAATTATAATCTACAAAAAAGAGTTTAGAGAATAGTTATCGCTTGATGAGACTTCTCTCTTCTTTGTCAAGGATGCTTCACTTTTCAAGGGTGGATGGAGCTCTTAATGACTCTTGGAATCTGCTCAACCACTTTCTTTTGACTCTTGAATGAAGCACTTGGATGAAGAAGATTAGGGCACTTGTTTTTCTTGTGTACTCTTTGATATTTTGCAAAAGGATGTTTTCTCTGATGAATAGTGCCACTTTAAATAGTTTCCTTCATCCATTGGACAAGCTCCAATGGTTAGAATTCAAAAACTAGCCGTTACTCACTGTTGGAAGGACAAAAAGTACTTCTGCAGAACTAGCCGTTATGCTTCTGCCCGTGCTTGGGTCGACTCAACTTTTACTAGGGTCGACCCAACTTTCACTTGGGTCGACTCAACCTTTCCTTGGGTCGACCCTCTCAGAACCACAGAACCTTGCAATTCAGCCTTCCTTCACTTGGGTCGACTCAACATCTTTTTGGGTCGACTCAAGGTTCAGTTGGGTCGACTCAACTTCCACTTGGGTCGACCCTCTCAGGGTTTCCAGAGAACCTATTTTGAATGTCATTGCCTTTGGGTCGACCCTCTCAGTATTTGGGTCGACTCAAGTTTGGGTCGACTCAACTTCCTCTTGGGTCGACCCTCTCAGTGTTTCCAGGGAACTGCTTTCTTGAGGCTTGAGAGGCTTGAGGTTTGGGTCGACTCATGCTTTCCTTGGGTCGACCCAACTACTATTCATCCGTGCCATTTTTGCAGAAGTGTGCCAGATGCTTTCTTGATGTGCCGGGGTCGACCCAATCAACCTTGGGGTCGACTCAATCCACACTTTGCTGCAACTCAAGGTTAGATTCATCCATATAAACAGTGAAATGCATCTTTATCTTATTATACGAATATACTGAGAGTAACAGACTTATAAATGAAGTATCGAATTAACTTGTAACATACTCTTGATTATTGTATTAATCATCAAAATACCACTATCATCCTCAAGATTGATTCTAATGGAAACCCTAACCATGAAGTCCAGGCAATTACCACTTTACGGTCTGGCAAGCAAGTAGACAACAAGATCCAACTTTCTGGACAAGAAAAAGAAGAAAAGCATGAACCGAACCCCACTCATAAAAAGGCACAAGAACAGGGAACACAAGGAGTAGAGGAGAAATCAATAGAGACATATACACCCAAGGCTCTCTTTCCTAGTAGACTACAAGACTCAAAGAAAAAATCTCAGTATGATGAAATCATGGAAGTCTTTAAAAATGTTCAAATAAATTTATCCTTCCTAGATGCCATCAGACAGATCCCCTCCTATACATATTCTTAAAAGACTTGACCACGGTAAAAAGAAAAACCAGTATTCCTAGGCAAGCTGTTATGGCTGCACAAGCCTCATCTCTTATTCAACAATAGATTGCCCCAAAATACAAGGATCCTGGTTGCCCCACTGTTGAAATTAAAATAGGAGAAACCATCATTCAGAGAGCTCTTCTAGATTTAGGAGCTAGTGTGAACCTGTTACCCTATTCTGTTTACACAGAGTTGGGTTTGGGGGAATTAAAACCCACAAACATCACTCTTTTGTTAGCAGATAGGACGGTAAAGTATCCCAAAAGAATTGTGGAGGATGTGATTGTAAAAGCTAATGAATTCTACTACCCTGTGGATTTTGTAGTCCTTGAAACTGAACCAGTAAAAAATCCAGAAAGTCACATCCCGGTGATCCTAGGTAGACCATTTTTGGCCACTTCAAATGCTGTGATTAGTTGCCGAAATGGAATAATGACTCTAGCCTTTGGGAACATGACTGTACAGCTCAATGTTTTTCATAGTAGTAGTCAGTCAACTGAGATGGATGATTTGGAAGAAATTCACATGATTGAGAACATAATTAGCAGTTCTTTTGAAGAGTCAAGTTATTCTGACCCATTAGAAAGATGCATTGTTAGATTCCATTCCTGTGATGGATACTAGCAGATGGGCCACCAAGTTTGAATCATTGCCTATTTCGGAATCTCATCTAGTGCCATCCAATGTCAAACCTCCATAACTAAAACTTAAATACCTTCCCGAAAATTTAAAGTATGCATTTCTTGGAGAAAACAAGACCTTACCTATTATAATTGCATCGAATCTGGCTAAAGAACAGGAAGAGAAGCTATTAAGTATCCTTCGGAAGAATCAGGAAGCTATCAGTTGGTCTATAGCTGATATTAAGGGGATTAGTCCTTCTGTGGTCCAACATAAAATCCATCTAGAAGAAGATGCAAAAATCTCTAGAGAACCACAAAGGCGACTTAATCCAATCATGAAGGACGTAGTTCGAGCTGAGGTCATCAAGCTTTCAGATGCAGGAATTATATATCCTATTTCTGATAGTCAGTGGGTAAGCCCAGTTCAAGTCGTACCTAAAAAGTCTGGCATCACTGTGGTGAAAAATGATCACAATGAGTTAGTCACTACTCGAGTCCAAACGGGATGATGAGTATGCATCGACTATAGGAAGCTTAATGCCATGACTAGGAAAGACCATTTTTCTCTACCTTCATTGATCAAATGCTAGAACGGCTAGCTGGCCACTCCCATTACTGCTTCTTCGATGGCTATTCTGGATATAACCAAGTCCCTATTGCACGTGAGGATCAAGAGAAAACCACATTCACCTGTCCTTATGGCACTTTTGCCTATCGTCGCATGCCTTTTGGGCTATGCAATGCACCGGCTACATTCCAACGGTGTATGATGAGTATTTTCTCCGACATGGTGGAGGAATTTTTAAAAGTTTTCATGGATGATTTTTCTGTATTTGGATCCAATTTTGATGAATGTCTGCACCACTTGACATTTGTTATAGAATGCTGTAAAGAGAAAAACTTAGTTCTTAACTGGGAGAAGTGTCATTTCATGGTAGAATCAGGTATTGTTTTAGCACACATTGTGTCACAAAGGGAAATTGAGGTGGATAAGGCCAAAGTAGAATTAATTGCTAAATTGCCACCTCCTAAGACTATTAGGAAAATTCGATCATTTTTAGGGCATGCGGGCTTTTACCGCCGCTTTATTAAGGATTTTAGCAAAATATCAAAATCCTTATGTGATTTGTTGGCCAAAGATACTATTTTCAATTTTTCACCAACTTGTGTAACTGCTTTTGAAAGACTGAAGTCTGAATTGACTTCAGCACCCATCATAAGGTGTCCTGATTGGAGTTGTCCTTTTGAAATCATGTGTGATGCATCCGATTATGCCATAGGTGCTGTCTTAGGTCAGCGAGTAGAGAAGCATCCCCATGTTATTCATTATGCGAGCAAAACTCTGAATGACGCCCAACTCAACTATTCCACCACTGAAAAAGAATTGTTGGCAGTTGTTTTTACCCTAGATAAATTTCGTCCCTACCTGCTAGGATCTAAGGTTCTTGCTTATTCCGATCATGCCGCCCTTAAGTACCTTCTCACAAAGAAGGATGCTAAGACAAGGCTCATTCGTTGGATCCTATTGCTCCAGAAATTTGATCTCAAAATTTGAGATAAAAAGGGATCTGAAAATGTAGTAGCTGACCACTTGTCCAGACTGATTGTTGAGTCATCTGCAGAATCCTTACCTGTATCCGAAACTTTTCCGGATGAACAACTAATGATGATTTCCCATACCAATGTTCCATGGTATGCTGACATAGTCAACTACCTCGTTACTGAACAAATGCCCAGCTCTTGGACCAAACAGGAGCAATTTCGCTTCCTAGCTCGTGTGAAGTGGTATTTCTGGGATGAACCATACCTATTTAAATATTGCCCTGATCAGATCATCCGACGGTGTATCCCTGAATACGAACAAAGGAAAGTCCTTTTCTTTTGTCATGACCACGCTTGTGGTGGTCATTTCAGTGGTAAAAAGACGGCTGCAAAGGTTTTGCAGTGCGGATTCTATTGGCCCACACTATTTCACGACTCACACGAGTATTGTAAAGCATGTGACCGATGTCAAAGACTAGAAAAAATTTTAAGAAAAAATGAGATGCCCCTAAATCCGATCTTAATTGTAGAAATCTTTGATGTTTGGGGTATTGATTTTATGGGTCCTTTTCCTATGTCATTTGGGCACCAGTACATACTCCTAGCTATTGACTATGTATCTAAGTGGATTGAGGCTATCGCGTGTAAGACCAATGATCACAAAGTAGTGATCAAGTTTCTTAAGGAGTCTGTCTTCGCTCGCTTTGGCACCCCTCGTGCTATCATTAGTGATGGAGGAAAACATTTTTGCAATAGAATTTTTAAAGCCCTTGCTAGGAAGTACAACATCACCCACAAGGTCAGTACACCATATCATCCACAAACGAGTGGACAAGTTGAGATTTCTAATAGAGAAATCAAGACCATCCTTGAAAAAACTGTCAACCCATCTCGAAAGGATTGGTCCCTTAGGTTAACAGATGCATTGTGGGCATATCGAACGGCCTACAAAACACCAATTGGAATGTCCCCATATAGGATTGTCTATGGCAAGGCTTGCCATTTACCTGTCGAGTTAGAACACAAGGCCTATTGAGCAATTAAACGCCTAAATTTCGATCTCGACAAGGCAGGAGAACATAGAAAGCTACAGCTCGACGAGCTTGAATAAATTAGGAACGATGCTGACGAGTGTGTTAAGAAGTACAAGAATCGCATGAAAGTCATGCATGATAAAATAATTACTCGTAAAGAGTTTCACCAAGGATAAAAAGTTCTTTTATATGATTCTCGATTACATCTATTCCCTGGAAAACTTAAATCTCGCTGGACTGGCCCATACACGGTAGAGAAAGTGCATCCGCATGGTGCGGTAGAAATATGCAATACTAAGGATGGTAGGTCATTTCAAGTCAATGGACATCGTTTAAACCATACCTTGAGTATCTGAGTCCAGAAGTCGAGGAGACACTTCTGACCGACCCTGTCTATCATGAATGAATTATAATTATCTGGCTGAAGACATAAAACTTAGCGCTCTTGGGAGGCAACCTAACATGTAAATATTTTTGTGCTCAAAAAAAAATGCAGGTTTGTCCCT
This sequence comes from Phoenix dactylifera, assembly GCF_051530095.1. Lineage (NCBI taxonomy): Eukaryota > Viridiplantae > Streptophyta > Magnoliopsida > Arecales > Arecaceae > Phoenix > Phoenix dactylifera. The sequence goes on from NC_143205.1 coordinate 9,037,782, forward strand.
ATTGTCACTTTACCCACCCATATTAGGTAACTTCTCTATCCTATTACTGCTTTAAATTTTCTTTAACATTGAGGACAATGTTAGATTTAGGTATGGGGATGAGAATATTTTTGATTTTTTATGCAAAAAAAATAAAATTAAAATTTTAAAAAAAAGGAGTTCAAATTTTTAACTCAAACTCTAATCTTTTTGGCTGTACAAACTAGGAATTGCTTTGACAATAGCTTTGAGTTAAGAAATATGATAGCAGTTCTAGCTTGAGTTTTCGTTCCACCTATATTCTGCTAACATGTTACAAGATGATTTAGCACCAACACGTAAGCACATGAATAGTGGGGTATGTATACTTGCAACTAATATGAATACTTTTAATCTTCGGGATAATTTAAAGTTATATGTGTGATGAACACCCTAATCAAAAAAAAAAGAAAGATAAAATAAAATAAAAATAATGAGTTTATTTTAAGTCTTCTCACTGAGTAACCGGGCCTCTTGCCTGGCAAGCAGCGAGTGTTCGTATAAAAAGGTGAGGATGATTGAGATTAAACTCTGAGTGACTAATTTGGCCTTGAAGCCTAGTTAATTTGAGTTATTAAGCCTGTTAGGGTGTCTCTACACATAGTGCCCTGAGCCATCTGAATCGGGAGTCATTGGCCTAACACTCGCTATATGGGTCAGCTAGAAAGCTTAATAAGGCTAGATATTGCACAAGTCATTCTTCTTAGCATTCAGTCTGATATAAAAAATAAATAAATAAATAAATATGGGGTGTTCATTACCATTTAACTCTAGAAAGTCTTGAAAATTAGAGTGCTCATGTTGGAAGTAAGTGAAAGCCACTCATTTATATGATACTATCTTGCACCTCACTACATTCTTGATTTGTTAGCAGATAGATGGGGAGTAATGGAACTTGAGTTAAAGTCTGCTTAAATATGATAGCAATAAGTCTTTATTGTCCTTGCAATTCTAAGTTCATACAGTAATACTTGTTCAAATTTTGAGTTAAAAATTGGAAATCCCTGATTGATGAAGTTTGTGGGTAACTTCACTGCAAACCCTCACGAGACAACACTCGTCCACTAGGGTAACCTAGGGGTTTAAAGGCTTGTTGCACGTGCTAAGTGCAATCGTGACTCCCTACGAAAATGGGTACATATATTAGTTTGTGTATTTAGCTTCAATTTATTAAAAAAAAAAAAAAAAAAAGAAGGAAAAAGTCATAAGTTAGACTACATTTTTTTTGTGCCCTCATTTTATCATTTGCTTGTTAATTGCTAGAGACTAGCAATAAGCTAGTTAGAGGGTGTGATGAGAGTACAAAAGAGCGACCTATATGTCACTGAAATTAGTGTTGTTACTAACCGATAATGATAAATTCACTGGATTAATATTATATTTGGGTTTGACACAGATTTTCATAAATTAGAGATAAAATGCACATTGAGTACAAATTTGACTTCAGAAGGATCTCTTCCCAGATCCGACCCGGTTGAAGATCGGGTTGGGTCCGAGTCGAGTTCGGGTCCGAATCGGGTCCATTTCTTTTGTGCTTTTGGGAAATAATTTTGGGCAAATCTAATTTGGCCATATCATAACTATGAGGTGTTGGGTGACCCATGACTTGAAAGACTTGCAATTGACCTCCAGTCAGAACAGATGACCCGTGATTTCATTTCCTTCTCCCACTGCAGCGTAATCCAAGCACAGCGCCCAGCCAACCCGTCCGCCACATCGTTCCCAAACGCCCGTTCGAACGCATCCGACCAAGCATCCGCGTCTCTCCCATCGATCCCGCGGCGTCTTCCCAGCAATCTCTCAGCGGCCATCGTCCCACACCCGCCCCTGCATCACGCGTCCGTGAATGGCATCCAACCGAGTCCGCGTGTGATCGCCTCCTCCCAGCTTCCATCCGTGAAGCATTCATCCCGCAGATCCCTCCTTCCGCTTCATCAACGCCTCCTCCCAGCATCCGCCTCTCCCGTGAGCTCAAGCATCCAAGGATCCCGAGCGATTTTCCAGCCATTTCTTCCGCCCATTTCAAATGCAGCCCACAGTCCCATGGATTGACGCCCTCTGCCTCCACGCGCGCCTCCTTCCTTCTGCGACAGCATCCCGCGTTTCCTCCTTTCCGGATCAACGTCCTCAGCGTCCGCCCTCTCCCTCCTTCTGTTTCCAATCCAGCACCCATCCACGATCGTCTCTTCCTCATCGATCCCGCGGCCAGCCTTCCGTTTCTTCTCCAGCCAGCGGATCCCATTTGCAGCATCCCTTCCGCCCGTGATTCTCCCGGAATCCCAGCACTCCGCAATCACCATGCTGCTAGCTCGTCCCCAACGCGTCTCCAAGGGCTATAAGAGGAGGGGGAGGAAGGAGAGTTGGGCTAGAGGGTGGCCGGCGGGTCCAAGGAGGAGAGGGTAGTCGGCTGGCCCAAAGAGGAGAGAAGAAGAAACAGAGCATTGCTCTGTTCTTGGGAAGAAGAAAGAAATAAAAAAATTATGTTTTATGTTGAAGTTCCACTATGGGAGAGAGAGGGAGAAGAGAAGTGATTTGTTTTTCTTCCTTTGTTTTCTTTATGTTTTATTTTGTAGAAGGAGGAAGCATTAGGCTTCCAATCTTCATTTTACTTTTGTAATTATTCTTTTATGCAATCCATTAATTTTTCTTTTATGCAATTCATGTTTTAAGTTAAGTTTAATTCCTGCAGTTTATTTTATGCATTCTAGAATTCTTGTTTTAGTTGCAATATATGAAATTTTCTTTCATTCAGTTTATGTTCCAGGCTTCAATCTTCCTAAGTACTATTTTTATCCATGCCAAAATTTTCCTTTGAATAGTTAAATATTTTATTAAATTTATAAATGTTCTTCGATTCCAAGTATCTGTCTTTTCGTTATTTTCAAATGAAAAACATTCTCTGATAGACTAGAGAATCATTTAACATCCTCAAAGTAATATTTTTATTCTACCATTCAAAAATCGATTTAAAATCCGAGTGAACGTTTTAATTTTTATGCAACTCCAATTGCCTTCCTGTGTATCGACCTCTTACGACCACTATTCTTTGAGTAGAACAGGTAAGAGTAAATTAAATTTAAAACTTTGTTTGTCAGTTCTAACAATGATCTGTTTAGCATATTTTTAGGTAAACAGGAATCGGACGAACAGGGAGATTAGGATCTGAGGAGGGTTGATTAAGATTTATAAAATTGAAGCAAAATCAGAAGTTATTAGATTTGAAAATCTCATCTTCAAAAATTCTGCAGGTGTAGAACACCGCAGCCTGATGATCTATTCTAGGTTCCTGTTTGAGCCGCACAATTGTCCGGCCTCTACAGGTATTCACACGAGGATCTAATTATCTGAGAATGGGTCTTACCGGAATTCTAGCTCCTTGCAAAGACCTCTCATGACTATCATAAGTTGGAATAAGATCTGCAACTTACCTCCTTGATGAAGAACCTTTCTTCTTCAACCTTGCTCGCGATGGAGGAAGAGGAAGGAGGAACCTTGCACGTGGATCTTCCTTGCCTTGCTATCGTGGAAGAAGAGGAGGATGAAGACCCCTTGCTGCTGTGGAGAAGGAGGAAGAAAGAAGAGGAGGCGTGGAGAGGAAGAGGAGAGAATTGATTCATAATGTCTCCCTTGCTACCCTTTTATAGATTGGGTTTAGGGCCTCTTCTAATCTTATTAGGAGTATGGGACTATAACCCACCCTTGGATTAATGCCAAGTGTCCAATCCTTGTGCTCATAGATGCATGACATATGTCCACTTAATCAATTGATTAATTTTCTAATCACATTAGGATTCCTAATCTCATTAGGAGAATTAAAAGCAGCAATTTCCAACTTGGTTTCCCATGATTAACATACAAAGAGATCATGTTATTTGATGAAGATAGTCATTTTGGACTACCTAAAACATATAAAAAGATGTTGCCTTCGATGGTCAGGTGCTGCTCTTTGTACCGGCAAACTGGTATAGAAAGGTAAAAAGAGTACCACTATCATGGCATTCAAAATTTTTTCAAAGAGTACCTCTTTGAAATAATATACAACACTAGAATCAAGATTTGTTTTCATTTTTTCCTTTTTCCATTTTGGAAAGAATGATAAGCAAGACCTAGATTTGAGAGAAATGAAGAGCAAACCCTAACTTTTCATATCATATATGGTGGAATGGTATCCACTCATACCTAAATTACAGCTGTAACAATAGCATAAACCACATAAAGATCAATGATCTGCATTGTTTATAAATGAAGAGAGAAGATGCAAGTCCAATCCTCTATCTCAATGAAACAAAAAGGAAAAGCAAGATAAATTACAACGGACAAAACATCAAATGACACAAATTTACATATAGAAACAGAAATACATACTTTGAGATTAGTTGGTGTGGCAGCATAAGCAGTATGCAAAGAACGAACGAGCATTTGAGCATCACTAGAGGTGGACTTTGCCATTCTCAACCTTTTTCTATTTTTTGATAAAACCAATAGAAGTAACGAGATAAAAATGACCGAGACTTTTTTAAGCAAAAGACAAGAATTATTTAAAAGAGCAGGTGAGATGTTATGTTCTCGAACATGCCAACCCAAATATAAAACTTTACCAAATGACATACCCAGCAAAAATGAAGTATAAAAACCCCCAAAATTCATAAAAAGTTAACAATAATATTGAATTTTTATTATACGAACAGGTGAACTTGGTAGAGGCTGCAGGCCAAAAGTGACGTAATCAAATAACTTATCAGCATTGAGACGTGGAAAATTTCTTGAATAGTTGAAGAACTAGAAAACCTGGATTCTACCAAGCACAGCACCTAAAGTGTTCCTTTCTTAGAGTTGTTCTGATAGTCTACAACATGGATAAAAGCTAAGGGGCTTTTGACACAACCAGCCATAAAGCGGACTTTGGGCATTGTGAGTTGTAGGCAGAAAACTTATCAAAATATGATATGTGGGTTATAGGCTAAAATTTAGATATAATTGTTTGGAACTGTCAGATGGTATCATACAACATACAGCTGAAAGTCTGAAGTATATCTAGATATACCCATAACAATACTAGCTAAGCTTTTAACCCCGAAGGAAAACCTAACAGCAAAAATGCATATAAAAGAACTAAATGAAATATTTCACCGAGAGAACATGAAAAGAGAAGGTTGACATAATAAATAAAAACATGTTTATTTATATATGTATATTGATCGTTAAAAAAAACCCTAAGTTATTATCTTTCTACTTTTGTTATCCTTGCAACTGATAGAAAATAAACGGCTAGCAGTCAGATGTGATATAGAGAAGTCCTACAGGGCATTTATTTAATTACTGACATTTGAAAAATCAAGAGAATGATACTGCAATGAAAAACAAATTTCCTATAGGCTGTGTATTGTTGAGGCATAAGGCAGTCCTAAAGCCCAGAATAAGGCTTATGCCTGCCAAACAACCTTTAAAAAAAATAGCATAGATGAGGAGTAGATATGCCGGTCAAAGATCCTTACGATAGGTATAATTACTCCAAAAGAACTTTGTCATAAGCTATTCCTGCTAGAAATACTTCAATTTATGCCAGCCCTATGTTTTGCAACGAACAAAAGTATCCTTCACTCCTCTCCTTCTAATTAGACTACTTTTAAGTTTTTGGCAATACAAAAAACAATTGTTATTTCTAATTGGACTAAAGCAATAGTATATTTTCTTATGACAAAGATGAATTTGATTTTTTTTATTTTTTTTTTTTTGCTGAAGGTGAATTTGATTCAGTCTCCCCTGAACACCTTCCAAATTTTGTCTTATAAATTTGTGAAAAAAGACAAGCGACAAAGGTGATCATGTCATTTACCCATCCTATTAGAGTAACATATCACTAGTTTAGTTTGGGATTGCGTAAAGGTAATTGTCATTTAATATTTTCAGTTGAATAGTGAGCATTACACATTTTTTCATTCTTCTACATCCATATTATTGGCACATTCAGTGATTGCATGATTATTTATTAGAACAAAATATCTAGAAAAATACATAGGAGAGCGATAGATGATCAGGGTAGAAATGTCATCAACCTATGTTATGTCAAAAAGCAATCTCATTCCTCATACTGCAACCAAATGGCGCAATTACTTATGACAGATAAGAATAAGAATTATAGCAAAAAAAAGTTAGTCACGTACGAAGTCACCCAATCCGCGCCCCATTAGCATTCTTGTAAATATACTTGGCCTGCAAAGCAACATCACCACTCACCATGGCTCGAATGTCCCAAAATAGGGGGTGGACCCCCTACACCACCAGTGCCCCTCCGGACCCGACAAATCATCGTGGTTGAATCACTTTCAAGAAGGACTGCTCTAACCCGCAAAACATGTCGTGTATAGTCCAAATCAGCCCACGCCGTCCTTAGCTCCGCCTTTGGAACGGACGTATCAAAGATTTGGCACCCTTCAGCAACAACCATCCTAGAATCTGAGCTACGGATAATAAAGCCTGCACCACCCCTCTTACCGCCATCAAGCACTCGCCCATCAAAGTTAACTTTGAGGAAACTTGGAGGTCGGGACTCCTAGGTAAAGAACACCAGCCGATATGCTACACGAGCAGAAGTAGAGCCTCAGATATCTCGAGCTATCAAGGACCATCCGATGGACCTGCATGGGTAATCTTTGTTGTTGACCCTAGGTTCGATTTTGATGATCACAAAACTATGAATTATATTTACTAATGATTGTGTTTTGCAAGAAAAAAAGATCCAAGTATTTTGTAGGGATCATGGCCAAGAAAGAACCACCAAAGCACAGAAGAAGAGTCGATCCCATCATCCATGAGTCGACCCCAAGTGGCCAGAGTTAAAGAAAAGAAGAGCCAAGAACAGCGGATGAGTCGACCTAAGGTTCTCAAGTCCAATTGAGCTAGAGTCGACCCCAGCAAAAGACGAGTCGACCCCAGACAACCCGCAGAGAAGAAGATAGAAGAGATGGTTTCTGTCCGAGTGAGACGAGCCGACTCGAGGGATTCACGAGCCGACTCGAGAAGAACACGAGTCGACCCTATGCCGACACGAGTCGACCCCAGAAGCATCTCAGGCCAAAGACAGAAAGCAACCGAAAATAGTCGAGCCTTAAAGTCGACCCCATACTGACACGAGTCGACCTCTAAACAACTCGAGTCAACCCCAATACTAAGGGAGTCGACCCCTTAAGAGTCTCAGAGAATTCCAGAGAGCAACTAAAGTCGCAGGCAAGCCAGAGCCGACTCCGAAACTTATCGAGTCGACTCGCGAGGAACAAGAGTCGACCTCTAAAATCAAGAGTCGACCCCAGGCCACAGGACAAAGCTGCAATAGCTAGTTTTTCACGGCAATGGCCAGTTTGTTTTCCCCTCCAACGGCTCTATTTCGCCTCCAACGGCTCCAGAACAGTTCCTAAGGATCTCTAAGCTATAAATACAAGGGAACAAAGTGGATTAAAAGTGAGCTCAACGACCAAACTTGAAGACATCAATTTGAGAGCCCAAAATCCAGAATATTGAAGTGAGGAAACCAAGGAAGGCATCAAGTTCAATCATTCTACATTAATCCTCATCTCTGAAAGTTGGTGAAGCATTCAAGACATCCTTCTACACTAACGACTTCTCTATTGCTCCTATCACTATTTGTATTTACTCTTTTATTGTCTGAGCATTAGTGTGCTTAAATTCTTTCCATCTTATTTGTTAAAGTTTCAGAGTGTTCTGAAACTTGGGGGAAGGTCTTGTCCAAATCTTAATTAGACTGTGTAAAGGTTCTAGTCGGTGATCCCGTAAAACCGACCGGGTTCATTGTGATCTCGAAAAACAACAAGTTAGTTGTGAGCTTGTAAAACAAGCGGATTGTAATCTGTAGGATTATAGTGGAATTCCGAAGAGGTCTTGGAGAGTAGATGTAGGTGCAAGGTTGGCACCGAACCACTATAAAAACTTGTATTTGTGATTGCTTTGTTTTACCTTCTTACAATTGTGCATTTACTATTTTTCTTTAGAGCAATTGCTTTAGCAAGATTTCATTCCGCTGCACTTAACTTTAAAATTGTTAAGTTTATTTTTTAATTTTTCAATACCCAATTCATCCCCCTCTTGGGCTGCATATCTAGGCAACATTCGTCGCTTGAACTTGGGCTCGCTCCACAATAAACTTGGGTGAAGGATTGCTTTCTCTAAAGATCCAGTCATTCTTGGCAAACTAGATGTGGTAAACAATGTAAGTCGCCATAATAGCCACATGTCAAGTCTGAGGGGCGACAACCCACCATCTGAACGCTAGCAAGAAGGGGCCCGAATTGCTCTGAACGTCCGACGAGATGTCGACAAGCTCCCAAACCCTCCTAGCATGCTCACACTAAAACGGTGTGTGGTCCACGGTCTCATCTAACTGGCACGTAGGGCACTAAGATTAGATGCCTGGTCCCCGCCTACACAATACTGCTCTCGTCGGCAACCGGCTCCAAACCACCTTCTAGAGGAATAGGGCTATCCGAGGGTGGAGGCCGAACCTCCGACTCCAAGTGCAGTTCAACTTTAGGTGCTGCTCGCTCCAAAGAATGCGATAGATGTCACCTACTCTGACTCTATGGCTGCCAGATAGCTCCAAACCCTAATATCTAGACAAGCATAGAGTGGGTTTAGGGACCCCCTAGTGGTATAACCCATCCTACTCCTCCAGCGCATCCATGTTGGCAGGCGGTAGGACTGACTCGGCCCTTCAGGCCTCCGCTAACGTTGACTCGGCCCCTCAGGCCTCCGCCAACAATCCCCCCCCCCCAACATGATGCCTGGGTTTCGAACTCGAAACCTATGGCTCTGATACCAATTGTCAGGATCAAGCGCTACCATTACACCAAAATCCGCAGGTGTTAGTGAAGGCACAACTTTATTTTCCTAAACTAGCATAGGGGCCCATAGCGCCACGAGTCGATTCCGACTAAGCCTCGCCCGACTCCGGACTCCGACAAGGCCTCACCAGTGGGTTCAGGGACCCCCTAGTGGTATAACCCACCCTACTCCTCCAGCGCATCCACGTTGGCAGGCGGCAGGACTGACTCGGCCCTTCAGGCCTCCGCCAACGTTGACTCGACCCCTCAGGCCTCGGCCAACAGCCTCCCTCCTTAAGTAAAGAGACTGGACACCTAGCTCTCCCTCACGGATCGGCTAGCAGACCGTCTCCCAAGCCAGCAGGTCGACTTCGTGACTGCCACCATGTGAGCCTTAGAGGAAGTCCCAGAGGAGTCACTCTATCCTTGTCCGCACTGTCTTCGGAACTACAATATTGGACATGAGATAAACCGACAAGGAGCTCAATACCGATCTGACTAGTGTCAATTGACCCATTATGGATAACGAGGCTACCCTCCAGCCGCTCCTAGACGCGTTGCACCATGCTGAGACACTCCGACACTCGCTGTCATCTCCCCGTAATGGGGACACTCAGGTAGCTCCACTGCCCCTCCTGCTCCCTCATTCCAAGAATCCGCTTGATCTTCTGCTTCATCCGGAACTCGGTCTTCGGGCTAAAGCAAATTATAGACTTGTGGAGGTTCACCGTCTGCCCTGATGCCTCGCAGTAGTCCTTTAGGACTCCTTTGAGGGCTAGTGCATCCCTCGACCTTGCCCTGGCTAGAAGGAGGCAGTCGTCTGCAAACAACAGATGGGAGATTGGTCGGGCACTGGGAGCCGGCACATAGGCGTCCAGCACCCACTCCCAACACATGACTCGCAGAGCATGGGATAACACATCTGCACAAATGATAAACAAGTAAGGGGACAAGGAACAACCATGGCGGCGACATCCTATTGATCAGGATGGAGAAGGACGATCTTGGAACATAGCCAAAAATTCAAGCTATTCAAGTCTCGTGGAACCCAAAGCTCTCCAACTCGAACCTAAGGAAGCCTCAGCGGACTCTGTCATAGGCTCTCTCTATATCCATCTTCACAGCAATGTAATTCTGCCACCTCGGGGCATGCTGCAAATCTCACATCATCTTCTAGGCAATCAGGACATTGTTAGTGACGCTTCAACTCCCGACGAACGCCCTCTATTTCTGGCAGATAAGGCTAGGAAGCAAAGATTTCATCTTGCCCACCATAATCTAATTGGGTGGGAAATTTACTGTTGACTAACTGCTCATTTTGTGGTCCTTTGTTCCTAACTTTTTGCTTTCTTAATTTTTTACATGTTTGCCACCTCTTCTTGCTTGTTTGCAAGCTTCTCAAGTCTTGATATATCACTTATCCCGGCCGAGACTGATAAATCGATATTTAGATCTATCTCGGTCAATGTGATGCATAAAAATTCTGAAAGACTAAATTTTTTTTTAAGATATTAAAATTTCAATCAATATGATAAATTTAAAATTAAAAAATTATGTTTATATATTAATATTGAGGTCAGAATCAAGTTATATGGGTGTAATTGTTGAGAATCCCATATCGATGATTTGAGTTATTCCATGTGATCTACTACCTCTAAACTACTTGCATACAAAAAATCATATAATTTAGATATATGTAGCCTCGATACCAACTGGTAAAAAAATGTACTTTTTTTATTCAAACTGTCCAATTTTTTATCATTCCACGTATCTGCTAAGCATTTTCAAATCACATAATTTTTATATTCAGTGGCTCAGATCGTCGATTTACATCTGGTTAAGATTAAAATTTATTAGTCTTGATCTATTAACAAGGAATTTATTTAAGAAAATAAAAAAGTTATTTAATTTATTGATCAATAAGAATGTATTATTAGACAATGGTTTAAGTTTTATTGGTTTACATTTGAACAAGATTTATATATCGCAAGATGCCCAATGTAGTTAAAAATTAAGATCTCAACCAAGATGGAAATTTGCTTGTTTACATACTATCAAGGATTTTGTCTCATACTTATGTATACAGAGTCTAATCTAAAATTATTGGAGTAACAATTCATTTAATGTAAGTTCTTCAGGAGGGATTATTGGATGTCCTACTTCTTAAGAAGCTTCTTTTTTGTGGTAAAATTATGTATTTTTTTATCTGTTTTTGACCTTCACTTTGCGAAATGTACATAGGCTTACAGGATGGATTTGGAATGGAGGGTTAATCAACTTAACAATGAGAATATCCAATTAAAAAGGGATCTCGAGGAGCCAATGACAGAGACAGTATGATTTCTTCACCACCATCCCTTTTCTTTAAGAGCACCGTCCTTTGCAGTGCACATGCAGCACCACAGAGTACTGTGCATCCCTAGATGGCCACCATCAAAAGATGAATGGCAATCAAACAAAATAGTCCATGAGCACATGTCGTGACATGCATATCATATATTGTTTGATAGTCGTCTATCTCCTAATAGCGGCCATCCAAGAATGCACAATCGTACCATAGCAGATCTTGGTTGTTTCTCTAAATCTTTCGGTGTGCATTTAAGTTATTGCCTTTTTGACCAATTTTTAGTTCCAAAAATTAGTAACTCATTAAGAAAATTGGTCCCTCATATATTTGATGGTAGCTCCAAGAGCCTATGGACCAGCAGAAAAATACCAACGATGGAAAGACTGATCATGCCTGTCGCCGTTGTAACGGCTGCCCACTCTAAGATGTTGCCACTATCAAATAGCTACCATCCCGCTATTCTTACCGGTCTTCTTGTATCGAGTGTAGGCAGCTCATAAGAGTATCAAGTGCCAGGTGTTTTACTTATCAAACTTCGGTAGTTTTAAGCTTGGGTAGAAAAAAATAAGGAGTACAAATTATAAACCTATAATGCTCTATCCCTAATTGTTGGTTAATTGTTCTTGAATAAGTGTATGTTTTAGTTTATTTTTGTAAAAAGCCAGTGGCATCTCTTTATTAAATCTTATGACTTTTCGAAGATCCACCAAACCAAACTCTTGGGACTAACCATAGTCATAAGATGGACTGAACCAAGAAATTAGTCATTAACAATGTAGTAGCAAACTAAGTTCTTCCAATAGCTTTGCACTGCATCAAATATTGATTCTCCATGGTCTGTTTGCACACTTGGATTAGTGCGCAGTAATGGGGATCATGTTTGTTGGTCGGCGTAAGCACTCCCGAGTACGGAGAAGATACATGTTGATTGAAAAACTAAACCACATCAGAAACGATAGAGATCCTTGTGGTGTTTAAGTGCTAACAAGCCCATCTACCTATCAACTTCAATTTTCGAGAAGCTGAAACACAATTCCATATCGAAAGTGGTAGAGATCCTTTAAACACTCATGAGCCCATCCACCCATCTTACTCCTGTTTTTGAGTTGAGCATTATCACTAAAGACATCCCACTGTAGAAATAATTTGTAATAACTTTACAATTTTACCATTTTTTGTTAGAAATATTTTGTATGCAGCCAACCAGCATGTAAATGGTCATTGTCCATTATAAACAAGCACTGCTAGCTAAGCCAATTCATGAGACAGCTTAGTGGGATAGCATGGATACCCAATGGATAACTTGAAACAGAAAAAGAGGGGGGGAGGGGGAGGGGGATCGTTGAAGCTAGGAAACAAAAAGCAAGTCCCTTCATCTTCCTCACTTCTTTGAATCCCCTATCCTCAAACTCTCAAGGGAGATCCTCACCCCTTTTCCTTCCTCTTCCAATTAAATCACCCCAACGTTATTGGTTGATATCCACGATTAATATTTTGCATAGCAAAGTCTGCCGATGGATTCCACAATTATCATCTCCAAAGCTAAGCAACATTAAGCAAACGTTTCAGTTATAATCACTTTGGTAAAAACACCTGAAACCATAACAAATAAGCTGTCACATGACGCCACTTTGTTGCAAGAACATCTCCCAAAAAGAACAGTCTCTCCAAGGTGGCGATGATCAATTCACGAAACAAAAGGTGCAAACCAGATCATTTGGTTTATACATGGCGCAACTGTCAAGTTGTGATATCACTTTGAAGTCCGATAAGAAGTGCCAGAAACATAATTCTATGCCTCGGTGCACCAAGGCACAATTTCTCCTACCCAAGGAAGTTCATGATGACCAGATGGAGCACCAGATTGCAGAAAACAAAATCAGCGTAAGCTCGTTCTGGTGGTAGATCCTGAGATGGATCATTATCGGTTAGTCCATAGAGTGATGCAAAGCTTAAAGTGAAAGTTTTAAGTTCCAGCAGTAGTTACCTTAAACTCCTTATTCTCTTTGTTGACTTGAATGCGGAGACAGACTGCATCATCACATATGAGAATGCTCGAACAATTAATTATCTTAAAAAGAGTAGCAGGAAAGAAGATATCTGAGTTACACTTCATACCTGCAAGTACCGCTGTACCTACACAAGAGAGAACTCCAGAGAGGAAAGAGTTAAATGGAAATGATCCAACTATTACCATGTAGACAACCTGTTGCATCACAGAACACCAGAATAAGCAGTCATATGAATTGAGAATCAATCAGCATTACTATCATGCAGTACATTTGTTCTGATAATCCAAGTGTCGTCAATGAATTCATGGTTGATAATTATTAAAACTTCACTGTGCCCTTTATTTGAACATGGAAAACGGATCATCAGACTTGGGAAAAGCCTATAAACGATGATTACTTCGCCCTCTCAGTAACAGTTGTTTGTTATGCATCAATTCTACGATCCTAGATTGCCAAGGTACCTAGGAATGACTCATTGTCCAACACAAATGGGTTACCTTTAGTGGGCTTAATTCACAAAGGCTTTTGAGGAACATTTCAGTTAGTCCAAAATCAATATATGGAGGAAAAATGAATATTGAAATTCAGTCTGATGATCTATGTTCGGAAGCATATGTCATGTTCAACACGTTTGTAGGATTATGCGTCCCCAGAAAAAAATGAATGAGACCAAAAAAGAAATGCTAAGTCAAGATCAGGCACCTAACCAGCGCCTTCTGAGATACAGATCCATGTATCTGGGCCAAACCATATTCATTTAATGACCGAGAGTTAAGTAAGGTGGTGTCGTTGGAACATAGAAGGTCCAAGAGGTCAACCGGGATTGAATCAAGCCCCACTCAATTCAGACCCAATTCAATATGTTTAACCTCAGGTTGTTTGTGCAGCCAGCAGATGGATAAAAGGAAAGGCAAGAGAAAACATATTGGTAGGCAACTACGCCAAGTGGTCCAAAAGACACATCAAAGGAACAGGAAGTGAGGAGACTTGGGTAGTAGACAACTATAGGTAACTAGCACAGTTAGTGCAAGGTTTTTCTTTTTTAAGGAAAAAAGCAATGAAAATCCTGCATTTAATCGATGAACAGTTAAGTAACATGACCCAACCTTTCTCTTCTTTTAAAAGGAAAGAATTTTAATTATGGACCTTACTGATAGGTTTAAGTTTCCTGGTCTCATGAATTTTACTGGGCTACACCTATGATAGCTAGCCTACTTCAAATAATATAATCCACTAAAATGTAACCAAAATCACAAGCACAACACCACTAGTATTGAATGCCTAGGATAGAGAACTTTGAAATAGTAGCAAAGCTTCCTACAAATGTATTGTTCTAACTTTCAAGCCCTAGTTCTGAATACACGACAAAAGTTTAGCAAATGTTATAAATTAAAAATGATTTGAATCAATAATGTCGTTTACAATTTATTGACCAATTTATAGACAAAACACCATTATTAAACTGCATGAATAGAATTTTGACATGACTCAACCATAGCATCTACAATTTACTGATCAATCATGCACAAAGTACCACTATCAACATCCCATAAGTAGAACTTTAGACAAACAATGTCCATATATGATTGAAAAAACCTGTCATAAAAGCAGTCCAAGTCTCCAATGAATAATCCACTTATTGATTTTTCTTTTCAATTTTCAACTAGGACAAAGAAAGCAACAGAAATCACCCCCATTAGCATCTCAAATTACTTCACGAAAATCAGAAAGACAAAGAATTCCCAGAAAAGGCCCATCCTATTTGAGATTTACTCTGCTACTAGATTTTGTCTTTTTCATCACAGCAAGAAAATCTTTTCTCACAAAGTTAAAAATGATCTTCAATAATTCATAGATCCAAACTTAAGGAACTTGGCCTTTTAAAATTATGCAGAAGCCAACCCATAATGAAGTGCTTAATCTTCTTGATGACATCACATCTTCACTAAGCTACTCTCGTGTTCGCTTTCAAAGACATTTAATAATAGGTAGATATCTCTCACTAACACCTTTTAGTTGTTATCTTGATTGCTAGAACATGACTGAAAACAAGCTATTTCTTTCTTTTCCAAGGGAATTAGTAACTACCTTAATTCTTAATCTCATATATTCTTGTACATTGAAGAATACTAACCTATTCATAAAAACAGCAGTTTCCTTCTTGATTTCACCCGATTAACATACACAATGAAGATAGTCATTTTGGACTGCCTGAACCATATAAAAAGATGTTGCCTTCAATGGTCAGGTGCTGCTCTTTGTATCGACAAACTGGTATAGACAAGTAAGAAGAGTACCACTATCATGGCATTCAAAACCTCATTGCAGAACTAATACTGAATATTATTTTTTTATGAATCTTGTGAACCATAAATGGGAGATATTGCTTTAAAATGTAGGATGGTATACACTTCCTCATGAGTTCAATGGGATTATCGACAGAAACCTCAGCATCATGTACCATATCTGATTTTAATATTCTGAGATAATTCTATTAAGTTTGAAATAATATACATCACTAGAATCAATATTTGTTTTCATTTTTTCCTTTTTTTTCATTTTGGAAAGAATGATAAGCAAGACCTAGGTTTGAGAGAAATGAAGAGCAAAGCCCAACTTTTCATATCATATATGGCGAAAATGGTATCCATTCATACCTGAATTACAGCTGTAACAATAGCATAAACCACATAAAGATCAATGATCTGCATTGTTTATAAATGAAGAGAAAAGACGCAAGTCAAATCCTCTATCTTAATGAAATGAAAAGGAAAAGCAATATAAATTACAATGGATAAAACATCAAATGACACAAATTTACGTATAGAAACAGAAATACATACTTTGAGATTAGTTGGCGTGGCAGCATAAGCAGTACGCAAAGAACGAATGAGCATCTGAGCATCACTAGAGGTGGACTTTGCCATTCTCAACCTTTTTCTGGTTTTTGATAAGACCAAAAGAAGTAACGAGATAAAAAGGACAGATTTTTTATGCAAAAGACAAGAATTATTTAAAAGAGCAGGTGAGATGTTATGTTCTCGAACATGCCAACCCAAATATAAAACTTTACCAAATGACAAGCCCAGCAAAATTGAAGTATAAAACCCCCCAAAATTCATAAAGTTAACAACAATATTGAATTTTTTATTATACGAACAGGTGAACTTGGTAAGAATAAACGGCTAGCAGTCAGATGTGATATAGAAAAGTCCTGCAGGGCATTTATTTAATTATTGACATTTGAAAAACCAGGAGAATGACAGTTCAATGAAAAACAAATTTCCTATAGGATGTGCATGGTTGGGTCATAACTCATAAGGCCGTCCTAAAGCCCGGAATAAGGCTTATGTCTGCCAAACAACCTTTAAAAAAATAGCAAAGATGAGTAGATATGCCGGTCAAAGCTCCATATGGTATGTATTACTATTCCAAGAGTACTTTGTCATAAGCTATTCCTACCAGAAATACTTCAATTTATGCCAGCCCTATGTTTTGCGACGAACAAAAGTATCCTTCACTCCTCTCCTTCTAATTGGACTATTTTTATTTTTTGGCAATAATGAAAACAATTGTTATTTCTAATTGGACTATAAGAAATGGTATATTTTCTTATGACAAAGGTGAATTTGATTCAGTCTCCCCCGAACACCTTCCAAATTTTGTCTTATAAATTAGTGAAAAAAGACAAGCGACAAAAGTGATCATGTCATTTACCCATCCTATTAGAGTAGCATGTCACTAGTGTAGTTTGGGATTGGGTAAAGGTAACTGTCATTTAATATTTTCAGTTGGATGGTGAGCGTTACATAATTTTTCATTCTTCTACATCCATATTATTAGCACATTTAATGATTGCATGATGATTTATTGGAACAAAATACCTAGAAAAATACATAGGAGAGTGATAGTTGATAAGGGTAGAATTGTCATAATACCTATCTTATGCCAAAAAACAATCTCATTCCTCATACTGCAACCAAATGGCATAATTACTTATGACAGATAAGAATAAGAATTTTTGGCCAAAAAAAAGGCATAACTTGTGGAATAGCTATGCCAACAGAAATAACTTTCATTATTCTAATTTTTCTTTCTCCAACCAAACGCAGCCATAAGGTCTTTGTGCTCTCCAGACTGGCGTAGCTAGTCAGCTTGTTAATAACATTTCTCGAAGAAGGTTAGGAAGATAGAAGTTTGCAAACGAAAACTCATCCAGTGTGCATAAAAACCATAGATGGGAGGTGCTCAAAACTAGTCTTGCATGAAACAAATGAGTGACGATGAAATGACCTAGGAAGTCTCTATATTCCTTGCTTGATGGCTCACAAATAATGAAAGACATCCCCATTACATCGTTTCATGAACATTGTTACCTAGACGACAGAGATATATACATCTCATTCAATTCCTCGTCCCATCATAGCTTCAATTCTCATATCGAACATGCAAGCTACCACTTAAAGAACAGAAATTCTAGCTCAAACAAAATTTTTTTATGCTCATTTCTTTTTATTGCATCTGGAAAAAGAAAATTATAGTAAATTTCAGGTCTAAATTTGCATTTCTTTTCAAAGAAATTATCTTTCTCAAGAAATCAATGCTATTTACTCAATCCAAGCAAGAAATCCACACGTAGGAGTCAATTGTAAGCATATAGAGCGAGATGGGGGGGGCAAATCTCTTCGCCAGTTTGTTTTGCATCGGATTCAGTAAATACAAATGAGGGAGGCCACAGATTAGGTGGGTATCTTGAGCAAAATTCAGGCTTTCAGTTACTAGATGTTCCAAGATCTCGTCTTTTACAAGCAAATCATACAAATGATGGAAAGAAGAGGAGAGGAGGAAGAAGAGAATGAGCCCCCACTGGGGTTCTCTCCGCTAATCTAAAGGGTAGAAGAGAGAAAAAGATCAAATCAAAATCCAAAGATAGCATAGTGAAGGGAAGAGAAAGCATTTAGATAATTTAGAGAAACCCCAACAGGGATCCAAAGAGAACCAAAAATCAAAAGAGGGGAAGAAAGCGAGAGGGAGAGGGGGAGAGAGATGGCCTACCTGGTGTCAGCAGTCGCCTTTGGGGTGGAGAGAGTCGAAACGTAATGGTTCGGGTAAATTAATGGTTTACCGTGAGGTCCTAGAGTTGTAAAATAAGGGCTTCATTTTTATTTTAAAAAAAAATTTAGGGGAACACCTCTCTACTTCCGTCGAACTTATATGTCTCAGCTTTAAAAATTTCTAATTAGATCCTTTGAGTTGCCATACCGACCTAATATAATCTTGTCGCTTGTCTCCATCAATAGAATGGTATCACATACCCATCACATGATTATTTAATTTTTTTAAAACTAAAATATCCTTGGTATCCATTGTACGGAGATCGTAAGTTCGAACTTCTCCAACTTGAGTTGGAGAAGCATCCACCACTTTTTTTACACCCCATCTTAATAGTCCAGATGGTGAATAATAGCAAACGCCATGTGGATAAGATTTGATGGAACTAGACAAGCAAAAGTTGCATGATCTTTGCCAAATAGAATGGAGTTTGGTTGTGGCGAATTGCACATAGTATGGAGATGAAGATCGAATAGATAGGATTCGGCCAAAATATGGACAAGCAGGCTAAAGGCTTAAAATTATATATTAGTATAGGTAGCAAGTCGAAGAGCATGAAATGACTCATTTTGTGGTTACCTCATATCAAAGACCACGGAAGCGAACTGTCGAAAATGTTGGAAATTGAGGCGATAGGGATGGTTATAGGGATCGATGGTTATACTACATTTATTTCTTTCAGTTATGCTTCAGTAATAATGTCTCTAATATAAATATAAGTATTATACTTGTCATACCTCAAACGCAACACCCAGATTGATCACATGACAAGGCCGTATAAACCATAGAGCAATCCCCTAGAGATAATGCAAGGCCATTAAGATGAACAAAGTTTCTAATAGCTCCAAACTAATTAAATTAATTATAAAATTAAACCATACTAGCCAAAATAGATCCATCATTAGAAAAGTTTACTCAATTACAAAATTCAAATGTTTATTTGGTATCAGGAAGAAAAATAAGCTCTCTAACTAATAACTTTATCACTCGAACTCCATGCCCAACCCATCAAAAACAAAGTGTCCTGCAACTTTGAAAGAAAAAAAGTAAACAGGTGGTGTGAGCTTTATAGCCCAGCAAGAATCCCCCATACTCAAACCAATATACATAAAGTAAATTTAAAATAAAGATTAACTATAAACCATATCAAAATGCGGGAAAAAATCATAAAACGTCATACTTATCATTCAGCATAGCTCAAATAGACCCATATAAATATACAAATGTACATCATCAAATATACATCTTATTCAAAAAAAATGTCAAATATATCATCAATCTAAAACTTTTGTTCAACAATGGTTTCATAAATCTTATCTTCCGTTACTATTAAGATTTTCGATCAATAATTATTTTTCCTACTCACCATTTTTATTTATTACGGGCCAATTTGTATAATGAATATGAATAAATGAGGTGTCCGGTACTCAACTTTGTATAATTCATGTTTATTGTTTCGAATGTTTTAGCAAATTTATGATCTTGCCACCTAGTGATTTTGTCTTCTCTTGATACGTTTTTCTTGTCTCCTTAAGTTCTCTCCCTCATTGTTTGGTTTACTTGGTTTTTACTTATCATAGTGTGTATGTAGACCAGCATGATATTTAATTCAACTATAACCAGGGTATGCGGTCAAAGGCCGTTAGACAAGTTTCCTTCGGTTTGCCATAGTTCTCATTTGTCTAACTTGATTTTTATTAAATAAATACACATGTTGGAAATTCAAAATATGTTTTTGTGTAGATTATATATGGTAGTACATTTGGTTAATAGTCAACCTAGGTTTCGTGATAAATTCAGATACTTTTTGTGTCTACACTGAATATTTGGGTGCACCAATGTCCCAAGCTTTGTTTGTTACCATAATTGAGGTTCAAAAACTCCATGAAAGGATACCACTTGCATAGTTGGAAGTCTAGAACAAAAGAAAATTAGTGGTAGAGCCGCCCTCAAAGAAACAAAAGCAAAAGATTACATCTACCTCTTCAACCTACTCCGTAAACTAAACAAAACTTCAAAGAATATTATTTTTGTCTGCAAACATAAGGTCAATAGTTCGTAAACAGCACCCTGATCCTCCTATCACAAGAGTCGGTATACCCTCCTCAATTCTCAAGCAAAGATCTCACAAGGAGCATCCCTTCGAGCATCAACTTCACTATAGAATATTGCCTCCACTTATCCCCAAGACCTCAATCAAAACCCACAGCAGAGAACTCAAAAGACAAGGAAGCCAGCAGGAGTTATGATACCTTCCTTCACAGATTCTGACATCAAAAGCAGCATATGATGGCATTGATTGCCGGCTATGACAGCTATTACTTTCATATGAGATGCAACTTTATTAGCTAATGAATACAACCTCCAATGGCAAGATAAATAATCCCTACCATTGAAACGTGTATCTTCCTCCCTTGCCTTGATATAATCCATCTTACATGGCACAAAAACATCACTTAACTTGTTCATAGGTGGTTTTCAGATGCTCTTGAAGGTAATATTTATGGCAGCGTACCTAGGGTAATCAAGAATACTAGCAGTTTCTTCTTCGGTTATGCATCTTGCTACCTATGATCATTAATATAGAAGGTATATGAGCATGGTTTTGAGACACTTCTAGGAATGCAGAAAACTGGATTCAACCCCCTACCTATTTACCAGTGAGACATTCCTGGAACCGTGGCACTAAATATCAGTCATGCATTTTGTATTCATAAAGAACATACAATCCTAACTTCCAATTTGCTCGTGATCAATTTATCAAGTTTGAATTCAGATCCTGCCTAACCTGAAAGGAAGCTATTTTGCTCCATCTGGTTCGAGCATTTGAATCTAACCCACAAAAATGTATAATAATTATGCACCAAATTAACCATTCGGAAGCACAAAACATCCAATATCAATCATTTATGAACACAAATGAGAATCCCTGCAAACCTTCTTTGTTTCATTTCATCTGTAGCATGATAGGAAACAGTCACCATCACAAAACAACTGAATGTGAAATACAAATAAATCCTAGGGAGAGAATCATCCAAACTTGAAGACTCTAGCCATTCAGATTTCATGCAAGAAGGGCCAAACATTTCAGAATCAGATCGTGATTGTTTTATATAAAAGAAGATAACAGATCAACTTAGCACATCAATCATTTGGGTAAAAGCAAGGGCTTATGTCCTCATAGACAGACACCCAAGCATTCCATTTTGTTCATTTTCCATGTCGATATGGCTAATCAACCCAAAACAGTTTCCCAATGCCGTGAAGAATGAGATTCTTCCAGATATCCTCAAAAGAAAACTTTCACTACCATCGCCTACAGAGAGGTGGAATTTGACCAATATTATATATAAAAGCCTAAATTTTTGAACCACCCGCATAGTCACATAACCATAACAGTCGCTTAAATTCCTCAATGCAAAGTCATTCTAGTTATCCTAATTATTTCAGTGAACGGGAAATTTTCCCTGCAAAGTTATTCTCTTAACATATAATTATCATTTTTATACCCATGGTCTCTGAGTTGCCGTAGACCTCAAATGAACTTGTTCAACAACAGTATATATAATTTCAGATTCCTTTCCAGGCATTGTGATACTCCTCATAAGACATGCAGGATCACCACCCTGATTAAACTCAAATATTTTACCTTTCAGACACAATAGCAGTAATCTGGCTATGGATGACTATTTCTAGTTTTTTTTTTTTTTGCAATAATTCCTCGACTTCTCAGTTACCAGCATTACTATAGACTAGAACATTTTATCACTTCCTTCACCACTATCAAGCTACAGAATTTTAGTTAACAACATTACAAAAATAACATCCTAAAAATCCCAAATGTCAGCCAAACAATAACGCCCCAAGAAATTCCAGTCATTTCCACAAACTAGTAGCGGACAAACAGCACGGGATTCCAAAGAGCACATATCCCACAATTAAACTCCTATCGACTACAAAGAAAGATTTTCGGAAATCCAACCATTGAAATTTGTTCATAGAACAAAAGGAAATGCAAAAATTCGATCTCAGACATAAAATAACGGGAAAAAATCAAAATTTTATCAACTATAAGGACGGAAATAAGGAAAACAGGAGAGGGGGAAGAAGAAAGGTCGAGGGGGTTGGGTATGGGAGAAGACCTGAGGGCCGCGCGGAAGGGTTTGCCTTCGTCCAGCCTGTGGTTGGCTGGAAAACAAAGGAGGAGAGAGATTTACGGAGACCTTCGAGGCTTCAAGCCACGGCAACGTCGACCACAGCAGAGGCGGAAGGAGACGGGGGCCCTCTCTCAGATCTCTATTTCTTAACCTATTAAAAATAGATAGGAGTGAGAAAGCTCTGCGCCCCTAAAATTTATTTAAAAAAATTATAAAAATAAACCATGTCAGGAATTCCACCCCATCCATTCTTTTCAATGCAGTACCGCATATTGAATACAAAAACCCTATTCGAAAGAGAGTGGGTCCATACTACATATATATATATATATATATATATATATATATATATATATATATATATATATATATATATATATATATATATATATATATATAGATGGAGAGGTAAGAGGTCAGGGCTGCCCCGAGGGGGTCCGTCTGGAGGGGAGGCCGAAAAAAACAAGAGTCGCTTCGAGTCTTGAAGTCGGACAGGGAGAAGTCGTCGCTCCTGCTTTGGCCGGGCCTAGCTGGAGGCCCGTAGGGGAGGTCGAGGTGCCCTGGGCAGTGGTCGCGCCAACCGACCAAGTCCTGGAGATTGTCGCCGCAGCTCAACCGTCCGGGCTGAATTCTGAGCCAAGGTGTGGGCCTGGGGCTTCAGTCCCTCCCACATTCTCGATGTGCGTCAAGGCTATGACTCCCTTCGAGGCTCCGACCTTGGCGAGAATTGAGCCAATGATTTCCGAGTTCAGCGGGGAGTCATCACGGCGCATATCTGAGGGCGATTCGGCCCTCAGATCTGAAGAGGTTGCCCGCGGGCTCGTGCGCAGCATTATGCTTCCGCACGATCGCGCACTGATGAAGGGCGATCTTGGCGACCTCGTCCATCATGTCTATTTGGCGAACATACGGGTAAGTAATGTTCATCCTTCTGTCCCTCGTTTATTCCTCTTGTGGGTGTTTTGTTGATGCTTCTCTTTTTGTGCCAGTTGTTAAGTGCACTGTGCACATTTTTAGCACTCTTTTGTACCTAATTTTCTGAAACTCTCCTGCATATAACTCTTAAAAAGATGTATTTTCTTATTTTGGTTCCTTGTTGTAATTGAAGATCCTTTCAGGCCAAACCCATCTAAAACCTAGGTCACTCCCTATCTTTCCACTGCATCATCACGATTCATCCCTATTGTTATGGACAGAAGTTCATCTCAACCAATTGTGATGACCCAATCAAATTGTTTTCATGTTCATTTCGCCTATTCCCAACAGCTATGAAATTAATTCTTAATAATGACATTTATCCCTGTTACATGGCTGAAAATACTGTTCATATAAATAGTGTTTGAGATGATACTGTTTATATGAACAGTGTTGTCACGTAATACTGTACATATGAATAGTGTTACGAAAAATATATTATGATTCACTCTTCTTCTTCCTCCCGCAGTGCCCTAGCCGTCCATCTTCCACGGATCACCTTCCAAATTAGCCTCGCGGCGTCCATCGTCCAGCTCGTCCGTATGATCCCACGCATCCGTCATTCCTTCCAAGCATCTCATGCGTTCAGCGATTTCCCAGCTTCCGGATTAGCGCCCCATTCTCCGCGATCAGCTTCCGCCCGTCCTTCCAAATTCCCTCCGCGGCCCAGCTGTTTGTGAAGCCAGTAGCGTCCAAGTCACCCAGCATCCCCTGCTTCCTGATTAGCCTCCCGTGACGCATGCCAAGGATCGAGCAATCCCGCAGCGCCCCTCATCCGAATCCCCGCGTCCACAGCATCCAGCCTTCAACATCCTAGCGATCCCGAGCGATCACGCGTGCTTCCAGCATCCTCCACGATCGGCCCCAGATTCCAGCATCCGCGATCAATCCCAGCCTGCATCACGCGTCCGTCTTCCTCTTCCGCTTCATCATCGGCATCCTCCGCGTTCCCACCTCCCATGTTCGCCTCTTTCCTCCATTTCAAAAATTTTTCCACAAGCATCATCGCCTCCCCTGCGTCCGTGATCCCGCGACCGTTTCGATCCTCAGCCGGCTTCAAAGGGTGGGGGCGAGCTATATAAGGAGGCTCTCGGCATGGGGGGAGGGGAGGGACATCCGAAGAGAACAGAGCCATGCTCTGTTTTTGAAAGAAAGAAAAAAAGAAGAAAAAAAAAGAAAAAAAAGAGTGGTTCCACCGAGAGGCATTCCTTGTTTTCTTTCTAGTTGCAGAAGAGAAGGGGCATTAGACTTCCAATCTTCATTTTTATTTTTATAATTATTTTTTTATGCAATCTACCATTTTTCTTTTATGAAATCTATGTTCTAAGTTTCATTTTAATTTCTGTAATTTATTTTATACATTCTAGAATTCTTATTTTCATTGCAAAAGCTTTCTTTCTTTCCTTTATTTATTTTTGAATGGAAAACTAGCTCTGATTGGTTAGAGATGAATCAAATATCCTCAAAAAATTATTTTTAAAAAGAAAAAAATATATAAATATTTCTATAAATCTTAATGGAGTTTCTAGTCTTTATTTGTGTCTCTCATCGCCTCCCTGTGGATCGACCTCCTATAACCACTATTCATCGAGTAGAGGATGGTAAGAGTAGTATAAAAATCTTTGTTTGTTGGTTAAGACTTTGACAACAACATCCTTTTTATGTCATCCTCAGGTCTACGAAGAGAGCCAACAACATCGGTCTCTTCACATGATCGACGTGTTGATGTCCAACATGCTCGCCGACTGGGAGAAGCTGAAGGCACTCCGGTTGAGAACGGAGCGTGCTGAGCTCCAAGGTCAAAAGGCTGAAGGCCAGGCGGCGTCTGCTGCGCAACATCGGTAGGAAGACGAGGGTCAGGCGGCAGCCGCCGAGCAGCTGCGGCATGAAGCCGAGGAGAAAGCCGCTGCCGCTGAACAACGGCTTCAGAAGACCAAGAAGAAGGCACGCACTTCCGAAGCCATAATAAAGGATAAGCTTGCTCAGATCCAAGTCATGAAGGTTGAGCACTCTCGAGCCTGCTTCTCCTCGGCGAGCCATATTGCTGAGCTTGAAGTCGCTCTGGCCCGCCTCCGGGGTGAGGCGGAGGAGCGGGGGCTGAAGATCGGGAAACTTGAGGGCCTGGTGGAATCTTTCGCCCGCGAGGCCGTCGGGAAGTTTCATCAGTCAGGGGAATATATCGCCGAACTGGCGGAAGGGGCTGCTGCCGCCATGGTCCAAAATTTTGACAATTGTCGTTTCCAAGTTCAGCAGCTCTGCCCTGGGGTCGACCTCAGCAGCCTTGAACCGAATACAGACGGGACTGTTGAGGAAGAAGAGGACGCTGGCAAAGTAGCCGGCAAGATCGGGCTGGAGATTGCCTTCGAAGGCGCCAACGGTATGGAATCATCAGCCATTCCCGATGCCGGCACCGGAGCTGAAGCCACTGCAGCAGGCGGGGGCAGTGCTCTCAAGGTTGCAACTGAGTCGGAGGCCGTGGCCGATATTAATGCGGAGGTCGTCCACGTCGATTGATTTTTATTCTTATTTTTGCAGGGCTGGCCACTTGGGCCCTTTGTAATTCTCCTGACGATGATGTATGGTGCTCTTGTATTTGGCTTTTGGTCTTTTCTGTCAATAAAATCTCTTTTTCTTCCAACTAGTGCTTTGAGTTCGCTCTGTCTTGCGCTTGGATATTAAGATTCGAATTATGTGACCCAAACCCAGGCCCATTTTACATAGCAGGAGTTGCACTTAGTACTTGGAGGAACTCCAAGTTCGGTACACCCCTAGAATAAACCTCGTGTGAAATGAGCTCGCAGCTCTTCATTTAATAGCGCAGGCCATCTTAAGCTTTGCCTGGGAGAACAAAAGAAGCAATCGTAAATTATTTTAGGGATAGAAGCCCGTTCGGGGGCTTTTGTTAACTCAGGAACGCGGGTGAGTTCGGGGATAGACATCTACCCGAACCATAGAAATTTGCTCGAGGGGCCGAAGCCACCTCGAGACTTAGAAATCCACCTGAGGGGCCGAAGCCACCTCAGAAATAATAAGTTCGGAGATAGAAATTTATCCGAACATAGAAAATCTGCTCGAGAGGCCGAAGCCACCTTAAGACTTAGAAATCCATCCGAGAGGCCGAAGCCACCTCGAAAATAATAAGCTCGAGGATAGAAATCTATCCGAACGTAGAAAATCTGCTAGAGAGGCCGAAGCCACCTCGAGACTTAGAAATCCACCCGAGGGGCCGAAGCCACCTCGAGAATAATAAGTTCGAGAATAGAAATCTACCCAAACGTAGAAAATCCACTCGAGGGGCTGAAGCCATCTCGAGACATAGAAATCCACCCGAAGGGTCGAAGCCACCTTGGAAATAATAAGTTCGGGGATAGAAATCTATCCGAACGTAGAAAGTCTGCTCGAGGGGCCGAAGCCACCTCGAGACTTAGAAATCCATCCGAGGGGCCGAAGCCACCTCGGAAATAATAAGTTCGGGGATAGAAATCCACCCGAACGTAGAAAACCCGCTCGAGGGGCCGAAGCCACCTCGAGACTTAGAAATCCACCTGAGGGGCCGAAGCCACCTTAGAAATAATAAGTTCGAGGATAGAAATCTACCCGAACGTAGAAAACCTGCTCGAGAGGCCGAAGCCACCTCGAGAGTTAGAAAACCATCCGAGGGATCGAAGCCACCTCGGGAATAATAAGTTTGGGGATAGAAATCCACCTGAACGTAGAAAATCCGTTCGAGGGGCCGAAACTACCTCGAGACTTAGAAATCTACCCGAGGAGCCAAAGCCATCTCAGAAATAATAAGTTCGGAGATAGAAATCTACCCGAACGTAGAAAATCCGCTCGAGAGGCCGAAGCCACCTCGAAACTTAGAAATCCATCCGAGGGGCCGAAGCCACCTCGGAAATATAAATCCACCCGAATGTAGAAAATCCGCTCGAGGGGCCGAAGCCACCTCGAGACTTAGAAATCCACCCGAGGGGCCAAAGCCACCTCGGAAATAATAAGTACGGGGATAGAAATCTACCCAAACGTAGAAAATCCGCTCGAGGGGCCGAAGCCACCTCGGAACTTAGAAATCCACCTGAAGGGCTGAAGCCATCTTAGAAATAATAAGTTCGGGGATAGAAATCTACCCAAACGTAGAAAATCCGCTCGAGAGGCCGAAGCCACCTCGAGACTTAGAAATCCATTCGAGGGGCCAAAGACACCTCGGGAATAATAAGTTAGGTGATAGAAATCCACCCGAAACGTAGAAAACCCGCTCGAGGGGCCGAAGCCACCTCGAGACTTAAAAATCCATCCGAGGGGCCAAAGCCACCTCGGGAATAATAAGTTTGGGGATAGAAATCTATCCAAACGTAGAAAACCTGCTCGAGGGGCCGAAGCCACCTCGAGACTTAGAAATCCATCCGAGGGGCCGAAGCCACCTCGAGAATAATAAGTTCGGGGATAGAAATCTACCCGAACGTACAAAATCCGCTTGAGAGGCCGAAGCCACCTCGGGAATAATAAATTTGGGAATAGAAATCTATTCGAATGTAGAAAATCCGCTCGAGGGGCCGAAGCCACCTCGGAAATAATAAGTTTGGGGATAAAAATCTACCCGAACGTGGAAAACCCGCTCGAGGGGCCGAAGCCATCTTGAGACTTAGAAATCCATTTGAAGGACCGAAGCCACCTCGAAAATAATAAGTTCGGGGATAAAAATCTATCTGAACGTAGAAAACCCGCTCGAGGGGCCGAAGCCATCTCGAGGCTTAGAAATCCACCCGAAAGGCCGAAGCCACCTTGGGAATAATAAGTTCGGGGATAGAAATCCATCCGAACGTAGAAAACCCGCTCGAGGGGCCAAAGCCACCTTGAGACTTAGAAATCCACCCGAGGGGTCGAAGCCACCTTGGAAATAATAAGTTCGGGGATAGAAATCTACCCGAACGTAGAAAACCCGCTCGAGAGGCCGAAGCCACCTCGAGATTTAGAAATTCACCCATGGGGTTGAAGCCACCTCGGAAATAATAAGTTCGGGGATAGACATCTACCCGAACGTAGAAAACCTGCTCGAGAGGCCGAAGCCACTTTGGGAATAATAAGTTTGAGGATAAAAATCCACCCGAACGTCTTGCGGATAGGAGTGATGCTCCCCACTCGGATCAGGGGCGAACTCGTAAAATCCTACAGATGGGGGTGCTCTTCCTTGGCTCTCCGTTGACGCCGCAGGGCAGCCCAAGCTGAGCTCAAAGGGTGACATTGTAGATGCCCCCCACTCAAATCAAGGACGAACTTGTAGAATCCTACGGACGGGGGTGCCCTTCCTCGGCTCCCTGTTGACGTCGCAGGGCACCCCGAGCCGAGCTCAAAGGGTGACTTTGTAGATGCCCCCCACTTAGATCAGGGGCGAACTCATAGAATCCTGCGGACGGGGGTGCTCTTCCTCGGCTCCCCGTTGACGCTGCAGGACACCCCGAGCCGAGCTCAAAGGGTGACTTTGTAGATGCCCCCACTCAGATCAAGGGTGAACTCGTAGAATCCTGCGGACGGGGGTGCTCTTCCTCGGCTCTCCGTTGATGCTGCAGGGCACCCCAAGCCAAGCTCAAAGGGTCACTTTGTAGATGCTGCTCAAGGCGTACGACTTGCACTGCCGGGATGTCGAACATGTGCCGAGCTTCCTAAGATACTTTAGAGACACCTTGGGAGAATTTTGGAAGTTGACTTCATTAGGTTACGGCCTAAGGGAGAAAGCCCCAGCCTGAAGGAGGCTAAGGTCCTTGCTTGGGGGAGTAATTACATCGGGGGTCACCAGCCTCGGGCCGGTGCATATGGCCTCTCTTCAGCCCCTTGGGGCCAGGGTGGCATCAACATAAGGCTCATAGGCGGAGAATTAGTAGTACCCGCACTGGGGCGTCCGTCGTCGGGTCCGTCGGATGGTCTCGAAGTCTGCCCCTCAGGCTCCGCTCTGCTGGTCGGCATGCCAACGAATCAACTCAGATGGCCCTGGCGGACGATCACTTCGATCCTATCATGAAGCTGATAGCAATCCTCCGTGTCGTGGCCGTGGTCTCTATGGAAGCGGCAGTACTTACCCACGCGCTTTCGTGACTTGGATGGTCACATCTTTGGAGGAGATTGGAGTTAGCTACAACCCTCGATTTCCGTGAGGATTTGGGCTCGAGAGGACGTAAGAGGAGTATACTCCTCAAAACTTTGATAGGAGAGATGTCTTCCAGATCTTCAGGGGGACCTGCTCCTCGATCGATAACACTTCTCACGGAGTTCCGCGATCTGATCCTAAAGCATTTGGATTTGTCGCCCCGCTTCCTCGACCTTCTTGTCGAGTTCAGTGATTGATGGAGTTCCAGCCGGATGAAGGGTTTGGATAACCACGGCCAGGGTTTGGACTTGCTGGGCGAACAGGTAAAACTGTTCTAGGTGGATATGAGAGGTTTGGTCCGCAGGGATGTGTGGTGCAGGAGGTGGACCTTGGAGAGAGCAGTCAGGCATTGGTTCCCGGCTGCTCGATGCATTTGGGGCCCCCTGGCTCATTATCCTTGTGATCACGACTCAGGCCCTTCCTCTAGCGCCAAAAATATTGTGGTTCAATCTAGCCTGAGGGTGACCACGCCGGTGGAGCCGAGGGATTCGCCGGTGGTGAAAAGGGGAAGACGGGGCCCACCTCCAGCGCGACGACCACGGACCTGCACAAAGCCTCACCGGTTTTTTCGGTGAGGGCCCTCCAACGATCAAATTAGAGTGGGTAAATTTGGTCCAGCCGAAAAGTTTCTCAGAAATTACCTGATCGAGCTATTTATAGCCTCGGTGGAGTGGCCCAGATGATGGAGGTACTGTCAGTCCCCATCATGAGGGGGGATGGCTCTGAGATGGATAGCGTGCAACTCAGATAGGCCGGTGACGTACAGTACAGCCCGTTCTTAAGAATCGTAGGGCGTTGAAAGTCTTAGTAGGGTATGGCCGGATTAGTCAAGGTGCCGTCTGACTGCTGTTGGCCGGTTATGAAGATATGACACGGCAGTGTGGTGGAGTACGGCCATGTAGCCCGCACATGGATGTGGTTGTTGGCGAGGCCGAGCCCGTTAAGTAGTCGCGTCATGCATTTAGTGAGGTTGGCTCGGTGGAGATTAGGAGTGACTCAGTTTTCCAAGTTCCGAGGTATACTCGAGGGAGCGCTCCGAGCTCGAGGACCGGAGTGTATGCTGTGTATCGCTAGGGTTGGCGTCCCAAATTTGGTCGGGTCGGGTCGGCGTTTGTCTGGAGGTATCCCGAACTTGGTCGGGGGAGTCGGCGAATGTCCAGAGTTGGTGGAGCTTTAGGCGGAGTTCCGAGGACGAGCAGGCCCCGGGCCAAAGTGAAGATCCAGTCATTCATCGTTGGTGTTTGCTGGGCCGAAACTGGGCGGCCTTTTAGTTGTGGGCTGGACAATCCATTTTTCCCTCTATCAATTATATTTTTATTTAAGATGGATTTGCATGTAGATTATGATTGTTGGCTTTGTGTTATCGTTGGCAGTATCTCTCGATAGCATGGCCTTATTATGTCCCGGATTTGGGGCTGTGATATAGTAGGTAACAACTTGTCAGTTGGTTGGGAGGATGAACTTCTTCTAGCATTTGTTGTTCACCTTTTAGAATGTTACATGAACTCTGATTGCCTATGATAGCTTATAACTTCTTATATTTGCAACATCTTCAAATGACAATTAGTGACCATATATTTTATACCTTGAACGTTCTGTAGGATTGTTTGTTTTAGACTGCAGCATTCATCAAGTTTCAGTGAACTCGAAAGCAGGCCGGATTTCAGTAGGGCCTGAAAATATCGGTCCACTTCAGTCGAGGGGGCAAGCAGACTAGTTATCACAAGGCCAAGAAATACTCTGATGAGCATCCCTTGCTCATTTTATTATTGACTTTTAGATTTCTTAGCAGTCACTCTTCTCTCTTTTCCTTTTGGACAGGTTTGTTGGCTCAACACCAACCATGGTAAAATTGGAGTTTATTTATGCATATCCACTCAATGTCAGCCAAATTATGGCCCAAGCCCTGTCCCATCTTGTTTCACACCAGCGTCAAGAAGCAGATGAAGGTCTTCATGTTCTTTTTTTTTTCGTTTTTTTGGCAGTCATGAAGACCTTGACGTTGAGTGGGGCTCATAAGAGAATACGTCTTCAAACGAGGATTCCATCTTTTTTTCTTTGCATGTCTATCTATCTATCCATCAATATACAATATATATAATATGACAGTATGAGGCTTTCATGTTGTACGTGGCAGTTGTTAGTGAGGCATCATAAGAGAATACGTACGTCTTCTTTTTTTGCCAAAAGAGAATACGTCTTCTTCAAACGAGGATTCCATCTCCCTCTTAAATTTATTTATCCATCTACCTACCTATCTATAATATATTATGACTATATGTCATCCGTGTAGTTTTGAGAACCACAAATTACATTACGTGTGACAGTGTACTTTCCATTCTATTTTAAAAAGCAAGGGGTTTTGTAGCAAAAAGGGTTTAAGATAAGGACTTGCTTCCGTCTGCCATCGAAATAATAAATATTGTCAGCAAGGCTTCTCCACGGTCCATTCAACATCGCTTTATTCAATGACTTGATAGCCTAAGAGTGTTAGGTGGCAAGAACAAATCAATATATAAAAATTTCTTCCTTGATTCATTGTGATTTTAAGAAATCGAACTTGAGATGCCATTTGGCTCGCAGTACATCTTAAAATTCTGTCTTGCCGAAGATGCAAGTTACTACGACTTTCACCCCCATGCCAAGTTCCGCGAAGATTTTAGCATCCACTGCTTTCTTTCACAACATG
Organism: Phoenix dactylifera; assembly: GCF_051530095.1. Classification (NCBI taxonomy): domain Eukaryota; kingdom Viridiplantae; phylum Streptophyta; class Magnoliopsida; order Arecales; family Arecaceae; genus Phoenix; species Phoenix dactylifera. Next base: position 9,070,068 of record NC_143205.1, read on the forward strand.
TCATAGTAAATGCATATCGATTGCTGATTACGTGACCCGGTGTTGGCCCATTGGATTTGTTTCTTCCAATTAAACCTGGTTCCTTGTCTCTCTAAGTTGATACTACAGCAATTATGGCATCATTCGTTGATTGAAAGGGATTGCAACTGTGGTTGCGGCTCATCTTTATCTAGCACGAGAAATGATTTAGCTCCAAGTTAGCGTCCGGTCTCATCCTCTTAAATATATAGCTTGTATAAGATGAGTTGGTCTACAAACTTGTTAGCCATTTGCTTGCCTCAACATGTTCAAGATATGCTATACATGAGTATATCAAGCACCCAAATCATGCATGACGCATGCATGCATGATTTTGTGACAAGTGGCTGACACTAATTTGGTCAAAAAAAATTGAAGATCCGACAAGTACCTGATCTAGAGAGACATAGACTAGGCTCCATTAATTCAACTAGATCTGTGGCCAAATCCGGTCGCCTTCAAGACCAAAACCTTCAAGAACATCCTCTCAGTTTTTAAACAATCTCTCCCAATGCCGTATGGGAGCTTGAAAAAGAAACGCATTTCATGAGATGTTGACCACTCTCCCAGCACCATGTTGGAGCTTGAAAAGGCCTATATATCGTCTCTCCCGTGCTCGTCGTCTCAAAACAATACTATTCCAGCGTCATGTTGGATCTCAAAAGATAAGAAAAAAATTCATTAATTACTAGAACCCATGTCTATACTATTTCTTTATTCCTCTACAAGAGCTCTCTCCCTCTCGCTAAAAAAAAATAAATAAAAAAAAAATAAAATAAATAAATAAATAAATAAATAAATAAATAAAAATTAAAAAAATTAAAAAAATTTCTCTTGACGTTTTGTAAAAGCATCAGCATAAATTCAGGCTATGCCGACGTTTATAAGCATCCGCTTATTTTGGAGTACGCCAACGCTTATAAACGTCAGCGAGAACCGAAGATAGGCCAATGCTTATAACGTCGGCCCATTTTGGAATCCGTTGATGCTAATAAGCATCGACAGGAACCAAACACACGATAGTAGTTGGGCTTCCGCCAATGCTTGTTAGCGTCGGCCAATCTAGGCCCTAAAGACTATTCCGTGCCACGCCAAATTTATTGCAATAGGTGCTATAACAGATAAACAAATATTTTCTTTTTGTTTGTCAATACCATCCCCCCTTATAATGGCACAATATCATTTGGACAAAAAGAACTAATGATTATTTGAACATAGTAAATATAAGGTAGGAAAGAATAAATATAAACCTCTATGAAGTAAGCAAAAACTAGCCAAAAATAAACAAAAAACCTACATGAGTGCTTACTACTGGGGTTGGGGGTGAGCATCCATATAGATTTATGTTTCTTTATGTCTAGTTCTATTTACTCCACGAATGTTTTTGTTTATATTTATTTTACCATACTTTATGTTTACTGTATTCAGAAGTTAATCAGTTTTTTTTGTCAAAATGATATAGGTAAAAGGAGAGAGCTTTGACAAAGGTAGTGTGAGAACCCAAAAAAAAAAAAAAAAGGGGCAGGTTTGAGCAACTAAATCTGATAGCAGAACAGAGGATGAAGGCACTCCACCATACCCAGGGTTATCAAAGGAGGATTGCCAAAGCTTTCCATAAGAAGGTAAAGATCCCCCCAGTGTCCTGGCTGTGGATAACCCTGAGTGGATCCAGCAAGTTGGGAAGTCTATTCAATCTGCGATCGTGGGGGGAGGCGACGAATTCCGCGAACCGGCCGGTCAAGGAGGAGGCCTTAAAGCCCTTCATCCCTTCAACGAAGACTCCCACAAATCGGGTGAAGAAGCCTTGAATCCGAGGATTTTCATCCGAGTTGCTCACGGATTCCTCCTCCGATTTCTCGCCGGAAAGGTCGCCGGAGCACCTCATCGGACAGATGTAAGCATAGCTCGCCGCCTTGCGCTTCATTTGCTAGGTTTAGGGCTGTGTTGGTGGGGATTTAGCCGGTGAGATCGTCGGAGAAGGATCCAAAACAGAGTACCCCTGTTTCGGCTTTTCTCTTCCGGATCTTGCCGCCGCCGCCGGCCGCCGAGTTGGCCGAGATCCATGGCATTTGTGGTTGAACGGGACCGTGTGAGGATTTGTGAGGGGTTTCTAGGGTTTAGTTGGGGATGGGGAGTGGTGGACCGAGGTCTTCTCCTCGTGATTCCATCTCCTTCTTCTCTTTCTCTCGTCGGTTGGCTACCGGCAGCGACGATGGTGAGTCGTAGGCCACTGTGGCTGCCGTCGGGTGGGGGGGCCGAGCCACCATCAGGGTGGTCTTCCGTTGATGATGGAGGAGGGGGGAGGAAAACCCTTCCGGTTCTTGAGGGAAGAAGAAGAAGAAACCTCTTCTTCCCTCCCTCTCTTGGCCGGCCACCATCGCCGGTGACTGCAACAGTGGCGGCCGGCGATGGTTCGGCCAGTGGTGGTCAAGATGGCGGGTTGGGGAGGGAGAGGGCACAACCACCATGGCTGTTGCCCTTGGACCAAAGTAAATAGAGGGAGGGAGATGTACTCCCAACCATGAAGAGAAAGGGATTTTCCTTTCTTTTGGTCTTTTCACCGAGACTGGCCATCGTCGCCGGCATGGCGGCGGCCACGGCTGGCGACGACATAGGCCGGTGGTACAGGGTGGAAGTCGGGCCACCCCGACTGCCTCCTAGATCTGGAGGGATTGAGATGATTGGGGACCTGGTAATGGGCCCCATGCTGAGATACGTCCCGTTCGATGCAACGTTCGCAGCGGAATTCGAACGGATGTCGTTCATCATATGAACGTTCCTCGGATCGTAGAATTCAAAAATTTTTCTGGATCCAAATCTAGAAGATCTTTGAACTCATTAGGAAGGGAAGATTAGGATCTAAGGAAGGTTGATATTCATAAAACTGAAACAAAAATCAGAAGTTAATAATTTGAAGATCTCATCTACAAAAATTCTGTAGGTGTAGAACACCGCAGCCTGATGATCTTTCTAGGTTCCTGGTTAAGCCGCACATGTGTCCGGCCTCTACAGACATCCACACGAGGATCTAATCATCTGAGATAGGGTCTTACCAGAGTGCTAGCTCCTTGCAAAGACCTCTCATGACTATCAAATGGATTGGAAGAAATCTGCAACATACCTCTTTGAAGAAGAACTCTTTCTCCTTTGATCTTACTCGCAATGGAGGAAGAGGAAGGAGGAACCTTGCACGTGGATCTTCCTTGCCTTGCTACCGTGGAAAAAGAGGAGGATGAAGACCCCTTGCTGCCGTGAAGAAGGATGAAGAAAAAAGAGGAGGCGTGGAGAGGAAGATGAGAGAATTAATTCATAATGTCTCCCTTGCTACCCTTTTATAGATTGGGTTTAGGGCCTCTCCTAATCTTATTAGGAGTATGGGACTATAACCCACCCTTGGATTAATGCCAAGTGTCCAATCCTTGTGCTCATAGATGTATGACATATGTCCACTTAATCAATTAATTAATTTTCTAATCACATTAGGATTCCTAATCTCATTAGGAGAATTAATTGATTTGGGAGCATGCATCCTATGATGCCATGTGGACTTTAAAGTCCGCATAGCGTGAACATGACTTAGTCATATTCATCCTACGACGACATGTGGTCTTTAAAATCCGCACAAACCTTGGTTTAATTAAATTGACCCAATCATGAACCCAAATCAATTTGGGTCGAACCCAATTTGATTTGGCTCATTAAATCAGCTCAATTGCAATCCAATTGCAATCAATTCCACATAATTCTTCTTTCATTAACTTACTAACACTTAGTGGGTGAATTCAATCACCAATCATATCGATGATTGATTTCTATTGTGATTCCAAATCACAATTATAATAGTTTGACTAATTAGATCCTCTATGCGTGTAACCCCGTAGGTTCTATTCTGACTGGTAGTGAGACATATTGAGATCTCCATGTTAATATCACTGAAACTTCTTTCAGTGGACTGAAATGATTTCAGTTCTACTCTCGGGGTTCACTAATCACCAAGTGAATGCCTTCGAGTCTCACAATCCACTAGTGACACCTAGCAATATATGGTGGCAACCCAGCAGAATAGAATGTCTGAACCTCTAGGTGCAGTTAGCGTATGATACAGTCCCTCTATCATGGATCCCGACATGATGGAGGTTATGGATATCTCGTCAAATTCCATCGTCCGTCATATGTCAAATTTATACGACTTCCAGTTCAAGATATGGAAAACTCTTTTTCTAAAATACCTGGCCAGAAATTTATCGAACTCAGTCTCATAAATCACATAGGATTACTCCTAATCTATCAAGGTCGATAGATCCCATCTAAATGCAACTCTATTCCAAAATGAACTTACTGTAGCCAATCCGCACTATAAGGATTCGAATGGCTAGGGCCCAAGTTCACATGCTCGTCAAACTAGAGCAACCTCACAGTGAATAGCTGAGGCATTGCAGGTCAAAGGACCAGTCATACAACTGCAGCATAAGTAGTCACTGACGAGTGGATAGACATCCATATGACTACTATCTTTGGTCACGCTCAGTACTTTATTCTTTAACAAGTACTTACATAATCACTCCAGTGTCTCTACACCGTGAACTCGAGACTCGTCCATCTGACTAAGTGATATATGTACTAATCTCAGCGGATCGATCACCGTCCTTCGTGATAGATCCATCGATCAGGAGCATTTAGAAATTAATCCTTAATGACACATGCCTCAAATTCTCAACTCCTTGCGAATATGTGTCATTATCTATTAATTTCTTGGACGATTCATAGACACATACAAACATGAATGAAAAACAAATTGCCCAATCTTATTTATTAATAAGAGTCAAATTACAAATTTGTGCCCCAGATTACAAATATGCGTCAGCCACGTTGGCTTCTAGGGCATACTTCTAACACCCCATAGTAGATGTGGATTATGGTTTAGAATATTTGTTAACCCCCTAATGGATTTTGATGAATACAAAACACTAGAGTAAAATTCCATTATATCTTAACAATTCAATTGAGAAATTCATGTGTTTTATTTAGAATATTGTTAAGAAATGTCTAGGCAAGTTCTCATAATTTTTATGAATTTATTGAAGAATATTTTGAGCTAAAGAAAAAGTTCAGGGACAGCCGAGACGTCTCCTGATAGTTTCAGAGACGTCTCTGGCACAAACAGGAAGAACTGGCACACTTGGAGACGTCCCCGGCTCCTGTCGAGTCGTCCCCGCGTTAGCGGAGTCGACTCTCTCAGTAGCGGAGTCGACTCTCTCAGTGGCGGCAGAAAGACGCTTTTCAAGGGATATGCGCGAGACGTCCCCGCTGTACGCGGAGTCGTCCCCGCAAGCAAAAAGGAGACTTCCCGAGTCGTCCCCAAGATGGCGGAGACGGCTCTCTCAGGGTTTTCCAGAGAATGGTTTTTTCGGTGATAAGGAAGCGGAGTCGACCCTGAGAAAGCGGAGTCGTCCCCACGCATAAAGTGCAGACAAGCGGAGACGTCCCCTGAAAGAGCGGAGTCGACTCTCTCAGGGAATTCCAGAGGACATGATTTTCGGAGATAAAGAAGCGGAGTCGTCCCCAAAGCAGCGGAGTCGTCCCCACTCAAAAAGCGCTAACACGCCGAGACGTCCCCGTAAAGTGCCGAGTCGACCCCAGATAAAGTAAAAAGTAAAATCCTGTAGGCGAGACGTCTCTCGTTGTAGCGGAGACGTCCCCGGAGCGCCTGGGACGCGACTGACAGCTTTTCAGGTTTGATTTGAATTTCAAATCTTCTCTACTTTATCTCTAACGGCTATATTTGCTTTTTGGGCTATAAAAGGGAGCTCTTAAGTGCTTCTCAACAACTCTTCACCAACCAAAAAGCAAAATCATTCAAGAGAGAAGTTAGAAAGAAAAGCTCAAGAGAGTGAGTGCATTCAAGAAAGGAAATCAAGTGCTTTCAAGTCTCCCAAGCGATTTCAAGCTCAACCACTCTCGTGTGCTCGGGATTCAAAGCTCACACCCAACCCTACGCGTCCCACATCGGAAGAATCAACATCTCCCACGCTTCCAACGGCAAAAAGATTCTTCCGGGTTTCATTGTTCATAAGTGCTAAATTTGCTTTCTAGAGCTTTTATATCCTTTTGTACACTCTTTTATTGTGGTGCTTGTTCCAGTCAAGGGACTTGGAACAAGGGAAAGGGCGTCCCAAGCCTAAGAGAAATTGGGGGTTTTGGGTTTGTTGTGAGCCCGGTGTAAAACAACGAGTTGGGTAGTGAACTCGCAAAACTACCGTACTGTAATCTTGGATTATAGTGGAAATTCCCAAAGGCGCTTTGGGGAGTGGATGTAGGAGCGGTGAAGGCTCCGAACCACTATAAAACCGTGTGTTTGTGGTTGTCTCTTCTTATCGCTTTATCTTTGCTTTAGTTCATATATTTGTGTGTTTTATTTTTAAATTAGCCAAAAAGTTTTAAAACACCCAATTCACCCCCCTCTTGGGTGACCATCTCTGGGCAACAATATTTAAATATTAAATAATTTAGTTGTGATTTATAATTGATGTTGTAGGGGAAGAATCAGCGGTGCCAGGAGGTTTTGATCAAGGGACTCAGCACCCCAGCTCGTAGGGTGTGATTTGGATACGTGTTTGAGTCAGTCTACAAATTCCGGTAAGAATCCTTACATCTGAGCACCTCTATTATGCATATATTGGATTTATCATTTGATATATTTTATCAGAATGTTGTTATTAATTTTATGAGCTTGTATGACACATATGAGGTGTGCATATTGTTTATTATGAAAATATTGAAATAATTAAATTGGAAAGAATTAACATATTTTTGAGAATTTATGAAAATATGTGATGTGATTGAAATTTAATTAAACATATGAAACTAGACATGTAAAATGGGTTGGACTAACTTGTCATGAGATAGCCTCTACGAGCTTATGCGTAAAATAGCTGTCACGTGCTGATGCGTGGGATAGCCTTCACGGGCTTATGCGTGGGATAGCCTCTACGAGCTTATGCGTAGAATAGCCTCCACGGGCTTACGCGTGGAATAGCTGCCACGAGCTTATGTGTGGAATTTGTGCAGTCTTGGACTGGGTCATGATCTTGGTTAGTCCAAAGCCACAAGTGAAAAATATTTAAACTTGGGAATCAGAGTAATACGAAAATGGATCACATAATGTGTAAAAGGGATTTATGTATATGTACTGGTTATATATACTTGTTGTTTGTTGAGCTTTTTGAATGATGAAATAATATTTATTTGTTGCTTAGATTATTTTATTATTATTACTGTGTGTGGCTGTTGGGATTCTTACTGGGCTGGAAAAGCTCATACTACACTTACTTTCTTTTTCAGAGGCACTGAATTTGTAGAATCCGTCGGGTAGGACGAGAAGTTAGATCGATCTGGAGTCAGACTGCTAGATAGTTAGAAGTAAATTTATCTTTTACTTATGGACATTTGAAATTATGTAATCAGTCAGTACATTTTAGTTGGTTTGATTTAAATACATTAATCGTTAATTATTGGTATTTTTGTGAAAATTGTACCTTTTAGGCCTTACATGATCTCTAGGGTTTTACTTTAGGGATTATGTGGCGTGTGACTGGTAAAGAGATTACCCATTAACGGCTAAAAGGATTTCTGGTGGAAAATGAATGCAGCAAAATTTGTGCGGGTCGAACAGTCTGGTGGCTTTCAGATTTTTCTCTAGATCCGGCCAAATAGAGCCTAATCTCTCTCTCTCTCTCTCTCTCCTCTCTCTAGAGAGAGAGACAAGGATCCAAGACTAGATTCATATTGTCCATATTGGTGAGAATAAATGATGCTTTTTTCAAGACTTCCGTAACAAGCGGAGAAGATCGTGGAAACCTTCCACCTTCGTCCAGGGCTCAATACTTTTCTTATTACTGGGACGGCGCTTTGGAGTCAAAATCTAACCAACAGTACACTCATCGCTTTGTTCGTCAATGGCGAAGACTGTGATGGTGGGATGGTATCCACAAGTCAGCTATGAGCAGTTTACGAGGGACCATGGCAGTGCAATCTTCTATCCACGAGGTCTGTTTGCTATGAAATTGAGCCCTACACTAGAATATGATGGGAGTCTTCTCGGTCAAACATCTCTCTCATGGATCCATAATTCTATTAGCAGCATTATAATGATCAGTTTTGGAAAAAAATTATTCTAGAGTCAGCAATATTCTATTATAATGCAATAGACAGATGCAACGGTATCTACATTATAAATGTTAACAACTTGAACTGGGAATAACAACAATGCATCTTTCTTCTAATAATACAACACATGGAAAGACTTTGCTTGGTAGTTGCCACCTATTACAGCCACTTGGTCCACTCTGTTAGATCATAGGGCTATCAAAAATTGCTAAGCAGATAACATTAATATTTTTGGGTCAATATAGCTACACAAATAACTAAAATTAAAATATGTAGTTGTTTAGGGTTGGATCAACTGGAATAGAGGGTGAACAACTTAATACTCATCCTAGATTTTGTAGGAACATCTGATGGTTGGAAGTATTAAGGAAATACTTAATCCTCTTGTCCTCAACCTAAAATGCAAGATTGATTTTTACTTCTTTCTGAGAAAATATGCAAAACTGATGTTACCAACAGCTTAGGTGCATTTCATGCATTCTTATATGGAAAACATTATTATCTTATCTTACGGTATGTTAGGATGTAAGCAAATTCCTTGTTTCATTAGAAAACTAACGAGCTTGGATATATATATATATATATATATATATATATTGGTATTTTGTAACTTAATCTACCATAATCTCTGGGTGGTGATCTATTCTATACATAAGATGATACTTACAGGAATCAAAACTCTAGTCTCTTGCTATTTATCATCCAAGCAAGTATTCAGGTGATGACCGCAAATAAGATATGACTAACTAAATTATACGATGTATGTATGTATGTATGTAACAAAACAGTTGCATGCATTTACAATTTCAAAATAAATAGCACGCAGTTTCAAGTGCACCAAAATGGCAGTTAGTTGTAACTAAAATTAGTGCATATAATAAGTCAGCTACCGAAAATAACTGCTTGTTTGATATGTCACTAACATGGTTGATTTATGGTATTCCAGCCCTTTGACAAATGTTAAACTGAAAAGAATGATATGTAATAATTTCTGAACTTCCTCCAGCCAAAAAGAAAGGATATGAATGACACACAGTCTTTTTTTTTTCTTTTTTTTTTTCTTTTTTTTTCTTTTTTTTTTTTATGCTACACCGAATGGCTCAAATACTTCTAGTATGGATACATACAAAATAGTCAAAAAACAGTAAGTCTTGGAGTAGTCTAGGCAACTTCTTTTTTCCAACCCACAAAGCCCCCCGAGTGATCGGCCACGTACAAGGCCCCCCAATCCGCGGCCCCATTATCCTCTATGTAAACATGCTTGGTTTTGAAGCAACGTTACCACTAATTATGGCCGAATGTTTTGGAGCAGGGGGTGGCATCCACCCGCACCACCGATGCCCTGCTGGATCTAACCGATCATCATGGCTGGGTCGCTAAATACGCCGTGCATAACCCAAAACAAAGGTGTCGAAGATCTGGCATTCGCCAGCAGCAACCACCTAGGAGTCTGGGCCTCTAATGATGAAGCCTGTACCACCCCTCCTGCCATCTTCCAGCATAATCCATCAAAATTGCCTTAAGAAAACTCGAGGGTGGGGGTTGCCAGGTGAAAAACACCGTCTGAGGCGCTACAAAAGCAGAAGTAGAGACTTAGGTACCTCAAGCTATCAAAGGCCTATTCGATGGACCTGCATTGGTGATCTCCACCATCTGTACTCGGGCCCATTCCACAATGAACATGGGTGTAGGGCTGCTCGCTCCAAATATCTAGGCATTTCTTGCCAGACAAATATGATAAATAGTATAAGTAACCACAATGGCCACCTGCCGAGTCTTACGGGCGATGGCCCATTGTTTGAGTGCCTGTAGGAAGTGGCTCGAATGGCACCGAGCATTCAGCGGGATATCAACGAGCCCCCAGACCCTCCTAGCTTGCTCACACTGAAACAGAGTGTGGTCCACGATCTCATCCAACTAGCACCTTAAGTATTGAAGTTGGATGCCCAGTCTCCACCTGCCAACACCGATCTCGTTGGTATCCGACTCCAAACCACCTTACAGAGGAGCAAGGTTGCCCGTGGGTGGAGACCAAACCTCCAGATTTAGGTGCAGTCTAGCCTCAGGTGCTGTTCACTCTGAAGGATGCAATAGATGTCTTCCGCTCTGACTCTAGGGCTGCCAAATGTACTCTAAACCCACATATTCGGACATGCACTTTTCAGATTAGGCATCGACCAGACTCTCTCTATGAGGTACTTTACAAATAGATAGCCAATCTGACCGATATCCCACCCTGCCCCCTTAGGATGGGAAGGTCGCAAACACAAAGTTCGTCCGCAGCTTCAACGTTGACCATGGTCGGCCAGAGCCTCATCGACAGAGAGTCCATCTAGGGGTCCTCCATTGCATCGACACTGCACCAATCGCGGATTAACCACCTGGTGTTGGCCAAGGTAGTGGGCACATACCTGTAGATCTCCCGCCAGAGGCAGAAACACCTCCGGCCCCTTTAAGCTACCCCATCCACCGCCACTGAACCGCAGCGAGCAGTCATCATCTGACTCCAGAAGCACTGCGGCTCAAGAACTTGTCTCGCCGCATGCCGAACAAACAGCACCTCTCTCTCATGCGGGTCGGTTGGTAGACCGTCTCCTAAGCCAGTAGATGTACTCCATGACCACCACCATGTGAGCCCTAGAGAAAGTTTCGGAGGAGCCACTCAATCTTCATTAGCACATCTTCGGAATGACAGTGTTGCACATAAGGTAAATCGGTATGGAGCTCAGGACCGACCTAACTAGTGCCAACCTATCCATCATGGATAACGAGGCCGCCCTCTAGCTCTCTAGCTACTCCTGAATGCGCTGCACCATGCTGAGACACTTTGACACCTGCAGTCTCTTCCCCATAATGGAGATGCCCAAATAGCTCCACAACCCCTCCTGCTTCCTCATGCCTAGGATCCCCCTGATCTCTTGCTTCATCTGCCACTTAATCTTTGTACTGAAGAAAATGATAGACTTGTGAAAGTTTACCCTCTGCCCTGATGCCTTGTAGTAGTCCTCCAGGACACCTCTGAAGGCCAGTGCATCCCTCGTCCTCGCCCTAGCCAGGAGGAGGCAGTCGTCTGCAAATAAAAGATGGAAGATCGGTCAAGCACCGGGGGCTGGTACATAGGCGTTCAACTCTCGCTCCTCACAAGCAATCCACAGGGCGTGAGATAACACATCAGCACAAATGATAAACAAGTAAGGGGACAAGGGCAACCTTGGCGAAGCTCGAAAGTGGAGTAGAAGAAAAGTGACGACGTCCCATTGATCAGGATGAAAAAGGACAGCCTCTGCACATAGCCAAGAACCTAAACTATCCAGGTCTCATGGAAGCCCAAGCTCTCCAATACAAACCTGAGGAAGCTCCAGCAGACTCTGTCATAAGCCCTCTTCATATCCAGTTTTACTTCCATATAGCTTTGCTGCCTCGGGGCATGTTGCAGATCCCACACCATCTTCTAGGCAATCAAGATGTTTTTGGTGATGCTCCGACTTCCGACGAATGCCCCATGTTCCTGGTAGATGAGACTAGATAGCAGAGGTCTCATCCTGCCCACCATAATCTTTGCAACTATGTTATAAAGAGTAGTGCAAAGGCTGATGGGCCTAAAATGACTAGGCTCCGCCGCATCCAGGAGCTTCGAAATAAAGGTGACGTAGGTTGCCTTCCAGTCATCAGCCATCGATGTCGTACTGAAGAACAGCTGAACTGCCTCTACTATTGCTCTTCGAATGATGCACCAATGCCTCCTAAAAATAAGGAAGGGAAGCTGTCCGGCCCTAGGATTTTGGTCTCCAAGTACCCAGATGCCCCCCCGCACGTTAGCCTCCGACACTGCCCAAATCAGGTCCCTATTCTCCACCGTACCAACTATGATGTCCAGCAAAGAAAACTGGGTGGACACCTCTGACCTACTGTCCTCCATCCACCTGGACTTAAAGATGTCAAACAGAACCTACCTGATTCTTCTCTCCTCCGCCACTCTTTGCCCTACCTTTTCTCTCAAGGATCAGATTGTGTTCCTCTATCTCTTGATAATGGTCGACCGATGGAAGAACCGAGTGTTTCTGTCACCCTCTCTGATCCACTAGACTCTGAACATTTGTCTCAAGAAGACCTGCTGCTGCAAGAAGGAATGATGCATAGCCAGCTTCTGACGCAGTGCAACCATGTCGGCCTCCGGTAGCTCATCACCACTATCCTCCCTACCCTGAAGGTTAACAATAGACACCTCCATCTCCTCCAATCGTTTGAAGATGTTACCCACCACCTCACGGTTCAATCTGCGCAACCTCTGCTTGGTGAGTCCCAACTTGCAAGGACCCTCTTCATGGCCTCCCCTCACATTGGCATCCCCCAGGCCCCAAACAATATTCTAGGATTGAGGGTATGAGAGCCACAACTCAAAGTGGAAGGGACTACAATGACTGGAGCTAGAACTAGTAGTGATCAAGAGTGGACAGGATCAAAAGTAAACTGGGGCAAATGGCGAACCTGATATGTAGGAAAGCGTTGGATCCAACATGCTGATGCAACAGCCCTGTCAATCCTCTCCCACACTCTGGTGTGGCCTGAACGGTTATTGCACTAGGTGAACCTCGGCCTAGAGAACCCGAGGTCTACCAACCCATTCGCCATCAAGAAGTTCTGAAACTTCCTTCTCTCCACCTTATCAGTGTAGACCCTACCTTTTATATGCTCACTAGATCCTTGAATGCAGTTGAAGTCGCCTATGACCATGATTAGGATCCCCTGGGCAACAAGGTTGGTGACCTCACCCTGGAGGGCTCTCCTCATCCTATAGTCAGTACTAGCATATACATCAGATAAAATCCAAAGAGTTTCATTAGGTTCTGAAATTACCATTATAACTTGCTTGGGGCAGTTTTGGAACACATCTACAGTGGCAACACTCCACTTCCACAAAACAAAAATATCCCTCGACAGGCCCTGAGAATCCACTACAAAGGACTCCCAAGCAGCCGAAAGACGACGCTAAGCTCGATAGAGGCCATCTCTAGAAAGCCATGTCACACAAAAAATAGATATCCGAGTAGTTCACCTGGAGCAATCTTTTAAATGAAGTGTTGAAGGAGGGCTTGGCCGCTCCCCTGCAGTTCCAAACAAGGATCTTTATTCCGCATCGTGCTGCGAATCCGACCCCTACTCCTTGCCGCATAGGGCCCCAACTTTCTTCTCCCCTAATTGGGCCGGCCCACCACCAATGCCTTCACCCTCAGCCAATCCGGAATCCTCCCCCATCACCGTCGATCTCACCTTCCTCACCGTCAAAAGGTGATCCACCTTTCCGGCCCGCCCGTCGCTGTCAGCCTCCTTCCCAGCCACCTCCTCACCCAGCCCGAGCACCAGGGGTCCGTGTCCAAATTGAAACACCTTGCTTTTACATCGGTGGAATCGATGCCAAATTGAAGTTGGCTGTCATGGCTCATCCATTGCTCTGTTTACTTGTCAACCTCTGGCCCATTGGCCTCAGCTGCATAGTTTCAGCTGGCCAGTACAAGTGACACTTAAGTACTTAACCCGATCAGGTGGAGCCCACAAAAAACGTTGCCATGGCTGGATGAGGTGACAGCAACCTAGAATATCTGCACTCATTTCACGGATAGGTGAGGTTTTAGCGGAGCTACGACCACCAGAGGCTTTTTGGCCGATCAAATCATTTGGGTTGTGTGCTTTTGATCCAACTATTTGTTTAAAGTTCACTGTTTTCGATTCACTAACATGCTTGATTTATGGTATTCCAACCGTTTCTTTGACAAATCTGAAAATGAAAAGAATGATATGTGACAATTTATGGTCATCCTCCAGCCAAAAACAGAGGATATTATTGATACATATAGTCTTCTTCAAGTGGATGGAGATGGGAGGTTGGAAACATGAAACATCTTGCTTTTATATTGGCATGACTAGTACCAAATTCTAGTTGGTTGTCATTGTTGGGAACCCGCCCATGCCGCAAAAAATTAAAAAACTTTTCAGATGGCAGCGGAAGAGACATCCTATGAACGTTGTTGAATAACCGTTCGTAGATAGATTAGAATTAAAAACTTTTAAACTAATTATGAAGATCAGATCTTCACCTTGTGCAGATAGATGATCACCGCAAACTGAAGTTTGTGGTTTAGGATGAAGGTTCGCTAGAAGCCGTTCACGCGTCCGGCCTCTACGGGTATCCACACGAAGCAGAGGACCGATCAAAGTTTCCTTGTCTCCCCGGGGTGCTAGCTTCCTTGCAGAGACTACTTTAGATGGCTGATTTTCTTCCTTTAAATCAACTCTTGATTATGCTTAGGAGGAGGAAGAAGAAGGAGGCTCTAAGGAGAAGAACCAAAGGCTACTTGCAGCCTTTTCTTTTCCCTGCGTTGGAAGAAGGAAGGGAGGGCTGCCAACACCTTTCTTTTCCTTTCCCTTGCTTGCAGCTGAAAACCAAGAGGAGGAAGGGGGCTCACGGCTGGAGAGGGAAGAGGATTCTCATGCCCTAGGTGCTGCCCCCTTGCATCCCTTTTATGGCGTGTGGAGCTCCTACTAATTAGGAGCTCCTTACAATTTTCCAAGAGGGGCGCCGGCCCCTCTTGTGTTGCCGCACCAACCAAGAGAAAGGGGAGGGGCGTGAGCCCCTCCCTTTTGTGCTGCCCTAGTCCTCATTAAGTAAGGATTGGGAGGCCCTAATGTGGCTAAGTCCTAATCTAATTAGGCTTAGTCCAAAGTTGAACCAATTGGGTTTAATCTAGGTAAGTCCTAATCCAATTAGAACTCAAATCAATTATGACTCAATTGAACTTTTCAATCCTAATCCAATTAGGAGTCTTGTTAATTCATTAAATTAATAATTAATTAGGATTTAAGAAATTCTAATCCAATTAGGATTTATTTAATTTTAGTCCTAATCCAATTAGGACTCTTATTTGAATCCAAAGTCCTAATCTAATTAGGACTTCTAGGAATCCTATTCTAAGTAGGAATCCATATTGAATTCAAAATCCTAATCTAATTAGGATTGTAGGAATCCTACTTCAAGTAGGACTCCCAGTCTTAGTCCAAGTGGGATTTCCAGTCCTAATCCAATTAGGATTCCAGGAATCCTACTTCAAGTAGGATTCGTGTTTTAAGTCCAATTAATTAATTTTCATTGTTCCTTCTTCAACTGATTATCAATCGAATTGATTTCTTGTGATTCATAATCACGTTTCAACCATCTGATCGGTCAATACCTCTAGTGTGTGTGACCCCATAGGTTCTATTCTGACTGGTAGTGAGATATATTGCAATCTCTATCACAATATCATTGAAAACTCCTTTCAATGGGTTGGAACAGTTCCAACTCAACTCATCAAAGTTTATCGATCATCGAGATATTCCCTGTGAGTCTCACCATCCACCAGTGACACCTAGCAGCATGTAGTGGCTATCCAGCAGAATGGAATGATGAACCTCTAGGTGCAGTTATCATGTGATACAGTCCTACTATCGTGGATCCCTTCAGGACGGAGGTCATGGACAACTCGTCAAACCCCATTGTCTGTCATATGTCAAAATTTATTCGACTTAAGTTCGAGAGTGGAAAACTCTTTCTCCACTGTTTTTACTGCCTCGACCGAGGCCTTACGAACTCAGTCTTATAAATCACATAGGATCTCTCCCTATCTATCAAGGTCGATAGATTCCTTATAGGTGCATACCCTACTCCTACAGTGAACCTACTGCAGCCAATCTACACTGCATGGACCCATATGGCTAGAGACCATGTATGTGTGCAGTCAAACTACAATAACGTCACTGTGAGCAGCCGAAGCATCGCAGGTCAAAGGACCAGTTACACTATTGCAACATCAAGCAAGTCACTGACGAGTGGATAGACATCCAAGTGACTTCTTGTCTTGGTCACGCTCAGTACCCTTGTTCTCTAACAAGCACTTGCACAATTGCTCCAGTGTCCCTACACTGTGGACTCAAGACTCGTCCATCAAAGAAAGCAATATGTGCACTAATCTCAGCGGATCAATCACCGTTCTCTCCCTATCCATCAATCAGGAGCAATTCAGGAATTAATCACCAATGACACATGCCTCAAATTTTTAACTCTTGAGAATATGCGTCATCATCTTATTAATTCCTTGGACGATTCATGGACACATAAGAACATGAATGAAAAGAATGCCCAACTTAATTAGGTCAAGTACAAATTTATGTTCCAGAATAAAATAATGCGTCAGCCAAATTGGCTTCTAGGGCATACTTCTAACAGTCATATCTCATTTATTGCTCTGTTAAATTATCAGGCTCTGGCCAACTAGCCAGGGCTACTATCACGCTCCGATATTAGAGCATAACAAATACCATGTATCTATACAGTGGATCATACAAATATGCAGGACTATATATTATATCAGCCAATGATTAACCGAGTAGCACTTGCTATAATTCTGCTTACTATAATTGATCAATTAACTGTTTCAAAAAATGACAATCAATATAAATCGGTGACCATAGTGATCGATTAAGTTATGATAATCTAAAGTTGTGACTGGTGAATATTTTATTAAAAATACGGTTGAAATTCCACTCGATAGACTAAGAGACATGGCATGATTGATCGGTTAAAGATGACTATAAGATAACTGTGTTGATTGAAAATATGATGATATGAAATTTTAGTATATTCATTTCTTCGTCTAGTTGTCATAACTTGCTTCACAACTTAACAAAAAGTCATATTTTCATTTAGCTGCAGGGGGCATACGTTACCACCTATATATTAAGTAATATTAACTGATTAGTCAAAAGCTAATCGGTTCTTCTGTCTGATAGATTTTTAACCTGTGCATTAGTTAAATATCTGATAAAATTTTGACTTTTATCCTAATTATCTATTTGGATGACTTGGAAGTTACACATGATTTTTCTGAAAGCAGACGAGAAATGTCATTCATGAAGGGACAGCTAGAAGCGGTTTATCAATGAGGAAACCTATTATTTCAAGAAACAATTATCTAAAAGGTAGTTGTAGCTGGAAATAACTACTTAGTGGCGGTCATTCAGGTTAAAAAAAAGTCCAGATTCCTTTATAAATACAGAGAAAGTGATAAGATTGAAGGACATCATCAGAACTCGACATTCTACTCCATAACAGCGTTAGTTTTCTACATCAAATGAGCTTCGACGCCTTCTTTACCTTGAAACTCTTATACTTTCTTTATTAGCTTTCAAGATTTACACTTTAACTGCTGCTGCTTCTCTTTTATTATTTCTTTAGACACTTCTATGCCATTTTAGATGGAAGCTTTTAATTCTTCAATGAATATTTCCGTGATTCTCAATTATATATCTTTCAATCATTTTGAATCACGCCTTTATTATGATGGAGATTTCACGCAATGACAACAATATATCATGATCAAAATATTCTTACAAAGACTTAAGAATCAGATTGAGACTACTATTATGAATGTAATTTCTGGTCAAATAATGAAGTTGAAATCCTCAGAAATGAGGTAAATCAAACAACCACTACAAAATAAATAGTTTTTCCTTGCACTTTTTAGAGCCTGTATCGACGCTTAGGAAAACAAGATGTCACAATGATCTACTTATATTAACTTGATCGTTAGTGAGTTATCCGATGCCATGAGTCAAGAACAAAGATGCAATTAAAGACCTATTACTACATTAGAAAGCAAAACAAAAATAAACATTCAACAGAGAATGGTGCTCAGTTGGTCCACAGTTTCATGAGGGCACTGGAATGAGTACTCGTGTATATTCCCTTTCTTAAAAAAATCTACCACTTCTTATTTAACAAAAAAATTTTATTCTATCACTTCTTTGTTTAACAGGAAAACAATAGATTGTCAAAAGAAAGTAATGCATATTGATAGTATTTACTTTACAAAAATAAAACCAGTTACTTAGATAAAATAGATGGTTTCAATATTTGGCTTTATTCTTCACAGTTCTTTTATAAGCGAGACAATTTTATGTCTAAGTTTCTTTTTATATTCTTTTAAAAAAAAATTTCTGTGACATGACTCTATCTTGATATATTTTTACCCCTAGTATATTGATATGGAATTAGGTATTTTCGTAGAGCATTGCTCCATGTAATTTAAACTTTAGAATCCTTGGGAGATATTTGTTTCTTTAGAATCCTTTGTAGTTTACTGGTAGGCCATTTTCTAACTTCTAGGGAAATTTTAAGGACAACAGTTTCAATCCTATATATATATATATATATATATATATATATATATATATATATATATATATATATATATATATATATATATATATAATTGTGCAGATAACGAATAAGGACTATTATTGTACTAAATAAAAGAAATTTAATCTTTAAATTTATTGGCTATATATGGAAGTTTGCCGCAGTCACAAGTTGGATTCAATAGAAAATCAGATTAAATTAACCACAGAGATTATCTCATTACCAAAAGTTGTCCAACAAGTATTAATATATCTAACAAAATCAAATTGGCGACAGCATACCTAACTTGTGGGGCACACTGACCCTACGTAATATTCTTTCATCATCAGTACCAATTAGACCTCTAAAGAATGGATTCTCTTATTTTCTCCCTTATGCTTTTCTCGCTTCATTTTTTTTTTTACCTAAGGTTATGATTATTACAAGACTTTTCATTTTTCTAATGCCAACATCAGAAAAAAAGATTCCTTACTAGTTAATTTTTTTGTTCTTCGTTTCGTAAACGATTAAACTATGACAAAAAGGTCCGGATGAATGCCGACAAAATGATTTGCAACCCCAGCCATACGCCAATGCATTTAAGCGGAAAGTCGTTTTCGGCCTACTTCCATGCAGCTAGCGATGTGGTTTAGAAATATGACACATTGGAAGAGAACTTCCACTGGTTAGCCTGCGTTAAAGCTTCTCATCACCCCTCAGTACCCCGCCTATATATGCACACACCTCTTATCTCCTCCTTTCTATGCTCAAAGAAGTTTGTCAAAGAAACCAAGTCTCTCTCTCTCTCTCTCTCTCTCACACACACACACACACACACAGAGGCCATGGAAATATCTGATGTTCCAGATCTGACACAAGAAGATCATGAAAAAGTTCTTCAGAAGCTGCGAGAAAGGAACACAAGGTAGCAAGCAAACCACGGCTTATAATAGGGAAGATGCATGAAAGAGGGAGGAGACGATAGATGACATGCTGTGAGTTTTCTAGGTGTTTTATATGTGTGCATATGCTTTGATGTGATGTTAGGTTGGGAAGTGATGCTCCAAAGGTTGAAGTCCGGTTCGAGGATTTGTCTGTGGAGGCTGAAGTTGATGTTGGGAGAAGAGTTCTTCCAACCCTTGTCAATACTACCATCGACGTAGCCCAGGTATGCATGGTCGTTTTGGCTCCCATCTTTAACTCTCCACGCAGTCACTGTGTCACACCTTTATTGCAGCACATGGTGGATCACCCGCCGTTTGATCAGGAATAGAGATGTGTGAGATGTGTTTCTTCGGTGCATGTAACCCTGTGAGGCACATGCTAGCTTGCATCGATGCATTGCTCGTGATCAGAGTGGTCTGATGAGCGTCTAACCGGATGCATGCATGATCCCAAGATTACCTTCTAATCTTATTATTTTTCTTAACTTCATATTTGTGGACAGATCCTTTGTAATTAATGGATGTTAGATTTCAACTTTAATGATATCAAAAAATGCTTAAGTAACATATATAAAAATATCACTGAAAAAAATCACTCCGTGTGTCGTATTCTTGTTGCTCCCTTTGAATTGAAACCATAAAGTGTGCCATTTAACGAAGAAAAGTGATTAGTGCAAGACACTTAATTTGAGTGCTCTATTCCTCACCCTAAAGTGGACCATTTGATCACCCTGTGCAATTTTATCCATGCATCTTGCCTCTAGATTCGTTAATATGTGGCTAAATGGAGAGCAATGATGCATCCTTCACATCCCAAGAGATACTATTCAGCTGAATCCTTGGATTTTGTTATTAAGTGCCAAAGATGTACTGTATTCGTTAATCATAGAAAGTTAATTCAACTTCAGTTTTGTTGACTTGCTTTGCTCAGTACCCCACAAACACAAAAAAAAAACAGGAGATTTGTTATCCCTCTTTGCTCAATTACTTATTTTCTATAAATCATTTCACTTCTCCTATTATTTCTGTGGCCGGGTCTTTTTCTTGTCAGTCAAATAATATATGGTCTTATATGCAAAAAAAAAAATCAGTTTAATATTTTTTTTTAAAAAAAAAATTTGGAGGTCCCCATCCTTTTGAAATCATCGAATATCTTATTTGTCATATATTTTCTATTCTTTTTACTTTCTTTCATTTGAAATATTATAGTAGGAAGTAGATTCCTGCCAACTTGGCTAACAAAGAAAAAACCTAACCCAAGAATTACTAGGAAACAAGAATGAACTGTAGAAAATAAATAAAGGCCCGCATGGTTTCTTTCTTAGGGTAGTAATTGTATCACTCCTCGGCTCTTCAAATTAATTATTGACATTGTCATGCCAAAATAATTAAAAAATTGCACTCGTTAATGGCACCGGATTTCATGTTGTTATGATTCAATCACAATAATCATCTGAATATGCTCTCTCTTTAACACACGTATTTTTAATGATATCTATTACTTTTCCCACCATCGATTTTTCCATGATCACTATGAAGGTTCTATCAATAGTCGAACTTTTGTGACCACATCTTCCATGTACTGTTGAAATTGTTCATCAGTAATAATTAGCCGTGGGTGCATGGTATTAATTATCATCAATGTGGGGTGGGTTCTTTGAATTATTTTCCATCAAACCAGCCATTATTGATTTCTTTATCTTCATTGAAGCTCGTGTTTTATATTTTTTCATGACACAATTAATTAGGCAATAGGCAATAGTCACTGTCACCATCTTTTTCATAATAATGGAGATTTCTATTATTGACCGAATCTGATACTAGATTTGTACGGCCATAAGTTGCAATATTTGATACTGATTATTATAAATTTCTTTTTGAGATCTCTAGACAACTCAATTGTAGATTCTCGTAGCTTCGTGAGTGGCGGATCAATCGAATCAAATTAAACCTCCATCTGGTTATTAAATTACCATTGGGATCAATTCCTTGAAGATTGGATTTAGACATGCATAGGATTGGCACTTCATAATTCCTTGAAGTAATTATGATTCTTTAAATCCCAAACTCATAAAATTTACATATTTATAGACTACTACTTTGCTAACAAGAAAAAAAAAAGCAATTTAAAATTACTAAAAACAATAAAATCATATGATTGGATCGAGTGGCTTTGTCCAGTTCATGATAAAATATCAAGCATAAACCTAGCCCTGCGGAGATAAGCTTGACACATCAGCA
Source organism: Phoenix dactylifera (assembly GCF_051530095.1). Lineage (NCBI taxonomy): Eukaryota > Viridiplantae > Streptophyta > Magnoliopsida > Arecales > Arecaceae > Phoenix > Phoenix dactylifera. The sequence continues at coordinate 9,091,647 of NC_143205.1, forward strand.
TAAGATACCTAATGCGCCGACATAGTCGAGGCATTATGTTTTTTAACATGATTAATCTTAACCTAGGTAATGGCTCAAATGCCCTTCACATTTTAGAGTAGGTGATATTGTTGCCTGTCACCCTCCATAGGTGAAGTGGGTATCTAAACAAACACCAAACCCTTGGATAGTTGGATGTGCTGATGGGTGCAGCCAATTCCAGCCGGTTGCTTGACATGGTGTTTTCAAGTCAGACAGGCCAAGAGTTGAAACCGAGCCAAAGTATTGGTAAACAATGACTAATACAATAATATAGCTCTAAAGAGAATTGTGCTTGTTGTTCCTCGGTAACACCTTTACCTTCTTCTTTGTTGACGAAATGGGTGAGAGACCATAAAAATGGCTAATTAGCTTGTAGAAATTTAAGTAGGTAGTATCCAATCTCATACCCTGTATAACATGGCACCTATCTGCATCATGAGGCAATCAGCTCTGATAGGAACTAAAATGGTGTCAAAGGCCCCATCCATAAATGTTCACTTCCCACTAAAACATATTGTGTGCACTTGTTCTTCTACTGCTACTAACACTGCAGTAGAAGTTTTGGATCTGCAGCTGATATATATGTAATAATATGCAGAACAATTAGAAGAATGACTCTTCTTCTTCTAATGTTGTAGTATAAGTTTTGAATGGGTAATCAACAGAAGTCTTATAATATGAAGAGCCAATTGCTTGAGTTGGTAAAGTCATTGTATGTTGGCTTGGGTACTGATTTCGGCAGGGTTACTTCTCATCATAGTACTTAAGAATAACTCGATCCAATATTTCTCATAAGCAAGATAGGCTACCACTCTGGAATCATGAATGGATAACGTAGTGTATCCCAAGTGTTCACGGAAAAGAAAGAAAAAAGAATAAGCTACATCGAATTCGAGTTTCTAAGCAATGGTTTATCAATGATTAATCAAAAGAATTGTTTTATTTTATAGCTGGGGTTTGTCAGGTTTATTTAGACATCTCAAATTTTGATCTCTTTGTTAGTAGTCAATTTGGGTTTCGCACCGAACATATTTTATTGGGGACTTTTATGCCTTAATTTAAAATAGTAGAAATGTGCATGTGTACAAGTTTACAGATGTACGTGCGAGTGTACGTATGCCTTGATTTGTATTTTAATAACAACTGAGTTTTAACATTTTGGGCAGGAGCTAATGGGATTGCTAAAGTTATATCCCACGAAGAAGAAACCTGTTAAAATCCTTCATGGCCTAACAGGGTTAATAAAGCCTAAGAGGTAAGCTTTCTGTCTTCACCTAAATCCTCATATATTATTGAATTGTTTGCGTGTATGTTAAATATAATTATTTATTCTCTTGGTAAGGTTGGCAAAAGGTTGATCCGTGCTTGATTTAGCTTCTCTGATCTCGACGTAATTGCTTTTAAAATAATTCAAACACTGATAAAGGGCCTAGGTAGAGATAAATCCATTCACTCATCCTTGTATTCTATATTATAGTTTGAAGAAAGGCAAGTAGTTATACCTTAATACCGAAGTATTTTTAAAGAAAATTACAGAGTTCATTTTATTTATGTCACAAGAAAACTCCAATCTTTCACTATTTATGCACATATACTGGGGCATCATCGGGTCCTCACCCATGATATAATAAATAAACTGGACTCCTAAATACTTATCCTCATATGGGTTGGGTCTTTCCTCTCAAAGTGCTCGGTGACTTTTCGCATAACTACTCCAATGTCTTGGAAAGCTAGATGCGGCCATATCGGTCAAATAGGCTTCTTCATAATAACAATGTTAGTCCTTGTTCAAGAAAAGATAAATATTATTTTTTTTTTATGATAGTTATAACAATAATCCTATTTTTCATAATTCAGAAGGATTACTAGATTCGATATAGACACTCTGGCCGCTACAATTAGGTGATGCAACAAGAAAGAAAGAAAAAGACAATTTGATCGATGAGGTTTTGTGCTTCGAAGATTAGTATGCCAAAAAAAAGTAAATTGAATTGGAGAATCCAAAAATCTCTATGTACAATTTCCTCCTATAGTCCATTCCCATAGTCATCACAAATAGGAGAGGCTTCATGACTTGCACGTTCCTCTTCCACATCTTCAACAATTAATAATTGCTTCCTTTCTTTCCCCTTTGTCTTCTTGCAATCTGTAGATAGGGTCTAGTTTTCCACACTAGAAGCATCATATCCAACCTTAGACTTTTTCTCTTGTGTAGTGCAGGAGTCTTTTTCTCTTTCTATATCTATTTTTCTATTTTTTGAGAGTACTCTGACTCTGTTTTTTTTTTCTTTTCTATTTTTTTTACACTTTGTTTTTTGTTACTTTTGTAAGAGCCTGGAATTTTAAGGTAAGTTTCCCAAGGGATGATGGCAAAGGTTTTCAAAGAAAAGCACAAAGAGCTTGAAGGACAGGGCCGGCCCGGGGCCTTAGGCGACCGCCTCAGTCGCCTAAGGCCCCGGGCCATTGGAAGGCCCACGGGAGGCTAACCAAAAGGAAGCAAAGGCTCCATACAAAACGGGATCAGTAGCTGGCTACGGCCTACGAGTCTTCCCCCTTGATGGAAGGGAGGTGGAGAGTTTCCTGGCCTGCAGAGGGGCAACTTGGGATGTTGGGGACAGTAGTTTTGTTTTGGGTGGGGAGAGAGAGAGAGAGAGAGAGGAGGAATTTGGTTGGCTTGATAGACGCCTGAAGCCACTCTTATCTTTCATCCCTTCTTTTTTTTGGTTTTGGTCTTGGTTTTCCTTCCTTAACATTACTCCTGATCCAGCTGGGCCATCCGGAAGAAAGATAGGGGGATTGGAGATGGACTTCTTGGAGGGTGGAGATTCTTTTAGTTTTCTCCTCTCGGTTTCTTCTCCCCTCTTGGGTGGTAGAGAGAGAAAAGGAGGGAGGGGGTTGAATGGCTGCTGTGCTGTGATGTTACAGTTGCTGCTTGGGTACTCACTCGAAGGAGAGATGGTGGGACGGGACTTTTATTAATTAGATGGAGTGAATTTCCCATAATGACCCTACTTTTTCTTATAGAGAGGTTCCTTTATGGACAAATTCTTTTCTTTACCTTGACCATGAAGTGCCATGGGAAGACCTTTTCCTATTCGGCTCTTGCTTGATATGGTAAACAGTATTGCCAAGCATTATCTCAGTTTTTTAATCAGTTTCATGGCCCTTCATTTAGAGTAATTACTTTTATGTGCTTCCATTCAAGAATTATATTAAATTAAAAAATCTTCTTGTCTATCTTTGTTAGATTCATGTATCTTTGTTGAAATAGTGTACTTGATAGCTACCTATTTTCATATATTTTATAAGTATTTTATATTTATTAAAAAAAATATTATTAAAAAAAAGGCCTCGTTCATTGGATTCGCCTTAGGCCCCAGAATGTATTGAGCCGCCCCTGACCATTGGCATCGGATTAGCCAGAAGATCATGATTAAAGAGAGGATAAAGAGTAGCGTAGGTCTAGGAGCTTTGACCTTCGAGGACTTATATCACCATCAAAGCATCTTTTGAAATAGATAAATCTAGACAAGGATAGGGGTGTAGCATTTGGCGGTAGTAGAAATTCTAAGTTATAGCTACTCTTAGGGTAAAAACTACTGGTAGATTAAGAAGTAAGATAAAATAAAATGCATAGATTTGGATTATTATTGAAGGATTTTTATAAGGTACATTTTCATATATTTATACTAACAAATAATAAGTACCTACTCTAATGGTTGCCACCATGTCTAGCCTCCACTCCTAGCAATTTTGATAACTAATGTCAATTATCCTCCACTATGCATGTTTATTGGCATAGTTGCCTTGCACCAATTGTTAGGCCAATAATCATATATTTTCAGCCTTGATCTATTTAGACGTCTTACATTGGCCATCTTTCTTTACTCCAACCTACAATATAGTCTTCTATACTTGCAAAATATCTTGGAGACCAATTCAATTACTTCAACCTATACCTGCCAACCATCCGACTTCATACATTTTATTTCTGTGGTTAGCCTGTCGACCTGCTTAACAACACTGCTAAATTCTACCTCTTTGGTCCATACCACCGCAAGTAAGATTTCTCATAGTAGGACCATATTCAACCTAGCAATTAAGGGTCACGTAATTACCATTTGTCTTTACTTCATCAAACCTTAGCCATATGGCGCTTACTCATCGCCCTCTACTAAATTTGGATAGGGTGTAAACACTTTGTTTTTTCTCCCATCACTTGGTCTCTTGCGGACAAACTATGTCAAGTCTCTTTCTAGCCATTGTATCTATCAGTTCAATCATTATGTCTGTCAACCATCATATTTTCCAAGTTGCTAAATGTGTCCGACTTTTCTAGACTAACTTTTTTACCCACACCCATTCATTGAAGTATGCAAATCCTTACCCACTTTTGACAACATTCAAGTTTTGATATGGTGCATTTTTTTTGAGGAGTGCCATATTTAACCATCTCCCACTTTTTGCTACACCTGATATCTATGCAGTACATTACTAGTAGGGAATACCCCAACAGTTTTCTTAGGATTCATACTTATTAAGATGTGACTATGTTTTCATATTGACTGTCAACCTGCTACAATTCACCTCCTTTATCCAAGGTTGAGACCAGTTATTAACAAAATAAAGTCCTTACATACAAGGTTTATAATTCTAGTTTCATTTACAATATTTGAATTTCTCTTAGCTTATCTTTTCACAATGTGAATAAATCAAACTAATTTCTCTATTTTAATAAATTTATGTTAGGATGACTCTTATCCTTGGATCTCCCGGATCGGGAAAGTCGACATTCTTGAAAGCTTTGTCTGGAAAATTAGATTCCAAATTAAAGGTAAATGCTTACAAAGGCCTCTTAAGAATGGAAGAACGCAAGTGCATTAGCCTACGGTATATTGTTTACCTTTTGTTATGTTTATTGGCTAGTATTTATTAATTTTACTTGATCTAGGTCACTGGAAGAGTCACATATAATGGACAAATAATGAATCGTTACATTTCTCCAAGAATGTGCACATATATTGGCCAATATGATCTCCACCATGCTGAGATGACTGCAAGGGAAACGTTGGAGTTTTCTAAAGAAATGATGAGTGCTGAAGATGCATTTGGTGAGAGAATCTGGTTCTTATTCTTGTCATACCCATTATTATATAATTACAAATTTTTAAAAATACTATCCTTTTTATTCTTTAATGAACACAAGTTTAATAAGACTTCAAAGCAAACAATAATTTTTGGAGGAAATAATAATAATCCGTACTATTTTAATGATAGAAGGCATTGTAGCTAGACTGAGCTGTTACTAAACTTCTTTGTGTACGTAGCTGCATCTTACAAATTAATTTTTATTTTAATTACACCGTTTTGAAAGTCTAAATGCTAGAAAACCACCAGAAGATTGCACCGTGCTGTTTTCTCGAGCAGCAAAGACTCAAGTGATCCATGTATTTAATATCTGTGATCTCACAAATATGTTGTTTTTCTTTCTGAAAGAACCCTATCGAAACTCTCTTAAATCCCGCACTCTCTCGAAGGTACCCTCATCATAATATTGAAAAAATCTCCAGCAAATCAAATTTCTCTCTCAAATAATCTTTCTTTCTGGCTCTCCTTTCTCCTTTGGTAGAGAGAGAGATTTGGCTAAACTCGAGTGCATCTCCAAATAAATATGGTCAAGTCTAGATGATCCAAGCCATTGAATACAATCTACTACCTCTAAATTATTTACACACTAATACTCATATAACTTGGAGACCCCTAGTTGTATATCAAGTAGACGAGAAAATATATATTATTTCATATTATTTAAACTATTCAATATTTTAACAACTTGATGCATGAGCTATGAATTTCTAAATCACATGATTTTTACCGTGCAAATAGTTTAGAAATAGTAGATCATATCCATATGCATGGATCATCAATATGAGATGCCCATTGTTCCATCTACACCAAATCAATTTTGACTAGAGATCTAATTGAATGTAGCCAAGTCCATCTCTCAAGCGTAGATATGTAACAAATAAAGAAAAATCTAATAAAATATTTTCATTTCCGTAAAATCATGCCAAAAAAAATATATCTCTTTTTTTATTCTTTGATTACTGTAACAAATAAACTATAGAAAGTAAAATCATCGTAAAATGAATAACAAAATATCATCATAAAAATCTTATGAGTGAAAATAAATTAAAAGGTAGAAATACCAACTACATATAAATAAGGAAGTAATAAATTACTGTATTTGTTAGAGTAGATAAATATGAAAAATTACAAAAAGTCTATAAATGAATAAGAAAATCATTATTTTAATACATTTTTTATCATTTATATAACTATAATTTAAAATTTTCTATTATTTTCCTCAAACATGGATTGCAAGTTCTTAGGTGCTTTATACGTTAAGTTCAATCTCAATTGTTTTCATTTTCAAAGAATCGTCCGAAAAGGTGCCTAAAAGAGACATGGAATCAAGCACAAATGAAGATAGAGAAACAAATGCTGTTGCGAAGGTATTTATTTCTTTTGTTAAAAATTTAGCTTTATTTTCTTGAAAGTTTCATAACTTGAACATTTTTTTGCCTTCTGAATATGTAGGAGCCAAGTTCTGCAAAGGAAGAGGAAGAAGACTTTTTAATCAGCTACATTCTAAAGGTACATATGATCCCTTTAATCAAAAGTTGTGGTAGAATATGGTTACTACAAGTCAGTTATGGCCTCCAAAACAATATCATATACTTATGATACGCAAACCAATAAGATTTCAAACAAGATGGCCGGACCCCTTTTTTGTTAAAATAGAAAAGAAGGTATGACTTCAAAATTGTAAGCAACTGAGTCGTCTCTTTTGTCGCCCGGCACTCCGGAAATTTTCTTTGAACGTCTGCATCGGACGTTCCTCTTCATTTGTATTCCTTACTTTTCCGTGATCCAGCAGGATATACTCATGTTAGAGTTATATAAAATGAGTAGCCGTTTTCACTATAAAAAAAAAAAATTGTAAGCAACTTAGTGCCCAATAAAAATGGCAGGTTGCAACGGTAATAAGCAATTCCAATATGTTTGATCAAAAAAGTAGGGAAAACAAGGAAATTTGTAACGCTAGAGAAAAATCTTTGCAGTTTGTATTTTTGTCACCTATTTTTGTAACCTAAAATAATTTAAATGTTAATATTCTGGAAAGAACCCTAATTGAAATGGTAATGAATCCATTGCTGATGCTGTAGCGAAATGCTTCATCATGCTTGACATAATTTGGTTAATCAACTTGTGCCTGATAATGATGTCAAGATTCTTTTTCTACAATTTGCAGATGATACTTTGTTGTTTCTTAAGAATGATATCAACCAGATCTATCTATTTGAAGTAGTCCCTGGTCTGCAAATCTCTCCATAAATGAACTTATTCATTTTGGTGAAAACAATAACTCTGATAATTGGCTTGCTAATGTAATAAATTGCAAGAGCTCTTCTTTTCCAACTTAATATCCGGGTCTTTCTTAGAGGCCATATGGACTAATTGAGAGAGGTGATTGGTTACCAGGCATGATAAAAATTAAAAGAGGTTATAGCAGGTTGGTCTTTTAAAGTCGTGTCAATATGGGTGACCTACTTTGGTATAGTCAGTTCTTTCTAATCTTCCTATCTACCATCTATCTATTTTTCGGGCTCTTAACTAGATTATAAATAGAATTGATTGAATCAGAAAAATTTCTTTTTCTAGAAAGGTGTCAGCTATGAGAAAAGTGGGTTTTGTTTGGCAAAGTGGAAATCAGTGTGCAAAGAAAAAGTTCAGGGTTGCCTTGGAGGAAAAATTTTCAAAAATTTTAATGTAGTCTTTGTTTCTAAGTAGTAGTTTTTGAATACTGATGCTCATATTTAGAACACATTGGTTTATTTTAATTATGATAGGAGAAGTATTTCGAGCTCAGGACCAACTTTTCTATGGCTTCTAAATTTTGAAAAGGCATTCCTAAGGCTTGGGACTATTTTTATCATGGTACTCCTTTTTGGTTGATAATGATTGCTCTATAAGTTTTTGGCATGTTAGGTGGTTAACTGAGCATCCATTAAGGGATTTATTTCCGAATCTTTATTTCCGACCCGAAATAACAAGTTGGAGACATGGCAATAGTTGCACACTCGTCGGGCATTACCCTGCAAGCATGCGAGGGATCCATCACGATATCTTAATAGAATAAAGCCATGGAATAAAATTAGAGCAACTAAAATCCAAATTTATTAATTAAAAATCCCAAAACAAACAAGAAACTTCAAGAATTTTATTCACAATAATCTAACATCAACTATTGTCCAAATGTCAAATAAAAGAAAGAAACCTATAAAGATGCTTCCAATATTTATACTAAAAAGATAAATACTAATTATACACTATCCAAGCATTCTACTCATGCATCTAGTTACACTCTCATTTCGTACCTCTTCAACAACTAGATCTCTGGATTTGTAAAAAAAGAAAAGAACAAATAATGAGCTCAATAGCCTACTAGATGAATACCTCAATTAGATAATTTAAGTAATATATTAAATAGATTTTCTTGCTAATACTAAGTATATAAATAAAATTATTGTATGTAATAAAATAATTTCATAATCAAGAATTCTTATGTCTGTTCAAGTAATTATATTCATATTCATAAGAATAAGAAAAAAATTCGAAATATCGTAATTCAACTTATATCCTATGGAGTTAGACATAATACTATACTTATACCATATAGAGTAGGTTAGAAAACTATACTTATACCTACAGAGTGGGATAGGATATGTCGTACTTATGCTTTGAGGAGTGTGTCAGAATACCACATTTATACTATGTAGCAAGGCTACAATAATGAGTTTTAAAACAATTAAAATATCAATGCATAACCTAACTAGCAAGGTCTATATAGTCAAGCTCAAAGTCCAAAATTCAAAATGTAGCAAAGCTATTTATAAAACATATATATATATATATATATATATATATATATATATATATATATATATATATATATATATATATATATATATATATATATATATATAATTTTAAGCAATACGCACATTCAACAAAAGACTTCTAAACATATATGCATAATATTTGGTAAGAAAATAACATATTCAATTTATTTTCCTTTTAAAACAAAAGTTCATAAAATTCATTATTTGCATGTTAATCAATTTATTATTTATTTGATATCAATATTTACTCAAAGTAAATAATTGAAAAATCTAGAAAATATGTATCATTATTTACCTTATGAGCATACTTAGCAAATAAATCCAATAATTCCAAAAATTTTCTTTAGAACCTAATTTCCAAAGTTATATTTATCAAAATATGGCCATGAAAAATTCTAAAGTACAATTCCAAGTACTCAATACCACTACATAGTATCAAAACTAACAATTAGAGAAAATTGCAAAGAGAATAAGGTAGCTGTGGAGAAATATGAGGAAGAGGTGGAGAAAGAACAAGACTGGCTGGTGTGGTGCCCAACAACTTGGATCAACTTGGATCAATCTAATCTAGTTAATTCAACCAATCACTTTGGAAAATGTGAGTTCAAGTAGTCCAAAAATATCGTGACAAAAGTTATTAATGGCGAGATCTAGTGATGCCAGCCGATATGTCGATCCACATGGATCAATCAAGGGGCAAAGAGAGGGAGAAAGGGAGAGAAAAGGCATGCTCTACTAACATCCACGGAGAATACATGAAGAGAAAGAGAGAGAGAGAGAGAGAAAGAGAGGGAAAAAGAGTGCACGAGAAATAGAGAGGGGTCTTGTCATGGCCTCTTTTAGGAAAGAGCATGAAAAAAATGAGGGTGATGGTCCCATAGTAGCGCCAGTGGATGACTATCAAAAGACCAGCAATAGGCACCAACAGACGACAATGGTGACTAGAACAAGAGGAGAAGAAGAAGAAGAATAAAAAAGAGGAAAATAGAGGCCGAAATAGGGGTCCTGGCTTGGCATCAGGACGAGCCTCGGCATTGACCGGCATCAATGGCTTTGGCATCTAAGCACAAGGCCATTGAGAAGGCTAGACCAAGGGAGAAGAGGGAGATATCTTCGAGTTGAAATAGGGGAAAGATCACTAAAATAGGAGATAAGCATGGGAGGTGAATCCATTAGTTTCTCAACAGATACTCAATCGATGGTGATGGCATAATGACAAGCAGGAAGGAGGAGAGTTGGAGAGGTGGAGATAGTGGTATATCTCATCTCCAATGAGCAGGCCATTGTAAGGGTGAGGAAAAAGGTGGCAATGCAAGAAAAGAAATCAGCGAAGAGAGAGAAGAGAGAGGGAGTGCTCAATGGAGATTCATGGGGAGGGGTTTAGGGGTTTAAATAGCCACAAAGGCTAAGGTTTCCTAGCCTCCAGTAAAGTTTGGGGTGGAGTTGGGAGTCGGTCTCCTCCAACTCTAACAAGGCTCCAACCTTGTGGTTGGGCTACTTGATGCCTTTCAGGTTGGCATGACTTTACAGGCTGGGCCTCACAATTGTTCTTAATAAAATTAAGATGATGTCATTGCTGTTTGTTGTGATAATTGTGGAGAAATTATGTCTAGTATTGTCTAGAAGAAATCTGATTAATGATGTTATTTTCGAGTATAGAAATGATGGAAATCATTGCATTTCATAGTCCCAATATCTTTATAATAAATTCATTTGCAAATTCATAATTTTTGAGGTAAACTGGATGGTAGCGCTCCTAACATCAAAAAGATTCATATTCCCAATGAAGTAAAAAATCTTTATGTAATTAGCTTCTAAAGGAAGAATTTTTATAATCATAATCATAATCAACAAGACTTTTCTCAACTAATAGAGATCGGCTTTATGGATCCTCATTCACCAAACTGATGTTATTCCAATTTTCTCTATATCCTTTCTCACAACCCCCATTCCTTGTTACTTTATGTCTTCCCTTCTTTTTTCTACCATCTTCTATACAAAGCAAGGTACCTCTTTTTACTAGAGCCTCCTCAAATCTTCATTATACATGTACATCCTGTTAGGATCCCTCACATGCCACAGAAAATTCAAAAAAAATTTCAGATTTGCAGCGGAAGGGCATGCGCGAGATCCCATCATCACATAAACGTATTTTTAAATCATCGTTTGTAGATAGATTACGATTAAATTCTTTTAAACATTTTATATCATTAGGAAGATCAGATCTTCATCTTGTGCGGATAGATGGTCTCCGCAAATCTGATATTCGTGAATTTGTTGAAGGTTCGATGGAAGCCGCACATGCGTCCGACCTCTACAGATATCCACACGAAGTAGTGAACCTATCAAAGCTCTCGTATCTCCCCGGGGTGCTAGCTCCCTTGCAGAGATTACTTTAGATGGTTGAGATCCTCTCCTTTGAATCAACTCTTGATTGTCTTGAGAAGAGGAAGAAGAAGAAGAAGGAATCTAGGAAGAAGAATACAAGGCTCTTCGCAGCCTTTTCTTTTCCATGCGCTAGAACCAAGGAAGAAGGTCCAAGAGGAGATGCACGCCTCCTCTTCTTTTCTTCTTGCTGATGGCGGATGAAAGGAGGAAGAGAGGAGCTCTTGTTCACGGCTGAATGAAGAAAAAATACCATAAAAATTCGTAGCCCCTTTGTACCCCTCTTTTTATGGTGTGTGAGGATAGAGATAAGCTCCTAAATTTTAGGAGCTCATCTTTATCCTTTCATTTTTCAAAATAGGAGAGGCGTACGCCCCTCCTTTTTCCCTCACGCCATCAGCCAAGGGAGGGGCATACGCCCCTCCCTCTAATCCCCTTTAGTCAGCCCCACTTAATCAAATTAAGTGGGGATTGGGTTAGGTCTAGTGCTAGGATTCAATCCTATTCAAAATAGGATTTGCACCCATTTCAATTTCCTCCAAATCCTAATCCAATTAGGATTTAATTGAACCATGACTCAATTGAACTCTTCAATCCTAATCTAATTAGGAGTCATTAGATTAATTAGATTAAATTAATTAGGACTTATTAAAATTTCAGTCCTAATCCAATAAGGACTCTAGAAATCCTACTCCAAGTAGGATTCTAATTTAATTTGAAATCCTAATCCAATTAGGAATTTTAGAATCATACTCCAAGTAGGACTCGTGATCAAGTCTAATTAATTATATCCAATTAATTAAATTAAATTACAATCCGATTACAATTATTCTTTTTTTAACTCACTAACCTTTAGGAAGTCAACAAATTATCAATCAAATTAATTATTTGTGATTCCTAATCACATTCAACCATCGGATCGGTCAATACCTCTAATGTGTGTGACCTCATAAGTTCTATTATGTCTGGTAGTCAGATATATTGTGATCTCTATCACAATATAATTGAAAACTTCTTTCAATGGGTTGAAACAATTCCAACTCAACTCACTAGGGATCATCGACCATCAGGATGGTCCCTGTGAGTCTCACCATCCACCAGTGACACCTAGCAGCATATAGTGGCTACCCAGCAGAATGGAATGAGGAACCCTATAGGTGCAGTTATCGTATGATACAGTTCCTCTATCGTGGATCCCTACAGATCGAAGGTCATGGATAACTCGTCAAATCCCGTCGTCTGTCATGTATCTAGATTTATTCGATTTGAGTTCGAGAGTGGAAAACTCTTTCTCTACTTATATACTGCCCTGGCCAAGGTCTTAGAACTCAGTCTTATAAATCTCATAGGATTACTCCTCATCTATCAAGGTCGATAAATTTCATGTAGGTGCATACCCTACTCCTACAGTGAACCTACTGCAGCCAATCTACACTACAAGAACCCATATGACTAGAGACCATATATATGTATAGTCAAACTACAATAACCTCACTGTGAGTAGCCGAAGCATCGCAGGTTAAAGAACCAGTCATACTACTGCAACATCAAGCAAATCACTGACGAGTGGATAGACATCCAAGTGACTTCTTGTCTTAATCACGCTCAGTACCCTTATTCTCTAACAAGCACCTGCGCTATCACCCCAGTGTCCCTACACTGTGGACTCGAGTCTCGTCCATCCATAAGAAAAGCGATCCGTACACTGATCTTATCGGATCGATCACCGTCCTCGTGATGATCCATTGATCATGAGCATTTAGAAATTAATCACCAATGATATATGGCTCAAATTCTCAACTCTTGAGAGTATGTATCATCATCTTATTAATTCCTTGGACGATTCATAGACACATAAACAATATGAATGAAAAGAATGCCCATTTATTAATCAATAATAATAAAGTCAAGTACAAAACTATGTTCCAGAATTAATAATGTGTCAGCCAGATTGGCTTCTAGTGCATATATCTAACAATCTCCTACTTGCACTAAAGCCAATCAGTCATGTATCTAAGTCCCATCTTCTCAAGATGTACTTCTATCTTTTGCTAACTTAGCTGCTTAGTGAATGGGTCCGCCACATTGTCCGCGGAGTCTACTCTCTACACCTCAACATATTTCTTCTCAAGGTAGTCGCGTATGAGGTGAAAGCGCCGCTCTATGTGCTTGGACTTATGATGAGACCTTGGCTCCTTAGCAAGAGCTATGGCGCCATTATTATCGCAGCAGAGTGTGATGGTATCTGATGGCATTACATCTAGCTCTGCAATAAATTTCTTGAACCAGAAGGCTTCCTTTGCAGCTTCAGAAGCGGCGATATACTCAGCTTCCATGGTAGAATCAGCAATGATCGGTTGTTTGGAACTTTTCTAATTTACCGTACCACCATTGCACAAGAACATATATCCAGATGTAGACTTTCTATCATCAATATCAGTCATAAAGTCTGAATCTGTGTATCCTTCTACCTTTAACTCTGATGCTCCTCCAAAAACCAAGAACAAATCTTTAGTTCTTCTTAAGTACTTAAGAATGTTCTTCACAGCTGTCCAGTACTCTTCGTCTGGATTCGACTGATATCTGCTAGTGACACTCACAGCAAGGGCTATATCAGGTCGTGTACATAGCATGGCATACATAAGGCTCCCTATTGCCGAACCATAAGGGATCCTGCTCATGCATTGAATCTCTTCAGATGCGTTGGGGCATATCTTCTTGGAGAGATGAATCCCATGCCCAAGGGGTAATAGACACCTTTTGGAGTTTTCCATGCTGAACCTTTTCAGCACCTCCTCTATGTACATTTTCTATGATAGGCCAAGCATCATTTTAGATCTATCTCTATAGACCTTAATCCCCAAAATATAGGATGCTTCCCCAAGATCTTTCATGGAGAACTCTTTTGACAACCAGACCTTGATTGAGGTTAGCATGAGAATATCATTTCCAATCAGAAGGATGTCGTCCATGTACAGTACGAGGAACACAACGGCACTCCCACTAACCTTCTTGTAAACACATGGTTCCTCTTCGTTCTTGATGAAATCAAACGATTTGATTGCATCATTGAAACGAGTATTCCAACTCCGAGATGCTTGCTTTAGTCCATAGATGGATCTTTGCAGCTTGCAGACTTTGTGATCTCCATCACTGGAAGTGAAACCCAAAGGCTGCTCCATATAGATATCTTCATCAAGATATCCATTCAGGAAAGCAGTTTTTACATCCATTTGCCATATTTCATAATCATGAAATGCTGCAATGGCAAGCAATGTTCGAATGGATTTCAGCATGGTTCAGATGAAAAGATCTCCTGATAGTCAATGCCTTCGCGCTGACTATACCCTTTCGCCACTAGCCTTGCCTTATAGATCTCTACCTTTCCATCCGAACCTATCTTCCTTTTGTAGATCCATTTACATCCAATAGGTATTATACCTTCTTGTGGATCTATTGAGGTCCATACTTGATTGGAATACATGGAGTCTATCTCTGACTTCATGGCTTCCAGCCATTTCTCAGAATTGATATATGATATCGCCTTATTGTAGGTATTGGGATCCTGTACGTGTTCCCTATCTTCCATAAGGAACATTCCCTCGGTATCCTCTATAAGCATACCTAAGTATCTATCAGGAGGATGGGAGACCCTACTAGATCTACGAGGTGGAGGAGGAACTTCGTGTACTGGCTCTATGTGAATAGGTTCTGTAGGTTCCATGACTCTTTTGCTTTTCAGAGACTCTCTCTTCAAGCTCAATTTTCCTCCCACTGCCTCTATCAAGGATAAACTGTTTTTCCAAGAAGATGGCATGTCGGCTCACAAACACATTATGATCCTCTGAGATGTAAAAATTGTATCCTAATAACTCTTTAGGATATCCAATAAAACGAGCACTTATAGTCCTAGCCTCTAACTTATCCGCCTGTAGTCGCTTGACGTGGGCCGGACACATCTAAATCTTAAGATGACCAAGACTCGACTTCTTACCATGCCATATCTCATACGGTGTAGTAGGAACGGATTTAGAGGGTACTCTATTCAATAAGTAAATTACGGTAAGTAAGGCATCTCCCCAAAGAAACATAGGTAAATCAGTGAAGCTCATCATGGATCAGACCATATCTAATAGAGTCTGATTCCTCCTTTTTGACACCCCGTTGAGTTGAGGTGTACCCGAAGGCGTCCATTGTGAGACTATGCCATTTTCCTTGAGATAGTCCCGAAATTTCCCACTAAGGTATTCTCCTCCTCGATCTGTTCGAAGAGCCTTAAGAGCTTTTTCAGTTTGTTTTTCTACTTCATTTCTGAACTCTTTGAACTTTTCAAAAGATTCAGATTTGTGTCTCATAAGATACACATACCCATATCGTGAATAATCATCGGTAAAGGTAATGAAGTACGAATAACGGTCCCTGGCTAGCACATCGAATGGGCCACACACATCAGTATGAACCAGGGTAAGTATTCCAGTGGTCCTCTCCCCATGTCCCACAAAGGGTAGTCTAGCCATATTTTCTTGAAGACAGGACTCGCAAACTGGATATAACTCGGAAGTCAATGAGCTGAGAAGCCCATCTTTCTCCATTTTATTCATTCTGTCCTCTCTAATATGGCCAAGCCTGAGGTGCCACAAATACTTCTAGTTTATCTCATCTCTGGATCTTTTGGATCCTATGGCACTCACTACTTGCTCAGACACATTCACAGACACATCGACATGTAAGTGATAGAGACTGTCAATCATGAAACTACGTGCAACTAATTTATTTCTGAAATAAATAGAACATCAGTCTTTATCAAATGTAAAAACATGACCATCCTGTGCTAAACTCGAAACAAAAATCAAATTCCTGCTAGCAGCAGGGACATAATAACAGATTTTAAGCAATAAACTAAAACCAGACGGTAGTCGCAGAGGATAGGTGCCCACAGCTACAGCAACAACTCTTGCCCCGTTGCCAACCCGAAGGATTACTGCACCTTCCGCCAGCCTCCTACTTTCCTTTAGACCGTAGCGAATGCCTCTTTCTCGCCACAAATGAGCACTAGAACCAGAATTTATAACCCAACTAGAAGTAGAAGAAACCGTAAAGTAGGTTTCAATTACGAGCAAGTCTAACAGACCTTTTGAAGGTGTGTCTACCTTTTTATTCTTCAGGCTCTCGAGGTATGAAGGGCAGTTCCTTTTCCAGTGGCCATCGACGTTGCAGTGGAAACATTTTCCTTTGTCATTAGCCTTTTTCTTATGAAATTCCTTCTTTGACTTCTTGTCTTTCTTCTGCTTCTTTGCAGTTCTTTTTCTTCCAAGTAGACTTTCTCTTGGAAACAGAAGTCATCTCAGCAGTAAAAACAGAGCCCCTTAAATCTTTCAAGGCCCCTTCAGCAGTTACCAACATATTCAACAATTCAGTCTTAGTGTATTCAATCTTATTTATATGGTAGTTTACTATAAACTGCCCAAATGAATCAGGAAGGGACTACAGGATCAAATCTATTTGCAATTCCTTGTGCATAGTCATACTGAGCTTCTCAAGCTCCTCTAGATCCTTGATCATAGTCAGACAGTGATCATGGACAGACTGCTCCTCGTGCATCTTTGCCTTGAGGAGCCTCTTGAACACTTCAAAGCGTGCTATGCAGCTTTGCTCACCATACAACTCTTGCAGGTGTGCCAGTATCTCCCTAGCAGTCTTCATATTCTCATGCTGATATTGAAGTTCATTATTCATTGATGCCATGATGTAGCACTTGATCCTAATGTCATCGTCCGTCCATTTTTCATGCGTCTCATGCTGATCATCAGTCAGACGTGATGGTAACCTTAGGATATCATTCTCGAGCACATAGCCTATTTTCTCGCAACTCAGAACAATTTTGAGGTTTCTAAGCCAGTCTTTGTAATTGGTTCTGGTCAGTCGATTGGTCTCAAAGATACAAGTCAAAAGGTTCGAAGCTGACATTGTGATCTATAGAGAGTAAAGATTCTAGTTAGACTTTGTACTTGATCTTAATTTGTTCTAGAAACTTTTAAAACAAATGTGCTCCCACTATTTTCTCGAATCCCTCATACTCCCCTGATGGAGAAATGAAAACCCTATGCGACTAGGGTTTCTAGTGGGTACTGCGGTCCCACCGATTTACATGCCGCCTCACCTAACAGTTATTGGTGACATATAAATGGATGAGTGTATAACTCTTGTACAATGCTTCTTAAGCAAATTGCAGTGGTACTTGGTCTCTAAGTTATGAAGACCTCACCTAACAGTTATTGGCCCCATTCCTTAGTTAAGTCAGACCTACCATATAACCGCAGAAATAAAGTCGTCATTGGATCCTCACCTAACAGTTATTGGCGCTCAACCCCACCTTTACCCCGCAACATCTTATGTCTAATAGAGAGGTCTAGTCCCCCGATGCAACTTGCCTACTGTGTCCAGCCGAGACAAATCAACACCAGAAAGACCTTAGCAACTCTACTACGGTGGAAGACCTATGGACTTAATATTGCATAATCATGTCTTAGTATTTGCAACTTTGAGTTCTTCATAAGAGGTAATCGAGCAATTGGCCAGGTAAGCAGGTGGGAGGCTCCTCTTACTCAGAAAGTAAGGTCCTAATTAAGTAACCACCTTTTAGGCTTGCCTAGACACCAATTAGATTAATTAATCTAATATGACTAGCTCATGTTGGTTCACTCTTGACTGATTGAGGAAGTTTGTATTTAGGTCTTTCTCGATCGACTATTCACATCTCATGTAAATATATATCTATCCGCATAGACATAAGCATAAACATCCATGCATAATATCAACAAATAAATATAACTGGTGATGATCATGGATCCAGGATGGGGTCATTTTACAAGCACATGCACGTCAATTGGTTTGATCGTCTTTAACTTTTGACTCGATCTTGATCCCCTAGGTCCAATTGTGATCAACTCTTTGATCCATCTTCAATCAACCCTTGATCTCGATCCGCGCAAATCGTGCTTGTAGAGGCATGCACCGATCAACCATTGACGTACAACCCACATCACAGATTATATCCCCGATAAAAATTAAAAAATAAAAGAATAAATTACAACCCTTTTTTTATGAGACACGCAGGTCTCTAATACATGAATTTAAGATGCACGCAGGCATCTGAAAATTAAAATTACATGCCATCACATAGCATCATAGAACATCGCAGAATATTTCAGCATATTCAAAAGGGTCCATCCATGATCATCACCATTCACATCTCATGCATAAATATTATTTTCAGATTTATAATTTAACTGATTATTTTATCTCATGACTTGCTGATTATGCAAGATATGATTCTAAACATTTGTAATCAGATTATCAAAGCAATAGAATCATTAATCTAAGCATGCAAAAATCAACATACAAAAAAATCAGCAAGCTGAAAATTCTGCATGCAGAAAATTTCAGCAAGCATAATCTTTTAAATTTCAGATCTAAAATGCCTTTAATGATTAATCCTAATCTTAATCTATATAACCATGGCTCTGAACCACTGTTAGGATCCCTCACATGCCGCAAAAAATTCAAAAAAAATTTCAGATCTGCAGCGGAAGGGCATGCGCGAGATTCCGTTCATCGCATGAACGTATTTTTAAATTATCGTTTGTAGATAGATTAGGATTAAATTCTTTTAAACATTTTACATCATTAGGAAGATCAGATCTTCACCTTGGGCAGGTAGATGGTCTCCACAAATCTGATATTCGTGGATTTGTTGAAGGTTCGATAGAAGCCGCACACGCGTCCGGCCTCTACGGGTATCCACACGAAGTAGTGAACCGATCGAAGCTCTCGTATCTCCCGGGGTGCTAGCTCCCTTGTAGAGATAGCTTTAGATGGCTAAGATCCTCTCATTTGAATCAACTCTTGATTGCCTTGAGAAGAGGAAGAAGAAGAAGGAATCTAGGAAGAAGAATACAAGGCTCTTCGCAGCCTTTTCTTTTCCATGAGCTAGAACCAAGGAAGAAGGTCCAAGAGGAGATGCACGCCTCCTCTTCTTCTCTTCTTGCTGATGGCGGATGAAAGGAGCAAGAGAGGAGCTCTTATTCACGGCTAAATGAAGGAAAAATATCATAAAAATTTGTAGCCTCTTTGAACCCCTCTTTTTATGGTGTGTGAGGATAGAGATGAGCTCCTAAATTTTAGGAGCTCATCTTTATCCTTTCATTTTTCAAAATAGGAGGGGCATACGCCCCTCCTTTTTCCCTCACGCCATCGGCCAAGGGAGGGGCATATGCCCCTCCCTCTAATCCCCTTTGGTCAGCCCCACTTAATCAAATTAAGTGGGGATTGGGTAAGGTCTAGTGCTAGGATTCAATCCTATTCAAAATAGGATTTGCATCCATTTCAATTTCCTCCAAATCCTAATCCAATTAGGATTTAATTGAACCGTGAATCAATTGAACTCTTCAATCCTAATCTAATTAGGAGTCATTAGATTAATTAGATTAAATTAATTAGGACTTAAGAAATCCTAATCTAATTAGGACTTATTAAAATTTCAGTCCTTAATCCAATTAGGACTCTAGAAATCCTACTCTAAGTAGGACACTAATTTAATTTGAAATCATAATCCAATTAGAACTCTTAGAATCCTACTCCAAGTAGGACTCTTAATCAAGTCTAATTAATTATATCCAATTAATTAAATTAAATTACAATCCGATTGCAATTATTCCTTCTTTAACTCACTAACCTTTAGCGAGTCAACAAATTATCAATCAAATTGATTATTTCTGATTCCTAATCACATTCAACCATCAGATCGGTCAATACCTCTAATGTGTGTGACCCCATAGGTTCTATTCTGTCTGGTAGTGAGATATATTGCGATCTCTATCACAATATCATTGAAAACTTCTTTCAATGGGTTGAAATAATTCCATCTCAACTCACTAGGGATCATCGACCATCAAGATTTATTCGACTTCAGTTCGAGAGTGGAAAACTCTTTCTCCACTGTACTGCCCTGGCCAAGGTCTTAGAACTCAGTCTTATAAATCTCATAGGATCACTCCTCATCTATCAAGGTCGATAGATTCTATGTAGGTGCATACCCTACTTCTACAGTGAACCTACTGCAGCCAATCTACGCTACAAGGACCCATATGACTAGAGACCATGTATATATGTAGTCAAACTACAATAACATCATTGTGAGTAGCCGAAGCATCACAGGTCAAAGGACCAGTCATACTACTGCAACATTAAGCAAGTCACTGACGAGTGGATAGACATCCAAGTAACTTCTTGTCTTGGTCACGCTCAGTACCTTCGTCGGAAAGATATCGACTTTGATAACAGCTTGATCCAGATCTAGCGCTGACCTTTGACGGCTGAAATCCAATCCCTTCGCCTCTCGGAAGCGAGAAAGGGAGCAGCAAGCGTAGACCCTTGTTCTCTAACAAGCACCTGCACTATCACCTCAGTGTCCCTACACTGTGGACTCGAGTCTCGTCCATCCATAAGAAAAGCGATCTGTGCACTGATCTTATCGGATCGATCACCGTCCTCGTAATGATCTATTGATCAGAAGCATTTAGAAATTAATCACCAATGATACATAGCTCAAATTCTCAACTCTTGAGAATATGTATTATCATCTTATTAATTCCTTGGACGATTCATAGACACATAAACAATATGAATGAAAAGAATGCCCATTTATTAATCAATAATAATAAAGTCAAGTACAAAACTATGTCCCAGAATTAATAATGTATCAGCCAGATTGGTTTCTAGTGCATATATCTAACACATCCATGATATCTCAACTATTTTTTCATCACTTTATCCTTAATTTGAGCAACTTTTATAGCTCCTCTAATACATACATTTCTTATCTTATCTTTTCTATTTTCACCATAAATCCATCCTAACATTTTTATTTTTGCAATATCCAACTTGTTTTTATATACATTCTTTATTGCCTAACACTTTGAGCCTATAATATGATGGGCCTTACTATAAAATCTTTTTTTTAAGCCTTTAATATATATATATATATATATATATATATATATATCACATAATATTCCAGATGCATCTCTCCATTTCATCCAACTAGCTTTAATTCTATTACACGTCTTTATCTATCTCCTCATTATTTTTTTGTGTGTGTGTGTATATGTATACATACATACATATATATATATATATATATATATATATATATATATATATATATATATATATATATATATATATATATATATATATATATGTAAAGACGTGTAATAGAATTAAAGCTAGTTGGATGAAGTGGAGAGATGCATATGGAATATTATGTGATATATATATATATATATATATATATATATATATATATATATATGTCACTTCGGTCACCATTCTTAATTGGTATGTCTTCATTTTCATTCTCGCTAAATATACATTCCATATACAATGTTTGTTCTACGAACCTTTAGGCCATTCTCCTTGCAAGCTTTTCTCCATAAGTCCAATTTAGTATTTAATCTAATTTTCTGCATCATTTAATACTATCCACAAATAATGTACAGTAGGATACATCTTTATAAATATTAATAGTAAATTCATCCGCAATTAGAGCAAGAAGATATAAATTAAATGTTGATCGTTGATGAAAGCAAGAGAAGAATTTTTATTAGACATAAACAAAAAAAGAGATCTTGGGCTGCGCTTGGAGCTTGTACACTGTGCTTTAATCGTGCAGAAACAGCTGATTATCTATTCCTTAGATGTTCCTATACTAAAAAGATTTGGGAGCATTTAAAAAGGAAATGGTAAGTTTGGGCGGGTTCATTTTCATCCTTTTAGAAGGAGAGAAAAAATCAACAAAAGAGAATTGGTGGCAGTATTTTGAAAATGTAATTGGTACATGATTCTCTATATCGATTCGTATTGTCCTATATTTGGGGTATCATACCATACTAGTATCGTATTGTGATTGAACACAATATAGAGGATGAAGCAACTTGAACTTTGTGGACTGATTAATTCAGTCCAACTTTGTAGTACACCAACTTGTACCATCTAATAGTGTTGTCGTGCCCCCAATCCGAGATTGAAAGCCGAGAATCGCGACAACCACTGCATACTCATGGAAAACTCTCTCCACAAGTATACACGGCATTCCAACATGATATCAAATGCATCACAGTGGAGATAATTTAAATAACTAAAAGCCATAATTCAATTAATTAACAAATCCAACTATCAAATAAAATTTAAATCTTACATAATTCAAACCTCAGACAATAACCCTAAAAAGATTATAATAAGACTAAATCCAAACTATATAAATATTGTTGAATCTCACTTCTAGTCTCATTCTCATAATAGGGCCTACATCTAGAATTAAGTATCTAAATTTGTAAAGAAAAAAAGAATAATAAGATCGACAGCCTAGTAAGTAATGAATATCCTAACTAGATAATTTATGTAATAACATAAGATACAATAGTAAAATACAAATTACCACGAATCAATATAAAGATAACCAATTCTATTTCCAAACACAAATTCATTAAATCCCATATCTTTCAAATATCCATATACATAATTATAAATCCAATTTGAAACAAATTATATTTAAATCAATAACCTATAACTCTGGTCATACTTATACCCTATGGCTAGGCCAAAAATAAAACCGCACTTATACTCTATGAAGTGAGTTGAAATACTATGCTTGTACCATGTGGAGAGGACTAGAATACTACATTTATATATTGTGGCGGAGCTAAAAGCAAAATCGAAAAGCTCAATAATAGTCAGAGTGTCAATGCATTAACTTCCAATTGGTAGGATCCAGTACATAGTCAAGTTGAGAGTTCAAATATGATATATATCCAAATTCTTTTTACAAAATAACATATATATCATAATCCAATCAAAATATGCATATCTAAAATAAAATCAGTAAATAATATAACAATAGTTTGAAAAATATTACTCCTAATTATATATCTATTTTTCATTTAAAACACTATCTCATAAAATTCATAAATTACATAAAATTTGATTAACAATTTATTTTATATAAAAATAGTATTATATAAATAAAAAATCTAGAAAAAGCAGTTCATTACTTACCTTACACGAATAATGAACAAACAACCAACTAATCCTAAAATCCTCCTTCAGAACCTAATATCCGAATTTTTAAAATTCAAATATGATTAATTTGAGATTAAAAATTTTAAGTTCCAAGACCCTCATAGGGCTGACTAAGTAGGAGTGCCCGATATCCTAATTGGTCCGATCAAGATGATTTCATCTGATCATGATTGAGTATAGATGGTTCAACAGAAGTTAGGGTTGACTAAATCTAATAGTTTCCTGCAAGGGCAAAGGTGGGGCTTGCACACTGCCTAGTAGCTAAAAGATTAGGACCCCCTTCACCAAAGTCAATCCAAAATCACTAAGAAGAGTGCTTTATTGGATCCAACAATCTTAGCGAGAGCAGAGAGAGAGTCATGTAGCGAAAAACATGAGAGAATGGGAAGAGAAAAAAAGAGAGAACAAGTTTCTTTCTTTGACCAGGGAAGAGGAATGAAGAGGGTGGCTATGGGTAATGCCTCGGGGTCAAGCAACCCACAGTTGGCCAATAGGCGGCCAAAGACTAGAAGCAATAGGCAGTCGGTGACGCTAAAATTGGTCAAAAATAGCATTTTCAAACCTCTTAAATTATGAAAATCAAAGCATCCCGGCGACTAGAGCTCCGGCCATGGCTTCCAGCCACCATGATGGGCTGAAGGACCTTGACAATGAGCATCGGCGGCAGGACTAGCCGGAAAGAAGAAAAAAACGTCGATCTACTGAAACACGGGAAACAAAGCATCTCCTTTTTCACCAAAAATGCGGCGATCACTGCTTAGAATTGGGCTTCCAGAGATCACAGAAGAGGAGAGAAAAGTTAAACAAATGTTGTCAGGTTTTTATCTGGCTTCTAACGATGATTGGCAGTGGCAATGGTGTTGGTAGCTATCGGCATTCAGAGAAAAAATCCGAAGAAATACTCTAGCAGTGGCTGGATCTCCATAGGGTAGATAGGGTAATGGGAGGAGCTATAAATAGAGCTTGGTTCGCAACCGGTATCCGGCCCGGAGTTCAATTCCATCCGACGAACTCGAGAGAAAGAAGGGTCCCATCGAGAGTCTTTTTCTCGCTCCGCACGTGCTAAGCACATGCCAATTTTTTTTCCTCGTGGGCCAACTATCAAATCTGGGCCCGCCAAATGGACCAGTTCCAATTCTTTTGTTGGGTATTACAAATATATTACACCTTGATCAGGGATAAGCAAGAGGTCTCCCTTGACCCTATAGTGTTATAGTGTTGTACCGTACTATACTAAGTACCATACCAATAAGGTACAGTATAGAATTTGGTACTAGTATAATGAACCTTGATTTGGTGGAAGATATGGAAGGGTGGGAACTCAAGAATGTTTAGATTTTGTGCCAAAGCCCATATTTTACCTTTGAAGGAAGCCTCTAGTCTTTGAAGTCAATGGTCCTTTGAAATTGTGTTGATCTAAACCATTTTCAAGGCCTTATAGTATGCAAGCTTCTCTTGTTACATGTCATGAGCTTAATGAAATGTTGATGGATTTATTACCCATCTTTTTCTCAACAAAAGAATAAACAAAAATATATCATTAACATTTGAGATCAAATGAAAATCCAGTATTTCAAAAATTAAATTACCAAATGAAAAGGAGTGAAATTGCATCTGATATGTTGATAATAATGTATTATATTGAATTTTTAGAATTCAAAATATGCAACTTCTGCATTGATATGTTATTGCTGCTCATATTCTCATTTGCAAGTTATTGCACACGTTTAATTGTTGGTTGAAGAATACAATTGCATACAACATTTATATACAAACTTTGTTGTGCCATTACTGGAGTTGTCAGCGCATGACTTAAATCTATCAAAAGATCAAGCATAATTTATAAAAGAAGAAATTTCTTTTGTTTTTTTTTCACTACTATTAGAATGCGAGATGGTTTCAAACTTCGATGTCTCTAACAAATTTTCTTATGCATTATGGTCTCCCAGATGCTCGGCTTGAATGAATGTGCAGATACAATAATAGGTGATGAGATGAGAAGGGGAATATCTGGGGGTCAAAAAAAGAGAGTTACCATCGGTATGGCATAAATTAAATTACCTTTGCCAATCTAAGTTTATGGTTACAAGGATCTCTTCGTACTCTCGTATTTCTTGTTGAAAATTTGATAGTACTAACTAAACATTATGGCCTAATTAATTCCATCTAGTACATATATGAATAATTACAAGGCATTGATCGCAGGTATTCTATACTTCATAGCTTCATGATATAAGAACATGTGCTTACTATTGGCAAGTTTCATGTTGTGGGGCTAAGAACAATTGTCAACACATCACAATAATTACTTTATTGATGTAGTATACAGGTTCCTACTCTTCAATAATTTTGTGAAAACAATCTTATTTCATCCTTATTAGCTACAACTTGAGCACTCAAAATGGTCTTTAAGAATTTCATTGGATTGATGGACGCGGACCACTCCCCTTGAGCATGCCAAGAAAATTTCCAAAAAATGCATTACTAGTTTCGTTGCATCACAATGTTTACAGTTTCTGCTCCCAAGATTCCAGTTGGAGTGAAGCTCTTCAGTTTGATCATGTTTTAAATCCTTATCCATCCATCCATCAGCTTGGACCATTTTGTTCCATCCAATTCCAGCCAATATAAATCCCCATCATAAATCCATCCATCCATCCAAGAAAACATGATCAAATTTATATTGTACAATCCACTTATGTTAACTGTGAGAAAGTCCTCGTCCTCCCCAGCTACCATCAACAAATCAAGAAAAGTTTGCTTGTTTGTACCTCCAACTTGTAGAAGGATTTGGTTTTTAGGTTGAGTATGCAATGGGGGAAACTGAATTAAAGGAAAACAAAGAAAGACAGAGTGCGAATGGGACTCCCCAGTTTTTTTCCTTCAGTGCTCATATCTAAACATAAGTTCTCTCATCTCTTCACCTCCTCCCATTCCCATCATTTAGTTTCAACAATTCACCTATTTCTCCCAAACACCAGTATATTTAGAATGAAAATTTTTGGAGTAAACAACAGTCACATTTTGCAAATGTTATTCAGAGAAAGAGGCATGTTTTTGGATTATAACATCATGAATGGCCAAATACATCTGTCATGATGCCTGTCTTATAAGGAATCAGAAACTAAACATCTTGCCTTTCTTTATATATGCATGTAGAATTAGAATATCATGAAATGAAATGTCTTTTATAAGTCATCAAAATAAACAGTTCATAACCAACAACCTGTCATGAGGCCGCTTCTAGAGGCTATAAGTTTGGAAATGTGGTCTGATTCGTATTGCGTTAGTTTTTGATTTATTTGGTATAATTACAGTTGTTTCTAATTCTTTACCCTAGACTTTCCCTTTCTCTTATTTCTGGGTTACATTAAATAAACTGAAACAGGGTGTAGTCTCATTGTTTTTCTAATGAAAAGGTGTTCATAAGTTATTGCTATTTTCTTGTAGTCATTATATTTTGCTCATGTTATATTACTATAGCAATTCTGAGGAACCTTTCCAAGCATCATCCAATAAAAGAAATAGGAAACAAGTTGATTTTCTAAAACATATCATAATCTAATTGAAGGATGGTTGACCAGTTTCATAACATCACTAATATACTCAAATACTGATACTAGTCAAACATTTCTAAGCTACATATAGAATACTTGTTATATGTATTACTTTTCTGAAATTTTTTAAAAAACATGAGAGACTTCTTCGATATCATATTTTCCCTTTGAATCCAGGGATGCAGGGAAATGTTTTTAATTTTAAATTTTCTTTGATGAATTTAAAGTTTTTAATGATAAATAGCTAGCATTGGAGAATGTAATGTTGTCACATTGATGTTATGGGATGGAGTATATCGCTAACGGTCTATTGCTTTGAATGACCATTAAATATGAAGTCTGTGGATATAAATGCTATTGTATAAAGTATGGACATGCTATTTTGTTAATCTATTATACTTTATTATATGTAAACATATATATATTATCTTCGTTAGTCTTATCATATTCTACTATTTCAAGATTTGCCTATTGGCATGTCAGGATCATGTCGTATATGTGTCCCATATTCATATCCAAACTTTATAGGTTCAAATTCATTCAGTAAATATAAGAGCAGCTCAAGTAATAGCTGAAACCAATGAGCCTTGCCTCTAGCCAGTGAGAATAGTAAAATTGTTTTTTCTTTTTTATATTAGGAAGGAATAACTTTTCAATGGTGATGCTAACAGCAGCATATGTTTTGGACCATGTAATTTAAGCAAGCTTGTTTGTTGGAAAATGGAACAAAAGGTGGGGGAACCGGGCATACCAACCAGTGAACCTGACCAAGAGATATCAGTGGGTTGGAACAAATGGTCATGGAAAAGGTATGAAGAATGGCACCAAATAATGGGAGAAATTATCTTGTACTAGAATCTAGGAGGACAAAGAAGTGGAGAAAGAAGCAACTTTGCATTTATAAAACATTAGGCTTGACTTTATCAAGGCCAAGATGGTTAATTTTGGCCTTACTTTGAGACAATAAAGGCAGGACTTGAAACTGACAGGTTATCATGAGAAGGTTATAGCTAATGGAAGGGAGCATCTTACATAAGCAAAAAAATAAGTTAGTAACTCTGTTTTCCTTTTTTTTGTTCTTTTTTCTTCAGTATAATCTTTTGGGAGGATTGGAATGGGTGGGATATGCCATCAGGCAATATGTATTTACTTGAACATGAATTGTTGTATATGCAAAAAGATTTCCAATAATTCTAAAAGTTAACTACCAGTAGTTGTCAAAATTGATAATATAATAAGAGGTTAAAAATGTGGAGTACGGATGCTAATCATTACTTAGGATATCTTTGTGTATCATGTCTTTTTATTTAGTACATTTTCCTATGTAACGTGTCTTCTATATGAAGTAAATACCAAAGAAAATCTATTACAAATGATAATGTAATCTCATTACTTGCAAAGCATGAATTATGGATTTAATTTGTAACCTACAAAGACAAATCAAACTTGTAACATTTACATATTCACTTAGGTCAATAAGAAAGGATTTGATTGCCAAAATCCTACTAGAAATCAAACTTCCAATATGATCAAATTGGAGATAGCTCCATTCAACATGCATATGATTAGAAATATCAGTAAGAATACAGTGGATATAACATAATAAATGAATGTGCATCACCTCAAATGATGCTTATGTGTTGCCCCAAATAATGCTTTCTATTAGTTAGTTTTAGAATGTATAGTTTACTTCATATCATTATTACCATCCATAGTGCACTTTTCAAAGGATGTAAGTTTGTGAACTTTGTGCCATCCCCTTCAAGCAAATTATTAGTTCCCTTGCCAGTTGAGAAGTCATTTGGTCCAGGAGTCACTTTTAAAGTTCTTGACGATCATGATCTATTTGCTCTCTACCAAGTCATTGATGAAGCTAACTTTGAAAAAATTTCTAATGCCAAAACTTCAAAGGAGTCATGGAAAATTCTCAAGAATGCTTGTAGGGGTATTGACAAAGTTATGAAAGTGAGGCTCCAAATTTTGAGAAGAGAAGTTGAAGAGTTGAGCATGAATGAGTTAGAGTCCGTTTCGGATTATTTTTCAAGAGCATTGTCAATTGTGAATGAAATGAAAAGAAATGGTGAGGAGACTGATGATGTTAGGATGATGGAGAAAATTTTGTGTTCTTTGACTCCAAAATTTGAGCATGTGGTGATAGTCATTGAAGAGACAAAAGACTTGAGCACCATGACAATTGATCAATTGATAGGAATACTACAAGTTCATGAGCATAGATTGAGCAAGAAGTCTTCTAGTTCTTTAGAACAAACTCTCCAATCCAAGCTCTCTTTGCAAGATGTCAAGGAAGAATTCCATATTGCTAGTACTCAAAGAGGCCGAGGTAGAAGCTATGAGAACCGAGGAAGAAGTTATAGAGGCCATGGAAGAGGTTATGGAAACCAAGGAAGAGGATTTAGTAATCAAGAAAGAAATTTCGATTATAGAGGAAGACGTGGAAGACATGGTGGAAGAAGTCTGTTATCATTCCCTCCAAGAGGAAGGTCAAGAGGCATTTCAATCATCAATCCAATCAACAAAGCTTTGACAAGAGAAATGTGCAATGCTTCAATTGTCACAAGTACGGGCACTATAGCAATGAATGTTAGGCAAAGCAAGGCAATGAAGTTAGGGAGCAAGCTAATATCATTGAGAAAGAGAGTATTGATGGGGCGACTTCTACTTTATTGTTGGCTCATGTTGACAATGAGAAGAATGAAAGCAATGCATGGTATCTTGATACCGGCACAAGCAACCACATGACGGGAAAGAAGGAATTATTTCTTGATTTGGATGAAAGTATGCAAGGCTGATTATCACTGAAAGCTCTTTACTATTCCTTTCTCCAAAGCCACCTCTCAAACACCACTTTCAAAATGTTTATCTACATTATAAGATCATATCGATTTTTTTAAATATATATTAGCTCACATGAATAGTTAATTGTAGCCACTTTATTACTTCGTTATAAAGGAATTTAGATTTATGCCTGAAAGATCAACAATGGCGGTTCTCTTTTTTGCTTAGAGAATTGATAGAACAATGGTGATTCCAAGAGGTTGCTTGGAACATCTCCTGTATATAGTCAATAAATAAAAAAATCCTAATATATCTCATGCATGCACCTCTAGGGAAATTTAAAGGAGCATTACAGATCTTGGAATATGTGGTAACATTAAGTCAACACTCTCAGACACCATCAGTTCCTCCAAGTTCAGTGGTAACTTTAACATCCTCTAACTTCTATGACAGTTTGCATAAAAAAAATGTAAAGGTTCATGTTTATTTTGATATTAGTAAAGAAGAAGGCTAAACATTAATATTTACAACTTAAAATGAATAGTTAAAATATTTATGGATAAGGCATCTCTATTCCAATTTTGTCAAATTAACTCCATGGGCATCGACTTCAAGATGTTGATAGGGTGTATGTTTGGTTTGGTGCTGATCTTGGTGTTGTGATAAGGACCCAAGCTCTGCAAGATACTAGCTTTGAAGATGCAGTTGGAGTTTTGGGTGGTTGTTATGGTTGGAGGGAAAATGCTTGCGAGAAGTGTTGATCAAAGAAGAGGACATAGAGGCTTAAGAGTGATGAGTCTTGGAAGCTGGAATTGGAAGTTGACTACTCTGGTTTGCCAAAATGAAGGGGCTCCTATTCAACTCTAGATAAGGAGTGTGGTTCTTATCATACCTATGTGAAGGTTCTTTCATTGATCTGGTTATCTTATTTCTCCAGGGAATTTCCACATTATTGGTGGTCGACAATGTTGCCTATTTTAAGTTCAGGTTTTGATGATGTTTCTATTCTTTTAGTCCTTGTTGCTGTTGATCTTAAGCTTTGGTGTCCTTGGTTCTCTTCTTTTGTATTATCTCTGCTGGAGATTTGATATGGTGTTTTTTCTTTCCATCTTAGATGTGGCTTGGTAGTGGTGAAAACCATCAAAAGTTATGGATTTTATGTGATGTTTTAGGGGCATTTTCTTGGATTCCCTCTTTCTTTTCTTGAATTTGGACAGTCATTAGTTGTACCTTTGAATTCCTATTTATGAGCAGGTAAGGGTCTGCCAAACTCCCATATCCTAACATGAATTTCTATTAAGAAGGAAGAAAAGATTAACTTCATCACCTACTGCTTTGATTAACCCTAGAAAATACGCTCAATTGCTAACAATTACTAACATAATTATCTGAATACAGTATATTGGAATATCCCTACATCATGCCTCACCAAGATTATAAGTATTCAAAACACTTCCAACTAGCCACCACAATATAAATTGTACTTCCTAACAATTGGGAGCCCTTTTAGGTTCAAATCTTCCAATTTGTTATATATATATATATATATATATATATATATATATATATAATATTATTAATCTACCACATGTTGTTCTGATGAAATGATAATGAAAAAAACAAAGTAGTTACATTTGTTCCTTCACATAATAACACGTGTTCCAATTCACTGTAGCACTGCATTTTGTGAAGAGTAGACCTTTAAAAACTGTTAATTGTAACACATTGACTTGCTGTTAATACTCCATTTTCCATATCAACTAATTGATTTGCTGTTAATACTCCATTTTCCCATATCAGTATCGTTATTAACAACCAATATGTTAAAATAAGAAGGTGGAACCATCCCAAACCGTCCGGGTTAGAGCGTACTAAGTCGTACCGGCAGCAGATCGGATGGTTCTAGCAATAAAATTGAGAAACCGATGGAGGGGGAGAGGGAGAAAGAAAGAAGAAAAAGAGCAAGAGAGGGGGGAGGGAGGGAGAGGGAGGGTGGTGAATGGCCGGCAAAGGCTCCCTCTCCAATTCTCCTATTTCATTTGAAACAAGAACCCGGAAGAGGGGCCCTTTTTTATTTTCGAAACTTTTAAGTAAAGTTGGCAAACCCGTTTCCGACTTTACTTAATTTTTTCAAAATAAAAAAAAAGCTTTTTATTTTAAAAAAATAAGTGAAGCCTGCAAGAGGGTTGCCGACTTCACTTAAAATTTTCTAACGTAAAAAGAGGCCCCCTCCAGGACCCCTATTTCGAACAAAATATGGGAACTAGAGGCGGATCCCCTCTTGAGCCCCTCAATGCGGCTTTCCAGCCCTCTATCGGCCTCCGTCGAATGTCCACCACCTTCCTCCTTCCCTCTCTTCCTCTCCTTCTCTTTTCCTCTCTTCCAATCTCCCTCTCTCCCACCCTCTCTACCATATCAGGACGTGCTTCGCCGGCCTCCACCAATCTTTCCTTCTCCCTCCCTCCCCCTCTCCCTCTCTTTTTTCTCTCTCTCGTTCTCCCTCTCCCCCGCCCTCTCTATTGTGTCAGAACGGGTCTAACAGAGAACAACGTGAGAGCAATACCGAATCATGTCGTCGAGCAACCACAACGACTCTTATGTTAAATACTTAAGTTATCAACAATCTTCACTCCACATATCTTGAACATTTGGCCCCTTCAATCTCCTCACTGTTGCAGAATACAGATTCTATTTGATTCTCTCTACATATCTCTGAACTGTGTCTTACGCACTAGTTGGATCATAACAACAAATTTAACAATATGATGTAAATTAGATCTAGCTTTATATCAGTACTGTCTCCCTACTTCATGACTCATTTTATGCTCCATGAGCTCTCTGCTGTGGCATGACTAAAGCATCATTTACTTATGCCCATGAAGACTATACTAATACTACTCCAATAAGAACTACACCTAGAGCCCTAGCTTCCTCTTATATGAACTCAGCTTTATGCTCCAGCACATTTACTTTCCTAAGTCACTAATTATTTTAACAGGTTGGGTTAGTTTAATGTATTTTACCGCTGGGAAATTCCAAATAAGGATAAAAAGATCATTACAAAATAATGCTGAATAATTAAATATGAGCTATATCATGGCCTCCTCCGGTCCATTATCTATCCATCTTAATTAACACAAAATTGATTAACAACATATATTACTCAATCATAACAAATAACTTAAGATAGATCCAATTAAACAGCTAGATGCTGCTGTTATTCCCCTATAATTGATGCATGATAGAGACACGAAGTTCCATCAACAAGTTTTAATTGTTCAAATCAGTACATGCTTAGGAATTTACAACAAACAACATTATGTTGCTAATTAAAAAACACTGATAATCAGCATAAGAGAATCTATGTTTTATACTGTCTGTAAGTCACTACTGTGATTTAAATTTCTGCAATATCTCTATAGCTCAAGTTTTAGGAGACGTGTTACATTTTGTATATGCTGAACCAATATCTGTAATATGAAATATGATTTTTTTTCATAACATATTCACCTCATAATTTGCATGAAGCACTTGTTGTCACCTTGAAACAAATTATACACGAAGAACACCTAAATGCATGCTTTTGCATCAATCTGTTGGATGAAGATAGAATATACTATATCCCAAGGCCAGAAGCATTACACAACACTACCACTGTAAGCATCAGTAAGGACAAAAACATACTAAAATTACAAATTAATAAATGAACATAAATTTTCTCATAGATAGTAATAAAAGTGTTTATATTATGTATCTAGAATGGAAGATCATCCACAGCAGAGAGCTTTAGACTATTACCATGGAATACCATAATTTTATTCTGCAGTTTAACATGAAATGTAACAGCTGCATGCTTTAAGGTGATTCTGAACTCAATTTACTATTCCAAAGCCAATGTATTAGAATACAACAAATTGAAAAGGTCATTTTGATTTTTTTAATGTTTTATCTAGAAATATTATTATTAAGAGAAGACCTCAAGAAATATCTAAAAAAGAATGAATATGATTTGATGAAGCTTAATTAGTTAATGAATGAAATTGTTATCATAAAAAAAAATTGTAAGATAAGCTTATAAGACTATACTAAATGGAAGACAATTTGTTATGATGATAATTTAATTTATGATGCTATGTCGTAGGAGAAATGCTAGTAGGGTTAGCACGGAGCTTTTTCATGGATGACATTTCAACTGGGCTTGATAGCTCCACTACCTTTGAGATTGTCAAATTTCTACGGCAGCTAACACATTTTATGGAGCTCACAATGGTTATATCATTGCTTCAACCACCTTTAGAGACATATGAGCTTTTTGATGACATCATCCTTTTATGTGAGGGTCAAATTGCTTATCAAGGACCACGAGAAAATGTTCTTGAATTTTTTGAAACTATGGGATTCAAATGCCCGGAAAGAAAGAACACTGCAGATTTCCTTCAAGAGGTATGCAATACCTGCTTCCTTTCCTTCTATGATCAAGTTGCATGGACTTTTTAATTTTCTATCTTTTTCATACAACAAGAACATGATATCAAGAAAGGATCTTAGAAATTGAATAACACATTGACTGATTCAGCCAAAAGTTGAACAAGATCTTTTATACTTGTTATAAACATATGATTTGCATAGAAAGAATAAAACAATTCAATGTAATTTTCTGGAAAAATAATATGTTTCAACTAGGAGCCACACAAAATGTCGAAAACTTCACGTACGTAGGAATTGGAATATGTAAATAATAGTGCCTTGTGACAAAACTAAATTGACAGAGATAGATATATATTGTTGTGGAACTGCATATTGTTGCTTAGCGGGAGTTAAAGATTGTCTAGTGTAGAGGCGAGGGATTGAATATGAGAACCTTGTAATGATTGTTATGTGATGTGGGCTAGGTTGGAACAACTTAGGGGGGATGGACTTTGAATTTTGTCATCAGGAAGGTGCTTCAAGGAACGGATAAAAGGCTTCCAGGTATGATGAGTATGTTGCATGATTATAGTGAATTTATTAGGAGTGCTACCCAGGCTGGGTTGTCCTGAGCCCCATCCAACACAACCCATAGCATGTGCTGATTTGGGCATCATATGCTTGTGTTGGCCTTGGATTGCAAAATGTCAAACAAATTTCAGATTACAAGTCAGAATTTGGTTTGAATCGAAAGCTTGGGTAACCCACTCCAACCTAAAACCATCTCAAATTACTACAGTAAGGAGGATGACAGGATTTGAACCTGTGACATTTTGTCAAATCTGATGCAACATAAACCTAACCCCTGGTTTTCTAGGGCTCCAAATTTTGTTCAACTAAAACTAAATTATGTTTGTACAGTAAATATCTAAACACAGCTCAAACCCTTCCTTAAGTAACTGAATGACCAAGCTTAATCCAACCTAACTCAGATTGCATTTGGTTTGAAAAAGTTTGGAGTTGGGTTTGGATTGTTGGGTCCGTTGTTATGTTAGGCCAGGTTTTGGTTGGGTCTTGATGGGTTTGGCTTTGGTTAGCATTTTGACCAACCTAACAATCCAAACAAGATGCATACTTAGAATATATGAACCACCTGAAGGAAGATCTGGTTGACCTACTGAAAATCTCATGATGCTGAAGCTTAGATAAGATGGCTTCGTGCTGCTTGGTGAGAAAAGAAGATAGGAAAAGGTTTCATGAATATAAATAAATAAATAAAAGAAATGTTTCCACCCTGGAAAAAATATAGGGAGATATCAACAGCAAGACATAATTTCTTGTAGTTGCAGGCCATCAAATTATGAAGTATGGAGTTCAAATTTAAAATCATTTTGCTATGTAGTTAGGAACCAACACTCTAGTGGATTAATAAAGTGGTTGTGCAAAAGGAAGGTGAAAAAACAAAGGATAAAATGAAGGTATAAACTATATAAAGTGATTCTTTTTTATAAATTTTTGATAATAACACATTTTATTGGAAAATAGAAACTCCAGAATTTTTTATACATATAAAATAATATTTTGAAGTACAATTCATGAAAAATATAAGTCAGGAGCCATTCATTCATTGTTTTGTCAACAGACCATTCTCACCACAACAATGCATAATGAGTGCAATCTTACCTAAAACAGGTAACTTCAGAGATGGATCAGGCACAATATTGGGTGGGTAACCAAAACAAATATCAGTACATACCCATCCAAAAATTTGCAGATTCCTTCAATTCTTTTCGTGTCAGCCGGCTTCCTGCCAATGAGTTCCACCAGACACATGGTCAAACAGAGAATGATCAAATGCTCAGATTAGAAGAGAGATACAAAATCTCCAAGTGGAAGCTATTCAAAGCATGCTTCTCAAGAGAAATGCTATTGATGAAAAGGAATTCCCCAGTTCACATATTCATCGCCATACAGATAGGACTGTTGGCTGTTGTGACTATGACAGTTTTTTTCCGAACAGAAATGAATCATCACTCAATAGCTGATGGGAACCGGTATATGGGAGCAGTATTTAGTGGAGTTGTGATAGTCATGTTCAATGGCATGACGGAATTGACAATAATGATAAGGAGGCTTCCCATTTTTTACAAGCAAAGGGCACAATTATATTTGCCAGGATGGGCTCTCCTTTCTTCAATAACAGTCCTCAGCCTTCCCATATCATTCCTTGAAACAGGTTTATGGACATGTTTAACATACTATGTAATTGGGTTTGCACCTTCAGCAATTAGGTATCAGTAGCTATTCAATCCCATTCTCTACACTTAATACACTTAATGTGGAAGAATTTGATCCAAGGATGCTTTCATAAATCTTGTGTCTTGTTGTGATAGGTTTTTTCAGCAGTTCCTAGCATTTTTCTGTGTGCATCAGATGTCATTGGGCCTTTTCCGTTTTATTGCCGTTATTGGAAGAACACAAATCATGGCCAACACGCTGGGAACTGCTACTCTTATAGCAGTCTATATACTAGGGGGATTTGTCATATCAAAAGGTTAGACACTTAGATTAGATATGCTTTCACATATTTTGCATTCCTTGTATGGATGAGAAGTTCTGTTTTCTATTTTATTTTCTTTACATTTATATTGACTCTGTATACTTTGATCTCATCAGATGATATCCAGCCATGGTTGATCTGGGGTTATTGGCTTTCTCCTATGACATACGCTCAGAATGCAGTAGCCATCAATGAATTTCTTGACAAAAGATGGAGCAGGGTAAGCATCATCTTCTCCGTGTAATCAGAAATGTTGTCATGGCATTTCACATAATTACCATATGTTCAATAAGTAAAACCTTTTTTTTGAGAAAATGATGGGATTTACCCATCAATTCATTTCACAAGATGATGAAATGAAAAGCACACAGCATTGAAACAAAGCAATGATCAGAACTGTTAATTGTCGATAAACAAAGTTATGAGACCGAGAAGATGATTGTGTACCTCTCTAATGAATAAACTTTTTCAGGGTCACTAGAAAAAGACTATTCGGAGTGCCAATAAATATGTGAAATCAACTAAATAACATTTGATAAAAAGTAACTTTTAATATTTTAAGTATCAATGATAGTAGCTAACCACTTGCTGGAACGGTACATGCTCTGCATTGCCATGCAGTGCCAGAAGGTATGTTGCACACTGCAAAACAAACAAACAAAAAAAATCATCTTTTACAGTTAAAAATTAAATTAAAAAAAAGTTAAATAGGTGCTGTGCTGGCTTATGCTGGGTGCTGGTAGTAGCACCACATACTAGCTGGCATTTCTGACTGTTCAAACTATGGTGGGAACCTTATAGCTGAAGATATATCAAATTGCCAGCTGATAAAAGACCATAAATCTCTCTGGGGTTTCAAGCTTTTAAGTGCCCCACGAATCAAGGTGCCAATTGGATAAGTTGGGAAAGTCAGTTATGATAAAACAAGAGACCTAGGTTTGAACTCAACCACATTCTCATTTTCAGCTGGACTTCCGCCCATCTTATTTGAATAAAACTACTAACTGTTAAGTTGGCTCTGCTCATGGTTTAAGTTACTTCATTAAGAAGTACCTAAGATGGCCCTTTCACATATACAACATAGTCCCAGAACCATTCCAAAACAGCAAAGTAAACAATTTGCCATCTAGTAATCATAATTAATATCAACTTTAAAAGCATAAAGATCAGGTATTTCCTCAGATCCAAGAAAGTACTTGAAATATGGAGCTTCGTAACTCAGAAAAAGAAGAGAACATAGCGACAGAATGCTGGACTCAGAAACTTTGGAGATGGGACATAATATTATAGTTCCAATGCCCGTAAAACTTGGTGGGAAATAAGCTTATTGCCTCAACACTCAAACCTCTCCTGTAACCCCACCTAACACCTCAGGTTTCTTTTCCACAGATCCCATTTGATGTAGATATCATTACAAATAAGACCAAGGGACCAAAATGATCCAAAATCTGTCCCAAATAAGATCTGATCAGAACTGGAAAGCCAGTATGATGAAAACACCCATCGTCTGGACATACAATTAAGATACCCCACATAACTCTGGCCCTTACAATAGCATTTTACAAGTAGTTATGTATTTACAATTATTATTTTGCATTACTAGTCTTCAAAAAACCATGCCTCCCCCCGCCTAAATCTTAATAAATTTGGAGGGGTGATGAACGCATCAACTGAGACTTACATTAGACTTTGTTTTGTAATGCTAAAGCTGATTGTGTCTTCTCTGAGCAAGAAATTGATATAGTTCTATTACATTTCAGAAAGCTGACAATGGACCCAACAACACATATACAATTGGCAAGGCCATTCTGCAATCAAGAGGGATGCTATCAGAGTGGCATTGGTTCTGGTATTGTGTGGGAGTATTGCTTGGCTTTGTTCTTCTCTTCAACATTCTCAGCATCTTCGCTCTGGAGTACCTCAAGGGTAAAAATTCTATCCAAACTTTACAATTACAAGGTACATTGTATTTAATATAGAAAAAACTTTAATGACCATTACAAGATTTGTGAATTAGATAATTCATGAAATGCAGCTCCATATAAAAGTCATGCCATCACATCTGTTGGGGCTAAGGATGTTAAGAAGACAGCCAAAAATGACAAGCAAGGAGATGAAAAGACATGCCACTATGGGCAGGCTCTACCATTTCAGCCCCTAACCCTTGCATTCAGCCATATTAGTTACTATGTCGACATGCCTAAAGTAAACTGCTAAACTTGATCTGGCAGTAACACTAGTTCTTTCCTTCAAAACCATCTAACTTGCATGATGCCTGATCATCTCATACTCATTGCTTTGTTATAATCAGAACCTGAAGAAACATGGAGTCAGGGAGAAGAGACTTCAATTGTTACGGGATGTCAGTGGAGCTTTTAGGCCTGGAGTGTTAACTGTACTAATGGGAGTGACAGGTGCTGGGAAAACTACGCTGCTAGACGTTCTGGCCGGAAGGAAAACTGCAGGGCACATTGAAGGAAGTATCAGCATATCTGGTTATCCAAAAAGGCAGAAGACCTTTGCCAGGATTTCAGGATACTGCGAACAGACAGATAATCACTCTCCTTTTCTAACAGTCTATGAATCTCTACAGTACTCTGCACGGCTCCGTCTGCCTTCCCATATTGATGCACATACAAGAACTGTAAGTTGCTTCCAAACTCTAGAGCATGACACATGCACAACTCATATACATGGTAATATTGTAGTACCACTTTCATGTAACCAACATGATACACCAGGCAAGCATGTCTACATCAGTATATATCTGTGTATGTGGTCATGTTTCTTTGATTTTAAAGTTAATTTGATATTATTTCTGACCTCTCTTTACCATCTCCAGATATTTGTAAATGAGGTTATGGACCTGGTTGAGTTAAGGCCATTCAACAATGCAATGGTGGGTTTACCAGGAACAAACAGACTTGCAGCAGAACAGAGGAAACGGTTGACCATTGCTGTCGAGTTGGTTTCTAGCCCTTCTATCATTTTCATGGATGAACCTACAACAGGGTTAGATGCTCGGTCTGCAGCAATTATCATGCGAACCGTGAGAAAAACAGTGGACACTGGGAGAACCATTGTCTGCACGATCCATCAACCAAGCATCGATATATTTGAAGCATTTGATGAGGTAGAATAATCTTGACTGCAGTTAATCTTTATGAAAATCAAAGAACAAATAATGAAAGAATATGACATTGTCAGAGTTACATGATGAAAGTGAACAGTTCGGAACCCTTCAAAGTTAAATTTAATAATTAGACTGTCAAATAGACACAAGTCAAATTCTCCTAAAATTGATGTCTGATAGGGATATGTTTGCTATGCAACTTAAATTGCTAGGATTGCATATATCTTTTAAGTAACAAGTTGGAAACAACCAACTATAATATTAAAAAGAGGGAAAATATCTCTGCATCAGAACACTAGAAAAACCGGACAGAGCTGACAGACTAAAGAAAATCTGGACCACTCGAACTTTTCTTCCCCTC
Source organism: Phoenix dactylifera (assembly GCF_051530095.1). Classification (NCBI taxonomy): domain Eukaryota; kingdom Viridiplantae; phylum Streptophyta; class Magnoliopsida; order Arecales; family Arecaceae; genus Phoenix; species Phoenix dactylifera. The sequence goes on from NC_143205.1 coordinate 9,131,971, forward strand.
AAAGCATTTTACAGCAATACCAACCACAACTTATCAAAATCAGCATTAGTTTCTGAAACGTAGAAGAAAATCTCAGAGCACGAGCAATAAATGAAATAACACATTTGTGAGGGCAATACACCCATTCAAATGAATCAGTATCAACCATAGAATGACAAAAAGCCAGCAATATTTTCTGGAAGACTGGAACTTAGTAGCGAATGTTGGAGTGCATGCAATCACTTAGATAAGACACTTGTAAGGGCAATATTCTAATAAGTATAATCTCTAGTTAATTATTGTCAAATATTACAATCAATTACAGCCCCAATGTTGGACATGAATTCACAACATCGAAATAAAATTTATTTAAATCTAAGATATATGCTATATAACAAGTATCTACCACCACCTCACTAATTCATAATATATCATAGAGGTAAAGGATAACCTAGTAGACATTGATAATGCAAGAAAGAACGAATAACATGATGAATATTCTAGGAATTTATTGTACGAAAGATAGGGAACTTGAGTTTGAGCAAGCAAGATGTAGATCTGACTTCATGTTCTTTATCCACTTATGGAAGTCTTAGTTTGACATCTTAAGGTTTAAAGTATTATATATATCATATGCATGACACTCACAATGTTGCAGACTTGTCATTGTAGTATAAAAATCTTTCAATGTGCGAAAGGACCACATACGATCTGCTCATAACATGCTATATTGAGTTCCTCAAGACACCACAAGGTGTAGCATTATCATTAATGATAAATCCAGGGACTCCTCGGTAACTTCCTTATATGGTTGAACTAAGCAAATTTAAATTATTTTACAGAAAAATGGGTTTCCCAAGCCTCAAACTAATTTGGTTCAAACTTACAACTTAACGAAGTCTTAATTTCAAATTAGTTGGCGTCAGCTATATGAATCATGTTCCTCCATTCCACTCCATTCAAGGCCACACTTTCTAAAAGATATACCGACATGAAGTCCTTTCTTACTAGTTCATCTCATGTGATTCTTGATATACCTCTACCCCTCTCTCCTTCTGCATGCATCGAAGCATTTATTTTTGTACTGGTGCATCTTTCGGTCTACGTTGTACATGTCCAAATCATCTATATCATCCTTCTCTCAATTTGTCCTCAATTAGCGGTACCTCTACCTTTTTATGAATGACGTTATTTTTTACACTATATTTTTCTTTATTACTACACATCTATCTCAAGATTCTCAACATTCTTATTTCAATCAAGCTCATCTTGTGTACATATTATTTTCTAACTTTCCAACATTCTGTATCATAAAATGTAGCCGTTATATGTTTGTCCTATGAAAGATTTTCTTCAACTTGGCAATTATCCTACGATCACATAATATCCCAATTGCACTTTTTCATTTTATCCACTCTGCTTTAATCCTATGGATAACATCCTCTTCCATCTTTTCTTTCTTATGAATAATCGATCCTAAATACTGTAAATGATCGCTCTTAGAAACTTCATGATCCTTAGTCTTTACTCCATCTTCATCTCTATTTCTAATTTTATTAAAAATACATTTTACGAATTCCATCTTGGTCCTATCTAACCTAAAATCCTTAGATTTTAATGCGCGTCTCCATTATTTCAACTTATGACTAACTCCAGCTTTAGTTTGATTCAGTAGTACTATATCATCCGTAAATAACATGTGCCAAGGAATATCATCCTGAATATGCCAAGTAAGTTCATCCACAACTAGCACAAAATGATAAGGGCTTAGAGTAGATCCTTGGAGTAAACCTGTTGCGATTGAAAACTCACTAATAATATTATCAGTAGTTCTCACACTAGGAGCTTCTCTATTAGTATATATCCTTAATCACATTGATATAACTAAGATAAACTCCTTTCTTTTCTAACACCCACCGTAAGACTTCTCTAAGGTTTCTATAAAAATCAATAAAATCCATATAAACATCTTGCTCTTTTTTTATATTTCTCTATTAACCTTTGAAGAAGAAAATTAGCTTTCATAGTCAATTTTCCTGGCATAAAATCAAGTTAGTTCCCTGATATTCTTTTGTCACACATCAGTATGTGCTCAATCAACCTCGTCCAAAATTTAAAAGTATGGCTCATAAGTTTAATACCATTTATAGTAGAACAATTTTGAATATCATCTTTGTTCTTATAAATTAGTATTATGGTGCTTTTCCTCTATTCATCTGACATGTTCTTAGTCTTTGGAATCTTATTAAACAAATTAGTCAACCAAATTTCTCCCACATCACCTAATTACTTCCAAACCTCAATAGGAACTCCATCGGGTAATTAATGAGTTCAAATTTTATTATTTTCTAGATATGGATTATCTAGAAAACATCAAATTAACTTATTGGTTTCAACAAATTCAAGATACTTTAATTTATTTATTGGTTGAAAATAAAAAGGTGATTTTTCAAAGAAAATGTTCGATCTAAATAGGTAATGATAATTGTGATGGACAAATGATCCATATGAATGTACATGCACTTAAGCGATTCTATGTAGAAATGAACAATGTTTAATAAAATTACTCACAAATGACAACAATTTATATTTAATATACTTCTAATCATGGTATGCAGAACTGGCCCGTACCGCCAGTACGGGCCGGTACAAACCGGTCCGGCCAGCTACCGATACCCTGGAGCCGTGGAAACTGGTACAGGCCAGTTTCATGTCGGAGACAAAGAAGACGAAGAGAAAAAGAGAGCGCAGGGAAGAGAGGGAGGGAGACCACCTTTGGCCGCCATCGGAGAGCCACAGAGGGGCGTCGGAGGCCAGTGGGAGGCGGCGGAGCCCAGCGAGGGTGAGGGAACCCGCAGGGGCGCGGCGGAGGCTGAGGCCATGGTCATGTCCCCTATTTCGAAAATCTCTATATTAAAACCGCAGCCGCGTCCCGCGGGTTCTCCCGTCCCCCGCCGGGCTCTGCCGCCCCCCACCGGCCTCCGATGCCCCTCCGCGGCTCTTTGATGGTGGCCAAAGTTGGTCTCCCTCCCTCTCTTCCCCGCGCTCTCTCTCGTTCTCTTCTTTTCAGGCTCCAACGAGGAAGAGCTTTCCGGTTTGTACTGCTCGATTTCGGTACGAACCGGAACTGTACCGGTCCGGTAGGCAATCAGTAAGCCTATCGGACCCTGGTACAGTGGACCTTGCTTCTAATCATGGTTTAAAGTCCTGGCTATACCTATCATATCGAACTAGAGTGGTAAAGAACCAGCACTCAAACGTCCTTTGATATCCAATTCTAGGCAAATTAAGCTGAACCAAGGAGACTATTTGGTATCGACCAGTACCTACCAATACCGAGCCAAAATGGTTCTTCCACCTTTTCTTTTTCTTTTCCTTTTCCATTTCACGCACTTTCTCTTCATTTTTAGTGTGAGAATGAGAGTTGGGAGGAACTTTTGCTCCACGGATTTGACAGTTTAGTTAAATTAAAGAAGAATAAAATTCCCCTGCCCCTCTCACTCGCCTTCTTCTTTAATTCTCCCGAAATCCAAGGTAGTCCAATCCTTTGCTTTTAAATGCTTTAAATGCGAAGCAAGAGAATCACTATGTTATGAGTTTATTAGTCGGAGCTCCTTCCCTATAACCACCTACCTTCACCATCTTGAATATGCTCTTCCCTGTCTCATCAACCACAACCATTATGAATCGATAGATTGGTGACTAAGACATTGACAACCACCAAGACCCAACTTCTCTTGAAAACCCTTCTTCCTCTTCGGCCCTTGCCTATCCTATCCTCTTATTTACAATAAATCCAACACTCTCTCCTTGCTCTGCTTGCCCTTCTTTCTACCACCAAAGCCCACAAGCCTTCCAATGAATTTGGGGCCATCAAGATCTCCCCTTAACTTGGATGCAAATTACTGGAAGAAGAGGCATCAATATATCACAGAAAGAGAACATACACAAGGACATTAATGGAACTTAAGGTGACACCAAGGATTGCTGAACTGTCCTGAAGCAAGCAATTTAGGGCATACCATACTAAACCGGTCAGGAATCGAGATGGTTAGGACTCTCAAAGTGGGGTAAGGGTCAAATGGTTGGAACCAGGACAAAATATTTCTTCCAGGTTTCGAGTAGTTCAAAATCAACTTTCTTGACCTAATTGACCTTTCCTTATAAATGAAGGATCGAGGCATCGAGCATCCCCTCTACAAAACAATAGTTCCCAATTCTCTCCTTCACTTCGATGCCTTATCCTTGTCGAACCCTTGCTACTCCCCTCCTTCACGTTGTTTCCACCATCGACACGTACCTTGTTGTCGACCTTGCTGTGAGTGGCACTATCCTCTCTCCCTCCGATTAACTGCCCCCCCCCCCCCCAACTCTCTCTCAAATATTGATGGCGAGCTACGCTGGCCTCACTCTCCCTCTAATCAACCCCTTGCATCTAACCGGAGTGTGCTGTTCTTGAACCGGCCATCCTCCTCTTCCACTTGGTCTATCATCAAGGTCCAACTTAATGGGCCTCAATCTTCCTCCAATCAATCCCTCCATGCATCACTACCCTTCAGATTTGCTCTCCACTCCCTCTCATCCTTCTCTCCCCTCCCTCCTTTGAAAAATAAAAATTAAAGAAAATTAGGTTGGGTTACCCATACTTAACTATGTACGACATCCCTCGACTAGCACAACATCTAATACCAATTCTAGAAACCTTGGATTATACCTTAATTGCATGATGCTCCAAAAGTATTGAGATTACCTATAAGAAATCCAAAACATTGATTTCACACCCAGCACATTTAGAGTTTACTAGGCACTCCATGTCGGGATGAACGAGGAAGTTGACATTAATGTTTACATGTACATATTAGCATGTCTCACTTTTCCATAGCATCGCGTTGCTTCCATTGTTTTAGTGTTATTAATTTTAAAAAAAAGTGTTTTCTTTGATCAAATTAATTTTTTCTTCTCAAGTTTGTCAAAATAACAAATTTATTGTGTTTTTTGGTCCTAAGCTAACATTAAGCTTCATAAAATTGGTCAAACACAAAAATGTAAAAAAAGAAAACATGAAAATATGTCTTGGCTGCAGTGTTGCCAAGAACTACCAAAGCTTGTGTTACGTATAATACATTCTGGTGGGTACTAGACTAGCATCCAATCGAAATTGGTATCATACTAGGATTTTGAACCTTGCAAGTAATACCAGTAAGTTGTTTGATTTAATTTATTTGATGGTACAATATAATTATTATATCACTCAATCACATTTTTTGAATCATTTTGGCTAAGTTTATCCATGTCCTTCAAAACTTAGGTTTTTTAATAGACAATCGGTCAGGTACCAAGTGTGAACATACAGGCATGAAGCTAATTAGCATAATTCAAACATTTAACAAGTAAGTACCGGTTGCATGCCCAAGCATAAGTACCATTCAATTTAAATTTCATTTAGGTGGGTGGTTTTAGGTCCTTAAGCATCCAACTAGGGTGGGGTGTGGGTTCCATGATTGATGGTTCGATTATTAGGGGATTTTGAGAGATACTTAAAAGTATGCTTAATGAGTTTGGATAGCTAAGATTAGATGGGGTTTATTTATAATCAAGGGTTGGGAACACAGAGCTGCTACACTACAACCCTAGTATAAATTATCTTTAGATTCAATGTGAACAACCATCTTATTCTTCATTTAGAAGTTAGAGGTTTTCAAACTCTAAAATCCATTATTCGTGTTCCATCTTCAATCTTATTCAATTTTAGCCTCTATTCTATTGTTTACCTATTGTGCTTCACTCCCTATACTATGTCAAACTCTCAACAATTGCATAAGCTTGAAACCAAGGTTCGTCGGACCCATGGAATGCCGTACCGGCCCGTACCGGCCGGTACGGGCCGGTACGTACCGGCCCGGTCCTAGACCGGTACCGGAACCACAAGAAAACCGGTTTTCTTGTACGAACCCGCCGGTACGGAGCCGGTACCGCTTGGTACCGGCCGGTACCGCTTGGTACCGGCCTCGTACCGGTGCGAACCGGCCGGTTCGCACCGGTACGATTTTTTTTTTTTTTTAATGAACCACAGCGCGAGGTGCTGTGGTTTTTGGCTCGCGGTACCGGACCGGGCCGGTACCGTACCGGACCGGGCCGGTACCGTACCGGACCGGGCCGGTACCGTACCGGACCGGGCCGGTACCGTACCGGTCCGGGCCGGTACCGTACCGGTCCGGGCCGGTACCGTACCGGTCCGGGCCGGTACCGTACCGGTCCGGCCCGCCACCAGTACGCCGGTACGGTACCGGCCGGTACCGTACCGGTCCGGGCCGGTACCGTACCGGTCCGGCCCGCCACCAGTACGCCGACTGGTACCGGTACGGCGGACCTTGGTCGGACCGACTATACCGACGTACAGGTGGGCACCGATACCGGTACAGTACCGGTTCGCGTGGATACGAAAAAAAACTACGTGCATCCACGAGGCAAAGCGAACAAAAAAACAATGCATCCGCGTGCGAACGCGTTAAATGCCACTCTGTGGCATTAAATGGCCCACGCGGGCTGGTAACCCGCATGGGCGCGCTACCCCGCGAGGGGAACCACGTGCAAGTGCTGGGAATCGCGCGCAGGCATGGTTCCCTGACGGGGAACCGGCCGCAAGTGTGCATTCCCCGCTTGCGCGTCCACGCCCGGACATGCAAAAAAAAAAAAAATAATGCGCGCGCCCACGTGGGCTCGCTGCTGCACGCAGGAAAGCTGCGCTTGGGCTGGTGCGAACCGGCCCGATTCGCATTGGTACTGGTATGTACCGGTACGTACCGAGCCGGTACGCACCGGTTCAAGTACGGAACCAAATGGTTGGGTCAGAACCAATTTTATATGTTATACTGTCGGCACCGGTTCGCTACGGGCTGAACAGACCGATTCCGGTCGGTTCAGTATACCTAGCTTGAAACTAATCACCACATTCAAAAGGAATAAAAGAAATTGTAAATTTTGGAAATTAGGCTTTTAGAGTTTCAAAACAATAGTAAGGTTCAAAAACACCCAACTTGTTTTCATCCAAAATGCTTGGTAAAATTCTTTTAGAAATGACATTTTTTTTACATTTTTGAAAGGATCATAATAAGCATTAGGATTTTCAAAGCATGGTCAGAGAAAAAAAGGAAAAAGAAGAAGAAGAAGAAGAAGAAGAAGAAGAAGAAACTTGAATACAAGACACATGGTAGAGACTAGAGATACTTGCAGATGATACAATTGGAATCCACAGAATAGCTGTCCTTGATTCTATTCTTCCTTTTTCTTATCCTCTTCCACCTTCACAAAGGGCTGTGACTTACCGTGATGACATAACTTCTATTGCATTAGTTGATCCATTTAATGATTGCAACTTCTAGCACTTTACGGTCTTAAACCATGGATGGATGTGCACAAGGAGCTGAAAAGTCTCCCAACAGTCATAGTCTCATAGAGGTATTGATACTCCAATTTAACAAAAAAATGATATACAATTTTCATATTGGAACTACTCGTAACAATCAACTGCAAATAACACTTAAATGGCATGATCACTTTTCTAACTGGGGTGACTACAATTCTAAACCTCACCATCCCTACTTGCTTAAGCAGTTTAAGAAAATTCAATCCAAATCTTAAGACAATGAGAATATGTCAGACCAAAATATCTAGAAAGGATTCCATGATGGAGATCGGGGAGCACATATCTACTAATAGTTGTGTTTGAAGAAACTTAGACATATACACATATATAAACTTGCATTTACAAGTACATTTTGGTTCCTAGCATGACATGTATAATATGCATGTAGTTCTCAATGTGTAATATATTATGCCTGTTAGTGAACATATAACTAAGTGGATTGTTAGATAGATTACTAGGATGTAGAAGAACAAAATTATCTTGTCAAATGGAAAAGCACAACTTGATTCTATTGTTCTTAGTAATAACAAATTATCTTTCCTATTGAATGTGGTGTTGTACCTGAGCATCTATAGCCCATTGCAATGCAATTTTTAGAAATCCAATTCAGAATTAAGGATTGTGATCACTTGATTTGGAGATATGTTTCCTAACTTTTTTGCACTTAGGAAACTCTTGACCCACTTAGGTAATAGATGAGGGGGGTATTTTGCAATGATTCTATACTAGGCTATGGCAAAGTGATGTTGTGTGAGTATATACTGTATAGTTTGATCATCATATTATCTAATTTTGCAGGTTAAAATAAACATGATAAATAAATAATCTATAACTCTTACTAGATTTAGTGGAAGAGGCAAGTGATGGATCTGATAACTAAGGCACCATGGCACGAGTTGTGAGTACATGCACTGTACTGGATCCAAGGTTTTACAGTGCTGGTCCAGGGCAGTCCATGCTGGCTGGCACATACCGTACCCACCAGTGCAAGCACCCTGCACAGGTTGGCAGGGCACCTATTAGTTATTTTTCAAACATTTAAAGTAAAAATGGTCATTATTTTTTTCTATAAAAATTTTATTTCTGCAAGGCGTATCATGCATCCTGGCAAGAAACAGCATGCTGTGCTAACTACTGGCTGGCATGCCCATTGGCACTGTACTTGTTTGGAGCTGCCGCCAAAGCAGACAGAGCAAATAAGCTAGACACTACTGCTTAGTGCTTGTACTAATGAACTAATGCCTGCAAATGTAGAATAATTGTGGCTAGATTATATTTACATATTTAAAGAGATGTTAACTAACATTGATGTCAAAAAATTAAAGCATCAAATAGTTGACTGGCCAAAATAGTAAGACATGCCATATGTTTTCCATACAAATTTTGCTAAAAAAAGAAAAAAGCATACCCAGTTTACTTTTTAGCAGAAAGGAAGGCAAAGTAAAGTGATTCTAGATAGATTATATTTACATATTAAAAGAGGCATATCCAACCTTGATGTCAAGACAAAGCATCAAATATTTGAGTGTTGATCTAACCAAAATAGTAAGACATGCCATAAATTTCCCACACTAACCTGAAAAAAAGAAAAGAAAAAAATCATATACAGTTTACTAGGAGATCTTCCACACTTATCCTGACAAAAAGAGAAAAGCATAGGAAGGAGAGCTTGCGATGTCAGTTGCATGCTAAGACTAATAAATGCCATACAAAAGGGGATCCAGAATTAAATTCAAAGTTTGCAATCTGACAAATGAAAAGGTCAAACACATATTAATGATAATGGGATAGAATTACAACACCTGTTGAAAATAAAAAAATCACCTTATAAAAGGAATAAAGGCACTTAAACACAAATGGCTAGTCAATAGGGTCATACTGTCAGATTTTGGTTATTCCTGAGAAGACAGAGGCTAGAGAGGGAAAGACCTCTCTAACCGATGATTGAAACCTTCCAGTTTGGACTGATAAAGAAAGATCCTTTTAAGACTGGCTTGTGGTGAAAACTATCAATAAAATAATTGGTCTCCTAGGCTAAATTGGCATGATTGCAAGGATGAAGAGCAGGCTGGGAAAAAAATTAAATGATGGAAGTCGCAATGGATGACTGCTCAGAGTATAATACAGCTCCCGTTGACAATACACACTTGGAATGACATAATCTAAATGAGGGAAAATCAGAAAGAAGCACATGAGAGACATTTATGTTTGGAAAAATTTATTTTCCAAAGCAATACTTGATACGCTAGCTGCCAACCTAAGAAGCATGGCTGCTTCAAAATCACAAGCCATGTTCATACCAGATATGTATCGGATACCAACACTCATTAATACTTGTCGAATGCATGTCTAATACTTATTTTAAGTATCCATTTTTTTCTAAGTTAAATAAATATTCCAGATACTTCCTAGATACACTTGAGATATGTTCCCAATACCTCTATAAACAAGTAGGAGGCTGTCTTCTTTCTTTTTGTCTATGTAAACACTTTAACAGTAAGAGGTCAATTTTGGAGTATATAATGTTAAAGTTAAAATAGGAGGGATGTTTAGGATCTACAGATTCCAATGATGACCTTGTAAGAGTTGATGCTATTGTATAAGGTACAGACAATGAAATTTCAATAGCATACTATGTTTTATAGATGCTTTTCTACATATATATGTATATATATATATATATATATATATATATATATATATATATATATATATATATATATATATATATATATATATATATATATAGAAAGAGAGAGAGACAGAGAGAGATGGACTTGGCTACACTCGAGTGAATCTCCACTCAGAACCAATCAGATCTACCTAAGGGTCCCAAAGTGATGATCTGAGTCATTGGATGTGATCTACTACCTCTAAACTATTTACAAACCAAAAATCATAGTATTTGGAGACTTTTAGCCTACACATTAAGTGATCAAAAAATAGATATAATACCATTTTATTTAGACTATCCAATTTTTGACCACTTGATGTATAGGCTAGGGTCTTCAAATTACATGATTTTGGTGCCTAAGCAATTTAGAGGTAGTAGATCATATCCAACAGCCCGGATCATTGATTTCGGGCCCTCATTGTCTATATATAAATATGTATATATATATATATATATATGTATGTATGTATGTATGTATGTATGTGTATATATATATATATGTATGTATGTATGTACATGTATGATTATGTATGGAGTTATGCATGTAGACATGTATAAAATACATATATTTGCTGACATATCCTTGCTGTATCTTATCCTACTTTCAAAATTTGTCATATCAACATATCTTAGGGGTGGCAAACTGACTTGGACCCGCCAACCTATATAAACCCACCTGAAATAAATGGGTATGGGTGGGGCTAATTTCTGATCCGGTCAATTCCAAGTTGACCTGAAATCAAAAGAATTATAAAAAGGTAGGTTTGGGTTTAGCCCCATATGGGTTGGGTCACTCAAGTTGACCTGGTTAGTAACCAACTGGCTCCCAGACCCAGCATAGTTGACAGTTCTCTAATTCTCTTCATATGGTTTGGTTCCCTTAGAAAATGTCATAGAGTATGATGGACAGGGTGGGCCACAAGATTTTAGGATATAAGGTTGCATTTTTATCTAGTTTTATCCTCAGTTAATTTATGATTATCATATATCTTAAATTTTTAAGTTTATTGTCATTATGATGATATTTTCTGAAATTGAATTTGATTTTGTTATTTGTGATCTTGAATGCCATGTTTTTCTTTCTTTCCTAGTTAAATGTATGATGAGTGAAAATTTAAATGGGTTAGTGGGTAGGTATGGAGTTATATAAAATAAATGATGGGGTATGGGTCTAAATTTTCCAACCCAAATATAAATGAGTTGGGTATGAGTCGAGACTTGAGAGTTTTTTGACACAATCCCAACCTGACCTGACCTACTGCCACCCCTAGTGTATCCATATGGTGTCATATCCTTATCTGTATCTGTGTCCATCTTCATAGCCATAGACTAAACCTTCACTTAAAGCAGATAAAAATAATGGATGAAAGCAAAATACCCGATAAAGTAATATACTTACAAATGCTACAGAAGTTTTATTTCAATATCTCTGAAAATATTGATTTGTTAAATGTTTGGAGATAATAACCGCCATGTTAGGTTAACTTTTCTTTTACTCTTTCCCATATTTTTTGCAGTTGCTTCTGATGAAGAAGGGAGGCCAGCTCATATATGGAGGCCCATTGGGTCCTTTATCTCGAAACATGATACGATATTTTGAAGTAAGGAACAAAGTTAATGTGTGTTGTCCGCTAGTAGGATAATCAGATGCATAGTTGACATATAAAGCATCACTGCAGGCTATTCCAGGAGTCCCAAAGATCAGAGATGGTCAAAATCCTGCAGCTTGGATGTTAGATGTGACTTCTCCTGCCATGGAATATAAGCTCCGCATAGACTTTGGAACAATTTTTCATAATTCATCCCTATACATGTACACTCATACCAATTTCTTGAACCATCATACATTAATAAAGATTCCAGAAGCATTCTTACTGCTTGTGACTTACTTTTCTTCATTATTATTTTCATTTTAGAGAGAATATGCAACTGGTTGATGAGCTGAGCAAAGCGCAAACTAATTCAAGGGATTTGCATTTCCCTTCCAAGTATGCAAAAAGCTTTATCTCCCAGTGTATTGCTTGCATGTGGAAACAGCATAGGTCCTACTGGAAAAACCCAGAACACAACATAGTCAGATTCATCATCACAATTTCAACTGCACTTCTATTTGGCACAGTCTTCCTGGGCACTGGTTCTAACATGTATGCTCCCAAATATGTGTATTTCTCCTTTCTTCCTTGGATCATTTGACTCAGATAATTTTATATATATTGAATAACAGAACAACAGAACAAGATATTTTCAACATTCTAGGGGCTATGTACGGTTCGGCAATGTTTGTAGGCTTTGCAAATGGCTCTATACTACAGCCTGTTGTGGAAATCGAGAGGACAGTATTTTATCGTGAAAGAGCTGCTGGGATGTTTTCTTCCATGCCATATGCCATTGCTCAGGTACTCTTGTCTCTTCACTAATTATATGTAGCATGGACAATTAAATCAACACTTCGACTAGTAGGAGAACTGCCAAAAATGAATTTAATCATTCCCTGGCTAATTTTTGCTTATTTTGGTATTTACTTGGGTTTAATTTCTGTTAGGAATCCAAGGCAGTTTCTTTTCTTTTTTTTCTAAACAATTAAGCAAGGTTAGCCAAACCAGTGCCATGACCCGTACCAGTCAGCTAACGGTTCAGTATCGTACCGACATACAGTATGGTGTAGCGTGTCTGTTCCAAACCGGCATGCCTTTTTTTTTATTTTTTAAGATTTAATAAAAAATGATCATTTTTTTATTTTTGAATATTTCAAGTATAATTTGATGTTTCTTGATGTCTGATGTTTTTATCATTCAGTACACCTTAAATGATGCTTCTTAACGTTCTGGCATGATTTTTCTGTGTTACCGTATCATTGCTCTGAAACAATGCTACCTTAGGAAAGCAAAAATTTGGCAAATCTGTATCATTGGGTTTGCTACCCCCAGCTTTTTGTCAGAGCATCGGGCCTGAGGATGATAGTGTTATTTTGATGATTAACAAGCAATTATCTAGAGTATGTTATAAGTTAAATTGATACTTCATTTATAAGACTATTACTCTCAGGATATTTGTATAAATTCATATAGATACATTTCATTGTTTATTTGAATGAATCTAACCTTGAGATGCAGCAAAGTGTGGATTGAGTCGACCCAAAGGATGATTGGGTCGACCCCGGCACATCAAGAAATCATTTGGCACACTTCTGCAAAAATGGCACAGATGAACAGTGAGTTGGGTCGACCCAAGGAAAGCATGAGTCGACCCAAACATCAAGATCCTCAAAACAAGACAGAACAATGGTTCTCTGGATTCACTGAGAGGGTCGACCCAAGAAGTAGTTGAGTCGACCCAAGCTTGAGTCGGCCCAAACCCTGAGAGGGTCGACCCAAAGGCAAGACAGAAAAGAAGACAGAAAATGGTTCTCTGGAATTACTGAGAGGGTCGACCCAAGAAGAAGTTGAGTCGACCCAAGTGAACTTTGAGTCGACCCAAAGAATGGTTGGGTCGACCCAAGGGAAGGAAGGCTGAATTTCAAGTTTCTGTGTTTTCTGAGAGAGTCGACCCAAGGAATGTTTGAGTCGACCCAAGTGAAAGTTGGGTCGACCCAAGGACAGGTTGAGCCGACCCAAACACGGGCTGAAACATAACGGCTAGTTCTGCAGATGTACTTTTTGTCCTTCCCAAAGTCAGTAACGGCTAGTTTTTGAATTCTAACCATTGGGGCTTGTCCAATGGATGTAGGAGACTATTTAAAGTGGCACTATTCATTAGATAGAACAACTTTTGAAAGGAACATCCAAGAGTACACAAGAAAACAAAAGTGCCCTAATCTTCTTCATCCAAGTGCTTCATTCAAGAATCAAAGAAAGGGGTTGAGCAGATTCAAAGAGTCATCAAGAGCTCCATCCTCCCTTGTAGAGTGAAGCATCCTTGACAAAGAAGAGAGAAGCCACTTCAAAGCGATAAATATTTTCTATACTCTTCTTTGTAGTTTATATTGTTTCATTTGCTCATTTAGGAGTTTAAATCTTCTTTCTTTATTTGTTAAACAACTTGTAAAGGTTGGTTGGTGAGCCCGGAAAACCAACGGAGTAGGTTGATTGGTGAACCCGGAAAACCAATTGTAAAGGTTCGTTGGTGAGCCCGTAAAACCAATAAAGGTTTTTGGTGAACCCGGAAAACCAAAGTGTAAAGGTTCGTTGGTGAGCCCGTAAAACCAACAAAGGTTTCTGGATTGTGAGCCCGGAAAACAATCCAACTGTAATCCGCAAGATTATAGTGAATTCCCAAGGGGTCGCTTGGGGAGTGGACGTAGGTGCTAAGAAGAGCACCGAACCACTATACTTTGTGTTGTTTGTGTTGTGATTTACTTTAGCTTACTAACCATCCATTTGACTTGAGTAAGATAGTTCAAATTTAAAAGAAACCAATTCACTCCCCCCCTCTTGGCGTGTCACCTTGGGCAACAAGTGGTATCAGAGCAAGGTGCTCTAATAGTACTCATTGATCTCACAATCAAGAGTTAAAGATCATGACAACCCAAGTGGGATGTTCTATGAGTGAGGGGCAATCCACAAATAGACCACCTCTATTTAATGGCACAAACTACACATATTGGAAAGCTAGAATGAGGATATTCATTCAAGCTTCAGACTATGAACTATGGCAAATCATCACTAGAGGACCTCACACACCCACACTTAACATAGAGGGCACTATCATACCCAAACCAGAAATGGATTGGAATGAAAGTGATAGAAGATTAGCACAGTTAAATGCAAAAGCTATAAATGTACTTTACTGCTCATTAGATGTAAATGAATTTAATAGAATATCTACTTGCACTACTGCCAAAAAAATTTGGGACAGACTTGAGGTCACACATGAAGGGACCAATCAAGTTAAGGAGTCAAAGATAAACATATTAGTACACAAGTATGAATTGTTTAAAATGGAATCTACTGAGTCCATAACTGATATGTTTACTCGTTTTACTGACATTATAAATGGGCTTAAGAGTTTAGGAAAGTCTTACTCTAACTCTGATTTGGTGCGAAAAATTCTCAGGTCTCTACCAAGGAATTGGGAGGCCAAGGTAACCGCTATTCAAGAAGCAAAGGACCTCAACACACTGCAGTTAGAGGAGCTTCTAGGATCACTCATGACCCATGAGTTGACAATGAGGCAAAATTCAGAAGATGAGGTCAAGAGAAGAAAGCCCATCGCCCTAAAGACTACCACCCCTAAACAACTAACTGAATCAGAAGATTCAGATGATGATGAAGAAATCGATGAAGAAGGGATGGCTGTGCTTGGGAGAAAATTCAGAAAATTTATGAGAGGTAAGAATAGGTTCCATAAAAAGAAACCCTTCCTTAAAGGTAACTCAAGCAAAGAAAAGGATAAGGACAAAGAAAAGGAAAAAGAAACTCCCATTTGCTATGAGTGTAACAAACCCGGGCATTATAAGATAGATTGCCCAGATTTGAAGTGGATGGCAAGAAAGTTGAAAAAGAAGAATTTCATGGCTGAATGGAGTGAAAGCAAGGAATCAAGTTCGGAGGAGGAAGATCATCAAGAGAAGGCCCAAATGTGTCATATGGCCAATGACGATGAGGTAGATTCTGAACTTGACTGTGATTTTACTGTTGATGAATTACATGATGCATTCTTAGAACTCATGGAAGAACATAAGAAACTAATTAATAGAAATAAAGTTCTAAAAGAAGAAAATCAATCTCTTATTAAGGACAAGTTAAAACTATCTCATACCTGTGAAACTTTGAGTAGGAAACTTACAAATGAAACCAAGGATCTAATTGCTGAAAATATCAAGCTAAAAGAAGATGCTGAAAAATATAAATCCTTGGTAGATAAATTTACACTTAGTTCTACCAAATTAAATATGATTCTTGATAGCCAAAAGCTGTATATGATAAGGCTGGTTTAGGATATAGAACAAATAGGAAATAAAAATTCTTAAAGAACATTTTTGTAAAAGCTAAAAGTGAAAATATTACTTGTTATTGCTGCAATAAGTTAGGACATAGAGCATATGAATGTAACTTTAGAAAGTCCAGTCAAAACAAATCAAGTTATAATCAAAAGATTAAATTCAAGAAAGTTTGGGTTCCAAAAGGAACATGGAGTACTAACCCTAAAGGACCCAACTTAGTTTGGGTACCTAAAGTTTCTTCTTGATCTTGATTGCAGGTGTGTCTTACAGCTGATAAAGTGGAAAAACAATGGTATCTAGATAGCGGCTGTTCAAGATACATGACCGGTGACGTAGATCAATTTGTCACCTTGGAATCAAAGAAAAGTGGAGTAGTAACCTATGGAGACAATGGTAAAGGGCATATCATTGGAAAGGATAAAATTTTCATTGCTCCATCTATTTTTATAGAAAATGTCTTATTAGTTAAGAGTTTGAAACATAACCTTCTTAGTATAAGTCAATTTTGTGATAAAGGGTTTAAAGTTACATTTGAAGCATCTGTATGCATAATCACTAATCCTAAAGATAATAGCATTGTACTTGTAGGACAAAGGCAAAGAAATATTTACTTAGTAGATCTTCATGAGTTAGGCAAGAAAAATGGTTTATGCTTAATTACTAATGAAGAAAAGAAAAATGAAACTAGTTGGCTTTGGCATCGAAGATTAGGACATGCTAGTATGGAATTAATATCAAAACTAGTTAAGAAGGAATTAATAAAAGATGTGCCAAAATTGATCTTTGAAAAGGACAAAATATGTGGACCATGTTCATTGGGAAAACAAACTAAATCATCTTTCAAATCGAAGAATGTAGTATCAACAACTAGACCATTTGAACTCATACACATGGATTTATTTGGACCTACTAGAACTGCAAGTCTAGGAGGGAAGAAATATGGACTAGTTATTGTTGATGATTTTTCAAGGTATACATGGGTTTCATTTTTGGCACATAAGAATGAAGCATTTTCAGAAATTTTGAAACTATATAATAATATCATAAATGAAAAGAAACTCACCTTAGTAGCAATTCGAAGTGATCATGGTACGGAATTTGAAAATCAACACTTTGAAGAATTTTGCACTAAAAATGGAATATCACATCAATTTTCAGCACCTAGAACGCCTCAACAAAATGGGGTTGTTGAAAGGAAAAATAGGACATTGGCAGAAATGGCACGCACAATGTTGTGTGAGTCAAATCTTCCAAAGTACTTTTGGGCTGAAGCTATAAACACTGCTTGCCATATTCTAAATCGAGTTTTAATACGACCTATAACCAAGAAAACTCCTTATGAACTCTGGAAGAATAAGAAACCAACTGCTAAATATCTTAAAGTTTTTGGATGTAGATGTTTCATCTTAAACAATGGCAAGGAGGATCTAAGTAAATTTGATGCCAAGTCAGATGAAGGTATCTTCTTAGGATACTCCACATCTAGCAGGGCATACAGAGTATTCAATAAAAGAACCTTAGTAGTGGAAGAGTCAGTCAATATTATATTTGATGAGTCTGATAGTGAGTCTGCTAGGAAAGAAAATATTGTTGATGATGATACAGGAATTATCGACTTTGAAAAGTTGAATATTGATGACGTGCCAAATCAAGATAAGGGAGATGATAGCGTGCCACCACAATCCCAAAACTTGCCAAAGGAATGGAGGTATGCATATGGACATCCTAAAGACTTAATCATTGGTGTCCATCTCAAGGGGTAAGAACTCGATCATCTCTTAGGAATTTAAATGATTATCTTGCTTTCGTTTCACAATTAGAACCTAAGACTTATGAAGAAGCTGAAAAAGATACTAACTGGATAAATGCCATGCAAGAAGAATTAAATCAATTCAAAAGAAGTAATGTATGGACATTAACTGAAAGACCAAAGCATAATTCAGTAATTGGAACAAAATGGATATTTAGAAATAAATTAGATGAAAATGGATTAGTTATAAGAAATAAGGCTAGACTTGTAGCTAAGGGATACAATCAAGAAGAAGGAATAGATTTTGATGAGACATTTGCTCCTGTAGCTAGATTAGAGGCTATTAGATTACTTCTAGCATTTGCATGTTTCATGGATTTCAAATTATATCAAATGGATGTGAAGAGTGCATTCTTAAATGGTTTTATTGAGGAGGAAGTATATGTAGAACAACCTCCAGATTTTGAGAATCATGAATTGCCAAATCATGTCTTTAAACTACATAAAGCATTGTATAGATTAAAGCAAGCACCTAGGGCTTGGTATGATCGATTAAGCAAATTTCTGCTTAATAATGACTTTAGTAGAGGAAATGTAGATAAAACTCTATTTCTCAAAAGAAAGGACAAAAATCTATTAGTGATACAAATATATGTAGATGACATAATCTTTGGTGCCACAAATGATACTCTTTGCAAAGAATTTGTTGATTTAATGCATGGAGAATTTGAAATGAGTTTGATGGAAGAACTAAGCTTCTTTCTAGGATTACAAATCAAACAAACTAAAGAAGGCATTTTCATTCATCAAACTAAGTATACAAAGGAAATACTAAAGAAGTTTGGGAATGAAAATCATAAGGGAGTAGGCACTCCAATGAATCCTACTAGCAAGCTAGACAAGGATGAAAAAAGGAAGAGTATTGATATCAAGCTCTATAGAGGACTAATTGGATCCTTGCTCTATCTTACTGCTAGTAGACCCGACATCGTATTTAGTGTAGGAATATGTGCTAGATACCAATCGGATCCTAAGGAGTCACATTTAAGTGCTGTTAAGAGAATCCTTAGATATTTAAGAGGAACTACCAATATAGGGCTATGGTACTCAAGGGACTCCTGTCTAAATTTGCTTGCGTATTCAGATGCTGATTTTGCCGGATGCAAATTAGATAGGAAGAGCACAAGTGGCACATGTCAATTCTTAGAAAATAACTTAGTATCATGGTTTAGCAAAAAGCAGAATTTAGTGGCACTGTCCACAGCTGAAGCTGAATATATAGCTGCTGGTAGTTATTGTGCTCAAGTATTATGGCTTAAGCAACAACTAGAAGACTATGGAGTTAAACTAGATAATATTCCTATTAAGTGTGATAATACTAGTGCCATCAATCTTACTAAAAATCCAGTTCAGCACTCTAAAGCCAAACACAGAGAAATAAGGTACCATTTTATTAGGGATCATGTGCAAAATGGAAATATATGTATTGAGCATATATGCACTGAAAACAATTAGCCGACATATTTACGAAACCATTGAGTGAAGATAGATTCTGCATGCTAAGGAGGAAATTAGGCATATATGATCCTTTTTATTGAAGAAATATAAAATCCCATGAAACATGAGTCAAATTTGTTATCTAGAGATTCCTTACTCATGTATCATTGTCCCATAAAGAGTTTATAAGGATTGGAAGCAAGAAAAATTCTTAGAAGCAAAAAGGAAGAGAAAAAAAAAAAAAAAAATTCTGCACTTGGGTCGACCCAACCCAGAATAGGGTCGACCCAACGTTGAGTCGACCCAAGAAAAATCTTGAGTCGACCCAACGTCGGGACCCCACTGTTAAAAGGGGACCCGAGAGCATTGTTAGGGCACTGTTTGCCCTTGTCCTCTTCTGAATACTCTAATCCCCACTCTCCAAACTCCTCCAAACTCCTCCAAACAGTAGATTACCTTGAGATCTTAGAGAAATGGGACCCAAAAGAGCCGTAGCCAAGAGATCCGGAAGAGTCACACGGATCCAACGGGAGGAAAGGCAACCTACGGAGCCATCTACCGTGTCTCCACGACGTGAGGCACGTGCGGAGGCCCCTCCTCCTCCTTCCCCCTCAGTGATACTTGCAAGATTTGCGGGGAGACCGGTTACAACGGAGAGAAGGATCCATTCCGAGTTCTTTGATCAAGAAGGGTTTCGGTTGAGGGAATGGATCCAAAGGCAAGGTTGGGAGTATCTTTGCTCCCTAGACGTGATGATCTACCCCGGATTGGTTCAGGAGTTCTATGCCTTCCTCAAAACTGGGATGGGAGGGCTTGTTTCGGAAGTTCGAGGGGTTCGAGTTCGAGTTTCCGAGGAGAGCTTGAGTGAGCTACTTCATCTACCCTGCGTAGGAGCCACTCCGAAAAAGCCTGAAAACAAAATGAGAGCTCTACAGTTGATCATGGAAAATGAGAACTTCGACTTTTCCGCGAAGGTAATAGCTAGTTCTCTTACTGCTGAAATGAGATTACTGCTCAGTATAATAAATAGAATCTTATTTCCAAAGACCGGGAGATTCGATCTCATCACAGAGCGAGATCTAGCAGTGATGGAGTGTATGATTCAGGGGATTCCCCTAAATCTTCCGGCCATGATACTGAGACAGATGAGGAAGGTGATGTGCAACTCCAGGGTATCACTACCTTATGGTATGATACTCACCTTGATTTTTCGACAGCACGGTTTAGCTCTCGAGGAGGAGGCATCCAAGAGTCTGCATCATACTGACACATACACTGCACGGACATTTATACGCATGGGATATGAGAAAGTGAACGGGCAGTGGATTCACACTGGAGCAGGCATTCAGGGTGAGGCACCAGAGGGAGATGCACCAGAGGATGAGGATGAGGAGCATATGGATCATCCTCCTGCACCTTCAGAGGCTGGACCATCATCATCCGTTCCTCCGAGAGATACGGATGAGTTCTGGAGCAGGATGACTGAGCTCATGTCAGCTCAGGCGAGGACTATCACTGACGGGCTGACGAGCCGATTGGACGCCCGATTGGACGTCATGTCTGCTGAGATCAGTGATCTGAGGCAGCAGATAGGAGCACTCCGGAGAGAGAGAGAGACCCATGGACCATCTGTGCCACAGGCTGCTGAGTCAGAGATTTCGGCACAGAGTCATCCAGCTCGTCGTGCTCCACGCCAGACACAGTCTCACCAGGCTCGACCTCCCCTCGCCACGTATACTAGGAGGATGAGGACTAGATCCCAGCCATTAGAATCTCCCTAGGCTGATCTTAGCATCTATGTTTAGAGCCTAGGCTAGATATCTAGTTCTCATATGTATTTTGCTTTTATCATGTATCTTTAAACTTTGATTCAGGAACATTGTATCTGTTTTTGTTTTTGGCATGAATGTATGAAAATGTTCCCATTTTGATCAATGAAGTTTGAAGCTTGGTATTTATTGCATCTTTCCCATGTATCTTTTTGATGATAACAAAAAGGGGGAGAAGTAAAGAAAGAGTATTTATTTTAGGAGAAGTAAAGATCTTAGGGGAGAAGTAAAGATATTGTTTAGAGTAAGTAAAGAAAGAATAATAAGAGCAAAAGTAAAGAAAGTTAAAGAAAGGAGAAGTAAAGAAAAAGAAATAAGAAGTTATGTAAAGAAAGAGAAATAAGAACTTATGCAAGAAAAGAGAAATAATTGGGCAAACAAATTGAAAATCATATAAGAAAGCTTATGCATCTAAGGGGGAGCAATTTGTAACAATGAAAATCATCAAATCAAAAATTTCTATCAAATTTCAGAATTTGGCACATATAATTTCAAAATTTGGCACGCACCTCTCGCACCCCGATACATAACCTGAAACTCATATTTTATCTCAAATTTTTGAAGTTTCATCGTTAATGAATTATAAATGAAAGGGGGAGCAATTCAAAAAGTCAAATTGGCAACATTTAAATGAAATAGGGGGAGATTTCACTCTTATATATGAAAAGCTGAAATTCATCAAGTTAAGCCCTTTCAAAAACTGATCTTAAAGACAAGTATCAATAGGCTCATACTCTTTATTTTGTAATCATCAAAAAGGGGAAGATTGAGGATGATAGTGTTATTTTGATGATTAACAAGCAATTATCTAGAGTATGTTATAAGTTAAATTGATACTTCATTTATAAGACTATTACTCTCAGGATATTTGTATAAATTCATATAGATACATTTCATTGTTTATTTGAATGAATCTAACCTTGAGATGCAGCAAAGTGTGGATTGAGTCGACCCAAAGGATGATTGGGTCGACCCCGGCACATCAAGAAATCATTTGGCACACTTCTGCAAAAATGGCACGGATGAACAGTGAGTTGGGTCGACCCAAGGAAAGCATGAGTCGACCCAAACATCAAGATCCTCAAAACAAGACAGAACAATGGTTCTCTGGATTCACTGAGAGGGTCGACCCAAGAAGTAGTTGAGTCGACCCAAGCTTGAGTCGACCCAAACCCTGAGAGGGTCGACCCAAAGGCAAGACAGAAAAGAAGACAGAAAATGGTTCTCTGGAATTACTGAGAGGGTCGACCCAAGAAGAAGTTGAGTCGACCCAAGTGAACTTTGAGTCGACCCAAAGAATGGTTGGGTCGACCCAAGGGAAGGAAGGCTGAATTTCAAGTTTCTGTGTTTTCTGAGAGAGTCGACCCAAGGAATGTTTGAGTCGACCCAAGTGAAAGTTGGGTCGACCCAAGGACAGGTTGAGCCGACCCAAACACGGGCTGAAGCATAACGGCTAGTTCTGCAGATGTACTTTTTGTCCTTCCCAAAGTCAGTAACGGCTAGTTTTTGAATTCTAACCATTGGGGCTTGTCCAATGGATGTAGGAGACTATTTAAAGTGGCACTATTCATTAGATAGAACAACTTTTGAAAGAAACATCCAAGAGTACACAAGAAAACAAAAGTGCCCTAATCTTCTTCATCCAAGTGCTTCATTCAAGAATCAAAGAAAGGGGTTGAGCAGATTCAAAGAGTCATCAAGAGCTCCATCCTCCCTTGTAGAGTGAAGCATCCTTGACAAAGAAGAGAGAAGCCACTTCAAAGCGATAAATATTTTCTATACTCTTCTTTGTAGTTTATATTGTTTCATTTGCTCATTTAGGAGTTTAAATCTTCTTTCTTTATTTGTTAAACAACTTGTAAAGGTTGGTTGGTGAGCCCGGAAAACCAACGGAGTAGGTTGATTGGTGAACCCGGAAAACCAATTGTAAAGGTTCGTTGGTGAGCCCGTAAAACCAACAAAGATTTTTGGTGAACCCGGAAAACCAAAGTGTAAAGGTTCGTTGGTGAGCCCGTAAAACCAACAAAGGTTTTTGGATTGTGAGCCCGGAAAACAATCCAACTGTAATCCGCAAGATTATAGTGAATTCCCAAAGGGTCGCTTGGGGAGTGGACGTAGGTGCTAAGGAGAGCACCGAACCACTATACTTTGTGTTGTTTGTGTTGTGATTTGCTTTAGCTTACTAACCATCCATTTGACTTGAGTAAGATAGTTCAAATTTAAAAGAAACCAATTCACCCCCCCCTCTTGGCGTGTCACCTTGGGCAACAGGGCCGAAACCAAAATGTAAAGGAAAAGCCAATGATTATGACTTTGCATGCCAGGAGAAGCAACATTAAATATCCTAAAATCAATTAGTGAAATACAAAACATACAATAATACAATTAATCAGATATATTTAAAATATAACATACATATTGACATTTAAAATCTCGTTGAGTAGTGATGTCTCTCGTAGATTTTGAGATCGTTAACATAATCAAGAAGCATATCAACCGATCAACCCACTTCTTTAACCAAATGGCATTATAGTCTTGTACGCTCATCCCATAAGGTACATGCTCTGGGTTATAACCAGTCTCGGATCTCTTTAGCTCTGGGAGGTGTCCTTTGCTTTCTGAACCGTAAGGTAATAGTCACTGAAAAACAATGCCTTAGACGCAACATATCCATATACGTATGAGTCATAAGCTACCTATAACTGTGGATAATAGGATCCAGCATATAACCTGAAATATAATACATCCACAGATCCTACTCTACGCGCGAGGTCATCTACAACTATATCATATCCTCCTGAACGATCTTAAAGAGCCCATCTCTTGTATGCTATACTATCCTCGCGGGTTCTACTAGCTTGTGCATTATGGTCCCTATCCCGCATGGAATACGTAAACTGGGACTCACCGATAAATCGAAGACTATCCTGCGACTGTCTCATAAATAGTAGTTTTATGTCCACTTCCTCTAACCATCAAATTTATGATCACCAAAACTATCATCGCTGCTCTCCATGGTCTCTGAGTCTAAGTGAACTGACTCCTCCACTCTCCATCAAAGCAGCAATTGTCTTTCCCTTTCTTTTTCGACTGTGTTGAGCAGCCGCCTGCTTTTCCTTCATGCCCCTCTCTATCTGGCCATGCTGGGAGAATAAATGTCACCTTCCTAACTGAGTCGACCAGATATCATGGTAGCCTTGTCTAAGCAACTCTCGGTTATATCTCTAGGAGGATGTCTCAAATATTGAGTCATGTGATGATCGGCTCCCCACTAATCTTTATGGCTATAGCTGATCAGCTGAAAGCATGCATAAAATGTTGCGATCTACCCATTGCTCTGCATCCATCCTAGCCTCAATAGCTATGAAACTAGCCGATCGTGGAGGCAATCTTGGCTCATCGAGCTCCGACTCCTGCTGCTGATCCACAAGCCATTCGATCATGAGATCATCCTTATCCTGAGCGAAAAAATTGTGAATTGGATTTGTATACTTCAGCTCCACTTCCTCCTGAATCACTTAGCCACTTAAGATTTTTCGCCGATAGACCAAAATAAATCCATCATTCGTTGATATCTAATATACTTGGATTTAAAGTTTTCTTACTTACAACAACTGCTGAGACCCCAAAGCTATCAGTACCCTCCCTAAATATATTTTTTTTACAAAATAAGATATATTTTATAATATGTTAATAATTGAAAACACGAGTTAATTTACCCATGCCACTTAAGTTAACTTACTACTTCTAGATACAGAACTGTGACTTTTGGATCAGGTTCCATCTTGTAGATCATATTATGTGAGGTGGCCAGAAGTTTCTTATCTATATTGATCTCAGGAATGGTGTACAGAAACCTTGGATTCAAGTAGTAAGCTACAGATAAAGTTTGTAATTATTTTAGTAAAACTTTATACCCAAGGTCCGCTGTACCGACTGTGCCGACGTTACGGTGGGCACCGGTACCAGTACGGTACTGGTACCATACCGAACCGACCGGTACCGTACCGGTTCGGCTGGTTCGGGTCAAAAACAAAAAAAAAATTGAGATCGGTACGGGCCGGTATCGGCTTGGTACGGATCGGTACCGGCCGGTACGGATTGCGAATAGTCGGAACCGAAAAATATAGCTATACCGTACCGGTTCCGTCCGGCACCGGTACATACCGGCCCGTACCGATCCGTACCGATCGGCACGGCAGACCATGCTTTACAAGTACTAAAACAACTAAATTGTCAATATTCTTGCTTTATCTGCTAGATGCAACTTCCAACCCATCTAGTAATCTCGCCTCTGCTTAATGATTTTGATGTACTCCGAGGCATGCTTTGGATCTATCTCCCTAATCTGATTCTTTATGCTCTCCATCATATGATATCATAAGCCCATCTGGAGGTACCTTTCACTGTCCACGGCCCAAAGCACTTCATACAATGGCTTGAAAGCCTTCATTATCTTCTTGACCCACTGACAGAACGTCTACCCCATCACCAAATTCTCCATATAGCTCCCCTCAGTGCCGACCCTCGCAAATCTGCTCTCCTGTCACTCGGCACCCGACAAACATCTAACACAAGCCCGCTTTCATCTCAAGAAGGCTACCAAGTGCAATGTAGTTAGTATAGAAAACCGTGACACACCTGATCTCAAGATCTTCCCCCCTGCATACCTCCTCATCAATGATAAGATCTACATGTTGTTAAAAATAAATCTGGTGATGGACTGAGCTATCTTCAATATTTTCTATACCCTATGAATCTTTTCAATCTCCATTAACATGAGATCGATACAATGTGCAGTATATGGAGTCTAAAAAAATATAGTCGTCGCTCCATCAAGATCTCTCTGATGGCTTTATACTGTGGCTCGCTATCGGTAATGACCTACATGATATTCTCCTCTCTTACCTGATCAGTCACCTCCTCTATCAATCTAAGGATATATATGGCATCGTTCACCTAATCGGATTATCAACTGACTTATGGAATAAAATCTTCGTGTTATAGTATGTCAAGAAATTGATATTCCACCTGGTAGGACCAGTCCAACCATCATACATCATCATTAGTCTGTATGTGGACCACTTGCTCTAATATAAAGCAATCCACTTCTGTAGCTTCTTATTATTGACAAAAGCTCACCATAGATATTCTTCAATCCTAAAAGATCTACACCAGGACCAGCGCCTTTATAAAAAAAATAACAGACCTATAGTATGTGTTGCCTGTTACATTAGCTGGGATGTGGCTGAAATGGAACTAAGATCCAATTGCTCACCATATATCCTTCTTCTTGTCCTTCGGCATAGTGTCAACTCAACCCTCTACTGCTTCGAATCCTTGGTGGGAAAGGCATGTGAATCTAGATCATGGATGGTGGCCGCTGATGGAATCTCTTTGGAGGACTTCTTTCAGCTACCAAAATCTTTTAGCATAGATGCGATATGGCTACTGCCTCTACAGATGGCCTTTCTTACTAAGGAGATCCTTCTGAATTCTAAATCTGCTCTGCTAGTCACAGAATCAGAGCTCGACTCGTAGTGTGAGGACCCAAATCAAGCCTTAAGCCTAGCAATCTCATTCTGTTGCCACTAATCATCCAGGCTCGCCTAAAGGGCAACCTGAACATGTGCCTCCTCATCATCTGAAATGAAGGCTACCTCCGACTTCCTAGAGTGATAAAATGTGACTCTACTGTCGGCAGTACACCTCCGCCTTATTCTGGGCAACCCTCTTCTTTGCTACTCTAAAATCAACAAAATACTTCAACGGTTGCTGGATCTTTTGTGGATATTTTCGGCACATGGATATGTCAGAATAACCACAAGCTAGATGTTGCTTCAACCAGTTACCTCTCTTTTGAACTCTATGTTGCACCAGTTACACCTCCAGTGGTGCCAATCCGAGAGCATTTGCCCATGATCCCAACCAATATCACACTCTAGATTATTTTTTTCTCAATGAATTCATTCCTTCAAGTTTATCAAGCTCGTCAGTTTATTAATTATTTAAAAATAGTAAAATTATAGTAAAAAAAATATTTTCTACTTCAACAAAATGCTTCTGAATTATCTAATACGTAATACTAATTTTTTATATTTTTATATTATTTATATATTTTTAACAATTTTAATAAAAAATAATTTTAAATATTAGAAATTTAGAAACATATGTTCTCTACTTCAAAAATACTTCTAAATTATCTATATGTAGTACTAATTTTTCATATTTTTTGTATTGATTAATATTTTTAATATCTTTTAAATTAAAAAATAATTTTAAATATAAAAATTTTAAAAAATTAATTTGAGCTCAAATCCATGTATAACCCTTCCATGGATGCTATATTTTTTTTTTTTCAACCCATAGGCATACATCAAATGCTACTTAATTTTCAATTTTATTCAAATTTGGGCCTAGGCCATTGTTAGGCATGTTAACAAGCCGAGCCTAGGCTCGGACTCGGCTCGTTTCAGAGAAGTTCAGGCTCGGGCTCGGGCTCGAGCTCGCTACCGAGCTCTATATTGGGTTCGAGCTCGGGCTTGCTTAGCAAAACAAAGGCTCGGGCTTGAGCTCGCCCGAGCTCGGAGTGTCTTTCTTTTCTTTCTGACATTCTATCAAGCATCTAACACTCACATACCTTTACTTGCAGCTCCCGTGGAAGACCGGCTGACCGCGCCAGAGGATAAGATTGTCCGTCGTCCAGCCTGGAGAAGAGAAGGGGAAGGTTGTCCGTCGTCCAGCGCCGGAGAAGAGCGCCACCAGTTCCGGAGGAGAGGAGCCGAGTGCTCTTTGTTCTTCTTGGAGCCTCCTCTTCGTCAAGCCGCAAGCTTGCCCGCCGTCAAGCCCTGAGCCTACCCGCCATCAAGCCTCGAACCTGCCCGCCGATGGTGCGCAGTGCCACTGCAAGGTTCTCTGTGCCTGGCATTGAACCACGACCGTCGACGCTCAAAGCCTTCTTGAGAACCCATGCTTGGAGCTTGGCTTGGGTTGCTTTCTTAAGAACCCACCTCGCCGGTCCCACAGTCGCCGGTGGCGTAGGACTCCTTGCCAGTGCCGTCTCTAAACGCCTTCTTCTTCTACCTCCCCCCACCCCCTTCTCTCAGTCTCTCTCTCTCTCCTTCTAAGTATCCCTCCCATTTCTAACATAGAAGATGTGAGCTTAGCCTCTCCTCGAGACAGATCACTGAGCTTAGCCTCGAGACCATCAACTCCTAGCTGTTCCCACCCACTTCTGACACAAGAGAAATGACATTCCCCCACAAGTATTCTCAGGCCATCTCTTCCGCTGCCACATCACATCATTATGAAGTGTCACGACCCCCGCCCCGTTCCCGGCGGGCCGCCGCGACGGTCCTAGGGTGCGGGTAGGCATAAGGCCACCAGCCACCGCGTAGAACCCTACTACCTATCAATCATCAATAAATCTTGAAAAATTTGGCATGATGCATGCACAAAATGATCACTTTTCCTATAGTGACCTGTCAGGATTATCTCAATACATACAACACACTACCTGTTAGAGCAGCAATCACATAATCCGTCACATAATGAACCTGGACAATATATATCAATACATTATCTCAGGCATATAACTCATATGTATAAAAATCTGGTTCCCATTCCATCCATGGTCAAACCCATATCCACAACAGGATCTATGACTGTAACTATACACTATATACAATAGAAGGTTTATAATACACCAAAAGGGTATAAACCTCTATCTATATTATACTATACTATACTATGGAGCGGCACAGCTAGCAGGCAACCACTAATCCTGCTCCTCTCTATACAATACCTTTCCTGCAATCAAAAACATCAAACTGGGGAGTGAGTATATAAATACTCAGTGAGTGGAGTAGAGAGTACTATGCACATGAGACAAGATATAATCATGGCTCGAGGTAAAATCTCAAGATCAATAACAAGATGAACATGAACTCAACATAAAGAATATGGAGTAAATCATCAATATCACCACAATCAATATCAACTCATCTGAAGCATATATGGAATAATCAAGTCAACATATATGCTACTCATGAATATGTTCAACAGGTCATAGTACTGAATCATATAAATCAGGTGTCAATAGGCTGAATCATCAACAAGACAGCTATCGGGAGGTGGGTTTTACGCCCCAGGCGAACCAGCAACAACTCCCTACTGCCATATGCATACATCGAATATGACACCACACCAATATGTAAATCATCACTAGACAGCTGTCGGAAGGTGGGTTTTACGCCCCAGGCGAACCAGCAACAACTCCCTACTGTCACATGCATATGCAGGATAAGACACCATACCGATAACATAAATGCTAGACAGCTATCGGGAGGTGGGTTTTACGCCCCAGGCGAACCAGCAACAACTCCCTACTGTCACATGCATATGCAGGATAAGACACCACACTGATCATATAAATGCTGGCCAGTATCCAGAACAGAAATCCATCTCACATCTACATACTAAACGGCACCTCGCGGAAATTCTACATCCGCGGAAAGCCATACTGCACCTCGCGGGGTCTTACTATGCCCGGCGGCAAGCAGAATATAAGTCGTAGGACCGGCCGATCCTACGCCTAGGGCCGTGTCCCCCCTAGGAAGGGACTGGGCTCCGCCCACCCAGAAGGCTACTATGTGCACAAAGGCCGATGTTCAACCCCATCGACTATAAGTGTCCTGCAGATACTGCCAAGCCATGCATAAATGCCATAATGCACCCTCCCAATACTCTGCTAAAAAGGAGTATGATCAAGACTACCACTCACTCGATCATGACCCAATCATAAACTAACATCAGGGTTAGGAGTGAGGGTCAAGGAAGTGCAATACAACTCAATATACCACTAAGAAGGCTCTACAAATCTTTGAAATGGAGGAAATGAAATCAATTTACAAAAGAAGTTATTTCACAATTTGGAACCAATTTAATTACTCATAAAAGAGTATAATCAAGCTACGACTCACAAGTCTTTAAAATAGAGGAAATGAAATCAATTTACAAAAGAAATCATTTCACAATTCGGAATCAATTTGATTACTCATCAACCCCTCGTAATTCCTCTCAATGTTCCCTCAAATGCATGTACAGAATAATCAAGCATGGAGAATCAAGATTATAGAGGAATCTACTACAATATCAATCAATATGCTCAAGTGGAATCAATTCACACTTGGCGACATTCATGAAAATGAATTAAGAATGCTCATAGTGCAAAGTACATGACTCCCACTCACCTGCCAATCCGGCACAGCCTTGATACGCCTCTAGAATTTTACAGTAGGCAGCAGGGGACTTCTTCCTCTTGTTCCCTAGCTTCTTGCCCAGCTGTGACATGCATTTACAATACATTTAGTTTTGTATCAAGGGCTATAATCTACGTGCCAATTATAATATAGGGAACTTTAATTGATTCAACTCCCCCGTTCTCTAAATCTTTTCTTTTCTTTCTCTTTTTCTTTTACTATTAATTAACTCATCATTTATGTGTATTAGGGACTCCCTTGCACGAGTACAAGGTCCCTTTTAGCTTGATCTAGACTTAATACCCTATTATAGCATGAAATCCCCTATTTTCCACCCGGATGAACAGTAACCCGGACCGACAGCCGGTTACTTCATCCCGGGTTTGATCCACTTTCAGGACTCCAAATTTGATGAAATTTTTACCTAACATTCTACGCTCATAGGGAATTCCAAAGAGGTAACATGCATCATCATCGGAGGCCGTTTGACCCCCTAAATAATTCGCCGAAGTTGGGACTTCGACACAGTTTTTCCGTAGTGCCGGAAAAATTTGTTAAAATCCGATTCTTCCTCTTTTAACCACCTCTACAACCCTTATCCGACCCCTCTAGACTATATCCACCCTTTGTATAGCCTAATGTCATCAAAAGACTAGATAGGGACGGATATTTACCTTTTTCTTTTTGGAAATCGAGGTCCTTGCGTAGAGGGGAAGGAGATCTACGTTTTTCCCTTCAGCTGGAAGTGCAACCGGGATCCCCCTCCTCCTCGAATCTCCTTCCTCTTCTTCTTTCTTCTTCTTCTTCTTCTCCTTTTCTTTCCTTCTTTTCCTCCACGCCTGAGAACCCCCTCTCTGTGACTCTCTCTCGGTTTCATTCCCGTGAGCCACCAACCACCCCATTTAAATCACATCAAAGCACTATTCACCTTTGTTTAATATTATTAAATTCCCATTTTGCCCCTAACACTTCAACATATCTACAACTATGCCATTATCTTTTGATTCCTTCCAATTTTACCCCTTATATCAATTTTAAAGGACTATTCTATCCCTTTTTATATAAAAAAAAAAATTTGGGGTTATTACATGAAGAATCCGAGAGAGATCCAAATATTTGAAAAAAAAATTTGGTTGTGTTAAGTCACGAGCTCCGTTTGAGCTTGTGAGCTGCTCAAACTCAGGCTCGGATTTAAACGGGCCTCATTTTGGGCTCGAGCTCGGGCTCGGGCTCGTTTGACTAACAAGCCGAGCTCGAGCCGAGCTTTTACTGAGCCGAGCCCAAGCAGCTCTGCTCGTTAACAGGCCTAGCCATTGTGTGCATGATTGTATCCAAACTTCAAAAAATAGACACCAAAATTAGGCTGAAAGTAGCTTGCATGCCCCTAAACAAGCATCTAATTTTATAGTTATTTTTTTGAATTTTATTTTATTTTTTTAATTTTTAATCCAAAGTTTTTTTTAATTTCAAAAATTATAGGTTTAACAAAATTAAAGATTTTAGTCTCATTGTGTAGATCATCCATAGAACTATAACATATCACAAAATCATACCAAAATCAAAAATTTTGGCATGATCTCCCCTTAATTTTTATTTTTTGACTTCTTTGATGTCCAAAAGAAAAAAAAAAAAAGAGAAGAAACGGGGGTGGGTAGAGCCACCTTACCTTGTTTGGGTTGGATCATCCTTTAATCATTGAAATCACCTATTTTTTGGTGAAATAGGGGGAGGTTTGAAAAGGAAAATGAAGAGAAGGCCTGAGAAGGCATGTGAGGCCCTAAGCCTTCTCAAACCTCTTTATTATTGACAAGAGGGGAGGGGCCCAAACTAGTTCAAACCAGTGCAAACCTAGCCCAGTTCAAACCGGTGCAGACCGAGATGCACCAGTTCTGCTCCAAACTATCCGATTCGGAGTGGTTCTTGTCATTTATCGATAAACGGGCCGAACCATGCCGATTCCACCGGTTCGGTTCAATTTAGTAAAGGGTGAACTAGACGGTTCTGCCCGGTTCGGCGGACCATGCATGTAAAGATCCTAGTTAAAATAGAAAACTTACATAAACTAGAATATCTATGTGAAATCATAATCATACTCAAAGGAGGATCCTCAGTAATCCATGTTTGGCTATGAGGCAAAGTCAAACTAAAGATTGCCAACTGCAAAGACACGAAGCAAATGACTCCATGGAAAGGAGAGAAAATCCAGGCAAGAAATATACAATTTAGATGTTCAACAATGAGGCTTGATAAAAGACAGGATAAGGCAATCCAATGAACAATGATCTTGAGGGGAGAATGAAATGTGTTAAGAAGGAAAAAAAGAATGATGAGATCCGCTGTTTTAGGGAACAATAAATCCTAGTAAAGATGCTGACAATTAAGGTATATCTCATCGACCTAAGAGGTAATGGGGGGATCGGTGAAGTTGGATGATCAGTTATCATGTATCATACAAATGTTGAACAAGGATCTGCATAGGACATATTTCATTGCTCATCCTGCCAACACCTGGCATGCACTAGCATGACATGATACAGAAGTGTTACAAAAGATTAAGTACCTATCTTACTCATTGCTTTTCTAAATCAAACCAATTTTAGTTACTCTATTAGTTTAAGAAGTGTTTTAATGAATTTAACACAGCTTTTAACCTATTCGTAGAAATCTAGCATTATAGCTCAGTTTAGATATATATTTATAATTATTTAATTAGTGCTTTGCACGACTTCTAGTAACTTACTGTACAAACTAATTTTTCAGACAATTATGCTTACGCATTATCATTATGTTATGTAGTACAACTGTCTATACTGAGGCAAAGTTCATACACTGACAGTATCACAGCTAGTATCTTCTCACATACTGCATGTACTCCACAGCACTGTGAGTCTGTGACCGACATATACCACCACTAACATAAGTACTGTAACTCCAACCGAAGAAATCCATCAGGTCCCTATAGTCTCTAGGCATAGGTATGTAAAAATATTTACTATCATTTAAACATGAGTAATATATGTTGGTGCATGCTGGATCTGACTTTGAAAATTGGTCTGGGGCAAGAAACCATATGTAACAGTGTCAGCACTCAAAAATACCTAAGTGAGAAAAGTGCAAATATTATGGGTAAGAAATATGAGAACCCTTTGTGATTTATTATCACAAGTTAAAGATATCTCCATCTGAATCATCCAGAAGACCTACCTAGAATCTCCATGCCCTAAAGATGTCACCTAGAGGGCATAAATCTACAGTGGCACTTAACACATAGTTTCTTTGTTTTTCAAAGTTTAATTTGAAACTTAAAATAAGAAAAAGATAACTAATTAATTTCTTTAGCAAAAATAGCATTCTAACCAATGCAGAATGACAATTTTACATTGCTGCCATGTTCAGTCATAAATTAGACATTTTAAATCTTAAAAAGTGTGAGAGAGTGAGAGAGCGAGAGAGAGAGTAGAAAAGTACTTTATATCATGAGAAGAAACAACACAATATGAGAGGTTAAGCGTGGGTTCGAATGGGAAAGCATGACACTCCAGTAAAAAAAAACAGAGAAAAAAAGAAAAAGAAAGCATGGTAAAGGCCTATACGACCACATGTTGGCATGCATAGTAAGATTCGAAGTAATACACATGAATATAGACTAGTACAGATTATAGAATTGTATGAACCAAGACAGTTGACAGAATGCATAGTTCCAAGGTCCGTTGTACCGACCATACCGACGTACCGATAGGCACCGATACCGGTACCATATCGAACCAAACCGGTACTGTACCAATTCGGCTGGTCCGGACCAAAAGCTAAAAAAAATTGAGGTCGGTACGGGCCGGTACCGATCGGTACGAGTTGCGAATAATCGGAACCGAAAAATATAGTTGTACCGTACCGGTTCCATCCGGTACCGGTACGTATGCACGCCCTACACTATAACTTCAATCTTCCAATGCAATACAAGTTGTGAAAATGGTGTCATGGACTAGCAATGCATCCATGCTTCAGCCATAAGATAGGCAATGATGTGTTTTACTGCAAAACAACTAGACTCAACAAAGGCAAAAGGTGGCGTAGTTCAAACACTACCAATAAAATATAGATAGCATAAAATAGGATAAAGAGTCAATAGAAATTCCAAGTCTAAGCAGAGAGTGGTAAAGAAAAAACAGCCTCAACATATTTAGTAGATCAAACTTATGAACAAAGAAAAGTCCAATTACAAGCTGAAATTGCAAGCTCTAAAGCTGATTACATATACTAGAAATGTAGTTGAATCGTGCACAAGAAAAAGGAAAACCTACCTAGGAAAGCCAGATGTCAAGAACTTGGAAAACCAATATAAGCAAATGTGGCCTTGCTAGCAAATCAAGGTAAAAGGAGAACAAAATGGTCAAAGTCATACATAATAAGGCTTAAGATAGTTTGATGAGCAACAAGAAGGTTGGATGGCTATAGCCATGGAGCAAAACTAAAAAACTTAATGACCAACCCAAGTAAGTAGAAAGTTTGAACTTTGAACCCCTGAAAAAAGAAATAATGAAGGTAGAAGTAAGATTAAAAATATGTGACAAGTGTAATACACTACATTTTAATAGTTTTTAAGGTGAAAGAGAAGTTTCGATATGAAAACCTAAACCCGAAAGGATCAATTCAAGTAGTGACCATGTGGGCCAATGGATACAAGGATGAAAGCCACGTAAAATTAATAGTGGCTCTAATTTCAGGGAAGGTATCTCAAAAAAAATTTGAATCTCATCTAAATTTCTCGTGGTTTGATGACTACAAACTTGTAATAAAAAGCTCTCTGGTTATAACTTAGAAAGAGTAATCCTGATATGCCGGATTGCGGAGATGTTCTGAATCAAGGTCGGCAATCTTGGTACCAGATACCATATCAGTACCTTATCAGTTCGATACGGTACGGTATGCCTCTGTACCAAAATAGCTCTCTAATCATTTTTCTAAATTTTCACCTCAGTACGCCTCGGTACGGACCAATACGCACCTCAGTACGCCTCGATACAGGCAGTACGGGGCTTGTACTGACTTGAAGGTGTGTTTCATACCGGTTTTCTTCCGGTATAGGGTGGTACGGCAAACCTTGTTTTGAATCAAATCACAAAGATGGGTTCCTTCGAGAAGAATTACCCTATGATTTATTTACTTCATGGAAACTTTTGATGGCCAGTAGTTCATGTATTTTTAGATTCCAACAATAGGTACTCAATCATGTTTAATAAGATGAATTCTCAATTTAAATACTTTATCATGTATTTTAGAATAGTAACACGATGGAAACTATCTATTTTTGTGTCCATATGATACATGGGTTAAAGATCATCAAATTTTGGGTTGTGGCAATATGATCAATCAAAATATAATTAAAATTTAAAATCCTCGAAGAAATCATATGATTCAATAATATATGACAAAATACATTACAATCAGAAACATTCAAGAGAAGATCCACTTTACAACTTAAACATATTCTCCAATACACAGTACCTGACATTTGATGATATCAATACAATATGAAAGCCATGTTTTCAGTGTCACTTCACCAGTCACTAGATCCAACAAGGCAACTTCAAGTAACAGAAAGCACTTCTTCATAAAGCCCATCATAAGCAATCACCTATCCATCTGAAAAATCATGCAATTTATAATGAGAGCTACAAAGCCGAGCAGATAAACTTCTAGCATGGTCCAAAATTTAGGTTTTCACTAGAAAAGATCTGACCTTTAGATCATAACAAACATAAAATTATTACTGGAAATCCAAGTGCAGGCTCACTGAAATAAAGTAAAATCAAAATTCTCAATAAGGAAACAAAATTGTGGTGAAGAGTAGAAACACATGATTGTCAAGAAGGGTTTAGATAATTCACATTAGATCACCAATCATATGTACTTCGAAAGTTCGGGCAAGAAATAACTTGATCACTTTGGTAATGAAAATTCCAAAAATTAAAATCCTTCAATCAAAAAGAAAGCAATCAAAACACATTTTACATCAAATTCTGATATTTCACATAATTTCACATTATTTTATAAGGTTTCGCTCGTACTCTCTAAGCCACTCTTACCCTCATTATGAATGCAAGTGAGGTCACTCATATCCTCGTTGATAATTTGGATGAGGCCACCCATCATTCTCTCTATTGATGCAAAAGAGGCCACTCATATCCTCGGGTCCACTAGTATCACTTGGCCAAGGGTCCACATCCCACCTAGACAGGGGCTCCTTATTGATATAGAGAGAGGCCACTCACACACCATCTAGCCAGGAATCCATATAGATGCTCATTGGTAACCCATATCAGGCCACAATACCATGCAAATGGAGGTTCCACATCGAAATTCGAGTGAGGCCACTCATATACCAACTGACTTGTGGTTCATTTGTAATTTACAATTTCGTCATCATTTTTAGACTTGACAGAAATTTAGTATTTCCAAAGAGAACAATCACTAACAGATCTGATAACAAGTCAGCACTTCATTTCAAGATTTATACTTAGAGAAATTCGATGAAGACATAATTCGTAGTTTGAAGACAGCTTGGTTCAAAAAGGCAGTTCAAACTTCAAAGTTCAGACAATCAGATACTTCCAAGGTTTTCAAATAAAAGAATCTAAAAATAATTCAAAACTTACTTAAGTCCATATTTCCTAATAAGATCAGATAAGTTACCATTCAACTTTCAGATTGAGGCCAACTGAAGAGTCAAAAATACAGCTGGAATGTAATTCTAAAGAACATAAAAAAAACAACTCGCAAAGTAGCCCATTGACTTTTGAGTAAACCTTAGGATTCAAAATCTCAAAGGACATGTAGATATGGAACTGACAAACAGATTCAAAAACAGAAAATCTTAAATTCCTAATCTTTAAAAGCATAAAAGAGTCATTTACTAGAGAATTCATAATTTTGGAAAAGACCAAGTGTTTTAGACTATAAAGTGTTAAAACGAGAAAACTTAATATTGCTTTCAAAATCTAAAGACATCATACTTGAACTCAAGATGATTGGAGAGGTTAGAATTATCATGAATTTTGGGGAGGACCATGCAGCTTAGATTTTGAAGAAAATGCGTGAACCGAAAATGGACTAAGAGATCAAAGAACACTAATCAAACAAAAACTTAAATCCAAATCCATGAAGAAAGTTAACGATGATGCAAAAGGAAACCAAGAATCCTTGCCTAAGTTTTGCATCACCATCATCGTTGTCATCGTCAGTTTCTTCTTCTTCTTCTTCTTCTTCTTCTAAAGGCCTGGCACCTTCTCTTTCTTTATTTCCTTACTTGCCCCCATTGCAGGTGGTTCCAATGTGTGGGCCCCACTAGAGTGGTCACTAGATAGGTCAGTTCCCTAGATCGGTTAAGGAGGTGTGGTTCTAAGTTGGTTAGCTCAAGTAAGTGACTCAGCGAGTAGCAATGGAAAATAAACAGGCAGACAGACTGAGTTAAATAGGGCATATTCATATGTAATATCACTTTTCCTATTCTCCCCTTTAATTTTCATTTCTATTTTCATTTATTTACAACATTACATGTAAATAAGGAAGTACCCCCTATGCGAACTCAGGAAAAATACCTAAAAATTGCAATTCCTAGAGAGTAAAAAGTTGATTTCCCAACTTTAGTTCAAAAACTCCGATTTTCGGTAGAGTCAAAATTGCATCTTTTAAATGTAATGGTATTTCTCAAACCTTAAAGTTTCATAAATTCTTTTATATATAAACTCCCCAAAAGTCCGATTGGAAAAGTCTTATATATTTATATCCAGAGTGTGTCACCTAAAAAGATGCTTGATAGCCCTTCGAGCCTCAGCAAAAGGGTTCACTTTTCACATTTTGTACACATTCGTTATATACATAGTTTCTTGTGTATAGGCTAGGGTCACTACACTTAGCAAATCTCAAGTCAATGTCTTTGCTGTTTGGTATTAAGAATATGGTCTATTCTGAATGTTTAATGATGTTTGCCATCGATAGCACCCTCCCAGGCCACAACACCAGGGAAGGGATGAGTTTAATGATGTTTGTCAACAGACACATGAATATCATGAGAGGTCGTCGTATATGAAGTGTTTCTTAAATATTTTTTGGTAATCAAATATGAATTTCCTGATAATACATATATACGTACGTATGTACATATATATTGGGGACAAATATTAGGTATGGTAATAAGTTTTAGTGCCTTTCCTTATAGTAGAAAAAAATTGTGTATTTTTCCATCCAATCTGTATTTCAGCACTTAACATTATTCAAAGAAAAAACACCACCAAAAGTCTTTGGGTTTGATTATGCACCTTAGTTGTATATCTTGCATCTTTTGAATATGATGGAACTTTAACCATTGCTTTCTTATGCACAGGTGGCCATTGAAATTCCTTACATTATAATCCAAGTGTTTATCTTCTCGCTGATTGTATACCCAATGATGGGATTTGAATTTGCATCGGCAAAGTTGATATGGTTCATGTTCTTCATGTTGTTGAGCTTTATGTATTTTGTGCTTTTCGGGATGATGACAGTTGCACTAACACCAAACCTAGAAATAGCGTCCATTCTATCCTTCTTCATCTTTATTATGTGGAGTATCTTCTGTGGTTTCTTCATTCCTCGAACGGTATCTACAGTTGTATTTTGATTTTTTTAATTAGGCTTTAAATTGGATAAATAGTCTGAAGAAAAATGACATATGTGCAGATGATACCAATTTGGTGGAGATGGTTTTACTGGGCCAACCCTGCTGCATGGACTGTTTATGGTTTGACGGTTTCACAACTAGGAGACCATGTTGATTATATTCATGTTGCAGGGGGATCAGATGAGACCGTGAAGAAGTTCCTCAAGGAATACCTTGGTCTCCAAGACAACCATTTACCGCTCATTGTGACCCTCCACTTTGGACTGATTATACTATTTTTGTTTGTTTTTGGTGTCAGCATCAAATACCTGAACTTCCAGAGAAGATAACATCAGAGGCACTTTTTGTTTAAAGCATCAGTTAACATTCCTTAAGTGCAGGGACAGCAGGGAATTTGCAGCCATCGTACAACAGAAGAAACAGACTCTCCTTATTTTCCATCACTTTCGCCTCATTCAGCACTATTGCCCTTATAGTCTTCATATAATGTGGGAGCATTAGTCACAGCTATATTGGATATGGAAATGTTGTATTTTAAACATAAGGCTTGAGAGACAAAAAAAATCTGAATACTTGTAACATAACGTGAATCTTAGAAAAAAGAGATAGAGAAAACTTTTTTCAAAATGTATTCCACCTGGATCTATATGTAACAAGCAATTCAGGAAAAAAAATCCATACCTTCAATATTACCAATGAATTTTGTTAGAATATTGATGATGATGGGCCACACTCCACCCCTTTGATTACCATTTCATAAAAACTTCATGGTTGACTAGGTGTCTGGACCCTGGTTGGTTCATGGAGCTACTTTATACCACTTCTGCTTCTTCTACCTTAGCCCACTTTGTACTAAGTCAGTTCAAGTACTTTATGACCCTGGTTGTATATAATGGAACATCACATCATATGACATTTCATCCTACACCCCTTTGATTACCATTTTATGCATGCTTCGTGGTTGACTAGGTAGCTGGACACCTTGTTTGGTTCATTAAGTTACTTCACTTGCTCCTCTTCTGCATTAGCTCCCTTTTGTAGTAAGTCACTTTCAAGTATAATGACCATGGTAGTATATAACAGTGTATCTCATCATATGACACCTTCACACATTCATCTTCTTTACATTGTCAGTTACAAATATGTTTTGCTAATGGTTGACCCTTTTTAATCTTGCGTTAAGGCAGTATGATATATGTCATCCCTCAAAAATAGGGATTTGGTGTTGGTGGGATGCTCCAGATTCTCTGAAATACAGCATTTCCTATGTGTTTGTAAACCCAAAACAGTGTTGGCTAGATCCTCTTGCATGGAAAAGATCTTCCCATTTCCAAATAGGCCTTTAATGATGGAAGCATACCTTCAAATGAACATACATCTAAATGAGAGATCATAACAACATCAACCTTCTTTCATGCAATTCCTTAACAAAGACAAGTTTAGATACTTTAAGGGAAAGCTTAGTACACTTTCTAGGAGGAAAGGACATAAAACCAAGATTCGTCAAACTGGTGCCGAGACTCGTACCGGTTGACGATCGGTATGGTTCGATACCGGTTCAAACCGAACCGAACCGAACCGAAACTGAACCAGGAGTGCTGGTTCATTGCCACAGCCCCACAGTGGGCATCGGATCCGGTGTGAAACAACCGAATCTGAGTCAAACCGAATGGAACCGGTTCCGGCCAGTTTCGGTCAGTTTTGGCTACATCCAATCAGGTACCAGCCCCTAGAGGGCCGAAACCGTTTTTCATTGGAAAACCGACCTGGTCGAAGACTGGGTCGGCTCAGTTCAGCAATTCTTGCATGAAGCAATTATGAACCAAAAATAGAAAGATGCATGCATGAAGGATGAATGGATAATGAGGATCATACAGTGCGTGCCTGATGAGGATGAATGAGGGAATAATGTTAAGGAGATAAGTGGAGTACGGACTTCAACACAGAATATGCAAAGGCAGAAGGAACTTAGAGCTTGAAATGGTGTTCGCTGGCCTGCTGATCCTATTGAGATCGGTTCACACCGTGATTCATTTTCTTTATGATAAAATCCTTCATCTCTTTCTAAGAGCAAATAGGAAGGAATTGTCTCTCATCCCACCATTGAGGCTGAGTATCATGTGACATATTACATTGCTACTGAAGTTGCTAAGCTACAGCACCTTTCTTTGACATGGATACACCTACCTATTGTGATATAAAGGCTATTATCTAAATTTCCAGCATTCTGGTTTTCGTTAGGGAAGAAAGTGAGATCAATTGCATCTCCATCCCTAATTTACTCCTGCTACTGGGTAACTTCTTTATGACAAGTCTAGCAAGCAACTCACAGACCTTCCCTACAAATCATATGACCATGAACTTCATATTCAACTGCATTATGTTTAACGAAAACATTACATCAAAAAATGATGGGCCGCTCGGTATTGGTTATTTGAAACTTCTAATTACAGAATTCATTTAATATGGTTTCGCATAACATGTTTTAAGTCATATATCTAATTTTTTTCCATTTCCATGGAAACATAAGCAGAAATT
This sequence comes from Phoenix dactylifera, assembly GCF_051530095.1. Taxonomy (NCBI): domain Eukaryota; kingdom Viridiplantae; phylum Streptophyta; class Magnoliopsida; order Arecales; family Arecaceae; genus Phoenix; species Phoenix dactylifera. The sequence goes on from NC_143205.1 coordinate 9,173,524, forward strand.
CTTGCTGCCTCCTTTTACAGCTCAACAGAAGACATCTAGCCGGGCAACAATCTATGCCGGGCAACAACAGCATGCTTTTCACTGCACTAAGATGCTAAAGAAATACAACCAATCTATGCCGGGCAACAACAGCATGCTTTTCAAAAATCCTAAACTTTGGAATAATATATCAAACAGGTAGTGTGCATTTCATGAAAGACAGAAAAAAGGTTCCTTTATGTGCTAAGTAGGAAGGCTTCAACCCAAAACTGTATTTCATTTACTAAGAATAACAAAAACACTAAAATTCTCACATGGGCCCCTCGGTATTGGTTATTCTAATTACAGAACTCACCTTTTATTTAATATGGCATCGCATAACATGTTTTAAGTCACATATCTAATTGTTTTCCATTTCCATCTAAGCATAATCAGAATTTCTTCCTGAAGAAATTAATAGAACAATTATACACAAGAGTAAATCCATTGCAGGAGAACTACGTGGAATTTTGTAAATATTAGGACCACTGTTTATTTTCTAAGCTCCTAGAATCCTAGACTATATACTTATGCTAATGGAAACAAATGACCAACATAGTTTAAGTGGAAGATTAAAAATATTCTCAGAAAATCAAAGCATGCACCAGAATGCAATAAGCATTTCTATATCAATACAAGTAGAAATTTTAGTGAGTCCGCCTACTTTTGTAGCTCAAAAGTAGATATCTAGCATGTGAATATAACCAATTTATGCTGGACAGCAACAGCAAAACTTTGGAACAATATACCAAACAGGTAGCGGGCATTTGATCTAAGCCAAAAAAATTTCCTTGCATGTGCTAAGTAGGAGCGCATCGACTCAAGACAGTATTTAATTTGCCTAAGATGTTACTATAAAATAACAAAAACACAAAAACGCTCACATGGTTCGAAGTGGGATATTATGGTCAGGAAGCCACATACGGATGGCCACGGTCGTTAAGACAACGAAGACAATCCCGTCCGTGGGGCCAAAATATGACCAAGCCAACCACTGTCTGTTTCTTTTTTTTTCTTTTTTACTTTTTTATAGTAGAGTCACTAATGGTGTCCAACGAAGTATGCAGCCACTATTATAGCTTGAGAAAAGCCCAAATTAGGGATGCCAACAGGGATTGGATAGATCATTAACTATATTTATTATGTACCTATATGGAGCAAGGAGGCATAAGTAGAGTCTTGGAGTGGGCGAGGATGGTTAGGTTAGATTGGATGGGTTGGACGGATCGGATTTGATAAAAGCATTAAAAAAAATTCTCGTATAAATCTTTTTTTTTTGTACACAGATCAATATTTTTTTGGGTATACGGATCAATTTTTTAATCTTAGAGAAAGAATTTGTGAAGAGTTATATTTAGGCTCTGTTTGGGAGAGCTTTTGGAGGGCCAAAAATCACTTTCTGGCTCTCCAAAAGTACTTTTAGATAGAAAACTATGTTTAGTAAATTTTTAGAAAAGTTGTTTCAGCTTTTGCGGGAAGCTGAAAACAGCTTTTGAGAGGAAGCTCCAATTTACAGCTTCCTTCCAAAAGCTGTTTTCAGCTTTTTCGGAAAGCTGTATTTTTGACAAAACTGCCCATATTAAAATATAATAATTACACAGTTTGTCCCTTTATAAACCTAAACCAAATAATTAAAATATTTTATATCTTTATTATTGTTATACTATAAATATAATATTGTAATATGTTATATCATCATACATTAATATGTTATTTTAAATAATTTAATATAATATTATATTATGGGAAATTATTTTATACTAATAATTATAATATTTTATACCTTTATTTTTGTATGATACTATAAATATAATATCATATTATATTATATCATAATACATTAATATGTTATGTTAAATAATTTAATATTATGCCATATTATGAAAAATTAATTTATACTAATAATTATAATATTTTATACCTTTATTATTGTATTATACTATAAATATTATATTATATTACATTACATTATAATACATTAATATGTTATTTTAAATAATTTAATATTATGTTATATTATGAGAAATTAATTTATACTAATCATTATAATATTTTATACTTTTATTATTGTATTATACTATAAATATAATATATATTACATTCCAGAATAATACATTAATATGTTATGTTAAATAATTTAATATTATATTATATTACCAAATATTAATTTATTCTAACAATTATATTACTATTATGCTATATTATAATAATATTATTTTATATTACAATAATATTATACTATATCGTATATTTATGTATTAATATATGTTATGTTTTATTATGTTCTGTTGTATAATACTATGCAATGTCCTTTATGGTAATTTTGTCATGCAAAAGTACTTTCTCAGTTTGTTTACCAAACACAAAACAAAGTACCACAACACTTTATGAATATAGTTACCAAACAGCAAACAGCTTTTTATAACATCTCTACTTCAGACAGCTCTACTTCAGACAGCTCTACTTCCAACAGCTCTACTGCCAACAGCTCCCCCAAACAGGGCCTTATTCGAATTGGGCATAGACACTACAAAAGAAAGTACATCTTTCGGCGCTTTCTTGGGTCTTTACCGACGCTTATAAGCGTCGGTAGATCTCCTGGCCATGCTCCCCGAAGCGTGGGTAAGACGTCGGGCAGGTGGGCGTGGGCTCGGTTTAGGCCGACGCGTCAAGAAAGCGTCGTCGACCTATACCGACGCTTTTAAGCGTCGTTCATCGGGGAGGTAACCGACGCTTAAAAGCGTCGGCAAACTTGACCGACGTCGGTTACTATGGGACTAGGTCGACACGATAAAGCGTCGTTAAAGGCGTGCCATTTTACGTGCCAGTTGCTTTTGCTGACGCTTAAAAGCGTCGGTAATAAATTTTTTTTTAAAAAAAAATTTTTGGTAAAAATAATTTTTAATACTCTGTGTACATTAAATTCTAACAAAACAAATACACTGAATCACATATATAACAAAATACACGACACAAACAAGAACTTTGATTACATTCATATTATCATATTTGATTACATTGTACTTCAAAAACATTCTAAAAACATACATCTCAAATTCCTAAGTACACAATCTACGATATGTATCAAGGGTCGACGGCATCATCTCTACGAGTAGATGAAGTATCATCAACCTACAAGAAAAAAAAATATTTTAGAAACTAAAAATACGAAAGTCATCACGCTTATACAAGAATACATTATAATTACATAAAATATTCAATCTTGGTATAAGAGGAAAATACTTCAAAATTTTAGCCGATTTTTTCTTAATCGGTAAAGCATCCACTTCAGTCACCGAATCATTCTCATCTTCTTTATGTTTTCCCCATCGTGAAGTTCCACATATTCGGCATGACTCTTGGTTGATATTTTCACCGCGATATAAAATGCAGTCATTCGGACAACTGTGTATCTTCTCGTACCCAAGGTCCAACTCTTTTATTAGTTTTTTGGCTTCATATGAAGATGTTGGCAAAGTAACACCTTCCGGAAATGCATCCTTTAATAATTAAAGAAGCATAGTAAAAGACTTGCTGGACCACCCATTCAAATATTTCAAATGTAATAAATGCAGAAGAAAAGAAATCTTCATAAAATTCTTACAACCCGAATACAGTTCTTGATCACAATCTTTCACAAAGTTATCATAACGAGCCGTGTCATCAGAATGTATAGATTCATCAACATGCATGGACTGATCATTAACTGTACGCTCATCTTCTCCTACAGTTCTAATACTATGTCTAAGAGCATCTTTAAGTAAGCCCCTTATATCATCTTCTTCTACAGAATTTTGTTCCGTGTCACTGGTTCCAAAATTGAAGGTGTGTTCTAGATAGGAGGGTTGGTTACATGAAGGTATGAACTCTCCATGAAGAACCCATTCAGTATAACCCTTTAGAAAACCATTCCACACCAAATGTTCTTCAACATTTTTTGGATCAAGAGCAGAACCATTTACACATTTTTGACATGGACAATAAATCTTTCCGTTCATATTAGATTTCTCAAAAGCAAACTTAATAAAATTCTGAACTCCATCCAAATATTCGGTACTGGATCTCAACTTATTTATCCAACTTTTGTCCATTCTATTAGAATACCGATTGAACTGCAGTTTATAAAAAAAATATAAACAAAATTAGGACTCATATGAAATTAGGACTCATATGATATCTCAAAGTGCAAGAACTGGTTTAATACCTATATGAAAGCATATGGTATAATTCTGTCAATGTACAAAACACTGTCCTCTTAGAAAAAACACCATGGCAAAGAAAAAGTACAATATTTACTAAGGCAGTGAAGATGAGAGTAATCACTTAGTATTCTTCTTTAATTCAAACAATTAATTAAAGAAATGTTGAAATTTCACATGATGTGCAGAAATCCAAATAATGACAAATCAAACAACTGAGAGGTAACAAGATACAAAAGGATATAAAGTTCTAATGTGCGGATATGTTACCATGGTAACATTTCTTGTGATTTATAATCAAGAAAATACTACAATACCGTGACTATTAGAAGGCATCCTTTAGGACCTGTGACAGCTCGAATGCCCTATAAGATTAGATCAAGTAAGTCTGACTTACAGCAAACAATGAAAATGAGGTAATTTATGCCAAAGAAAAGAAGAACAAGTTCCTCAATATCAAGAACTTTGAAGGAACAAATCCAAGAGGAGAATTTATTTTTTCTTTCGAGAGAAAATAGCATTTAAGTGAGAAGAAAGATCTCTATTTCTATGATCCCTTTATGTCATGAATTTTCCTTTCGCTTATGATCCCTTTATGTCTATGCAAAGCCAATTTGCTTCCAGCAGAGATTATTGCAGTAGCTGTCACTCCAAAATTTGATCCACAATTATTACAGAAAGTTCTAATTATTGCTAGCTGACTATCAGAAAGTTCTAATTATTACTTTCTAGCCAGTCCAACACCATGTTTTTAGCATTAGAACACCGACAGAATCCAACAAATATAGCCTACTTCCCAGACATAATAAGTAGTGTGCAGAAGATCATCATCAGTAGGCTGAAATTGAAAGAAACAATAGTTTCTGCCTTCCCTTGGTGACAATAAAGCCTAAATTCCACCCAGAATATTGAGAGTATCTTATCATGGGTATCTGCAGATGCCTAATTTGGACATGTATAACTCCTCCATCTCTATAACTCCTCCATCGTTTCTTCATCTTTCCATGTCTCTTTACATGATCCCTGTATGTTCTTTACTGTTTTTAGCTCTTCAGAATCTCCATTTTCACCAAACTTTCTTAACTTTTGGGACATTGAGTATCAAAATTTGCCCTTGCTCTGTGTATTTGATATCATAGCAACATACTACTCCCAACTATATCTCGACCAGGACATTCAATAGCTAGCACAAGCAATATTTTTTCATCCGGTTGGTGACCATGCATGCAGGCTTTAGTGGCTGTAGTATGGGAAGCTAAATTGATGGGTCAAAATCAACTCATGCAGTTTTAATAAGCTGTAGGTAGGCTTTAATGCCTACCTACAGCTTATTAATTCCATACTATCCATATAGAAGTGTAAGGCAATTGCATCCAGATAAGCTAATAGTTAAATCATATGCATCTGTTACAGCATCTGAAAACAAAGGAAAATAAAATGACAAGACCAATCACTAGAGAAAACAGATAAAAATAAATCATAGGAATGTTTCCTCTGGGTGGTAATGAAATCCAACCTAGGTTTCCCTTTAAATAAAAATCAGATACAAAGAACAGTACCTCGTTGCTTCAGGCCGGTCAGTCGACGCCGGTCTCCGGACAGGAGGAATACCGCTCGATCGAGGCTTGAGGGCTGTTCGGACGGCGCCGGAGAGGAGGGAGGAGGAGGAGATCCTCATGCGGAGGCCAAGCAAGATAATCAGTAAAATTTGGAAGAAACACCAACGAACATACGAACAAGAGGAGGCGGAGAAGGAGGAGAACAAGCGAGAAGGAGGGAGCGGAGGGAGGAGGAGAAAAATACCTCGGGCAGAGGAATTGGGGTCGGTTGGTCGACGCCGGAGAGCAGGGAGGAGGAGAAGGGGTTGGAGTCGGACGACCGGCACCAGAGAGGAGCAAGACGGAAGTGACGATAGCGCCGGAGAGGAGCAAGACGGAACCTAGGGCAGCGCCGGAGAGGAGTACGGAAGCTCGAGCAGCGCCGGAGAGAAGAAATAAGGGCTCGATCGGGCTCGGTCGCTGGGTTAGGGTGGTGTGCTCGCCTTCGACGACGCTTATACGCGTCGTCTAATATCGACGCTTATAAGCGTCATATTATCCCGACGCATTTAACCGTCATTGTAGGTCCGGAAGAACAATGACGCGTAATAGTGTCGCCCTATAACCAGTTCCCATGCTTCCGAGCGGCAGTTGGAATTGAGGACTATGACGACGCTTTTAAGCGTCGTGGATTCCTTTAATTTGCCGACGCTTCCAATAAGCGTCGGCAAAAGTTCTTGAGCCAGCCAACTTTGCCGACGCTTTTCCGTAGCGTCGGCATTCAAGAGTCGACAAAGATCTTTTTTGTTGTAGTGAGAGCTAGTTTTACCTTATCTGCTCCCATTCCAAATCAGCTACAGGTCAAGTAAAATCTACCTAATTAATTCTGTGTTCAATTGGGGTCATCAAAAAAAACATGAATGAGATTAGAAGGATGGATGGTCTTCAAAAAATTTAAAAGGAATGGATAAAAATGGAGGGATTGCCCATCTATCCTAGCCTACCAATTTGTATTCTCCTAAATTAGAAAAATGCAAGAAACGATAAATGAAGCATGTGCGAGGTGGGTTTCAATAGTGACAAAATTGCCCTTCATTAATTTTTTGACAAAAACTTAACACTTGTTTACCCTTTTACCAGAGTAAATTACCCCTCATTAAATTATAAATTAATTTATTATTTATATATTTAATATATATTAATTCATGTAAAATTAATTTATAAAATTATTTATTTAATTGAATTCAATTAAAATTAAATATTTATATTTTTATATAATTGTAAATTATAAAGATTAAAAGTTTATATATTGTATTTCTTTCATAGTATACATGTTATAAATTGATAATAATAATACTCTTTTATCAAAGTAAAGTTTAGTAAAAATAGTAGACAAATATTATCTATCCTCTCTTTTATGTCTCCTATAACAAATAAAGGAGAGAATCATTTCCATCCATCCTTCAATGTTTCACCAAACACATGGGAGGATAGATGAATGACTCATCCATCCTCTCTCATCTATCTTTCCTCCCCTATCCTTCCATTCTCCAATTCATCCTTGGTACCAAACACAGAGTAAGATCAAGTCAGGTCGAGTTCTTGATGGGGTGAGCAAATTACCACCCCTAGCCCGAATCAAGCTGAAGGAAACCAAACTAGATAGCAAAATAGGTTCGCAATTAGATTAATTTCAATATATTGAAATTGATATGACTTAATCATTCTAGGTAAAGCTCGACCATATTTATATTATGGGGATTGATAACCTACTTTCTGTTATGATAGGTTATCAATCTATCTATTTTTTTCGTAGATAAAAAATATCCTTATTTTTTATAACTCTTAAGGATATTTTATGTCTTTTTACAATCTCACATTAACTCGCCCTCTCAACCCCCAATTAATACTCTCTCTCTCTCTCCAGTATATATATATATACATGTGTGTGTGTACATGTGTGTGTGTCTGTATGTATGTATGTTTATATATATATATATATATATATATATATATATATATATATATATATATATATATATATATATATATATATATATATATATACACACACACACACCCCCCAAAGAGAGAGAGTATTAACTGGGTGGTTAAGAGGGTGAGTTAATATGGGATTGTAAAAAGACATAAAATACCCTTAAAAGTGATAAAAAGTAAGGATATTTTTGTCTAATGAAAAATGGATAGATTGATAACCTAATTATAACCTACCATAACAGAGAGTAGGTTATCAATCCCCTGTATGTATATATATATATATATATATATATATATATATATATATATATATATATATATATATATATATATAATGTATGTGTGTGTGTATTACCAAACACATTTCCAATCCGATGTGGCACCATGCCGAAGGAACCCAACCCCTGAATCTCATCAATCTCCATGTGACACATTGGATAGGAAAAGTTTCCTGCTTGATCTGTGGACTAATTAATACCCAACAAAAGACAATGCTAGCCGCCTCCCCATCTCAGACTTCCTCAAAACTTTGGATACATAATGATGGGAGCCCATACCCGAACGGGAGTTAACGGAGAGTAGATACAATGCACGGAAGACGGTTGGAAGCTTACGAATGGATAGGTGATACCCCACACCTCTCTCCCAACTACCCTCCATTTCCATGCTGGCCCGGATGCTCATCAATTCTGTTCCAATCATCTCCTTAGTAAAACCTCATAACCGGATATATATTCCCATGCAAACGTCGCTTTAATATTCCTCAATTTCCTGCCCAGCAGCCCAGGATATCTTATACCAGGGCATTTTACTATACACACTTATGGATAAAATCAACAACTGGATATGGACTCTCCTCTGATTTCTTTTGCAGATAAAATTTGTAGATTTCCGACTCCACCCTCTTGTGCAGGATTGTTGGAGATTGGTATGCTCCTTGATTCTTTTTCTTTTTTTTTAAGATGATACATATTTACAAAAAAAGTTAATAGTTCAGCCAGTTGGATGGTTCTTATATGGCTAATCACACGAGACAACATTATGGGCCGGATTCAGCTATAGAGATTCATCTTTTTTATGAATATTTTATATTCTGATTCTCATAAATGTATCTATTTATGTATGGTATAATATATCCAATTCAACAAAAAAAAACTAAAAAGAAAAGCGGAACATATTAAATAATTTTGAATTGGCCTATTCCTTACTTCGATTTTTTTCCTCTTCTATGTTTTATTTGAATTTACTCTATCATGTTTTCTCCTTTAAGACGGGAGTCTTAATCAAGGAGGTGAATCTTGTTCCGAGTTTTCTAAGCTAATGCGTGCTGACCCAAACTTAACTAGCCCTGCTGGCACAACGGACGCCGGCCCGCATAGACCGGCATAGATGCTGGATTATTATTTTTTTTATGCGGCCTCCGTGGAGTCCTTAATTTTGTCCATCTCCTCTCCACACCTCAGCATAAATGGCCAGGGCCCACCTTTTAATCTCTCCGCGATAACGGAGCGGGCTCTCCTCTACTATATAAAGAGTGGGAGTCCCTGAAGATCTCCAGCGAGAGGCTTCTCTTCTAGTTCTATTGGAAGACTGCATTGTGTTTGGAGTTCCAGAGGAACTCTTTAGTGTCGCCATTGCCGTCCACTTGATCTTGATACAACCACCCCCACGCGACTTGTGACAAAGGACTCCAACTAGCACTTGGCCTCATCAACACTGCATGCAAGCAGAGATTTTGCTATATACTCAAACTAGTTTAAGGAGAAGGAAGGAGGAGGGAGGAGGAAGAATTGCCAAGCTCCAAAGGATGGAGAGGGGAGAGGAGGCTCCATTGACTCATGCCGACAACGAGGAGTTCCTTCGGATTCTTAGAGATAGGATGATAGAGTATGGAGAGAACTCCGCTTCACTCTTCTTTTTTTTTCTTTCTTTTCTCATCTTTCCTATTGTTCATTAATCAGTCGTTGGTATTGCAGGTTGGGCATTCAACTTCCAAAAATGGAGGTCCGGTTCGAGAACTTGTTCGTCGAGGCCAGCATGCACACGGGTCGGCATGCGCTTCCGACGCTGTTCAATGCCGTCATCAACAGTGTGCAGGTACTGGAATTCGTACCTGTTGATGAAAATACCTGTTTGTTTTTTTTTTAAATGCATCCTTAATGATAGTTTTGGTCGGTTTGTTCAGCAAAATTATTCTTAGTTTGATCAATAATATCTGTTTTAGGTTTTATCAATCATGGATATTTTAGAACTTCATGATCTAGGAAGAAGATGAAAGAGAGGTGATAAAGTGACAAGAACCTACTTTTTACTCGGAAGCTTATATATGCAATCAAGGACAGTTGACTCACACTAAAAGCACTTGCAGTGCATGGAGCAACCTCAGCCTTACATGCGGAATTCTGCATGAAATAGATGTGGAAATTTAAAAATATAAGAATGAAAATATAAGAATCATATTTATGTTAAAAGAAATGCATCAAAGAGCTGCAAAATCTAAAAATAATACCGCAACCAATAATTCCTTATCTTCTTGATCTTTGCTTTGGTAGAATTCTCTTCATTACCTCAATGAAGCATGTGGTCCCCCAATTCCTCTTTTTTTTTAAAAAAAATGAAAAAAATAGAACTAACAATCTACCATGCATTTTATTAAGAGAAAACACGAGGCGGAGAACATCAAAAAAACAAAAGAATGATTATGAAAATATTAAAATTACTTGCCAAAAAAAGGAAATTTTAAATTTTTTCTGTAACACTATAGATTGAGGCATTTCTATACTTTTCCTTTCTCCTTTCCATCCTAACACAAAGAGACCTTTCTCCCTTCTGTTTCAACATACAAATTCTATCAAGAAAACAAATACAGCAACCTCCCTCCCTCCCGAGATAGAGAGAAGGAAGTGGTGGTCTTGGATGGCCATTTGACAGCGATCGATCAAAATATCATGGTCAATATTTGTAAACACCCATGCGGACGTGTATTTAGTCCAACATCAGTTATTCGCTGGATAAATTTTAGGTATTTATACAGAATCAAGGAACTCAAATAATACCTTCCTGCTAGCTATTTTGAGTGAGGTCCTAGGTTGTTACAATGTTTGAGAGAAGTTTGGTAGAATTATTTTTTTCCAAACTTTGAGGGGATAACAGAAGAAATATTCTTTCAGTTCCATCTCTAGAACTCCTCTCCTCGTGAGAAGAAACCAATAAAAATAGAGTCCGAGTTATTAAGAACTCTTACATGTGGTCAAAAACATAACAACTTCGATTATAATATTATAAAGATAACGAATCCTATAAGACCGTAGGCTCTTCAGGATTCTTAAGTCTTATGGTAGAACATTGAAGTCTCCAAGCTGCTGGCTCTAAAGTCACTCTACTGCAATTTTAAAATAGATGGAGTTAGCCGCCCATGCAAAATCAGAGTCCACGTAAATTAAAATTCAGACTTCCGCACTAAGCTTTGAGAACTCATTTGGTTTTGCAAAAAAAAAAAAAATCTTCAAAATATTTTTTTAAACATTATTATTGAAAATATAATGTCTGATAAAATAATTTTTGGATACTAAGTTTTCTGAAAAGATTGTATAAAATATCTATGGTACTTTTAATAAAAAAATCTTATCTATAAAATTTGATGACTTAAGAATATTTTTTAAAAGAATAATTTCCAACTGATGTAAAAATGGCTCTTTCATGTATTTTATAATTTTTTTTATATGAAAACTCTAATTAAATAATAAATATTTTTTTGTTTTCTGTTGTCCTCACTTTTTTTTCCGCAAATCAAGCGTTCGTTGCAGCGTTATCTATATGTACGTCTATGGCTACGTGGCAGAGCTCCTTCTTGAAAAAGGACACATGATTGGCCCGTCTCCTTGCCGATGGTGATGGATTTGCAGGACAGTGTCCTTCCACGCAAGAATTTTTCACGTGTTATGAGAAGGATAGAGGAAAAAAATACTTAATGGTCACGTAGAATTTATAAGAAGAGAAGGACAAAAGAGTTTATTACGTATAGGTCATGTCTTTAGGACTATGGGCGATTATTTCTTCAATAGTTCTGTCGTTATTCTGACTTTGGACTCATGTTGTGGGGACCCAAAAGGTCTACATCCCTGTAGCTACTCCCATGGACCAATATTTTTCTGAGGAGAACCCCAAGGGCACATTGAATGATTAAAAAAAGATCCACAGTTTTAGAACTGCTTAGAATTACACATGACATCTAATAAACACCTCAAGGTCCACAACCAATCAATAAACCATCCTATAAATTTTAAGTAGCAATTTTTTTTTTTTCACTTCAACAGTAAGCAATTTCGATCGAATGGCAAGAGAGAGGATATATACCACCACATGTAAACAATGTAAAATCCACGACCTTGATGACTTAGTAACCTACGAATATATTGCGTCCATGCCATCTGAATTTTTATTTTTGATACCATAGAAATTCAAAATATTAGATACACATAGATACACATTATGAGGCTTACCTCGAACCCCTTCAATAATAAGATAGGAAACCCTAGGGCTAAACCCTGATTGGTTTAATAGGGATACCTAACCAATATATGACCACACATGTGGCAATCATTCTGACTTTTTATTTGGAAATTCAAGAAAAAAAGAAGAAAAAAAAAATCTGCATTGGGTTTCTAATTATGAAGTATCCACTTAGCATTTCTACCTTTTATTTTCATATATTTGAGAGGCGTATAAGTCTAATAGCAAATTCAAACCGTAATTGGTCATAATCAACATTAGCAGCTTATAGACATTTTTTTCTACACGGAACTCGTACCACAGCCTCCTCCAAGTCACCCATGACTCACTTGATATGAAGTTGAATCCGCATGCAGGAAACATGGAGCTTAACTTGCGTGCAGGCAAGAAAAGCCTACACAAGTTTGTAGGTTTGACACTTTCTTGAGTGCAAGAGAAAACAAAAGAAAGGAGATGACAAGAGAATGAAGAGATAGGGCAATGACATGGTATCAATATCCATGTAAATTTGTCACCAAGGTGGTAACATGGTTGGAACGGGGCTTAGATTCCACCGGAGTGATCCAGATTCGAAACGCGCGAGTCTTGATTAAACGAGGAGACCGGATGCCTCCTGCCTGGTTTGCCTGGTGGAGTCGTCATCTGGTCTGTCGATATCGAGATGGCATTGGGGTGACGTACTCACACGTGGGTAATGAACCCAGTGGGGAAAATCTATGGGTCGAAAAAGGTACGCAGAAACTTGCGATATATATTGAACATTTCCTGGTGGAAGGGGGGCCCACTGGGGGCTGCTACGCGGGTGAGGTTTTCTTCCCCCCTCCCTCCTATTTTTTACCAAAAAAAATATCCACGTAAATTTCTTGGTAAACCAATACATCATTAAGATGTAAGAACTCTTCCAGATAAATCAAATAGGATCGAGGACCTTAATGTCTCCCAAATTTGGAAATCCCTTTCATCTTCGTCCAACGACATGTCATCCCAATAATATCCATCACAACTACCCTCCACCCCAGCTGCCGTATTGTCTCCATAAAGATTGGTCTACGCCACCTTGCATGATTTGTTACGTTACTGGTTTCTTTGCTGTCGCATCATAACATTATAACAATGATGCCTTGAGATTGGTCTTGCATCTAATACACACAAAGTTTAAGCATGATAGACCAAAATCTATGCTTGTATGCTTATAACATGGGTTCAACCCATTACCCATGTTAGCTATGACTATCATGTATCCTAAATATCTATATTAATTTATGGAATATACCATGTTAAATACATTTTTAAGTTAGATTTAATTTTATTGTTACAAACCATTATATGCCATGTTTTCTTTTATTCTTTAGTTATATATGATTTACAAGTGAAATTTTAAAGGGGTTGCTGGGTGTGTATTGTAAGATAAATGTATAAAATAACTAGGTTAATTACGGGCTCGTATTTTCCAACCTGAGTATAAATAGGTCGGTATTTGTTTGGGATGACAGGGGCCTAAGTAATAATTGAAGCGGCTAATTTGGGTTGCTTTGTAATGGATCAGAGAATTTGTTCATGAATTCCATGAGGGAAAATATCTTAGTGCCCCTTATTTGAACACCTACAATTCTTCAAGCTGATTAATGCAACCTTGGCAACTTATTAATTAACCATACCCCATATCTTGTATCGACTCCCGCGAGTTACACCAATTATCTCTTTGCACCATGCATGCTGTAGGAAACACTTTAAATCATTTCAAAGGATAGGGTTCCGGCGAATTGTTCCTTTACATTCATTTGAAAAGTAAAGAACTTTTTCTTTAGTAGAATTCTTAACGAATTGGCTTAGCATGAAGCTAAATCAACCTCGGTCTAGAACTGAAGTATAACCATCAAGATCTTGAAATAAAAATACCAAATTAAGTTTAATCAGAATTTTTTGTCACAATTTAGCCCATAACAGTTAGAAGATTGAAATATCACTTTCAAGAAAGTGGCCTTGCGAAATTAAACTTGAGATAGGCTGAGTGATTAGGATAAAGGCTGAGCCAGAAGAGCTAATAGGCTAATGGATTCAACCATTAATGAGTTATATGAAACCATGAATGGGCCAAACTGTTGAATGTTTATTGTTATTGGAAAGTCGTTGCTTACAGTGTCCTTACATGATTTGTTACTTTCCTGGTTACTTTTCTGCCGCATCATAACAATGATGCCATTAGATTGGTCTTGCATCTAATACACAAGGTTTAAGCAAGATAGACCAAAAACCCAATTCCAACATACGTGGAAGTCCGGAAAAAGGAGAAAGCCTGAGCCTGACTTGTAAAAACCCATGACAGGAGGTTTTCTATTTATATCCTAGAAAAATACCTAAGCCAAATCACCTTTTTAAATGGATTATTTGTTGATCAACAACTAGACATATAATTAATCCAAAAAAAACAAGGTAGACAACTCAAATATGCTTGATAACAATTTACATGAGGTGTCTTTATTGTAACCCATCTGCTTCCTAGTGAGATAGCTTCACATTAATCTCTTAAAGTGGAGATCTCTGTGTTGAGTTCCTCCTGAGGTGTTTGCAGGAAACTTTTAGACACCTTAATGCAGATGGCATCATGGGAATGATGCATCAACCCATGATTTGGGAGCTTCGTCGAGTACAATTCAATGTATTTTGAAAACTGGCAAGCTGTTTGGTTCCTAGGTCAAACCAGTCCAACTGGCTGATCCGACTGACAACATCAGCTTGACATCATGATGGCATCATAAATATATTTTTACTTTTCAACAAATCTAAATATAGGAAAAAATAACAAAGACAAAAATAATATGAATCTAGCTCAATATCATAATATAAATCTAGCTCAATATAATAAATCCTAGCCAATCCATAAATTATGATCCCAACAAAGTCCTCATACAGAGTTCAAATCCATGTGCAAATACATCATCCAAACAAAGTTACACATACGATTCAAATTAAATTATTCAAATACATCATCCTAGCAAATCTATCAACCATCATCGTAACAAAGTCCGCATACATAATCCAACAATCCATAATTCAAGTACCATAGTCACATGCAGTTTAGGGTGCAGTACTTTGGTGATTAATGTTTGTACGATTCAAAACTTGTATCATCTGCATGCCTTGATCAATTAAGGAGCATTATATTTTGAAGCTCATGTGTCTCTATCCATTCAGCCCCATTCATTTAACAACCATGCAAAACGATACAAAGCTTCGAACAATAAGCACCTACTAAGAAATGATGATCAACATTTCTAATAGGATAATGCAAGGTACTTATTAAGAAATGATGAACATAAAATTAGTCTATCGAGTCTAGATTCTGTAGTAGGAACCCAGCAAATATAGTACATGGTACTAATCTGATATAAGGTACATGAAAATGTCACAAGATAGAAGTCCATTAGCACATATACTGGAATATCATGCAAGAACTTCAGAAAGTAGAATCAGACCAATTAAGAGGATGCAAGCTACGAGATGGGTATCGCAGTGGGTAACTACAAGAATAATAATGAAAAACTGATAGGATTTGCAAAAAGAAACAATGACATCTTTCAATATAAATCTTCAACCACCTGTGCTAGCTAAACCTTCTGCAATTGCATTTGAACTAATCTCTCATTACAACTTCACTTCAGAAAACACCACAGTAGTTCACCCCGGAATTCAGTGGAAGAAGAGAGTTCAAATAATCATCAATTGGTGCCAAAATATGGTGCAATATTTGTACAAATAATCATTGAAGAATTAGGGTTTCCCAATGACTAAAAGAATTTTTTTTATTAAAAAAAAAGGGGCTAAACCGGACTGGACCAGCCAGACTGACTAGTTTGTCCAATTTTCCTAGGTTTGACCGAGTTTTGACTACCTTTTAAATATCCTTTGAACTGGACAGGCGATCGGTTCCCAATTCGACAGGTCGAACCAGCCAGTCTAGTCCGATTTTAAAAATAATGGTACAAATGTAGTGCAGGAGAGCAGAGCTTTAGTAATGTGGTTAAGAAAATGCTCCACGATTGAACATATTATAAGTAGCTTGGTTGGGCATTGTTCCTGGTCTAGGCTTGTGGATGCTCACCCATGCTAGTTGTTTGGCTATAGGACCTAAGCGTTATCAAGCTGAAAAATATTGTACTAGCAAAATAAAGCTCTTTTTTTTGAGATAGCAGTAAAGCTCAAATATCAATAAAAAAAGGAAGGAAAAAACAAACGCGCATATTGCAAGTTAATTGAAAACAAATGGCTATTTTCTTCAATGTTTCAAAGAAATTCATACTTTCTGATATTAAGTTAGTTTTATTTTTCATTTTTTGAGAGTAAAATATGGGTTCGCCATTGATATATTTTATGTGAAAGAAAATGTTCTACCAAGAAAAAAGAAAGGAAATGAGTGCAAACATTAAACATTTAAAAGAGGAAGCTGAGATACTAAAGGATATAAGATTTTTCTCAAATGGACCAACATTACACTCAAACTTCTCAGAATAAACATAACTCTATTCTTCCAGCCGGACTACATCTCATGAACAACTGAAGCCAATTCTTACTCTTCCAATTGAAGATTTTATCATTCCTTTGAAGCCATAATTTCCACCAAATGACCATAATTTCAACCAGAAAACGATGTCAAGTTAGTTATTTGGATCTTAATGAATATAAAGGTATTTCTTCTACTCGGATGAATATTACCTGGATAGTTATTCTGATTTCTTCTACTCAGATGAATAATACCTGTATAGTTGTTCTGTCAAAAGTATATATTTTATCATTCAAGAAGGGCCATAAGCATTGTACTTTAAAAACTATAGAAAAGGTAACATTTTGTATTCTTTTATATTGCAATGATATCATGTTATAAATTGGATGATTTGTTTCAAGTAGTGAACTTTTATAGATATATGCTCTTATTTGTAGCATCAATTATATTTCCTTAGCATAGGCTGTTCCCTCCAAGTTGCATAGAAACTTGACTAGAGTTAATGATTAATGATGCTAGCACTCTTCTGAAAAAATAAAAAAGTTTAATGCTATCACACTGCAAGTTTTCCAACTTCTAATTCAGATAGGAGATCAATAGATAAACATGTAATATGAAACAGGAAATGATGGGATTTTTGAACTTCAGCCCTACAAAGAAGAGATCTATCAAACTTCTCGATGGAGTGAAAGGGTTAATAAGGCCATCAAGGTTAGGAATCATGCTATGCTTATTTGAACATTTTCTTGGAAAAAATTGTTTCTTTCATATCTTCATACAACAAATATGAATTTGTGATCATAATTTCAAAGCTTTCTTTTATTCATACGGTATGTTTATTCAATGAATTAATCATCAGCATCTCAAAATAGGAAAAATATGTGTGTTGCATAAACTTTAACCAAGTGTAAGCACATATGCTCCATGTGTGCACATAAATCTACAAGCTATATTTAGAATAATGAATACTAAATATCTCAGTCATGAAATAGTTATTGGATCTTGTTTACAGTGAAAGAAACTAAGGTCATATTAGTTTTATTTTTTGTTCCCGGTATTCTTTGATAGGGTGGAGGGTAGATGGGGCTTATAGGCAACTTTTAGCCACATAATCGATAGCCTTTCCTAAAACTTCTAAATTGTATCAGCTCAGCACAATATAGACTGGCATGGCCCCAAACTCCAGGATTTAATACAAGAACGTGCTATTTATTTCAAAGACGTATTTTACAAAGTGGATTACACACTTTCCAAAGTATTTTGAAATAATTGTCATAAATATAGATTCTATGTAGTTAAAAATACTCTGGTTAGGTTGAGGTTACTTGTTGAATCTAAGTCTAACAAGAAAGTCCTTCTCAAACATAATCTTCTCTAACACCCGACGAATAGATAATTTATACATCAAAACATAGACCTAGAACCCTTTAATAGGTCCAAGTAACCCTAAATCTTTTATATAACCTGTCTTTTGTACAATTAATAAGAAACTTTACTAGGATCAAATTATCATCTTTAGTTACATACTAAGTACTTGGCTCTTAGTACTAAAAATATTAAATATAAGAAAGAGAGTCTTTTTACCTTTCAAAAAAGTTGTCTTTAAGAATGATAAGGAAAGTGATAGCAAAATAATGATCTAATGAAACCAAAATAAAAGATGATGTATGCACTAGTAAAGTTGAAGTGCTGCTTAAACAAGTGGCATTATATGCCTTCCAATTCATCATTTTGTAAACATTAACATGAGTCATTTTTATATCTTCATGAATTTTTAATGTTTTACCTTTCTTTTTTAAATGCTGTACAACTTAATCTCTTAATTCAAATTCTAAGTAGTTTAGTTATTTACAAGATTCACTCTTGACCATGAAAGGCGAAACCATCCTAAACCGCCTGATTCGGGACATTACCGAACCATACCGAAGGCAGACCGACACGGTTCTACACCTTGGTTCAAGAAATCCAGGAGGGAGGGGGACAGGGAGAAGGAGAGAAAAAAAGAGGGAGAGAGAGGAGGGAGAAAGAGAGAGAGAGAGGCCGAGAGAGGGAGAGAGAGGGTTTTCGAGCCCCAATCTCCTCTAGCCGCACGAAAATAGGTCCGCGACTATTTTTGTGAAGCCGAATGAGATGGGGGCTCGGAAGCCCTCTCGGCCTCTCTCTCTCTCTCTCTCCCCCCTCCTACTCGCTCTCTCCCTCCCTCCCTCTCCCTCTCTGCCACTTTTTCTCTCTATCCTTCTCCCTCTCACCCTCCCTCCTCAGCATTGGCTATATAAGTTCAGAACAAAACGACACGGTTACCATACCGTACCACCAGACAACTGATATCAGATCTAGTACCGGTACAACATACCTTGCTCTTGACCTTCATACAGTAAGTCTTTTCGAATTAGCTAACCAATATTAATTTTTATTACTACCTCACATTTACAACCATCCAATATAAATGGAAAAGACTTATCCACCAACTTATTTAAGAGTCAAACAAACTAAGAAAAAAACCTAAATCATTTTGCCCATAGATTTTCTCCAATCAACTAATTAATATGAACTTGCACAACTATTATGCCTTTATAACTATCTAATGTAAAAGGATAAGAATTTCTTTCACCACCTTCTCTAGGATTTAAACATACTCAAAAGAAAAACTAAAATATTTTGCCTTGCAATCAACTTTTAAAACTTAATGAAGTGTCACATGAAGTTAGAATCTAGCCATATTGAATAGTATCAGTAACTCATTTCTCACTATATTATAGAATATGTAAAATGAATAGGTAGATTTTAATACCTAAATAATGATATCTTAATTCACTAAATATATAAGAAACGACATAAAAATTGATCTAATAATATGGCATTTTCCTCTTCAATTATTCTATGACTAACATGATGGATTGCAAATTCTAATATATTATTAAAAAATTTATCAAGTTATACCAAGAGGATCGATCAATGAACATATATTTTTAAGTCAAAATTATTATTCTACTCATGATTTTGATTCAATTAGTTCAAGACCACATGCAAATGCAAAGAATTCTTTTCTACATTTTTATTTTCTATCGTAATATTAATATACTTTATTGCTGGAAAAATATTATTATTGTGATGAATAATAAGACTTCATAAACATGTTTCTTCTTTTCTTTCCATATACTTAAACACTCTATTAGAAAAATATTTGAAACGATATTTTTCCCTACAAAAATTGATATCTGTAAACCATCAACAAAGCACGAAAAAGGTATGAAATCAATCTATTGACAACTTGATGAGATGAAAGATACTGAGTTACATGAATTTTCATAATAAAACAAGATATTCATTTTTTAAGTTTGAAAAAAAAATATTCTGATATTTTTATTGAATTTTGAGATAAAATATTTAAAGATTTAATCTATATAATTAAAAAATTTAAGATGACATTTGATTAACAAAGAATTTATGTGATATTGTCCTTTTAAAATTCAAAACTACAAAACACCAAATTTGTTAGCTCCTATAGAAAACTACATAACTCGTCTTTCTGCATATACTGCTTTAAACCTTTAACTAAATTATCTTTTCTGATATGTCGTTTGATGATACAATAAACTAAACAATTTTTAGGAAAAATTTTTCAAGCATTGACTACTCAGTTGTCGAATGTGAATTAGTATAACAAAGATTTTACATAGTGTTTACTTATAACTTTGCATATCAACATCCACGAGAATCTATAAATAAAATATTATTGGAGAAAAGGTCTTGAATTAAATATGTGAATTGAAGAAAAGAATTTTTTATGGGCACTGGACTTATTAGTTGCCCTAGTTCACAAATAAGCTTAGATGGATATGCACGTGCTAGTTTTAATAACAACAAATGTAGAGCGATGCCATTTTTTCATTATCCTACATATAGTCATTTATATTAATTACTGATATCATGATCCTAATTTCTATAACTAATCAGCCCTTGTGATATTGGATGAGGCAAATTATAGATATGCCATATCTAAACTGATGTAGAGCCAATTTGATGAACCGTTAGAACAATTGAGTTATGTCTAAATTGAAGAACATAACTTATTTGATAATCTTAGTCAACTTTTAATTTAATTATGTTATATGAATTCTTATAGGGCTTTGCACAATCTTTCCTTCAAAATATGAAACCTTACAATATTCAGAAAACAAATATCAGGAAATTTTTATTTAAGTTTAAAAATGAATGTGAACATAAACTTATATGATTGAAGCTATGTATTCATTCTTATCTATTGATATTAAATATTAATTTTGAATTGATTTGCATAATATAAACTTATATATCTAAAATTATTAATTCAATTTTATCTTACAACAAATAAATGTCTTATTATCAGGATGACACTTGTTCTTGGACCACCAGGATCAGGAAAGTCAACATTATTGAGAACTTTGTCAGGAAAATTGGATCCCACCCTAAAAGTAAGTAATAATTCAGCACTTTTGCTTCCTAAATGATTATCATGAATCTTAATTTTGAAATGCTTATATCCATATATTTCTTTTAGTAGTTTAATTGGTTCAATATTAATTTTTTCCCTAAACCTACATATGCAACTAGTTCACTGGAAGAGTCACATATAATGGTGAAGAACTTAGTCCTTCCACCCCTCAATGCGTCAGTGCATATGTTAGCCAACATGACCTCCATCATGCTGAGATGACAGTGAGGGACACATTAGATTTCTCTGGACGCATGTTTGGAACCAGTAAAATATTTGGTAAGGATTATGAAATTTATATCTGTTCATCATGCTTAAAGATTAATGATGTGCTTCCATTGCTACATAAGCATTTTCTTTTCATGACAAATTCTAAGTTGTGTTCTAACATGTGTTTTACAGAAAGAACGGAATCATCATATGCTCTTGTTATTTACCTTTAAATAATCGAGACTTATATCAAAGTAATGCTAAAAAAAAAAGATCTTCACAGAATCCTAGTGGGATAATTTTTTTTTAAAAAAAAGGCATATTAAATATAGTGGGATAAACTTCAATATAAGATGTTTCCAGACAGACAGATGAAGCTTCAAGAAAGCAAGAAGAAGACACTAGAAAAGCATTGGAGAAGCAAGGAAGAGAAAACAATAATGTGGTGCTTTGCAGTAGCATTTAGAAATTAATGAGAAATATATCCAAAAGGCATCAAAACCTTTGACAAATAAATAATTAAGTTGGTGTTTCCTCCATAAACATACATTATATTCATGATGTACGTGCACAAAAGCATATGTGAAGACCAATAATGATATAGGTACCCATATTGTGATACACATATACACAATCATATTGAACTATACTACATGCACGCATTTAAAAATTTAAGCGGAAAAAGCTTTTTAAAAATTGAAAGAAAGCACTATAATTCAAAAACATTTATAGAAAATGTTCTTAATTGCGACTAGATTTCATTAGGCATTCATCTAATGTTTATAAGGAAAAAGTAGTGTTATATTTTTAGTAACTAATATATGTGTTATCGCTAGCTAAATATCAATTTACTTCTACTAAAAAAATCAAATTACTTGACTAGCATCATTTGGTAACTTGAATTAATTATTTGGTTGTGTTTATCTTAGAGATGTTGGGGGAAGCATTTGAAAGGAAGAATGGCACCATCAAAAACAAAATAGATTTGGAGAGAGATGCCATTATAAAGGTGATGGTTTAGTTTATCATTTCTTTCTTATGCTAGGCCTCATAATTAAGATATAGCATCTATCATACTGACTTTTCTTTTATGCCAATTTTATACAGGCCACCACTTGTGGAGAAAGCAAAAACCCTACAACAAATTATATCATCAAGGTATTATTTTTTAACATTTAAACTATTTTTAACTTCTTCATAAAATAAGAAATTTTTGGACTAAAAAACTTTTAATTTATTTAGCGCAAACATACTGCATTTAACTCCATATGAATGCATAACTTGAAAGGAGCACGACTTGCATAATATAATATAGAACATGATTCTAGATTCTTTCATGGTAAATAATAAAGAAAAATTACAAATGATTCTTCTAACATTACTAATTTGATAGTAATTAATTTGATATCATGAAAAGAAAAATTGACAATTGTTGTATCATCATGATAATCAAGTTTTTGAAGCACCATATCTTGATAGATTGTGGCTTAACATTACCCAACCTCAGAAGAAACTTGAAAATTATATTAGCCATAGGAAGTACCAACGTGAATTTAACACTGAACGATGCAGAGGTAATAACAAGAAAACATATTGGGCACTTCTTTAAAAAGAAAACCGCGATGAACACTTCCTATCGATAAAAGTTCTTAGAAAGAGGTGCAGATACTCGGTTAGAAATTGTTGTAAGGACAATCAACAGTGACACGTGAAGTAGCTTCATAAAGAAGGTTTTATATTCTATTGATGATTGAGCAAGAAGATTTCAAATATGCATGTAGTTTCTCCAATATCACTAGAATAGAATCAATCGTACTTTATGTTAGATGGATATTTGTTTTGGAGTTCATTTTTTTTTAAACAAGCTCTGTGATTTTAAGTACTAGAGCCCAAGACTCCAAGATAAGCTTATGGACAAGGTTTGCAATCTTGGTATCAGGTACAGTACCAGCTTGGTACTGAGTCAATACGATATGGTACCATACCCCTTGATACTCGGTAGCTTCTACATACTAGCATGGTACTAGTTCACTATTTTTTGTTTTTTCAATTTTTTGGTGGTTATGATTATTTTGAGGCATAGGGATCTTGGAAATGTGAATTTAAGATTGTTTTGATGTTATTTTATTTCATATTGGTCCTGGAGACCTTATGATTGCTTGATGACATGTTATAAACCACCTCATTCAGTACCATGAATTACATAAAGTGGATCTACATTTTTTTAAAAAAATCATATTTTTAGACATATAAGTGACTTTATAATTTAATTTCACTTAATGCATGCGATAATTTATAAAAAAAAACAAAAAAAGCATGTCCTAGAAAACATGTCCCAATTACCAATGCATTGTCATATTTTTCATGATTTGTAGTTGCATTAATAATTTTTTAGAATTAAACACTTAAAATTTGATAATTTATATTGTAATGCAAAAAATGGCTGGATTACTTCAAAAAATACATCTAAATTATCTTCATAGAATAATAACCTTTAATTTTTCAGTTTTAATAAATAATTTTAATTTAATTAAAAATAATATTTAATTATAAAATAGTATAAGATTAATTTTAATTTGGATTAATGTAGAATCCTACTTAATTTTAATGGATTAATGTAGAATCCTACCATGGTACTTCATATATATTTTCATCCTATAGATGTCTTAATCACCACTAATTTTTGAAATTTATTTGAGTTTGAACTTAAATCTGGGTAGCCATAACTATGTCTAAATTTAAATAAATTGTTGCCAAAAAAGACAACTAATAAGATACACAAGCCCAAACATACTACCTTTTCAATTTAAGATATTGTTTTTTAACAAAAAATATTTTTTAATTAAAAAATTACATGATCAGCAAAAAACATGACTTCTTCGGTGCATATATTACCATAAAAGAAAAAAGGAGAAGAATGAAAAGGAGAGAGGGGATTATCCTAATCTTGGCCTAGATTGGGGCTCAAAACCACAAAAAATCCTTTCTCCCCTGATTTTCCTCACCCTCCCATCCTTCCTTCATGTTCTCAGCAGAAAAAAGAGGAGAAAGGCATTAAGATGTTCCTCCTTTTTTACTCACGGGAGGGCTCGGAACCGACTTGAACCAAGTCATACCGAGAAGAACCAACGGTTCAACTCTGTTTGGACCAGTTTGGACTGAGTTTCGAACCAAACTAGCAAACCGACCTGGTTTTTTATCAGTTTGGTTTGGTATACCCTAAGATGGGCGGTTCAAGTCAGTTTTGCAAACCTTGCTTGTTTGAAAGCTTTTATGTAAGAATTTACAAAAATCCAAGACTTCAAGAAAAGCTTGAGGAAAAGCTCTCCTATATAGAAATTTAGCATAAATTGATGGCCTCTTGTAATGATTCTATAGCAAAGTTCACAATCCAAGTCAAACTAAAGATGAAATTATTCTTAAAAGTAGTCCATTTTGAGAAAATGACCAATAATTCCCAATATAAGATATTCAAACTGATCACCACTTTCATTTAAGCTTAACAAGAATCAATAACATATCGAATAGTTGTCGACTAATAAACATTGCAATGCAATTATTACAAAGTGATTGTATCAGTAGTATTTGTTTTGTCTTTAATATGTCAATCTAAATAGAATTTTATTAACTTTTTTGGGCTTCTTATAACCTATTATACTCTACAGATGCTTGGCTTATATGAGTGTGCCGATACCATTATAGGAGATGAGATGAGAAGAGGAATTTCTGGGGGGCAAAAGAAAAGAGTGACCATTGGTACGTGCTTAATTAATCTTACTAAGTTTTCTCATTATAATTGTGTAATAAGATTGCTCTTTTGATAGGAGCTTTATTTCTTCCTCAGAGTCTGTTTTAAAAATATTAACAAGTACCCATGTTTTTTGCAATATTACAGAGAACAATATAACCTATTGGCATTGTGAATTTGTTATTTACATAAAACTAAAAATATTATTACTATTCTAGTGATTACTAAGATACTTATATGTAGTAAGTGACCTAGCACAAGGCTTGAATAGATCAGTATTAGAAAGTAAGAAATTTTTATCAAATAAATTAGTTCTTCTTGAAGAAGTTACATATTAACATCTTAGCATGGTTCTTGCTTCTCCCCTTACAATTTAGTTATGTTTATACTCAATTCAATTAGATAATATTATACTTACATATAAATTATTTTATTGACAAATAGAAGACAAATATTTAACTAATATGGTTCTCTCTCACTCTCTCCTTATGCATGTATTTATGTAAAAGAAGACTCACCCTCCATTTGTGTGTATGTACATATGTAAATCAAGTTAGACAAACTAGTTAGACTAGATTAGAATAAAAATAAATGCTTACAACATCCAGTTCATTTAGGAACCGAGAATATCAAATTGGTGAAAGTTAATTAAAGAAAAGTACCACCAATTATTTTAGCCATTTTAGTTTAACCATGCCATTTCACTTTGTTCTCTTACATAAATAGTGTGCTTCTGCCCATATTAAATTATCACAGCTACTATAAGTACAAGAAGAAAGCATGTCCTCAAGATAAAATACAAAATTTAAAGTTAGTCATTGAAGTAACATTAAAAAATTCATAAGTAGTTTTTAAAGAAGAGATTTTGTTATGACAAAAGACTAGGTTCATTTTTTAAATAATGATCATATATCACACTTATTAGCACTATTTGTTATTTCTTCTACACAAAAGCCGTTAAAAAGTTCATGAAGGTTAGTAATAATAAAAATAGCAAAAAAGAAGGCATAATATACTTCAAGATTATATGGTAAAAGTTTATATAGGTACCACTAAACTATACAAAATTAATTATAAGTCCTTATGATTAATTACTATCTAGATCAGAGTTGTGATGCATTAAAAAACTAATTCAAACATTAGTTGGAGGCTAGGTTTGCCATCTCAACACCGGACCTCGTATCGGTGCCATACTAGCACAATGTCGGTATGGTACAGTACAAATTTTTTTTTTTGCATACCGAATATCAGTATGCCATCTGTACCGGGTGCCGGTACCATAACCGATACGGTATGGTACGTTCCGTACCGTCTGTTTTGGGCCGGTACAGCGTACCATGCTTGAAAGTGTCATATGGAAGGAAATGGACATGTTCAAATGGCTTTTGTTGTCAAAAACTTACAATCCAAAACATGATGGCCCTGAGCAATCAGAATTTCATGTTTAAATCACAATCAGATGGTATTCAAGGTCTAATCCATATTAGAAATCTTAGGATCATATAAATTATAAGATCATATGAATTATAAGACCAAACTTCAACATGTTATTAACATATTGAACAATGTTGAATGTCCATTTTATGATTAACTTGACCTTTTTAATTGCATTTGTTATTCATGAGCTGATGAGCCTATATATCATAAGACTAACAATCCAATTAAGTTCTAAGATAAACATAAAGGAAAACTGGAAGGTCAAGGAACTAAAAGCTAAAAGCAAAATTTCATATCCTTACAATGTTCTATTTAAAAGATGCATATATTGATATATTTGGAGTGATAAATCATGGTCTATTGAGTATAAAAAATTATGGTTTACTTTGCCTGCGGAAGCATAAAAGCTCCCACCTATGATGCCATAGGTTAACTATAGGACAAAAGAGAATTAATTTTCTCTTTTAGAAGGAAAAGGAAAGGAAACAAATTTACATATAAAGTCTGATAATGATGATGGAAACATCGTCAGTTATTTTTATTTGTTCTTTGGGCCTGAGCCATCATATTTCCTTCTTTTTTTTGAAATTAGGAAAGGTTATCATACTGACCTGTATCACCGTATATGCATATATTTTATACCTAGACATGCTTGTTCTACTGAGAAGCCACATGCAAAGCAAAGAGCCACATCTCTCCCCCAAAAGCCAACAGAAGAGATAGAGAGAGATTGGACATCCACCTAGAGTTTTTGGTAGTAAAGAAATCATGATAGTTCCTAATAGGCTTGGCCCTGAATAAGATTTAGCACAATTAACATTCTCTCCCCTCCTGCAACAAAAAAAAGGTGCGGGGAAGGAATATCAGTTCTTTCCTCCACTCCACCTCGGCTGTCTGTTTGAATCTCATCTTTCCAACCACTCACCACCTAAAGCTTGTAGCCCCCCACCTCTCTCTCTCTCTCTCTCTCTCTCTCTCTCTCTCTAATTATGTATGTTCTGTTTACTTGTGTGTTAAATAATGAAAAGAAAATGTAAAGGTAACCAACATCCACTCTCTTTTTTTTTCCCCTTAATTTGGCAAGAATTCTCTCACGTTTCTTACCATTTCCTAAAGTCCCTCTCCAAGTTGGAATTTCTCTAAGATGCCCATGGCCCTCATTAAAAGTATGTAGTTTCTTTTTCTTCGTAGGTTTTTTGCTTTCCATAATATCTTTTTCAACTACCACGTGTGCTATTCTACTAGATTATGTTGCCCTAAAATGTGGATTTATCTTCTTTTTTATTTTACTGTATTCTTAGGTTTTTGAATTACTACGTTGTTGCACAATGGAACAATGAAATGATTTCTTTCTTAAATGTCTAAGTTTTTTATTTATTAAATTCACAAACATAGACATCTATATTATCATTTTCTAGAGTCCTTTCATAGTATTATAATATTATTGATTGTGTTGCCTACATAGAAAAATGTCCATGACTTTAGAAAGAATTTTTTGTGTGAAGAATTTTAATAATCGCCAATAATGAAAATTCTAAAAGCTTTTATTATCATGGCTGCTGCACATTTTCTGTGACCTGCATCAGAATAATCGTAGCTCTGCCCATCGGATAAACTATAAATGGGAACATGGTGGTGGAAATTGCATTTCTGATGTTTACATATAATTTCCTTTTATAATCATCCATTTGCTTTCCAATCAGCTCAATTCTGATTTTTATTTCTTTTTTTCTTTCAAAAAAATTGGAAAGAATCATATGATCTCATCCAATGCGGTCCAACCCCCTCTATGATATGCAAGTTGATCCTAATCCTAACCAAGGTTAGCCGAACTGGTACCAGGACCCATACCGATCGGCTCCCAGTTCAGTATCGTATCGATATACGGTATGCTATAGCGTGCTGGTTCCGAACAGGCACACCGTTTTTTTTCGTTTTTTAAGTTTTAATAAAAAGTAATCATTTTTTTGGTTTTTTGAATGATTTTAAGTCTAATTTGATGTTTCTTTTTGTTTTTTGATGTTTCTATCACCCCAGTACACCCTAAATGATGCTTCTTGATGTTTTGGAGTCATTTTTCTGCGTTATCGTGGCATTTCTCTGAAACAATGCTACCTTGGAGAGGCAAAAATCTAGCAAATTCGTATTATTGGGTTTGCTACCTTCAGCCTTCTGTGTTAGCATCAGGCCGAAACCAAAATGCAAAGAAAAAAGCCGGCGATCTTGGCTGTGCACGCTAGGAGAAGCAACATAAAATATCCAAAAATCAATTAGTGAGATATAAAACATATAATTATACAATCAATTACATGTATTTAAAGTATAATATACATACCTATATCTAGAATTCCGTCAAGTAACAATGTCTTTGTAGATATCCAGATCATTAGCATAATCAGAAGCACATCAGCTCACCCCTCTAAACAAGCGGCATTGTAATCATATTCGCTCATCCCATAAGGAACGACTCTGGGTTATAACTGGTCTCAGATCTCTCACTGAAGCTCCGGCTCTAAGAGGTGTCCTCTGGCTAATAATACAACTGTGGAGGGACCCATCCGACTATATCGGCAATAAAATCCAACCCATAAGGTGCTCCGAGCTGTGTAAAATAGTAGCGACTAAAAAACAATGCCTCAAATACACCATGTCCATATTCATATGGGTCACAAGCTGCTTGTGGATGCAGGTAATAGAATCTAGCAAGGTCCGCCGTACCGGTACCGGTCGGCGTACCGGTGGCGGCCTAGATCGGTACGAAACCGGTCCTGTACCGGTCCGTACCGGTGGCGTACCGGTCCGAACCAGTTCCGTACCGATCCGAAGGTTCTTCAACAA
This sequence comes from Phoenix dactylifera, assembly GCF_051530095.1. Taxonomy (NCBI): domain Eukaryota; kingdom Viridiplantae; phylum Streptophyta; class Magnoliopsida; order Arecales; family Arecaceae; genus Phoenix; species Phoenix dactylifera. Next base: position 9,202,997 of record NC_143205.1, read on the forward strand.
TAAACTACCGGTACCGGATTCCACGTTGATCCGGTACCGGTCCCAGGCCGGACCGGTACGGCAGACCATGAAATCTAGCATGCAACTTGAAACTTGATACGTCTATGGATCCTACTCTACATACGAGATCATTTGCAGTTGCATGGTATCCTTCTGAACGACCTCGAAGAGCCTGTCTCCTATATACAATCGTATCTTCATGGGCTCTACCAACTTGTACACCGTAGTTTCTATTCTGTGTGGCTTGCATAAACTAGGACTTACTGATGAATCGAAAATCACCCTGCGGTTGTATCTCATAAACAGTGGAATCTACCTATTGCTCTGCATCTACCCTAGTCTCACTGGCTATGAAATGGCCGATCGTGGAGGCAATTCTAACTTATCAAGCTCCAACTTCTGTTGCTAGCCCACAAGCGATCCGATCATGGGATCATCCTCATTCTGAACAAAAGCATTGTAGATCGGATCTGTGTACTTCAGCTCTACTTCTTCCTAAATGCATTTCAGCCTCAACCTCATATTGTAATAAACATATACGAGGTCATTAAGGCACCTTTGTGGCAAGATGGTTCCTCTACTTGCTATGGATAAGGACGAAGGTAGACCAGTTGCGCTCACAACCATCCGACGAGACCATCTAAGAGAGGATCCAAATGGCTAGCCGTTTAAGATTTTTCACCGACAAACCAAAATGCATCCACCATTCAGCTGCAAAAGTACTAAAGAAAATTATATATAAGATAGTATCATATTAGTAACTATCTAACATTAAGTAATACTTATCGTTGATCTCTAATAGACTTGGATTCATGCTTTTTTTACTTACGACAACTATCGAGACTCCAAAGCTGTCAGTGCCCTCCCAAAATATTTTCTTCTATAAAAAAGATACATGTTATAATATGTTAATGATTAAAGACATGAGCTAACTTACCTATGCTACTTAAGTTAACTTACCTCTTATAGACATAGGGTCGTGACTTACGGATCAAGCTCCATCTTGTAAATCATGTAATGCAGGACGACCAGAAGTTTCTCATCTATATCAATCCCAGGTACAATGTACTGGAACCTCAGGTTCATGTATGGTTACCATAACAATGTCTGTGACATAATCTCTCTTAAAATGTATAGTATGTATATAATGTAAATCGACCCCGTCATGTTGTAAGGAACCCGAAGCCAAGGGTCATGCTCAAGGTAGTATAGCATATATGCTAATATAGATCATGGTGACTGAAGTCGATTGGCAAAAGTAGCGGCAGTAGCAATATTAGAAAGACGATAGAGAACGGCAGCATTAGAAAAAAAATAATAATATAATAGTGGTTTACAGTATGATATCAGAAGGACTGAAGGACAAACATTTCATGTAGGCAATTAGTGGGCCCATCGCTGGCATTAGGTATCTTATGACACCTACACCGCTTGATTAGATCAAATATAGGGATGAAACTTTCCAAAAACTATGCAACAGGAAAAAGTGAAAATGCTCTAGCCAATAAGGCTAAGTGGCATTATGGGTGAAATTTTATATAATTTATCCAAAAAAATCTACTTAATATCAAAGTTCGCCTTCTCGGTACCAGACCCCGTACCAGTGCCATACTAGCATAGTATCGGTACGGTACGCAGTTTTTTTGGCATACTGAATGTTGGTACGCCACTAGTACCAAACCAGTACTGTACGGTACGTTCGGCACCATCCGATTCGGTACGGTACGACATACCATGCTTAATATTTTCAATATCTGATCCAGCTTGAATTCCACTCATTTCCCTCCCTCCCCCTCTCACTCTCTTTTCTTCTCTTTCCTTCTCCTTCTTGGGCGACGATGTCTCAGTTTTTTTGCCGGAATCGTCCCGGTCCGCCACCGGTATGGCTTGAGAAGCCTTGAACCGGGTGGTTTGGGACGATTCCGCCAACCTTGATTATATGATTTATGGCTAAGTGGCATTATGAAAAAAAAATCCTTGAAAGAAAAAGAAAATGGTGTAAAACAGAGAGATAAAGAAGTATGAGCGAAAATAACATAACAATGTAAAGTACTAAGAAAGGGGGGAAAGAAAACAAAAGATGTAGATAGCCAAACAATCTATCTATTATAAATGTACGCGATCATGTCTAACATGAACTCACTAGAATAATTGAATGATTAAAATACCCCTTTGGTGAGGCAAGTCAATAACAATGCATAATCTACTTTTAGAAGCCAAATAAATTGTATCTGAAAATATTCTTAGGGGCCATACCTCACATGACATTTATGCAAATAGAATAACATATAATAAAATTTGAACATAAATTATAGTGACTTTCTACATAAATAAGATATTTAAAATTATTTTTAGATTCATCTATTTATTTCATAGAATATAAGTTTGTAACGTTTTAATTTATCAAAAAATAAATAATGAATTATATGAATGCCTTACCAAAATAATTGTTTAATCAATTTAAAGATTCAAGAATTACATTAGATTTTTTTAAACAAGAAAAACATTTAAAGTGAAAATCCAAGCACAATTTAAAATATACCGTGATCGTATTAACTATTTTATCTTGTTTCAGTATAATGGCAAGCACTAAATAAACCATCTATTCATTTTTTTTATATTTATAGTGTTTATGTTTTTCAATTTTTAAGATGTTACAACCAATAGTCTAGATATAATCATTGTAAAGTTGATTAAAGAGAAATTCATATTGGGAAAAATAAATGATATTCTGATAAAGAATCTATTCGGGAAAAATAGCAAACCATAGTATTATAGGCTTAAATATATTAGACTTATATTTGAAATTGGACAAAGAAAAGGAAATGGTATTGTGCACAAAAAATGTCAGCCTATATTTTTTTTTACTAGCAAGAAAATATATCGATCAAATTTAGGAAACAACATCAATAAAGTTACATGAAAATCATTAGTTTACTTTTTATCTATTTTTTATATAATGAAGAATGCATATATAAGGTTTTTATGTTACAGGAGAGATGCTAGTTGGCCTTGCAAGAAGCTTCTTTATGGATGACATATCGACTGGTTTAGATAGCTCCACTACCTTTGAGATTATCAAGTTTCTCAGGCAAATGGCACATTTACTGGATCTTACCTTAGTCATTTCCTTACTTCAACCACCACCCGAGACATTTGAATTATTTGACGATATAATCCTTTTATGTGAGGGACAAATTGCTTATCAAGGCCCTCGGGAGAATGTTCTGGAATTTTTTGAGTTAATGGGTTTTAAATGCCCAGAAAGGAAGAATATAGCAGACTTTCTTCAAGAGGTACTTGTTTATGAACTAGTTTATTACTCTTTAACTATGATTCTTGACATTTTATAGCAGTATTTTACATTATATTGTTCAAAGTTTGAGTTCACTCTATCAATCTTAAATGTTTTTGTAAACTATGAATTTTGCTCTTAATTGAAATAGCTGGTGAAAAATAATTTATCAAGCTAGTCAGATGTACTCTAAATAAAAATATATTTATGTAAATTATTTTCTTTAAAAATCAACTAAAACAAAAATAAAAAGTAAGATCAAATACAACTAAGTTCATGTTTTAGCTAATGTCATGATGCTGTGACAGTCTAACTTCAGTCAGGAACAGCAACACAATGTTCTACATAGAAAAGTCAATGTCATAATATGCTATTAGGTTAGCAAAGGTTTAGTCAGATGCAGATTTATTTCGTATTTAATCTGATAGGATGATATGCAGTGAAGACCCACATCCATTAATTAAATGGACCAAAAAGTGTCAGCAGCTAAATATTTAATAAGATGCAGAAACAGATCCACATGTGCTTATATAGCAAGATTCGTTAGACATATCCTTTCATATAACTGTTTAAGTAGTAAAATGAAATTTCCAATCAAGTGTTAATCAGAGTACTATATTTTGTTATCTCTCTTTGTGCTGTAGAATTCTACTGATAATAACACAAAAGCACTTAACTAGAAACCTACCAGTTGAACTTAGTCCCTAAACCAAACACTTAGATGCAAACAGTCCACCAAAAAACCCATGCCTGTTATAGTTTTATTCAGTTAAACATCATGTAACATGTTTCCCTCGATTTTCTACCTTAACATAGTAAACCTGTCCGACAAACAACCTTAGCTAAATTATAAAGCTCCAATGCATTGACAAAGAAAATTCAACATTGCAACATATTTAGTTATCCATGATTACCATACTGTATCATACACCACTTAACAGTAGCTTACTCCTTTCAGAAACATGAACATGAACGATCTTTCAACACCACTATGTAAGCCCCCTCTTTTGTTAACTTCCCAAGGGGTTCATGCTTCAATACGTTGTTGCACACTTGTTTTTCATTTTTGTCCTCATTCATCTTTCACTTTCCTCACAAGAAGGTACCAATTACCTTCTCCCTATCAACTATTTGGGTATCTTATTCAAATTCCCATGCATCTCTTGGATCATTCCAACTTGTCACACAATACTAACTGTTACTTTTCCTTAACTTTCAGTAACTGCCAGTAAACTCTTTACTGATAAAGTGCAAAACTGCCAGTAAAAATTTTAGAAAGCTATTTGACATTCTTTAAGGACTTCCAGTAACTTCCCCCAAGAAAAACCCAAAACTTCTGATAAAGTCATTTAATTATCATCTTAAAAACTTCAAATTTCTTTAAAAAAATTGTGGTTAAAGTTAAACCATGATCGGCTTAGTCATTTAATTATCATCTGATAATGGGTTTGCATTGACTGAATTTATCAAATACTCATCTGTTAACATCTGAAACCATTTTAACATTTGCTGCTAAATTATGGACAGGTCACTTCAAGAATGGATCAAGGACAATATTGGGCTGGTAATCAACGGGAATACCGATACCTTTCAGTTGGCAAATTTGTAGAATCCTTTCATTCTTCTCATCTGGGTCAACTTCTAGAGGAGGAGCTCTCCAAACCAAGTGACATTGCAAACAGCAATTCATCAACTAAAATCAATGACAGCCATAAAATCTCAAAGTGGGAAGTTTTCAAGGCATGCTTCTCAAGGGAACTGTTACTCTTAAAGAGGAATTTCCCAGTGCATTTATTCAAGATCATACAGATAACACTGTTGGCAATTGTGATCATGACACTTTTCCCCCGAACAGAAATGAATCACCAGTCAATCATGGATGGGAACAAGTTTCTTGGAGCTATCTTCATTGGCGTAGTAATAGTGAAGTTCAATGGCATGACTGAGCTGGCAATGACAATAAGGAGACTTCCCATTTTCTACAAGCAGAGAGAATTGTTACACTTGCCTGGGTGGGCACTCCTTCTTTCAATTTTCGTCCTTAGTCTCCCAATGTCACTGGTAGAGACAGGTATATGGACCTGCTTAACATACTTTGTTATTGGCTTCGCACCATCAGCAGTTAGGTATGACCGTATGAGTCATTTTTTTTACCACTCCAATTAAAATAGAAATGAAATAAAAACTAAAATAGGCATGTTTGCAATGTTCTTCCCTTGGTTCTTGTAGGTTTTTTCAGCAGTTTCTATCACTTTTCTGTGTGCATCAAATGTCGATGAGCCTTTTCCGTTTCATTGCTGTATTGGGAAGAACACAAGTAATGGCAAACACCCTAGGGTCTGCAACTCTTATTGCAGTATATATACTTGGAGGCTTTATCATATCAAAAGGTCAGTTGTTTATTCTTTGCAAATTTGGTGAAGCAAATTATAACAAAAATCCAAGAATGTCATTTGATGACTTAAGGACTCACCATTTCCATCCCGACTAAATTTGTCTCTTCAATCAGACAATATCCAACCATGGCTGCTTTGGGGATACTGGGCCTCTCCCTTGACCTATGGACAGAATGCAGTAGCACTCAATGAATTTCTTGATGAAAGATGGAGAATGGTAAGGTCTCATTTATCCTGGCACATAAAAAGTTCTGTAAAGTTAGACGTGCAGCTTCGCATGGATTAATAATAGATCACATTCCAAATAGAAATACAAAGAAAGTCTTGTCAGACTCATTATTTTGAAAAATCAGTTCAGAAAAAAGGCTGCAATTGAGAATCGATAATAGTCTTTGACAAAATTAAATTATTAGAACATATGAAAAAATTTCTCATGATCTTCTCTTATATTTGGTAAACAATGATCTTTTCTTTTGACAGAAAGTACATTATGCATACGTTGATGCTGACACTGTTGGGAAGGCTGTCCTCAAATCGAGAGGGATGCTCACAGAATGGTATTGGTTCTGGATATGTGTGGGAGTTTTACTCAGCTTCTCTCTTACCTTCAACATTCTCAGTATATTTGCTTTAGAGTTTCTCAACCGTATGTATTCTTTACTTCACCATGTGTTTTACATGCTTTAACATATCACAAAAGAATAAAGCTAAATAGATTTGAGGATTTCTGATCCCAATCATTAACTTTTTGCAGCTCCACACAAGCATCAAGTCATCACTGGTGCTAAAGCTGGGGGCATGAAACAAAACAAAACAGCTGATGAACAAGAAATAAATGGGACAGCACCAAGGCATGGAATGATTTTGCCATTTCACCCTCTGACCCTTGTATTTGACCATATCAATTATTATGTAGATATGCCTAAAGTAAATCCTCTTACTTTACCACCAACTCACACCAAGTATTCATTGAATCCAATATTGATCACAGTTTTTTCTCCTTATGGAACATATCTTTATTCCCGTGATCAGGAGATGAAGAAGCATAAAGTAAATAAGAAGAGGCTTCAGCTTTTACAGGATGTCGGTGGTGCATTCAGGCCGGGAGTTCTAACTGCACTAATGGGAATAACTGGTGCAGGAAAAACCACATTGCTAGATGTTTTGGCAGGAAGGAAGACTGGTGGATTCATTGAAGGCAATATAAAAATATCTGGATATCCAAAAAAGCAAGAGACATTTGCTAGGATTTCAGGATACTGTGAACAGACAGATATCCACTCTCCGTTCGTAACTGTATATGAATCGCTACAATACTCTGCATGGCTTCGTCTGCCTTCCCATGTTGAAACTCATGAAAGAAATGTAGGTTCCTCAAAACATATTTCGTTCCCTTCTTTCCTTTGTTCATAGGAGGAATGCTTGTCTATTGTAATCAAAGTAAATCTAACCAGGACATTTATCCCCAACTTTAGATGTTTATAGAAGAAGTCATGCGCTTGGTCGAGCTAATGCCACTGAAAAATGCAATGGTGGGTCTTCCGGGAATCCATGGTCTGTCAGCTGAACAACGGAAAAGGCTCACAATAGCAGTAGAGTTAGTTTCTAGCCCATCCATTATATTCATGGATGAACCAACATCTGGTTTGGATGCTCGTGCTGCAGCAATTGTCATGAGGGCAGTGAGAAAGACAGTGGACACTGGGCGCACTGTTGTTTGCACAATCCATCAGCCAAGCATCGAGATTTTTGAATCTTTTGATGAGGTAGGTACTAGTTTTGAATTTTGATGATTTACATTCTAATAATCACAAGAGGAAGATAAGAAATAACATGGTGCAGTAAGAGCTATAAAAATAATAAACAGAATTATTAATTCTTCTTAGGTAAAATATGAAGTTAACATCAAGCAAGAGGAGAATATACATGCTTAGACAAGAACCAACTAACATGGTTGTGCAAAATTTCCTCTTAAGATCCAAGCTAATGAAATGTGTCCTATGATACTCCTATCTATTGTAGTATACTTGGACTTTTCAATGTCTACATGTGGACTGATTTTACATTGACAGAAGACTACTTGAAACCAAAAGAATCTCGGACTTGGGTTCAAATAAGGGAAGAAAATATCATAAAATTGGGCAAAGAAAACCCTGAATTATTAACATCATAGAAAGGATTGCAATCTTGGACCGTACCACCTAGTACTGGGTGTATGATACCATACTAATAGGATACTGTGACTCGGTATGCCCCCGTATCTAGTGTCACCGAGGTATATATTGTACCAGCAATCAGTATGGGATGTACCAGTTGGGCACTAGTACGTGGTCCAAAATTGAGATTGCAAATCTTGCATCATGTAGAATAATATTAAAAAATCTCAAAGCTTCCATGGCTGTGACTGATATTTTACCATGCCCATATAGTCTCAAAATAAGATAAGGTCATCAATACTACAAAAATGCTCTAATATTAATTATTGGCTTTTCTATTGACTATGCTTTGCAGTTACTACTAATGAAAAGAGGAGGGCAGCTCATTTACAGTGGTTCTCTAGGCCCTCTATCTCGTAATATGATTCAGTATTTTGAGGTAAGATCATTTCGGTTGCATCTCTTTGCTTTTAAAATGGAGAGAAGATGGACAGGTGACTTTGAGCCTTTCTGTGCAGGCAATCCCAGAAGTTCCTAAAATCAAAAATGGCCAAAACCCAGCAGCATGGGTCTTAGACATTACTTCTCCTGCCATGGAATATAATATTTGCATAGACTATGCAGAGATCTTCCGCAACTCTTCTCTATACAGGTAAGCTAATAAAAGGGTAAAAAATAACAGTGAAGATAAAGAAAACAAGATCATCATTGATTGGATACTTTATGTCACAGAGAAAACATGGAACTAGTTGATGAGCTGAGGAAGCCAACGCCAAATTCACAGGACCTGCACTCTCCATCTGGATATTGGCAAAGTTCAAAATCTCAGAGCATGGCATGCTTGTGGAAACAGCATAGATCATATTGGAAAAATCCAGAACACAATGTTGTTCGTTTTGTAACTACAATTGCAACTTCACTTCTTTTTGGCATAGTCTTCTGGCAAATTGGTTCCAAAATGTGAGTTCAAAAATCAAAATAAAGTCTCTAGTCCCTGCTTCTTGATTTCAAAGATCTTAACTTGGTTCTTTCACTGAACAACAGTACCGAGGAGCAAGATATTTTCAACATACTAGGAGTCATGTATGCATCAGCACTGTTTCTAGGCTTCGTAAATGCCAGCATAGTGCAGCCTGTTGTGGGGATGGAGAGAACTGTATTCTATCGAGAAAGATCAGCTGGGATGTACTCTTCCATGCCCTATGCTATTGCTCAGGTACTCGGCTGTCCGCATTCATTTTATACTGAAGTAAATGATTCTACTGAAAGTTTAAGCTTGATGAATCATTATGGATAAAATGTTTTCAATTTTCTGTGAGAAGCCAAAACATATAGAGGCCAACTGAGCCTTGTTTTTCTTGTTTTAGAGTCCATTTTGATAGTTTTTAGTGAACGAAGTACCTTTCTAGGAATCATATCAACATTCAAGCACTCTTTTAGTTGTAAATTTAATTTGAAAAGAAATGGCAGCATTTTGATCCGATTTTTCTGTCATTTCATAAGTTGTAGAAAATGTTTATTACATTAACTAGTTTCATCTACTGGTACCAATCCATTTCAACCAAAATAAATACTATCAGTAAGACAGTGATACCAATACACCCCTGCACCAGTATCATACCTGCCAAGGTTTGTCGTAGCAGGCCGAATCGGATAGTACACTCCGTATAGTACCGTACCAGTTCGGTACTGGTGCCCGATATGGGAGAGGTACCGGTACTTGGTACGAAAGGCGTACCGACAGTCGGTATGCTGAAAAAATCCTGTATCGTACTATACTGACATAGTGATCGTATGGTACTAGTACAAGGTCCGGTACTGAGACGGCGAACCTTGATCCCAGCAAATGGTATTTCACCTCTATCTTATTATCCCAGAACTAGGAGACATACCATGTAACGGCACAACCATACGTACCAGAACACGTAAACCTTGATCTGCAGATTGAGGTATTTCATTCCAGTAGCATGATGTGCTAGCATTGCCAAAATAGGTTATGGGTTATTCCATGTTATGCCAATGCTTGGCACATGCTAGAAAATACCATGTGCCCAGCACTAGCATGAAGCCAGTACCATGCTGGCAATCATATTCTGATAAAGTATTGACATGATAAGTATTCTGATGCACTGTGTGTGCTCACCTGCACTTTTCTTCCAATATCAACAAATCATTTCACTTCTGACTAAATTCCTTTCCAAGCTGGCTATGGCCAAACTAATTCTAGACATTGTTTCACCAAAATAGAAGGGGAAAAAATGTGAGCAATTATTTGCTTATACAAGTGGTAATAGATCTTTATTTGAAATGGCTTTACTGTTGTTCCAGAAATAATTTGAAGAATGGATAACAGAATTTGTTATCATACATAGAAGTCATGGTTCCTCTTTGGGAGATATTTTCTATGGTTTGTAATAGTAAGCAACACTGCCCCAACACAAGTCCTTAAGAACAGTGCTATTATCGATCAAATTAACTAGGAAAGTTTTTCAGAATTTCTTTTGAGAAAAGGAAGGGTCCCACCTGTATTATAATTGCCTTGGTCTGAATCTTGAGGATGATGCACCACTCAAGACTCGAACTTAAAACCTCCAGATCTAAGTTGAGGGGTATGACCACCAACATTTTGTAAGTAAGTCATGTAAAGAAAAAACTAGGTTCTTGTAGCATTGAGAATCAGAAATATCGGCTAATAATGTGCTACAAAATGACAAGAATTGCATTATGGACATACTAACACAGTTTTTGGCTAAAGGAATCTAGCATTATGAACCATCTTATAGATATTAGGCCATTTCTAACGATTGCTTTTTAATGTGTATATCATAGTTTTAACTTTTAAGTAATTAATCATTATAAAACTATGTTTACACAGTAATCATAAGGCAAGCTCAACACCATGGTTGAACAATAGTATGTTTCATGCACTCCACCTATCCTGTTGATACTATGAGAAGCTCCCTGATAGATAGTAGTCCACTCCAAGTCCAAGTACTGCCTCGCATAAAACTCTCTGTATTTGAAAGCATTGGATGGGCATGGAGAGCACCGCTGGCACAAGTGTCCTATTGCATGAGAAAGGTTTTAAGGGGGTTAATCATAGACCAGACAAGCTATCCCTGAGTTAAAACCATGATGATGAGACAATAGAGATTTACCTATCTTCGGTCACCGTCAACAGATCGCATTACCCTTTGAAATCATATGTACCATCCTTACTAGCCTCAAATTGATCTCGTCTTCTAGAGGATTGAGACTTGGGGAGCCTCTCATGGTGTAGGTTCTTCAATTTCCAGTCACATACCAGTTAATGCAAGAAAAAACATATGTAATTATCTTTTAAAAGAAAACCTAAAGATAAATTGGTTTTTCGTGATCATGTTTTTGATGCAATGCAACAAAATGATTTTGCATTATTGCTGCATGCAATCCCTAGAGCAGAGTACAATCTTCAAAACAAAAATAAAGTCAAAGAAGACTGTTGTGTGGAACAACTCTGAACCATCCAAAACTTAAGGTTTTTTAGGATAGTAGGGCGCTAAATTAAAAGGGGAGAGCAGAATATGAGTCCATAACATTGCAGATAAGCTCAAATAATGTGCATTGAAGCAACACATGCCAATGCAAGCCAAAAAGCAACGGTTCTTGGTCGGCAAGGGCATTAAAATAGTACAGACTGTTGCCCATAACTTACAGGCATGTATGTACCATAAATAACAAAAAAAATATGAACCAGAACTTACCACATAATGATTCATTGTTGTAAATCTCAAAAACAGAATCTATGTGATTAAACTATTAATTTCAGATGTAATATGGTGTAATTTCCTGAAAACAAACTCCTTTAAAGTTTGAACTGTATGCTTGCTACTCACTATTTATAACATCAACTAATCCGGAAGTTTAGAAGTTCTCTCATGCTTGGAGAAAGTAAATATATAGACTTGCAAATTACAAGGACGTTATAAACATTAAATAAAGGATTGTTCGTCTAACTCATTTCTGCAAAGTATTATGATATGATGAAGCGAGGGTAGGTCTTGGCGCAATGATAAAGTTGCTTCATTGTAATCTACATGTCACGGGTCTGAAACACGAAACAGCCTCTTCACATGTAGAGGTAAGGCTGCGAACATCTGACCTTCCCTAGACCCTGCAGTAGCAAGAGCCTCATACACTAGGACTCCTTTTACAATGACATAATGAAGCATTACTATAAAACTGAACATAATTTTAACAATCATGATCAGCATAAATTTCTATTAAATTTTTAAAAAAGAACAAAAATAATTGAACGGTGTTTTGATCATGATTGTTAGGGACACTCAAATGAACCAAACATTAAGTGCAGAATATCTCAAGATCCTCAAAAAATAGGATGGACTATCCCTTTACATGGATGGTCGGTCCTGTATGAACAGATTATTTTCCATGGTCCATCATAAAAGTGGGAATTTGGATTAAATACAAGAAATATCCTCCAATCACATGTATCAAATTTGTACTAGTATTGTGGCATCTTACTCATGAGGTATGTCATGAATACAGAGTCAAAGCTCTGATAGAAAAGAATGATATATAGTTAGCATAACTTCTTCTCTTTCAAGCTTTTGGTTGAAATGAAATCTGAATTAAATTTGGTTTTCATGTGCAGGTGGCTGTTGAAATTCCGTATGTTATATTGCAAGTGGTTATCTTCTCATTTATTGTATATCCAATGATAGGATTTCAATTCACAACAGTGAAATTCATTTGGTTCATGCTCTTCACGATGTTAAGTTTTATCTACTTCACACTTTACGGGATGATGACAGTCGCACTCACACCAACCCAGGAGATAGCTGCTATGCTCTCCTTCCTCATCTTTATCTTGTGGAATGTCTTCTCTGGTTTCATAGTTTCTAGAAAGGTACATAAATTCCCTAGCTTCACTATTATTTTTGCAAAAAGCCACACAGGATGCCACAATGACAGTTGACTGTGTTATTGCAGATGATACCACTTTGGTGGAGATGGTTTTATTGGGCTGATCCTGCAGCATGGACTGTTTATGGTCTAATGTTTTCCCAATTGGGTGACAGAGTTGAACTTATCCATGTCCCAGGGAGCTCAGATGAGACCATAAAAGAGTTTCTTGAGGATTACCTTGGTTTACAAGATCAATATTTCCCACTCATAGTAATCCTTCACATTGTAGTTATTGTCTTATTCTCATTTGTGTTTGGTTTCAGCATCAAACATCTAAATTTCCAGAAGAGATGATAATACTGAAAACAGACATTAAAAGCAAGGAGGAGAAGCATACTCAACTCATTTGAGTTCACTAGCAACTTCACCACAAGAGATTCAGATCTTCAATAATCTTTTTTTCCCTTTCCCTCTCAGTTCATCCAAAGGATAGATCATTGGGATCTAAAAATGTTTCATGCAGTGTAAAATGATTAGAGCATCATGTCAAAAATGTAAGTTCCTAATAAGCAGTAGATAAAAATTTAAGATGTAAATACAGAATTGTATCCCCCAAATGAAAACAAGTTGAAAAAGAATTGTGTGCAGACAAAAGAACTGGTGTAGCAATAAGTAAATAAGTACAGATTCTAGTTGCAGGCCTACTAACATATGAAAAAAATATGTTGCAAAGAATCATTCTTAGATCATTACCACTTGGTAATCTAATATTGTTTACAAAGGTGGAAATACAAACTAGACTTTTTTCTTCATTGAATCAACTTGACAACTCCATGACGGGATGACAGACCAGAAACATGGTGAAATGGCATATATAACAAACTAAAACTACTTAAAATAACTCAATTATTCTATAATTATAAAATAACTTCCATATAATTACAAGACATAAATAAACTCAAAACTTGGCCATTTTCTCAAATTGATTAAACAATTTGACAAAATAGTTGTTCCTGAACATAGGTCTGAGATGAACTTGAAGTCATGGTTTGCTATATCGCCCCGTACTGCCCGGTATGGGGCATACCGTACCGGGAGGAAACTGGTACAAAACTTAACTTTAAGTTAGTACAAGCCCCATACTAAGGCATACAGTCCCATATCGAGGTATACCGACATATACCGAGGCGTATCGACCTAATATCGAGGCGTACCGAGATAAAAATTTAAAAAACGGTTAACTACAAGAGTATGCCGTACCATACCGAACCGATAATATACAGATAAGGTATCCGATACCGAGATTGAGCACCTTGCTTGAAATAATTTGAGTTAAAGTTGACATGGTTAACTTTCAAGATGAATAAACAAGTTTTAAACTATTTTTTGTGGATAAATTATAAGAAACAAAGATGAAGAAACAGAGTTTAGGTTAAGAAAGATAATTGATTGTTTGATTTTCGGATGTTGATTAATATTTAGTGGATTCAAAAATATAATCCTATTGTTGTTCCTCTTGTAACCTTGATGCAGGTTCAGGTTTATAACTGAAAATAATGGGAAAACCTACTTATAGATTTTCTGTCACTTACATTAAAGGCCCATCCCTAAAATAAATGACAATCTAGGCATGTTTTTTTTTTCTCTCTATGGATCCCAATATCTTAATTCCAAGATCTTTACTTGAAAGCTCTTTGCTACAAAAGACAATTATCCTCAGCCCACCAGATTTCCGAATACAACACATACATATAAAGAGTTGGATTAATGTATCCCCATAAATTTGTTTCTATCTTGAACCTGGCAAGAGAGAAATTCATAAAATATCTAAATAAAAAAGATAAAAACTATAGATATACATCAAAATTATATGCACCAAGTGGGATTATACTAGGGTTTCAGTCAAAGATAGGGATAGTGGAAAAAGGACTAACAATATAGTAATTTCATAATTTATTGAATGAGGCTTCTAAATAAATTATTTAGAGAATCACAAGGAGTTCTATGAGGATTTGCATGAGTGTGTTTAGTCCTACACTAGGTTGTGTATTAGGGAGGTCTTGAGTACTTGAGGATGATAGTGTTATTTTGATGATTAACAAGTAATTATCTAGAGCATGCTATAAGTTAAATTGATACTTCATTTATAAGTTCATTACTCTCAGTACATTTGTTTAATTGAAAATATATATATGGTCTTGTTCATTTGGATGAATCTAACCTTGAGAATGCAGCAAAGTGTGGATTGAGTCGACCCATAGGTTGATTGGGTCGACCCCGGCACATCTAGGAATCATCTGGCACACTCCTGCAAAAACAGCACAAATGAACAGTGAGTTGGGTCGACCCAAGGTAAGCATGAGTCGACCCAACCTCCAAAGAACCTCAAAACGCAAAGGAAGAATGCTCACTGGATTCACTGAGAGGGTCGACCCACACAGTGGTTGAGTCGACCCAAGCTTGAGTCGACCCAAACTCTGAGAGGGTCGACCCAAAGGGCAAGACAGAAAGACAGACAGAAAACGGTTCTCTGGAATTACTGAGAGGGTCGACCCAAGAAGAATTTGAGTCGACCCAAGTGAACTTTGAGTCGACCCAAAGAATGGTTGGGTCGACCCATGGGAAGGAAGGCTGAAATTGAGGTTTCTGTGGTTACTGAGAGGGTCGACCCAAGAAATGGTTGAGTCGACCCAAGGCAAAGTTGGGTCGACCCAAGGACAGGTTGAGCCGACCCAAACACGGGCTGAACAGTAACGGCTAGTTCTGCAGATGTACTTTTTGTCCTTCCCAAGGCATGTAACGGCTAGTTTTTCAAATCTGACGAATGGGGCTTGTCCAAGGAAGGTTGAAAACTATTTAAAGGGGCACTATTCATCAGAATAAACAACTTTTGAGTGGGAAATCAAAGAATACACAAGAAAACCAAAGAGCCCTAATCTCCTTCATCAAGAGCTTCATTCAAGAATCAAAGAAAGGGATTGAGCACATTCAAAGAGGCATCAAGAGCTCGTTCCCCCCTTGAAGAGTGAAGCTTCCTTGAAAAAGAAGAGCAAAGCGACTTCAAAGCGATAATTTCTTTCTAACTCTTCTTTATTGTTCATATTGTTTTATATGCTCATTTAGGAGTTTAAATCTTTTCTTTTCATTTGCTTAAACACTTTGTAAAGGTTCGTTGGTAAGCCCGCAAAACCAACAAAGGTTTTTGGTAAACCCGGAAAACCAAAGTTGTATAGGTTCGTTGGTGAGCCCGCAAAACCAACAAGGTTTTTGGTGAACCCGGAAAACCATAGTTGTAAAGGTTCGTTGGTGAGCCCGTAAAACCAACAAGGTTTTTGGATTGTGAGCCCGGAAAACAATCCAACTGTAATCCGCGAGATTATAGTGAAATCCCAAGGGTACGCTTGGGGAGTGGACGTAGGTGCTAAGGAGAGCACCGAACCACTATACATTGTTGTGTTTGGATTGTGCTTGTGCTTTCATTCTCTCTTGCTTTATCTTTTATTCTTGCATTAGTTAACTCACACAATTAACCTAAGAAAGCATCCACCTCACTTAATTACGAAAGTTTTAAAAGCACCAAAAGTTTAAAAGAAACCAATTCACCCCCCCTCTTGGATTGTCACCTTGGGCAACAAGTGGTATCAGAGCAAGGTGCTCCAATAGTGCTCATTGATCTAACAATCAAGAGTTAAAGATCATGGCAACCCAAGTGGGAGGGGCAATCCACGAATAGACCACCTCTATTTAATGGCACAAACTATGCATATTGGAAAGCTAGAATGAGGATATTCATTCAAGCTTCAGATTATGAACTATGGCAAATAATCACTAGAGGACCTCACACACCCACACTCAATATAGAAGGCACTATCATACCCAAACCAGAAATGGATTGGAATGAAAATGATAGAAGACTAGCACAGTTAAATGCAAAAGCCATAAATATACTTTATTGCTCTTTAGATGTAAATGAATTCAATAGAATATCCACTTGCTCCACTGCCAAAGAAATTTGGGATAGACTTGAGGTCACACATGAAGGGACCAATCAAGTCAAGGAATCAAAGATAAACATATTAGTACATAAGTATGAATTGTTTAAAATGGATTCTACCGAGTCCATAACTGATATGTTTACTCGTTTTACTGATATTATAAATGGGCTTAAAAGTTTAGGAAAATCTTATTCTAATTCTGATTTGGTGCGAAAAATTCTCAGGTCTCTACCAAGGAATTGGGAGGCCAAGGTAACCGCCATACAAGAAGCAAAGGACCTCAACACACTGCAGCTAGAGGAGCTTCTAGGATCACTCATGACCCATGAGTTGACTATGAGGCAAAATTCTGAAGATGAGGTCAAGAGAAGAAAGCCTATAGCCCTAAAGACTACCACCCCTAGACAACAATCTGAATCAGAAGATTCAGATGATGATGAAGATATTGATGAAGAAGGGATGGCAGTTCTTGGGAGGAAATTCAGAAAATTCATGAGAGGTAAGAATAGATTCCATAAAAAGAAGCCCTTCTCTAAAGGTAACTCAAGCAAAGAGAAGGGTAAGGACAAAGAAAAGGGTAAGGACAAAGAAAAGGAGAAAGAAACCCCCATTTGCTATGAGTGTAACAAACCCGGGCATTATAAGATGGATTGCCCAGATTTGAAGTGGATGGCAAGAAAATTGAAAAAGAAGAATTTTATGGCTGATTGGAGTGAAAGTGAGGAATCAAGTTCAGAGGATGAAGATCATCAAGACACGGCCCAAATATGTCATATGGCCAATGACGATGAGGTAGATTCTGAACTTGACTGTGATTTTACTGTTGATGAATTACATGATGCATTTTTAGAACTCATGGAAGAACATAAGAAAGTAATTAATAAAAATAAAGCTCTAAAAGAAGAAAATCAATCTCTCATTAAAGATAAAATAAAACTATCTAATAACTATGAAACGTTAAGTAGGAAACTTGAAAATGAAACCAAGAATCTAATTGCTGAAAATATTAAGTTAAAAGAAGATGCTGAAAAGTATAAATCCTTGGTAGATAAATTTACTCTTAGTTCTACCAAATTGAATATGATACTTGATAGTCAAAGAGCTGTATATAATAAGGCTGGTTTAGGTTATAGAACAAATACAAAATAAAAATTCTTAAAGAATATCTTTGTAAAAGCTAAAAATGAAAATGTTACTTGTTATTGTTGCAATAAGATAGGACATAGAGCATATGAATGTAACTTTAGAAAGTCTAGTCAAAACAAATCAAGTAATAATCAAAAGATTAAATTCAAGAAAGTTTGGGTTCCAAAAGGAACATGGAGTACTAACCCTAAAGGACCCAACTTAGTTTGGGTACCTAAAGTTTCATCTTGATTTTGATTGCAGGTGTGTCTTGCAGCTGATAAAGTTGAAAAACGTTGGTATCTAGATAGCGGCTGTTCAAGACATATGACCGGTGATGAAGATCAATTTGTCACCTTGGAACCAAAGAAAGGTGGAGTAGTAACCTATGGAGACAATGGTAAAGGCTATATCATTGGAAAGGGTAAAATTTTCATTGCTCCATCTGTTTTTATAGAAAATGTTTTGTTAGTTAAAGGTTTGAAACATAATCTTCTTAGTATAAGTCAATTTTGTGATAAAGGATTTAAAGTTACATTTGAAGCATCTGTATGTATAATCACAAATCCTAAAGATAATAGCATTGTACTTGAGGACAAAGGCAAAGAAATATTTACTTAGTAGATCTTCATGAATTAGGCAAGAAAAATGGTTTATGCTTAATTACTAATGAAGAAAAGAAGAATGAAACTAGTTGGCTTTGGCATCGAAGACTAGGACATGCTAGTATGGAATTAATATCAAAACTAGTTAAGAAGGAATTAATAAAGGATGTGCCAAAATTGATTTTTGAAAAGGACAAAATATGTGGACCATGTTCATTAGGAAAACAAACTAGATCATCTATTAAATCGAAAAATGTAGTATCAACAACTAGACCATTTGAACTCATACATATGGACTTATTTGGACCTACTAGAACTACAAGTCTAGGAGGAAAGAAATATGGACTAGTCATTGTTGATGATTTTTCAAGGTATACATGGGTTTCATTTTTGGCACATAAGAATGAAGCATTTTCAGAATTTTTGAAACTATACAATAAAATCATAAATGAAAAGAAACTCACATTGGTAGCAATTCGAAGTGATCATGGCACGGAATTTGAAAATCAACACTTCGAGGAATTTTGCACTAAAAATGGAATATCACATCAATTTTCAGCACCTAGAACGCCTCAACAAAATGGGGTTGTTGAAAGGAAAAATAGGACATTGGCAGAAATGGCACGCACAATGTTGTGCGAGTCAAATCTTCCAAAGTACTTTTGGGCTGAAGCTATAAACACTTCTTGCCATATTCTAAATCGAGTTTTAATACGACCTATAACTAAGAAAACTCCTTATGAACTTTGGAAGAATAAGAAACCCACTGCAAAATATTTTAAAGTGTTTGGATGTAGATGTTTTATCTTAAATAACGGCAAGGAGGACTTAAGTAAATTTGATGCCAAGTCAGATGAAGGTATCTTCTTAGGATACTCCACATCTAGCAAGGCATACAGAGTATTCAACAAAAGAACCTTAGTAGTGGAAGAGTCGGTCAATATTATATTTGATGAGTCTGATAGTGAGTCTGCTAGGAAAGAAAACTCTATTGATGATGATACAGGAATTATCGATTTTGAGAAGTTAAAAATTGATGACGTACCAAATCAAGATAAGGGAGATGATTGCGTGCCACCACAACCCCAAGACATGCCAAAAGAATGGAGGTATGCACATGGACATCCTAAAGACTTAATTATTGGTGATCCATCTCAAGGGGTAAGAACTCGATCCTCTCTTAGAAATTTAAATGATTATCTTGCTTTCGTTTCACAATTAGAACCTAAAACTTATGAAGAAGCTGAAAAAGATACTAACTGGATAAATGCCATGCAAGAGGAATTAAATCAATTTAAAAGAAGTAATGTATGGACATTAACTGAAAGACCAAAGCATAATTCAGTAATTGGAACAAAATGGGTATTTAGAAATAAACTAGATGAAAATGGAGTAGTTATAAGAAATAAGGCCAGACTCGTAGCTAAAGGATACAATCAGGAAGAAGGAATAGATTATGATGAGACATTTGCTCCTGTAGCTAGATTAGAAGCTATTAGATTACTTCTAGCATTTGCATGTTTTATGGATTTTAAATTATATCAAATGGATGTGAAGAGTGCATTCTTAAATGGTATTATTGAGGAGGAAGTATATGTAGAACAACCTCCAGGATTTGAAAATCATGAATTGCCAAATCATGTGTTTAAACTACATAAGGCATTATATGGATTAAAGCAAGCACCTAAGGCATGGTATGATCGACTAAGTAAATTTCTGCTTGAAAATGATTTTTGTAGAGGAAATGTAGATAAAACTTTATTTATCAAAAGAAAGGACAAAAATCTATTAGTGGTACAAATATATGTAGATGACATAATCTTTGGTGCCACTAATGATACTCTATGCAAAGAATTTGCTGATTTAATGCATGGAGAATTTGAGATGAGTTTGATGGGAGAACTAAGTTTCTTTTTAGGATTACAAATCAAACAAACCAAAGAAGGCATTTTCATTCATCAAACTAAGTATACAAAGGAAATACTGAAGAAGTTTGGGAATGAAAATCATAAGAGAATTGGCACTCCAATGAATCCTACTAGTAAGCTAGACAAAGATGAAAAAGGAAAAAGTGTTGATATTAAGCTTTATAGAGGACTAATTGGATCCTTGCTCTATCTTACTGCTAGTAGACCCGACATTGTATTTAGTGTAGGGATATGTGCTAGATACCAATCGGATCCTAAGGAGTCACATTTAAGTGCAGTTAAGAGAATCCTTAGATATTTAAGAGGAACTACCACCATTGGATTATGGTACTCGAGAGACTCATGTCTAAATTTGCTTGCATACTCAGATGCAGATTTTGCCGGATGCAAATTAGATAGAAAGAGCACAAGTGGCACATGTCAATTCTTAGGAAGCAATTTAGTATCATGGTTTAGTAAAAAGCAGAATTCAGTGGCACTATCCACAGCTGAAGCTGAATACATAGCTGCTGGTAGTTGTTGTGCCCAAGTATTATGGCTCAAGCAACAATTAGAGGACTATGGAGTTAAACTAGATAATATTCCTATTAAATGTGATAATACTAGTGCTATCAATCTCACTAAAAATCCAGTTCAGCACTCTAAGGCCAAACACATAGAAATAAGGTACCATTTCATTAGGGATCATGTGCAAAATGGAAATGTATGTATTGAGCATATATGCACAGAAAAACAATTGGCCGACATATTTACAAAACCATTGAGTGAAGATAGATTCTGTATGCTCAGGAGGGAATTAGGTATATGTGATCCTTTTATTGAATAAATATGAGAGGGAGCTAGTAGTCTCATGATACATTCCTCTAACTTCAAAAATCCCATGAAACATGAGTCAAACTTGTTATCTATAGATTTCTTACTCATGTATCATTGTTCCATAAAGAGCTTATAAGGATTGGAAGCAAGGAAAACCTTTTAGAAGCAAAAAGGGAGAGAAAACAAATTTCTGCACTTGGGTCGACCCAACCCAGAATATGGGTCGACCCAACGTTGAGTCGACCCAAGAAAATTCTTGAGTCGACCCAACGTCGGGACCCCACTGTTATAAGGGGGCCCGAGAGCTCATCTAGGGCACTGTTTGCCCTTTGTCTTCTTCCGAAAAGCCTAGTCCCCACTCTCCAATCTCCACTAAACTCTTCCAAACAGTAGATTTCCTAAAGATCTTGGAGAAATGGGACCCAAACGAGCCGTAGCCAAGAGATCCGGAAGAGTGACCCGAGTCCAACAAGAGGAAAGGCGCCCTACCGAGCCTTCTCCCGTGTCTCCACGACGTGAGGCACGTGCGGAGGTCCCTCCTCCTCCTTCCCCCTCAGTGATCCTTGCAAGATTTGCGGGGAGGCCGGTTACTACCGGGAGAAGGATCCATTCGGAGTTTTTCAACCAAGAAGGATTTAGGATTTGGGAATGGATCCAAAGACAAGGTTGGGAGTATCTTTGCTCCCTTGATGTGGTGGTTTACCCCGGGTTGGTCCAAGAGTTCTACGCCTTCCTCAAGACTGGTATGGGAGGGCTTATTTCAGATGTTAGAGGGTTTCGGATCCGTGTATCCGAGGAGAGCTTGAGTGAGCTACTACGCCTACCCTGCACAGGAGCTACTCCGGAGAGGCCAGAAGACAAAATGGGAGCCTTACGATTGATCATGGAAAATGAGAACTTCGACTTCTCTCAGAAGGTAATAGCTAGTTCTCTTTCCGCCGAAATGAGATTATTGCTCAACATGATCAATAGGATTTTATTTCCAAAGACCGGGAGATTCGATCTCATCTCAGAGCGAGATCTTGCAGTTATGGAGTGTATAATTCGGGGGATTCTCCTAAATCTTCCGGCCATGATATTGAGGCAGATGAGAAAGGTAATATGCAACAACAGGGTATCACTACCTTATGGTATGATACTTACATTGATCTTCCGTCAGCATGGGTTACCTCTCGAGGAGGAGGCATTCAAGAATCTGCATCCCACAGACACGTACACTGCACGGACACTCATACGCATGGGATATGCGAAAGTAAACGGGCAGTGGATTCACACCGGTGCAGGCATTCAGGGTGAGGCACCAGAGGGAGAGGCACCAGAGGATGAGGATGAGGAGCCTATGGATCATCCTACTGCACCCTCAGAGGCTGGACCATCGTCATCTGCTCCTCCGACAGATACGGATGACTTCTGGAGCAGGATGACAGAGCTCATGACAGCCCAGGCGAGGACTATTACTGACGGGCTCACGAGCCGATTAGACGCCCGGTTGGATGTCATGTCTGCTGATATCAGTGATCTGAGGCAGCAGATTGGAGCACTCCGGAGAGAGAGGGAGACACATGGACCATCTGTGCCACAGGCTGCTGAGTCAGAGATATCGGCACAGAGTCATCCAGCTCGACGTGCTCCACGCCAGACTCAGTCTCACCAGGCTCGACCTCCCCTCGCCACGTATGCTAGGAGGATGAGGACTAGATCCCAGCCATTAGATTCCCCCTAGGCTGATCTTAGTATCTATGTTTAGAGCCTAGGCTAGAAATCTAGTTCTCATATGTATCTTGCTTTTCCCTTATATCTTTAAATCTTGATTGAGGAACATTGTACTTATCTTTATTTTGGGCATTAATGTATGAAAATGTTCCTATTTTGATCAATGAAGTCTGAAGTTTGTTCTTTATTGCATCTTTTTCCATATATATGTTTTTGATGATAACAAAAAGGGGGAGAAGAGAAGGAAAGAGTATATAAAGGAAAGAGTATATAAAGGAGAAGAGAAGGAAAGAGTGGAGAAGAGAAGGAAAGAGTATATAAAGGAAACGAGAAGAAAAGAGTATATAAAGGGGGAGAAGAAAAGATAGAGTATTCACTTCGAGAAAAGAAAGAGTATTTCATTTGACAAGTTAAGAAAGAGTATTGATTTTGGGAGAAGCAAAGATAGTGTTTAAAGAAAAGAATATTAATTTTGTGAGAAAGAGTGAGTAAAGAAGTTATGAAAAGAAAAGAAAAATAAATGGGCAAACAAATTGAAAATCATATAAGAAAGCTTATATATCTAAGGGGGAGCAATTTGTAACAATGAAAACCATCAAATCAAAAATTTCTATCATAATTCAGAATTTGGCACATATAAATTCAAAATTTGGCACGCTCCTCTCTCACCCCGATACATAAGCTGAAACTCATATTTTATCTCAAATTTTTGAAGTTTCATTGCTAATGAATTATAAATGAAAGGGGGAGCCATTCAAAAAGTCAAATAGGCAAATTTTGAATAATATAGGGGGAGATTTCACAAGTATATATGAAAAGCTGAAATTCTGAAATTCAATCCCTTTTATAAACTGATTTTAAAGACAAGTATCAATAGGCTTATACTCTTTATTTTGTAATCATCAAAAAGGGGGAGATTGAGGATGATAGTGTTATTTTGATGATTAACAAGTAATTATCTAGAGCATGCTATAAGTTAAATTGATACTTCATTTATAAGTTCATTACTCTCAGTACATTTGTTTAATTGAAAATATATATATGGTCTTGTTCATTTGGATGAATCTAACCTTGAGAATGCAGCAAAGTGTGGATTGAGTCGACCCATAGGTTGATTGGGTCGACCCCGGCACATCTAGGAATCATCTGGCACACTCCTGCAAAAACAGCACAAATGAACAGTGAGTTGGGTCGACCCAAGGTAAGCATGAGTCGACCCAACCTCCAAAGAACCTCAAAACGCAAAGGAAGAATGCTCACTGGATTCACTGAGAGGGTCGACCCACACAGTGGTTGAGTCGACCCAAGCTTGAGTCGACCCAAACTCTGAGAGGGTCGACCCAAAGGGCAAGACAGAAAGACAGACAGAAAACGGTTCTCTGGAATTACTGAGAGGGTCGACCCAAGAAGAATTTGAGTCGACCCAAGTGAACTTTGAGTCGACCCAAAGAATGGTTGGGTCGACCCATGGGAAGGAAGGCTGAAATTGAGGTTTCTGTGGTTACTGAGAGGGTCGACCCAAGAAATGGTTGAGTCGACCCAAGGCAAAGTTGGGTCGACCCAAGGACAGGTTGAGCCGACCCAAACACGGGCTGAACAGTAACGGCTAGTTCTGCAGATGTACTTTTTGTCCTTCCCAAGGCATGTAACGGCTAGTTTTTCAAATCTGACGAATGGGGCTTGTCCAAGGAAGGTTGAAAACTATTTAAAGGGGCACTATTCATCAGAATAAACAACTTTTGAGTGGGAAATCAAAGAATACACAAGAAAACCAAAGAGCCCTAATCTCCTTCATCAAGAGCTTCATTCAAGAATCAAAGAAAGGGATTGAGCACATTCAAAGAGGCATCAAGAGCTCGTTCCCCCCTTGAAGAGTGAAGCTTCCTTGAAAAAGAAGAGCAAAGCGACTTCAAAGCGATAATTTCTTTCTAACTCTTCTTTATTGTTCATATTGTTTTATATGCTCATTTAGGAGTTTAAATCTTTTCTTTTCATTTGCTTAAACACTTTGTAAAGGTTCGTTGGTAAGCCCGCAAAACCAACAAAGGTTTTTGGTAAACCCGGAAAACCAAAGTTGTATAGGTTCGTTGGTGAGCCCGCAAAACCAACAAGGTTTTTGGTGAACCCGGAAAACCATAGTTGTAAAGGTTCGTTGGTGAGCCCGTAAAACCAACAAGGTTTTTGGATTGTGAGCCCGGAAAACAATCCAACTGTAATCCGCGAGATTATAGTGAAATCCCAAGGGTACGCTTGGGGAGTGGACGTAGGTGCTAAGGAGAGCACCGAACCACTATACATTGTTGTGTTTGGATTGTGCTTGTGCTTTCATTCTCTCTTGCTTTATCTTTTATTCTTGCATTAGTTAACTCACACAAATAACCTAAGAAAGCATCCACCTCACTTAATTACGAAAGTTTTAAAAGCACCAAAAGTTTAAAAGAAACCAATTCACCCCCCCCTCTTGGATTGTCACCTTGGGCAACAGTACTTAAGCAAAGCCATGTACCCAATTAATAACTTCTAACTAGCCATATTTGGATGAGGTCCTAGATTATTAAAAATGGTATCAAAGTTGACCTAGACCAAGGTCCGCCGTACCGGTCCGGATCGGCGTACCGGTCCGGACCACTTTCTTTCCCATCAAAAAAAAAAAAAAAACCACAGCGAGGCGCTGTGGTCCCCCCCCCAAAAAAAAAAACACCGTACCGGTGCGAACCGGCCGGTTCGCACCGGTACGAGGCCGGTACCAAGCGGTACCGGCCGGTACAGTCTCCGTACCGGCCGGTTCACAGAAGAAAACCGGAAATACCGGTTTTCATCTGTGTCCGGTACCGGTCAGGGACCGGACCGGTACGTACCGGCCCGTACCGGCCGGTACGGACCGGTACGTACCGGCCGGTACGGGCCGGTACGGCATTCCTTGACCTAGACAATGACTTATGTGACAAGAGGACACTGCAACACAAACTCTTTTGGCATTGACCACGAGCTGGTCATAGATTTTTAATTGGATCCTTCCTTTGTTGATGATGCCATGGCTTAAACGAGGAAGCATGTGCTAGTGTAACATCATGTGTGCAATGGGTAGGTCTTAGGTATTTAAAGCAGGGCTAACGATCCCAATTAATAATTTCTCACGAGCTATTTTTAGGTGAGGTCCTAGATCATTATAAATGGCATCAAAGCTAACTCGGCCCACAACCTATATGGCTAGGGGATACTAGCACACAAATAATTTTCCGGCAAACCATAAGCTAGTCTTGGTATTTATGATAGGACTCTTCCCTTGACGAGGATGCCAACTTAAATGGAGTGTGCAAGGACATGTAGAGGTGGCAATTTACTCTGCCTCATAGGATATCCAACCTGTTTGGAGTCAGCAGTGGGGATGGGTAATGGTAAATCCTCCCCCCCACCCCCCCCCCCCCCACCCCACAAGAAGCCAACCCAATTATATATAAACCTTACCAATCAGATCCTCCCCAACCTTCGCTTCAAATCCGGATTATATTCTTTACATTATTAACTCATGAAGCTTTATTTTCTTCGTACCTTTTAGGATCATCTCCACCACAAGGTAGCAAAACTATCTGTGATGATTATGATGATAACGGAGAAAAAAGTATTGTGATCGATCCTGAAAAAAATTAATTATGTGAAAGGTTTCATGATACATGTTTAGGTGTTCGTCTTTTTAGTTGACGGTTTTTCTTTGATTTCCTAAAGAACAACATTTTTGTTTACTATTTTTATTGTTGTTGAAAATTTTTGTTTTGTTACATTCTAGATCTTCGACCCTTCTTTTGTTAAATACTATATGAAGTATTGAGAGTTACTTTTTTTTTTGTTTTATTTGTATGTAAAAATAATGACTTTTGCAGCTTCGCCCGCTCCAACCCGTGCCATCTAACTCTACCCGACCCACCCCACCTCGAGACTGGTACGAGACAGGTATGGGTAATGGCCTACCCGACCCATATCCGCCCCATTGCTGCTCCTTAAGGACATGCACGAACATGTGCTTAATCCCACATAATTGTGTGTAGGGGATTTCCCCTAGCAAGGATCCTAGGGCTTAAAGGAAAGGAATATATGAGGACACATGGAGTGTGTGTTTAGCCCCATATTGGGTGTTTGTTTGAGAGGTCTTTGTTATTTTAGCAAGACCAAGACCCCGATTAACTTTTGGATAGCCCTTTCTAGGTCGGGTCTTGGGTCATTACAATGATGATTATGATAATAATGCATTGCATCATCAAAATTTGGCAAGTGTCAAGTATGCAAAGAATGTCACATAATAAAAAGTTACCTGTCAAAGCAACAACCAATATGTTAAATACAGAGATAGCTACCAAGGGCGTATGCATGGAAAAACTACCAAGGGAAATTAAGGATAACAACAACCATCAAGAAAGTTATAGTTAGACATAACTACCAAGGAAAGTAATTCATGAAAGAAACTATTAGGGATGTTTCACTATAAATATTCAAGGATGTTATTAAAGGAGGCACACTCTCTACCCAATGCAGTCTTAAATTCTGGTCTCAACACTAACAAAGGCTTCTAAGCCTTTTATTTTGTCTTTGTATATAATCTTCAGTTATTTCTAACTTTGCAGTCTTTCAAGTATCTCAAGTGCGTTTGTAGTATGTACTCTTTTAAATCAGCTTGAGGTTTTATAGTCATAATATTCCAATCATTTTGAATGGATTAACCTTCTCATGATCTCTTCATAATATTTTCAATTCAGTGTCAACTCTATGGATCAATTGAATCATGTTTTGACATCCCAAGAAAACATTATTGAATATTTGGGTCTATCTTTGCTCAAATTAAAATTAAAAAAAAAAAAAACTTTCGATCAAACTATTGCAGCATGTATTATTTGGTAATTGGTAATTCCAATATACAGCATGTATTGTTCGGTAATTGGGTAATTCCTTCAGATGGCAAATATGGAGTTTTCTTCATTGAGGCATGGGAAAGAATCTGCAAAAGGACCAATCACCTAGTCCAATATCATTCTATTCGTGGCCCATGCAGCATTCTCAAAATTTCACATAAAAACAAAAACCAAGATGGGTCTTGATGGTTTTACATTGTAGCAACATATTACACAACAGATCAGCATAGCCTTTTTATAGATATTTTTATCAAACATCAAAGCATTCTGAGTCTCTTCAATACTTGATATTGGCTCAAATAAATGAGACAGTGCACCTATTTACATTTTGTCTGGATCTCTCCATCAAGTCTATTTACATGGTAATTGGGTCGACAATCAGATGTTGCCTATCATCTCGTACAAGGTCCGCCGTACCGGTACCGGTCGGTATACCGGTGGCGGCCCAGACCGGTCTCGTACCAGTTCCATACTAGTCCGTACCGATCCCATACCGGTTCTCCAACGATAAGCTACCGGTACCGAATTCCATGTTGATCCGGTACCAATCCCCGACTAGACCGGTACGTACCGGCCGGTACGAACCGGTACGACAGACCATGATCTCGTATTTATTATCACAAATATTATCCCATAAGCATAAATTATGAAGTTTTGCAACAAAAATTTCCATTAGTTGAAACCCTCCCAATTTCGCAACAAGACTGAGGATAGTACCTCAAATGATGCTCATCCTATCATGTTAGTCAATATAAATGCATTCAGACAAAAACTATTGACACTATAAGAACATCAAAGGAGCATGATAAAGAAGAAAGAGAAAAATGAAGCAAAGAATCGATTTTAGCACCAATTTTGCATCGAAACATTTCAAAAAACTAAACAAATGAAGAAAAAAAAATCCCAGGTTGAGGAGTTTAAGGCGACTGACACTGGTGGTCAAAAGGTTTAGCGGATGTTTTGAATCCTCCAGCGTATGAAAAGCTTCAAGCTCCTACTGCCAAGCTCGGATTAGTCCTCTCAGGTGATCCCATTCCCAGGGACATGAGATCAACGACCACACGCGGAGGCTCGACTGGGAGCGAGTTTTGGCAACCGAACTGGTCCCCGAGTGCACGTCTGATGCTCGACGAAATGAGTGACTTGAAATGTTCGTGCATTTCCCATGGGTACTCGAAAAGAAAGAAAGAAAGAAAGAAAGAAGCGGGGGGAAGGGGAGCTGGGAGAGAGTGCGAGAGAGAGAGAGCGCGCGCAATGAGGTAACTCTAGCACTGAGGCCAGCATCAAATAAATGATAGCCTAAGTTTTCAACATGATATGGAGGAATTTGTTCACAATATTTAGGCTTTGCAATTAATTGATTTCCTAATAGCCTGTTGGCAGTATACTTGGTCTGATCTACATCAAACTCCTCGCTTGGTTTGTCTGGATGGAATTTAGGTTTCAACAGATTGAGAAGCTCACCATCTAGATCTTCTAGTGAGTGCAAAAAGACAGAAATTATTTGAACATATCCTCATTAGCTGGGGCTGGTTCGCCAACTCAAAAAGATGAAGGCATATTATGATGTTGGAATAAATTCAACTTGGAGAATATATTCAATTAGATGTAACCACTGCATGAAACCATATCATCGAGGGATTTCTAGGACAAAAGGAGGATGTTGATCGGGCATAAGTGAAAGATGAGAGAAGATATTGCTAGAAAATTGGAGGAAGTACTCACGTCATAACATCACTCTCAGAGAAATGGTCGAGGAAAGAATATCTAAATACAACCTTCTTTTAGGGATAGCCTCTAGGTGGTATAGAACGAAGCCTATATACTCTTCGAAGGAAAGGTATACTTCAGTAATGGATTGAGATTCATTATTGTGTCTCTGATTCCTTCTGGGAGCCGTTTAGCAAATTATGAAGCAGGAATAACTAGCAGTACTAGTATGATAC
Organism: Phoenix dactylifera; assembly: GCF_051530095.1. Classification (NCBI taxonomy): domain Eukaryota; kingdom Viridiplantae; phylum Streptophyta; class Magnoliopsida; order Arecales; family Arecaceae; genus Phoenix; species Phoenix dactylifera. The sequence continues at coordinate 9,232,784 of NC_143205.1, forward strand.
AAGGGATCAGATCACACATTCGAACACTATGCAGGGGAAATTTCTACAGAAGAATTTTAACGTGTTGTTTGGTAGAGAATGACCTTGGCATCGGATTCTTTTCTTCCAGTGGTAACCTAGAAGAAGTTAAACAAACTAATTATATATTATTGGTCTTGATTTCCAAGTGGAAAGTTATTTCTTCAATGAGGAAGTTCTAGCCAATTGATCCTCTAAACAATATCTTGAAGTAATTAGAAGGTCCTAGTGATTAGGTGTCACGCCCCCGATCCGAGATCACGAACTAAGAGTCATGGCAACGACCAGATATTCATGAAGAACTTTTTCTATAAGCATACAAGACATCTCATCATGTATTATAAAAAAAGCAGCAGAATAAATTTAAATAACTAGTTTTCAGACTTTAATTTAAATAACTGGAGCCAGATTTTAATTTCTCACGGAACCAACAATATTTAAAAATATTATATTAAACTATAGTCAAATTCTGATCTTAATTAAGAATATCAAATTCGGCCTCTAATCGCTCTTCCGATTATAATCCTGCGCTATTTTACTCAGAATCCTCAAGCATGCGACAGGTTAGTTTGAGGAAGGTAAAGAGTTGTGGGAGTTTATGGTTGAGTTAGATCGGAGTTGCATACAATGGAAAAATGGGCCATTGCAAATTGGCATAATCATAGTTTATCAAAAAGGTATTTGGTATATCCCTCCATTTTAGCATTGGCTACTAATATCCTTCATGGCATCCTTCATTAAATGCTACAACAAACCATCAAGTATCTACTTAACAAAGATCTTGGTAGAAGATTAAGGAGGGGGTTCTTAACTTGCAATATGCCAATAAGGATAAGGGGTTCTTAACTTGTAAAATGCCAAATATGATCATTTTCTATGAGACTATGAGCATTTTTAAAAAAAAAATTGAAGTTGATCCTTCATTATTTTGGAGGGCTACCTAGATTGTCTATTAAGATTTTTTAAGAGTATTTTGGTGGTTATGCATCTTCTCGAGGTAGCCTAAGAAAAGTCTTGTTATAAAAATCTTTTGCCACTAAAATAATCAAGATTTTTAAAGGTCTAACTACAAAACATAATCAAACATAAAACCAAAAGTCCAGTCATGTGAACTTCTCGCATTAAAATTAGTACATATGTTTCTATAATATTTATCTCTTGATAAATATAAAATGTTTGGCCGATAACTCATTATAAATCCATATAAAATTTGATATCAAGTGAACTTAATTCATCAAGAACGGGTTACATATTACAAACATGAACAAGACACATACCTTATTCTGTACATAATCATGGAAAAGGAAAACTCCATACATTAATCTAATAAATATTTATAATCAAATGCAAATAGTTTCTAGGGCATACACTATTCTAACAAAATCTGATTAAGCAATATAGATCTGGTCTTGCACTTGAGATTTGATGAGCAGGTTGGATTGGTGCTAAAATAATTAGATACAAGGATTTTGATTTATGTGACCATTACCAAAAATCTATATATTTGATATTTAACTTGGATATAGTATGAATTTGGCCTGATTTGATAAAATGCTCAAGTCTGCCAAACAAAAAAAAAGTTTGCAACTTGTAAGGTACAAACATCATACCAATCAATCATGAAAAAAAGGGAGAAAAGAAAAACTCCACCACAACAACTGAGCAAAGGTAATTATAATTTATATAAGAATGAACTAACAAAGAAATTTTAGTTTTACAATAAGACTGGATGCACCGAGTACAGGGTTTTGACCAACATATGATAAAAATTAAAGTTTTTGACATCTAGCACAAGTAAATGTGGCTTTCACTGGAGAAATCACTTTCTAGCCTAGATGGTTAATCTAATAACATCAACATAGTAACAAAAAGTCATGCTCCATATCATGAGTATGAACAAATCATGTGATTATAATATGGCAGCATATGTAGTAAAATTAGTAGTTTGGACACAAGCAATGCAATCTCAACAACAAAACATAAAAATATGAGTAGGTTATGAACTTATATTAAATAAAATGTAAATATAAAATAAGAAAGTAACAAACTGATGCACAAAATCAAAGTTAATGAGAAAGTAGGGGGATATGGACTTGGTGGATTGGGGAGTATTCTAATGTGGGAATTTATTGGATAGGAGACATAATAATTAGTGTAGTTAATAAACAAAATGATAAAAAATTAACATATTATTTTGGTTATACCATCGATATCATGATTCTTAAACATATTTTTAAACAACTAAGGTTTTTGCTTCAATGCAATTTTTTAAATGGTAATTTTATCTTAGTTTAATCTCAACCATTAATTCCAACAGCGGTAAACTACCAATAACTTCTTTAATCAGCTCAACCAATCATGTTCTCCATGTTAGCCCATGTGGCATACTCCATGCAAGCAACATGAAGGTGGATTCTCCTTCCCTACTCCCACCTACCACCGTTGGGTAGGCGGGTACTCATGTGCATGCATGCGAGTGCGCGTGTATGTGAGAGAGAGCAATGACCCCTTTCCCTATGAGAGAGAAAGGGGAAGGGGAGTGTAGGAGGGAGGCAACAACTCCCTCTCCACAATTGAGAGAGAGAGAGAGAGAGAGAGAGAGAGGGGGTATGGGGTTCACTCCTTCGAGTTTGTTATGTGGAGAGAGACGAAGAGAGGTAGTGTCATCACAAGCCAGGGGTTATGGCAAGCGTTACATACTCATAGAAAATTTTTTCTATAAGCATGCAAGGCATGTAATCATGATATTATAAATAAACAGAAAAATAAACTAAAATAACTATAAGTCATAATTCAATTAACTACTAAATCAAACTAACAAAATTTAAAAGTCTTGCATCAATTAAAGCTTAAAGAAAACCTAATAAAAAATAATAATAACACTAAATCTAAACTATGTAGATATTATCGAATCTCACCTCTAGTTTCACTTTTATAATAGAACCTGCATTCAGAACTAAGTATCTGCATCTATGAAGAAAAAAAGAGATAATGAGCTCGACAATCTAATAAGTAATGAATACCTTAACTAGATAATTTATATAATATTATAAGATGCAATAGCAAAATACAAATTGCCACGAATCAGTGCAAAGACACAACCAATTCTATTTTAAAACACAAATCCATTAAAATCCATATCTTTCAAATATTTATATACATATTCATAAATTTGATTCGAAACAAATTATATTCAACTCAACAATCTTTAACTATGGCCACATTTATATCCTGTAGCTAGACTAGAAATAGAATTGTAAAAATACCTAACAGAGTGGGCCAAAATATTATATTTATATCTTGTGGCAGAACCAGGAGTAGAATCAATGAGCTCTATAATAGCCAAAGTGTCAATGCATAACCTCAAATTAGTAGGGTTTAGAATATAGTAAGGTTGAGAATTCAAATCTAATACATATCATAATTCTTCTTTTTTTTAGAATAACATATAGACCATATTCGAACCAAAATATACATATACGATATAAGATCAATAAACAATATAATAATCTAAAAATATTATTTCAAAATTACAAGTATATTTTTATAAAATAAAATCTTATAAAATTTATAAATCATATATAAATCAATTAATAATTTATTTGATGTTGAAAATAATATTATATTAACAAAAAATCTAGAAAAGACATAACATTACTTATCTTACAAGCAAACTCAAATTATAGGTCTAAATAATTTTGACAATCCCTCTTAAAACTTAAGGCTCTGGCGAGCGCTCAATTGAAATCTTCGGTGAGCACTGTGAGCCAAGACTGTTGAACATTAAGAGGAGAAGGAGATCGACTGTGAGACGAAAGGAGGTATGGGGGTCTTTAAATAGCCGTTGGAGGCTAGATTTTTTAGTTATCGTAGAAAGTCAAGATGAAGAAGAAGTTCGTCTTCTACTCCAAGCCGAATAAGGCTCTATCTTTTTTTTTATAATAATTTTCTACTCTGATAAAGCTCTATCTTTTTTTTCTATCTTGTACTCCAAGTCGAACTGGGCTTTATCTTTTTTCTTCATTGCCTACTCCAACTCTTACATCTGGACTAGTCAAGTAGATTAGGTCCAGTTGTTTATTAGCTGATCTGGGTGTTACAGGTAGTAAGCATGCATAGGTTCACCTATGCATTGTGTTTTAAGCCTGATTAAATATGATCTTGTGAGAAAAGATGTATAAAAGAAAGAGATGCATGCATGTGAGAGAATGAAAAGAGACATGCATGTATTTGAGAGAAAGAGAGATGCATATATAGTTTTTCTGTAATTTAGTTTCCTTTCCTTCTTAGAATGGGTGTCTGATAGAGTAAACTAACTGTGAGATTGCAAATAATTGTGGATACCCTGCTTTAGGTTAATCGGTTGGCGAGATATTTCCGCCTAGAAACATGTTGGTGGGGGGATCTATGTCGTACTCTTGGGGAAAAAAAAAGAATGGCTATGGGGAAAATGGTATGTTGAAGCAAATCTAGAAAAAAAGGTATTTCGATCAATAAATTTGACAAATCAAATCTACTTGACATATTCCTCCTCAGTTTATAACATAGTATAGATGATATAAATATATGATACGCATCAAGAGCGAAAAGGAGAAAGGTGATCATAAAAAATTATTATGTATCCAAATAATGCATTTCAATATATCCTTTCAGGTTTGATTACAATATATTTTTTCATGTTTAGTTGAGATGCTTTTCCAAATAAATTAGAAAGAGCAATGCACATATTTCAACCCTTTTTCCGATCTAACATGTTAATGCTTAATGAAATTAGAGATATGTTGTGGATTGGTGCAATTTATGAAAGTATTGTTGAGTTATCATATGCATTCCAACACCATGACTCAAGAAGTTTTGGTGCATTTAATCCCCTATATTAACTTCCTAGATTTTTTTCTATTTTATGTGAGTTAATTTTGATTATTCAAAACTTAACATTTTTAGGAAAGTATCTAACTTTGATTTCCTTTATAATCTTGCCTTAGCACGATGGAAAAGAAAGCAAGGATTAGTAACTCTCCATCACAACCCTTTTAGTTTCTAAAATAAAAAAATTAAAAAAATGTCCTTGATCAATGAAATGCTATTATGCTTTTTAATTGGATTAGATTGATTTGTGGAGAAGTCCAGTACACAAAGTAGGATATAGATGAAGAAGATATGCCTTCTACCATTGTATAGTAGCATATATAAAGATGCATATCTTCAATTGTTTCATCATATTTGACTCAAACTTCCTATATTTTGAACATAACACCTTTCAAAATTTAGAGTAACAAATAAGATAAATGTCGATTACATTAGCCTTGGCATCCTTGATTGGTTCATGTCTTGAAAAATTACAATGTTATAGACTAGAACTATTTCATCACAATTAATTCAATTGTTCTTTTTTTGTAAAAGAATAGTTCAACATGTTCAATTTAAACTAATAATTTGGGATTTAAGATATACCACCATAAACAAAAGTGAATTTGACTTATATTGTTATCTAATCAAGGTTTTCATCTTGGCCTGGATCTATATCAGGATGTTAGTTTATATTACTATGATGTGGAATATATTAATATCAAGCAGTCATTGATGAGAAAGATTACGGGTATATCCTAAGATTTTGATTGATATAATACAATTTACGGGCTAAAATTTTTCAATCAGTCTACAATCATTCTAAATTGACTTTTAGTTAAGAAAATAGAAGACCTATTTCTATCATAATTATCATATTAAAACTAATAGTATATATTTTTGAAAAAAAATGACACTACTATATTTGTTGAGATATAGGCCTCCAATCCTCCATCTGTGTAACATAGTGAACCCCATTTAGTGCACTTATCACGTTCGGGTTGTATCTTTCGCGCGAACGATGGATAATGTTCTTTCACGATTTCGGCCGTTGGATGGTGCGCCGCATAGATCTCAAAGCGATCTGAACTGTTCCTATAATCGTGTGCACAGCTCTCGAAGTCGATATTGCGCGATCCAACGGTATTCCCGCGAAGGAAGGTGAATCCTTCTTTCCGGCAAAAGAGACAACCATCGTCCTTTCCGTAAAAGTCAGCTAGATTTTATTTCGCTTTCAGATCCACGTCATCTGCCGTCCATCTAGATTTCGACGGCTATAATTAGCATACCGGTCCACTTGATGCCACCGCTCGCCATCCAACTGCATCTTTTAACATGGGTTCCTTCGCCATCTCCCCTTCTCCCGCCGTCTTCCCCTCCCACCACCGGCCGCGCCCGCCACCAGCCCGTAGCTTTCCGGCGATCCCACGGTCTCTCTCTCCGGCCAAAACCTTATTCTCAGAAAGAAGGATCTTCTTCGCCGGCTCGCCGAACCCCGTCCGATCCGGCCGGAGACCTATCTCCGCCATGGCCTCCGAAGCGACCTCCGTCGAGGTGGAGACGACGACGGGAAAGAAGGAGCTTCTGGTCTTCGAGAGCGAGGAGGAGCTTGCCGTCTCTCTGGCGAAGCACACGGCGGAGCTGTCGGAGAAGTATGCCCAAGAGAGGGGAGCCTTCACCTTGGTTATCTCCGGCGGGTCTCTCATCAAATCCCTCAGGTATTTAGCTCGGATTGTCGTTTTCTTTGAAATCTCTAGGGTTCTCTTCGATGTGAGTTTTGAAAAGTCTCTGAGATTGTAGGAAGTTGGTGGAGCCTCCGTATCTGGAATCGGTGGATTGGACAAAGTGGCACGTCTTCTGGGTGGATGAGAGGGTGGTGCCGAAGGACCACGCTGATAGCAACTATAAACTAGCTTATGATGTGTTTCTTTCTAAGGTACATAAGACCCTCCCACTACTTTGCTGTAGTTGCCATAATTCTTAGTTTTTGTAGAATTAGTAGAAAAGAATGTGCAAATTTGTGTTGAAAATTATGTCTTGCTCGAATTACTTCGTTCTGTGCCTGCATGAGGAGGTTAAGATTTAGACTCAAGACAAACCAAAATTTGATTGCGACATGATCCATATTCTGACCTGAAGAGACTCATTATAACATATACAAAAAAGCTATTTATGGGTGAAATAATAGGACTTGACTTAAATTCGTCCCGAGTTGCACTTGCTTCTGAAACCTGGAGACTGAGTATGTGTTGGAATATTCTGACTTGGCAATCAAACCTGATGATCATCCTTTGATCTAGTAGGATCTCGCAACTAAAAATGTCAAAAGGATGAGTAGTAAAAGCACCTTAGGTGGACGGTGGACCTTTAAATGAACACTTTACCTTAGATGGACCAAGTTGTTGATTCTTTAGATTAATTAAAGCCTAAATCATATGTGGATATGGGTTAGGTGGCTTCATAAACCCAAATCACCCTTAAATATGGTCATGCAAAAAATCGTGGACTAGCAGAGGGGAATATTCTATGAAAGACAGAGATATGTTTCAGAGAAAGGCTAACAAGACCATTGTGACCATATAGGGATGTCTATAGCGAATGGATCCAGATGAGATATCAAAAGTGATGATTGGGATCACATAGATCTAATTGAATTTTTATTGTGGGAAGAGGTTGTTGATATTGAATGGAAAGAAGGTGCCAAGTAGTGCAGCTGGTGAAGTATTTGGGAGTTGGTACCAAGGACTTGGCTTCCAGTCTCGCCTTCACCCAGATTTTGGCTGGGATTTCTGCCATCCCAGTTTTCAGAAAAAAAAAGATATTGAGTGCAAAGAAAACTTGGATCAACACTAGCTTATAAATCTCACTAGATCTTATGGTGGACAATTATAAAGCATTGTGGAAAATCTAGTGCATATTTGGTTGTGAGATCTTTGTTGGAGATCTGGGGATGGAATATCAGGTAGTATCTAGTGTTATTTCCATGCTAGATAGGGAGGTAGTGCTGTTATGATCTAATTAATGTGGTTCTTAATGGAAAATGCTTTGAATTAGATCCCATGGTTGTGATTGCTTGTTGACAAATTATTTTATATATATAGTGTAGATTTGCCACCATCCAATTAGTATTTGATTTATTGTGATTTTGAAACATTTTTGGTAGAAGAACAGCAAAAATCTATTTAAATTTTTGTCTTCTGTTGGGAAACCCTTGCACAACATTGCTTAGCTTCAAGGGAAAGCTTGTTCCCTCTTCTTTCACTCCGGAGAAGAACCAATATTTCTTCCTCACAGACTTTTAAACTAACTATACACATTGATGCCATAGCTCAAGGAAAAAATCAACCATTTCAAGGTTATCAAACCTCCAAAACAAGGGAAGTGCTCGAGCAAATTTTGCTGATCGTATGGGATCAAGGATACTTACAGTTTATAGGCTTATAGATAAAGCATAAGTGAATAAATTATCACAATAAAAATATCTTAGGGCATGCATGGTTCGCCATAAGTGTCCAAAAGTGAAAGAAGGTCAAATGAAAGAAGCAACTTCCACGTGTTTGGATTGGTGGGAGTGGTCAAGAAAGTGCCTAATTTATGTCTTGATTTATATCTTGACTTCCCAAAAAAAGTGTTGAAGTCAGTTCAACTAAGATTGGTCTGAAATCACTTCTGGCAACTTACAGGCTTTACTTCCGACCACCTGTAGTGAACTGAAAATGGCCTTAGATAGACTACTATTTAACTGATAATCCAATATAGGCTAAAGTGAACCTTTAATGATGTCTTATAGTAATGCCCATATCTACACACCGAAGTGCTCATCACCATGGCAACATTGTACACCATTACATTCCATTTCCTTTGGCTGCAAATTGTACTCCATGATCTAGCTACTACTGGATTGTAATTTAAATCTGTTGAGATATCATAAGGCTGTTTTTAGCATAACCTTGATTTCTCTGATCCAACCAAATCATGAACATAAATTTGGGGTCTGCTTCCACTGCTGTGAACAATTCTCCATTTCCCAAAGTCAGTTGTTCTCAGGCTTCATCAACTTAAGCATCTATCTTGAAATCTCTTGCTTCTTTACAATGTTGACCAAGTATAGGCTTCTAGTGGCTTCTAGTGACAGTTGTAACAAATGACCTGATTGTGTCATTCCATCCATATCTTTTTGTGTCAACCACTGTATTGTTGATATACTGGTTTTATGTTATGATTTAGTGGCAACTAGACTTGACACTGTAGGTATGAAGGAACCACACTTATTTTTCTTTGTCAATGTATTAACTTTGTTTACCTTGTAGCATTTACTAGCCTAATAGCTTATGACATTGTGGAAAGGCAAAAGATATGTAACCTGGCCTGGATCTCATCGTTAGGCCATAAGGGAAGCAACTCCGAAAAGAAATTGTCATTCAGTCCTTTAGTTCTGCTTGCTAAGAGTTTAAACTCTATTTTCATACTTGTTCATCAAACTGTTTGGCCTTGGTAAAATCTATTAAAGGAACCCTTTCCATGACAGAAAACCTTGTGATTTCTCAACCAATGTATTGTTTAAGAGCATCCTTATCAATGTGCAAGGATGCCAAGAGAACATTAGGCTTCTGTGGATTTCGATAGAGTTCAAGTAGGTGTTCACGGTGGGAACAAGGGCATGTAGTTACACAGATCTACAATTATGTTTAAAAAGTTTGTCATGTCAAGTTCATTACAGGCATCAGCTATTTATTCTCTTGTAAGATTTCAATATGTTGCTCAAATCAAGGGTATAAACTAACTGAACATGAGCAAGTCAGGCCCTGCCAACTCATTTGGGCTCAAAATTAAACTATGCACAGCTTGAGCTTGAGACGAGCTGAAATACTAACTTGAGCTACACTTATATATCTTGAGTCAACTCAAGCTTGGTTTTCGTATGCTAAAAATATCAGGTCAAACTTTGCTTGTGGTTGCTTGATGGTTACAACTAGGCTCGAGTACATTATGAGGAGTGGTGGAGGTACTAAAAGATAGGAGAGGAGATGAAGGGGCAGCTATTGGACAAATTGACACCTTCATGCAAGTCTCGATCACCAATAGAATCAAGGAGATGTGAGATTTTCATCAGAGTATCAGACTTTCAAGGAAAAGGGAATGAGAGAGACAGGGTAGTAGGATTACTGAGCCAATGACTTGGGTGAAAGAGATTTTGCTTCCTCTCTCAGACATCATATCTATGCTTTCTTGCTGGTGTTTCATCCCTTCTAAATATTGTAGGAGCTTGACCATAGAGGGGACCCCCTTCTCAACAGCCACTGGGAGTGAGGGCTAGGGAGAGGGATAGGAGAAACATTAGAAGATGATGGCTCTGCCATTACTGAGGGAGCCAGAGAGGATAATGTGGAGGGTTTGCACCTAGATTCAGCCTATGCCTTTCCCATCAATTCATTGCTTGCTTCATTAGATCTTAATCTAATGGCTGAGTTCATCCTTTTCAGCCAAAGCTTTAATATCTTAAAATATTTCTTTTTGGAAAATTAGTATTATTCTTTTTTTTTTAATTTAATGTTTGATCTATATCAAGCTCAAAATCCAAGCAAGCTGATGTTGAGCAGAATATCAAGCTGAAAGCAAGCTACTCATGAATAATTCGCATGTTTGACAGCCCTATTCAGCTCTTTCTTGAATCTGCTTGATCTCAGTATCCATCCTCTCGGCTTCTTGCTTTCTGTATCATCTGACATTGTAGTTTTATTTTCAATTTGAGCTCGACCATCTAGCTCCCATACAAACAATAAATGAAGTGAAATTCTCCCCCGGTGGGTAACCCTTACAGAAAAGTGCTTAGATACAAATAAATAACCCATTCCCTTTTCTTTCACAACATTACCCTATAGACTCCTTGATTGTCTCAATTTTTACTAGGTGCCTAACTCATTTGAACTGAACAGATCCAAAGGAAACCCCACAAGTACCCTTTTAGAATACTCAAAATTATTAACAACTGAAAGTACACCAAATTCCATCATGCAAAGCTTAATAGAAAGATTTTTTTTTTTCTGACTCGACAAAAATGAAACACGGGACTGAAAAAGCAAGGTTTATAAACATACTCGGGAGGGGCCATCAACTTGCAATCGAGAGTGGTTCGGTGAAATATACTATCGTACTGACACAGAGTTGATCATACTTTTAGATCAGAGCTTGCACCAGATTGAAGGGTGTGGAGTTGCCGAGATGAATATGAAAGACGGCACACTGAAAAATCAGAATGATATGCTGCTAGTACAAAGGAGGAAGAACCTGCTCTCTGTACCTTCGCCAAAGATGGATACAAGATAGATCGGGAAGAAATAATTTCGTGAAAGATAATAAGAATGGTTTCAGAATTGTGGCCAAAGGGCATGAAGAGCTTAGTACACTACTAAACTGATTCAATTACTTGACTGACTCGCATAGAAATGAAAACTAAAGATTATTAATAATGTCATAAATATATCATACTTTGATCACAATGCATTTTTTCTTTGTTTTTTGAACTGCTTGACTCAGTCAATTCAGTCACCGTTTTATTTTGACCAGTTGAGGAATGGAATAGAGCTAAAATTTCTAATGAATTTTAAAAAGATGGTAAATGGAATGGTAAGAATCTTTAGATTAGTGAAAAATAATCATTGGTTTAGTGTTCATCTGAAATAGATAGATCTTTTGATTGGTTGCAACTATCAACTCAATGTTTTGTTGGTTGAGTTAGCATACATAGTTTTGACTTCTCAGCTCCATTTTTTCCTGTTGTATTGTTCAGTTATGATTTGAAATCATTTTCCGTTACGTAGAAAATACCAAAGTGATGAGGACACATTCAATTACAAATGCTTGAAGTCTATCTTAATGCTCTATGTAATGATAGGTGAGAACTGCATTGGTGATCATTGTTTTATTTTTCAAATGATAGGTCCCAATTCCTCCAGGTCAGGTTTATGCTATCAATGACTCCTTATCAGCTGAGGGTGCTGCTGATGACTATGAGACCTGCCTGAAACAACTGGTTAAGACGGGGGTGGTGGCAGTATCCTCGGCAACTGGGTTCCCAAAATTTGATCTGATGCTGTTGGGAATGGGCCCAGATGGTCATGTCGCTTCTCTTTTTCCTGGGCACCCTCTCCTCAATGAAAACCAGCGGTGGGTAACCTTCATTAAGGACTCCCCAAAGCCACCGCTGGAGAGAATAACATTCACACTCCCAGTAATTAACTCATCAGCGTATGCTGCACTTGTGGTTGCTGGATCTGGTAAAGCTGGCGCAGTGCATAAGGCTCTAGGGAGCAAACAAAGTTCTTCAGATTTGCTGCCTGTTGAGATGGTTTCACTTGAGGATGGTAAGTTCACTTGGTTTACAGACAAAGCTGCCATTTCAATGTTGCAGGAAAAAGCATGTCCGTAATTGTGTAAATCAAGGATATCTTCTATGGTAATAGTTACCTCCACAACTTTTCTGTGGGACTAGTGTTGTTCAAAAGTTTAGGTGTGTGCTTTGGCATAGTTACGACTGTGGTTCATGCAGAGAGAATATAAATGTTGAAGTTGCTTGTTTTTGTTTCCAATAATGTTCGTTTATTGTTCTCCTCTGTTTGAATAACCATCCATAATTTGCCTTGTAGCTAGTTAGTGACACAAATACAAGGAGATTGCGACATTCGCTTTAATGCTCGGAGTAGTTCTGCGAAGATGCAGCTTGCCATGTAATGAGCAATAAAAACATTAATGATGCCATTTAAGAGACCAATTTTTCTAGTTAAAATACGAACTTTAATAATCAGGAGTCTCTGTTTGGAGCATCTACTATGGCTGTGAAATATGTACTATCCAGGCTGACAAGCTGTATTATTATGATATATTCATGGGTGAATAGGATTATGAAAGTGTTTTTCCTCCCGACGAAATGATTGAGATCAGCAAAATTGGCTGCTCATTGAAAGATATTTGACCTTTTTTCTGCAGAGGTCCGCATTGTTTCAACATACTTTTCTTATAGGATATAGGTCTAACGAAGAAAATCTGCTGAGTTTTTTTAACTTGATCTGCGATCTTATGGACATGGCAAATGTTTGGTCTGCTTTGGGGTCTAACAAGTGATTTCCTTCGTGTAACTGAATGCTAGATTTGAAGCTCAGGATTTCGACCAACACTTACATGCACCTGTTAAGAGTGTCATGCCGAGTGTAAGTATTGCCTTGTCATGATTAATTGGTAGAATGTGTTTTAGGGCCAATTAAGCATTGCAGGCACTGGTTCATATAATTTTTCCATATGTGCAACTGGAGGATGATATTTTAACTAGTGGGATCTTCAGGGGACATCACATGTCTGAAAATGTTTTAAGATATTCGAGATGATGATTTAATTGATGATCTAAATCAGAGCATAGGGATGAAGTGGGACAAGGAAATTTGTGGCTTTGTGCCACTTGAAGCATTGGCTAGGGCACAAGATGGCTAGTCATTGAATTCTAAACCAGAAATACCACTTAGCCTGAAGAATTCAAGATGCAAACAGTAACCTATGGGTACCACAAAATTAAATCTTTGCTGAAGATGTATGTATCTGTGCTTGTATATGTGAGAGAAAAGGTACCTGAGTGGATGAGGGCCCCTTATCATGTTCCACTGTCTCTTCCAAAAAAACAATGCCAGCAATTACTCCCCGTGACAATTGTCCTCTCCCATTAGAATCACCTACTGCCATGATGTTTCTTTCGTGGTTCTGTGAGGAGTAAGAACATACCAAGAGTGTCAAAAACCTTCGAAGAGGTTGGGAAGTTGATGGTGAGTTTAGAGTCAGATAACTCTTGGTTAGAAGTGACATACAATATTTATAACTTAGCTTGTCGGAGAGGAAACTAACCTGGCAAAGAAGTGAAAAGCATAGATATATCATCACCGAGCTGTAATTTATTTTCCCATATAGGGTGATGGATGTCCAGTTCTAATGAAAACTAAAAACCCTCTTGGTGATAGGGTAATAGATGTCCCCAAGTGTATTACATAATTTTCTGGAGACTAAGGGTATGCTTGGTTGGAGGAAGTTAGAATCTGAAGTAGGAGTGGGAATGAGTGACTCCTATTTTAGCTATTTGGTTAGAGAGAGTCCCATTTCCATTCTGATTTTAGAGTGGAATGGGAATGCCCCAATCCCTTCTCTCTCCTAGTATTCAAATCCTATTTCAATTCTGATTCTAATTTTAGTTACGAAGCAAATGTGAGGGGGGATATGGCCATTCCGATTTTCATTCCAATCTATTCCGATTTTGATTCTGGTCGCAAACAAAACGTTCCCCAAGAGAAAAGCTGCACAGAATTTGTTTAACTTGCTCAAATTCTCAACCTAGTAGGGATGGGGGCTACTAACTTCGAGCATATTCCAATGATTACGTAGGATTTTTTGTCCTTTTCCAACCATATACATGCTCTTCTATCTTGGGGTATTTAGTTTCATTTTTATTTCTATCTGCAACCTTTTCTTCCTGAACATTAACTCATGGTGTTTGATTGTGTATCATGTCCCCATCACTGAGATATGTATGTCATTAGTTCCACTACAATATTGGAAGACATTGAAAGAAGAGATAGAATCCGTGCTCAAAGAGGCATCGAAGTATTTTGGCTGATGCTTCTGTGGTGGAGTGACTAGGTCCCAATATATATGTCAAATTATGAGGAAAGTGGATGTTTTGTTTTGGTGTTTCCTTTTTATTTTTCTTGGAGTTTTCTTTCATTCTCTATTGCTCGGATTAAGACTCCCCTTATAGCCTTTGATGCTAGTGGTCACATAAGATGTCTCCATGAGTATCTAACCCTAGGGTTGGATATAAAGGTTGATAACTTGCTAACCTAGCACAAAATCAACTCAAAATATAGTTTTGGATCTAAATATTCGACCCAATAGTTATTGGATAGGATTTTTGTCGCAAAATCAAACCTAAACTCATATTGGTCATTTGGATATCAGGATATCCATGCCTTATGATATACAAACAAACAAACATACGTACATAAACATGCACGTATATGCACACATATCCATCATATATTGGTATAAAAGTGCAATATTAAGTACTTGAAATCCTTTTGTATCCTTAGGTATATTTTTAATCGATTGGTTTATGTAAAGGTTTATAGATGTTTTATGTGTGGCTATGGTTACTAGTATTGCAAAAAAATTAATTTCTACTATATACACATCATAACTTAACATTTGTTTTGTTTTTTTAAAAAAATTTTTTGTTGTCTTAAGGTTGCACATATGGACAAAAGGTTAAAGCTGAATGAATATATGCCTTTTGGTACATTTTCTATATTTTCTAATATCATATTTTCTCATGATTCATAGTTATTGAGATAGTATTTTATGTGCATGAAATAATTTGGAAAAATAATTCAAAGAATAGCAAAACATTTATCGACGACCTAATTTCTTCCTGAAACCATATCCAATACCTGAATTTTTTTGAGTTTATTATGAAGTGTGGATATAGAGTTTTAATTGGATTTGGGTTTATATTTAGATGTGATAAATATATTTTGGATTTGGATATGGATATGGCCAAACTTGATATGAACCCGACCGACTGATGCCTTTATGAAGGCTAATGAGTTAGAGGTATGAGGTGACATGAGAGAGACATTGCTTTGTATCTTATAGCCTTTATAAATGCTACAGTAACACAAAATAGTTATCCAAAAAAGTCACTTAGGTGCCTTATGCCTATCACTTTGCTTCATTAAATGGCATCATTCACGATACCAATTCAAAGAGTGCAATGAGAATACTTCAACCAACTTTAGTTGAGTAATATTTTGAATTACTAAAGCATTTTTGTTTATTACCTCTCTCTCTATGTGCTCCCTAAGGAAGAGCAAACTTTAGAAGTTAGAGTAAATAAGACCCTCTTTGCAATGGATTATTAGAAATGGTTTAGAATATATAATCTACAAGTAACCAAATTTTACTCTTACCAAAATTAACCGTATGCCTTTAAGTCTATGGATGACTTGGATCATGATCATATGAACCAAAATCTACTTCATGATGCATTTATCCAATCTTTTCCTTTTTCAATTGGATGAATTTGGCATGACAAGACAAACATGTCCATTGCTATATATTAGTCTTTCTTAGAAGAAAAAAAAGAAAGAAAAAATAAGGATAATTTTTATTTTTAAGTCTTGCAAGTTCTTAAGTCCACTCAAGAAAGAGAGAGCTTTTGAGTTGAAGAAACCAATTAGCACCAATTGACTAGATTAATAGGTTCACCAATAATGTCCCTTACACAAATGTACATAAAATAATGATCATGAAAGGTTAACTACTCGCCACTTTAGATCCAATCTGGAAGGGTAAAAGTAAATCCAAACTCGAACCAACAATATTCAATAAGCTAAAGAACCTTGAGTTGCAATTTGTTCTGAGCTATTTCACGTAGGTCCTAAAAATTATTTTTAAATTGTTAAGCTAATTTTTGTTAGGTTCAATCATAGTTGCCTAGGTTCAATTTGGCTAGCCTTATTTTGATGAGATTAATAGCTCGTTCAGATATATTGATCTCTTTTTTCTTTTGCAATAAAGTTCTAGTTCATAACCCAATATTTTAAGATGTGCCTCCATGAAGCTCTATGCTTCATGACTCTACACATTATTATCTCATTGCATTCTAACACATTCACCAAAATGTTAAAGTTCTAGAATATTTAAATATGAGCAACTTAGATCCATTAGAGCCACTTGTGTTCGTAAAGCTAGTTAATGAACTCAAGCATCCACCAAGCTTCTTGAAGCGCATTGCGGCTAAGGACTCCACCAATTAGCCATTTCAAGAATCTATTAAAGGCATTCTAGAATCCATTAAAGTATGCACAGATTAACAATGCAAAAATATTTTTAGAACAAACACGGGTTAACTTGCGCTCAAGAGAAAAAAAATGATCTAGATTTACATTGAAGAAAAGGTAGAATCTCTTAAAACCTTGACTCAAACTCGATTGACCTAAGAAGCAAGGCTTCAAAAATAAATCTTACCTTAAAAACATCAACTAGGACCTAACAAGTATTTTCACAAGAAATAAACAAGAATAATAGAAAATTTTTACTAACAATGGGTAGAAAATATTATTTTTATAATTATCTCAAACTTCATCGATAACATGCCAACAGACGCAGACGAGGATAAGAAGGTTGCTGAACTTGAGATGATGGCGGCTAATTACTCTCTTTCCTTTTTTATTCTCTTTTTTTTATGGCAGCTAGGGTTCCTTGTAGATGGGAGGAAGAAAGAAGATGATGGGATGCAGCTAATTGGTTCAATTGGGTTCAATGGTTATGTGGCCGAATTGGGGATTGTGCTTGAAAGATTGTGGCCGGATGGAACTTGGTTGGGACCTAAAGTTTGATTAGGTTTGGGTTGCAATTAGGCTTGATATGGCTTGACTAACTAGATAAGGTGGTTAATTGGAATAGTTCTAATGGCACTCAACTACTTAGTTTGGGCGTGAGGAAAAGAATTGGATTGATGGCATGAGATAAGGATTTGGTAGTTGGCTTGAGATAGGAAGGAGTCCTTCTATCACTCGGACTCTCAAATAAGGAAGGGTATGTCGTGAGAAAAAGAAGGGATATTGTTAGGATGGCGTGAGAAAAAAGGGAGGAGTCCTTCTCTTGCTAATACTCTTAATTAAAGAGAGGATATGGCATGAGAAATAGATTGTGACGTAAGAAATCGGAAGGAAATGCTGAAATGTGAGGAAAGAATTGGTGTGAGAATGAAAAGGGATAACTAAAGAGGATAGATGGAAAAGTCTCACCTCCACTCAAACTCTTCAAGGGTTGCCGTGAAGAAGGAGAAGAAGTCTTACCTTCACCAACTTCTACCAAGAGCTTGGCATCTCACCAAGAAAACGGGATGGAGCGTCGCACTCCAAGGAGAAAGAGAATCACTCTCAATTCTTCTAAACTCAAATCAATGGTATTCCAAATTTTATTCTTCAACCTTCCCTTTATACAGAGTAAGAGGTTGGAAAATAATGACTCTTACAACTAAAATTTGAAGGACTCCTTCTCTAACAATGATTCCTACTTAACATTGACTCTTTTAATTGAAATCAAACACTTAACTAATTCAACCACAATTTAAACAAGACTTCTACTTAGCTAGGACTCTTCATGGCACATGAAAATAGAGTCTAAATCAGCTAGGACTCTTTTTAAACGACATATGGACTCATCACACAAGACTTCAAATAATTTGGGACTTCTTAGCTTGCACACGCCCCATGAAAGGAAGCTTCATGCAACCTTGCGCATGCCCATAAAGGAATTCATGCATGCCTTAGATCCCTTCCTAAATTCAGACTTTGTTGGAATAAGTTAACAACCAAACTACTAGGCAAAACAATCAAAGACTCTTTCCAACTTTAGACTGAAAATTCTGAACTGAATGTAATATTGGACACGCCCAATGTTGGACCCAAACTCCTAAACTCAAGACTCCTAATTAATTATGACTCTCCAATACCATTAGGACTCAATTGAATTAGGCACTGGAACACTAAAACCAAATATAACTAGGTGCTAAAAATTTTGGACCCAGTGTGTTCTGGTGCTGGAACTCTTAGACCCAATGTATTTTTGGGCACACCCAAGCAAGGACCCAAATCTATGCATGTCCATGATGACTTGAGCTCCTGCTCTTGCATCACCAACATAATAGGTGTTTAATTAAATATCCATTACTTCCTTGTTCGAGCTCCAATTGAGATGATCCAATATACATTGGATTAGCTAACTTGATGTGTGAATGCATCAAAAGTGTGTTGAGTTTGAAATTTATCTTATACTCACTATGCAACCTGATCTATTATTGACCTATTTTATAAAATTTGTATTCACTAGATATCTATAAGTCAAGTGTTACTCATATGCTTTCTCTAATCGATCTTAAAAGGTTCCAAAGGTTGCCTAGGATTTTTGTGATAATGGTGGTTTTTATTTAGACTTTTATTCTTATTTTAGCATATTTTTTGGAGCATCCACAATTGATTCTTTATCCTTAGTGATTTTTGATCCCTTATTTTAGTTATTTAGAATATTATAGAAATTGATGTAAAAGAATCTAGCATCAATGAACTATAAAGTTAAGTATATCTAGCTTGCAGCATCCACAAGATTTTGAAGTAATGTTTGCTATATCTAATACTAGATCGTGAATCATAAGTATTAGAGGCCATAACTTTCTTAGTGTCTATATTTAGCGTGCTAGATGCCAAAAGATAAAGCTTTTGATTGCAGTATATGACATAACATTAATGCACCATGCAAGACTCATGCTATAGTGTACAACATCAAGCTCCACCACCACCAATGGAGGATGATTCAATTGATAGCACTGTAGCTGAGATCAATGATAGTAATTCCAAATTAAAGGGGCAAGGCCGAAGTTCATCCAAAAAAGGGCAAGGTTGGTGGGTGACATGGATGGATTAATAGCACCATTCTTAGATCAAAAGCAGCATGGATGGGTTGACCAAGCTGAAGATGGTATGGGGTTGCGATTGGTGGTGGCACGGTCAAGATCCATCCGTGACAAGAAATAGGAAAAAAAGAGAGAGGAGAAAATGTTGGTTATATTTGCACGATAAGAATGAGAGAACAATTGAGTAAAACTAAGTAGTTAGATATAGTGGAAACGAGCCGAGTATGAGCCAGGTCGGGCTTAGCTCTAATTTAACTTATTTCATAATTGAGTTGAGCTCAAGCCATTCACAAATAGCTTGTTTAAGAAATCTATCAAGAGTTTAAGATTATTTGAAGCTTTTATCTATATAGTTTGGAATAATAATCTAATTATTTATTAATTAAAATATATTTTATTCTATATAACTTATATTGATTTATAATAAATAATTATTTATATAGTAATAATATTCAAAATAATATAATATATATAAATTATTTATATATTAGTATTATGACTTGAGACAATCTTGAGCAAGCTAAGCATAGCTCTAGTTCTAGATCGGGTCATTTCTTAACCACACAAGTTGAACTCGAGCCATATTTTGGGTTGAAAACTTAAGCTAGCTTGCGAATTGGTTGTTAGCATAATTTTAGAGATCATGTAACAATCTGTATCAGTCCATATTATTTTTCTTGTATGGAGTCTGTACACGAGTATATATAACTCCTGAAATGTACCGAATATGATAGAACAGAGAAATAAAATTATTTTTTTCTTTTTTTTTGTTTTCTTCTTCTTCTGCAAATATTTTAACACTACTTGTTCACTTATCAACCTTGTGGTGAGAATTTTAAGTGGATAGGGATTGGGATGAGGCTCATCTCACTGAGCAAGCTTTAGGCTAGACGCGAAGCTCGAGCTTCAAGATAGACCTAAATACAACCAATTTTGAGCCCGAGCCAAGTTTGAAATCAAATCAACCTTTCAAATTTGAGTTCCCACCTTGATCCAAAGCTTCTCGCTCTAGGCCCCGAACCTAATCCAAGGTAGCGCGGCTAGACCAGATTATTTGATCTTTATTAATAAATAAATAAATAAGTGAGTAAGTAAGATGGTAAATAAATAAGGATCTTTCTATTGGACTCTGTTGTAACATTGTAGTTCCTGCAGCACGCGTGGCTGTCTGTTGGATGTCGGCCACAGCTAAGGCTGCAAATGGGTCAGGTTGACCCATGACCCGACTCGATCCGACCCATGTAGACTCGACCCAACTTGAATTTTAGGACCTGCAAGTCCGAGTCGGGTCCTAAAATTGGACTCGAACCATTTTCTGGGTCAGGTCTGGGTTTACTAAATCTGGACCCGACCCGACCCATTATTTTTTTTGGGTCTATTTCAGGTTTACTAAATCTGAACCTCATCCCGACCCGAAGAGCCGACCTGAACCCATTACGTGCCTAGGACCAGTTGAAATTGTTACTGTTCAAATTTTCGTGAGCTGCTATTCTCCGGAATTAATGTCAGTGTTCGCTTTTGTCATTTGCTGTCCTTTGACATACATAACATTTTTAATTATATTGAATAATACTGTATATCATGTTTTATTATATATTATCTTATAGTATATATTATATAAGATAGTGTTGTATTGTATTGTATTATTATTGTACTAGATTAAACAACCAAAAACAAAGCTTGCAGATATAATTTTTAGATACAAGCAAACGAAATAGATATTTGCAAATACAAATGCAATATTTTTAATTGTATCTGCATCTAGATGAAACTGAGGCAATCAAACAATTCCTTAGCCTCAAAGCCTGCACAACTTCACCATCCATTGACAGATTGATGGTGATCAAAAATGTAGTTTCAAGTGATTATGACATGATTGTACAGCTTCGAAAAATAACATCAAAGGTAGCTCTAAACTACAGCATTTGGCAAATGATATACATAGGATAAACCCAACTCTTGATAGTCAGCAGAAGGGTGGACGGTAATGATTATGATATGGCTTTATCATGGCTTTATTGGTTCTGCCTACAGCTAAGTAACCTAACCACATCCACCATCAATATGAAAGAATGTGAAAGATTATATTTTCCAAAAGCATAAAGAAAATGGTAACATCTCACTTGGATCCCTATCCGACCCAAAGTAGATGCGACCCGATTCGATCCGAATGATCCGTTGCGTCAAAAATTGTAAGTATGGATCCGATCCGATCCGATCTTCAATCGAGTCAGATCTGGATCCAAAATTAGAATCCGAACAAAAAAATCGGATTGAATTGAGGTCACTCAGGATTCGACTCGATCCGACCCATTTGCATCCTAAGCCACAGCCCTCACGCCTCACCCAAGTCAGCCCGCCAATCACTCGTGTGAGTTGTGCCGACTCCCCTAGGTTTCTTGTTTCCCCTCACCAATCCTATAAAAGCCAAAACCCTAGCACTTCCTCAACCCTCTTTCCGCCTCTTGCGCCACCCCCTTTCTTAGGAGAAACGGCGCCCTTCCCTTACCTCCCCCTCCAACCCTCTCTCTGTCTGTCTTTCCCTCTCCCATCCGCTATGCCTTCTCTTCTCTTCTCCTCCCCTTCGGAGCTCGAAGATCTCAAAAAGTCGAAGAAGAAGTCCAAGAAGGCCGAATCCATGGCCGCCGAGCTTGAGCAGAACGGCTTCATAGAGGCGGAGAAGAAGAGCAAGAAGAAGAAGCACAAGAAGCTTGAATCCGATGACGAGGAGATCGACAACAGCGACGGAGAAGGCTCGGAGAAGAAGAAGAGCAAGAAGAAGAGAAAGGCTTCTGATGAGGAGACGAGCGAAACCAGCTCTGACGGAAGCGATCCTATTCTGGATCGCAAGGTGGCAGCGGTGAATGGTTCCGCTTTGAAGAAGCCAAAGCTGATGCAGGAGGATGAGGATGGAGAGGTGATTGCGAGCCGAGAGGAGTCTGGCGCCGCGAACCCGAACCCCAACGCCGTGTCCAAATTCAGGATATCGAAGGTGCTGAGAGAGAAGTTGAAGTCGAAGGGGATCGAGTCGCTGTTCCCTATTCAGGCGATGACCTTCAATCTTATACTTGATGGGTCTGATTTGGTCGGCCGGGCACGGACTGGTCAGGTAGAAATGTGTTCCTTTTTTATATTGTTCCGCTCTGAGGCAAATCACCTTCCACATGCTAAGCATGCAATTGTTATTTCTATGGGTTAAAAGAAACATTTTGACAGTGGCTGTATAACATTCATCCTGATCCGATTTTTAAGTGTGAATTCAATTAATTTGCCCAATTTGTATTTGCAACGAATTTTGTAGAGAATTAATGGTGAAAATATGTGAGTTTTAAAAAGATAGTTGGAAAGAATGCATAAAGAAAGTAAGACAGGTAATCAAGTCTAAATTATTTGATTAATATTAATTTTTAACATCATCTAGTTCATATACGTGTAAAAGAAAACCTGAATACTAATTTTCACTGTCAACTTATCAGATTACCCATACAATACTAATTTTCTCAAATAACCATGGCATCATATACCTGTTTCTATTTTCACATCTGTAGGTGTTGCTAGTCAAATGTTTCACATCTGTAGGTACTCTGCAAATGCAGTTGTCAAATTACTTAGGAGAGGCCAGTGGGTGGACACCTTGTATGACCAAGTGAGACACCTAGTTGTTTAGCCAACTGGCTATGGAGGAAAGCTTTCCAAGCTTTTACTGTATATGTATTTTTAACCATATATATAAATAAGCATGTGCATGTATTATACATAATCTTTTTTTCGTCATATATAGGATAATGAACCTATTTTTGGAAGTCTCAAAATCCACAAGAATAGTAGTAAATAGCATCGCTGCAACTGTAGCTTCCAACAAGCTGCAGAACACAGCCAGGTAGCCAGCACCTAGTAGAAAGCAGGAGGACAAGACAGTAGACTATGGCTAGCAACTTAGAATGAAAAGAAATTTAGGGAGAAATTGAAAGAATGGTGAGATTCAGAAGAGATGTGCTGGCCACTGCAGCTATCATTGCCACTCATGATTATCGACTAACCCGTCAGTAGCTGTTGACCAGCTCTCTAGTTATTACCATGTTGGTGGTAGCCTTCATTACCCTCCCACATGTCTTATATGGGGCTTAAATAGGGAAGAAATGGGAAAAGAAACCTTTAAAAAGGTAAGAGTTCAAGCAAGCTTGGTGTAGGAAACCCAGCCAAATTAAGCATCTAGGTGACTACCTCGGCATGTAGGGGACTGCTTTTAACAATACTGTTTGTGAGACAGAGTTTGGAGCTTTGCTGGAAACTTGAAAACTTAAAAATGCTGGTTTTGCTGAAAACAATCTGAAACTGGGACTCATCCTGTAGTTTTGGCCATGATAAACCAAGGAGGCCAAATTCTGTGTGTATGAATTTTGGAATTTTGGAATCTTTTTATTTATATAAATTTATACTTTATGTGTTTCAGGTGGATTTAAAACCATCATCATATTACATTTCAAAGGGATTTGGAAGAAAATGAAGTTTTTGATACAGTTTTGTGTATTTTAGAACTCAAATCTCATAGGAACTCAGATCATCACCAAATATTGCAATGTTTATATTAGTTTTTTTTTGACCTCTCAGTCTGAACCATCAAATGATACATCTGGAGGTTCAAATATATAAAATATTCTTCAAAATGAAGTTTGGGGTATTAATTAATTTAATTTTCTCTATTTTTTGATTTTATTTCTAATTCCAGGGAGAAAGTTTATTTTTTTTATGACCATCTAGTTAAATTGTCAAACTAAAGCCAAAACCACTGAAACCATCAAAAATTGAAACCGACTTACATTTAGGCAGGGCAGAACTAAAACATAACCTTCAAACATTGTTTGAGATTATCTGGACACCCTCGAGAGAATAGTATTTGGGGTGTCTAATGTTAAAAACTCATAATATTATCTATGTTTCTTGCCGTGCCTTAATGTATTGCAAAACAAATATCCCATCCTTTTTTACATTTATTTCAATCATTAATCCTCTGTTTACTGTTTTATGTGCCAACCTAGAGATTCCCCCTTTATCTACGATGTTCCAGTCCAAACTGGTGACCCCTTTCCTACAATCTCCTCATCTAAATTTTGCTACCTTATATAATTGCTCCCTTTATGGGATCTTATCTTAAAAATATTATTCATTATCTGTTTGAAATTTGTCACCCTCATATTAGCACTACCCTTTAACTTTTCTTCATACTTATGCTTCATCACACTCATACCTGCTGCTTGCTTATACTGTTAACCTTGACTTGTTGGTCACACCCATGTGATATTTCAGCCAAACTGATCTTTAACTTTTCTGCATTCTTTACCTGAAAGCTATCACACCTGTACTTGCCCTTGCCTCCTAACCCATCCCATGTTCTTTTTATCATATAACACTATTGAACTTCACTGTTGCTCATTTGCGCTAATAATTGAATTACATTTATATTTTTATCTTTTAATTTCTGTTTTTGGCAATGCACGAGTCAGCTTTGCAAAATTTGATCTAATCTAGTATTATCCTAATTTTTATTGGTTCCTCATCTTTGAACATCTCACATGTTAAATATTTCTGAACCTAAACTAGTTTGATGCTTTTAAGTTGTCTTTTTAAATATCTAGATCGTAACTTAATGAGTCTTCTTTTCATTGAATTATTGTCTTGACTTTCAGTTTCTTGTTAATGATTGTTCTGTCATGGAATTATTGTCAGTTTTTGACATATTTTTCTTTTTTATTGGTCACATTCTTCTTACTTATCTCTGTTTTTCCTTATTGTTGATGCTAATACTGTAAATATGCCTTTTCATTTTCATAGGGTAAAACCTTAGCATTTGTGCTGCCTATTTTGGAGTCGTTGACAAATGGGCAACACAAGGCATCTAGGAAAACTGGTTATGGAAGGCCTCCGAGTGTTTTGGTACTTCTACCAACTAGAGAGCTTGCAAATCAGGTGAAGTGGGACCTAGGTTGAAGATTTACATAGAAACTTCAACTACATTGTCTTTCTTAGTGCCAGGCAACCGTTTGACATCTTTACACTTTCAGGTATCTGCAGACTTTGAGGTTTATGGTGGGGCAGTGGGGTTATCTTCATGCTGTTTATATGGAGGATCTCCTTATCGTGGTCAAGAGCTTGCTCTAAAACGAGGAGTTGATATAGTTGTTGGAACACCTGGGCGGATAAAGGTAATCATATTTTGTTCTTCCAAAATTTGCGTGGCTCATTTAGGTTTTTGAGCTTATTTCATCAGACTAACTACTTTGACTATTAATCACATGTGATGTTTACCTTCTACAGGATCATTTAGAGAGGGGAACTCTTGATCTAAAATTTTTGAAATTTCGTGTTCTTGATGAAGCTGATGAAATGTTGAATATGGGCTTTGTTGATGATGTTGAACTAATTCTAGGTAAGAATTCTCTTTTCACAGCTTGTATACTTGTTATTTAAGTTTTCTTCTTTTTTTTCAGCTTGTAGGTTGACACTGTTATGATAGGTTAATTGGGCTTGATTGTAGGCAAGGTGAGTAAATTGTTACTGATAGACAAATCTATTTCTGCCAAAAGATTATACGATTTGATGGTAGGCAATCAATAGGACCGATATTTTGATGAATTTTGATCTGTACTGTATATAGAAGCACGAATGACATTTATGTCCATAAGCATTCATGGCCTTTTGATTTGTACTGGTTTATCCTAAGTTCCTAACCATTTAATTTAGTTCTATGATTCCAAAACAAAAAAGGTTCCTTATATGCTTCATAGACAAAAAGTCTTTAGATTTCTACATAACAAAGACAGGTATAAACCAAAATAAGTCAAAAGTTTCAAACTGACTTGGAACCTTACAGTGACCAACCATACAAGCGGTTTTGTCATGAAGCCCAAGGTTTTCTTCCTTCCCTTATCTTTTATTTATTTTTTCCCTAGGGTTTCCGGTTTGAAGAAACTGTTCCTTTGACTTATCCTAACCAAAAAATCCTTAATGGTCCATTTATTAGGAATTGATCAATAGCTGCCTCTGTCTTTGATCCAACCTTATGATAAAACTTAGAGGTGGGCAACAAATCTCCTTTAATGGACGCTTATTAATGATCTATGTCCAACTTAAAATTAGATAAGGAATAGCCCATAGATGTGGATTGGGTGGTTCCATAGAATAGCTGAGTCGAAAAACATCACGGAAATAAAATTGTAACAATCAAAAGGAAATTGATATTTTCATACAAAAATTGAATTAGGACGGAACAAATCTGGTAGCAGAATAAGACAAGTTGAAAGGAGAGAGGTCTTCTAGCATTTTCGGTTGTGTGTGATTTTTATGTATAGTATCGTAATGCATTTATTACATATGTTTCAGTTGCTTATGTTCAACCCAAATCACAAAGGAAACCATTTAGATTGCAAGGTATTACTATCACAATAGCTGTCTCAACAGGGGATTGGGGGCACTGATAAAGATCCAAAACCCTCGTGAATGGCACCTCCTATAGATTCAGGAAATCAATGCAATACATGAGGGGTATTGATCTCATCGGAAATGCATTGTGATCCAAATTCATTCCAATCACAAACTGCTGAATCCTCTTTCCATACAGTTGTTGAGAATTTGATTTTTGTTTTTATAAGAACTGTCTTAGTGTTTATTTCGTACTTTGCTATTGCGATGCAAGGGTTATGCCAGGCAGTGAGCTGAGTCTAAGTGGAAACTTTAGAATGCTTTGCCTTCCTAATTTGCTTTGTTAACTGACTCAATGTTTAACTCCATATCAAACAATGTCTGCATGATTGGATTTGCTCCTTGGTATTGTCTCAGAGATTTTCATCCCTCATGACAATGCATGAAGCTATGCAGTTATCTTTAAGAATAGTGCTCAAAATGCTAGATAATATGAGTCCTTAATGGTGCACTCAAAGTTAATTTTTCTCTACTTGTGAATCTCAAAGTCCTAGACGATCTCTAGTAGAAATTAGATGTCTTCTTCAACAAAGATTGGGAGGGGGATGAGGAGAGAGGATTAGCAAAAATTGATAAGGTAGATGGAGACATCAGATTACTTGCAAGCAGAAGGAAGTTCGATGTATTTAATGGTATCAACCCACAAGATCCTTTGTATTTCCTGATAAGATAATGCAATATATAAATATGCAGTTTGTTATGTTTTATGTCATTCACATTTTTTGTTTTTGTTTATAGATCACATGCATTTGCATGTACTTATTTACCAGTCTCAGTATAGTGCATCATCAGCATCTATCTTACTATAACATAAAAGCTTTGTACTCCATCAAACATGAAATATTGATGGAAGATTTTATATTTCTTTTCTTCCCCTGTTTGAGAAGCACAGTTGAAGCACTGCTTAAACTTAATCTTGTTGTATGCTAAGATAAAATACCATTGTAGTTTTATATACATCCGGACATTTTAATGCAAATGATATATTCAATTTGGTGAAGAATGTCACTTTAATTATATATTTCTAGCCACTAGCCATATTTATGTTGTAGAATATATGAACGTTAGAATTGGCTATTTTTCACATCTAGATGATCTTTGGTTTTAAAGTAAGGCCCTTTATTTCATTCTATATAGGTACATCTTGTACCCTTCTTAGAAGCTGAGTATGGGCAATAAGTAACTGCATGAGTAAAAATTAATTGTATGCAGCTAATATTAATTGGATGTTTTTTCTTCTACCTCGTATAGGTAAGGTTGAGGATGTAAGCAAAGTTCAAACACTTCTTTTTAGTGCTACCCTGCCGGATTGGGTGAAGAAGGTATGTTTGTCTGTTGCTTCTGAGAAATCCAAGGATAAAATGCATTCATACATCTCTTTTCTGACATTTTGATGTTTTGTACACATTGCCAGATCTCTGCAAGGTTTCTAAAACCTAATAAGAAAACTGCTGATCTTGTTGGCAACGAGAAGCTGAAGGCTAGTGCTAGTGTTAGACATCTTGTTCTTCCCTGTACACGTCAAGCAAGAGCACAACTTATTCCTGATATTATTCGCTGTTATAGCCGGTCTGTATCTTTTGTAGCCATAACTTTACTGTTGCCTCCTCTGCTTTACATTTTCTAAATGGTTTCGATGTCAAATTGTCTTTACTCAGTGGAGGCCGTACCATTATCTTCACTGAGACAAAGGAATCTGCATCCCAACTTGCTGGACTGTTACCTGGATCAAGGGCTTTGCATGGAGACATAGTGCAATCTCAACGGGAAGTACGTGTCAATGATGATATAGAAAGTATGCTTCACCTGGGTTTAGGTTGAATGCATATAAGGCACCTAAATTTCACCACCTACCTTAGTTATTGGCATTGTTTATGAGCAATGTGTTTCTTTATAATTAGTAGGAGTTGATTGTATGCAGGTCATACTTGCTGGATTTAGGTCAGGCAGGTTTTTGGGTTTGGTGGCTACAAATGTGGCAGCGCGCGGCTTGGATATCCATGATGTGCAGTTGATTATTCAGGTATGCACTTAAATCTTGGAAACATGTCATGTTGGTTATTGATCTATAAGTTTTAACCTTCATAATAAAAGGTGCTAGTGTAAATTAGCCAGGTGCTAATTACTTTGTTTTCATTTCTCAGTGTGAGCCCCCACGTGATGTTGAAGCCTACATCCATCGATCAGGACGTACTGGAAGGGCTGGTATATTTAATAATATCCTTTCCATTTCAATAATGATTTTTGGAGTTTGATGAGTTGCTAACATATGGAAGTTACTTTCAGGCAATACTGGAGTTTCTATATTACTGTATGAGCCCAGATATTCATATAGCATTTCTAGATTAGAAAGAGAATCAGGTGTCAAATTTGAGCACATCTCTGCACCTCAACCTGCTGATGTTGCTGAATCAGCTGGTTCTGAAGCTGCTGATTCTATCTCAAATGTCTCTGACAGGTATGCTTGTGTTACATTTTTAGGGAAAATTGCACGTAATAAATTTATATTGAGCGTTCCCTCGATGTGTACATGTGGTTTTTGCAGTGTCGTTCCAGTTTTCCGGTCACAAGCAGAGGAACTTTTGAGCTCCTCTGGCTTATCAGCTGTGGATTTACTTGCAAAAGCACTGGCAAAGGCTGCAGTAAGAAATTTTGTTATATTCTCTTTACAGCTTTTGGCATTGCATTCTAAAGTCCTCCAACCATTATAATAAGTTTCTTTTGTTTGTTCCCTGTCTAGGGATACACCGACATAAAGAAGAGATCGCTGCTTTCTTCTATGGAGAACTATGTAACTCTACTTCTTGAGGCAGGAAAGACTATCTATTCTCCATCGTAAGTATAGAGCTTGAATCCCATCAATTACAGGTTTTAAGCTGGTGTTGGTTGTTGCTACCATGTATAAGGCCCAATATTGTACTTTCCTAAAATCACCAGTTGAGAGCACTAAATGGAATTAAGTTCCTTGCTAAAAGCATTAATAACTGGTTGACAAAATGACAGATCCATAATCAATTCGTAGAAAAACTGCCTTATTGATGATCCTTATCTAATTCTACTTGATCTGATCGCTATCTCAGGGTTGCTTTTAGTATCTTGAAAAGATTCATGCCTGATGAAAAGATTGAAGGGGTGAAGGGCCTTTCTCTTACAGCTGATGGAATGGGGGCGGTGTTTGATGTGCCTGCTGATGATGTGGATGCCTTCATTGAAGGTATATCAAATTTGCTATTTAGAAAAGGTCTCTGATTTCAATGTTACTAGTGCTACTGAATCATTGGAATGAACTGAAAAATGAAATTTTCCTGTTTGTTTATTGCTTTTGGTACTTGGGTGCCAACATATGAACTACTTGGTCGTAGGCAGGCTCTTGGCAAAGTTTGGTCTAGGTGGTTGTCAGAAAAGTTAATCCTGGTACACACGCATTAATCATTCAAGTAAACTACTACAATAAAATATATCAGTTATGCAATACATAATTGACCTCAACAAACGAATTATGGGGATTCTGAAACAATTTACAATTCAGACTTTGCCATTGTTGATATGCTAACAACATCCAGAGATTGGTGATTGGTAGTGCAAGCTATTTGCAATGCATCATTCCTTACATGTACTTGGTTTTATACCAAAATAACATTATATTCTAGCCTGAATATGAACTCCCAAGATTTCTGATGTATTGTTTTGGTGCTCAGGTCAAGAAAATGCTAACATGGTGACCATTGAGGTCTTGAAAAGCTTGCCTTGTTTGCAAGATAAAGATCAGTCAAGAGGCGGTAATACAGGACGAGGCAGGTTTGGTGGTGGCAGATCCTCTGGCGGTAGAGGTGGTCGTGGCGGCTTCGGCAGAAGAGATGGAGGGGGTCGTGGGAAGGGAAATGGTGGCGGCAGAAACAGATTTAACAGGAGGTAAAGCGATTTGTGTTGTCGGGGCAATCTGAAAAACGCTTACTCTAGTTTGTGTGACTGAAAATTTTTTCAGACCTTTTTCGCTTATGAATTCTACAGTCATTACATCAAATGATTTATTTCATAGAATTGGTTTAAAATTGGCTGCAACCATTCAATTTTTTTGCTTATGTAACTGTAACAAGTGCTTACAGCTTTTATTTGAATGAATTGAAAATGGTTAATGCTTACAAGATTGCTATAAAAGGGATTTGCACTTGATAAAATGTCGACAAGAATGGTTGGAATATCGGAAAGTGTATGTGATTGCATGTACTATCAGGAATAGTACTTTGTTTATACATGAAGAAAAATTAAGTATAATTGATTGCTGAGATGGGAAAGACAGGTGTATTGTTAAGCAGATGTGGTTTTGATTCCCATCTTAGTGCATGTGAATGGCCTACCACGACACGACGGAGCCATTCATCGGACTCAATGGTTCTTCGTGAATGACATCTGCCTTGCCGATTTGCTCCCCTAGATGATTCTGGGCACTGGAGTCAACCTGAGCCATGGGGTGTCCCGTTAGGACTTTGCTCCATTGTTTGCAGCTTACAGGAATATCACTCTGAATGGTGTCATCCATTGATCATTACATTGGCCTTTCAGCCATAGAAATGTCAGCAAGCAAGGTCTGGGTGATCAAAATCATGAAGCCTAGTTCAGAACATGGTTTGCATAATCTGATAGGTCCTTCTTTGGCAGATTGAATATTTTGATAATTGATACTAGAACTCTCATTCTTGTAAGCAATGTTGCCCGAAAGAAAGTAGCGATTTGTTTTGAGGGAGATCGTCTTCCAATATCAGAATTGAGAATGTTTTGGTAAAAAGCCGACATGAATCTCTTGAGAAAGTGAAAAAACTAGTGCAACAATCTCCTATGACTTGATAACTATCTACAGTCCAACTATGGACAATTGATTGTACATCTATGACAACCTACAGAACCACCCAAAATAGAAGCAAATAAGTCATTCCGCATTCGGTGATATTAAACGCTTGACCAAGTTTCAATCTCGTTGAGCAGCAACCAATGCATCGATGGTCGGTGTACTTTTCTGATGTCAAAGAATAAAGTGTCTGTTTTTTGGTTTTTGTTTCTTTTAACTTTTGAAGGGAGAAAGTGGCTAGAGTTGAATTCTTAAAGAATAAATGATGGAGGAGGACCGGCAGGCCACGGCGGGCGACGGCGTGGTAGATGGGACCTGGCGGGAGAAGGGAGTGGAGGGGGCAGCGCGGGAGCGGGCGGGCGATCCGTGACGACGGTGAAGCCTCTGTGGTCGGAAGTGGCCCAGGCCTCCCGTTGACCACAGTGGTTCTCACATGTAATCCCCCAGGCAAAGCTTCGGCAAAATCAGAAGGTGTTCTCGGAGGTCTTGGAGCTACCACTGGAAAGGGTCAATAGAGCTCGGGAAGCCTGGTCGGCGACGGCTGTGCTGGCCTGGAGCCTCGGCCGTCCCATTCCTACCAATCGGATTCTGAGAAAAATCAAAACCCAGGCGAAGCTCAGTGGCGATGTAGAGGGCTTCCCGCTAGCGGTAGGGCACCTGGCTCTCTATTTCAAGGAGGACGAGAGAGACGCGATGCTTCGTAGCGGTCCGTGGTACATCCTCGGACAACTGGTGGCCATGGAAAGGTGGCGCCTCGATTTTGTAGCCGGCGTCTACCATGTCAGCAAGGTTGCCGTCTGGGTGCGTATGCCGGCGCTCTCGCCAGAGTTTTGGGAGAAGGAGTCGATCTTGGACATCACCGGAGCCGTGGGATGCCCTCTGGCGATTGATGCGATAACAGACCAAATGCAGCGGCTAGGGTTTGCTAGGGCAAAGATTGAGGTCGACGCTCTAAAACCGCTATAGCCTGGGATCTACCTTCAAGGGGTAGCGGCGAAAATCTGGTAGGATTTCACCTACGAAAACCTGCCCGAGCTATGCTACTCTTGCGGGTGCATCGGCCATGGTGGGGGAAGATGCGCATCCCCACTGCCGGACGATGCCGGGGGGCTGAAGAGGCAACAATGGTGGAGGTGGCCCATTTGGAACCGGTAGAGGAGGGATCCGGCCATAACATGAGGCCGGCCTTTGGTTCGTGGATGACAACAAACCATCTATGGAAGCCGAAGCCGGCGGCCCCGGTGGTGGAGCAGAAGCAGAAGACAATCGAGTTGGGGCCAAAGCCAACTCAGTGCTCACCAGCCGACAGCCAGGGCCACAATTCACGGGAGCCCAGACGGTTTGCGGAGGTGCATGAGGTGGAGACGGGCGAATGGAGGAAGCCAACCAAGACAGCTCGGGGGAAAGCGCTGGCGACAGAGGGCTATGGTGGCGACTCGGTCAACTTGGGCAAGGTTAGTGTCTTTGACCCAGTTTATATTCCTGAGTTGGAGCCGAGTCAACTCGGCAAGAAGGAGGATGGGCCTCCGCATGTCTTAATGGGCCCAGCCCTGGAGGCCTAGGATGAGCTGGGTTGGTCCAAGGCCGTCAGTGAGCCTAGGCCATCCAAACAACGGGCCCGGAGCCCGCTGAGAGGCTGTGCCAACAATGGGTCCACGGTTCCAAAGCATCGAATCAGGTCGGACCCCTGCCTTTCGGCCACACCACCTGCATCCGAGGAGGCCAGCCTGTCACTCCCGAACTCCTCCCCTCCACTGCCGGCGACAGGGAGCCGGCAATCCAAGCCAAGAGCTCACGCCCAGCGCACCAATGCCCCGAAGGGCGGAGTAGAGGAGCCGGCAGCTGTTGGTTGGATGGAGCTGGTGGTGAAATCTAACCAGAGGGCAGCGAGGGATGAACGGAAAATTGGACATAGTCGACGGAGGGAGGAGGATGTGATAGTGGGGGAGGAGCTGGGAGGAGCTTCTGCGGACAGATCCCTATTTGAACAGGGGGTAGGCTCACGGGAACATCCACTGTGGGGACAACAGGGTGATCCGGTGAGGAAAGAAAAGGTGCGGCAGAACCCAAGGCTGACCGAGGGGAGGCTAAATGGCGGGGCCCCATGGGGAGGTTTTGGAGGGTGAAAGCAAGGTGAAAGGGAGAGCTGGTTCACAGGGGAAAGCCGTGGCAGTCCCTGGGAGTAACACGGGTGAGGCACATGAACTATTGGTGGTGAAGATTAGGAAGGCTATCCAAGGTTGGGAAGGGGCTTCTAGCTCGGGGGGTTCTAGGCCAGGGGAGGGCAACTGGTCCCCATTAGCTCCCCAGTCATTAAGATTCTCTTGTGGAATTACCGGGGGGCAGAGAAGCTGTCCTTCAGCCTAGCCTTCCGAAGGTTAGTTAACCTGTATGACTCAACTATTTGTGTGCTCCTAGAGACTGGATTGTTAGGAAGAAGCTCGCAGAAAGCTAGAAGAAGGGTGCCCCTATCATGGGGATTCTATGCAATTAAATCTCGGGGGATGTCAGGTGGGATCATTATTACATGGAAGTTGAAAGGTTGTAAAATTGATGTCTTCAATCAATGCAGGCAGAATGTAGTTATGGTCATATTTGATAGAAGTGGGCCGCCATGGGTTTTGTTAGCCATCTATGCTAGCACTGACTTCAGAGAAAGGAGGAGACTATGGGAGGAGGTGAGTTGTCTAATCAATCAAGGATACCCAATAATAGTGGCTGGTGATTTTAACTGCATAGATAGTCTTATGGAGAAGAGGGGGAGCAAGCCTTTCACTCACAAGTTGGAGGTGAGGGAGTTTCAGGAATTTATTATGGAGAATGGACTGGTGGACCTAGGTTTCTCCGGGCCGAGGTTTACATGGTGTAACAACAGGCTGGGTTGTGCTAGGGTATGGGAGCAGATTGACAGGGTCTTCGCTACGGCGGGATGGATTCAGAATTGGCCGGAATTCAGGGTAAGCCATTTGCCATGCATTGCATCAGGTCATTGCCATGTATTGATCAGCACCTCTCCTCATACTCGGATTAGTGACCCTTTTTGGTTTGAGAAGCTCTGGCTCTCTTATCCACGATCCTGGGAGGTGGTGAGGGAGGCGTGGTAGATACTGGTGCGCGGAGATGCAGTGCATAGGGTCACCCGCAGGTTGGAGATGACAAAAAGGCCCTGAGGAGATGGAACAGATTTGAGGTGGGGAATATCTTTAGAAAGATTGAAGTAGCCAAAATAGCTATCGGCGATCTTCAGGCCAAAGAGGAGCAGAGGGGTGGGTTGACTGATGGTGAGCAGATGGAGCTTCAAGCAGAGTTGTCTATGCATCACTCCCTTTTGCGACAGCAGGAGATTTTTTGGAGACAAAAATTGCGGGTTCAATGGATCTTAGAGGGTGATCGCAACACAAGTTTTTTTTCACTAGGACACTATTATTCGGAGGCAGCGGAACAGAATCCATAGCATCAGGAAGAGCAGTAGCCAGATGACAGATGATCCAGGCTTGGTTAGGGGGATTTTGGAGGAGTTCTTCAGGTCCAGATGGACAGAGCAGACTAGTAACAGTGGGCTACCACCTAGCTTACCCCAGGGAGGAGAGTCTCATATTAGGAGAACTATGAGCTGATCAGGCCAGTGACGGCAGCAGAAATTCAGGAGAGTCTTTGGACCCTGGCTGAGGACAAGGCTCCTAGCCCAGATGGTTTTCCCTCGATTTTCTTCAGACGGTATTGGCACATAGTCAGGGTAGATGTGACCGAGGCTATCTTACAGTGCTTCAGTTCAACCAGGATGCCTTGTGAGTGGAAAAGAACTTTTATTACTCTTATTCTTAAGAGGTAGGACGCTACGGAGCCATGTCACTACCGACCGATCAGCTTGCGCACCACTCTCTACAAGATCATTGCTAAGATCCTAGTGAGGAGAGTCAGAGGTATACTAGCTGAGCTGATTAGCCCTGAGCAGGGAGCCTTTATTGGGGAACGGAGTATTTCTGATAATGTACTGATAACATAGGAGTTCATGTGTGATCTTAGACATGCTTCGGGCAGGAGGGGGCTGATGGGCATCAAATTGGACATGGAGAGAGCATATGATAGAATGAATTGGAATTTCTTGATACAATCTATGGAGCTTTTTTGGTTCCATCATCAGTGGATCAGATGGATGGTGTGCTGCATTCAGGCACCCTCCTTTGCTATTCTGGTGAACGGCATGCCTACGCGATTCTTTAAGTCCTCAGTGGGCCTGCGATAGGGATGCCCGTTGTCACCTCTACTTTTCATCCTTACCTCGGACGCCCTATCCAAAGCTCTTTGTAGCGCCTCTGAGGCACAGGTGGTGGAGCCCTACAGGCCGACGACAGGTACTTTCCAGATCTCTCATTTATTGTTTACTGATGATTGCCTCCTGATGGCAAGGGCGAGTAGGGAGTCGGCACAGGTTCTTCATAGGATCATTGAGGAGTATCGCAGGGCTTCTCGACGGCAGATCAATTTGGCCAAGTAGGCAATCTACTTCAGCTCGAGGACTGATCCATAGCTGAGAGGTGCCATTTCGGAGATACTAGGGATTGGTGAGCAGGAGGGCACTCTGCGGTATCTCGGGATTCCCATCACCGATCGGCGGCTACGCAGGAGGGATTGCTCGGAGTTGGAGCCGAGTTTCCGATAGAGGCTGGAGGGGTGGCAGGCGAGCACCCTATCCATGATGGGCATGATTATCTTGGTCAGGTCAGTGCTAAGCTCCATACCCATATACTTACTTTCAAATACCATGGTTCCTATTGCCTTGTTAAGGTCACTGGAACAATTGATTCAGAGCTTTGTATGGGGTGGTCAAGCACGTGGAGGAGGCAATCATTTGCTCGCCTGGGAGGTTCTTTGTCAGCCGACAAGTAGTGGGGGATTGGGTATACATTCCCTCACCACTAGGAGAGAGGCACTGGCGACCAGGCATGTGGCCAGATATCTTTTGGAGGAAGATGGACTATGGAGTAGATTGATGAGAGCCAAGTATGGGGGGTGGATTGAGGGAGATGTCTTTATACCTGGGCGGCAGTGCTCCTACATCTGGCGAGAGATGTGTGCACGGGACCCATTAGTGCACCCCTGGATTTGCTGGGCAGTGGGGGATGGCCGCTGCATTGATGTTGTAGAGGACAGATGGCTGACAGGACTGCCTTTGTCCAGATGGCTGACCTTTTTCAACCCAGTTATGCTGGATGGGATTAGAGTGAGTGATCTTTTCACCTCGGGGGAGATTAGATGGGATGAGGACCGGATTCACAGGCTTTTTGGTGATGCTTTGGCTGAGAGGGTATTGGCTACCTCCCTACCACATGTGGGGATGGTTGATAGGAGGATATGGAGCTTGACAGGACGAGCGAGAGC
Organism: Phoenix dactylifera; assembly: GCF_051530095.1. Lineage (NCBI taxonomy): Eukaryota > Viridiplantae > Streptophyta > Magnoliopsida > Arecales > Arecaceae > Phoenix > Phoenix dactylifera. The sequence continues at coordinate 9,269,866 of NC_143205.1, forward strand.
CACAGCTAGTGATCTCCAGGCTATAGTGGACTCGGGGTCAGCCAGCCGGCTGGAGGGGTAGTGGATTTGGAGGCTACGGGTACATTTGCGAATGGCCCTCTTTCTGTGGAAGGTGGCATGGGGCATTCTACCGACTAGAGGGACTCTAGCTAGGAGAGGGGTTCGGGTTCCAGTTGATTGTGAGGGATTCTCGGGGGAAGAGAAGACTATCAGTCATGCCTTGTTCTCATGTCCGCAGGCGCTTCAGGTATGGGGCCTGGCTTCTTCCCACCGATGGACTTTCACCTCCACAGACGCATTCCTGAGCCAGTTGAGGGACTTGTTAGATGTATGCCCTAGAAGCCAATCTGGCGGACACATTATTAATTCTGGAACATAAATTTGTACTTGACTTTATTATTAGTGAATAATAAAAGGGCATCTTTTCATTCATATTGTTTATGTGTCTATGAATCATCCAAAAAATTAATAAGATGATGGTACATATTCTCAAGAGTTGAGAATTTGAGCCATGTATCATTGGTGTTAATTTCTAAATACTTCTGATCAATAAATCATTACGAGAACGGTGATCGATCCGATCAGTGCACAGATCGCTTTCCTTATGGATGGACGAGACTCGAGTCCACAGTGTAGGGACACTGAAGTGATAGTGCAGGTGCTTGTTAGAGAACAAGGGTACTGAGCGTGACCAAGACAAGAAGTCACTTGGATGTCTATCCACTCGTCAGTGACTTGCTTGATGTTGCAGTAGTATGACTGGTCCTTTGACCTGCGGTGCTTCGGCTATTCACAGTGAGGTTATTGTAGTTTGACTGCACATATACATGGTCTCTAGTCATATGGGTCCTTGTTGTGTAGATTGGCTGCAGTAGGTTCACTGTAGGAGTAGGGTATGCACTTACATGGAATCTATCGACCTTGATAGATGAGGAGAGATCCTATGTGATTTATAAGACTGAGTTCTAAGACCTTGGCCAGGGCAGAATATATAGTGAAAAAGAGTTTTCTACTCTCGAACTCAAGTCGAATAAATCTAGACATATGACAGACAACGGGGTTTGACGAGTTATCTATGACCTCCGGTCTGTAGGGATCCACGATAAAAGGACTGTATCATACGATAACTACACCTAGAGGTTCATCATTCTATTCTGCTGGGTGGCCACTACATACTGCTAGGTGTCACTGGTGGATGGTGAGACTCACAGGGATCATCTTGATGGTCGATGATCCCTGGCAAGTTGAGTTGGAATTGTTTCAACCCATTGAAAGGAGTTTTCAATGATATTGTGATAGAGATCGCAATATATCTCACTACCAGTCAGAGTAGAACTTATGGGGTCACACACATTAGAAATATTGACCGATCCGATGGCTGAATTGTGATTAAGAATCACATATGATCAATTAGATTGATAAATTGAAAACCCGCTAAGAGTTAGTGGTTAGAAGAAGAAATAATTGCAATCGGATTGCAATTTAATTTAATTAATTGGATTTAATTTATTGGACTTGATCATGAGTCCTACTTGGAGTGGGATTCATGAAGTCCTAATTGGATTAGGATTTCAAATTAAATTAGAATCCTACTTGGAATAGGATTTCTAAAGTCCTAATTGTCTTAGGGCTGAAATTTGAATAAGTCCTGATTAGATTAGGATTTTCTCATGTCCTAATTAATTTTAATTTTAATCTAATTAATTAAATGACTCCTAATTGGATTAGGATTGAAGAGTTCAATTGAGTCATGGTTCAATTAAATTCTAATTGGATTAGAATTTGGAGAAATTAAAATGGGTGCACATAATCCTATTTTGAATAGGATTGGACCCAACCCTCCCTACTTGATTTGATCAACTAGGGGCTGACCATATGGGAGAAGAGGGAGGGGCCCATGCCTCTCCCTTGGCCGGTGGCGTGAAGAAAAAAGGAGGGGCCATGCCCCTCCTATTTTGAATTCACAAAGGGATAAAGATGAGCTCCTAAAATTTAGGAGCTCATCTCTATCCACACACCATAAAAGAGGGGTTCAAAAGGGCTACGAATTTTTCATGGTTTTTCCTTGGGATTTTTGGCAGCAAGAAACCTCCTCTCATTCCTCTCTTCAGCCACAAGAACAAGGGAAGAAACCAAGGGCGACGTGATCTCCTTCCTCCTCTTCTTTTGGTTCTAGCGCAAGGAAAAGTAAAAGGCTGCGAAGAGCCTTCGTTTCTTCTTCCTTGGCACTTCCTTCTTCTTCTTCCTCTCAAGCCAATCAAAGGTTGATTCAAAGGAGAGGACTTCAGCCATCCACAGCCTTCTCTGCAAGGGAACTAGCACCCCGGGGAGATCCAAAGGCTTCGATCGACTCACTACTTCGTGTGGATACCTATAGAGGCCGGACGCGTGTGCGGCTTCTACTGAGCCTTGATCAAATACCACGTAAATCAGATTTGCGGAGACCATCTACCCGCACAAGGTGAAAATCTGATCTTCTTAATAATTTTAAAATCATTTAAAATAATTTATTTCTAATCTATCTACAAACGAAAGGTTTTAAAACACGTTCATGCGATAAACGGATCCCGCATATGTTTTTTCCGCTGCAATCTGAAAATTATTTCGAAATTTTCATAGTATATGAGGGATGCTAACAGGACTTAGGTCAGAGACCTGGCGAAGCAGAGAGAGGGACACTATGGGCTTATATGGCATATCACATCTGGCTAGACAGAAATACGTGGATTTTTGAGGGTTGAAGATTTTATCCGATATCAGTGGTGGACAGAGTTTTTGCACATGCAGCTGAGCTGGTGAGCGCTAGAGAGGATAGGGACATCTGGGCCCCTCCTTAGCTCTTTAGCGCCCAGACATGCTATGGTAGCCATGGTATCCTGGGAGCTCTCACCTTCTGGTTTTCTCAAGATGAACTTTGACGGCAGTATTTCAGAGGGCGGTAGTAGATGTGGTGTGAACTTCGTGATCAGAGACCAGGAGCTCAGGTTGATTGCGGCAGGGGGACGACGCATTTTCGATGAGTTCATCCTAGTGGCAGAGCTACGTGCGGCATATGAGGGTCTCGTATATGCTAGTGTATACTTGGAGGCCCAGCGGATATTCTTGGAGGATGACTCTGCCACATTGATTGAGTGGATCATGTGCGGGCATGCCAGACCAAATCTACACCCACTAGTCAGGGATGTTTGCCATCTTCTAGACAGTTTTGATTCTTTTTGGGTCACACATATTTTTCGGGAGGTGAACAATGCAGCGGACTGGATCGCCTCCTCTGTAGCTCATCATTCCGAGGCCCTTATGTGGGAGGGAAGTGGCCTTATCCCCCAGAGCCTCGATCGTGTTTTGTCTTTTGATTTCTCGGGGCATACTCACATCTAGTATAAGTGGGACGCTGGTTCTCAAAAAAAAAAAAAAGAATTAAGTGAAGCTTTAACATTGGGATTGCCAAAATAAAACTTAAATATTTGAATGGAATTTATTATTAATATTTGTTTGGGAGGGGGTGGGGCAAAAGTCAACAACCAATCAGCTGTTTCACTTTTTAACTTATAACTTACTTCAGTTTCAGCGGAGCAGGGCCTTTCCACAAGTTTTGATCTGCGAAAAATAATACATGAATATTTTAATATAATTAAATAAAAATAGATGAGAGAAAATGTAGTTGTTGAGATCATCCAATGAACTGAAAAAGAAGTTTAGAGTGAAAAAGAGATTTATATGATTTAAATTTTTAGATCGAACTTAAATTAGGATTGGATCAGATCGAGGGGGCCCATTTTGTTCACTTAAATTAGACCTGGATCATATATAGGCTAAGCTAGGTTAGATTGTGTTAAAAAAACAAGACCAACATCCAGCTCAAAATATAGATCAGGTCTAATTTTTGAATCTAATTCAATTCACAGATCTCCAAATACGGATCGAGTCCAAGTTTTATCAAATGAGAACTGAATCAAGGCATGCTTTCTTTCGAAAGTATAATCCAACTCATTTAACTCTCTATTTTCGGAAACAAAAAGGTTGGATGGAGGGGTGGGGATATCGCATAAACTAGACGCGGAAATGTATCAATTTTCATCGATTATGAGGAAACAAATTAGAAACCACAACTAAGAGGCTTGGAAATGATCCAAATTGCACCATTCAAGTTAACCAAGGAGCGCATAACAGGGACGGTGGCAGCCCATCCAAAACTATGAGTTTCCTTCATTCAAAAAGTCCAACTTCATTCCAGACAGACAGAGACTACTTTTTTATAGAGAATAAGACCCCACAAAGACCTTGAACAGGAAAAATCCTTTGCCTTCCGCATCTCTTCTCCATTCACAGCATTCAATCGAACACCACCAGCTTCTTATACTCCTCCCCCGATATCGCCTCCTCCATGACCGCCTCCGGGATCAACACCCCATCCCCCTCCAAGAACAGCTTCAATAAATTCTTGGAGAAGCCACTTACGAGTGCCACCCCCTTCTGCACTGATGGCACCGGCGTCGACCTCGAGTCCCTCAGATTCCAAAACACCACCTCCGGCACCGCCTCCCCATACCCGCTCTCCCCGAACTTCCTCCGGATCGCCTCGTAGTCCGTCTCCCAATCATTCGCCGACGCCGTGTCAAACTCCATGTCGCTGAACACAAACACCCTCCTCACCATCTTTTCCGCAGGCAATCTGCCCTCCACCGCCACCGCGAGCATTTTATCGAACACCTTCTGAAAGTCGGTGTTCATCCCCCACTGCATCGTCCGGATGAACAAGGTCTTCTCTTCGAGAGAATCCCCTCCGATCCGATGCATTTCGGGGTCCGCGCTGAATGTTATCACCCTCCCCTTCCACGGCTCCTCGCTGAGCTCGGAGATCAGCAGGCCCAGAGCCACGCTGACCTCCATCGGAGCTCCGTGCATGCTGCCGGAGACGTCGCAGACGGCAATGCAGTTGCGGAGGCTTCCCTTCTTGGAGAGGTCCTCCACCATCCTCTTCCACTGGAGCTCCGCCACCTCGTCTCCGGCGTCGGAGATGATCTCGTGGGGGAGGAGCGCGCCGGCGGCGACCTTGGCCGTCCCCCGCCGGACATTCTCCAGGTACTCGGAGAAGCGGGCGGCGTCGTGCTTCGTGAAGAGCTTTTTGTAGTTCTTCATGGCGACGGAGGCGACGCGGTTGTAGGGCAGGGAGTCCCACCGGCCGGCGCTCATGTAGACCTCCGGGAGCTCGAGGGCACCGCGGAGGGGGACCAGCGCCGCCCGCCGGAGGCGGTCGCGGACGCGGTAGGCGTAGTGGCGGTTCTCCAGGGCGGCGTACTCCGGTTCGGAGTCGCGGGGGAAGAGGCGGCGGGCGATTGCCTCGCAGAGGAGAGTGGAGCGGTCGTAGGAGGAGTCCAGGGAGGGGCACCACTTGGCGGCGAGCGACAACTCGTCGAACTCGCCTGAGTTCAGGTGGCCGAGGTCGGTGCGGAGGAGTTCGGCGAACACGTCGGCGACGCTGTCGTGGAGGAACCGGTATTCCGGGTCGCGTTCGTACCGCTGGACCGCCCGGACCGCCATCTCCGATCGCTTCTTCCGCCTGAGCTCCTCCGCCTTCTCCTTCTCGATCTTGACCCGGGCCGCTTCGGCGGCGAGCCTCTCCTCCCTCGTGCCCTCCCGCAGGCGGTCCCGGTTGGCCGTCGGGCGGCAGCGGGCCCACCGGAGGTTGGGTCTGGACAGCCGGTGGTTGGCCTTGGCGCGCTGGCGGGTGTCGTCGCCATCGACGAGGCGGTGGAGGATCTCCGGAAGGTCCTTGAGGTAGCCGAATACAGCGATGGGAAGGAGGTTGAGGGCGAGGGTTTTGGGGTGGTGGCGGTGGAGCCAGAGGGCGGCGGAGTAGAAGCCCTCGCGGTCGGACTTGCCGGTGCCGCGGACGCCGCGGAGGTGGCAGGCGAGCTTAAGGGCGGTGAGGGGGTCGCGGGCCCAGGCGGCGGCGAGGAGGGATGTTAAGGTTCCAGCGGGGGTGTCGGGTACGACCTGGAAGAAGAAATCGAGGCAGGGGTTGCCGGAGGAAAGGAAGGTCGGTGAAAAGTTCTCCGTCCGGCCCATCGGCGCCAGGGCAGGGGCGGCGGCGTTGAAGCCGGCATCCATGATGTCGAGGAAGGGTTCGCTGGTGCAGGCGTCCGGCTTCACCGCGGCGGCGGCGAGGTGGATCTCCGGCGGGCCAACGAGGCCGAGGGACGGAGGGGCCATCGCCGGATCGCAAGGGGGCTCGGGCGTGAGGCGGTCAAACAGTGAGATGGGATGTTCGGTGTGAGGCGGTGATACAGGGAGAGAGATGGACGAAGGGCTTGTGTGGTAGAGGAGGACGACGGGGTTATGTAAAGCGTGGAGTTTTCTTCGGACGCAAGTTTCTCTTTAATACTTAAACAATGGAATGAAAAGTATACTAATTGAAATATATTAATAATCATTGACCATTTTACTTTCAAGATCTCATTAATAAAAAATTTGTGGAGGTTGCCACTGAGGTCGTCGCACAATAAAATTGGGCCTTTACTTGCACCCGCACGGTTTGAGTCCGAAACACACGGGCGTAGATAAAATGTGGAGATCGGATGCTCTTCGTTCGGATACGTGGGGTGGGAGGGCTTATTGGTCCTCCGGTAGTCTCGGTGGTGCCAGGTGTGACGTACTCAGACGGAGAGTTCGTGCTAGAGCCTAGAGGGATAGCTGAGCCGGACCCATAGATGGAGAGGGTATAAGTAAGATCGGCCGGAATGTCCAATACACGGTCATTTCTGTCCGCATCGAACATTCTTCTCGTCTTCTCCTTTGATTCCATGCACACGATTTTGCTCGGCATCTGATCTCTTTTGATTCGATGCATAGGATTTTGTTCCTTCTTTTTTGATTTTGAGCTATTATTGTCGCATTAGTTGGAGCTTGAAGCAGGCTCATCTTATGACTGTTTCAACCCATGAAAAGTTTTACTCAAATTCAAATTTATTTCAAATTATTTCTCTTAAATAATTAAAAAGCAAAATTATTTTGGATTATTATTATTATTATTATTTTTGCATGCGGACTTCCCAAATTTATTATGAAAAATTCCACTGAAATTCATGCATGTGAAAAGAAATATGAGGAACCTAATATGGAGAATTTTCCTTGCCACTAAAACTTATATTGGATTTTAAATAATATTTAGATAAAATTATTATCAAAAGTTCCAGGAGGAAAATATTAGTGATTATATATATATATATATATATATATATATATATTTTATATGGCTACAAAATGGAATTTTTTTTCTTTTTTACAGATTTTCTTTTTGTTGAAAATGGAAGTCTCATACATAATGTGTACGAATACAACCAAGAAAATCAAAAAGCAGTACATCATGGAGAGCTGTAGGCAACTCCGTCTCTCCCTCCCATAGGTGGTCTCCAGAATGGTTAACAACAAAATAAGCTACCCAATCAGCTGCCTCATTAGCCTCTCTAAACACATGCTTCGCTTAAAGCACCAGCCCGTTGGAAACTATGGCTCGGATGTCTCTTACCAGCAGATGGTAGTCGCCAAGCCCCCCAGAAGTCTGTCGAATCCATCTAATAGCCATCGCAGAGTCATCCTCCAAGAGGACGTCTCTCTCCTGCAGGGCACGCCAAACATAGCACAAGCCCAACCAAGCCGCTCTCAACTCCTTTCCTGACACCGATGTGTCAAACAAGTGGCAACCCCCGGCCGCAATCACCCTGGAATCTGGGCCCCTAATAATGAAGCCCGCACCTCCCCTCCTACTGTCCTGCAAGACGCATCCATCGAAGTTGACTTTGAGGAAACTCGGAGGTGGGGGCTCTCAAGTGAAAAACACCAAATGGAGCACTCCACGAGCAGATGTGGAGCTCCAGATGTCCCAAACTGTCAAAGGTCTATCCGACCGGATCACCTAAGAGGCCTCCAGTGCCAGCAACCGTTTTTAAAAATGATTTTTGTGTGTGTGTGGATGAAAATATAAGCAATTTTTTTATGACTTTCAAAAATAATTAAGAAGAACTGATATTTTTATATTTTTTAAATTTTTCTGAATTGTAAAAAAGAGTTAAGCTTTCAATCTCCTTTGCATTTAATAGGCATGCAGATGAAGGACTCAAAATTTATTGCCAGACCACCGAGGTGGTAGCACGGGGGGAACGGGGCTTTGATTCCACCGAAGTGGCCCAGGTTCGAAACACACGGGTGTCGATTAAATGCGGAGACTGGATGCCCTCCGCCTATTTTGCCCGGTGGAGTCGCTATCTGGTCTGCCGTTTAGTTAGATGGTGCTGGTGTGACGTACTCATATGAGGATAGGGCTGCCACGCTGGTGGTAGGGGTGGCAATCGGGTTGGGTCGGATCATAAACAGGTCGGGTCACATGTAGGTCGGGTTAGAAAATCATAAACCTGAACTCGACCTGTTTATTAAACGGGTCAGAAATTAGAACCTGAACCTATCCTGTTTAATAAATTGGTAACCCGACCCGACCCGTTTAATCTGTTTAATAAACAGGTAAACCTGTTTGCCTAACCCGACCCGACCTGTTTAATCTGTTTACCCAATCCGACCCATTTAACCTATTTAGACCTGTTTAACCTGCCCAACCCAACCTGTTTAACCTGCCTAACCCGACCCGTTTAATCTGCCCAACCCAATCAGTTTAACCTATATAATAAATAGATAACCTCTCAGGCTGCTAGCCTTAGGCCTTAAACCAACCCAATCCGATCCAACCTATTTTATACATTAAGCAGCATAAGAAAAAAATCAAAAAAAAAGATCCCATTCATTACAAAAATCAAGAAAACAGATCCCATTCCTTACAGTTTGTACAAAAAGAGGCCATGTTTTTATGTTCAGCGCACAATGCAAAGCGCTGCTCCCATTCCCTTATTCAAAGAGCTTACAGTGTAAAGATAGCACAGCAACAAAATACTCACAGAGAAAAGATGAGAATTTTGATGTATTTAATATTACATCATCGGATGGTAGAGTAAGAAAGGTTTCATTCTAAGTTCTGCATGTATGCATGCAAACATCGAGTCAGAGACAATGGATGCTCATGTCTTCGTCTTATTGTCAACCCTTTCAAGAAGGACTCAAATCATTCCAACGGGTAAGTTACAGACTTGAAAGCCCTGCTACAGTCTGCGGCTCTGCGCTGGCCCATCCAATCCGCTGCTTAACATTGTCATAAACAACTAAAAGGTCGCGCATCGATATATCTACAATCGTCCAGCAACGGAATGAAGTTAGTAAGTGGTAATCTGAGAATCATCTCCTGCAACACCCCTACTTTTTTTCTTGCCAGTGTCGGCAAAATTAGAAGAATCCTACCTCCAATTAAATTTATATTGCTGTGTAGCCCTAAGCATCAGCTCCAATTGCCAATAGAAGAACAACCAGGCCCTGAATATAAATGCATTAGACAAGTTATTTGTTTGATGTTTGCCATTAAAAATCACATTAGGTAAACATAAGATCCACTGAAATGCTTATCTTTTTGGGGGTTATAGTTTTTCAGACCAATTTGTAGCTCAATGGTTTCAGTAAAATTGCGCTTCTTCTCCCTAGAATCATTTGCAATCTGAGAGAAATTGCTTCCCTCAAAACATCACTCCGTAACTTACTGTAGAAGTGGTAAAGAGAACAGATAGTCAGTTTTCAATAACAGATATATAAACACTGATAAAAATGTGGCTGCTAAAATATGATATTTCCATAACCCAGAAAGCAGCAGCGTATCGCAGAAAAGTTGATTAATACAACTTGATTAATACAAATCAAAGAGCCTGTATCGCAGAAAAGTTGCTTCAACAGATGGCAGAAAATTAATGAAAAGATAAGGAGAGAAAAGAGGTTGGTACCTCAATATAAGAGGACAAAAGTTATGTGATCGAACAGATCAAGTACCAGTTGCCTGCACCAACTTCAGATCACAATTTAAGTTCATATCGGGCACAAATGAGTCACGCCAACACTGGGAGAGTTCGCCTGAACGTCTAAATAATCAGATTTCAAGCTAAATAGATAAACCAAACAGGATGAGGAACCCAGTGGAATCTAGTCTCAAGCTAAATGATTAGATCTCCATTCATTTATAGCTACATGAATGGTTACCTTATATACATCCAGACAGGATGAGGAACCAAGTGGGACATAAGAATAGCTACCAAATAACTATATTGAATAACATAAGAATGAACCTGTCTCATTATAACATAAGAATGAGATAGATGAAAACAACAAGATTCATAGTTTCTATAAAGGATTCATATATTGAATAAGAAACTACCAAATAGCTATAAATATCAACTTAATATTGTATAACCACCATCATAAGGTCCATAACTCCATAAGTCCAATGACACCATCCATAGTCAAAGCAAAACTAAAAAAAGAAAGAAACACTAACAACATCCATATCTAAACCAAAACCAAAAAGGAGTTTCCATGATCATGATTCATCTCACTATGAATTAGGTTCAACATTGGCCGAGCATTGAGTTGATTGAGTTTCATTGTAGGAACTTGAGTTTATGATATCTTCTACAGTCTCATCTAACTCGGCCTCCTCAACATCTACATTGAAATATTGCAATAATTAATAATAAATTCATTCAAAAAATAATAGAAATATAATTGATAAAACATATACCTTTCTTTTCGAACACCCAATCTCGAGTACAAATCAAGGCCTCGGCAATATCCGGTTTAAGAGAACTACGATACTTATCAAGTACTCACCCACCGATACTAAAAGCAGATTCAGAGGCGACTGTAGATATTGGAATAGTTAGAATATCACGTGCCATAAGAGAAAGTTGAGGATAATGAGACTGCTTGGTTTTCCAAAAATCAAAGATATCCAAATTGGACATCCTATCAACTCTAGGCTCATCCAAATATAGTTCCAATTGAGACTTCTGTGCAGTAGTCACAAAATCAAAGCTTTCAAATGTATCAAAATCCTACATTATTGAAAAAATGGAATAAGTTATTTATAAGAAACAATACCATATACAAGCACAATACATTTATTTTAGATAAAAAAAAGTTTTATATTACCTTAAAAGCATCTGCTTTTCTAAATGCCTCAGAAGTTTTAGAAGAAGTACCGGTTTCCATATCTCCATGAGTTGATGTGATAGTAGTTGGAGTTTTAGAAGAAGCAAGCATATACTGATTAAAGAGAGAAAACATACAATCACGGATGTGCATGCTCTCAGTAGAACCATACCCATTCAACTTCTTATAACAATACTCCACAAACTGAAATTTGTACCGAGGATCCAAAATTACTGCCATGGACAAGATTAAGCTATGATCCGACCAATACTTTTCAAATTTTTGATACATCTGCCGTGTCATTCTTTGTATGAAAGCATCTGCACTCTGCATCTCTTGCCTTAGAGTAAGCTCAATCAAGAAAACTTGAGAAAAATATAGGTTTGATGTAGGATATTTAGCTCCGGAGAATACTAAAGTAGCATCATAGAATACACTCAACAACCTGCTAATCTTCTCAACTTTACCCCACTCCTCTTCAGATGGACAATGCTTGTAATTAGAGTCACTTAATTTCAAATGAAGAAAGGCACGACGGTAAAAGAGAGCTGGTGCTTTTGAAAAACTGTTCTCCCAAGTGCAGGAGAATCGCACAAGCAGTATAACTCGGGAGTCCGAGGTCGATTCCTCAGAGAACGAAATATGGATTATTAGCGTAATTTCAGATTTAATAAATACAATAAACTTGTGGATTAAGATGATGTTTTGCAAATAGAAAATAAATCAATAAATAGAGAATCGAAGTTAGGATATATTAAGATGGTGCAGGGATCCAGAATCTCCTTTGATAATATCAAATTCATGCGATAAATTCTATGATTCTTTTGTTTTCTTTAAGAATTATAAGCAGAAAATTTAATTATAGAGTATGTTCTTGATAACATGAATTCTTTTTTTTTAAGCATTCAACGTGCCTTATAACGTCAACGATGAATCAAATAATCGAGGAAGACATGTATCAATAAGCATAAATCATAAAAGAATTTTCAACATATAAGAATCATGGCATAATCAAAAGAAAAATCGTATAAAGCAAAGGATTAGAATTTACATCAAGAATTTGGTACACCAAATGATCTCCCTTCACCCATCACCTAGGATATCAGCCCTCCATCAAAGAAATAAGCCTCCTCATATTTTTTTTTTCTATTTCTCTCTTTTTTTTTATTTCCGGAAATAGGGCATACCCTGTTTCCCTCTCTTTCTTCCTCTGTTTTCACTCTTCTTTTCTCTTCGGATGCCGCCCCCCCCTCCCAGCCGAGAAGGCCCTCTTCATATAGATCGCCCCGGAGCCCATGGACAAGCTAGGATTCCCCTGATCGCGCGTGGAGAGGAGGTGACAACGGAGTGAATCCGGCGCTGATGGGTGCGACGCTTCACGGAATGCTGTGATCTTCGGCTCGGGCGGATGCTGTGGAGGAGATTGAGGGCGTATCACGGCAGATGGTTGAGAGCACGGGAGAAGCGGACACGGTGGAGACGGGATGCTGGGAGGCTTCACAGGCTCGGGCGCTGGAGCTGATCGCGGGCATGGGAGCGTTGATCGCGGGATGATTACGGGGTAGCTGGGACGCGTTGCAGATCTGGTTGTGCGAGAGGAGCGGACGGCCGGGAAGAAGCTGGGCGGTGGCAGACGGCCGGGCGGTGATCGCGGCTGCTGGGAGGTCCGGGAGATGATCACGGACATGGGACGAATGCTTCGGAGGTGATCGCGGATTGCTGGGTCGTGCGGATGCTGGGAAGAGGCGCATGCGGAGGGAGGTGGAAGCACAAAAACATCACGGACGGCTGGGGAAGGGAACGCCCGATTTGGAAAGTTTTTGGAATTCTTCCCCAATGTGCTCTAGAAGCTGTGGCATGTAGACATGTGTAGCTCCGGTGCAAGTATACTCAATGAATGGTGAATTCGATCAGACCATGACGGGGTTGGGCATACGCGGTCTGAGTTATGCATCTGTCTAAGCCCAATCTGTACTGAATACGTATTTTGGCCTCGATTTACGATCACCTATACTTAACAAAAATATAATATTAATCTAGTGAGATTATCATTATCTTGTTAGCGATAATACTAATTTATGTGGTATGTAGATCGCACTTTTGTGCTCTCATCACACCCCCCAACTAGCTTATTGCTAGTCTCTAGCAATTTAGAGTAAACAATATCATGAGAGTACAAAAAGTGTTGGTTGATCCTTTGATGTTTTATTAGAACTAATTGCATAAAATTAAGATAAGTACTCACTTTCGTAGGAATCACGATTGCACTTAGCATGTGCAACAAGCCGTTAAACCCCTAGGTTACCCTAGTGGACGAGTGTTGTCTCGTGAGGGTTTGCAGTGATGTTACCCACAAACATCATTCATGAAATGATATATAATGAAATTTAAGTCAATGCACACGTGATATATATTTTTCTCAAGCATGGCAACTATCAAAGCAAGGGTAATACTAAAGTGTAGTATGCATAAACAGATGACTTTTTTAGAGCACTAATACCTCCACCACAACATGGTACCACTTGACTTTTAGGTGCACTACTCAAGTTCACAGGTGTTTATTACAGTTTATTGGAGCCTGATCCATCAAATTTTCAGAATATCTCATGTTGTCTAAATTTTGTCAAGAATGGTTCGCATATAAAGAAGGAGCTATCAATCCCATCTAAACATCCAAAGTACACAGAGTTCCAAATTAATGGAGTCAAACCAGCCATTACCACATATCACTGGGTTCAGTCTGACCAACCCTATTCATGCTTATTTTTATTTTTAAACACATATGACGATTACAATAATCCAACCTCCTTAGGCTCTAGTAAGGTCCATGTAGCGAGTTTTCGGCCAATGACTCCTGATCCAGTTGGCTCAAGGCATTAGGTGAAACACCCCTCGGGCTTAATTGCTCGAACCAGACTACACCACGAGGTCAGACTTGTCATCTTCTTTTTTTTTTTTGCAATAAAAAGAGAAGGTAAACTGAACCATATAACGCGACTGCATTGTGGCTATAGGTCAACCAAGGTCGGAACATAAGGCACTTAGGTGATCTAGCTAGGGTATTCAACTTCTAACTTTATGTGAAAACCAAATCATGAACCTTATAATACGGACAAGGATACTCATACTTCTTTTACAGATATGGCTTAATAAAAATGCACTAAACAAACGTGAACTCCTGAGGCCTTCCTATAGTCATTAAGTTCATGTGCGGGGATCTAATAATAGATCTCTAATCAGTCATAGTATGCATATGTTTCTTGCCTTAATAGTTGCACAAACTTAATATGAAAAATACATGTGCATTGGTAATAAATCAAATGCAAAAACAAGTTTTTTTTTTTTTTTAATCAAAATATTTCCCTCCCCCCAACTTAAACATTGCATTGTCCTCAATGTAATAGATACAAGAAAACTATATACGAGAGACAGTAGAGAAAATATATTGGAGAGAAGAGGAATACCTTGAGCTGCTGATATCCAAAAAATAAGACCTACAAAACTAGAAAAATAATTCTGACTAATATACACATACCTTTGCCTTCATGTTCAGTCATAAGAAGGCTCCCCCAAGAAAAAGGAGTCTTCTTCATCTGCAAAATTCTCAAGAAAAGGTTTAAGTCTGTGTCCATTTACCTTAAAAATTCTACCATCCCGTGGATTCTCAATCTCAACCGCCCCATGTGGAAAAACAATTTTTATAATGTAAGGACCTGTCCATCTCGATCGCAACTTACCAGGAAATAGATGTAAGCGGGAATCATATAAAAGAATTTTTTGCAAAGGTTCAAAAGATTTTTTTAAAATTGATTTATCATGTAAGATCTTCATTCGTTCTTTGCAAATTTTAGCATTGTCATAAGCATCTCTGCGAATCTCATTAAGCTCGTTTAATTGCAATTTTCTAGCTAGACAGGCATCTTGTAAATCAAAATTCAATTTTCTAATTGCCCAATACGATTTATGTTCTATTTCTACGGGCAAATGACACGCTTTTTCGTAGACTAGCCGGTAGGGAGACATGCCAAGATTGGTTTTGTATGCAGTACGATAAGCCCATAATGCATCTGATAGTTTCAAGGACCAATCTTTCCGTGATGGGTTCACCGTTTTCTCTAAAATACGTTTGATCTCTCGATTGGCTAACTCTACCTGGCCACTGGTTTGCGGATGATATGGGGTAGCAATTCTATGGGTGACACCATATTTTTTCAATAAGGTTTCGAAAGGCTTATTACAAAAGTGTTTTCCACCGTCACTAATTATGATTTTAGGCATCCCAAATCGTGAAAAAATATTTTCTTTTAAAAACTTTAGGACAGGTTTGTGATCATTGGTCTTACAAGCAATAGCTTCTACCCATTTGGACACATATTCGACACCGACTAAGATGTACTCATATCCAAAAGATGGTGGGAATGGGCCCATAAAATCGATGCCCCAACAATCGAAAATTTCGATAATAGTAATGGGTTGAAGAGGCATCATTTGCCTACGAGTTAGACTTCCAATACGTTGACATGGATCACATGTTCTGCAGAACTCGTGGGCATCTTTGAACATAGTAGGCCAATAGAAACCACATTGCAAGACCTTTGCAACAGTTTTCTTAGAGGCAAAGTATCCACCGCAAGCATCAGTGTGGCAGAAAGAAAGTACGCTTTGTATATCATGATCCGGTATGCATCGTCTAAAGATTTGATCGTTGCAATATTTAAATAAATAGGGTTCGTCATAGTAATAATTCTTTACTTCGCACAAGAAAATTTTTCTATCTGTCGACCCCCAATGCTCTGGCATCCGGTTTGTAACAAGAAAATTTACAATATCTGCATACCATGGCATACTAGAAAGTGCAAACAACTGCTCTTCAGGGAATGAGTCCTTGATGGAAAATTTTGGCACTGAATCATGAAAAACTAGCCGTGATAAATGGTCAGCAACCACATTCTCTACTCCTTTTTTATCTTTAATAGTGATGTCAAATTCTTGGAGTAGAAGTATCCATCGTATTAAGCGTGGTTTGGCCTCTTTCTTATCCAACAAATATTTTAGCGCTGCATGGTCTGTGAAGATAACAATAGGAGCACCAAGGATGTAAGAGCGAAATTTATCTAAGGCAAATACTACTGCAAGCAATTCCTTCTCGGTGGTGGTGTAATTCATTTGAGCATCGTTTAAGGTTTTGCTTGCATAGTAAATGACATATGGCTTATTATCCTTGCGTTGTCCTAGGACAGCTCCTATCGCATAGTCGCTAGCGTCACACATAATCTCAAACGGTAATGACCAATCGGGTGGTCGCACGATGGGTGCAGTGCTAAGCATAGACTTCAACTTTTCAAATGCCTCCTGACAGGTTTCAGTCCAATTGAACGGTGTATCAAGGGATAGGAGGTTACATAATGGTCGAGCTATGACACTAAAGTCCTTGATGAACCTCCTATAGAATCCGGCATGACCCAAAAATGATCTAACATCTCTAACCGTCTTGGGTGCAGGTAGCTTAGCAATTAAATCAGTCTTAGCTCTATCTACTTCCATGCCCTTCGATGAAACAATATGTCCTAAGACAATTTCTTTTGGCACCATGAAGTGGCATTTCTCCCAATTCAGTATCAAATTCTTTTCTATACATCGAGCTAAGACTGCTTGTAAATGTGACAAGCAATCATCAAATGAGTCACCAAAAATAGAGAAGTCGTCCATGAACACTTCCAAAAATTTCTCGTTCATGTTTTCAAAGATGCTGAGCATGCATCTTTGGAATGTTGCAGGTGCATTACACAACCCGAATGGCATTCATCGGAAAGCAAATGTGCCAAAAGGACAAGTGAAGGTAGTCTTCTCTTGATCTTCTGGTGAAATTTCAATTTGATAATATCCCGAATAGCCATCGAGAAAACAATAGAAATCATGCCCTGCAACTCTCTCCAACACTTGGTCTAGGAAGGGTAGAGAAAAGTGATCCTTTCGTGTGACCAAATTCAGCTTTCGGTAGTCAACACACATGCGCCAACTCGTCGGGACACGAGTTGGAACTAGTTCACCTTGTTCATTTTCTACTACCGTCAAACCCGATTTCTTAGAAATGACTTGAGTAGGGCTTACCCACTTGCTGTCGGAAATTGGGTAAATAATACCCACGTCAAGCAACTTGAGGACTTCTGCCTTAACCACATCTCTCATTGTAGGATTTAACCTTCGTTGCATTTGCCTTGTGGTTTTGGCATTGTCCTCCAAATATATCCGGTGCGTGCAAATTAAGGAGCTAATTCCCTTCAAATCGGCAATAGACCACCCTAAGGCTCCTTTATGATTCTTTAAAACATCAATTAATTTTCCTTCTTGGGTATGATCAAGTCCAGACGAGATGATTACAGGAAAAGTATCTTCGGGTCCAAGAAAAGCATACTTAAGTTCCTTTGGTAAGGGTTTCAATTCGAGCTTGGGTGCTTGCTCATGGGATGGTTCTATTTTCACCTCTCGAGGCGACAATCTCTCAAATTCTCCTTCTTTTGGTCTCCACCCATTGACCATCTTGATATCTAGATTATCCACAATAGGTGTGACTGACAAATTATTACCATTGGTTCCATTAGGACACCAATCAATTAAGCTATCATTGAATGGGTCGTTAATTGCTTTAGCTAACAAATAATCTTCTGCGATGGTTTCAACCCAATCAACCTCCTTACTCTCTTCGGAATCATTGGGTTGTTTGCACACATTAAAAATGTTTAGTTCTAAGGTCATATTACCGAAAGAAAGCTTCATGACGCCATTCCTACAATTAATCAATGCATTAGAAGTTGCAAGGAATGGACGTCCTAAAATGACCGGAATCTGAGACTGTGAGTTCGAAGCCGGATGTGTGTCCAATACAATAAAATCGACAGAAAAGTAGAACTTGTCTACTTGGACTAATACATCCTCGATAATCCCCCTTGGAATTTTAACTGATCTGTCAGCTAATTGCAAAGTGACGGAGGTTGGCTTCAACTCACCTAAACCAAGTTGCTCATATACAGAATATGGCAATAAATTCACACTCGCCCCTAAATCTAACAATGCTCGCTCTATCCTAAAGTCACCTATGATGCATGAGATGATTGGGCAACCTGGATTTTTATATTTAGGGAGAATGTTGTGCTGCAAAATAGCACTCACATTTTCAGTTAAAAATGCCTTCTTCTTAACATTTAATCGGCGTTTGACAGTACACAAGTCCTTCAAAAATTTGGCATATGAGGGTACTTGTTTGATTGCATCAAGAAGAGGTATGTTGATCTTTACTTGTTTAAAAAGCTCAAGAATTTCAGAATTAGGTTCGAGCTTTTGCAACGGCTTTAACCGTTGTGGAAAAGGTGGAGGAAAAGGACATTCAACTTTCTTAGTAGAAGTTGGGACCTCAACTTCTTCTTTGTCTCTTTCATCAACTTTGGGAGCATCAGAATTAGAAGTGACCTGCGGTCTTAATGGAACGGTCTGATCAATGATTTTCCCATTACGCAACGTCATGATGCACTTTGCATGCTCTGTATGCGAACTAGAAGGAGCCGTATTATTACTACCGTGCACTTGTGGGTTAGGTTGGGGTTGAGCTGGAAGCTTACCCTTCTCTTGGGTACTTAGGACGGTAGTCAACATTGACAATTGGTTCCTTATGTCTTCAAAATTTCGATTATTTTGAGCATTGATATTAGCTTGACCTTGTAGAAAAGTTTGTATGGATTGCAAGGTATCCTCGATATTTGGCTTTTGAGAGGGTGGTGATGCAAAAGTAGGATGTGCAGGTGGAGGAGCTGAATGGTGTGACTGTTGAGGATGATCATTTCTCCACCTAAAGTTTGGATGATTCTTCCAACCAGGGTTATAGGTATTCGAGTATGGATCGTTATAAGGCTTTTGGTAGGAGTTCATAGCATTTGCTTGATCGTGCAAGACTTCTTTGAATGCCGGTATGGTGGGGGCAATCTGTAGTGGTATGACCCGACATATCGCAGATACTACAACACTCGTTTCTAACCTCTATAGTTTTGACAGGCTCAGCCTTCCTAAGCTCAATTTCTTCTACCTTCCTAGTGAGGGCTGCCATTTTAGCATGAAGATCATCCTCAGTTCTGAGGTTGTAAAGTACAGAGCTAGTAGGCTTAGGCAAAGACTTGTTATTTCTATCCCCGTTATCCCAAAGTTGGGCAGTCTCCGCAAGGGAATCCAAATATTCCCATGCTTCATCAGGGTGTTTTTCTAAAAATCTACCATTACACATGGTCTCTACAAACTGTTTCAACTGTGGAGATAAACCTTCATAAAAGAAGCTAATGGTTCTCCAAGTTTCGAACCCGTGATGAGGGCATGAGAGAAGAAGGTCTTTAAATCTTTCCCAACATTCATAAAATGTTTCATTATCTTTTTGTTGGAAATTGCTAATATGTCTTTTTAAAAAGTTGGTCCTTTGTGTGGGAAAGAACTTTTTCAAAAATTCTCTCTGCATATCTTGCCAATTCCTTATTGATCTAGGTCGCAAAGAGTTTAGCCATGTTTTGGCCTTATCCTTTAGAGAGAAAGGAAACAATGTCAACTTGAGAACATCCTCGGTGACATTTGGCACTCTAAATGTAATGCTCAATTCTTCAAAATCCTTTAAATGAAGATACGGACTTTCGGACTCTAACCCATGAAACTTGGGCAGCAATTGGATTACCCCTGGTTTGATGTCAAAATGTCCTACATTATCAAAAAAAATTATGCATGAAGGCTGACTAGTCCTAGCCGGTTGTAGGTATTGTCTTAGAGTCATAACATGGGGTTCTCGTTCTTGATTGTGGTGACTCCCCGCATCTTCATTTAAATCAGCCATCTCACAAGGTGTGAGATATTGAGAAGGAATTTCAGGGGTATGTCCTAAGGGATGATCTAAAGTTGTACGACTTAATCGACCAGTGTCGTCCCTATTCCACTTTAGCATGCAAAATATTTCCCTCTTTTTTTTTTTTAAATTATAAGTACCAACTAAAGATAACCTAAAACGACACCTTAATTCAAAAATCTATTCTCAATTAATCATGCAACAAAACAGTACACCTCAATTTCTAATGTTTTTCTTAAATTTCTAGACAGCTCCTAACTGGTTTGAAGAGGACACCTAAGCCTCCAATCCGGTCTAATGAACCTAGTTGACCAGGTAAGCTCCCAGGTAAGTGGAGGGGTCACGATGCGTTCGCAAAGGTCCCACTTAAAACCCACTTGCCTCGAACAGATGAACTGTCTCCCTTATAGGGACAAAGCTTGCCTAGACATCAACTAAGCCACAGAGCGAAATTAGTGCAACTTTCGGTGGTCTTCGTCCTATTGAGCTCGAATGTCCTTAGGGGCCAACGTCTAGTTGATTTTAGTTAAGCTTGGGACATTTATGCACTGGGGTGATTTTTGGGCTAAGGACGAGTGATGAAATCCCGACCTTATCTTTTTAAATAGGTTCAGCCCTTAGAATATTTTATGTTGATGCCTTACACTATATGCAACAATCAAGAGATTTTTTTTAAATATTTTATGGCATGACATTAAATTTCATTGAATAGGTGATCAAGCAAATTATTTATTTATTTTTTTTAAAATTTTATGAGTTGACATTTGAAATTTGAATTCTGAAATTTGAAATTTGAAATTTTAGGTTTTTTTTTTTTTTAGTTTTGAATAATCACCTTTGATCTTTTCTTAAAGTTTTTTTTTTCCTTAAATTTTCAATTAGCAACAAGGGTTAATGAGATATGATAACGATAAAATTCTGATTCTAAAAAAAATAAATGCTGAAAATTTAAAGTAGAAAGCAGCAAGGTTTCGTATTAATCTGATGGTCTTAAAAATATTAGAATGTCAATCAGACCGTTCAGATTATCGAACATTGTTCTTGCACTAGCTGACCAAATTTGAGTCAAATCAGACGGCTAATTTCTATGATATCAGAGTTTGATGCAAACTGTGCAGGGAATTAAAAATAGTAGTAAAGATGCAAATTTTTTTTTTTTCAAAAGAAAAATACTAACTACTAAGGTAAAAATTAAATCTAAAATTATACTAATAACTCAGCCGTTCCCCGGCAACGGCGCCAAAAACTTGGTGCTTTTGAAAAACTGTTCTTCCAAGTGCAGGAGAATCGCACAAGTAGTATAACTCGAGAGTCCGAGGTCGATTCCTCAGGGAACGAAATATGGATTATTAGCGTAATTTCAGATTTAATAAATACAATAAACTTGTGGATTAAGATGATGTTTTGCAAATAGAAAATAAATCAATAAATAGAGAATCGAAGTTAGGATAGATTAAGATGGTGCAGGGATCCAGAATCTCCTTTGATAATATCAAATTCATGCGATAAATTCTATGATTCTTTTGTTTTCTTTAAGAATTATAAGCAGAAAATTTAATTATGGAGTATGTTCTTGATAACATGAATTTTTTTTTTTTTAAGCATTCAACGTGCCTTATAACGTCAACGATGAATCAAATAATCGAGGAAGACATGTATCAATAAGCATAAATCATAAAAGAATTTTCAACATATAAGAATCATGGCATAATCAAAAGATAAATCGTATAAAGCAAAGGATTAGAATTTACATCAAGAATTTGGTACACCAAATGATCTCCCTTCACCCATCACCTAGGATATCAGCCCTCCATCAAAGAAATAAGCCTCCTCATATTTTTTTTTTCTATTTCTCTCTTTTTTTTATTTCCGGAAACAGGGCATACCCTGTTTCCCTCTCTTTCTTCCTCTGTTTTCACTCTTCTTTTCTCTTCGGATGCCGGCCCCCCCTCCCAGCCGAGAAGGCCCTCTTCATATAGATCGCCCCGGAGCCCATGGACAAGCTAGGATTCCCCTGATCGCGCGTGGAGAGGAGGTGACAACGGAGTGAATCCGGCGCTGATGGGTGCGACGCTTCACGGAATGCTGTGATCTTCGGCTCGGGCGGATGCTGTGGAGGAGATTGAGGGCGTATCACGGCAGATGGCTGAGAGCACGGGAGAAGCGGACACGGTGGAGACGGGATGCTGGGAGGCTTCACAGGCTCGGGCGCTGGAGCTGATCGCGGGCATGGGAGCGTTGATCGCGGGATGATTACGGGGTAGCTGGGACGCGTTGCAGATCTGGTTGTGCGAGAGGAGCGGACGGCCGGGAAGAAGCTGGGCGGTGGCAGACGGCCGGGCGGTGATCGCGGCTGCTGGGAGGTCCGGGAGATGATCACGGACATGGGACGAATGCTTCGGAGGTGATCGCGGATTGCTGGGTCGTGCGGATGCTGGGAAGAGGCGCACGCGGAGGGAGGTGGAAGCACAAAAACATCACGGACGGCTGGGGAAGGGAACGCCCGATTTGGAAAGTTTTTGGAATTCTTCCCCAACTACACATGATCTTTCTTTATTTTGATCCCCAATGTGCTCTAGAAGCTGTGGCATGTAGACATGTGTAGCTCCGGTGCAAGTATACTCAATGAATGGTGAATTCGATCAGACCATGACGGGGTTGGGCATATGCGGTCTGAGTTATGCATCTGTCTAAGCCCAATCTGTACTGAATACGTATTTTGGCCTCGATTTACGATCACCTATACTTAACAAAAATATAATATTAATCTAGTGAGATTATCATGATCTTGTTAGCGATAATACTAATTTATGTGGTATGTAGATCGCACTTTTGTGCTCTCATCAAGAGCACTACTATCTAGCATCAAAAAGTTGAATTCCATCTTGTAGGAACATTTTGCCTTAAGCCTTTTTTACTTTCTAAAGAAACTTGTCTAACACATTCCAAAAATTTTTGTTTCCGAACTTGTGAACCTCTCACATATTTAATACTTTCACGAATTTTAGAGATGGGTTCATCTATCTCCTTTAATCCCTCTTGTACAATTAAGTTAAGAATATGAGCACAACATCGGACATGAAAGAACTCACCATCTGAGTAAAGTGCATTGTTCAAATTAAGTTGGATCTTTAGCATGTCAACAAAAACATCATTTACCGATGCATTATCCAAAATCATGTAATACAATTTCTTTTCAATTCCCCAATCAATCAACAAATTGTAAATTATTTCACATAAAGATATGCCATTATGTGGAGGAGGCATGAAGCGAAAGTTAAGAACTTTATTTTGTAACACCCATTCATCATCAATAAAATGGGCAGTTAAACATAAATACCCATTGGTAGTAATGGAGGTCCACAAATCCGAAGTTAAACTTATCCTAGAAGGAATTGAATGTAGCCACAATACTAATTTTTCCTTCTCTTTTTTATATAATTTCAACAAATCAGCCTTTACAGTATTCCTTGATACTAACTTGGCCTCCTCACGAACATAAGCAAATAAAGATCTAATGCCTTCATACTCAACAAATTGTAATGGTAGATCATGCTTAATAATTAAAAGTGTTAGCAATTCACGAAATTTGTCAGGATTAAACTTAGTAGAACACATTGATATGGACCCTTAAGCTTGTGATAAGATCATCTGTCCTATGTCACGGTTCTTTCTGCAATTCTCTAAATGACGTTTCAGATTTTCGGTCCCAACCTTACCACCAAATGAATATTCTACACCACACTTTATACACTTACATTTTTCAGTTGTTTCATTTATATGATAATATCGATAGACAAGGGAAGTCAATTTTCTTTTACGTTTTCCATGTGTGGAGTTGCATACAACTGCATTAGAACCTAAGGGCGTCGATTCATTTGCCCTATCACCATCACTCTCTAAATCTATATTCACGAACTGTTTATCCATCTATATCATATAATTTAAAATTATATCATAATACCAATTTAGAAAGAAAATAATTTGAAAAGAGAATGGAAACAACTGTAAATGCATTTACTTTTGCTGAGTCAGATTTATCAAAATAATCTCGAAAACTTAGATGTTCAACTGCTTCTACTTTCCAACAACTGTAAATGCACTGCAAAAAAATAAAATAATAATGTTAAAAACATGAATCTTCGGAAACTCTTATCAAAGTTAAGCAATAACAGTTAGAAAGTCTGTAATCTTCAAATAGACATCATTAGTGATACTTGCTTCTGCAGTTACATCCTCAAATATGTAAAGCACACCCTGTGTTGAAGTATACAAAATTACAAATCAACAAAAGGTAAGTTGATGTTATAATATGGTTTTGTCAGATAGCAACAGTCATTACCATACAATAGTCTGAGTAACTTATTATAACCAATGATTTTAAGGCCAAAGAAAGCCCCTCTTACAGTCTTACTAAGAGGATCAAAGCTTTAAGCATAAATCTTACTATTATTTCCCCCAAAAAATGACACTCTCATTCTAAGAAAGCTACAGTATTTTGTATAACATGACGGCATGCATCTTGGCATTTTACCAGCATTCAAAAAAATATTATTTAAAAATAATTATTCTTGTGCAGAATCTATGTAGAATCTTCCACAAGAACTACTACTCTACTAGACTGTTTATACCAAAAAGCATTTGCAACTCAAATCTATAAACAAAAAAAAAAATAAAAAAATAAATGAAGGAAACAGAGCCAAAATTTCAGACCCCATAGAGAATAGAAGAAGCTAGCCTAGGATAAACCCCACTGAGAATAGAAGAAGGGAGGAACAGAAAAAAGAAAGAGAAGAAGAGAGAAAAGATCACCCCGGCCGAAAGAAGAAAAGGTGGATTTTCTTACCTCGGTAGAGCAGAGGATCCGACCTCTTTATGAGCTCTTCCGTTCAACCTTGGTTCCTAGGATCCGTCGAGCCGCTGCGGTCGCCGTCGACGGGGAGGCCGAAGTTGTCGGCACGGGGGAGGAGAGGGCGGAGGCGGAGGTCTGGAGGAGAGGACTCGGGAGGCGAAGAATCCGGAGGAGAGGAGAGGGGAGAGACTCGAGAGAGACGGAATAGAGCTCGGGCAGCACAAGCCCTAACCCTAAGTCCCTAACTAAGGAGAAGTCGCGGACGGTGGAGTGTGGTCCTCGAGCCGCCGCGGTGGCTGTCGACGGAGAGGCCGAACTTGTCCGCACGGAGGAGGAGAGGGTGGAGGCGGAGGTCTGGCGGAGAGGGCTTGGGAGGCGGAGGTCTGGAGGAGAGGAGAGGGGACTAGGGAAGAAACTTGAGAGGCGACGGCAGCACAAACCCTAACTCCCTAAGGCCTAAGTCCCTAACCAGTAACCATGAAGTTGAGAAGTCGCGGGCGGTGGACGGGTTAAACGGGTCGTGCTGAAATTGGGCCGATGGGGGAAGTTGGGCCGATGCAAATAAAACGGGCTGAGGCGGGTCTATCAGCCTAATAGTTAAATGGGTTAAACGGGTTACACGGGTCAGCATGATATAAACCTGTATCCGACCCAATTAATAAACAAGTTAAACGGGTCAACCTGTTTACGACCCGAACCCGTTTAGACCAAACCCAAATATGTTTATGGCGGGTCGAACACGGGTTGGGTTGGCGGGTCGGGTCATATTTTTCCACCCCTAGCTGGTGGAGCCCTGCCACGGGTGGGGAGGGTATGAGTTAAAAAGGTTCTACCCGCATCGAACATTCTCCAATTGGGAGGGAGCCTAGTTGGGGTTACTACGCGGGTGAGGTTCTCCTCACCCCCCCTCCTCCCTTTTGTCTAGCACAAAAAAAAAAAAATGCCAGTGACCGTAACTGAATATTGGAATGGGCCAGTTGGATTTGGTTTTGTAAAATGAAACTATGGAATAACCTACCTGCATTGGCCACTCTGTTCTAAATGGAGTTATGAATAGTTAATTATAAATGTAGCAATGATCACCACAACAAATGTGGGTTTTGCCGACTATCTTTTTCCGACGCTAGGAGAAAGCGTCGGAAAAGTTTGGTTCAGTGCCCACCTTTGCCGACGCTTTTTTCTAGCGTCGGTAAATCTCAAGAAACAATAACGCTCTGAAGCGTCATTAAAACTTTTAGAAACGACGATGCTTATAAGCGTCGTTAAACAACATAAAACCCCTTCGCTCGGCCCCCTCTCCTCATTTCTATCGGTCGATGCCCTAGCCGACTTCTCACCTCCATCGCCGACTTCCCCGCTGCCGTCGACCTCGCCCTTGTCTGAGGTAAGCCTCCTCCTTCTCCTCCTCCTTCTCCTCCTCAAACTAATCTCACCTCCATCCATAGCCCCGATCGGCGATCGAAGATTCCGCTTCTCCGCCGCCGTCGACCTTGCCGTTGTCTGAGGTAAGCTTCCTACTCCTCCTTCTCCTCCTCCTCCTCCTCCTCCTCCTCCTCCCCCTCTTTGTTTTCTTCTTGTCTTTAACTCTCGCCCGGTCCCGTCTCTTCATCCTCTGCCATTCGATGCCCTAGCTGCGCGCCGACATCTCACCTCCATCCCGAGCGAGCCCTAGCTACTTCGGCGCCGTCGACATCGCCGTCATCTGAGGTAAGTGATCCTCATACTCTCCGTTAATCTGCATAACTGCTTGCCTTTTTGCTTAATTGTCATCTCTAGTCGAAGCTTTTAGATTGTTGTTGCAGATTCTGAATTTGGATGCATTTAAAGATATTTTTGTTGATTTTGGTAGGCAATGACAAGAGTAGCTCAGGGAGTATGAATGACTAATCTGATTGGGCTTGATAATTGATGCAGACTTGTTATGGTGTTGGTGTGATATTAGGTAGTTACTTGATTGGTAGTTGGTACTTCTGATTCAAGAGTCGTTCATTTATATTGACACCATCTTATATGTCTTTACAAATAAATATACTTCCAAATGAATGATATGCACTAGTTGATTTAGGAAAGAGTACTCTTAATTGCAGTTAAGGATCGTTTTGGACATCATTGCAACATAATCAGATATATGTATAAAATTCGTGGACAAACAAGAAAAGAGCAGGACACAGATAAAGAGAGCTTTATGAAAAATGGGCACCATCAACGTATTTAAGGTTCATCATTTCCTGTATTTAAGGTTCATCATTTTTCCTGTATTTAAGGTTCATCATTTCCTTTCCTTACCCACCAACGTAAAATGGTAAAATTGGGGTCAAAGGGTTTTAATAAAATTAAAATGGTAACAATGTTCTATGTTCTGACTATTTAGCTTAGCTTTATGAATGTCTTTTCGATTCTTTCCACTCGCATCAAAGATCACCTCCAAGAGGCTGAACTCTATTTGACTCCTTTGATGGCAAGTGTTATAATCGCCGACCTTGTTTGCTGACAAAAAATGACCAACTAGTTACAAGAAACAAGTTTTGTCCATTTTCCTCTACCTATATGGTTCAAAACATTATGCCGTTCTAGTTATGAGTCGCCTATTTGTTTGACCTTGGTGCGCTCTTCAGCTATGGTAAGAACCTATCGAATTGAGGAAGCCACTATAAACAACCAAAAATTAGCTAAGCCATATATATATATATATAGATAGATAGATAAATAGATAGAGATTGTATTATATCTAAGAAAACAGAAAAGTGATTTGGCCGGGGCTGATAGTGTCACTTTGTCTACCCAAAGAGAAAGGTTGTTCAGGAGTGATGCCAAGCAGCAGAACTGTTCAAACAAGATGGCCAATGGGCATGAATTAGTCCTTTGTTATCCATCCATCTTTTCATATCATCAATCTGAATATTTTTGCCTCAGTCCAGGGATCTTTTTAAAGTTCACATCAAGAGCCATATGGTTGAAATATAAAAGCCTTCTGTTGCTTTCTTGCAAACATTTCAGTTCAAATGCATATATGTTAGGCACCTGCATTGTACATGCTCAGCATGCAATCAATCACCTGTTTCCCCTTTTGAATAAAACCATAAGATATGATATTGATGGGTACCATCTAACCTATGGATGTCTTGGGACAAATATTACCCAAATGTCTATATTACCAATAATAAGTACCTTAGAAGGCATGATAGGTATCTGTTCATGACCAAAAAGTTACTCTTTACAACCTTTTTTAAATCACAGGCAATTAGTGAGGATGATAGTGTTATTTTGATGATTAACAAGCAATTATCTAGAGTATGTTATAAGTTAAATCGATACTTCATTTATAAGTCTATTACTCTCAGTATATTTGTATAAATTGATATAGATACATTTCATTGTTTATATGAATGAATCTAACCTTGAGATGTAGCAAAGTGTGGATTGAGTCGACCCAAAGGATGATTGGGTCGACCCCGGCACATCAAGAAAGCATTTGGCACACTTCTGCAAAAATGGCACAGATGAACAGTGAGTTGGGTCGACCCAAGGAAAGCATGAGTCGACCCAAACATCAAGATCCTCAAACAACTCAGAAAATGGTTCTCTGAATTTACTGAGAGGGTCGACCCAAGATAAAGTTGAGTCGACCCAAGCTTGAGTCGACCCAAACCCTGAGTGGGTCGACCCAAAGGCAAGACAGAACAGAAGACAGAAAAGGTTCTCTGGAAACCCTATTAGGGTCGACCCAAGAGGAAGTTGAGTCGACCCAACTGAACCTTGAGTCGATCCAAAGAAAGGTTGGGTCGACCCAAGTGAAGGAAGGCTGAATTGCAAGTTTCTGTGTTTCTGAGAGGGTCGACCCAAGGAAAGTTTGAGTCGACCCAAGTGAAAGTTGGGTCGACCCAAGGACAGGTTGAGCCGACCCAAACACGGGCAGAAGCATAACGGCTAGTTCTGCAGATGTACTTTTTGTCCTTCCAACAGTGAGTAACGGCTAGTTTTTGAATTCTAACCATTGGGGCTTGTCCAATGGATGTAGGAAACTATTTAAAGTGGCACTATTCATCAGATAGAACATCCTTTCCAAAGAATATCAAAGAGTACACAAGAAAGAGAAAGTGCCCTAATCTTCTTCATCCAAGTGCTTCATTTAAGAATCAAAGAAAAGTGGTTGAGCAGATTCAAAGAGTCATCAAGAGCTCCATCCACCTTTAAAGAGAGAAGCATCCTTGACAAAGAAGAGAGAAGTCACATCAAGCGATAAATACTTTCTAAACTCTTCTTTGTTGATTATATTGTTTCATTTGCTCATCTAGGAGTTTAAATCTTCTTCCTTTATTTGTTAAACTACTTGTAAAGGTTGGTTGGTTAGCCCGCAAAACCAACGGAATAGGTTGATTGGTGAACCCGGAAAACCAATTGTAAAGGTTCGTTGGTGAGCCCGAAAAACCAACATAGGTTCGTTGGTGAGCCCGTAAAACCAACATAGGTTTTTGGTGAACCCGGAAAACCAAAGTGTAAAGGTTTTTGGATTGTGAGCCCGGAAAACAATCCAACTGTAATCCGCGGGATTATAGTGAATTCCTAAGGGATCGCTTGGGGAGTGGACGTAGGTGCTAAGGAGAGCACCGAACCACTATACTTCTTGTTGTTTGTATTGTGATTTGTTTAAGTTTACTAACTCATCATTTAACACAAGTAAGATAGTTAAAAGTAAAAGAAACCAATTCACCCCCCCTCTTGGCTTGTCACCTTGGGCAACAAGTGGTATCAGAGCAAGGTGCTCCAATAGTACTCATTGATCTCACAATCAAGAGTTAAAGATCATGACAATCCAAGTGGGATGTTCTATGAGTGAGGGGCAATCCACAAATAGACCACCTCTATTTAATGGCACAAACTACACATATTGGAAAGCTAGGATGAGGATATTCATTCAAGCTTCAGATTATGAATTATGGTACATCATTACTAGAGGACCTCACACACCCACACTTAATATAGAGGGCACTATCATACCCAAACCAGAAATGGATTGGAATGAAAGTGATAGAAGATTGGCACAGTTAAATGCTAAAGCTATAAATGTTCTTTATTGCTCATTAGATGTAAGTGAATTTAATAGAATATCTACTTGCATCTCTGCTAAAAAAATTTGGGACAAACTTGAGGTCACTCATGAAGGGACTAATCAAGTTAAGGAGTCAAAGATAAACATATTAGTACACAAGTATGAATTGTTTAAAATGAAATCTACTGAGTCCATAACTGATATGTTTACTCGTTTTACTGACATTATAAATGGGCTTAAGAGTTTAGGAAAGTCTTACACTAACTCTGAATTGGTGCGAAAAATTCTCAAGTCTCTACCAAGAATTTGCGAGGCCAAGGTAACCGCAATTCAAGAAGCTAAGGACCTCAACACACTGCAATTAGAGGAGCTTCTAGGATCACTCATGACCCATGAGTTGACAATGAGGCAAAATTCGGAAGATGAGGTTAAGAGAAGAAAGCCCATTGCCCTAAAGACTACCACCCCTAAACAACAAACTGAATCAGAAGATTCAGATGATGATGATGAATTTGATGAAGAAGGAATGGCTATGCTTGAAAGAAAATTCAGAAAATTTATGAGAGGTAAGAATAGATTTTATAGAAAGAAACCCTTCCTCAAAGGTAGCTCAAGCAAAAAAAAGGGTAAGGACAAAGAAAAGGAAAAAAAAACTCCTATTTGCTATGAGTGTAACAAACCCGGGCATTATAAGATAGATTGCCCAGATTTGAAATGGATGGCAAGAAAACTGAAAAAGAAGAACTTCATGGCTGAATGGAGTGAAAGTGAGGAGTCAAGTTCGGAAGAGGAAGATCATCAAGAGACGGCCCAAATGTGTCATATGGCCAATGACGATGAGGTAAATTCTGAACTTGACTGTGATTTTACTGTTGATGAATTGCATGATGCATTTTTAGAACTCATGAAAGAACATAAGAAACTAATCAATAAAAATAAAATTCTAAAAGAAGAAAATCAATCTCTTATCCAAGATAAGTTAAAACTGTCTCATAACTATGAAACATTAAGTAGGAAACTTACAAATGAAACCAAGAATCTAATTGCTGAAACCATCAAGTTAAAAGAAGATGCTGAAAAATATAAATCCTTGGTAGATAAATTTACACTTAGCTCTACCAAATTAAATATGATTCTTGATAGTCAAAAAGCTGTATATGATAAGGCTGGATTAAGATATAAAACAAATAGGAAACAAAAATTTTTAAAGAACATTTTTGTAAAAGCTAAAAGTGAAAATATTACTTGTCATTGCTGCAATAAATTAGGACATAGAGCATATGAATGTAACTATAGAAAGTCCAGTCAAAACAAATTAAGTAATAATCAAAAGATTAAATTCAAGAAAGTTTGGGTTCCAAAAGGAACATCAAGTACTAACCCTAAAGGACCCAACATAGTTTGGGTACCTAAAGCTCTTTCTTGATCTTGATTGCAGGGGTGTCTTGCAGCTGATAAAGTGAAAAAACGATGGTATCTAGATAGCGGCTGTTCAAGACACATGACCGGTGACGTAGATCAATTTGTCACCTTGGAATCAAAGAAGGGTGGAGTAGTAACCTATGGAGACAATGGTAAAGGGCATATCATTGGAAAGGATAAAATTTTCATTACTCCATCTATTTTTATAGAAAATGTCTTATTAGTTAAGGAATTGAAACATAATCTGCTTAGCATAAGTCAATTTTGTGATAAAGGGTTTAAAGTCACATTTCAAGCATCTGTATGCATAATCACAAATCCTAAAAATAATAGCATTGTACTTGTAGGACGAAGGCAAAGAAATATTTACTTGGTAGATCTTCATGATTTAGGCAAGAAAAATGGATTATGCTTAATTACTAATGAAGAAAAGAAAAATGAAACAAGTTGGCTTTGGCATCGTAGACTAGGACATGCTAGTATGGAATTAATTTCAAAACTAGTCAAGATGGAATTAATAAAGGATGTGCCAAAATTGATTTTTGAAAAGGACAAAATCTGTGGACCATGTTCATTGGAAAAACAAACTAAATCATCTTTCAAATCAAAGAATATAGTATCAACAACTAGGCCTTTTGAACTCATACACATGGATTTATTTGGACCCACTAGAACTGCGAGTCTAGGAGGGAAGAAGTATGGACTAGTTATTGTTGATGATTTTTCAAGATATACATGGGTTTCATTTTTGGCACATAAGAATGAAGCATTTTCAGAATTCTTGAAACTATATAATAATATCATAAATGAAAAGAAACTCACCTTAGTAGCAATTCGAAGTGATCATGGTACTGAATTTGAAAATCAACACTTTGAAGAATTTTGTACTAAATATGGTATTTCACATCAATTTTCAGCACCTAGAACGTCTCAACAAAATGGGGTTGTTGAAAGAAAAAATAGGACATTGGCAGCAATGGCACGCACGATGTTGTGTGAGTCAAATCTTCCAAAGTACTTTTGGGCTGAAGCTATAAGTACTGCTTGCCATATTCTAAATCGAGTTTTAATACGACCAATAACCAAGAAAACTCCTTATGAACTTTGGAAGAATAAGAAACCAACTGCTAAATATCTTAAAGTATTTGGATGTAGATGTTTCATCTTAAACAATGGCAAGGAGGATCTAAGTAAATTTGATGCCAAGTCAGATGAAGGTATCTTCTTAGGATACTCCACATCTAGCAGGACATACAGAGTATTCAATAAAAGAACTCTAGTAGTGGAAGAGTCAGTCAATATTATATTTGATGAGTCTGATAGTGAGTCTGCTAGGAAAGAAAATATTGTTGATGATGATATAGGAATTATCGACTTTGAAAAGTTGAATATTGATGACGTGCCAATTCAAGATAAGGGAGATGATTGCGTGCCACTACAATCCCAAAGCTTGCCAAAGGAATGGAGGTATGCATATGGACACCCTAAAGACTTAATCATTGGTGATCCATCTCAAGGGGTAAGAACTCGATCATCTCTTAGAAACTTAAATGATTATCTTGCTTTTGTTTCACAATTAGAACCTAAGACTTATGAAGAAGCTGAAAAAGATACTAATTGGATAAATGCCATGTAAGATGAATTAAATCAATTCAAAAGAAGTAATGTATGGACATTAACTGAAAGACCAAAGCATAACTCAGTAATTGGAACAAAATGGATATTTAGAAATAAATTAGATGAAAATGGGTTAGTTATAAGAAATAAGGCTAGACTTGTAGCTAAGGGATACAATCAAGAAGAAGGAATAGATTTTGACGAAACATTTGCTCCTGTAGCAAGATTAGAGGCTATTAGATTACTTCTAGCATTTGCATGTTTCATGGATTTCAAATTATATCAAATGGATGTGAAAAGTGCATTCTTAAATGGTTTAATAGAGGAAGAAGTATATGTAGAGCAACCTCCTGGTTTTGAGAATCATGAATTGTCAAATCATGTGTTTAGACTACATAAGGCATTATATGGATTAAAGCAAGCACCTAGGGCTTGGTATGATCGATTAAGCAAATTTCTGCTTAATAATGACTTTAGTAGAGGAAATGTAGATAAAACACTATTTCTCAAAAGAAAGGACAAAAATCTATTAGTGGTACAAATATATGTAGATGACATAATCTTGGGTGCCACAAATGATACTCTTTGCAAAGAATTTGCTGATTTAATGCATGGAGAATTCGAAATGAGTTTGATGGGAGAACTAAGTTTCTTTCTAGGATTACAAATCAAACAAACTAAAAAAGGAATCTTCATTCATCAAACTAAGTATACAAAGGAAATACTAAAGAAGTTTGGGAATGAAAATTATAAGGGAGTAGGCACTCCAATGAATCCCACTAGTAAGCTAGACAAAGATGAAAAAGGGAAGAGTATTGATATTAAGCTTTATAGAGGACTAATTGGATCCTTGCTCTACCTTACAGTTAGTAGACCAGACATCGTATTTAGTGTAGGAATATGTGCTAGATACCAATCAGATCCTAAGGAATCACATCTAAGTGCTGTTAAAAGAATCCTTAGATATTTAAGAGGAACTACAAATATTGGATTATGGTACTCTAGAGACTCCTATCTAGATTTGCTTGCATACTCAGATGCTGATTTTGCTGGATGCAAATTAGATAGGAAGAGCACAAGTGGCACATGTCAATTCTTAGGAAACAACTTAGTATCATGGTTTAGCAAAAAGCAGAATTCAGTGGCACTGTCAACAGCTGAAGCTGAATATATAGCTGCTGGTAGTTGTTGTGCTCAAGTACTATGGCTTAAGCAACAACTAGAGGACTATAGAGTTAAGCTAGATAATATTCCTATTAAGTGTGATAATACTAGTGCCATCAATCTTACTAAAAATCCGGTTCAGCATTCTAAAGCCAAACACATAGAAATACGATATCATTTTATTAGGGATCATGTGCAAAATGGAAACATATGTATTGAGCATATATGCACTGAAAAACAATTAGCCGACATATTCACAAAACCATTGAGTGAAGATAGATTCTGCACGCTAAGGAGGAAATTAGGCATATGTGATCCTTTTTATCGAAGAAATATAAAAGGGAGCAAGTAGTCTCATGATACATTCCTCCAATTTCTAAAAATCCATGAAACATGAGTCAAACTTGTCATCTATAGATTCCTTACTCATGTATCATTGTCCCAGAAAGAATTTATAAGGATTGGAAGCAAGAAAAATTTTTAGAAGCAAAAAGGAAGAGAAAAGAAAAAAATTCTGCACTTGGGTCGACCCAACCCAGAATAGGGTCGACCCAACATTGAGTCGACCCAAGAAATTTCTTGAGTCGACCCAACGTCGGGACCCCACTGTTAAAAGGGGGACCCGAGAGCTCTATTAGGGCACTGTTTGCCCTTGTCCTCTTCTGAATACTCTATTCTCCACTCTCCAAACTCCTCCAAACATCTCCAAACAGTAGATTACCTTAAGATCTTGGAGAAATGGGACCCAAAAGAGCCGTAGCCAAGAGATCCGGAAGAGTCTCACGGATCCAACGTGAGGAAAGGCAACCTACGGAGCCATCTACAGTGTCTCCACAATGTGAGGCACGTGCAGAGCCACCTCCTCCTCCTTCCCCCTCAGTAATACTTGCAAGATTTGCGGGGAGACCAGTTACAACGGGGAGAAGGATCCACTTCGAGTTCTTTGATCAAGAAGGGTTTCGTTTGAGGGAATGGATCCAAAGGCAAGGTTGGGAGTATCTTTGCTCCCTAGATGTGATGATCTACCCCGGATTAGTTCGGGAGTTCTATGCCTTCCTCAAAACTGGAATGGGAGGGCTTATTTCGGAAGTTCGAGGAGTTAGGCTTCGAGTTTCCGAGGAGAGTTTGAGTGAGCTACTTCATCTTCCATGTGAAGGAGCCACTCTGGAAAAGCCAGAAAACAAGATGAGAGCCCTGCAGTTGATAATGGAAAATGAAGACTTCGACTTTTCGGAGAAGGTAATAGCAAGCTCTCTATCTGCTGAAATGAGATTACTGCTCAGTATTATAAATAGAATTTTATTTCCGAAGAGCGGGAGATTCGATCTCATCACTGAGCGAGATCTTGTAGTGATGGAGCACATTATTCAGGGTATTCCCCAGAATCTCCCGGCCATGATACTGAGGCAGATGAGGAAGGTGATCTGCAACTCCAGAGTATCCCTACCTTATGGTATGATACTCACTTTGATTTTTCGACAGCACGGCATATCTGTCGAGGGGGAGGTATCCAGGTATCTGCTTCATACTGATACATACACTGCACGGACACTTATACGTATGGGCTATGAGAAAGTGAACGGGCAGTGGGTTCATACTGGAGCAGGGATTTAGGGTGAGGGACCAGAGGGTGATGCACCAGATATTGGAGACCATATCCCTGAGGATGAGGAGCATATGGATCATCCTACTGCACCTTCGGAGGCTGGACCATCGTCATCTGTTCCTCCGAGAGACACAGATGAGTTCTGGAGTAGGATGACTGAGCTTGTGTCAGCTCAGGCGAGGACTATCACAGACGGGCTGACGAGCAGATTAGACAGTATATCAGCTCAGGCGAGGACTATTACTGATGGGCTGACGAGCCGATTGGACATCATGTCTGCTGAGATCAGTGAGCTGAGGCAGCAGATCGGAGCACTCTGGAGAGAGAGAGACCCATGGACCATCTGTGCCACAGGCTGCTGAGTTAGAGATTTCAGCACAGAGTCATCCAGCTCGTCGTGCTCCACGCCAGACACAGTCTCACCAGGCTCGACCTCCCCTCACCACGTACACTAGGAGGATGAGGACTAGATCCCAGCCATTAGATACTCCCTAGGCTGATATTAGCATTTCTGTTTAGAGCCTAGGCTAGATATCTAGTTCTCATATGTATTTTGTGTTTATTATGTATCTTTAAACTTTGACTGAGGAACATTGTATTTGCTTTTGTTTTTGACATGAATGTACTAAGATGTTCCTATTTTGATCAATGAAGTTTGAATGTTTGTTATTTATTGTGTCTTTTCCCATGCACCCATTTGATGATAACAAAAAGGGGGAGAAGTAAAGAAAGAGTAATAGGGGGAGAAGTAAAGATAGAGCAATAAGAGGAGAAGTAAAGAAAGAAAGAGAAATAACTTGTAAAACAAATTGAAAATCATATACATCCAAGGGGGAGCAATTTGTAACAATGAAAATGATCAAATCAAATATTTCTATCAAATTTCAGAATTTGGCACATAGAACTTCAGAATTTGGCACGCACCTTTCACACCTCGATACATAACCTGAAACTCATGTTTTATCTCAAATTTTTGGAGTTTCATCTTTAAAGAATTAAAAATGAAAGGGGGAGCAATTCAAAAAGTCAAATTGGCAACATTTGAATGATATAGGGGGAGACTTCACTCTTATAGTTTGAAAAGCTGAATTTCAGCAAGTTAAGCCCTTTTAAAACTAATTTTAAGATAAGTATCAATAGGCTCATACTCTTTATTTTGTAATTATCAAAAAGGGGGAGATTGAGGATGATAGTGTTATTTTGATGATTAACAAGCAATTATCTAGAGTATGTTATAAGTTAAATCGATACTTCATTTATAAGTCTATTACTCTCAGTATATTTGTATAAATTGATATAGATACATTTCATTGTTTATATGAATGAATCTAACCTTGAGATGCAGCAAAGTGTGGATTGAGTCGACCCAAAGGATGATTGGGTCGACCCCGGCACATCAAGAAAGCATTTGGCACACTTCTGCAAAAATGGCACAGATGAACAGTGAGTTGGGTCGACCCAAGGAAAGCATGAGTCGACCCAAACATCAAGATCCTCAAACAACTCAGAAAATGGTTCTCTGGATTTACTGAGAGGGTCGACCCAAGATAAAGTTGAGTCGACCCAAGCTTGAGTCGACCCAAACCCTGAGTGGGTCGACCCAAAGGCAAGACAGAACAGAAGACAGAAAAGGTTCTCTGAAAACCCTGTTAGGGTCGACCTAAGAAGAAGTTGAGTCGACCCAACTGAACTTTGAGTCGACCCAAAGAAAGGTTGGGTCGACCCAAGTGAAGGAAGGCTGAATTGCAAGTTTCTGTGTTTCTGAGAGGGTCGACCCAAGGAAAGTTTGAGTCGACCCAAGTGAAAGTTGGGTCGACCCAAGGACAGGTTGAGCCGACCCAAACACGGGCAGAAGCATAACGGCTAGTTCTGCAGATGTACTTTTTGTCCTTCCAACAGTGAGTAACGGCTAGTTTTTGAATTCTAACCATTGGGACTTGTCCAATGGATGTAGGAAACTATTTAAAGTGGCACTATTCATCAGATAGAACATCCTTTCCAAAGAATATCAAAGAGTACACAAGAAAGAGAAAGTGCCCTAATCTTCTTCATCCAAGTGCTTCATTCAAGAATCAAAGAAAAGTGGTTGAGCAGATTCAAAGAGTCATCAAGAGCTCCATCCACCCTTAAAGAGAGAAGCATCCTTGACAAAGAAGAGAGAAGTCACATCAAGCGATAAATACTTTCTAAACTCTTCTTTGTTGATTATATTGTTTCATTTGCTCATCTAGGAGTTTAAATCTTCTTCCTTTATTTGTTAAACTACTTGTAAAGGTTGGTTGGTTAGCCCGCAAAACCAACGGAATAGGTTGATTGGTGAACCCGGAAAACCGATTGTAAAGGTTCGTTGGTGAGCCCGAAAAACCAACATAGGTTCGTTGGTGAGCCCGTAAAACCAATATAGGTTTTTGGTGAACCCGGAAAACCAAAGTATAAAGGTTTTTGGATTGTGAGCCCGGAAAACAATCCAACTGTAATCCGCGGGATTATAGTGAATTCCCAAGGGGTCGCTTGGAGAGTGGACGTAGGTGCTAAGGAGAGCACCGAACCACTATACTTCTTGTTGTTTGTATTGTGATTTGTTTAAGTTTACTAACTCATCATTTAACACAAGTAAGATAGTTAAAAGTAAAAGAAACCAATTCACCCCCCCCCCCCCCCTCTTGGCTTGTCACCTTGGGCAACAATTAGTATATCAGCAAGAGAAGGATAAAAATGTGAACCCAATTAGATTCCCAAAGTCATAAGTTTGTCTACATCATTTTAAGTCTCTAATTAATTCTGTGCCTCTTGTGCCAAATATACTGATCCTATGCAGTCATATTGAAACCGATTGCTATGCCTAAGCAGTTTTCATACTTCCCCTCTTTAAAAACCCCCTGCACAGCAGCTAAGTTTCATTACCAAATATTTGCCAACATAAGTCACATATAATTAACTGGAAACCTACCCGAAAAAGGGAAAAAACCAATACCAGGTGGTCCTAGAATCGATTCCATGAAAAGGGAAGCCATTGTGCAATGGATATGGACCAAATTCACTTTCCTATCTAAATCGAATATTTCTGAGCATGTATGGAACAGCACATTGTTCCTCATCCACCAATTAAAGTACAAAGTTATCTCTTTTGCCTAACTTATAGGATAACATCATGGATAGATTTAAACTATCAGCATTAGAGAATACAAGTTTCCCCATATGCAATATCTGAGACACATTAATAAGTTTGATGAGTTTGTCAAAGGGAATTTGGAGCCAGAGAAGATGGTACTAGAAACAGATAGTTGTTGTCATTCAAAATACCACTTCTCTGTTATACACTCGGAAGAGAAGAAAAGAAGAAAAAGTTAATACTACACTAAATATTTAGTCCCCCTCTCACACATCAAGAATCTACTTTATCACAATAGCAAACTCTCACATGGTGGAATCAGTGTTTTGATAGCTTATGAATGTTTGGTGGTGTTTTGAGACAACACAGCTTTTTGCATTGTTTGGATCCAAAATTTTGCCTGATCATCTTTCATGATCTAGCTTGGGGTTCGACCGCTCTGGATCAAATTACTGAACAACATATGCTTCTCGAAATCTTATATTTTGTATTAATAAAATTCGCCAAGATCTTTTTGTACCATGAGTTCGTATTGGTGATTCATACCCTAATTTCGTTTATTATTTTTTTATATTACTTGCAGTTCAATCAGTATTTTGATAGAATGGACAAAAGTTGGATAAATAAGTCGAGATCCAGTGCCGAATATTTAAATGGAGTTCAGAATTTCGTTAAATTTGCTTTTGAGAAATCTGAAATGAATGGGAATATTTTTTGTCCATATCAAAAATGTGTAAATTGTTATGCTATCGCTCCACAAATTGTTGAAGAACATTTGGTATGGAATGATTTTCTGAAGGGTTATACAGAATGGATATTTCATGGAACGTCTAAATTGTCATCTTCATCTAACCAACCCTTAATTATAGAACACACTGCTAGTATTGGATCTAGTAACACAGACAGAAATCCTGTTGTACAAGATGATATGAGGGGCTTACTCAGAGATGCTCTTGAACATAATATTAGAAATTTAACAGATTTTAGTAGAGAGCAAGAAGGAGCTCCAATAGGTGATGAGCATATCGTTACTGAATCTATACATGTTGAGGAACCTATAGACTCTGAAGATAACACAACTCGATATCATAACTTGCTGAAAGATTGTGATAAAGAACTATATCCGGGTTGTAAAAATTTTACGACGTGGCACCATCGGCACACTTATGCCGACGCTTCAAACGATTATGTTAGCTACAAAGCGTCGGGGAAAACCAGCAGGAAACCCGTGACGAAATTGTCCGTCAGGCTATCGCCGACGCTATATAAGCATCGGTAAAGCCAGGGTTTTGCCGACGCTTTCCTTCTGCGTCGGCAAAAACTTTTGCCACTCTGGTATCTCCGACGCTTTGCCGATGCTTGGCGCTGCATCGGCGGTAGTTTAGCCGACGGTAAATAGCATCACCAAAGGTCCAAAAAAGCGTCGGGATAGGTCCTTTTTCCTGTAGTGGATTAATGGTTATCAATTTCGGAGATAGGTCTCACGAGATAGTTGTATTTATGGTATTTCCATATAATTTATTTTTTTACAAGATATGGCATTAACTTAGTTTATAAAGGCTAATATTTAATAAATATCTTTTACTAGCTTAATTGGTATCCTTGTGAATGATAAATATATATCACTTAGTTATCTCATTGGGCTTGTCTCAAAAAATGGTCTACTAGGCATGACATCATTGTTGTTCATAGGTTTTAGCCGGCACAATACGCATTTTTTTTGGTAATGTTATGGATGATTAAGGTTGTGACACCTTATGGAGATGCCAAAAATCTTAATATATATTATTCTAGCCTTTAATTTTCATATAATAGAAGGAACGCATTTATGACATGTTTTGCATATTAAGATACAAGAATCGTTTCAAACAGTATTTGTCTGCAAGAAGATCTTGTATTAGTGATAGATGAAGTATAATTTAATCATTTCAAAAGTAAATAATTAATTTACATATTTTATAATATCTATTAATGTTTAGGTTTATTCTTACTTGAAAAATCATAGTTGATGGAAATGAAAATTATGTTGCTATATCATCTGATTAGCAATTGTTTCATCAACCAGGCTCTAGTACATCCTCCTCTAAATATCTGAGTAGGTCATTTAACATTGATAGATTCTCTTTTATAATATTCATTTGATGTTGGAATATTTAAAAAAAAATATTATTTTCTTTTTTTTTTGGGTGTAGGAAAGTATAATTAACTATTAGATGTCGGACTGCCTCTGGATATCAATGTCAATTTCGTGGAGCTTTGTTCTGGTACAAAGAACGTATAAACCACTATTTACTTTGTTGCCGAGAGGAAAAAGTGCACCTCCTACTAATGCAAGCATTAAGCTCAGATGATGATTCATTAGCTATAGACCGAGACATTGTAGAACGATTAATTAAGATGTTTGATTGTAAAAATTAAATCATTAAAGCTTTTAGAAAGGCCAAAGACCGTAGTCAGAATTATCGCCAATACAATTAAAATTAGCAGGAAGATGCGAAAGAGACAGTTTATATTATAATGCTCCTTTGTGTCCTAAAATAGCAGGTTTAATTATTAATGACCTAGATCAGGTAGATTGTCAACTTGATTTTGTTGTGGAATATAAATAGAAGGATTAAAATGTATCAGTGACTTACATCTTAGCTTTATGGCTATGCAATATCTAATTTTATTTCCATTTGATGAAGATTGTTTTAGAATTAACATCAAATAAAAAAGTTGTTTACACAAATACTCAATGACGAGGCAGCGTATAATCATGAGAGAATTCTATGCTTATAGACTGCAACAAAGAGTAAATGAAGGAAAATTATTGATAAGTGGAGGAAGATTATTCCAACAAAATATAGTTGATGCTTTTTCATGCATTGAAAATGAAAGGCAAGACTAGATTAGAAGAAAACAAAAAAATCTTAGATCAGAAATTTATAAAGGTATCAAAGATGCAACTGCCAGAGATGGTGTTGATGGTAATACAATCGGAAAAAGAATCTGTGAGATATGGGGCTGAAGTCGGCAGCCCCAGCCGACTTCAGCCCCGTCCCCATTCTAGGAAGGCCGGAACAGAGGATTGCGATTGCGATCCTCCCCGGTTCTTCCGGGGACAAACCAGGCAAGGGCGCCGCGGGGATCCCGCGGCGCCCTCCCTCCGACCGATCCGCGGCCAATCCCGGCCGCGGAATCCTCTCGGCCGCCGCGATTCACGCGGCGGAGAGTCGCCGCGAGGGGTGATAAAAAAC
This sequence comes from Phoenix dactylifera, assembly GCF_051530095.1. Lineage (NCBI taxonomy): Eukaryota > Viridiplantae > Streptophyta > Magnoliopsida > Arecales > Arecaceae > Phoenix > Phoenix dactylifera. The sequence goes on from NC_143205.1 coordinate 9,311,873, forward strand.
CCCCAAGCCCTCCTCTCCTCCGCATCCTCCTCCTCCTCCTCCTCCTCCTCCTCTTTCCCCCTTCGCTCCTCCTCCTCTCCTTGGTGACCGGCGTCCTCTTCCCGACCGAGCGCCGCCCGGACTCCCTCGCGGCCACCACCTGTTCCGAGATTCATCCTCTAGATTTCGAGCGCCGCCACCGCCGCTTGACCACCGAATCGAGCACTGGCGGCCGAGATCTTCCTCCCACTACCTCTGCCACCGCCGGTAAGCCTCCCTCCTCCTTGCTTTCATGGGTTTTGGTCTCCTCTGTTTCAACCCAAGCAACCGAGATGATCTCGGTTGCTTCTCCTTCCCGTCGGCCACGGCGACAGTTGCCGGCCGCCATGGCGGCCGGCTAGCCATCGACCGAGGGGTGGCCTTCGGCCACCCAGGCCGGCCACCCCGCCGGCCCTCTCCCTCTCTTCCATCTCTCCTACTCCCCCTGTCCATGGGGGGGGGGGGTTTGAGGAAGGAAGAGGCCCATCACGGGCCAAGCTGGGCCCTATCCATTGCAGGCCCAACTTGGGCCCAGTCCAGTCCGGATGGGCCCAGGTGGGCTGAACCTCTATAGGCCCGACTTGGGCCCAGTTCACGGTGGGCCCGACTTGAGCCCAGTTCACGGTAGGCCCAGTTTGGGCCCAGTTTTTTATTAAAAAAAAGAGAGAGAGAAGAAGAAAATCCGAAACCCAACTTGGGCCCTATTCAGATCCGAGCCTGGAACCCGAACCGGATCCGAAACCCGGAACCCGAAATCCGAACCCATTTGGCCAATAAATGAAATTTTACAGATAAGCCCTTGACATTATGTTATTTCAGGACCTTCTGTAATTTGTATCTGATCCCTATAGAAAAGATTTATTACATAAAGGTCCCCAACTATATTTTATTTAGCCCACTCGAGCTTTATAAAATAGTACCCTGTAAATTAAGTATTAGTCCCTGCAATTAATTTTATTGTATAAATGAACCAATTAGAAGCCAACCTTGGGGGCCCTATTTAGCTGGGTCTATGCGGGCCCATTGGGCCGTGTCCGATATGGGCCCTATCGGGCCATGCCCATTATGGGCCAACTCTGGGCCGTGTCCAATAGTATTATTTTTGGATTTTGCTTAGTTCTGAAATTAACAAGGAATTAATTAAATTTAAACAGGTGAACCTGATCTGCCTATCTGAAGTAGGAATTAAGCGAGAAGAGGTAAGTAACTTAATGCTTCAAAGTGCATTTTCGAAATTATTTGGTAAAATAATTATTAGTGGATTAATTTCGAAATATGTTTTGTATTTAGTAAAATGAGTCTGGCATGTTAAATTTCATTTGAAAATTTTGTTATATGCTCTGAAATTCGCAAAATATGACTGGATAATTTATGAAATCTATTTTTCTGTATATATGCATTCTCAGCATGGCTATGATCTATTCTGCTCTGTTCTGGCCCTGCCAATGGGGATTATACGTTGGACCTGTCGACTTGTAATCTGTGAGGAACCGGTTTCGACACCGGCTGCCATCAGTGGGTAAATATAATGGATTTGGCACTTTTGTGCAACACCGGCTGCCATCGGTGGATAAAAATAGTAGATTTGGCACTTTTGTGCAACACCGGCTGCCATCGGTGGATAAAAATAATGGATTTGGCACCTTGTGCAACCCATGCCACTGGGTTACGTAGCCGTAGCCTATTATGTTGAGATTCTGGTATCAGAGTTTTTGGAAAAATGATAATAAGTTTTGAAAATAGTAAAACGATGTTATTTATGATTTATTCCAGTCATTATCCTGTATTTTGACCTGATATGCTCCGACCACACTTTGGGGTATTTTGTTGCTTACTCGGCTAGTGTAACTCATTATTTTATTTTCTCTATTTTTCAGATCCAGAGGCTTGATCGCACGGGAATGGGGAGTGCGTTAGATGTTCCGATGATTCCATCAGTTATTGGTCCTTTTGTTAGATTGATTAGAGTATTTGACTTACGTCAGCATATGTTATTTGAAATTTTGTAAGACTGCTTTTGAATAAATTTAAATAATTATGTCAGTTTTGAACATCTGTATTTGCTTTGATATGATCCGATGCCTAGCACGCTTGTGCGGCCCGCCGTGCGGGCGTGCGGCGTCTGCCGCGCCTCGGGCTCGGGGCGTGACAGAATCATAATACCAGCAAGTTTTATCAGTAGTCCTAGATATATGATTCAAAACCATCAAGATGCAATAACTATTTGCAGATGATATGGACCTCTTTTTTTATTTATCACATTTACTTGCAATGCATAATGACTAAAAATTCAAGTTACTTTGAACCTAATTCCTGATCAAAGATATGAAGATAGATATTATATTATTAATAAAGTTTTTAAAATAAAACTCGAAGAATTAATTTTGGATATTACAAAAAGACAGCATTTCGGAAAAAAAACTGTGGCAGGTATATTTCTATCTGTTATAACAAATTACTTAGCATTTATTTATTGGCATATTTGTAGTTAACTAACATTTTTATAGAATCTTTTTACTACCTACAACTTTATACACAATAGAGTTTCAAAAGTGTGGTTTGCCCCATGTTCATATCCTGCTTTGGTTAGATCCAGAACACAGATATCCAATAGCAAGGGATCATAGATTCTATAATTTGTACAGAAATATCTAACAAAAATAATGATCCAATGGGATATGAAAGTGTTGCAAAATTTAAGATGCATGGTCCATGTGGATTAGCTAATCTTAAATCACCATGCATGTTGAAATAACACTGTTCAAGACATTTTTTAAGAAAATTTCAGACAAACAACAATAGATGAAAATGGATTTGCCATTTATAGAAGTAGAAATGATGGACAATATGTTATAAAAAATGGGATGAAGCTTGATAATAGATTTGTCATCCTAAAAGCATAATTTGGATCTGGTTATATGCTATCGAGCACATATTAATATTGAGTGGTGCAATCAATCAAGGATTATTAAATTTTTGTTTAAACATGTCAACAAAGGTGCAGACAGGATAAAAGTTGTAATAACAGAAAATATGCCGATTAATGATAGTATTGGAGAGCAGCGATATGAACAAGTTGATGAGATTAAGATCTATCTAAACTGTATATATTTATTGGCATATGAAGCTGTATGGAGATTATTTTAGTTTGATATTCCCTTTGGAGAGCTAGTAGTTGAACGATTGGTTGTACATCTCCCATTCATGAATGTAGTTACTTATCATGGGAATCAAAATTTGACAGCCGTTCTTAAAAAGAAAGATGCAAAAAAATAGTATTCATAGAATTGATGCAAGCTAACGAGACATCTGAAGATGCTCGAGAACTAACTCATATGGGGTTCCCCACAAAATGAGTATGGAATTCTAAGGATAAAATCTGGACTAGAAGAAAATGAAAAAAATGAATTGGAAGAATTGTTTATGTTCATCCAGTTTGGGTGAATTGTATTATTTAATAATGCTTTTAAATATCATCAAAGGACCAAAAAATTATGATGAAATCAAAATTGTAAACGATATTGTGCATCCTACATTTCAATATGCATGTAATGTGTTTGGCTTGTTGCGTAATGATAAAGAATGGTATGAAGCAACGGATGAAGCTTCTCATTGGGCAACAACATCCGATTTACAATAACTTTTTGTTACTTTCACTACAGGAAAAATGGCATTTCCCGACGCATTTTTTCCGACGCTAGGTATAAGCATCGGGAAAAAATTGAATGAGGCCAAGATTTGCCGACGCTTTAACTAAGCGTCGGTAATTCTCCAGAACAGACGACGCTCTTGAGCGTTGGCGTAATGTTACAGGAACAGCCGACGCTTTTTAAGCAAAGACGACGCTTATTAGCGTCGTCGTAATTGCAATCTAAGACGATGCGTATACGCGTCGTCAAAAGTCAAATTAATAACAAAACCAAGCGGCCGGCCCCCTCTTCCTCATTTGGCATCCCGATCGATCAAGCCCTAGGTCCTCTCCTCCTCCCTTCTCTCCGACGACGAGCGGCCGGCCCTTGTCCTCTCCGACGCCGAGCGATGTCCGACGGCAAGCTCCTCTCCTTCTCCCTCCTCTCCGGCGCCGAGCGACCGTCCGCACCCTTCTCTCCTCCTCCCTCCTCTGCGGCGCCGACCAGCCGACCCCATCTCCCTCTGCCTGAGACAGAGGTAATTCAAAAAAATTTTATCGGGTATTACTGCATTTCTTGAATTTGAGTAATGCTAATGGAAGTATGCTAGCAAAGACAATCAAATCTCACAAAAGGTTGGGATTAGAAACAAAGCAAGGTTAGATGCATACTATTCTCTGTGTTCTTGGTAAGAACATCCATCTCTGTAATGGTAGTTTTCATGCATCATTCTTGGTATTACCCTATACTTATTTTGGTTTCATAGAACAGGCATGTGCATGTATGAGGGGAATATATATGTTGCAAGTTTCAAACTGGATCAAGTTTTCTGGTTGTTTAAGTGAAACTGTTCTAATTTAATAAACAGATATTACGCTGTAAATTAATATTCAGCATCCTATTTTCTTTCTTTTTGAAGTTGAATGAGATATCTAGAATGTGGAAGACTTGGAAGCTGTTTGGAAACTAAAAACCAAAATATTGGATGAAAGGCAGAAAGATGAAGCTATATAATATTCATGTCGAAGACCTCATGAACACTTGATATAACGTCAAATCTTGTTACTTTAGCTATGATACAATTCTAGCCTTTGTGGCATATAATGCAAGTGTTCAAAAACTTAACATATTAAACAGTAAGATGCTCAGATTTCAAATCCCAATGTCTTCAATTACTTGAGTTCACAGCATCTTGTAGTTGCTTATAATAATTGGTCATGCTTTTCAAAAGATTCACTGTCTTATTCCTGAAATCAGGTACTAAGGCTCTGCATGTAACTTAAATGGTAAGATCAACAACCAGGATCAAAAAACTTAGCGCATCACCAAACATATGGACATACTGTTGTTCACAATAAGTGTATCACCAAAATTGTAACCATCCCAAAGACATTAACTATTTGAGGGAAAGATGCTAAGCTAAATTTTATCATTTAAATTTACGTAAGGGGGATGTCGCTGCTTCGCTAAGTGAAGTAGAATATTCCTGTAAATGTTGCCCATTAATACAGCTGCAGCAAAATCTAAATCTTGACAGAGACAACCGGGACTGTTGATCATTTGGATGAGCTTAGGAATGTTGATAACCTTGAATCCATAAAAACAATTGGTGAAAACTAAACAGCATATGCATTACAAGCAAAATTCGAGTAAAGAGTGTTTGAACAACTGGTTTAAGTTGGAAGACTTCAGAATTTAAAGCAGCCAAAACCATGAGGGAATAGTTGAATGAGGCTAATCAATGGGAAATCAGAAAATGAGTACATGAGGATGAGCTCCACATGACTGATCCCCTAGCCCCTGACTGTGACTGACTTAGAAATGTAACTAAAACTAGCTGATCAAGCCTAGGTTCAAGCCAAGCAGAATATCGGCCTATTTCTAATGCGTTGATACCCTTAAAACCATTCTGGGTATCAGACTCAAGGTCATCTTTACACAAATATTGACTATGATCTTTTAAACCATCATAAGTATATAACTAGCTGACGCATCACAAGTTAGATAATGAAAGCCATGCATAATGAAAACATATAAAACCATTATATTATCTAGATAAGCCATCACAAGGATTGAGCTGGGGTTTGCTTCGACTTGGCTTGATATCAATTTTAAGCCTAGAAGCCAAGATCAAGCTTGGCTGGTTTACATCCGATTGATGCTTGAAAAAGCTAAGAGTCAAGCCAAACACTATCCACTCACAAGGAGCTTGAATCAGTTGCATAGACATTATTTTATAGGCTCGAATCACATATGATTGACTGTCATTCTGTTGGCAGATATAAAAGTAATTTGAACATTAAATCAGCTATCTATTTATATTGTTGGTGATGGGGGTTGCCTATGAGGGTGGGTGATAGTCAGTGCAAACAATTTTTAAACTCTTTTACCATTCAGCCTTGGCATTGAATTAATTAGCAATTTATTTAGATTTTATATTATTTAACTAATATTGCTTATTTTTGTGCATACTAGGTAACAACATGCTGCGAGAAAAACGATTCAGAGATGTTGAGTTTCAGCACACATCCGTGGGATCTTCTTCCGATCAGTCCCTGCGGTCCCAGCAACCCGACGAGCCCCAGCAGCACGAGTCCCATGCTCAGCATGAGTCTCATACTCAGCACGAGTCGCAGTCTGAGCACGTGTCACCTGCTGATTGTCCAGACATGGATGACGTGCACATCCAGAGTAATTTGATTTAATTTTATATATTAATTTTTTTTACAAGCTAATTATATTAAATCATTTGCCTTTAATGTTTTAATTAAAGGATATTTTATTTTATTTTTATAGATGGACTGGGGAGAGTGAGGAGGACACGAGGACCCACTCGAGCACGGGACGTGTGGAGCCTACGTGAGGATGAGAAGATCGTGGTACATTGCAATGTACTGGGGCAACCCATCAGGAGGGTTGCAAGCATTTTATCGACTTTTCTAGGATCGATTGCGCGGAAGGGTCAGTTGTGTCCGCTCAACTATACGAAATGGAATGAAATGCTTCCTTCGTATAAGGTTGAGCTTCTTAAAGTTATTGAGGTAAAGAATTGAATTTGCTTACTATCACAATTTTATTTTTTGATTTAACATTGTTATAACATTCTTTAATTACTTTGATGTAGAAAAAGTTTTTGCTCCCTAAAGAGAGTCATGATTGGGTGCTGAAGTCCGTCAATCGCAAGTGGAAAGAATATAGGGCCAAGTTAAAGGCGGATTGGAAGCATGATGGTATGACAGAAGAGGAGGTTGCCCGTGTTTATCCTCCTGATATAATCCCTCATCAGTGGAGGGAGCTTGTCCACTATTGGTTTTCCGAGAAAGCTCAGGTTGTGTATATTTTTTTCAATATCTTATATTATATTTATTAATAATTTAGATTACAAATTTATATTGTTTATTCCTTTTTTGGGAAGACATATTCCAACATTGGTAGAGCTACACGAGCCTCTCAGACTGTTCCTCATACTTCAGGCTCGATGAGTTATGCTCGACGTAGAGCTGAATTCGTCAGTTTTTTTGAAACTTTTTGAAACTATTTTAAACTGTTCTATCATATAGCATGTATCATGATAACTAGCTTGCCAATATATCTTTTGTTGTAGGTGGATGATAATGGAAGGGAGCCTGGTAAGGTGGAGTTTTATAAGATGACTCACACCCACCGAGATGGCAGTTTTGTTCGGGAGGAGTCAAGAGATATAGTTGTATGTATTCATCTTTGAATCTTTCAACGATATTTTTATTAGTTATATTATTGGCATACATTAATATGACCTTTTCTTTTGAGAGATATAGGACAGGGCAACAACTCTTATTTCAGAGTGCGTCGGGGAGTCATCATCATCCAACGCGACCAGTCATGTCGAAGCTCAGGTGCTCGCTGAATTATTGGGCCCAGAGCGTTATGGTAGAGTGAGGGGTTATGGCGTTGGAGTTACCCCCACTCAGTTGTCTGCAGTGGGCATGTATACAAGAAATGCTGGAGAAGGCAGTAGCAATGCAGAAGTTAGTAGACTTCGGACAACAATTGAAGATATAAAGGATCGCCATCAGGCAGAGTTGGCGGAGTTGAAGCAGACCAACAAACTTTGCAGTCTTAGCTTGAGCATATTTCATCTATGTTACAGCGATTTCTCCCTCCTCAGGTAAATAACTATATATATTTGATGACTACATAATTATCATTTATTTTGCATGAGTTAATGATTTTCATATTCCTAACTTCTAAAGTTTTTTTTTTTTTTGTAGATTCCTGATACTTCAACAGTTCGTAGAGATAATGATGGCGCTACATCCGGTCCGTGATACTTTTTAGACTGTTATTTAAGGAGTTTTCTATGTATCTTTCTTATATTTTTCAAAGTACATTGTAATTCTAAACTTATTAATTATATATGACAATATGAATGTTTTGAATGATCTGAATATTTGTGTTGATGTAAATGTAATGCAGGTTCATATTGATGTAAATGCTGATTTATGACAAGCATGTGTTTTTCTAATTTTTTTTTAAAAAAAATTTCATGCCCGACGCTTTAAAGCGTCGTTAAAAACCACATGTGGCACGGGCTGAAACTGTTTAGCCGACGCTTATAAGCGTCGGCAAAAACCACCCCAGCAACACCGGCTAGCCCGCGTGATGGTCTATGCCGACGCTAAATTGCGTCGGCAAAACAAGATACACCGACGCTTTATTAAGCGTCGGTAAATCTTGGCCTTTGGCGACGCTTTCCGCTTGCGTCGGCCAAAACCTTTTCCACTCAGGTATAGGCAACGCATCTACGACGCTTGCTGTTGCATCGGCTGGGTTTTCGCCGACGCTAATAAGCGTCGGGAAAGGTCAAGAAAAACGCCGGCAAATGTTACTATTCCTGTAGTGTTTGATTGTTTACTGCGAGGTAGCTGATCCAACTAAATTATTAGAAATACATTGGAGACTATTCACAGATGATATTATTTGCAAGTTAAGAAATATTTTAGAACTGTCTAATTTACAAATTTATGAATCACAATTGAAAAATTATGTTTTATTTGAATTGGAGAAATTATTCAACAAAAATTTCTGCCCTCATTCAGATCATAATCTTTCCCAATAGAATCATAACAGAAGAAATAAATAATAAATTATTGAGAGAAGAGTTAGACTATAATGTGCATGAAGAACAATGAAAGCAGTCAATATTATTCAAGGGATTAAATGATGAATAAAAGGTTATTTATGATGATGTTTTGAATGCTGTAAATGAAAACAAAGGAGAGTTATTTTTTGAATGACCATGGAGGGAATGGAAAAACTTATCTTTAGCAAATAATAATTTTGAAATTTGTTCTGATGAAAAAATTATTCGAACTATTGCTTCTTTGGGAATAGCATCACCTTTATTACCTGGTGAACGAACGGCACATTCAAGATTCAAGATTCCAATTCATGTTGATGACTGCTCAACATATAAAAGGGAACTCAACTTTCAAAATTAATTAAATTTATAAGTTTGATAGTTTTGAATGAAGCCCCAATGAACCATAGAAATTGTTATGAAGCACCTGATAGATATTTGAAAGATATTTTGAAAATGGGAGATTCAGATATTGATAAAAAAATCATTCGCTAGGAAGACCATACTTTTTGAAGGAGATTTTAGATAAATTCTTCCAGTAGTTGTTGGAGGAAGTAGAGCAGAAATAGTTGATGCATCAATAAGTTGATCATATTTATAAAAGCATTACACAATTTACATGTTAGAAAGAAACATGTAATTATAAATAATGACATGGATGAAGAATACAAAAAATCAATTGTTAATTCCCACAAATGGATTTTGGATGTTGGTGATATTGCAGAAATCTTCAAATACCTCATTTAACTTATTGTGTAGCAAGCAGTCCGTGAACATTTTTCTTTTGAAGCATTGTGGAAATGGTTGAAGTTGGCATTCTAACTCCCTGCCACTCCATAACTTTGTTTTTGCACAACCTTCAGCTTTGCATTGCTGCTACTACAATTTCATATTTTTCTAATACTATTTAATTCCCGCCACCGCGACCTCTATAATTGATTTATTATTTATATCTAATATTGTTCTCATTATTCCAACTATAATACTATTAGTACTGCTACTATAATAAGTATTATTAATATTGTAAATATTATTTGCTGTTCTTGGTATCTTTGCTACTGCTGTTGCTACCGTCTGCATTTTTTGATAGCGAACAGCTCCATCTCTATTTGCACATCAAGATTGGTGTCTGCAATGTGGCATCCAATCTTCATGACAGCAATTTCACCATGTAAGATTGAATTTGAAGCTTGTAAATATTATTTCTCCATGAATATTGCCAATTTGGCTTGAAGGTCATATGGATGTATAGATTTGGTTTCATTTAATAATCCAGTTTGATGATTTGGTCATTTAAAAATCTGGTTTTATGCAGATTCTGCATGCCTTCTTTTATAGATACTGTGAGATACGGGCTGAAGTCGGCAGCCCCAGCCGACTTCAGCCCCGTTTTCCTTTTTTTTGGAAGGAGCCAGAGCAGGGGATCGCAGACGCGATCCCCTCCGGCTTCTTCGGGCGCAGCGAGGGCGGGGCGCCGTGGGCGTTACGCGGCAGCCCCGCGGTCATTCCGCGGCCACCCCACGGCCGCACGAGCGGCCGTTGATTTTGCCCCACCGCCGCGATTTTCGCGGCGGAGAGCTGTTGAAATGGGGTTATAAAACCCCCCTTTCCTCCTCCCTCTCCTCCGTCTCCTCCTCTCCCTCTCCTCCCTCTCCTCCCTCTTCTTCCTTTGTTCTTGCCTCCCGAGTGACCGGCGTCCTCTTCCCGACCGAGCGCCGTTCGGATCCCCATCGCGGCCATCCCCTGTTCCGAGATCCATTATCTCGGTTTCGAACGCCACCGTCGCCGCTGCTAGCCGCCGGATCGAGCCACCTGCGGCCGGGATCTGCCGCCTCCGTCGACCGCAGGTAAGCCCCTTCTTTTTCTCTTTATTCCGTTGCTAAACATCCTTGTGTTCTCCCTTTGTTTTGGCCCCAAACCGAGATCACTCGGTTTTCCCTCGATGCCCGTTGTCGCAGAAGCTGCCGGCCGCCACTGCAGTCGGCCGGCTGTCGGCCGGGCAACAGCCCCCGGGCCGCCTTGGCTGACCCCCCCCCCCAGCCGGCCCCTTCTTCTTCCTCTCCCGTTCTCCCATCTCCCCTGTTCATGGGGAGCTCGGTGAAGAAGAAGGCCCACTGCATGTGGGCCGTGAGCAGTATGATGGGCCGTTGGGCCCTGTTCACCGTGGGCCCAACTTGGACCCGGTTCAAACTTGAAACCCGAAACAAAAAAAAAAAAAAAGAAAACCCGAAACCCAGTTCATATCCGAAACCCGAACCCGAAACCCAGTTCAGACCCGAAATCCGAACCCGAAACCCAGTTCAACTCTAAACCCGAACCCGGAATCCGAACCCGAACCCGGAACCCGAACCCGAATCCAAAATCCGAAACCCAAAACCCGAAACCCAGTTCAGACCCGAAATCCGAAATCCAGTTCAGACCCAAAATCCGAAACCCGAAACCCGAAACTTGAAACCCAGAACCCGAAATCCGAATCCATTTGGCCGATAAATGGAATTTTACAGATAAGCCCTTGACAGTATATTATTTCACAAAAGGGTATTCTATAATTTATGTTTGGTCCCTATAAGAAAGATTATTACATAAATAATCCATTAGAGACCAACTTTGGGGGCCCTATTTGGTCGGGTCTATGCGGGCCCATTGGGCCGTGTCCGATATGGGCCCTATCGGGCCATGCCCATTATGGGCCAACTCTGGGCCCTGTTGGGCCATGTACAATAGTATTATTTTTTTAGTTCTGCTTAGCTCTGAAATTAACAAAGAATTAATTAAATTTAAACAGGTGAACCTGATCCGCCTATCTGAAGTAAGGGTTAAGCGAGAAGAGGTAAGTAACTTAATGCTTCAAAGTGCATTTCTCCAAATTATTTGGTAAAGTAATTTATTACTGGATTAAATTTTGAAATATGTTTTGTGTTTAGTAAAATGGGTCTGGCATATTAAATTTTATTTGAAAATTTTATTATATGCTCTGAATTCCGTGAAACATGCCTGTACAGTTTATGAAATCTATTTTTATATTTATGCATTCTCAGCATGGCTATGATCTGTTCTGTTCTGTTCTGGCCCCGCCAATGGGGATTATACGTTGGACCTGTCGACTTGTAATCTGTGAGGAACCGGTTTCGACACCGCGCCACCGGTGATTAGAATAGTGGTTTCTGGACACCGTTTCCACCGGTGACTAACAATAGTGGTTTCTGGCACTCTGTGCAACCCATGCCACTGGGTTACGTGGCCGTAGCCTATTATGTTGAGATTCTGGTATAAGAGTTTTTGGAAAAATGATAATAAGTTTTGAAAACAACAAAACGATGTTATTTATGATTTATTCCAGACATTATCCTGTATTTTGATCTGATATGCTCTGACCCCACTCTGGGGTATTTTGTTGCTTACTGGGCTAGTGTAGCTCATTATTCTGTTTTCTTCATTTTTCAGATCCAGAGGCTTGATCGCACGGGATTGGGGAGTGCGTTAGATTTTCCGACGATTCCTTCAGTTATTAGTCCTTTAGTTAGATTGATGAAAGTATTTGACTTACGTAAGCATTTGTTAATTGAAATTTTGTAAAACCGCTTTTGAACAATTTAAATAATTATGTCAGTTTTGAATATTTGTATCTGCTTTGATATGATCCGATGCCTTGCACGCCTGTGCCCACCGTACGGGCGTGCGGCGTCTGCCGCGCCTCGGGCTCGGGGCGTGACAGATACACAAGTATCTTTTGTTGATTTTCCTAAAATATTCAAGTGATCAACACCATGTGATGCACTTATATTACAATTCCTTACAGGCTTCAACATTTTGCACTACTCTTAATCCTTGATTTTGGAGTAAATTATTTTGCCTTTTTGCCTTTGCAGTTCTGCATTGGTACCATAAAGGATGATTTCTTGGGTGTGATCATTCGATCCAGGTGCTGCAGCTTAGTTACATCACTGAGAGAGAAATATGACATCAAATGCAGTGTAGTTTCATTGTCGTTGTTTCTGCGTAAATCTGGCAAGATCCATCACCCCCTTGAGGTGTAAAAGACAGTAAGATATTTTGTGAGGACCCATACGAGCGTGTGTTTATTTCCACATTGGTTATTCACTATGAAGATCTTGGATACTTATACAGGATCAAGGAACCTAAATAATACTTTTCGGGTAGGTTTTTTGGATGAGGTTCTGGGTTGTTATAAATGGTATCTGAGCAGACTCGGCCTATAACCTATGTGGACTAGGAGACACTACAGCATGAATCCATTGGGGATAACCACGGGCTGATTGTGGTGTTTGTGCTTAAATTTGAATGGATTTGAACTCTTAGCCTGACGAGGACATCATGACTTGAACAGGAAGAATATGTGAGGACCGTGTGAGCGTATGTTTAGTCCCATTTTGGTTATTCACTAGGTAGATCTTGGGTACATATACATGATCAAGGAACCCAAATAATATCTTCTCGCTAGCCTTTTTGGGTGAGGTTCTACGTTGTTACATATTTATTAAAACTTTTTTACTTTTATGTACACGAATTCCTTATGGTGTTGTATTCATTTATTATAAATTGACTAGTTCCATGGCTTTTAACCAAATCAAGCTGGTTTTCCCTTGGTTGCTTGTGGTCCTCAAACATTGGAAAACACCAATGTTAATCTGAATACAATTCCTGTTTTGGTTGGAAATGCTCTCACCTGTTTTTGTTTGCCAAGTTGAATGTCCTCTTGGAAGTTTAGATCTTGCTGGTTGTTACCCAGAGGAACTGATTGCATTTTTTTCGTTTTACTTAGGCTGCCGATAATTTCCAGGACTCAACAAGTCCAAATTATCTTTTTGGCAAGCAAAGGGAGGCAAACCTCCCAAGATTCAGAGCTAGAAACTCTCTTGAAGGACAACTCTGTTAGCATCAGCTTAAACAGCATGAAGTAGTCTAGAAGGGATATTAGATCTCCGAAGTCTACCAGCTTGCTGGTTTGCCTGCCAATCCTCAGCTTGATTTCCCAGGGCTGCTTAGTTGACATGTTTTATTAAAATAGATTCATAAAAAGTTATGCATGAGCATTATAAAAATAGCTTCTTTTATCTTCCATTAAATGTTTATTTTCCCAAATCTGACATGTTACAAAACCTGAAAATGAGTTTTATAAAAGATAAACATATCCTTGATTGTTGTGAAACTTGTTTTACAAACAATAATGTTTGATGATTATCTATCTACAAAAACTTACAAGCAACCAAATATCCTTTAAAATATGGGCGGCTTAATAATCACTTAGAGGTTGTTTTGTTACCTACTATTACAATTGCATATAACAGGTATTGTAGTTACAATTGGAATTATAACAAAAGAATTTTTAATCATAAAAAAATGTTTCATGCAATAGATTAACAAAAATGCAAATATAGCTCTTTGGATGCATAATGTTCAAATTGATTTGATGACCATGCAAATGACTTGGGTAAGATTATCATCTTGGAAATAGTAAATTATTCATTTTCAATTACATTTAACCAATAGATGGTAAGCAATTATTCTTTTTAATATTATGTAGTATATGATAAATAATTTTTTAGATATACTTAGCATTATATATTATTTAATAATTATTTTAGAGCTATAATAATTATATATTATTGCTATTGTTGCAATTTTATAATAGCCATAATTAGTCATATATTAAAATAATATATATTATAATACTGTATCATAGTATAGCACTTGTCATACTATTATAATATGATATTATATTTGAACTAATATTATGATATTTTTTTATTATATTGATGATACTCATAGTGAAAGCTAAATTACATATTCTATGTTTGATAAATGATTTAATGATTTGAAAATTGATTGACAAGCCAGTAAAATTGAATGTACATGATGTTGAAGATGCAAACAATACTTAAACCAAAATTCATGTATTTTAGTAGTCTCTAATTTATGCATCAAAAGAATATAAACATAAATAATAACAACTACTCTAGTATACTAAGATCCATGTTGGGGTACATAAATTAAAAGTTCTATTTATTGATCATGATTTACACAATTTAAATTATGGGTAGATTTAAATTAATCATATGTTGAAATATGGGCAAATTGAGGGGGCCATGCCATGGGTTAGCGTTGATATGCATCCCTTCCCTACTTTGCCATTGTTAGTAGGAATAGCAACAACAAATCGGGTATGAGTTGGGTTGGCCGTTATCCATACCTGCCCCATACTCACCTCGGGATGGGAAAGAGAGGGGGGGGGGGGGGGGGGGTGTTGGTGAAAGTTGGGCCGATATGGTCATATAAAGTTGCAAAAATTATTTTTTTAATATAAATCACATAAATAAGAAAGAATATAAAATTGAATCTTGGTAGTTTATAAAATATTAAACAAAACAAGAGTCGAAGACATAGAACATAACAAATCAAATGTTTAACAATAATAAAAATATAACAAACTAAAATATTGCTCTTGAAGAAGTCAAGCATCTCTTAAACTAAAAAAAGCAATCAACTAAAAAAATGAACAAGCATTATGGCATGTAACTTTTCACATATCTCATCTTTTACATGAGTGGAACGACTAGAGCAAATAGTAGGGATAGAATTTGTGAAAAATTATATATATCCGGATTGGTTTGGGGCTGATTTTTCCATTACCCCTATCTATTTCGGAGGCCCATCAAGGTCGGGTCAGGTCGAAAACCTAATGAGCGGAGCAAATTCTCACCCCTACTTTCTAGACCTAAAATCAGAATTAATCCATGCCTGACGTCTCAGATTCGTAAATTGGGTGTTATGCCAAACTAAATCTACCCAAACCATTAGGTTATACATGCATCTTGCAGGCAAAAATTAGATCCAACCCTTTGTTATCCAAATAATGAATTCCCTTAACCCATGCAGGTACAGTCCTCTACTCTAGGGATGGGCGTGGACCGTGACACCAAGAGAAGGGGTTGGATTTTCTTGACCTGTAGATCTGACTTGGCACGACCCTCTCTCATCCCAAGCAGGTGGTAGCACCATATTGTGGATTACACACACACACACACACACACACACACACGCAGCGAGAGAGAGAGGAAAAGGTGAGAGTGCAGGAGATATCGGTAATCACGTCGCCGATTGGAAGGAAAACATGTGAATCGTGGTGCTCGTGAAAGCTAAAAATGTTTGTGAGGTGGATCTTAAAATCTTTTCAAAGCTGTCATCCCCCCACTCTCACGTCGACTCAAGTACATATACATGCTCTCAATGCTCTGCCTCTCTCTCTCTCTAGGCGTTACACGTATCACATGCAAGGAATTAATTAGCTACGTATATGACGAAGATAATTCCTTAAAACTACCCTTGCTCACGTGCACTCAAGTAGGTAGATGAGAAGACACGCATGAGCCTGTCTCATGCATGCACGAGCGTGTCTACCTGCAAGCTCTTAGTTTACCTTAGCAGTTTGTTGGCTTCCGGGTTTGTCTCGGTTGGCCAATGAGCCATCAACCTAATTCTATGTGCTCACTTGTGTCAGGATCCATGGGTCGGTGTTCTGGTACTTCGAACACTGCCCCCTCCTCCGTGAACGACTTCCTCGTTCAGAAACTTTGCAGGAGTGCCTCCGGGTTCAAACAAGTTATTATTATAAGTGTCAGCAGACTGTGTGGTTCAGCATGATTCATGTGCATGGTTTGGCACAATCCAAGCATGGTCGGTCCATTAAGGTTAAGCCAATGGCTAGCTACTGGAACTAGCACACGAGAGAACTGTCCGCGAGTTAGCTCGAGTTCAGATTGAAATTTACCTCAAGTTTAGCTCTTGCTTGTTTAGCAAATGAGCCAAGCTAGAGCTAGGATAAGTTTGCTCAAGCTCGGCTTGAATTAGCTTAAGATACCATTTTATAAATAATTTATGTATTATATATTATTTTAATTATTATTACCTATAAATTACTATTGATTATGTAGAATATAATAAATTTTAATTACAAGATTAAGATAAAATCATGATTATTACTCCAACCACTACACATAAAAGCATCATGTTTGTTCGAAAGTACTTTTAAAATTAAGCTGAAATTGTTAAATAATTGCATACAATAAAATTCAGAGTATGTTAAATAACTTCCAATAGAATCAGAACGACATACCTAGATAGAGGCATTCGAAACACTGCCTTGTAAATGAACTTCACCCTCTTGTATAGGTATGTGGCAAGATTGTTCCTAAGGTACAATTAATGAACCTGGCTCAGTTTGCAGTTTCTCACCAAAAGCATGTTAGTGTGAAGATCTGATTCAATAGATTTCAATTGTCTACGAAGAAGAGAAGGAAGTGCGATAAAAACAAAAAAAATGTAGAAAATTTGAAACAAAATGGCAGAAGCTTAGATCTCGAAATTGCAGGCTAACTCACACTTGCACAAGCCGGTCTTCTCTTAGGTTTGCCGAGACCCTAGGCTTGGAGATTTTTTATAGGCTCAGTCCACGTAACCCCTAAAGAGGCCCATAATAGCCTCAATGGCTGCTCTAATAAAGGCCTTAATAGCTTGCACATTAAGGCCTAAAAAGACATTTGTAACATTTACATTGTAGTGCGTGAATTAACCTAAAAATTCAAATTTCAATTTTTGAAATCCGCCAAAGATTTTTGAAATCTATAACACTTGTGTTACACACTCAAGAATTAATATGGTAGGGCAGGTAGCCAAAAAGACAAACCACATGCATGTTTGAGCCACACAAGCGACAATGCATGCATGCATGCCAGTCATGCCATGTCTCGCCACATGCACATGCATGATATGGCACAATTGTTTGGGCTAATCCGAGCTGAGTAGGTGAGAGGTTGCACGCATGTTCACAAGCCCAACTCCCACAAAGCCTAACCAAGCATGGCACTCCTAGATTTCAATAAATGTCACTACAAGAAAATACACTTTCAGCGACTAAGATTCTAGTCGCCGAATAACCATATTTGGTCGCCGAAACCTTTTCGCGACTAGCATACCCTTCGTCGCCGAACCCTAGTCACTGAAAGGTTTTAGCGACCAATATTGTGTGGTCACCTAAGGTACACCAACAACGACCAACATTTGGTTGCCGAAGAAAATTATCAGCGACCAAATTTGTTGTCGCTAATTTCAACGCCGACCAAATAGTTGGTCGTGGAAGGTTTGTCTTCCGCTACCAAAAAAATGGTCACTGAATGTCTATCTTCCCCCACCAATAGTTTGGTCGCAGAATGCATTGGAATGCATTGGCAACAAACATTTTTTGATGGCAGAAAGTATTAACCTGTATTTAATTAACAATTCAAAATATAAGCGTAATATTTATTTTTGGGCTCATTCCAAATCCTGTACAAACAACACAGCCTATCCAATATCCATATTGTATAATACATTTGCTCATCCAAATAGAAGTATACACAATGTTAGAGAATCCATAATCATTCATTATAAATATCATCATCTATAAGTCTAAAGTCAAGCATACCTATTAACCATACATCAAAATGTTTCATCCATACCATATGTTAAGGTGATAATCATCACCAAACACATCAAAATGTAAATTAAAAATTCCAAAATATCTGATGTTGCTATTCATCCAAACAAGCATCATGTAGACAAAAATATTCTTATACCAAAAACTAGATTCTGCTTGTAGATAACTCCACCATGATCATCTGAACAAAAGCTATCCATACACCAGAAACTAGATTTCACATGCTCATAACTCCACCATGTATTTGAGAAAGCAAAAAAGAATACACAATCAATAACCACATGTGAATAATAATAAACTAAAATTCAAGTATAAGTTCACAATGACATTTCGTTTAATTTGGTCCAAATCTCTAAATAATCTGCGTAATATAAATGAGAATACATACCAACGAGTATTTGTACCACCAGTTGAATACATGGCCCCATCATGATGGATAGATGACTTGTGCGTTTGAGTATTTCCTTTTAAGAACCCTGTCACCAAACTTGTAAGATGTGCAATTTGCTTCTGTTTTTCCTCTCGCTCTTTCTTTTCCTCCTCACGCTCTCTCCTCTCCTGCTCCAATTGCCTCCGCAGCTCCTCACGCTCTATCTCACGCTCCGTCTTCATCTCTTCCATCTCAGCTTTAAGTTTCTGCAACTCCCCAACATGGTCTTGTGAAAAAAAGTTTCTGCAATTTGCTTTAAGTTTCATCAAGTTAGATTGATTAGTTTATAGATTTATTTTTGTACCCTCCAAAAAAAACTGGCAGCAGAAACCCTATATAAAATGATGGGTAAACAGATAACAACTATGCAGCCAGACCTTCAAATGCACCTAAAGATTAGCATGTATCTTGAAGCATTTGTCACCTTCCATTCTGGAATCAATATCAATCAGAGAAAGAAGTGAAAATCTCTGAATGTACTGAAGCAGAAGTACTTTCTACACAGCAGCGATGCACATGACATAATAAGCACATGGTAGATTGAGTCAGGATCCTCTCGAGTTCTCGACTGAACTGGAGTCTCTCAGTTGTCAATTACTAACAGAGGACATGAAGATTGAGTCCGTATCGCTTGATGGCCCATGATTAAGACTCCAAAACACTGCTAAAACAATCCTCTGTTTATCAAGCATAATGTAAAGCTATAAATACTATTCCAGATAAACCTTCTAAACAGAAGTGTTGAAACTGTTGAAATTGAGATTACAGCTTCATTGTCCAACAAATGGTCAAGTTAGAATGATAACATATGCATATCACTTTGATACCAAGAGCATTTTCAAATTTAGGGACCTATAGCTTAATCAAGAAAAATACAGAAAGATAAGACGGTCAACTTTATTACTAAATGAAATGGGTACTGAGATTACATAAGCATTGTAAATAATACTTAGTAGAGAACTCCACACATAGGGAGCTGACAAAGAAAAAGGAAGTGGATGAATAAGAATATAATTTGAAAGCTAAACATCTACAACATTGACAAGCATGTGGGAGTTCCTAATTTACAGCAGAGACCCACAACCTATATCTGCGGATCAAGGTTTCTAAATAAATGAGCAGTGATTTTCAACCACTATTTTTTGTCATAAAACTCAGAAATTAACTACTATCAATTATTAGAGTAATAACCATAATTGCGTGAGAGAGAACTTTCATCAATCCAAGATCACATAAAAAGGCTTTGAGTTAGAGGACTAAGAGCAAAATGGTAAAGAACATCATAAATGCATGGATTACCTTGACGGGAAGCCACAGTATTTTTCTTATGTCCTGAATATAAAACTGACTAAACGATATATTTGGAAGATCAAGCTCATCATTCTCAAGTAAGTAATTTCCCTTCAAAAAACAAGCTTCTATTCACACTAGTACATAAACCAACAATTCCAACCATTTCTTTATGGTTGTTCTCATTAAAGCCAAAAATCAGCAACCTATATAGGATCATCAAGAGATATCATTCCCAAGCTACATCACAGCACGGCAACCATCCAACCCAAACAATTAAAAGAATCTCACCCTCTAAGAAGCCATCTCCAATCCCCCTGTCTTTCTTCCCGATGGCCCATCTGGATCAGGAGTAACGTGAGGGAAGGAAAACCAAGACCAAAACCAAAAAAGTGAAGGGATGAAAGCCAACCAAATCCCTCCCCTCTCTTTCTCTCCACCCAAAACAAAACTATTGTCCCCAAATCCCTCGTCGCTCTCTTTCCCTGCCGGCCCAAGAAAAGGCCCTCGCCCCAAATCCCCTTCGCCTCCTCGCTCTCTCTCCCTGCCGGCCAGACCGGAATGGACCTGGTCTTTTCCTGCGGTGGCGGCGGCGGCGAAGGATGAGAAGCCCTGCGGTGGCCGCGGTGGCTGCGGTGGCAGCGAAGGAGGAGAAGCCTGCGGTGGCTGCGGCGGCGGCGAAGGAGGCGGCGAAGGAGGAGAAGCCCTCCGCGGTCGCTGCGGCGGCGGCGAAGGACGAGAAGCCCCCCAACGACCCCCACCTCTCCCTCTCCCTCTCCCTCTCCCTCCCGGCCTCTGCTAAATCAAACAACGGCGGACCCCCACCTCTCCCTCTCCCTCTCGGCCTCTGCTAAATCAAACAATGGAGGACCCCCACCTCTCCCTCTCCCTCTCCCTCCCGGCCTCTGCTAAATCAAACAATGGAGGACCCCCACCTCTCCCTCTCCCTCCCGGCCTCTGCTAAATCAAACAACAGAGGACCCCCACCTCTCCGTCTCCCTCTCCCTCTCCCTCCTGGCCTCTGCTAAATCAAATAACGGAGGAGGAGTACATACCTTGAAATGCCGACACCGGGCGAACGGAGAGGCGACGGGCGAACGGAGAGGCGACGGGCGAACGCGATGGGTGAAGGCGACGGGTGAAGGCAGAGTTAAAGCTTTACCAAATTAAAAAAAAAGAAAAGTAAAAGCAGAGTGGAGGAATAGGGAATTAGGATTTGTTTGGGTTAAAAAAAAAAAATATTTAAGCAGAATTCACCTGTATGCAAACTTTTCGCAACTAAATTTTTTTTAGTCGCTGGAGAGGAACCTTTAGGAACCAAAATGTAGTCGCCAAAAATTTTACCTCCAATCCGCCAATTTGATTTTGCTTTTCCGTGACTAAATATACATTTAGTCGGTGTAGGATAATTATTCCGTAACTAACAAGAATGTTGGTCGCAGATAGCCTTATTTTCAGCGACCAAACTTTAGTCGCCAAACGTTTTACCTTCATTCCGCCAATTTGGTTTTGATTTTCCGCGACCAAATATGCATTTAGTTGGTGTAGGACAATCATTCAGTAACTAATAAGGATGTTGGTCGCAAATAGTCTTATTTGCAGCGACCACTATTCATTTAGTCGCCGAAAGTGGTCGCTGAAAGTGTATTTTCTTGTAGTGTGTAAGCATACTTCCATTTAAATATCCAATATGGAATTACTAAATATGGTACTTAAAAATTTGTACCTTTTTCAAATTGAAAATCACAAAATTTTCTAACAACTCCCTACAAAAGGTTTAATTTTTAAAATCTACAAATATCATTAAAAAAAAATGTTCTAGACAATTTATATTATGCAATGGGTAAAGTGTCCAATAGACTTGAACCCCACTTATTGTTAATTGTATTCATCTGATGGAGTTGCGGTAGATTAGCCATTGAATAAGGTCCTTATCTCAGCCTTCTACATATCACATATAATATAGATCAATTAGGTCTTTATACTTCAGTGCATATTAAAGACCTTGCATTTAGTATCTTGATTTTTCATAAGAATTTATTAGGACTATATCAAACCTCTAGTTATAGCCTTTATGATGGTTCTCATATAGATGAGCCCTACAAGGGTATTTATGACCTAATATCTTGCGGACTTACCATCTTGAACTTATTAAGAGTATAACTCAATGTTAAGTTTATTTTGTCACTAATATAGCACTCATCACAGAGATGGAAGAGATATTCTCTGAAGGAGGTGCTTTGGCACGATCAGTTAATCATCTTCATTTTCATTATATTGAATCTTTTTTATAGAATCTCCAGACATAGAAATTAGGTATCTACTATAAATCACCAAATGGTGGGTTTAAACCCCATCCCCCTTGATGACTTTAGGACTCTGTTGCTAGACAAACCTTTGGTTAATTGATCAACGATTTTTTTTTTGTGATAACATATTCAAGGAACTTACATTGTTCATTTTAAGTTGTCCTATATATTTGTGATGAAACCAGATATGCAATTCATGTTTTTGTTGGTTCTCTTTTGACCTATTTATTCAATTACAACCTTCTTATTATAATGGATTGATGTGGAATTGTTTTTAATACCAAAGAAAGCTCTGATATAAGATTTTTAATTCACTCTACCTTTGTATAGATGGTATTCAAAGCGATTAACTGTGCCTCCATATTGCTCCAAGATATAATTATTTGCTTGGAAGATGCCTAACTTATGATAGCATAGTTGAGAAGGAATAAATAATTTGTGGATGATTTAGATCTAATAAATCGGTAATCTATTTTGCATCACTATAACCCTTAACCATCTCAGAATATATAATGTAGAAAAGAAAAAGATCTCAAGGATTCACTTAAGATGTCAAAACTCTCTTTGTAGAGTGATCCAACAAGATTAATTTGGATTATGAGTATATCTAATTTATTTTTCTATAGCATAGGCAATATCAAATCTTGTCCTTTTTACAATATGTAAGAGAATCAAATGATTTGAGAATTATCTAGTTTGATCAATAGGTTTGCTTAAGTTCTTCTTAAGGGTGATACTAGAATCATATAGAATGAAAACTAGTTTTCAATAAAAAAATCAAACTTTTTGATCATTTTGTCAATAAAATGAGAAAGGAAGAGAGCTATCAATTTAGGAGATTTGATTAGCTTCATCTCTAAGATTGTATCAACTTCATCTAGATCTTTTATATCAAATTTATTTGATAAAAATGATTTGATCTCGGATATGATTCTAAAAAATGTTCCAGAGATCAGAAATGTTATTGACATATAAGTAAAAGGCTACATGCTAATCGTCAATGACTTTGGAATGCATAAATTTATAATGATTATTTATGATGAAACCAAAGGATAGGATGGTCTTATCAAATTTTCATGTGACTGCTTAGGAACCTATTTCAGACTATATAAAAACTTAACAAGTTTGTATATCTTATTTTCATATCTCTATACAACAAAACCTTCGGGCTATTCCATGTAGATCTCTTCTTATAGATCTTAATTAGGAACACAATCTTCACATTGATGAATGATAGAACTATGGACGGAAGCAATGACAAGAAGGGTTCTAAGTATTGTAATTCTAGCCACAAATGAATAGCTATCGAAGTTTTTTAGACCTCCTTTCGAGTTAAACCTTTAGCTACTAGATGATCCTTATCTTTTTCTATACATTTATCTGCTCTAAGTATTTTCAGAATACCCATCTACAATCTAATGGCTTACTTATGAGAGGTAGGTTAGGATCCACATTTGATTTTGAATAATTAAGTTGAACTCAAAGTTGATGACTTCATTCTAAAAAGAGCTGTCCGGTAAAGATATTGCATCTAGAAAAGTAGAAGGCTCACCCTCAGCAAGGAAAGTGAAGCATCTTTCATTTAGGTCTTTTTTCCTCTTGCCCTTGTACCTCTTCTAAGTTTAGAAGGTCTACTATCAGGTCAGACCTTTTTCTCTTTTTCGATTCATAGTGAGGCTCGGATTCGACAAGATTAGGCTAATAGGAAGTGAATGGTTCGAATGGAGATAGATTAGAGACTTGGTTTCTATAGGGAAAGATATTTTAAAAGTAAGCGGCTTCTCTAGCTTAAATAAGAATAGTAGTTGAGATGCCACTTATCTCTTAATTTATCACCACAAACTTATTATTGCTACTATCTAAGGAATATCCTATAAAAATGGTATCTATGATTTTGGTTCCTATCTTCTTTCTTCTAGATTTAGATATACCTACCTTAGTTAGGCATCCCCATACTTTAAGATAAGCCAGTCTTGGAGTTCTACTTTTCCAGTCTTGTAATAAGCTAATAATAGAGGTTCACTTACAAATTTTCAAGTGCATCAAAATTGATTTTAACATTAAGTTAATCATGCCCACTAGGGTTCAATTTTTCCCTACATCTATTCTGTTGGACTAAGGGGAATAAGGACGAGTAACCTCATAAATGATCCCATATTTTTGATGGAATGGAGTCATCTCATTTGGGATATGTTTGCTACCTTTAATCAAAACTAGGTCTTTTACGGAGTTCCTCGATTTAGGTTTCTGCTTGGGTTATGTAGATTTTTTGACTCTATCTAAAACCTCATCCTTAGATTTGATTAGATATATGTAAAATAATCTAGAGAAATCATCTATAAACACTACAACATAACAATTACCTCCTCAAGTTGGTGATTTGATAGAGTCACACATATCACTATGAACTAAATTAAGAAGGTTTGAACTTCTATACATAGGCTTAAAAGGCTTTTGGGTACTCTTGGCCTATATACATAAATTTCACATTTGAACTTTCTTTTTTTCTTTTTACCTTGATGTACCTTAGGAATGAGATTTAAGTATGTCATGTGATGGATTTGATCAAAGTTCATATGGTCAACCATGCCAGATATTAGAAGATTCAAGATTGAGGATAATAGAAGGTTCACATTCTTAGAAATTACATTTAGTTTAAATAATCCCTCTGATACAAATCCTTTCCCTATAAAATTGTTATTATGAGTGATTCAAGCTTATTGGAATTTAGAACAATTTTGTAGCCCCTAAATACTAGTAGGGATCCAAAGATCAAGTTTCTCCTAAGGTTGGGATCATACAACACTTTATGAATGATCATGGTTTTTCCCAAAATCATCTTTAGTTCTACTCATCCTTTTTTTAGTATTGTCATTTTGAAGTGTTACACCTTCACATGGTTTCTAAAAAGTGGAGAACCAAGAGTGATCGAAACAAATATGAACATTAGCTCTAAAATCAAGCCACCAATCATAAAATGAATAGGTGAAATTTACTAAGGGACTTTGATCATCCAACCTAAAAGAAGGTCCGGCAACAACTTCAACCATATTCACTTCAAATTTTTGTATACTTACACCTTTCCTCAATAGCTTAGTTTTCTTGTAGCAACGATCCTTCGCCACATGGTTAGTTTGCTCGCACAGAAGTACAAAGGTTCATTTGGATTGCTTCAACTTTTGAGGCAGTCGGGATAGGTTTAGAAGATTTTGATTATGAGGAGATTGGGAGCAAGGATTCTAATTCAATCAGAAGTTTTTCTTTTTGAAGTTCTTTCCTTAGGGCATGAAATGACCTTTATTTGAGGGTTTAGGATAGACTTCGATTAGGTTGCTCTTGGGTCCATACTCTTGCTTGTGCTCAAGCTTAAGTCATTATTCTTCAATTTTAATGGTGTTAATAACCTCTGTCAATGTTAAGCTACGTTGCTTATGACTTAGCTTTTGCAAGAAGTTTGACTAGGATGGAGGATGAAAATCAGTTAAGGTTTGAACCTTATAACTCTCAAAGAATTTGTATCCAGTCAATTTGGCGTTCTAGAGGAGATCCTAGAATTCATGGATTTCGATACTACTGCATTTCACTTCCACCATGGTATAATTTTAAAACTTGGATAGATGCACTAGTCTAGACCAACATCATTTATTCAATACTTAGCCACTAGGGCATCCTATAGTTTCATAGTTATATTGGTGCGACAATAGACATAATAGAGAGAATTAGATAGGCATTAAGAATCTTATAGTGATAATGGAGGTCAATTTCTTTAGAAATTTTTATTTGAAAACTAGAAGAACTTGTTTCTTAAGGACTGCGTGTAGAGATAGTTTAAGAAATTGACCCAAATGAGGGTTTAGAATCAGGCTGCTTAATGATTAAGATTAACTTAAGAGTAGTCAATTAGTAACTTACTTTGCTTTACCATCTCTTATTGAATGAGCCATTAAATTTTTTAGGTTTGACAGTACTATGATCATAAAAAAAAGCCTTTTATGAAAATATTTGTTGATTAATAGATTTTGCACACAGATGGTTGATAGGGTTTAGTCCTAATTTGTTGAAGTATTAATTACTGCCTTCTAATAATGTGCACTTAATTTTTGAAATTTCAAATTTAAATGTAATAAATACACTAATTAAAGGGAAAACAATTTAAAAGATAATAGCAATATTAAATAATTGGAGCAAGTATTCTAAAGCAGATCGAGGGCAGGTGGATATGGAGGACGCGGGTGCATTCCCGAGTGGCCTTGTTCATCTGGAAGGTAGCTTGAGGGTGCCTACCGACTAGGGTGTTCTAGCGAGCAGAGGAGTCAAGATTACTTTGATATGTGAGGAGTATACGGACACGGAGGAGACTATCACTCATGCCCTTCTAGGATGTCTTCGGGCTATGTAGGTCTGGCAGCGGGCACCTTTTTTCTGCCGCAGGATGTGGTGTCGGTGGGGGACCTTCTGAACCACTTGAGGCTGTTGGTGGGCACACCGGGTACCATGGAGAGTGGTATCATATGCGTCTATATGGCATATCATATTTGGCTGGATAGGAATGCTCGCACCTTTGAGGATAAAAGATCCACTTCGTGGGCCTTGGTGGACATAGCTACTCGTCTAGCTACTGAGATCATTGCCACCATCCGAGTATCCCCACCGGAATGGGCTAGGGACATCTGGGGTTCCCACTTCGTTGCTACAGCATCTTGAGTGACTCTTGTCTCTTGGGAACCCCCACTCCCTGGCTACCTCACGGTGAACTTTGACGGTAGCGCCTCGGCAGTTGGTTGATAGAGGAGGGATTAGTTTTGTGATCCGGGATCATAAGTCCAGGCTAGTCGTGGTAGGTACGCAACGTACCTGTGATATGACGGCTATTGGAACAAAGCTTAGGGCATCATAGGAGGGAGTCACATATGCGAGGAGGATCTTAGGGACAGATTGTATTATCCTAGAGGGAGTCTCTTGTTGTCGATTTCCTGTTTACCTGAAAATGCACTAAACAGATCGTTGTTAGAACCGACAAACAAAGTTTTAAATTAATTATACTCTTACTTTTTCAACTCGAAGAATAATGGTCGTAAGAGGTCGATCCACAGGTGGCGATTGGAGTTGCATAAAAATCAAAACGTTCATCGGATTCAAAGCCGATTTTTGAATAATAAGAAAACATATTACTTCGGGGATGTTGAATGATTCTCTAGTCTATCAGAGAATGTTTTCTATTTGAAAATAACGAAAAGATAGATACTTAGAATCGAAGAGCATTTATAAATTTCATGAAATATTTAACTATTCAAAGAAAAACTTTGGCATGGATGAAAACAGTGCTTAAGAAGATTGAAGCCTGGAACATAGATTGCATGAGAGAAAATTTTATATATTGCATGAAAAGAAAATTACAAAAATAAAAATGAAGATTGGAAACTTAATGCTTCCTCCCTTCTACAAAATAAGACATAAAAACAAAGGAAGTAAGATAAAAAAAAATAAGAAAACTTCCCTTTCTTCTCTCCCCTAATTTTTTATTCTTCTTTTCAAACAAAACAGAGCCATGCTCTGTTTCTTCTTTTTTTTTCTTCTCTTGAAACAGAGCTTTCTTCTCCCCTTTCTAGCCAATGGCCACTCCCCCTTTTCTTTTGAACAAAGCTTCCTCTCCCAGCTGATGGCCTCTCCTCTTTATAGATCAACCCCCTGGAAGGAGGGGGAGGATGCTTGGGATTTTGAATTGGAAGGAATCGGACGCATGATTGGATGCTTGATCAAGGAAGAGGCAGACTCGGAGGCTTGATTGTAGCGTGATCCGTGGAGCTCGAACGCGGAGGAGACTGGATCGCGGTGACTACGAGGAAGAGCACGGGATCGCTGGATCAAGGGCTGCTTGTAAGCTGCTGGGATCATGCACGGAAGAGGTAACGGATGTGGGATGAGGATGTGAACTTCCTTCTCCGGGCCATGCTGGGATCACGGACTCGGGAAGAGGGGGACGCGATGCAGGAAGATCGTGATCTGGATGCTGATTCGGAATGGAGTGGGATCGGGAGATTGCATGCGGGCGGCTAGGCTTGGACTGATTGCAGACGCCGAAGATGAATGCGGAAGAGGGGCACTTGTGGGATCACTAGGAGAAGCTGATGAATTGAAGGCTGGACTGCCAGTGATGCATGGAATAATTGCTCGCGGACGCTGGAACTCGGAAGAGGAGGAGAACGCGGATCCGGACTTGCATGCTGGGATCACGCTTGCAGTCGGACAGGCGTGGGAGGCTGGAAGGAGGATGTGGAGATCACTCGAAAAGGGACGGCTCCACTGTTAGCTCCCCTACTTTATCTCTTCAAATTGGGCTCGGTTTTGTGATCCTTGGATGGTTGGTGGGGAATCCATTAGATATGACAGATTCCATCTCGGATTTGGTAGCTCTCCAGGAGGTGAATCAGGAAGCAGGGGACACGGGAGACGGGTTGATATGCGTGGGCTGAATGGGAAGTCGTTATATATTAACAATAATATTAATATAAGCAGCATGTAGGTCGCACTTTGATGCTCTCATCATCTCTCTATGGTGACTAAGTAGATTCGCGATGTCGGGAGCCGGGGAGATGACCATCCCATACTTAGGGACATAAGAGGTTGGTGTTTGGCTGCCGCTCGATTCAGGTTGTTCATGTGTTTCAGAAGGCAACTAGGGCTGCAGACTGGGTCACCTCCCTTGCTCCTCATCATTTGGGAGAGATTTTATAGACTGAGATTGGAGTTGCCTCCTTACCTCTATGTCGTTTTTTCTCTCTTGATGCTTAGGGTAGTGCTCACGCTCGATTGACGTAAGCTACCGATGTACCAAAAAATAATATAATAATTAACAAACAATAAAATGTATTTGTTGGGTTTTTAAAATTTTGAATTTGAATTTAAAATTCAAAAGGAGTATTAATTTTTTTAAACACGCCAATAATATTCTATAGGTTACAAGAATAATGAAAACAATTTTGTGCAACAAAAACTAGTGTTCTCCACAATTTTCCAAGCAGTTGTAAATAATTTTTAAAATTTGAAAACTATTTTAGAGACTTTTGTTCTACTTGCAAAGCAGTAGAAATAAAAGTGTGTTTTGAAATCTGATTTAAATGATTTCTGCATGAATTTCAGAGCAGCAAATAATTGGATTTTTATTGTGAAATTTTGAACTGGCTTTTTTTTTTCATAGATTTCAGAATAGCAGATTTTGGGGGGATCTTGCTTCTAGAAATGACTTACAAAGGATCTTTATAGTAAAAAAATTATTTGATCCTTTTTTAATAGGAAAAATTTTATCATTTTTTAATAGTAGAAATTAGTTGAACTAGAGAAAAAGAATATTAAATGAAAAACTTTATGATTAGAAATTATACTAGACTCTTAAGCATGCAAATATTAGCAAACATTAGAATTTACATGAACATTCGTTCTTAGATTATAGGAAACTATATTAGAAATTGTTAATAATTGCATGCAATAAACTTCAAAATATATCAAATAACTACAAAATTTAAGTCACAAAAGAAATTGAAGAAGAAATTAGAAAGGTGTGCCTGGAATGAGGCATATGAAACACTATCCTAAAAATAAATTTCGCCCTCGTACAAGTATCGGTGAGATTATCCCTAAGGTACAAAGAACCTAACTCAGTCTGAATCCTCCTATCACGAGCATGATCGTGTGAAACTATGACCCATTGGGCTTCTTTAGTTACCTAGGAAAAGCAGAAGGATATGGAAAAAAGGGAAAATTAAGCGGAAAAATTTGAAATATAATAGTGGAAGCTTAGCTCTCGGAATTGCAGACTAACTCACTATTGCACAAGGCCATCTATCTCAGGTGTGTTTGAGACCCTGAATCTAGAGCCTTTCATCTCTAATGGCTTTAACGGCTATCTCAATAGAAGCCTTAATATCCTACCTACGCTAGTGCCACATTAAGGATTGACAACATGTGCGTAGAGTTTTGTAGCACTTATGCCATGGTGCGTGAATCAGCCTAAAATTAAATTCACATTTACATTTAAATTTAAACTTTGCGAATAAATAAATCATAAGGACATCTATCAAAGAGTTTGAAATTTGTAATATCACATGCATGCGCATGGCATGGCCAATTGAGCGAGTGAGCACTCGATAAGTCAACACCACAAGGCCCAAACTGGGTCTGGAACTCCTAGACTTCAATAAATACAAGTGTACTTGTTGTTAGATATCCAATATTGGATTATTAAACATGGGACTTAAAAGTTTGAACCTTTTTCAAATTGGCCACCATAAAATTTCTAACAGTATGATTGTAGAATTCACTAGATCGCTTAAACATGTTGTTCATGATTAGCTCAAGCTCGGTTTGAAATTACGTGAACTAGCTTAAGTTCGGCTCAATTACCAAATGAGCTGAGCTATGGCCAGACCTAGATTGACTTGTGTTCAGCTCGTTTCCACCTCTACTTGTTGGCCATCCAACATGACTTGATTTTACTTTTTAGCCTACATGCTTATGTAATTCATAATAATAATAATAATTTTAGAAAATTAACAAGATTTTTTGATTCTTGTTTTCTGCAAGATGTATATCCTTTTTTAATGGGTAAACTTCATGCGGATTTGTTTCATCGTAGGTAAATGAAATTAACTAGACTCTTTGTGGGTAAATGCTTCTTTCTTTTCTACTTGATAAACTTCAAAATCTTTGCCTAAAAGTTCCAAAGGATATTTATCTAATGAAGTAAGTATTATAAAGGATACATTTACGTATTAGATGGATAACAACACAATTGCTTGTTGACATAGAAGATTTTAACTGTTTTCGAGAAAAAAAACTTATTTGACTTTTGCAAGGATAACTTATTTTATAAAAATAATAATTAAATCATTTCACCAAACATTATTAATTTTCTTAAGAAAATTAAGTTCCTTGAATATTGGTTCTCTTATCATTTTCTTGACTGATCATATAGGAAACTATGTTGAGCTTAACATATAGTAACTTTGGATGAACATTTTTCCTATAATGGTTTTGATCTCACATACAAGGCGCAACCTAACCGAGAGCCTATGGACACATCCACGCACACCCACTGATACTGTAACAACCAGGATCTCACCCAAAATAGCTAACCGGAAGTTATTATTTGGGTTCCTTGATCCTGTATAAGTACCCAAGATCTACCCAGCAAATAACCGATGTGGGACTAAATACACACCCGCACGGGTCCTCACATATTCCTCCTGTTCAAGCCTTGACGTCCTCGTCAGGCTAAGGTTCAAATTCATTCAAATCTAATCACAAGCACCACGATCAATCCGTGGTCAGCCCCAATGGATCCGTGTTGCAGTATCCTCTAGTCTACATAGGTTATGGGCCGGGTCCGCTCTGATACCATTTGTAATAACCCACGACCTCACCCAAAATGGCTAGCCGAAAGTTATTATTTGTGTTCCTTGATCCTGTAGAAGTACCCAAGATCTACGCAGCAAATAATCGATGTGGGACTAAACACACGCCCGCACGGATCCTTACAGATACTGGTCTTGCATTCACATGAGATAGGATCCCCTTCAATTCAAGGCTGACTTTATTTGGGTGGATTACTGTTGCCCTTGTAGACCAGCTTGGTCATTTTGGGTAGGTTAGGATGAGATCAATTAGGAGTAGGTTATGAAATATAATGTCTACATGCCAGAAATTCAATTTTAGTGCTTGAAGTACCAAAATGATTCACTTACCAAGAATTACGAGGGTGCAACACCTTTTCATTTTGATATAAGGGTTCAATATTTAGCGCTCAAAATAGGGCAGCTAATATAAAACTTTTTTTGAGTAAAACTTTGATTAAATATATTTTCTAATTTGAGAGAAACAAAGTGATATGATAGAAGGAAATGTTATTTATATAAAACTCAAGAACCAATTCGTGAATGAGATTTGACTACAATATAATTTTCTTATTATTTTAGTATAGTTCTTATATTTTTAATTAGAAAAGAAATTCAAGCCGAATTTGTAAATTGCAACTTTACTGGGATAAGTAAAAATTCTATGAACTAGTTTATCATCAATTAATGAATTAAAAAGGATCAAAAATCTTATTTCTAAATATACTTTTTTTTTTATTTTTTCTATTATTTTTTATGAAAGGTCTAAGTTAAGCGTATCCAAAGTAATTGCTTTTTATCTCTATTTATACTAGTATGGAAGAGATCCAATCTCACCAGCATGACCATACATAATGTGATGGTTTGATTGCATGATTCCCATCATGTTATCCCATGTACATACACATCATGGGACCTGTGCAAGCATGGTCGTGGCACGACACATGGATGGTGTGATTGTGAAGCTAAACATCTAAAGTCCAATTCGATCAAAAGTCGATCCAAACTCCTAACTTAAATATATCTGATCAAATGCATGATGCAATTGGCATGCTAGTGTGTAATTAATGTGCTTATCGTGCATGTTCTTTAAACTGCAAAAAGATCAGTTGTTTGTTATCCAAACCCAAAGTAGGCGTTTATGTGCCTACTACGGCAAAAAACCATACACATTATTTGGCCTCTAGGCAAGTTTTTTTTTTTTTTCGAAGAAAAATTTCTGCCCCGAGATGGTAACGGTCACATGCCTTCAAAGGAGGCCTTCTCCAACCGTGACAACATTTAAACCGAACACCTCTCCTCTCGCTTCATATCCCGCGCCCTCCCCACTCCCCACCTCACTCTCCCCCCGCTCCGTTCCGCTCCACTCCCTGCCGGCCTCCTCCTCCCCCTCCTCCTCCTCCTCCTCCTCAAAAGCCCACCATGGATAACCTGAGAAAATCCCCTCTGAAGCCATGGAAGAAAGGCCCCACCAGAGGCAAGGGAGGCCCCCAGAACGCCACCTGCGAATACCGTGGAGTGAGGCAGAGGACATGGGGCAAGTGGGTGGCCGAGATCAGGGAGCCCAAGAAGCGCACCAGGCTCTGGCTCGGCTCCTTCGCCACTGCCGAGGAGGCTGCCATGGCCTACGACGAGGCCGCCCGCCGGCTCTACGGCCCAGACGCCTACCTCAACCTGCCCCACCTCTGTTCCAACATCAATTCCACCATCACTGGCAAGCCCCCGCATAGGTTCAAATGGTTCCCTTCCAAGAACTTCACGTCCATGATCCCCTCTTATGGCCTTCTTAACCTCAGTGCTCAACACAACGTCCATGTCATCCACCAAAAGCTTCAAGAGTTCAAGAACTCGAGATCCTCTTCTTCTTCTTCTTCTTGTCGTAGTTTGTTTCAGAGTTTGGAACCACCACCACCGGCGGCCCCAGTTGAGGAAACTCTGTTGGAAAACTCCAACATGAGAGTGGAAGAAGCGAGTGTCATGCCAGAGAAGCCTCAGATTGATCTGAAGGAGTTCCTTCAGCAACTGGGTGTGCTTAAAGAAGAGGAGAGCAAACCGGAGGCCGATGAGGGTGCCGAAAGCTCGATAATGGCTGTGCCTACGCAGGAAAGCAGTGGGGTGACTTCGGAGATGGTCGGTTTCGACGAGGCTGACTTCAATTGGGACACGTTGGTGGAGATGCGGGCTTGGGAGGACCACTCGGTCATCGAGGATGGCGGGTTGCCGGTCGACAATATGCATGGAGAGCTGAGCTTGCCTGTCTCGATATGGGATCTCTGAAACATCCTGTTAGATTTAGCGGATGATAAACTTGAGCTAGACATGGTGGAAACTACTTGGTTATATGTCAGATGCTTCTCTGTTTTATTTTACTCTTTCAGTTCGATTTGTGGAACTAAGAATGTTGTTGGCGTTTAAGGAGGCCACTGCTTGATCTTGTGTTAGATCTTCAGACAGTAGATTTTTGTTTTCTTTGGCTGGAACGAGAAGTTTCTTATATATTCTCCTACCGGAGTGGTAATGGTACAAATTTTCCTCTCTAAATTACCCACCATATCTTCCTAGCCCTCTTTGCTATGGCAAAACTAGTTTCTTCCAAGCCCCATGGTGTTCTCTTTGTTGGATTTTCATTCTACTTGTTTTGTTCTATGGAATAGATGATTGAAAAAAAATATTATGCAAAAATTGAATTGAAGATTATGCTTTTGGAGAGTTGGAAAAACTTATTATTGTGATTTTACTTGATGGAACTCAGACTGATTCATTCAAACCTACACGAGGCTTACATCAGGAGGACCCTCTCCCTCCATACCTCTTCATCCTGTGCACGGAAACACTATCAGTGGCTATCCACAAGGCAACTGAACTAGATCTAGCTAACCCCATCAGAGTGTCCAGATCGGGCCCACCACTATCACATTTAGTGTTTTCCGACAAAACCATAATTTTTATATGCGCAAATCAGAAGTCTTACCGGACAATCAAGCAAATACTGGACCTAAACCACATGGAATCGGGCCAGAAAGTCAATCTTTCCAAATTGGTTGCCAATTTATCCACACTAAGATGAAAGTCTGACTGTGCCTCCTTCTTCATTTCTGCTTCCAATTTCTTAAATGAGAACTTTTTGCTGCAACCTTCAAAGGGCCAAGCCCTAGCTTTCAAAGAATATCCATCCCTGCTCTCAGTCAGTCCATAATGCCTGCTTTTTATCGACAGTAGCCGATCTGTGCTTTCTAGTTCAAGTAACAGTTCCTGTCAGTGAGAATGGAATATCGTATTATAGAGATCTCTCTTACTACACCCGTAAGCTAGCTAAGAAGTAATGCTTTTAGTCCGTTAGTGACAGTAGGAATGCCATTCACTTTCTTCAATAGAATAGAAGAGAAGAAAAAGAAAAAGTCATCCCTACCTATTACTTCTCTTATGGGCAGTAACGAGGGATTAATTAAGATCGATTGAAATTGTATATAATCTTTCATTTTTGCATGCTATACGTATGCAAGATATGTTTGGGGGTAAAAAAGCCTTTTTGATCTTCTCCCTTCAATATATCACCATATGAACTATGTTCGATGAGGATCACCAGACTCATTATGGGGTAATTTGCCCACTTGAGGCATGTTTGGACAGTGTTTAAGAGTAAGATTTGTCACATCCAAAACTTGATTAAGAGGCACAACTTTCGAAGGCCATAACTTGCTTATAGGGTCTTTATTCGGTACATTAGATACCCTCACAAAGATGCGACCACTACCAAGTGATTCATTATTCCCGGTAGACTTGAGGGTTCAATGAGGATAGTGTTTGAGAGAAAAATATATCACATCCAAAACTTGATCAGGAAATACAATTTTTGAGGTACATAACTTTCTTGTAGGGTCTTTATTCAGCATATTGATGCCCTAGCAAAGCACACAAAAAGTACTATGGGATGCGACCACTACCATGAGATTCATTGTGACTCATAGACTTGAGGGTTTGGCAATGTTTGGGCCCTCAATGGGGGGGGGGGGGGGGGGGGGGGCGGGTTTAGGTCACCACATATGCCGATTGCAACCCTAGGAAGAACGGTAGATTTGGGAGTGCTTTTTAGCTCCAAGGATCTTGATTCATCGCACCATTCATTAGGTGCTTTAGGGAAAGAGTTACAAGAGATTGTTGGATCTTAAAATCGCACCCTAATCCACCATTCTTCTTAGCATTGCAATAGCTACGCATGACAACCTATCAAAAAAAATATTTCCTTTTTAAATAGGACTTTGATTGAGCATATCTTTCAATCGGTAGGAATTAAACAATGCGATAAGAAACAAAGATGATATATAGAGGTCAAGATCTTGTTCTAGGATAAATTTCATCCTTATATAAATTTCCTGCTATTTATTGATATATACTTTGTGTACATATAGACATTTCATCTCATACTTTTAATTATAGTTAGGCTTCTCTTCCTTTTGCTGAGTATTCTATATCATCAAAAAGGTTAAACATAAAATAAAAACTCCTTTCTTTATTCTATTTTCCAATTAAAATATCAAATTAGATTATGTTTTGGTATTATTGTCTTCTCGAAAAATTGCTTAAGAGTTTTTGAGATTCATCGTATTTTTTGTTTTTGTAATAGCAATCATGTGGTCTCTGATGAAATATTTAGAAAAAAAGTGGGGCCTTACATATATGAATGGGGTTATTAGAGAGATGAAAGATTAAGATATTGATGTAGGAAGATAGAAGTAAAAAAAATACAATAAAAATGAAGGATACTATACTTGCTACATATCGAAACCCCATGTAAAACTAAAGCAAAAAAGAGTTCTAGGAAAACAACTCTTGAAAGCTTAAAAGAATCATAAGCCTATGTTGAAAGTTATGTTTGAATAACCGTGAAATTTAACAGTTTAAGATTCAGAAAAATTAGCAGGTATAGTGTAAGACATCTGGAAGATCGAGGAAGACTCTTAACAATAATTCAACCCAAATGTCATTGCAACCTCATGCATATTAATTTGAAAGGAAGCATTACCACCGTATATGAAAGCATGTTCTTTGCATCCAACAACATGTTAGCTTTCCAAGCAACTTAAATCACCATAAATAGAGGTTGGATTACAAAATTATGATTGTTCTATTGAAAACTTGTCATGCAGAATGATGATGATGAAATTGTCAACAATTATAAAATATATCTTTCCACTTGTATTTTTAATCATTTTTTATAAATGATTATTAGAAGTTCGATTGAACTAGAAAAATTATGTTTATATTTTCATTTTATCTTTTTAAAATAATTGTATCCTAATAGAATTAGATAGTCTTACAAGCCTTTTATTTGTTTTTTTTAGTTAAAATGATTTGGTTAAGAAACACCAATTGCCGTGTCATCATAAATATTAGAGTCCGGTAATCTATTTGACTGAAAAGTCAACCTCCGATCTAAAACACCAACCATACACTCAAATTGGTAAAAGTTGGGTTGAATGAAATGATTTTCTAAAAACACCAACAAATTGGATGATATTGGCTGGAATCTAAGAACCTCTTTCTTGTACAAACTCTCATTAATCATTGGGGCACAATTCTGAGTTGTCTCACTATAATGATTTAACATACTTATAAAGTATGTCCATGCCATGAAATCCAGTCATTTCAAGCAAGTGGTGATATGTCAAAAATAAATTCTTTTTCCCTTTATAGAAAACAAGAAAAATAATTTTCTAAAATTTTATTATTTAAAATAATTAAAATATCATGCATATTTTTTTATCTATTGAACATCCATATAATTTTAAAATAGTATTTAAAATAAAAAATATCAATAATTATATATATTTTCTTACATTATATTATTTTATATTTTAAAAATAAATATATTTAATATAAACTTATTCTGACTAGTTGACCTGGCAATTTCACTAAGAACCGACCAGTTTCTTGGCTATACTGATCTCCCATCCAAGTTTAATAATTATTTGCAGGATGCCATCATGTTGAGTTTGGTCATACCTATATCCAAATCCAATTGAAACTCCAAACCCGTACCCAAAATTAGACCAACAAAGGTTGGGTACCAGCCGGGTTTATCTAGAAATTAGGCATTAATAAGTTATTTTGCTGCACTTTTGGACTATATTTTCAAATTACATAACATACCCAAAATGGTATCCCATAAATTGTGCAAAAATATATGTGAAAGAGTGTATCTATTCAACTGCTAATTTTATTATTGAAGCATCCATGTAATCAAAAGATATGAAGAATGAAGAATCAAACTTTACATAAATACTAAATGACAATAAATATATTTTAAAAAATGTATAACAAATAAATGGCGAGAAATTTGGTGAAACAAGACGGGCTATCATTTCACTTATACATAATGATTTTTTTTATAATTTATTTATTTATTTATATATTAATGTGTGAATACATATACTTGTATGTATATATATGTATCAAATCGGATACGATTTCAGGTTTTCCGGCGCGGATCTACCTGGATGCAATAATAAATCTTCGGATCTAATTTCATGATCCAAGTCTAATCCAACAGCATATTAGATATATTTTTCATACCCAAACAATTTCTCGGTTCCTTCGGTAGGGGTCAGCGGTCTCGGCCTCCAGCCGAAAGCAGTCCACCGCTAAACCAGATTCTAAATGTCTAATCCAATGTCAAAACCCTGCGTCCGTTCCGTCTTCTTCTTCCCCTCTTCCCCTCTTCCCCCTCCTCCCTTCTCCAGCCATGCAATCCCAATCCCAAGTCCTCTTTCTTGAAGACTGGCTGAGAAACACCACCGCCGCTTCCCAGTCCCAACCCTCACCACCCGCCTCCGCCCGTGCCATCCTCCAAGCCTGGGCGGACCTCCGCGGCCCCTCCCCTACCGACCCCGACCGGCTCCTCTCCTCCCTCCTCGCCCTCGCCCGCTCCCGCTCCTCCCTCCACGTCGCCGACTCCCACGCCCGCCTCCTCCTCTCCCTCCTCTCTTCCCCTTCCCCTCCCCTTCCCCCCTCCTCCCTCCCCCCTCTCCTCTCCCTCCTCTACGCCTGGCTCCGCAAATCCCCCCGCCCCTCCCCTTCTCTCCTCTCTTCAGTCACCTCCGCCGTCTCCTCCGTCCTCTCCTCCCCTCCCCCTTCCCTCTTCCCCCACGCCGTCCTCCTCCTCGGCGCCCTCTCAGCCGCCCCTGCCCTCCCGGGCCCCTTCCGCCGCGCCTCCCTCGATCTCCTCTGTCATCTCCTTGAATCAAAAGACCCTTTCCCACTCCCCGACGACCTCGTCCCCGAGGTCCTTGCCGGCATCGGCTACGCTCTCACTCCATCTGATAATGGCCCCTATTTCAGCAGGCTCCTTGCTTACTTGCTGGGTTCTTGGAATGCCGGAGGCAGCCCTCTCCCCACGCTCGCTCACGGGCTCCTCATTCTCCGGCTGGTCGAGTGGTGTGTGCTGGGTTTCATCACATCGAGGTCTGCGACCAAAATTGAGTCCCTTCGTGGAGAGATTTCGGTGGAGAAATGCAAAACGCGGGATTATGCTCGGTTTGCTCTTCTAATGGCCGCTGCTGGTTTCTTGAGGGCTCTCCGTCTGGCTTCTTCTTCTTCGAGCGATAGGCTTGGACTTGATCCTGGATTGAGGAAATCGATCGAAGGGTCCATTTCTTTTGTTGCAAAGTACGCAATTTCGAGTATTGCAAGTGATTGCAGTTTGGAAAATTCATCGAATGACATCCACCTTCTTCTGCAGTGCATTGCAGTGGGTTTAGCTCGGTGCGGTCCGATTTCATTTGATGCCTCTGTGCTTCGGTGTCTCTGCTTGGCATTATCGAATGAAATATTTCCTGTACCATCTTTCATTAGAATGTGCCTTGGAAACCTAGAAGGGAATTCAGCAATTATTGGCAGTGACAAGGTGAAGGAGCATTTATCTAGTGTTCTTTTCAAGGAGGCAGGCACGGCGACCGCTATTTTATGCAATCAGTATGCATTTGCCGATGAGGAAAGCAGGGTTCAGGTGGAAAATCAAATGTGGGAATACTCTCAGGAGCTCTACTTGAATCTCCGCATGGCTGCATTGGCACATCGAGGGAAGAACAATGAGTTGCTTGTGCATTTGGAGAAAATTGCAGAGGCTGCATTTCTAATGGTGGTTGTCTTTGCTGCTGAGGTTTCCAAGCACAAGTTGAATTCCAAATCCTCCAATGAGTTCCGACCAGAGGTTGCTATCGAGATCCTAGTCACTTTTTCTTGCATAGAGTATCTGCGACGCACTCGGCTGCCAGAGTATACAGATGCAGTTCGGCATGCTGTTTTGACCATTCAGGAAAATGCAGCTTCTTCTGCTTCATTTGTTGAGTCTATGCCTTCCTATGCTGAGCTGACAAAACCGCAAGGTATAATCTATTCTTTAGCATATGGCCTAATATGTCTTACGTACTGTTTATGATATACAGATACATATACTTTTTTTTTTTTCCTTTCTACTACCAAAGGCTCATTTGCTTTGGAGGGAATGAGATATACTTGGTCCAAAGATGAGGTGCAGACAGCACGAATGCTGTTTTATCTGAGGGTACTACCAACCTGCATTAGTCTCGTTCCTGCTTCTTTGTTCGGAAAACTAGTAGCTCCAATCATGTTCTTGTATCCTCACTCGATTAGACTTTATCCAGTTTTTCAATATCCTATTTTCCTCAGTAATGCCTGAAATAAGACTCGTCAGTTGTTTTTTAATTTCTTACAAACATTAAACAAAGAGATCAATGTGGTTGTTCCTCAGTATAAGTTCTACAGATATATGCAACATCCAAATGAGAAAGTAGCTCGAGCTTCACATTCCGTATTTGTATCTTTTCTATCTTCCGGCAGCGATGCTGATCAGGATGATCGATTGGATCTAAAGGAGAAACTAGTTTTCTATTACATGCAGAGAGCTTTAGAGGTATATGAGGCAGTTGAACTTTTCTGTTTGGTTTTCAAGTCTGGTTATTTAAGTATCAGTGACATGCTTTACGATTTTCTCCATCATGTAGGCCTATCCTGGGATTACCCCATTTGAAGGTATGATGTCCGGAGTTGCAGCAATAGTTCGGCATCTTCCTGCTGGAAGTCCAGCCATATTTTACTGTATCCACAGTCTTGTCGCAAAGGCTACCAATCTTTGTAGGACAGCCATGAGACAAGATGCCACCATCTGGAAGACTTGGGAAGGGAGCTCAGAGCCTTGGAAGAAGGTTTCGGATTTGTTGCTTCGCCTAATCTCTCTTGTAGATATACAGGTACATTGGCATGATCCTTATATAATTTGTTGCCAGATTTCTGCTTGTCCTGTTGACATCAATCATATTGCATAGGGACTCAAGAAAATTTCAATCCAATATTGTTGTATATGCAAGGCAATAGATTCGATGGAGTTCTTTCTTGTGATACCGGGCCATTCAGAAAATTATATTTTGGGTTCATGAATAAATATCATATATTTCTAAGGCATGCTTCGGTTAGTGGAAGTAGTTCATCATGCCATTTCCGTACTAAATCCTGACTGATTTAAATAATCTTTCTCAGATGCTTCTTAGAAGTGTTCTTTGATATTTACATTCCATGCACCCACTGCTGTATATATGTTTCTGAGACCAGCTTGTACGATAGATTTTTTACACAGTTTTATGTTATGATCTATTGGCTGCATTTTTTATTTGTCAACTGGTGCTATATATGCTTCCATAAAACTAATGGTGAGTGGTGATGTTTGTACTCGCATTAACAAAATGACCTGTTTACTGTCAAATGTAAAAAAAAAAAAAATAAGTTATTTTTCTATTTACTCTCAGAAATATCTCTTTGTAAGGACTAAGGAGAGTAAGAGAGAGAAAAGGACTTACTGATTTCTTTTCGTAAAATAAAAATGTAGAATAGTAAAATTTAAAAAGGACTTAATTGTAGAGGAGATGAATGAAATATAATAAAACAATTACTTTGGAAACACTAGAAGTCTAGTTTCTAATTTCCACCTTCGTAATCCTATTCTTAGCATATCTACTGAAACAAACATCATGTCTAGTTATTGAAGATACATAAAGTCAATATAATTTGAGTTATTTTTGGAAAACTAAAAGAATTATTTTTACACAAATAATTGTGAGAATATGAAGATTTGCCTCTTATGCACCATGAACTTCAACATGAAATTTTTCTTTACTAGAATCAAGATTTGCCATTTTGGTACCGGACCCAGTATCGATACCATCCTATTATAGTATCAGTACGCGATACGGTATGAGACGGTGAGGTGTACTGAGTGTCGGTACGGTATGAGACTGTGTACTGGTTTGGTACCGATACGGTATGGTATGTTATTGACCGGTATGACAAATCTTGGCTAGAATAATATAACAAGATTGCTAATGGTATTCATGCCTTCTCATGACAAATATAAAAAATAAAAGCTATAAAATCACATGAGACATTTTACTTGGTAATACGTAAATAAGTTGATCAAGTTGGATATCATGATTTGAGAGATCTAATGATTCATAATATGGTTCTAAATCTTGTGATTGTCCTCTTTCCCTATCCAAGGATGAGATCCAAATTACTGAGGCTATTTTGATCCAGATAGTGAGTTCTGGATGACATGTAGCACATGCTACAACAAGCCATCCGCAACCAATCAAGGATTGGAGGCAGTATGTTGCTGTCTGAGGAATTGAATCAATTTGACCATCATGCAGTATGTTATGATACTGTTATAGAGAGCTATTACACCTGCTATTATATGGTAGAATAATTTTTTCCTTTATAGGGAAAATGTTTAGTTAATTTAGTAAACTTGTGGTTCTGCCCAGCCATTCTTTTGTGACGACACAAGCTGCAAAGATCTTTGGTAACCCTATTTTAGGCTTAGCATTACTATCCAATTGTAAAGCCTTGGTAGTCTAACTCCTAGTATCTCAGGGTACTTTTCGTGTCGAGTTTGTTTAACAGAATGCTTTAGAGGATTTAAATTGCACAACTGATTGCGTGGATCTCTAAGAAGTTGCAGTACCACAGATCGTTGATTATGGTTCATAGGAACAAATGGGTATATTGGTATTATGCTTACCTCATCTTGTATTGATCTTATAAGCCTATAAATCATAACATTTAAACTGTTAGAACCGACTTTGGAAGACTCCAGCCCTTTGGGTTTAAATTTATTATTTGGGGCTTATTAGAAGGAAACTTGTTAGTGCAGCACTTCTAGTGTGGAGGTGCCAATTTCTCTCTTCATACAGCCTATGACACTGGTGGCTCTAGTGTGTTCATATCTTCAACTGAAACATTCGATGAGCTGAATTCTGGTTATAGACTTTTAGGGGGATTTTTCAAATTCTCTATGAAAACCGAAAAGTATTATACTTCCGCATCCTTGATATAACTCTTGTAATTTTGGGGAATTAACTATTATCCTATCGAAGCTTTACCTTACAAATCCTATCAATTTTTCTCTCGCAAGAGCAATAACAGTGCAACATGCCAACTAAAGACCTTGTCCAAGATCAACTTTAAATGTTATTTAATCCCTATGTGGACTTTCCCTTAATGATGATGTACCTTCGCTTGTGTGTTAGGGACAGTGTAACGAATTATGACCTCACTAAAAAAATGCCGGAAAGCATTATTTGGGTTCCTTGGCCTTGCATAAGCACCTAACATCTACTAAGTGCATAGCTAATGTGGGACTAATCACATACCTACATGGGTCCTCACATACTCCATCCATTTAAGCTATGATATCCTCACCAGGCTAAAGGTCTAAATTCAGTTAAATCCAATCGCAAACACCATGATTGGCCTATAGTCATTTCCAAATGGGCTCATGCTGCAGTGTCTCCTGGTTTACATGGGCCATGGGCCAGGTTTGGTATAATACTATTTGTAATGACCTAGGACCTCACCTCAAAAGACTTATCA
Organism: Phoenix dactylifera; assembly: GCF_051530095.1. Classification (NCBI taxonomy): domain Eukaryota; kingdom Viridiplantae; phylum Streptophyta; class Magnoliopsida; order Arecales; family Arecaceae; genus Phoenix; species Phoenix dactylifera. The sequence continues at coordinate 9,355,493 of NC_143205.1, forward strand.
AGAACCTATTATTTAGGTTCCTTGGTTCTGAATAAGTACCCAAGATCTGCCTAGTGCATAGTTGATGTGGGACTAAATACATGCTTGTACAAGTCTTCACAGGGAGCCTTCTAAAACTGGCAAATATAAAGATTAACTTCAAGCTCTTACATGAGGAGGTTGGTATAATTGGAGTAGAAAAGATATCTTAGTTCTTTTAAAACCTTGATATCCAAGATACCGATGTGATGAAGATTTTAGGACTCAAGAGAGCTTCGGAGCTGCTCTTTACCCCTTTCATCATGGAAAGGCTCTTCCAATGCAGCAAATCAATTTAAGGCGCCCCCACATTGCAAACCTTTAGATTCTTTTGCAAAATGTCATTTTAACTTGCATAGGTCCTGGATGCTCTGGTTTGGATTATAAATATGTATGGATTATTTAATTGAACTTCCTGTACTTGTATCTAATTAATGCTTTTAGTATATTCAACTAATGATGTGGAATGATCCTTCAAGATTTGAGAGTTTGGGATGAATCCTGAGTTTCCATCTTGTTATTTGCCAAAGAACTGCTGAATCAAATATATTCATTAATTGCATAAATAAGATTGTTACGGTCTTTTATTTTTCCAAGTAAATGGAAACAAAGGATGGATCTTCTCTCTCTTGCTTCTTCAAGTTGTCTCCTGCAATGAGTTATCTGTAAGGTGCTTGCACTGATATGGATTTCTTTTATTACAATTCTTCCATCATATAAGTTCCGTTTGCTTACTCAATCATTAGACACCTTCACCCAATATAAATATCCATCACTATGCTGGTACTTCTATAAACCATACTTAGAATACATTGAGTACCATTTTCATAGAACCGAAATCTTGACCCTCCGTTATACATGTCCTTGGAGAGGGAATTAGGCGGCGTATACGCTTTTGCCCATTTCCATTGTTATTTTCCAGCTGTGGGCACATTGAATCAAAAGGAGAGCCTATCCATGATACCCTGCAACATGCCCATCAGGGATTGATTGGTCATTCATTTAGTTATAAGATGGTGATCCATTCAATAACGGAGTATGAGAAAATAGTTATTTATCAATTTCTTGTGGAAGGAAAAAAAAAACAGAGAGCAAGAAAATCTTGACCGACAGGCATTTTGCTTCTTCTATGCCACAACAGAAGCAGGTAATTTACTCCCATAATATACCTTTCAGCATACTCTTAGAGAAGCTAATCAAGTGGTTGATTGGTCAGGTGGAACTGGGGTAATGGTGGATGACTGGTATATTTAGCATCCTTATAATGGTTGACCTGTAGAGTAACATGCCCTCTTTATGGATGCTTCCGTTGAGAATTGCTTGTTTTATTTCCTTTTCTCTTCCGTAACATTGGTGCTAATGCTGTATGTTCTTTCCCGTTTTGAGAATTGAAGCTATATCTATGTGCCACATAATACTCTTGACACTTGGTGTTTGTTTAGTATTTGTTCATGTTGTGGTTATAATTCTCTCTCATCACAGGTATTGCCGTACTTGCTGAAGCAGTTAGCAGAGTTTATACTCCTACAGCCAAAAGATGGCCGAGATGTGCTGCTTGATGAGCTGTACACCAGGGTTGCGGAATCAGACGATGTTACACGGAAGCCAGTTCTGGTCTTGTGGCTACAGTCACTCTCCTATTTATGCTCACGGACAGAATCTACTGTCAAAGATGGCAATTCAGAAGTTGGCATTAGTTCCAGTTCTGATGGTTTAAGCTTAAATAGAATCACTGCACGTCTCTGACATTTTTTTTATCATATTTGTAAGTAAAATTTGCATATTATATGCATCACAATAACGACACCAGGATGCTGAGTCGGAGTACGAGGAAACCAGTTCTGACCTTGTGGCCATGGTCGCTCCTATTTATGCTTGCTAACAAAATCCGCTGTTAAAGGTGCAGTGCAGAAAGCAGCATTAGTTCCAGTGCTGATGGTGTATGCTTGAATAGGACCACTACTTTCGTGTGCTGGAACATTTGGAAACACAGAAACGATGCTGTCTTTGGGCAACAACACGAGGCTGTTGTCATGTGGCTTGGAGAATTTATTAGAACGAAGGACTACCTTCATTCTTTTGTGAAAACTCAGCAGCAGGAACACAGGGATGGGACATGAGTTTCATTGGCATCTTCCTCCAGGATATAGGAATATCATCTCTGATCAAAGAGGGACTAACAACTGGTATAGCTTTCATTTGCCCAAATGAAGGATGGTCACTGCGTGTGAAGGCTGTCATCAACAATCTGCTATATCTTTGAACTAGATTGCAACTGGAGTGGACTTGATTGTGCTTAAACAAGAAGGGTATTCAGAGGTTCGGCTTGTAAACTGATGGGAGAACTACTGTCGGATTACTTGATCCTGTGATTGGTCTGTTAAAATAAGTCAGATGCTGATCTCAGGATACCAGAATATATTATATTCAGAGGGAATTAAAAGCTCCAGCAGATTGGTTCGCAAAGGTTGAGAGCTAAAGCTCTTATTAGGCCCATTACCCCACAAACAGAGGAAGGACCACAGGACCTTGTGGAGGCCAATTGCAGGGGAACGGGAATCAGCCTTTACTTTAGAGCTTAGTATAACCAAACAAATAGACTGATATAAAAGACCAACAGGATCAGAGCCATATATTATAATGATACCAGTCACGAAGGTAATATAGGAGAATTGCAATTTCACATTCCATTGCCTGTCTTGCATTCACATGCCTTATAGCCTCAGGAAACATTTGGATGCTCGATATATTAGCTCCTTTTTTTTGGACCAAATCATGCTTTTGAGGGATGGTTAGAATATCTTTTTCATCAGTGTTTACATGGTTGAGCATGGGGATAACTCGACTCTCTGACTTGATTTTTTTTTTTTTTCTCACGCTCTTATTTGATTGGAGCAAAGCAGCCCAACGTTTTGATGACAAAGGAATTTATAGAGCGAGGTCTGCTTGCACGTAAAGTTGCAACCTGGGTTCTGGGTTCCAATTTAGCTACGTTCGGTAAATTTATGAAAGTTTCTGATACACCCAAATTGAGTAGTCATATTGTTAGCTGCTGCAAAGAAAACTGACACTTTTCCATCAAATAACAATATGAGCTCCGTTCAGAAGTTAAAGAGAGATTCCAAATTATCACCTGGATACAGGTACCTAAACACAAAATGACTACATGTAATATCGCACATCTGAAATTCCAATTGAATTTAGCTTGCGGCTGCAGTTGCTTATTACTACCCATCCAATATAGTATCAAAAAGTTCTCACATTATATCAAATACTATCATGGAGTTTTGAAGTGTTTGAGAAAATATCAACTTCCTCGTTGCAAGAAATTGTTATAGGTAACCTGGAATGAAAATCTTCCTCAGGCACATGTAAATTAGGGTATAGCAATGATGATGTAAGTGGGGGTTAAGGAAAACCCCCTTTAAAAAATAACTGAACTGTTCAAAATACATAGAAAAGAAAATTATGGTGTAACAAACAGTTCAGCGAAAAAGGTTATCATTTACATAATTTACGCATGTACAGAATTACATTTTCATCAGCAATAGGGACTTTTTTCTCTACATGTTGGATTTTAGTGGGATGGTTAACAGCCTACCTTGGTGAAGTAAATGAATATATCAGACAAAAGCAGACAGGTCAGGCAGTCCTTTCAACAATGTCAAAGCTCTGAGATTAATGTATACTTGCAGTTCAGAAAAAAATCTGCCCTTGCAAATCTTTGCATCTTCAATTTGAATCAAATTGCTTATTCGATTCCTCGAGTTCTTCCCACCTGATCTTGTGTAAGCTTGGCCTGATAACCCTTGCCTTCCGAAAGTCATCATATCTCAGTGGCTGTATGCGAAGAAGGAAGTTCAAATTCTATCCTTCTTAGGTATGATGTGGGTGCTACATTAACAATACAATTAAACTATTTTCCTTTCTAAAGAGCATCTAAATAGGACTATGGACTTCCTCCAAAATTGTAAAGCTAATTTGAGAAAAGAAAATCATCAAAATTCTTCCTTTAAAGCAAAAATAAAAAATTCAAGTACTTTTTTTCCTCAATGGAAGTGCACTGTGGCATGACTCATGCCAATGATTCAGAAGATAAGTACACCAGAAGCAAAAATAATTTTTGTTCAGTTTTGGTCTAATTTACAGTTAACCAGAGGCGTCATCACTATTGGCTACTTGTGAATGCACATGAAACTTTGATTTTAGTGTATGAATTTTTCAGATCAGGTAGACACTAGATATCGGCTCTCCAACAGAGAAAGAAAGCAAGTGCATTACAAGTGTTTAATTTATCAGTTTTAACTACCATAAAGGACGAGAGCAAACTGGAAATTAAAAGAGAGAATGGTCCTCTTAACTGTTGTAGGGTCGAAGAAATGCAAAGAAAGATGGTAAAGATATTGATGGTCACCTGATTCACCTTTATTTTAAGAATGTTTTGTGGACCCAGTTCTCTGATTGGCATCATTGCAGCTTCTTCACGCAAGGCTTGCAAATCACTTCCAGAATAACCTAAGCACACCAATAGTTACATATGCAAGCATTAGATCGTCACTGTAAACTTCATACAGATCTAGGAACATAAAACATTCTACCCTCGGTTTCCTTGACAAGTCCAGATCGCCACCTTGACAAGTCTTTCCAGATTGCCACCTGTGGGACAACAATTCAGTTCAGATGAATCAACTGCAACACTTCTTAATGAAGTTTCTTAAAAGAGATCTGCATCACATATACAACCAACATTTGGATGCAAAATATGGCATCAATGTTGTCTAAATTTCAATATATATTTTATTGGCAAATTTATCAATTAAAATTACAAGCTTATGAACAGGTAGGAACTATATGTTACCCCCAAAGGGGTATGAAATATCCATTTACTTGGGGTCAGCTTCCCTGAATACTGCCCACCACTTATTTATATCCAAGATCATATCCATTGAGCCAGATGTCTAACCATTGCTCTTCAGATTTATGGTCATCCATCTTTCCAGATCTCCTCAACCAAACTCATATTCACAGAAATGCGTAGATATAAGTACTTAAGCAATGAAGGAAAACCAAAAAGGTTCTGCATGGTTCTGATTTCCAGTTATCGGTACAGGTTTCAAAATTATGAGTTGTCAGCAGAAAAAACAAATTTCCCAAAACCCATTGAGAACTACTCTACTACATGCACTAAATACAGGTCCATCTGTTCTTCCCCCTGCACAAACTGGAAAATATTAATGACACAACATATGGAAGAAATTTCTAGATGGACAATCTATAGCACCTTGTTAATCATGTCATAAAATGTCTAAAATAAAGCATTTCCTGAAAAGAAGTGTTATGATTATAAAGTTAATAAGCATTCTTTATTCATCCCTTGGCCACAAGAATTTGGGTTAATCTTGTAGGCTTGTAGCAATTAAAATAACTAACACAAATTTAGGAAGGCTTGATTGTCATCGTCATAGTTTTGTTACTATGAAAGTAAGAACAGTAACATGAGAAGCTAATCTTCAAAATAGTTGCTCTATGTAAATGGAATTTTATTCCTGATGGCAATGGCATTCACATAAATTATGCAAATCAAAACAAGTGCACGAACTGGGCAATGAAAATTCTAGACCTTTAAGCTGATTTTTCAGAAGGAGCCCCCTAACTTTTTCATCTGGTAACAGGATATATATTCTCTTCAGCTGGTTCAAGGTTTCGTATAATGTAAAATATAATAAAAAGCATCTGATGCCAGATCTACTGATATGACTGAAAAAAGACACAGGGCTAGTGCAGTTAGCAGAGGATGTGGTAATGAACAGGGCTAGTGCAGCTCTTAAATCCCCAGACTGATGTGGTGCTTCCTATTACTCTATATTGAACTAACATTGTACAAGCTTCCAGAAAGGCAATAGGAAATTTGACATCCATTGAGTAATTTATTAGATTGAGATTTCTGAGTCAGTATATCAATCTAGGGAAGCATTACTATTGATCGCCAAAAAACAATTGAGTATACAAATGGATAGAGAACATAAGAAGGTCCAAAAATTGCAAAATAAAAGGCAAACCTCAATGTCCTAGATCAAAGAAATAAAAAGAACCCTTTAGATTTAAAGATATAAGCACAGGCTCTGTTTCTGACTTGCAAAATTATGCCAAACTAAAATTCTGAAAGTAGAAGAGTTTCATAAAGCACAAAGAAGATCTGGTCGACACGCCAGGCTGATTAAAATCTTTTATAATTACTGAAAATTCTCTTATAATTAAATAAAAGACTTAGTCTGCTATAATAAAGGAAACTTTGTTATACTCCAGTGCGTAGATGTCTAGTTGGTTGTTCTGCAGTTCTTTTTACAATCACGTCTTTGTGCATGATATTGCCAAGGATAATTTGTGAAAAGAGATAATAATTTGTAAATGAATTGAATATGCTGGTTCTTCATGCACACCATACCTAATATAATGTCTTGCTCACTAGTCAATACTTTCTTTAAGCTATTTGTACTGATATTACATCCTCTTATGAGAACTTTACCAATACTTGTTTTAAAAAAAAAGGTGTTTCAGTGCATGAGGCTCTTGCTACTGTGGGTCTAGGGAGAGTCAGATGTAAGTAGATTTATCCCCACATGTGGAGAAACTATTTCCGTGTTTCAAGACCGTTACACTCATGTCACAATGGAGCAACCTTACCATTATGCCAAGGCCCGCCCTCTAAACTCAATTCTTAAGTTTGACAGTGTTGAATCCAAGAAGACAATCCTGTACCCACCTAACTTTACATGACCCCTTGGATAATTCAAGCTCCATGGCTCCTACGTATTTTAGTTATAATAAAAACCTTCCCTGATAGAGCTTTATAGCTTATCAGCTTTTTGGTTTTATTTTTCACTTGTTTCCATTCTTGCCTTCCTTTGGCTGGATTCTGTTCATGAACAGTGACTGCTACATGAAAAAAGAATAATTCTGTTCAGTTGTACAGGTACAAGGCCCAACTATGTGGTCATAGTACTCTATTAAATTTTGTGATAACAACCAATATTGGCAACATCCAAGTGTTAGTGTAGAGTCATGGCACCGACAAAAAAAAAAAAAAGCAGCCATTTCTCATGGTCACCATAAACAAACAGCAACCATACAACTGAATCAGTTGAAACTCATCTACAGCTGTGACCAACTTGAAGGAAATAAAAAGAAAAAGGAACCTGAGCCTCAGTTCTCTCTTAATTACCATAGAAACGAAGTTCCCACAATTGTCCTATGGATCTTCATATCCTGTACCTTTTCAGACACCTCATGATTACATCAACAACACCTAATGTGCATGGTGAAGGGTTATGCTTATCCATTCACAATCATTCTAATTTTGCAATCTAATCATCCTATGTCAATCAAGACAATGATTACTGCTTGGTCACCTCATCATTCTTATGACATATTATTACTATAGTACCCTATTTTATTTTCACACGTGATAGCATGTATGTATGAATGTGATATATGTATATATCTATATCTCGATCTATATACATGCATCCCTAGCTACTATGTCTTACAATTTTGAAGCCATTTGAGAGTCGAGGGTAAATGGTAACAATTGCATTCAAGCTGTAAAGGCAGATGGCAAGCATTTATTATATTATTTATCACTAGATGGATAGTATGGTGGTCGACAATCTTGTAGCATCATGTAAGTATTGCTTCTACTTGTTTGTCCTAGAATAAGGGGAAAAATATCATAGGATGTCATAGTTGTTGGAGATGATTTGAAGGATAGCATTAGGTTGTTGGATTCATAGAGCCTTATTACTTAGTTTTAAAGAAAAAAAACTGAAATAAGGAAGAAAGCATATCATACTGGTCGCAAGACACATTTGAATTAATAACAAAAAAATCAGATGAAAAAGCATGCCATAAATGTATAGGACAAGGTTATTATCAAAATTATTTCTCCATTGCTTTCAGATTTCAAAATACTCTTACAAATAAGTTTTTTTTTTTTTTTTGAATTTTCTTCCTTAATTTAACTTCAAACTTTTTAACAATTGAATTTCAGGTTATAATGGAATAGTACAAAATTTATTTATTTTAAGAATCTAGTACATATCGTATATAAAATCAGGATTTAGATTAAGCCCTTGTGGGTACAATCTTCTATATATTGGAATCATTGAGGTTTCATCCAATTAGTCAAGTCACTTGGGGCATGTTTGGTGTTGCTTCTGCTTTTCCAAAAAGTTATTCTTGCAGAAGAAGAAGCTAGAAATTAGTTTTCTAGCTTCTTCTTTTTGACTTCTTCTTCTTGTAGAAGCACTTCCCACACACTTATTTTCTTTAGAAAGTATTTTTTTCCCTAAAAACGTCGAGTACTTTTTTAAGAGCACCAAACATGTCCATATATTACCTCAACATAAAATATTGTGATTTTGGAAAATATGAAACTCACCAATCTTCGCAGAACAGCATCATCCAACTCTTGGGGCTTATTAGTTGCACCTGGATCGACATTTAACATGAAATAACCCTTTACCAGTGATAATGTCAAAGAAAAAACTTCAGAAATAGTGCAAAAAACGTAATATTTTGACAACCTAAGAAATAATCTAAGAAAAGGATTCAGAATTACATAAGAACCAAATTTTCACGAGATATCACCATTCACCACTATAATGTTACATGTTATGTACGCATGTACCTCTTTGGAGCTCTTCTGTCAAAGTAATAAATTGCTTTATGAAAACATCAAAGCTTTGTAGATTTTAAATGCTCAGGTCTATACAGTAAGCACAGTAACCTTCTGACGAGATAAAACTGCAACTTAGAATTATTATGCTTAGGTTACCTGATATAGTATAAATATTAAGGTTCCAATATATCAAATGGTATCAAATAAAATTGCTTGCAGACCACCTACCTTGATTTAAGACAGGATTTCCAGATAATTTAGCATATCAGATGATGTCACTTGCTCATACACAGTTTTTTTTTTTTGCTAAAACGGGCACTTCAAACATCACAGGTACGGATACATCCAATAGAATTGAAAAACAAAAAATTTCGAAGTGCTCCAGGCATCTCTTCCTCCCTCGTCCATAGGATGCCTTCTGAATGGCTCACTACATATGCCGCCCAATTAGCTTCACAATGTAATATACATGCATAGCCTGAAATGTAATGCCCTCTCTCACCATCATCCAAATATCGCGGAGCAGAGGATTATCTCCTCCGTCACTGTTCGGACCCTTTCGGACCCAGTTGATCACTGTGGCCGAATCACCCTCCAGTAGTACTGAACTTGCCTGAAGTACCTGCCGCGGATAACACATGCCCATCCGGGCCGCCCGCAGCTCTGCCCCGGGAACCAGGTACTGAAATCTGACATCAATCGACTGAAGAATTTGAAATATGATAATAACAATGAAATCATGATTAGCAGTCGATACTCAAGTTCTGGAGCACATGAGCTTAACGCTACTTAATACATCACCAGTTTCCACAGTTGCCCCTTGACAGGTTTTTTGTCGAGGGAAGACAAAATTACATGCTAAATATTAAGCCTGACAGAAATTCCGCGTGGAGATCGTTCGACGAAATTCCCCATAGAGATAGAGTCTCTTGGTACTCGACCTTGACAGGGTATTTGAGCGGCGAAGAGCTCGACTAGGCCCTGCGTCTGTTTCTGGACGTGAAGGATAGGAATGTCATAACTTGGAATTCGATCATAACTGGTTTGCGCAGGGTGGCTGGTCGAGGGAGGCATTGACTTTATTCCATGAGATGCAGCTCGCAGCCAATCAACGTGCTAAGCCTGACAGAATCACAGTCGCCAGTGTAATAGCAGCATTTGCTTCTCTGGGATCTCTGGACTACGGGGAATGAGTGCATGGTTATTTGAAGAGGCACAGGCTGGAGTTTGATGTCGTGATTGGAACTGCATTGATGGTGTAATACCCCAGAAAAAAAAATAAAAAATAAATAAAATAAAAAGGAAAGGGCGATGGGCCGGCCCGAAAAGACCGGGCCCATCCCCTTATTATGATCGTGCCCTAGGCATGATCGTGGAAGAAGGAGGGTACAAAGGGGGCGGCGGCGGCATTGGAGGGAATCGTCGGAGGGGTTTGAGTGCCGGGGAGATGAGATTCCAAAAGCCGACCGATGGTGGAAGAAGCCGTAAAGCCTCTCCTCCCTTCAAGAAGATCCCCACAAATCGGGTGAAGAAGCTTGGGGATCCGAGGGTCTTCCTCCTCCGATTTTTCGTCGGAAAGGTCGCCGGAACACCCAACGGATGGAGGTAAGTGGAGCACATTCCCTTGCGTTTCATTTGCTTAGTTTTTGGGTCGTATTGCATGGGATTTGGCCTGTGAGATCGTCGGAGAAGGATCCGAAACAGGGTACCCTGTTTCGGCTCCTCTTTTCCGGATCTTGCCACCGCCGCTGGCCGCCGGGTTGGCCGGATCTATGGTCTTGGGGGTTGAATCGAGACTGTGGGTTGGTTGAGAGGGATTTCTAGGGTTTTAGAGGGGATGGGAAGAGGTGGACCGAGATCTCCTTCCTCGCGATCCCACCTCCTTTCCTTCCCCTTGTTGGTTGGCTGCCGGCCGACCACCGTCGCCGGTGGTGCCGCAGTTGATGGCCATCACTGGACGGCCGTCGTCGCCGAGGATGGGCACCTTGGTGGCTGTGCCATCCTGATCCGAGAAGAGAGGGAGGGATTGGTCCCCCTATTTTGAGAAGGAGGAAGAGTTTTCTCTCTCCTCTCTTCTCTCTCCTAGGTTCTCTCTCTTGTTTATTAGTTCCTCTCCCTCTACTTGGATTATTTCTCTCTCCAGTTTCTCTCTCTAGATTGGAGTTTTTCCTCTCTAGTTTGATAGGAGGAGACCATTGTTTGTAAAGACTGCTGGATAGTCGTAGGTCAATGGAGGGTTTTGGGTTGTCAGATACTCCGTATAATTTTTAATATTGTCTTGGTTATATAGGAGAACAATCTGTTCACAGACGAAAGGACGCTGAGTAGCGTTCTGCATATCCGGATTCATAGATGGCCGTGAGGGCGGGTGATTAGTCTGTCTGAGTTAACAAAGGTAAGAATCCCTACATCTGAGCACCTCTATTTATGCATGTATTGGATTTATCGTTGGATATATTTTTATCAGTATGTTGTTATTAATTTTATGAGCTTGAATGACACTTATGGGGTGTGCGTTTGGCTTATTATGAAAGTATGGGAATAATTAAATTGGGAAGGAATAACATATTTTTGAAAATTTACGAAAATATGTGATGTGATTGAAATGTGATTAAACATGTAAAACTAGACATGTAAAATGGGTTGGACTAACCTTGTAATGAGATAGCCTCTGCGAGCTTATGCGTAGGATAGTTGCCATGAGCTGATGCATGGGATAGCCTCCACGGGCTTACGCGTGGGATAGCCTCTACGAGCTTATGCGTAGGATAGCCTCCACGGGCTTACGCGTGGGATAGCCTCCACGGGCTTACGCGTGGGATAGCCTCTACGAGCTTATGCGTAGGATAGCCTCTACGGGCTTATGTGTGGGATAGCTGCCACGAGCTTATGCGTGGGATTTGTGCAGTCTTGGACTGGGACATGAACTTGGTTAGTCCAAAGCCAGAAGTGAAAAGTTGGAAAGATAATTGATCCGGATCAAGTTAATATAGAATAAAAAGAAAAAGTATTGAAAACAGTAATGAAGATTTATGAGCTATCATATGCTATATCATTCTTGTGTGACTAGACTGGCATTGATGTTTGATGTGCATACTTATATTGATTATTTGAGTCTTTTAGAAATTATTTATGATTTCATGAAAGGTGCATTAATTTGTCGTGATTTTCAAATCTATACTATTATTGTATTGGTGTGGATGTGTATGGATTCTTACTGGGCTGAAAAAGCTCATACTACACTTACTTTCTTTTTTAGAGGCACTAGATTTATGGAGACCATTGGGTGGGTCGAGAAATGAGATCAGCATGGAGTCTAACTGCTAAATAGTTAAAAGCAGCTTATCTCTTATTGATGAACATTTGAAGATCTTGTAATTGAATCGATCGTTTGTTTGGACATGTCGAATTGTCAATTTGAGTTAATTAATTAGTTATGGATTTATTGGAATTGTTGTTTATCTTAGGCCTTGCATGATCTTTAGAGCATTGCTCTCGGGCTCATGCGGCCGGTCGCCTACCGGACCCGGATGATGGATTCGGGGCGTGACAGATTTGGTATCAGAGCTTAAGGTTAAGGTATCCTAGGGTTTAGGTTCAGATGAGTATTAGTGGAGAATTATGATAGAAAAACTATCAGAGACTTGGTTTATAATCACTTGAGATTGTAACAGGCATGATATTATAATCTAAGGTTTAAGAACACTAAGGACTGTGGCCTTAGTGGCATCAAAGTTTGAGGTTTAAGATTATTAAAAATTGTGACAAATTGGAATCTGAGCATATGTTTAAGATCACTAGAGATCGTGATAGAAATATATCATAACTTAAGGTTATGATCACTTGGGATATGATAATTAAATTCAGTGCTTAAGGTGTGAGATCACTAGGCATTGTGATAAAATGTATGCATCGGGTTTGGTTTTCGATGAGCGTGGAATGAAAGTATAAATTGTCTTTGATCATGATAAGAGAGGTTTGACCTAAGATAAGTGTAGGTCAGCAATGGCATATCGGTTATACCATGTTCAGATATTATTTAAATGATCTGGAAGTTCAAACTTGATATGGGTTTTGATGTGATCGTATTTTTGGTTTTGCTGCTAATTATTAGAGTGGGATTTGTACGTTGATTTAGTATTGGAGTGAGCTAAGAAGATTTCATAATATTGAAAAGAATGTTTTTTGAGGTTAAATCTGTATGTGGATTATATTTGGAATTGACATGTTTGAATATTGTAAATTGGCGTATTTCTATTAGTGGATTAAATTCTTAAGGCCATATAGTATGCAAATTGGTGGAGTATTCTAATTATTTGAATTTGTATATTTGGATTGGGCTCATGAATTTTTCTTATAATTGTTGGAGATTATTGGATGTGCTAACTTGAACTCAAGTCTAGGTTTATGATCTAACTAGAAATCTTTGTCATTGTAAAATACAATATTGAGTAGAGATTTCGATTTTGAGATGCTTATGTGAGTTATTATGTGTAGAATTGATCATAGACATTAAGAATTTTGGTGAAGAAGGATTTGGAAGTTGATAGAGTTAATTCCTACTCATAGTGATATTGGCTCAATAGTTCTAACCCATTGAATTTGAAGTAAATTCTGTTGGAAGGAAAATCAATGTAGATTTTCTAATTAAATTGCTAAGGGAATACAAGAATTACCCCCTTTAAATTAAACCTAGATATTTTGGATTCTAAGAAGATTGTGGAGATCATGTAGTGACCTTAAACTTGACTAAAGGATTGGGTGTTAGTTATGGTAAGTATACTCTATATAAATCGAGGACAAAAAGATCTAGAGGTTTTGCTCTAGTTCTACTTGAAAATTTAAAATTTGGATTTTCTTAGTCTCGATGCAAAGTGATACTTTGGTCAGAAATCATTTTGTGACTTTAGAGAATTTGATGAGTTAGATCAGAGTGCGCAGCGGAAGTGTAGTGGTTTGAGTTATTTTGAAACCGATTAAAAATAATAATAATAATAATAATAATACCTTGATCTGAAAGGTATTATTATGGAAGACTTGAGTTAGTTTTCTAGTAGAGGGGAATGTGATTGATTCTTTGCCTACTGGAAGTAGTTATGGGCTCTCCTATTTTTGATAATTCTAAGAAGAATTTTGGGGCATCTCAAATTTAGCGTTAACGAATTGATAGCTCTGTGATTAAGCTTGGGCCTGGAATGATTTAACATAGTTCTTCGACTCCTAGCTCTGACATTGTTAATATACCTATTTGAACAGGTTTGCGGTTTTTCTAGGATAAAGGTTGATCATTTAATCACAGGCAAAGTTAAGAAAAGAAAAATGATTATAGAATATTAAGAGCATTTGATACTAAAGATTTCTTCTATTTTTGTTAAGCCAATTTTGATCTCTATGTAGAATCAAGAGAAATTAATTTCTTTGGGATATAATTATGGCATTTTAATCCAAGGTTGGGAGTTTGGAATTCTTTTCAAGGAGATTAAAAGAACTTACTACGTGTGGTAAATAGAAAGGATCAAGTTTTGAGATACTGTGATTTTTGTATGTCAAAATCTTGTGAGTAGGTACTCCAAGAGGGAGACTATTTGAGATCTCAAGGATGATATGATGGATGTATATTTTTAAAGTTTAAGACTTTAAGTAAATTAATTTCGGGGACGAAATTCTTTTAAGGGGGAGAGTATGTAATACCCTAGAAAAAAAAATAAAAATAAATAAAAATAAAGGAAAGGGCGATGGGCCGGCCCGAAAAGACCGGGCCCATCCCCTTATTACGATCGTGCCCTAGGCATGATCGTGGAAGAAGGAGGGTGCAAAGGGGGCGGCAGCGGCATTGGAGGGAATCGCCGGAGGGGTTTGAGCGCCGGGGAGATGAGATTCCAAAAGCCAGCCGGTGGTGGAAGAAGCCGTAAAGCCTCTCCTCCCTTCAAGAAGATCCCCACAAATCGGGTGAAGAAGCTTGGGGATCCGAGGGTCTTCCTCCTCCGATTTTCCGTCGGAAAGATCGCCGGAACACCCAACGGACGGAGGTAAGCGGAGCACGTTCCCTTGCGTTTCATTTGCTTAGTTTTTGGGTCGTATTGCATGGGATTTGGCCGGTGAGATCGTCAGAGAAGGATCCGAAATAGGGTACCCCTATTTCGGCTTCTCTTTTCCGGATCTTGCCACCGCCGCCGGCCGCCGGGTTGGCCGGATCTATGGTCTTGGGGGTTGAATCGGGACTGTAGGTTGGTTGAGAGGGATTTCTAGGGTTTTAGAGGGGATGGGAAGAGGTGGACCGAGATCTCCTTCCTCGTGATCCCACCTCCTTTCCTTCCCCTCGTTGGTTGGCCGCCGGCCGACCACCGTCGCCGGTGGTGCCGTAGTTGATGGCCATCACTGGCCGGCCGTCGTCGCCGAAGATGGGTACCTTGGTGGCTGTGCCATCCTGATCCGAGAAGAGAGGGAGGGATCGGTCCCTTTATTTTGAGGAGGAGGAAGAGTTTTCTCTCTCCTCTCTTCTCTCTCCTAGGTTCTCTCTCTTGTTTATTAGTTCCTCTCCCTTTACTTGGATTATTTCTCTCTCCAGTTTCTCTCTCTAGATTGGAGTTTTCCCTCTCTAGTTTGATAGGAGGAGACCATTGTTTGTAAAGACTGCTGGATAGTCATAGGTCAATGGAGGGTTTTGGGTTGTCAGATACTCCGGATAATTTTTAATATTGTCTTGGTTATATAGGAGAACAATCTGTTAACAGACGAAAGGACGCTGAGTAGGGTTCTGCATATCCGAATTTATAGATGGCCGTGAGGGCGGGTGATTAGTCTGTCTGAGTTAACAAAGGTAAGAATCCCTACATCTGAGCACCTCTATTTATGCATGTATTGGATTTATCGTTGGATATATTTTTATCAGTATGTTGTTATTAATTTTATGAGCTTGAATGACACTTATGGGGTGTGCATTTGGCTTATTATGAAAGTATGGGAATAATTAAATTGGGAAGGAATAACATATTTTTGGGAATTTACGAAAATATGTGATGTGATTGAAATGTGATTAAACATGTAAAACTAGACATGTAAAATGGGTTGGACTAACCTTGTCATGAGATAGCCTCTACGAGCTTATACGTAGGATAGCTGCCACGAGCTGATGCGTGGGATAGCCTCCACGAGCTTACGCTGGGATAGCCTCCACGGGCTTACGCGTAGGATAGCCTCCACGGGTTTACGCGTGGGATAGCTGCCACGAGCTTATGCGTAAGATTTGTGCAGTCTTGGACTGGGACATGAACTTGGTTAGTCCAAAGCTAGAAGTGAAAAGTTGGAAAGATAATTGATGCGGATCAAGTTAATATAGAATGAAAAGAAAAAGTATTGAAAACAGTAATGAAAATTTATGAGCTATCATATGCTATATCATTCTTGTGTGACTGGACTGGCATTGATGTTTGATGTGCATACTTATATTGATTATTTGAGTCTTTTAGAAATTGTTTAAGATTTCATGAAAGTGCATTAATTTGTCGTGATTTTCAAATCTATACTATTATTGTGTTGGTGTGGATGTGTATGGATTCTTACTGGGCTGGAAAAGCTCATACTACACTTACTTTCTTTTTCAGAGGCACTAGATTTGTGGAGACCATTGGGTGGGTCGAGAAATGAGATCAGCATGGAGTCTGACTGCTAGATAGTTAGAAGCAGCTTATCTCTTATTGATGAACATTTGAAGATCTTGTAATTGAATCGATCGTTTATTTGGACATGTCGAATTGTCAATTTGAGTTAATTAATTAGTTATGAATTTATTGGAATTGTTGTTTATCTTAGGCCTTGCATGATCTTTAGGGCATTGCTCTAGGGCTCATGCGGCCGGTCGCGTACCGGACCCGGGTTATGGGTTCGGGGCGTGACAGATGGTCATGGATAGCGATGATCTCAGCATTTGCCATACATGGGCTTGGAGAATAGGCTTTTAGTCTTTGGGAAGAGATGAAGAAGCATGGAACAAAGCCTAATTATGTGACCTTTGGTGTACTTCTAGGTGGCGTTTGGTGACCCAACTGAGATCACCAAAGTGATCTTAGATCATTGGCGATCCTTATCTCAAGATAATCTAATTCCTGATGATTTAAGATTACCATGTTTGGTATACTATATTCTAGTGATTATAGATTCTTGAGTATCCACGAGTAACTTATTTGGTATTCCATAGAAATCGAAAATCACTGGCTATGTAACGGCAAAACTATCTCTAACATATTCTATAAAAATATATTTATTAATCATATAAAATATATATTAATAGAATACTAATATATTTTATTAATATATTATTTATGAATATATTCTATAGAAATATATCTATTAATTTTATGAAGATATATTAATTGTTATTATTGAACTAATATTTTTATTTATATTTGTAATATATTATTTTAATACTAATATTTATTTTGATTAAAAAATAAGGCAAATAGAAGTGATATATTAAATAATTTTATTATATAAATATAAAATACAATAATATGATTAATAATATAATACAATATAATATATGTAATATCAATATAATATTATATAATATATATATATATATCAATATATTAACAACATATTAATATACTCCTTTTTTTTTTTCTGAACTTAGGGGCATTTTTGTTTCCAAATTTTAGTCTAAAATCACAGCCCTAGGGTGATTCTAGATACTGACCTTAAAGATTGCGTGTTCTATCCCTAGGTTGGGCAGTGATTTAAGGAGTGGGGGTGATTTAGAATCATTGCCACGTCGGATCACTATGTTGCAATCAAATGAGTGATCTCATTACTGCCACCCACGTCGCCCTTGATCTTGGGATGATCATCCCATGCCAAATGCCTCCCTAAGTGCTTGTGCTTACAGCATGGTAGAAGAAGGCCAGTGGTGTATTGATGCGATGAAACTAGTCTACTTGGTTGAGCCACAGCTGCAGCATTATGCCTGATAATGACGAGGAATTGTTAGAGATCACTTGGAATAGTTAACATGCAGCAGCTTGTTTAATTATCAACAAAATAATGAGCTTTGAAGCAAGTCTCATGTCCAACTGAGGAAAGGGACTCCATTGAACCGGAAGGTTTGACATAAAAGATGCTTTGTATATGAAGTACAGCTTTTCCACCAATTTTCATAAGCGGATCATTTATCATTGATAATCAAGAGATGAAAGGAGGCAGTATTGAATGCAGAAGATTATCTGAACGGTGAATGATTTAGCTGATACGCTACATCAAAGTCGATTTGACAGGAATTCAGGTTCAATCATAACTTGTGCCTTTTGTGTGTTAATTGTTCTGTTCCACTATTAACTATTGAGTCTGATGGTCATAGGACAGTAATTTTGACCCTAGAAGCCAAATAAGCCGGCCTGCAGCTTATAGTTTTATATATTGTGTTGTTATGACCTAAGATGTTATGGGATGCTAAGTTGCATTTATGGGCAAAGCATACGAGTGTGATCACGTATATGTTTAGATGAGGTAGATTTATTTATATATTTTATATTTTCTTACAATCTCAATACTGTTGTTGGCATTTGTAACTCTATATTTCTTCGGAATTAATAAACCAAATTTCATTAATAAGAGATGAGGACTGACCTTGTGCCCCTTCCTTTTGAAAGTGACATTGTTGAAATGTTCTTTTGAGAAATAACATTGTTTCATTGTTATTGTCAAGGCTGCTTGAGACAAATTGAGCTGGGAATACGCAAGAGCATGTACAGACAAGAGAAGGACCATATTGGATTGGCTCTTTCCCTTCGCTGTTCCCACTTCAACGTCCAACTGATGGCGAAGTAGACAGCAACAGCTACGGAATTTACAAATGATCCAGGAAAATAGGCCTCGTAGTTGATGTCATGCAGTTAAGAAGGTCAGGCATGAAGGCGTCATAGATCTTCTTGTTGTTTCTGAGCATTCTAATAGATATATAGATCAGCAAATGACTTTCTGCCGAATCCTTCACCATAGCCCCGCCCATGGCTTCTCAACTCTTAGACTTTGCTGCAACACTTGGCATCATCACCTTCTGTTTTCTCTCTGTAACCTTTGCAGCGATAATTCTCTATGTTGTGGCTTCAATCATTTCCTTTTCCATCTTCTATATCAAGGAGTCAATCCAGAAGGCTGACAGACCCCCCATCGCGGGCACCGTCTTCCATCAGCTCATCTACTTCAACACGCTTTTCGATTTCCAAACCAATATTGCCCGCAGGCACCAAACCTTTCGGCTGATCATGCCTTCCAACAGCGAGATCTGTACTGCTGATCCTGCTAACGTCGAGCACATTCTCAAGTCCAACTTCTCCAAATACAGCAAGGTGCTTGCATCTCATATTGCCTCTGATTCCAGTCCTCTTTCTTGATTGCTTAATATTCTTCTGCATAATTTATGCTATATTGACAGGGTCAGTACAATTATGGCATAACGAAGGATCTCTTTGGCGATGGAATCTTTGCAGTGGATGGGGAGAAGTGGCGCCACCAAAGAAAGCTTGCAAGCTATGAGTTCTCAAACAAAGTTCTTCGAGACTTTAGTAGTGTTGTGTTCCAACAAAATGCGGCGAAGCTAGTGGGAAAGATCTCGGATGGTGTGAACACTGCAACCGTGATAGATGTACAGGTTTGATCAATGTGATTAAGATAATATAAAGGTGGCCATGTATGTTTCAGGATAATTGATCCTGTGGGTTTTCATTGCAGGATCTTCTGATGAAATCGACTCTGGATTCGATCTTCAAAGTGGGTTTTGGTGTCGAGCTAGACACTCTCTCAGGCTCCAATGAGTTTGGGGTTCGCTTCAGCAAGGCTTTTGATGACTCCAACTCCATTGTGTTCTGGCGATATGTTGATATATTCTGGGACATCAAGAGGCTTCTGAACATTGGATTGGAGGCTCAGCTCAAGAGGAACCTCAAAGTGATTGATGACTTTGTGTACCAGCTGATTCACCGGAAGAGGGAGCAGATGAAAAGCAGGCGAGAAGATGTAAGCATGTTCCTATTGTTCTCTTAGAAAACAAATACACCTTCTTGAACTTTATGGGGAATACTGAATTATGCTTGCTATCTTTTTTACCTTGGATGCATGTATAGAAAAGCAAAGAAGATATATTATCAAGATTTATATTGGCAAGTGAGAAGGATCCAGAGAACATGACTGATCGATACCTGAGGGACATAATCCTCAATTTCCTAGTGGCAGGGAAAGACACCTCAGCAAACACCCTCTCATGGTTCTTCTTTATGCTGTGCAAGCATCCTCTGGTACAGGAGAAGATTGCCATTGAAATCAGAGAGGTTACAAGATTTGAAGGTGGTAGAACTGACATCATGGAATTCTCAGCCAGCCTGAGCGAAGAAGTCATTGACAGGATGCATTATCTCCATGCTGCACTCACTGAGACTTTGCGGCTTTATCCTGCTGTCCCAATGGTATGACCCACTGATGAAAACCTAGTTGTTTTGAGGAGCCTTTGTTGGTTCATAGTTTATAATTCAGTGCAATAATATGGTCTGGTCTTCTACTGCTTTTGTAACAGGATGGGAAGACTTCAGATGAGGATGATGTCCTCCCAGATGGTTTCAAAGTGAAGAAAGGAGATGGTGTAAACTATCTCATGTATGCTATGGGAAGGATGACTTATCTCTGGGGTGAAGATGCTGAGGAATTTCGGCCTGAGCGCTGGCTTGAGAATGGAGTTTTCAGGCCTGAGAGTCCATTTAAATTCGTCGCCTTCAATGTAAGCTGCATGCTTCATATTCTTTTAATTTTAAAGAATCTCTTGTATATTTAGCCATGGACTACTTAGTAGAATACCTTTTCTAAATCACAGGAGAGAGAGCGAGAGGAACTTGTTAGGATTCCCTGAAGGCATTAGAATGGGAGAAATTATTGTTTTAATTTTTTATGTGAAAACTAAAGGAGAGCAAGTTTGTTCCAAACAATGGATTCCACTGCTTTGCCAACTTTCACCTCTTAGGAGAGAGAAGGGGAAGAGGGTTCAACATTGAGACTTTAGAAAAAGAAAAGATAACCACTACTTTAGAAAAGGAAAAGATAACCACTAACAAATTAAAGTTCAAACACCAAGTAGGAAGTTTGGTATGTCCACAGTGAATGAAGGATTTCTGATTCAGTATGTGGAAAATTTCTCATTTTTTCATGTTCTTTAAGAGACAAAGGAGAAAGTCCAATTCTCTTATAAAAGTTGGGCTACTTGGCAATGTTCATTGCAGTTATGCACAGGGTCTAGATGTATACGGGACTTTAGAAGAGAGAAATGAGAAGCTTGTGGGTCTCCTAGTTCTTGTATAATGCTTTCCATGAGAATGGAGAAGAGAGTCATTAACTATATATTTTAGAGGGAGAATTGCCAACAAAAAGTCTTAATCACCCAGTTGGAAGGTGTCATGTGGCCTAGTATAAAAGAAGTGTAGTAGTGTAGAGATCGTTTGATCTCAGAAAATGGAAAATCTCTCACTTTTCCTGTGAGATAAAAGGAATGGAATTTGTCAGCTTTTAGAGGAAGTATGGTTTGCTTAGTAAATGTTTAGTTATAGAACAAGTTTGCCCTCATGTGCAGTTATGCATGAAAGCACCAACCAATTATGTGATCAGGTAGGGGCTTGGAAAAGCCAGTCTAACCTTCCCCTTGGACACAGTGGTTGAAAGGGCTATGCAGCTCATTTTGCATGCAGGTATTATTAGTAATAATACCATATCTGATGTTAGCATCTCTGTTACGCAAAAAAGAAATCTGAAGTAGATGACATCTGCACATATAGGCGCATATATCTGATGTTAGAAGAAAATGACTGTATTTTTGTGGAATGCTATAGTTGAAGCCCAGTGGTGTATTTTATAGATAGGAAATGAATAATCAGAAAACCCTAATGCTCATCTACTTTATAAAACTTACTTCTTAGGTAGTATGAATTGCCATTCTCCCAAAAACAGGTTTATGGAAAGTAATCGAACGATATTTTCATACATGTCCATCATTCTCTTTTATATTATCAAGTATTTCATAACAGGTTTAGTGAAAAGCAATTAAGTGATGTTCTCAAAAAACTAAAATTCAAATGATTCATCTCATATAGAACAATTTGATGTTTGAGGGATGTCTGGTCAAGAAATTCCTTGACTCTTAATTCAAGAGTATTTCTATAAATTAATAGCCAAGAAATCATCGAACCTATCAAATGTCATTGGAAGTACTCTAGTATAGAGATTTCTTTTTTTGTTTTTGATCTGGTTATAGGGCATTTTCTTCATTGAAAACGGAGTAAGCCGACCGCTGAGGGTGAATATATACCCATCAAGAATTTTGGATCATGCTAATTTGCTTTGTTTTGCATCAAGTTGGATTCGATGAAGAGCAAGATTTGCCGTCTCAATACCGGATCCCATACTGGTGCCACACTAGTATAGTGTCGGTACAGTACGGTACAATATTTTTTTTGGTATACCGACTATTGGTATGCCACCCTTACTGGATACCGGTACCAAACCGATACGGTACAGTACGCCCTATACTGCTATGTTCGGGCCAGTATGGTGTACCATGATGAGGAGTTTATCTCGATATCAGTATATCGATATGGATGAGGAAAAAAATCAAATTCCTTTCTTTACTCCCTCAATAGTTAAAAGATTTATGCAGGCTTGCAAAAGGATGCAGAAATAATAGATGTTGTTTATAGATGCAACACAAAGTAGGTTAAGATGTTTAAAATAGTTTTAGCAGTTTCAAGTATTTAAATTCCATAAGCATAAAAGATTCTCCAAAGATGAATCTTAGAGGAGCCTCTTCATAAGATAATTAAAGGCACATGATTTACAAACCTGTAAATTTACTTTAGAGAGCAAAACTTGTTGATACACTTTTAGATGACTCTTCTCCAAAGAAAAAAAGGAAGAAAGAGGACATACACTTCAGCTCACAAACGAAATATCTCTAGCTCAACTTACGAGACTAAAGAAACTATAGATACCTAAAACTTTATCAAATAACTGCAAGGAAAAAAGAATTATAAAACCAACAAAGATATGATCACAAACAAGTGTCCAAGGAATATGAGCTAGTTATAGAAAGAGTGATAAATACGAATAGCCCATGATGTTTTGAAGTCAGGTTACCATATGTAAATTCCTAGATTCATCTGGCAGGCATTATTGGTTAAATTAGAGGCCATACATATGATGTCATGATGGTTTTGTCAGGTAGAAGATGTTGAAACTAATACCTTTGACATGAATCGAGAGCATTTTATGCATGCATAGCAATTCGATAAGCAAACAGTGTTTTTATATGGAGATCCAACATGAAAGTTGAAATTATATGCAGTGGAGGTGAAGAAGAGATGAATGATGCTTTAAACTTTATTATCCATTGATGTAGTATATTCTAGTTGAAGTTGCATATGATGCATCTAGACCTCTATGCACTCATGACAATATTTCCCATGAATGTGACTTAATTCATGTAAGATTAGTAGAAACACAAATTAATTTTTACTATATTATCCCTAATATGGTCCTTACATCTCTGGAAATGGTGAGCAATGTTAGCATACCAGCTCAAGAGTTAGCCCAAGAAGTAAAACAACTAACAGGCAACCAATATTTTGTTAGACAGATATTAAGTATAGTCTAGAGCAGTCAAATCACCTAATGGTCGAATTAGATGTCACAAGGGAAAGATAGTTATTAATTGGAAGCTATATTTTGATACTACATAACAGAAATTGCTGGTGATGTAATAGCTTGATTTTTTTTTTTTTCTAAATCATGGTAATTTGTTTAAATCTTTTTATAAAAATTGTAACAACTAACACTGTTGCGGTTTCTGCAAAGGATGCAGTGGAATCTTCCAAGTCAATCGGATAATCTTTAAGGCTAACTAGGCTACCTGTAGACCAGATGCAAAACAATCTATCCTTGTTCAACCTAGTTTCACTTTCTGATTTGGTTTAGGCTTTGGAAAACTACCGTTTTAAAGAGAGAAAAATAATCGTGATACCAACTTGTTTAGATTTATATTTCTTTAATTTCCCTTATCTATTCTTTATACATCATAAGATTTGATATCTGTAGTCACTTACGGTTGGAAAAAGTGATACCATACATGAATATGATATTAATTGACAAATTTCATAAGGGGGAGAATAATGATGAAGGTGCCACCTTTCTGACCTGAAGTCAAAACTCTCAAAGTACAAGATCTAAGGAGAAAGGTGCCGAGTTGAACTGTTGGCTTGATAAATTAATTCATGTATGTTAGGCAATCAAAACTCAAGGACAAAAGGAAAGGTCCTTCAGCATGGAGATACAACATTTTGCTGCCCTATTTGTTTGTTACAACCATACCAAGGGAATTCTAGATATGCAGTTTAGTTTATAAATAATCAATTTAGATGGGCTTCCATTTACAAATTTTGATTGGATAATGCAGTAAGTTTATGGATGTAGCATGTCATGTACTTAAATCTAACTAAAAGGAATATGTATCTGGATCAATATTCTTGCTGGTGCCTGCTTGCATCTACATAATATGTGTTTGATGTCTATGCATGATAGGCGGGTCCTCGAATCTGCTTAGGGAAGGAATTTGCATACAGGCAGATGAAGATCTTGGCTGCTGCTCTCCTTCATTTCTTCAAATTCAAACTCGATGATGAGTCGAAGACTGCTGCATACAGAACCATGTTCACCCTTCATATGGACAAAGGCCTTCCTCTTCTTGTGCACCATAGACTGATTTGAGATCCAATCACCCAGTACTCTTTAATCTTACGCGAAATCTCTTGCACTCTTCTTTACTTAAGACTCTTATGTGCTAAATGGCTTGTAAATGGTCTCTGTTTTCTATATTATAAGTTTTAGGGCAACATATGGAACTACAAGTTGATGGGTTAACATTCCTCAGTTCAAGATTTTGATGCCATTTTTTGATAAGTGTTCTTGTATGAACTTTTGGCTAGTATATTCGAGTTTACTTCAGCAATATGTAGAAATTGATTTGTCCTCATAGAACATCACCTTTGTTATTTCCGTCCCTGGTAACCTCTCTTACTCATAGACTGCCTCCTGCACCTGCAAAAACTAGCTTGAACTTATTAGTTAGGGTTTTGTAAAAGCCATTCAGGTGCACAACTTTCTTTATCAACTGCTGTCTACTTTATAAGCAACGGTTACAATCACCACCCCTCTTTCCTCTGTCTCCCTGCTTTGCCGGCTGCAAACTGCATAACTTTATCTAATGGATAGTTGGGATTGATCCTAGTAATTCTATGAAAATATAAAAGCCTAACATAGAAACGTATGTACTCGAATTATTGTGTTCCAAAAACTTCTATCCAGTGGTGCCTGAAGCTACTAATAATTCCTTATTGGGTTGGTTTGTACTAAAAGCAGGTGATTGAGTACTAAGATGAGCATGAGTTTAATGAGGATGCGAGATAATTGAGTCTGAGTAGGATTATATGGGGCTTAGAAGTGGATACTACTTTCAGACATGAGATCTACTTAAATACTAATTGCAGCAGGAGCCCATGTAAAAAATGCATAGGTATAGGTGGTAGCTGAATTATATGGGGCTTAGAAGTGGATTCCACTTTCAGACGTGAGATCTACTTATATACTAATTGTAGCAGGAGCCCATATAAAAAATATATCTTCTTTCCTCCATCTTTTTTTTTTTAATTTATGTTTCCTATTCTTTTTTTCTTTGTT
This sequence comes from Phoenix dactylifera, assembly GCF_051530095.1. Classification (NCBI taxonomy): domain Eukaryota; kingdom Viridiplantae; phylum Streptophyta; class Magnoliopsida; order Arecales; family Arecaceae; genus Phoenix; species Phoenix dactylifera. The sequence continues at coordinate 9,380,946 of NC_143205.1, forward strand.
GTGTGTACAAATATTCTCTTTCTAGTTATCATGGCTATGAAGCCGCTGCAACGTTATCTTTAATTGTTATATTTTGGGGCAAAAAAACTCTCGAGGTTTTTTGTTCTAATAATCTCGAATTGGTCCTTTAAAGTATCTATCCCTAGCACAGTCTAAGTGTCTGTTTTGGCGCCTTACAGTGATTAATATTTTCTTTTAAAAATATGGTATATTGGTTGCAATACGAGAGGTTGTGATCCCACCAAATTTTAATGGGATTCTATGCATGTCACGTCCCGAACCCGGAGCAGCACAGATGCCGCATACCTGTATAGCGGACCATACAAGCATGCAAGGCTTACAAGTCATATCAAAACAATAATAATTTCTAAAAATTTATTTAATCAAAAACTTATCCAAATGGTTCTTACAATAATCCAAAGTGACATAAGTCAACATGTTCTAACTACGAACAAGACTCAAATAAAATGTTCTAACTAGACTGACTAATACTCCAACGACTAAAAGTATTTCTGCGAAGGCTAGCGCACTCCCCAAGTCTCGAGCAATCATGCATCCGGATCTGAAAAAAAAAAGAAAAAAAAACATAATAATGAGCTATATATACTAGCCCAGTAAATAATATAATATCCCAAAGTGAGGTCAAGGCATGCCAAATAATTTAGTTAAAAGCACAAAATACTGACTGAGAAATAAATCATTTCTCGAATAATGCACATTTCTTTTGAAATATACCATAGTTTTTACAAAAAATGCGAGAAACAAAACTTAGAAATCAGAAATCAAAAATCAAAAATCAGAAATCATGCTATGGCCACGTAACCCAGTGGCATGGGTCGTACAAAGTGCCTAAACTACTATTCATAGTCATTGATGGCAAGGTGTCCTAAAAACCACTATTTTAATCACCAGTCGCATGGTGTTGAAATCAGTTTCTTATGGATTACAAGTCGACAAGACCAACAAATAATCTTCATTGGCGGGGCTAGAACAGATCATAGCCGTGCAGAGAATGCATATTTATAAAATAGATTTTTATGATTTGCCTAGTCATATTTTTCAGATTTTATAACATACCACATAACATATTTTAAACTAATCATAACATGAATATGCATGACTTGTTTAACTAAATATAAAATAGATATCATAATTAAATTTAATCAACTAATTAATATTTTACCAAAAATTTGAAAAATACACTTTGAAGCATTAGGTTACTTACCTCTTATTACTTCAAAAATTTTACTTTAGTTAGATGGTTCAGGTACACCTACTTTAATATAATTAACACATTATAAATTTCATCATCATTCTACAAGTTGAGCGAAGTCAAAATTAAACACCACTGGAGAACAACCTTATGCCCCCAAATCAAGTCAGTCAGGTGATAGTGCCCGGCCGCCTAGGTTGGTCCGAGCGAGGAGAATTTAACTGGTCAGGAGTAAAGATCGGAAGTGGCTAAATCTAGTTGGAGTTAAAATAATGAGCCAGTCTATAGCTCGAGTACCGAGGTGGTTCAGGGTCTTCAAACTGAGTCAACTTGGATCCGAGTAACAAGAAAAGCAGAGCCTACACTAGGATCCTTGAGCTTGTCTAGAGAGAGAAAAAGAAAGAGGAGAGGGAATTTTAGCCCGGGTCTAATCAAGAGTTTGGGTTTGGTCTGTTGTAGCGATATAAATCTTCACTGCATCTGGCCCATGGGCCAAGATCAAAAATTATCAACTAAGAAGGAACTACATAATATATATATATATATATATATGAATTAATAAATAAAAAAATAAATAAAGGAACTAAGGATGAAAATTAAGAAGAGAGGAAGACAGGAAGGAAGAGAGGAAAGAAAGAGGAGAGGAAAGCAGAGGGCAGGCCAGGGAAGAGAGTCGGTGGCCAAGCTTGGTGGTCGACAGCTTGCCAACAACACTCGCGGTGGCTGACGGCTGCTATGGTGGCCGGTGAAAAGAGAAAAAGGTGAGGACATTCTCAATTTAGCCTGAAACAAAGAAAGGTAAAATAGCTTCATTCGGCAAAGAATCGAAGAGCAGAGGGAAGAGAGCTTACCCGCGGTCGACGGAGGTGTCAGATCTCAACCGAGGGCGACTCGATTCGGTGGCCAACGGTAGCGGAGCTCAAAGCGGGGCCATCCGTGGTCTAGAGGGAAGAAGGAGAGGCTTCAGCTATGACACTTGGTTGAGGCGACACCTTGGTCACCGGAGAAGAGGAAGGAGGAGGAGGAGAGGTGCTCGATAGAGCTCAGAGGTGGGTCGATTGTTCAGAGACAGAAAATTTATAGAAAAGGTTTCCGAAGAGATAAGCTCTAGGGGTGAGAGGATAAGCTTGGGGTCCTTGCTCTTCCACGATTCTCGCGGCGGATAGGCTTGATCGGAGTGGAGGCTAGGCTTATCCTTGCCTCCAACAGTGCCCGTGGTGGAGGAGGACTCTTCCTCCACGTGGTTGAACAAGGGTCTGCCCTATTCTGAATGGAAAGAGGGCCTTCGGGCTCTCTCTTGGCGCAGGCTGGGCCAACAGGCCGACATAGTGAGGCTGAGCCTCACATTCTCCTCTTCTTAAAAAAATTTCATCCTCGAAATTTAAACTTACCTTACCTTTCAAATTTTAGGGTTGCATAGTCTTGTTCTCAAGCATCTTACTTATCAAAGTGATTTGATTATTAAGTCTTATTATAAGAAAAGTTTGATATCTTAAGACTTGGTCCGTTTTGTCGATAGTCTAAATCAGATATTCTTTATTTCATGAAATTGAAATGAATGTCTTAATTCCAGTTAAGAATATCAAGTTTCATATCAAGATATCAACTGATGTAAATTTAGTTGATCTATCATAAGATTATAGGCTACTGAAATTTAAGAATATTTAAACATAAAATATCCTTTAAGATTGATAATTATACTTGAATTCTTTCAAAAGCATAAGCTACAAATCTAAAAAGAATGTCCATACTAAAATATTTCAGATTCGAGATCAATTAATGCAGGAATCAACATTCCACTAGTTGTAGACTTCAAATGTTAAAAATTTTCTTTGCATAGTTGATAGGAGAATCCAAATCATTCAAGATAAGAAACACTATCCTTTGACAACGAAATTATCCTTTAACAAGGTCAACCATCAAGACTTTTCCAAATCAAAGATATACTACTTCTGACCAACCCAAGAATTATTCAACCACCGCTACTCGTGAAGCTAAATTCATTATCCTTAGGGATTCAAAAATTTATACGCTTATCATAACAATCAATAGTAGCAAAATGTGATGCTAACTAGTCCATACCCAAAAATTATGTCAAAATTATGAATATCTACGACTGTCAAATAAGTAGTCAATTCTCTACCTACTATCTGAACTGAACAAAACTTGCAAATCTAATTAGTAATCACCCTAACCCCGGTAGGAGATCTAACATATAAATCAAACTCTAATAGTACACAAGGTAGGTTATGCTTTGGCACACAAACGAATGTGTAGCACCATAATCAAATAACACATGAGCATGAACAGATAAAATCAAAAATGTACATGATACCACGATGTTGGATGCTTGAGCATCCTGTAGAGTCAATGCATAAACACACCCTGAGTGCGCGGTCCCCCCTTCTAATGCTTGGGAGAATAAGGCTAAGCCAACGGAGCCAGAGCAAGAGAAACTTGCACTTGTTGGGTCTTAGTAGCTTGAGGCCTCTGAACTGGTTGAGAGCCTTGTTGATTATGAGGGCACTCCACTATCTTATGACCCTGCTGGCCACATCTGAAACAAGCACCGGATAACCGCCTATAATTCTCAGTGTTATGAATACCACCACATGCTTCACACTTCAGTTTGTCTTGTTGAGTAATCTTCCCATAAGATTCTTGCTTTCCTGAATGCCAAGATTTGTCACGAGATTTTGCAGGCCCGCTAGAATCATGTTCACCATGAGTATCAAAATATCTGCTTCTCTTCTTTTGCTTTCCACCTTTAGTATCTTGAGTTTCTTTCCAAATAACTTCTATATTCTTGGCCCTATCTACCAAGTCATCATAGTTTGTTGAATGCACTGTGGCCAAACCCCGTCGGAAGTGAGGCTTCAATCCTTCTTCAAATCTTTTCATCCTAGACTCTACATCCATGATGAGGGTTGGAGCAAATCGGGATAGTCTATCAAACTCGGCCTCATATTCATCCACAGTTATATCTCCTGAAGACAGATTAAGAAATTTCCTCTCTAGCTCCCTCAGTCAACTAGAAGGAAAATACTTGAAGTAGAAGCTGTGCAAAACCTCTGTCAGGTAATTAGCTCATGCTTGGTGAATTTCGGAGGCCACATTCTGGTACCTAGGACTTTGAGATGTCTTGGTCGCTTGGTTAGTAGGGACTCTACCCTGAGAGCCCCCAACTACCTCTTTTAGACCACGGACACGTCGAGGCGGCAATCTAATTTAGTGAAACAAACCTATCCCGAATATCATTCAAATAAAATAACACTAAGTTATTAACAAAAGCAATTAACATTGTCCTCTTGTCTAGTTCCTACCCATCTCTCAGCCTTTCCGACGAATCCTAAAACCTAGGCTTTGATACCACTATTTCAATCATGATCCCTAGTAATCTTAAACCTAAGCTCTGATACCTCTAAATTTGTCACGCCCGAACCTGGAGCAGCACAGACGTTGCATACATATATAGCGGACCATACAAGCATGCAAGGCTACAAATCATATCAAAACAATAATAATTCCTAAAAATTTATATAATCAAAAACTTATCCAAATGGTTCTTACAATAGTTCTAAAGTGACGTAAGTCAACATGTGCTTACTACTAACATGACTTAAATAAAATGTTCTAAACTAGACTGACTAATAATCTAATGACTGAAAGTATCTCTGCAAAAACTAGCGCACTGCCTAAGTCCCGAGCAATCATACATCTGGATCTAAAAAAAGATAAAACATAATAATAAGCTACACTAGCGCAGTAAGCAACATAATACCCCAAAGTGGGGTCAAAGCATGCCAAATAATTTAGTTAAAAGCACAAAATACTAAATGAAAAATGAATCATTTCTCGAATAATGCATATTTTTTTTGAAATATACTATAGTTTTCACAAAAAATGTCAGAAATAGAGCTCAAAAATCATATATCAGAAATCAGGATATGGCCACATAACCCCATGGCATAGGTCTTACAAAGTGCCAAAAATCACTATTCTTAATCACCGATGGCACGGTGTCCCAAAAACCACTATTTTAATCACCGGTTGCACAGTGTTGAAACTAATTTCTTACGGATTACAAGTCGACAAGGCCAATAAATAATTTTCATTGGCGAGGCTAGAACAGATCATAGCCATGCAAAGAATGCATATTTATAAAATAGATTTTTCATAATTTTTTTAGTCACATTTTCTAGATTTTATAACATACCACATAATATATTTTAAACTAATCATAACATGAACATGCCTGACCCGTTTAACTAAATATAAAATAGATATCATAATTAAATTTAATCAACAAATTATTATTTTACCAAAAATTTGAAAAACTTGCTTTGAAGCATTAGATTACCTACCTCTTATCATTTCAAAATTTCGACTTCAGTTAAACGGGTCAGATACACTTGTTTTAATACAATTAACACATCATAAATTCCATCATCATTTCAGAACTCAAGTGAAGTCAAAATTAAGCACCATTGGAGAACAGCCTCATGCCCCCAAATCAAGTCGATCAGGTGACAGTGCCCGACGCTTAGGTCGGTCCGAGCGAAGAGAATTTAACTAGTCAGGGCTGAAGATCGAAAGTGGCCAAATCTAGCTGGGGCTGAAGTAATAGGCCGGTCTACCGTCCGGGTACCGAGGTATTTTAGGATCTTCAAACTAGGTCAACTTGGATTCGAGTAACAAAAAAAGTAGAACCTACACTAGGATTTTTGAGTCTATCTAGAGAGAGAAAGAGAAAGAGGAGAGAGAATCTCAGGCCGGGTCTAATCAGGGGTTTGGGTTTAGTCCATCATAGCAATATAAATCTTCACTGCATCTGGCCCATGGGCCAAGTAGAGAAATTATCAATAAAGAAGGAACTACATCATATATATATAGGAATTAATAAATAAAAAAATAAAGAGAGTTGGCGGCCAGGCCTGGTGGTCGATGACTTGCCAACGACACCCGCGATGGTCGACGGCTACTATAGTGGCCGATGAAAAGAGAAAAAGGCGAGGACGTTCTCAGTTTAACCCAAAATAGAGGAAAGGAAAATAGCTTCATTTGGCTAAAAATTGAACAGCAGAAGAAAAGGAGCTTACCGATGGTCGATGGAGGTGGCAGATCTCAACTGAGGGCCACTCGATCCGATGGCTAGCGGCAGTGGAGCTCGGAACAGGGTCGTCAGTGGTCTAGAGGGATGAAGAAGAGGCTTCGGCAACGACGCTTGGCCGAGGCGACACCTCGATCACCGGAGAATAGGAAGGAGAAGGAGGAGAGGTGCTCGATGGAGCTGAGAGGCGGGTCGATCATTGAGAGACGGGAGATTTATAGGGAAGATTTTCGAAGAGATAAGCTCTAGGGGTGAGGGGATAAGCTTGGGGTTCTTGCTCCACCGCGAGGCTTGATTGGAGTGGAGTTTAGGCTTATCCTAGCCTCCGGCAGCGCTCGTGGTGGAGGAGGACTCTTCCTCCTCCTCCGCATTATTAAACAAGGGTCTACCTTGTTCTGAATAGGAAGAGGGCCTTCAGGCCCTCTCTTGGCATCGGGTCGGGCCAACGGACCAGCTCAATGAGGCTAGACCTCACATTCTTCCCTTCTTAAAAAAACTTCGTTCTCGAAATTTAAACTTATCTTAGCTTTCAAATTTTAGGATTACAAGTCTTGTTCTCAAGCATCTTACTGATCAAAGTGATTTCATTATTAAGTCTTATTGTAAGAAAAGTTTGATATCCTAAGACTTGGTCCTTTTTGTCGATAGTCTAAATCAGATATCCTTTATCTCATGAAATTGAAATGAATGTCTTAATTCCAGTTAAGAATACCAAGTTTCATTTTATTTTATTGATCTATCACAAGATTATAGGTCGACCAGGTTGAAGTTCAACGTAATGAAATAAACTAGAGTTTCAAATATTTCAGAGTTTTTCAGTCTATGTGGAGATATCTCCAACTCATATTTAGTAAGATGGAAACTGATGTTAATTTTATTGATCTATCACAAGATTATAGGTCGACCAGGTTGAAGTTCAACGTAATGAAATAAACTAGAGTTTCAAATATTTCAGAGTTTTTCAGTCTATGTGGAGATATCTCCAACTCATATTTAGTAAGATGGAATAAACTTTGAAAATAAGCCTCAGAATATATAAGTAAACATCATCATGCATTCATAAATGAGCAAAGGAAAATAAAAGCAATTAAAGAAAATCATAGCTATCACAGAGGTACTTGTCCACCCTAAGACATGAAAAACACATACTCTTAATATGCACCCACCGCATAACAATCAGCTTGGTGGCAATCCTACCAAGAACACTAAGAGGTATGTCCTCTTTTCCCTTTGTCATCAACATATCATGAAACAGTTTTATGAACATGGTGACATGAGCGAACTTCTGACTTAAGCATCGTGTTGCAGCTCCTTCATTCTTTTCGATGCATGCCTAATTCAGCTTAATATCTGTAAATATGGTTGAAAAGGGTTCATCTAGCACTTCTATAATAATTGAATGGATGTTTAGAATGAAGTTAAAGCTCAAGCACATCAGTAATAAATGAGGAAAGGTTTCAGCTTCCAAAGACTCAAAAGAAACAACCATTTAGGATAATAGAAAGACAGGCAGATATCCAGAATTATTATCTGAGACTGCGGATCTACTGGACTACTATTTATGAAGGAAGAACTAGGGTGATATCTTTGTCATGAACAAAATTAAGCTTCCAAATTCTACATTTATTGAATGGCTTGATAAGTTCCATCTGCGACATCCAAATTCCACCATTTTTAATTTGACAACCCTTAGCCACAATCCTACTATCCCCTCAATAAAAGGATTTAAAAATTTAAAAAAAACAACAACAGTATCCATGTTGTTATCACTACATTCCAAACACAGATTTGGGGCTCACTTGCATTGTTAAATGTAAATAGTTGATATTGATGCAATGTAAACCAAATTCAGATATCTCAGTGCAAAAACTAGCAGGGCACATGCATCCAGGTAAAGATCACTCTCCATGCATATTCATTTTCTTGTACAGCATGTTTGGGTACCTCTAGATACCATTGTATTAGCCAACCAGAATAATTTTCAACTATGATTTATATATCCCCATGGGGACTAAATGGGGGAAGGAATGGTAAAGAGGGAATGCCCAAGTACAACAAAAAAAACTACCCGGCCTCTGAATTTTTTTCTCTCTGTTAGGAACCATCCTCCTTTTGCTTCCAAGAGAGAGTTTTTGTAATCTTTGATACAAGATTTTCGAGATGGAAAAAAGAAGCAAAAGTTAAAATCTGAAGAAATTGCATTTTTACAATGCAAATTTTAGGCATAAACATTAGGTTTTCTGTGGGAGGTACTCGAGGTAAGTCTTTGTTGCTAGTTCCTCTCTTCTTCTCCTTTTGGTTGTTAGGGCACCATTTTCACCTTGAATCCGGCCGGCCAGTCGCCGAATTGATGAGAAGCAGAGTCTCCCCTGTTTTGGTGCTTCTTTCTTCCATTTTGGTCGGGCGTCGCTGGGCATGGCACACTGCCATCACCGCCATGGGCTGTTGACCACTAGGGGTCGTTGACTGCTAGGGGTCGTTGACCATGAGCGGCTGCTGCCACCGAGCACCTTCCACCGTTCAAGAGGAAGAAGAGAGAGAGCCTTATGGTTCTCTCCTCTTGTTTTCTCTCCCTCTAAAGCCAATGGATAGTTAAAATTTTGTATTTGGATATTTAAATTATTTGAATTATGATGGAATTAGTAGTTGGATCCTTTTGGCAATAATCTGTTGATTTAAAATTATAGATTTATTAGATATTATTCATTTAGGCCTAGCATGAACTTTAGGGCATCGCTCTAGGGTTCATACGCGGGGTGAGACATAAGTCTCTAGCTTGATCCAAGAAAATTTTTGGTTAACGGTACTTAAAGGGTAGTCTTAGATTACTATGTGATGGTGGACTCTTTTAGTGGACTTATACAGGGTCTTAGGTTGCTGGATACCTCAGATAATTTTTAATATTAATTTGATTCTATAGGAGAATAATCTTTTGGATAAAAGGACGTTAAGTAGGGTTCTGCGCACCCCGGTTCATAGATCGCGGTGTGGACAGGTGATTAGTCTATCTGGACTGTCTGCAAAGAGGTAAGAATCCTTATATACTCGCCTACATAATTATAGATATTTTGTACACTTACGTATGATATGTGAATGATTAAGATAAGTAAGATGCAAAAATTCTTTTATAATAGTTTTAGTATTAAACCAAGTTTTAATCATGTATGCTTGTAATTGATAGTATAATGGATGCATATATGAGTATAATTTATACTTGCAAAATTGAACTAATAGATGTGGTGCTTTAGAGTAACTATGTTATATTGATTGCTCCGTCACAGGATGGAAATGTGACACTTATCAATTGCCCCGTCACAGGCGAAAAATGTGACCATGGTTAGTCTAAAGCCGAAAATTAAAAAAAATGATGTGTGGATGTGAACTGGATTGAATGAATAAGGACTCTAGGCTGATCTCGTTATCATCGATTGCCCGATCATAGGCTGAAAATATAACACTATTGATTTCTCCGTTACGGGCAAAAAATGTGACACCTATTGATTGCCCCATCACGGGCGAAAAACATGGCCGGGATTTGGCTCAAACTCAAAAAGATAAAAAATCCTAGATCCAGATCGGGTTTAAAAGGAATGGAACAAAAAATTGCTTGAAAATACTATTGAAGATTTATGAGATATCGTATGATATATTACTCTTGAGTAGTTGGATTTCTATTTGATGTACATATATATACTATTTATTCGAGTATTATTGATAGCTGGTTTGTGATTTCATGATGTGTATAACGATTTCTTGCTATTTACAAACTTATATTATTGTGTTAGGATAGATGTATGGGGATTCTTTCTGGGCCTTAAAACTCATATATCTTGTTGCATATTTTTTCTCAGAGTCACAGGATGCGTAGATTTTGGATGGGTTGATGTAAAATTTGAACAACAGCCATTAGCTATAGTTAGCTAGTTTAATTTCTGATGCCAATAGATAGTTAAAATTTTATATTTGAATATTTGAATTATTTGAATTATGATGGAATTAGTAGTTGGATCCTTTTGGCTATAATTTGTTGATTTAAATTTATGGAATTCATTGGAAAATTGTTCATTTAGTCCCTGCATGAACTTTTGGGCATCTTTTTAGGGTTTATGCTACCGTGTCATGTGGTCGACCTAGATGACGGGTTTGGGGCGTGACATGTCTAAGAGGAAGAAAGTGGAAAACTTCAGAAACTTCAGCATGTAGAAATTCTATAGTGAAGTGGGTAGGAAACCTTGCAATGCAGAAATACAATTTATTTAAAGATTCTAATAGGTTCGACAATGTATAGATCCTGAACGATGATTTAAATAGTTTTTTTAGTCATGCTCCCTACTTGTTTGTTTGTTTTGTTCGCAAAATCTCTATTTCAGAAAGACAGAAGATTAGATAATGTTCAACAGGATAAGTCAACTTTGTCTCTCTCTTACCATCATCCATCATTTAATTTAGAGAGAATTAAATAGAGAAAGCAAAGAAGTGATTAAATATAATTATGTTATAATATATAATATAATATTTATATAAAATAGTAATGCAAAGAATATAAGTAACAGATTCTGCATTTTTCAATACATAAAAAATATAAGTAAATTATGTTTTTATCTAAATGTTCATTAAAGAATATTTATTAGAAAAATACAAATTTTTATACAAGTCTTTTATCCTCCCAAGAATAAGCCCTAGAGGCCTCTCGGATGCGAGAGGAAACTAATACTTACAACTGGCCCATGCTAATCTTATATATATATATATATACACACACACACAGTGTCACACACACTCTAGCAAAAGCCTCTGTCTGCCACTTCCATATTGCCAAGTTTACATATATCAAACAAATACAAGGAACCACTTGCTTCTCCCTCTAAAATACTATTTTCTGATACCACTTTATTCCCCACCAGGTATGCCGATCTCGGTGGCAGCCGTGCGTGTTACACCAATAGAGTGGTGCCGTGATGCATTTCTTAAACCATATACACCCACTTGGACAAGAGGTGTAACCTTTGGGCGGTAAACGAGCTTGCATCACAGGCGTGCAGCTGTTGGTGTTTCTAGATATATCATATAGTCATGTAGAAGATTTGAACCTTTTCAAAACAGTTAAAGGTACCTATTTCAAATATTGATTTTTGAATCATGCCAAATCCACTGACGGAAATTGGTTGCAGGGCAGAGATCTGTGCAATATTTTTGCTACTTCTTCTCTGTATAAGATATTTATTTTTTGACTACTTCAGCCTGATGCCCGCCACTCCGCCATGGATTTTTTTTTCTTTTTAACATCATATACAGACTAGTCACTTTCTTACTTAATTGATTTTATCCGGCAAAATGCGTGGAAGATAATATGTAACAATTCAGGACCTCATCCAGAATAGCTAGCTGGAAGATATTATTTGGATTTTTTGATATAAGCATTCAAGATCTACCTAGTGAATAATTAATATGGGACTAAATATATGTTGGTGCGGATCCTCACAAAATAAGGGAGAGAAAAAAAAATAGATTGATCGTCTTGAACATTATCTAATCTCCTGTCTTTCTAAAATATACATTATTTTGTGGTCAAAATAAACAGACAAACAAGTAGGACAACAGGACTAAATAAATGCATAAATCGGCCATCAACTTCCCATTGACTTGTAGGTGAGGGCAAGCACACCGGCCATCAATTTCCCAATAATTGAGGCCAAGCACACCAGCCATCCCTGGAGGAAATCTCTCTCTCTCTCTCTCTCTCTCTCTCTCTCTCTCTCTCTCTCTCTCTCTCTTCTGTTGGAGGTGCTCTTGTCCACCGATCGATATGGAGGCACTGCTATCAGCTGGAGGATACATCGCTTCCGCCGTGCTGGACAACTTGGTCGGCCAGGTGAGCTCCGATGCCATCCAACAATTCGGGCGGCACTCGGGGCTTCAGGATGACCTCAGGAGGCTGCGAACTACTCTGCTACGGACACGTTTCATCTTAAAGAGCGCCGAGAAGAGGCGCACCAAAGACGACAACCTTTTCCAAATCCTCCAAGAACTCAAAGACGCCGCCTACGATGCTGAAGACTTGCTGGACGAATTCGGATACCAAGTCCTGCAGAAAAAGGCTGAAAGCCAAGAGAATCAGAGAGGTCACTTCTTATCTTCTTCTCTTACACTTGCCAAAAATGTGTTCAATAGAGATGGTGATGCTGTGGCTAAAGTGAGGGAGGTTATGGAGAGGTTAGATAGCATTGGTGATGATATGGAAAAAGTCATCAGACTCCTGGATTTAGATGATGAAGGGAAAAAATATCAGAGATCGACGAGACGAGAGACGAGCTCATTCTTAACTGAACCCGAAGTGTTTGGGCGAGAAAAAGAAAAAGAACAAGTGATAAAACTGCTGTTAAAGTCGAGAGATACAACTAAACCCGGTGATGATCTGGTCCGTGTTTGTTCAAAGAGACAAAAGAAGGATAGTATTTCTATTTTGCCAGTGGTCGGTATCGGAGGGATCGGAAAAACTACTCTTGCTCAGCAGATTTACAATGATCCGAAGCTAAATGATTATTTTGAGCCAAAGATTTGGGTTTGCGTGTCTGATAATTTTGATGGGAAAAGGCTAACTAAAGAAATAATAGAGTCTGTTACCCGGGAGAGACTCTCTGATCACCAGAATTTGAATTGTCTTCAGGAGATCCTTAAGGAGAAGATAATGTCAAAGAGATTCATGCTCGTCCTTGATGACATCTGGAATGATGACCGCAACGAATGGGATTGTCTGTGTGCGCCATTAAGGTTCGGGCTGCAGGGAAGCAAGATCTTAGTAACAACTAGATCTCAAAAGGTTGCAGAGATGATGGGCACAATGGAGCCAGTCTTCTTACAGGGTTTAGCAAATGATGCCTATTGGGAACTTTTTAGTATACATGCATTTGGTTCTCAGAACCCCAAAGAACATCCTGAGTTGGAAGCTCTTGGCAAGAAGATTGTTGATAGGCTGAAGGGATCTCCACTTGCAGCAAAGACACTAGGAGGCTTGTTGAATTTAGACTTGGATGAGAGGCGTTGGAGAACCATCATGGACAGTAAAATATGGGAACTAAAACAACGTGAAGATGGCATTATGCCAGTCCTACAGTTGAGCTATCAGTACCTGCCTGGATATCTGAAGCAGTGTGTTGCATATTGTTCTATATTTCCTAAAGATTACGCATACACAAAAGACGAGCTAGTCCAAGTCTGGATGGCACAAGGCTTCATTGTACCTCAAGGAAATGTGCGGATTGAAGAGGTAGGAAGTGAGTACTTCCATGATTTACTTGGCAGATCTTTCTTTCAGCATTCAAGGAAGGATGTATATGTGATGCATGATTTGATACACGATCTGGTACAATCTATCTCAGTCAACGAACATCTAAGAATAGAAGATGGCAAGCGACAGGAAATCCCTAGCAGGCTTCGACACCTATCAATATATACTGAGAATCTGGAGCCCAGTACGCTAATGGACTTTGCCAATTATAAGAATCTACGCACCCTTGTCTTCGGGGATTTGTATGATGCAAACTTTGATTCTATGCTTGATTGCTTGTTCACAGTGTCAACAAAGATTCGTGTGTTGAAATTAAGGAATTGTGGGATCAAAGAGTTGCCTGAAAGTATTGGCAATTTAAAACATCTTCGATACCTTGATATCTCTATCAACAATATTCAAAGGTTGCCTGAATCGCTGTGTAACCTTTACAATCTTCAGGTGTTAAATATATTCTACTGCGCAATTGGAAATTTTCCTACACGCATGACCAACTTGGTTAAATTGAGGCATCTTGAAGTGCGTGAGGAGACAAAATGCGAGTTGGCTGATATCAGGAAATTGATGTCTCTCCAAGCGTTGCCGGTATTCAAAGTTGTAAAGCAGAGAGGGCACAAGATTGAAGAATTAAAGGACATGATACAACTTCGTGGAAGAATTTGCATTAAAAATCTTGAGAGCATCGAAAGTGAGAAAGAGGCCAGCCAGGCTAAGCTGAATAATAAACAGTACATTGATGAATTGGCCTTGTTATGGGATATCGATAGAGGCAGCAGCTCCGGGAATGATGATGAGGTACTTGAAGGCCTCAAACCACATTCCAATCTTCGAAGGCTGGAAATCAAAAACTATGGTGGTGTCCGTTTTCCAAGTTGGCTGGAGCCACAATCGCTCAAATATTTGAAAGCTATTTGCCTAGAAAATATCCAAAGCTGCATGCAACTTCCATCTCTGGGGCAACTACCATTCCTCGAGATTCTGCGCATCAAAAATATGCATGCGGTGAAGCAAGTTGGTCATGAATTCTATGGCTCTCCAGAGGTCAAAGGATTCCTGTTGCTGGAAAAGCTGGAGATTTCAGACATGCCGGAATGGGAAGAATGGGTCAGCGCAGATGGTATCCAAGTATTTCCTCGACTGCTTAAGTTCGATATCCAGAACTGTCCCAAGCTAAGGGGTTTAGCCTGCCTCCCTCCCTCCCTCAGAGAATTGTCCCTAGAGAATGTGGGAATAAATATGCTCCCAGAATCGTGGGACGGAGACCATAGTTTTACTGATAAGAGCAGTATGACACAGCGCAGCAGAAGCAGCAGCAGGACCTCTTCAATTTCTCACATGCGTATCTGCCAGTGTCCAAACCTGGTAAATCTGGAACAATGGCTGTTGTCGCACCACCTGCCGGCTATCAGGGTCTTGAGTATTATTGACTGTCAAAAGGTTGTGCGGTTGCCAATGAAAAGGTTTAAAGACTTTCGCTCCCTAGAGGATTTGACAATCATGGACTGCCCCTTGCTCTCGTCCCCAGTGCAGCTGATCCTTCCCTCTTCTCTCCGAGGTCTTGCATTGGATTCATGTGGTCATCTGGATGAGTCACTACCCGGCTGCCTGCACAACCTCACCTCTCTCACCTGGTTGAAGTTAAACCGCTGCCCACACGTAACATCTCTTCCAGGAGAATTGCTCGGTCACATGATTGCTCTCAGAGTTTTGATTATTCGGGACTGCGGAGAACTGCGGTCACTAGGGGACTTGCGAGCTCTCAGATCTCTTGGATACTTGAATATAAGAAGATGTCCTCGGCTCACGGTATTGGCAAATGAGGAGGAGCAGGGCGAGGGTTCGGCACGTCTTCTCTTCCTGCGCATCGACGACACTGCCCTGGTCAAAGTGTTGTTCTCCACAATCACCCCGCCCTCCCTTGAAATGCTCGAAATCATTGACTCAACTGAACTCATATTGTTCGCTGGAGAGGAGCAATTGTGGTTGCAAGGACTCAAATCTCTCAGACACCTATGTCTTGTAAATTGCAACAATCTTCAGTCCCTGCCAACAGAGTTGCATAGCCTTTCCAACCTCGAATATTTGGAGATAGCAAATTGCCCTGAGATCCGCTCGCTTCCAGAGAAGGGCCTGCCTTCATCCCTAGAAGCTTTAGATTTCGATAATTGTCATCCGGTGTTGACAGAGCAATTGCAAAGGCACAGGAAAATGATGAAAAAGTCGCATAAGTCTCTCGTAACATGTGCCCGCAATATATCTTGGTGCAAACTGATGGCCGTTACTCTTTTCTACTCAGCCAGCGGTAGAAAATGGATTGATTCTTAAAAAGCGAAAAATGGATTGTTTGTATTTACGATGAACTGCAGTGCTTGGAAATGTATGTAGACTGATGATTTACAGCCGAAGTGAGTGAGAATGTACCATCTCTGCAAGCACGCATTTTTATTGTTGCAAAGCGAGTCTTTTTTGAGACAGACTTATCTTGAACTGCATCTATCATATGGTTTATATTAATAAACATAATGTCCATGGTAGGCTTCGCCCTCCTTTCTCCCAAAAACAACAACAATAGTTCGAGTAGGCCCTGATTTAGCCTCTTGGTGGACATACCTCCAAGCGGGTTCAATATTGCTTTCCTCAACTAAATTGGGGTCAGGCTATTGAGGAGGACTGCCTCTATTTCATAAGCCAAAAATGCATACCGTCCTCATTTGCACACTATCATAGACAAACAAAAGGTGCAAGAAGAAGAAAACGAAAGGAACGCCACCAGAACTTTTAGTGCTTAACATATACTGTTTGGTCAAATGCAACATTTGCATCAGCAACATATCCAGGCTACAAGTTTGTGATCAAACCTCATAGGCAATGATGCCGCAAAAGGGATAGTCACTGGGAACAGTTTAGGTTGGATCGAACAACTAAATTGGGAGATTTTTTTCGGCATCTCGCATGTAAATATTGGTGGAAGGTTGCAAGGTTCTCTATCAAAAAGTACATAAAAAAACAATATTGGGAAATCAGATATAGATTTTGTTTGAACATATAAGCCTCGACTGCCCATAATTCTCCTATAAATATCTCTTTTGAAAAAAAATTATGGTAAAGTATGGAAAAATTTGCATGATTTTATTCTCGGAAGATTGACACTTTTCAAAGTGTTCTTTCATTTACATCCTGTGTACATAGTTTAGCACACATTTACACCTCCACATAAATAGCCACACTGGATCTGCACATGATCTCTCCTGTGGGCCCCATTATTTCAGTGGTCATGGATTTGATGTTGCTCATATTTCCTCCTGGCAGGTCTATCCATACCCGTCAAAGCCTTGCGCTCTTTTCACCAAAAAAAAAAAAAAAAAAAAAAAAAGGGAACTTGCTTAGCGGTCCATTTATTGGCCAGTCCTTAACATTAAATCGCTGTTGATCGGTTGTTTAACAATCGGTTCAGATATATTTTAACATTACAATATGGGACGAAAATGCCCCCACCTCTTCCATTCCCACCGAAAAAGGGGCAGAAAAAGGCAGCCACCGGTCACGGCCCGCCTCCTCCCGAAACCCCTCACACGCCTGCTGCCGGCCACGACCCGCCCCCTCCGCACCCGCTACCCCTTCCGCACCGCCGGAAATGCCCCCGCCCCCACGGTGGGGAGGTGCCGAAGAAAAGGAACCGCTGACCAGCCGCTGGCTGCAACAAGCCCCCCCGGTGGCCCCCTCCTGTGGCTACCACTGTTCGGCCCCCTTCCGTCGCCGCCGGCCTCGCGGGAGGAGAAGGAAGAAGAAAGAAGGAGAAGGGAAGAAGAGAAGAAAAAAGGAAAAAAAAAAAGAAAAAGAAAGAAAAAGAAGAAAAGAAAAGAAAATAAAAATAAAGTTAAATCATCTTTGAACATAGTTAAATAAGTTTGGAACACATTTAATCTAGCATGGCATACAGAATAAGTTTGGAACACAGTTAAATAAGTTTGGAACGCACTTATTCTAGCCTGGCACACAATTAAATAAGCTTGGAATACAGTTAAATCATCCTGGAACACACTTAATCTAGCCTGGCATACAGTTAAATAAGCTTGTAACATAGCTAAATAAATTTGGAACACACTTATTCTAGCCTGGCACACAGTTAAATAAGCTTGGAACACAGTTAAATAAGTTTGGAACATATTTATTCTAGCCTGGCACACAGTTAAATAAGCTTGGAACATAGTTAAATCATCCTGGAACACACTTATTCTAGCCTTACACATAGTTAAATAAGTTTGGAACACACTTAATCTAGCCTGGCACACAGTTAAATAAGTTTGGAACACACTTATTTAACTGTGTGCCAGGGTCGCTTAAGGGGTCGACTCCTGCAATTTTGAGGTCGACTCGAATCTGCGTAAGGTCAACACTTTGGCTTGACTGATTTCGGTTGTTCTCTATCTTTGCTATGTACCACTTAAGGAGTCGACTCGCCTAGCACTGGGGTCAACTCGAACTGTCCAGAGGTCGACTCGAATCTGCGTGAAGTCGACACTTAGGCTTGGCTGATTCGGCTGCTCTCTGTCTTTGCTCTGTGCCACTTAAGGGGTCGACTCGCCTGGCACTGGGGTCGACTCGAACTGTCCAAAGGTCGACTCGAATCTGCGTGAGGTCAGCACTTAGGCTTGGCTGATTTCGGCTGCTCTCTGTCTTTGCTCTGTGCCACTTAAGAGGTCGACTCGCCTGGCACTGGGGTCGACTCAAACTGTCCAGAGGTCGACTCGAATCTGCGTGAGGTCAACACTTAGGCTTGGCTGATTTCAGATGCTCTTTGTCTTTTCTCTGTGCCACTTAAGGAGTCGACTCCCCTGGCACTAGGGTTGACTCGAACTATCCAGAGATCGAATCGAATCTGCGTGATGTCGACACTTAGGCTTGGCTGATTTCAGCTGCTCTCTGTCTTTGCTCTGTGCCACTTAAGGGGTCGACTCGCTTGGCACTAGGGTCGACTCGAACTATCTAGAGGTCGACTTGTAGAACAAATGTCCTAAGAACACTTAACTGTGTGTACAGTTCTATTAACTGTGTTCGTATGCAAAATAACTGTGTTTGCAGACAAAAAGACTGTGTGCAGAGTATACCTTACTATGTGCAGACTTGAACTAACTGTGTGCCGAGATGATTTAAATGTGTTCCGAGATAATCTCTATCTATGCCAAGCTAGATTAAGTGTGTTCCAAGCTTATTTAACTGTGTGCCGAGATGATTTAACTGCATGCCAAAATAGAATAAGTGTGTTCCAAACTTATTTAACTGTGTGCTAGGCTAGATTAAGTGTGTTCCAGGATGATTTAACTGTGTTCCAAGCTTATTTAACTATGTTCCAGGCTAGAATAAATGTGTTCCAAGCTTATTTAACTGTGTTACAAGCTTATTTAACTATGTGCTAGGCTAGAATAAGTGTGTTCCAAACTTATTTAACCGTGTTCCAAGCTTATTTAACTGTGTGCCAGGCTAGATTAAGTGTGTTCCAAACTTATTTAACTGTGTTCCAAGCTTATTTAACTATGTACTAGGCTAAATTAAGTGTGTTCGAAACTTATTTAACTATGTTCCAAGTTTATTTAACCGTGTGTCAGGCTAGATTAAGTGTGTTCCAAACTTATTTAACTGTGTTCCAAGCTTATTTAACTGTGTGCCAGGGTAGATTAAGTGTGTTCCAAGCTTATTTAACTGTGTGCCAGGGTAGATTAAGTGTGTTCCAAACTTATTTAACTGTGTTCCAAGCTTATTTAACTTTATTTTTATTTTTTTTATTTTTTTCTTTTTTTTTCTCTTCTTCCCTTCTTCTTTCTTCTTTCTTCTCCTCCCACGAGCCGGCGGCGCCGGAAGGGGGTAGGGCCGTGGCGGCTGCAAGAAGGGGCCAGGCCGCCGCCAGCGGCTGCCGCGGCTAGCCAGCGGAGAACTCCTCTCCTCCCGCGAGGCCGACTACGCCGGAAATGGGGGTCGGGCCACGGCGGGCGCTGGAGAAGTGCGAGTCGTGGTTGGCGACAGCCGCAGGACACGGGAGAGCGCCCTTCTTCCTCTTCTTCAGCACCTCCCCACAGTGGGGGCGGGGGCGGAGGCATTCCTGGTGGCGCGGCCGCAGGAGGGGGGCTTGGGAGGGGGTGGGCCGGGGCCGGCATCGTTCGTGGGAGGGGGCAGGCCATGGTTGGTGACGGCGGCCACGGCTGGCCCTTTTCTTCTTCTTCTTCTAGGGGATGGGAGATCAGGAGAGGAGGAGCATTTTTGGTATCTTATTTTAAATTGAAAGGGGTTCAGGGACCGAAAATTATAGTCTGGAAAGTCTATGGACCGGATGTTTTAAATTTAATCAACAAGGACTTTTTGTTATAGATGAGTCTTTGGAAGGATGAGAAAGTAATTTTCCGAAAGAAAAAAAAGCTGTTGCCCAAGGTGACAAGCCAAGAGGGGGGGGTGAATTAGTTTCTCTTAATTTTTACTATCTTACTTATGTCAATTGATGAGTTAGTGAAATATAACAAAGCACAATACAAACAAACAAGAAGTATAGTGGTTCGGTGCTCTCCCAAGCACTTACGTCCACTCCCCAAGCGACCTCTTGGGAATTCACTATAATCCCGCGGATTACAGTTGGATTGTTTTTCGAGCTCACAATCCAAAAATCTTTACACTTAGGTTTTCCGGGATCACCAAAAACCTATGTTGGTTTTACGGGCTCACCAACGAACCTATGTTGGTTTTACGGGCTCTCCAACGAACCTTTACAATTGGTTTTACGGGTTCACCAATAAACCTACTCCGTTGGTTTTGCGGGCTCACCAACAAACCTTTACAAGGTGATTAATAAAAGAAGGAAGAAAGTTTAAGCTCCTAGATGAGCAAATATAACAATTATAATCTACAAAGAAGAGTTTAGAGAATAGTTATCGCTTGATGAGACTTCTCTCTTCTTTGTCAAGAATGTTTCACTCTTCAAGGGTGGATGGAGCTCTTAATGTCTTTTGGAATCTGCTCAACCACTTTCTTTTCACTCTTGAATGAAGCACTTGGATGAAGAAGATTAGGGCACTTGTCTTTCTTGTGTAATCTTTGATATTTTGCAAAAGGATGTTTTCTCTGATGAATAGTGTCACTTTAAATAGTTTTCTTCATCCATTGGACAAGCCCCAATGGTTAGAATTCAAAAACTAGCCGTTACTCACTGTTGGAAGGTCAAAAAGTACTTCTGCAGAACTAGCCGTTATGCTTCTACCCGTGCTTGGGTCGACTCAACTTTTACTGGGGTCGACCCAACTTTCACTTGGGTCGACTCAACCTTTGCTAGGGTCGACCCTCTCAGAACCACAGAACCTTGCATTTCAGCCTTCCTTCACTTGGGCCGACTCAACATCTTTTTGGGTCGACACAAGGTTCAGTTGGGTCGACTCAACTTCCACTTGGGTCGACCCTCTCAGGGTTTCCAGAGAACCTATTTTTGAATGTCATTGCCTTTGGGTCGACTCATGTTAACTTAGGGTCGACTCAAGTTTGGGTCGACTCAAGTTTCATTTGGGTCGACCCTCTCAGTGTTTCCAGAGAACTGTTTTCTTGAGGCTTGAGAGGCTTGAGGTTTGGGTCGACTCATTCTTTGCTTGGGTCGACCCAACTACTGTTCATCCGTGCCATTTTTGCAGAAGTGTGCCAGATGCTTTCTTGATGTGCCGGGGTCGACTCAATCAACCTTGAGGTCGACTCAATCCACACTTTGCTGCAACTTAAGGTTAGATTCATCTATATAAACAATGAAATGCATCTTTATCTTATTATACTAATGTACTGAGAGTAACAGACTTATAAATGATGTATCGAACTAACTTGTAACATACTCTTGATTATTGTATTAATCATCAAAATACCACTATCATCCTCAATCTCCCCCTTTTTGATGATTACAAAATATAGAGTATGAGCCTATTGATACTTATCTTAAAATTAGTTTTAAAAGGGCTCAAGTTGCTGAATTTCAGCTTTTCAAATTTGAGAGTGAAGTCTCCCCCTATTTCATCCAAATGTTTCCAATTTGACCTTTTGAATTACTCCCCCTTTCTTTTATATTTCATTAAAGATGAAACTTCAAAAATTTGAGATAAAGCATGAGTTTCAGATTATGTATCGAGGTGTGAAAGGTATGTGCTAAATTCTGAAATTGTATGTGCCAAATTCTGAAATTCGATTTAAATTTTAGACTTTAACATTTTCATTGTTACAAATTGCTCCCCCTTAAATGTATATGCTTTCCTATTAATTTTCAACTTGTTTGTCAACTTATTTCTCTTTCCTTGCTTAACTTATTTCTCTTTTCTTGCTCAACTTATTTCTCTTTCCTTGCTTCTCCCCCTTTTTGTTATCATCAAATAGGTGCATGGGAATAGACACAATAATTAACAAACATTTTAGTTTCATTGATCAAAATGGAACATTGTAGTACAATAATGCCAAAACAAAACAAATACAATGTTCCTCAATCAAAGTTCAAAGTACATGATCAACATAAAATACATATGAGAACTAGATACATATCCTAGGCTCTAATCAGAATGCTAATATCAGCCTAGGGGGTATCTAATGGCTGTGATCTAGTCCTCATCCTTCTAGCATAAGTGGCGAGGGGAGGTCGAGCCTGATGGGACTGAGTCTGGCATGGAGCTCGGTGAGCTGGATGACTCTGTGCCGAAATCTCTGACTCAGCTGCCTGTGGCACAGATGGTCCATGAACCTCTCTCTCTCTCCGTAGAGCTCCTATCTGCTCTCTAAGATCACTGATCTCAGCAGTCATAATATCCAGTCTGCTCGTCAGTCCATCAGTGATAGTCCTCGCCTGAGCTGACATAAGCTCAGTCATCCTACTCCAAAACTCATCTATGTCTCCCACAGGAACAGATGACGAAGGTCCAGCATCTGAAGGTGCTGTAGGATGATCCGTAGGCTCCTCATCCTCAGGGATAGGGTCTCCAATCTCTGGTGCATCACCCTGAATCCCCGCTCCAGTACGTACCTACTGCCCGTTCACTTTCTCATAACCCATGCGAATAAGGGATCGTGCAGTGTATGTGTCAGTGAAAAGTAGATGCCTGGAGATCTCTCCCTCTACAGATATATCATGCTGTTGGAAGATCAGGGTGAGTATCATATCATAAGGCAGGGAGACTCTGGAGTTGCATATAACCTTTCTCATCTGTCTCAATATCATAGCCGGGAGATTCAGGGGAATGCCCTGAATAATGTGCTCCATAACAACCAGATCTCGCTCAGAAATGAGATCAAATCTCCCGCTCTTTGAAAATAAAATCCGACCTATGAAGTTGTGCAACAACCTCATTTCAGCTGAAAGAGAGCTTGCTATTACATTTTCAGAATAATCGAAGTCTTCATTCTCAAGAATCAACTGCAAGGCTCTCAGTTTGTTTTCGGACTTTTTTGGAGTTGCTCCTTCGCAGGGGAGATGAAGCAACTCACTCAAACTCTCTTCGGAAACTCTAACCCTAACTCCTCGAACTTCAGATATAAGCCCTCCCATTCCAGTTTTGAGGAAGGCATAGAACTCATGGACTAATCCTGGGTAGATCACCACATCTAGGGAGCAAAGATACTCCCATCCTTGCCTTCGGATCCATTCCCCCAAACGGAACCCTTCTTGATCCAAAAACTCGGAGTGGATCCTTCCCCCCGTGGTAACCGGTCTTCCTGCAAATTTTGCAAGTTGGACTGAAGGGGAGGGAGGAGGAGGAGGTTCTACACGTGTCTCACCTTGTGGAGACACTGTAGACGGCTCTGTAGCAGCCCTATCCGCACGCGTGATCCGTGAAACTCTCCCGGATCGCTTGGCTACGGCTCTCTTGGGTCCCATTTCTTCAAGATCTTGATGTAATCTACTGTTTGGAGATGATTGAGGAAGATTTGAGAGTGGAGAATAGGGTTTTCGGAAGAGGACAAAGTGAAAACAGTGCCCTAGATGGCTCACGGGTCCCCCTTTTAATAGTGGGGTCCCGTCGTTGGGTCGACCCTAGATTTTTCTTGGGTCGACTCAACGTTGGGTCGACCCTATTCTGGGTTGGGTCGACCCAAGTTCAAAAATTTTTCTTTCTCTCCCTTTTTTCCTTTTAAAATTTTTTTCTTTCTTCCAATCCTTACAAATTCTTACTGGGACAATGATACATGAGTAAGGAATCTATAGATGACAAGTTTGACTAATGTTTCATGGGTTTTTAGAAATGGGAGGAGTGTATCATGAGACTGCTTGCTCCCTTTTATATCTCCTCAATAAAAAGGATCACATATGCCTAATTCCCTCCTAAGCGTGCAAAATCTATCTTCACTCAAAGGTTTTGTGAATATGTCAGCTAATTGTTTCTCAGTACATACATGCTCAATACATATGTTTCCATTTTGCACATGATCTCTAATAAAATGATATCGTATTTCAATGTGTTTGGCTTTAGAGTGCTGAACCGGATTTTTAGTAAGGTTGATGGCACTAGTATTATCACACTTTATAGGAATGTTATCTAGTTTAACTCCATAGTCCTCTAGTTGTTGCTTAAGCCACAGTACTTGAGCACAACAACTGTCGGCAGCTATATATTCAGCTTCAGCCGTCGACAATACTACTGAATTCTGCTTTTTGCTAAACCATGATACTAAGTTATTTTCTAAAAATTGACATGTTCCACTAGTGCTCTTCCTATCTAATTTGCATCCAGCAAAATCAGCATCTGAGTAGGCAAGCAAATCTAGACAGGAGTCTCTTGAGTACCATAATCCTATGTTTGTAGTTCCTCTTAAATATCTAAGGATTCTTTTAACAGCACTTAAATGTGACTCCTTAGGATCTGATTGGTATCTAGCACATATTCTTACACTAAACACGATGTCTGGTCTACTAGCAGTAAGGTAGAGCAAGGATCCAATTAATCCTCTATAAAGCTTAATATCAGTACTCTTTCCTTTCTCATCTTTGTCTAGCTTACTAGTAGGATTCATTGGAGTGCCTACTCCCTTGTGATTTTCATTCCGAAACTTCTTTAATATTTCCTTTGTATACTTAGTTTGATGAATGAAGATACCTTCTTTAGTTTGTTTGATTTGTAATCCGAGAAACAAACTTAGTTCTCCCATCAAACTCATCTCGAATTCTCCGTGCATTAAATTAGCAAACTCTTTGCAAAGATTATCATTTGTGGCATCAAAGATTATGTCATCTACATATATTTGTACCACTAGCAGATTTTCGTCTTTTCTTTTGAGAAAAAGTGTTTTATCTACATTTTCTCTACTGAAGTCATTATTTAGTAGAAATTTGCTTAATCGATCATACCAAGCCCTAGGTGCTTGCTTCAATCCATATAATGCCTTATGTAGTCTAAACACATGATTTGGCAATTCATAATTCTCAAAACCAGGAGGTTGCTCTACATATACTTCTTCCTCTATAAAACCGTTTAAGAATGCACTTTTTACATCCATTTGATACAATTTGAAATCCATGAAACATGCAAAAGCTAGAAGTAATCTAATAGCCTCTAATCTAGCTACGGGAGCAAATATTTCATCAAAATCTATCCCTTCTTCTTGATTGTATCCCTTAGCTACAAGTCTAGCTTTATTTCTTATAACTACCCCATTTTCATCTAATTTATTTCTAAAGATCCATTTTGTTCCAATTTCAGAGTTATGCTTTGGTCTCTCAGTTAATGTCCATACATTACTTCTTTTAAATTGATTTAATTCTTCTTGCATAGCATTTATCCAATTGGTATCTTTTTCAGCTTCTTCATAAGTCTTAGGTTCTAACTGTGAAACAAAAGCAAGATAATCATTTAAATTTCTAAGAGAGGATCGAGTTCTTACCTCTTGAGATGGATCACCAATGATTAAGTCTTTAGGGTGTCCATATGCATACCTCCATTCCTTTGGCAAGTCTTGAGGTTGTGGTGGCACGCGATCATTTTTCTTATCTTGAATTGGCACGTCATCAAGATTTAATTTTTTAAAGTTAATAATTCCTGCATCATCATCAAAAATATTTTCTTTCCTAGCAAACTCACTATCAGACTCATCAAATATGATATTAACTGACTCTTCGACTACAAGAGTTCTTTTATTGAACACTCTGTATGCCCTGCTAGATGTGGAGTATCCTAAGAAGATACCTTCATCTGACTTGGCATCAAATTTACTTAGATCCTCCTTGCCATTGTTTAAAATGAAACATCTACATCCAAATACTCTAAGATATTTAGCGGTTGGTTTCTTATTCTTCCAAAGTTCATAAGGAGTTTTCTTGGTTATAGGTCGTATTAAAATCCGATTTAGAAGCAGTGCTTATAGCTTCAGCCCAAAAGTACTTTGGAAGATTTGACTCGCACAACATCGTGCGTGCCATTTCTGCCAAGGTCCTATTTTTCCTTTCAACAACCCCATTTTGTTGAGGCGTTCTAGGTGCTGAAAATTGATGTGAGATACCGTTTTCATTACAAAATTCTTCAAAGTGTTGATTTTCAAATTCAGTTCCATGATCACTTCGAATTGCTATTAAGGTGAGCTTCTTTTTATTTATGATATAATTATAATATTTCAAGAATGCTGAAAATGCTTCATTCTTATGTGCCAAAAATGAAACCCATGTATATCTTGAAAAATCGTCTACTATAACTAGTCCATACTTCTTCCCTCCTAGACTCGCAGTTCTAGTGGGTCCAAATAGATCCATATGTATGAGTTCAAAAGGCCTAGTTGTTGATACTATATTCTTTGATTTGAAGGATGATTTTGTTTGTTTTCCTAATGAGCATGGTCCACAAATTTTGTCCTTTTCAAAGATCAATTTTGGCACATCTTTTATTAATTCCTTCTTGACTAGTTTTGATATTAATTCCATACTAGCATGTCCTAGTCTGCGATGCCAAAGCCAACTTGTTTCATTTTTCTTTTCTTCATTAGTAATTAAACATAATCCATTTTTTTTGCCTAATTCATGAAGATCTATCATGTAAATATTTCTTTGCCTTTGTCCTATAAGTACAATGCTATTATCTTTAGGATTTGTGATTATGCATACTGATGCTTCAAATGTGACTTTAAACTCTTTATCACAAAATTGACTTATGCTAAGTAGGTTATGTTTCAAACCATTAACTAATAAGACATTTTCTATGAAGGTAGATGGAGTAATGAAAATTTTACCCTTTCCAATGATATACCCTTTTCCATTGTCTCCATAGGTTACTACTCCACCCTTCTTAGATTCCAAGGTGACAAATTGGTCTACGTCACCGGTCATGTATCTTGAACAGCCGCTATCTAGATACCATCGTTTATCCACTTTATTAGCTGCAAGACACCCCTGCAATCAAGATCAAGAATGAGCTTTAGGTACCCAAACTATGTTGGGTCCTTTAGGGTTAGTACTTGATGTTTCTTTTGGAACCCAAACTTTCTTGAATTTAAGCTTATAATTATTACTCAATTTGTTTTGGCTGGACTTTCTATAGTTACATTCATATGCTTTATGTCCTAATTTATTGCAACAATGACAAGTAATATTTTTGTTTTTAGCTTTTACAAATATGTTCTTTAAGTATTTTTGTTTCCTATTTGTTTTATATCCTAATCCAGCCTTATCATATACAGCTTTTTGACTATCAAGAATCATATTTAATTTGGTTGAGCTAAGAGTAAACTTGTCTACTAAAGATTTATATTTTTTAGCATCTTCTTTTAACTTGACATTTTCAGCAATTAGATTCTTGGTTTCATTTGTGAGTCTCCTACTTAATGTTTCACAGTTATGAGATAGTTTCAGCTTATCTTTGATAAGAGATTGATTTTCTTCTTTTAGAACTTTATTTTTATTGATTAGTTTTTTGTGTTCTTCCATGAGTTCTAAAAATGCATCATGTAATTCATCAATAGTAAAATCACATTCAAGTTCAGAATCTACTTCATCGTCATTGGCCATATGACATATTTGGACCATCTCTTGATGATCTTCCTCTTCCGAACTTGACTCCTCACTTTCACTCCATTCAGCCATGAAGTTCTTCTTTTTAAGTTTTCTTGCCATCCACTTTAATTCCGGGCAATCTATCTTATAATGCCCGGGCTTGTTACACTCATAACAAATAGGTGTTTTCTTTTCCTTTTCTTTGTCCTTACCCTTTTCTTTGCTTGAGCTACCTTTGAAGAAGGGTTTCTTTTTATGAAATCTCTTATTACCTCTCATAAATTTTCTGAATTTTCTTCCAAGCATAGCCATTCCTTCTTCATCAAATTCATCATCATCATCAGATTCTTCCGACTCAGTTTCTTATTTTGGAGTGGTAGACTTTAGGGCAATGGTCTTTCTTCTCTTGACCTCATCTTCTGAATTTTGCCTCATGGTCAACTCATGGGTCATGAGTGATCCTAGAAGTTTCTACAATTGCAGTGTATTGAGATCCTTTGCTTCCTGAATTGCTATTACCTTGGCCTCCCAAACTCTTGGTAGAGACCTGAGAATTTTTCGCACCAATTCAGAGTTAGTATAAGACTTTTCTAAACTCTTTAGCCCATTTATGATTTCAGTAAAATGAGTAAACATATCAGTTATGGACTCAGTGGATTCTATTTTAAACAATTCATACTTATGTACTAATATGTTTATTTTTGACTCCTTAACTTGATTAGTTTCTTCATGTGTGACTTTAAGTTTATCCCAAATTTCTTTTGCAGAGATGCATGTAGATATTCTATTGAATTCACTTACATCTAGTGAACAGTAAAGTACATTAATCGCTTTAGCATTTAATTGTGCTAGTCTTCTATCACTTTCATTCCAATCCATTTCTGGTTTGGGTATGATAGTGCCTTCTATACTAATTGTGGGTGTGTGAGGTCCTCTAGTTATAATATACCACAATTCATAGTCTAGAGCTTGAATGAA
The DNA here is from genome assembly GCF_051530095.1 of Phoenix dactylifera. Classification (NCBI taxonomy): domain Eukaryota; kingdom Viridiplantae; phylum Streptophyta; class Magnoliopsida; order Arecales; family Arecaceae; genus Phoenix; species Phoenix dactylifera. Next base: position 9,409,507 of record NC_143205.1, read on the forward strand.
TATCCTCATCCTAGCTTTTCAGTATGTGTAATTTGTGCCATTAAATAGAGGAGGTCTATTTGTGGATTGCCCCTCACTCATAGAACATCCCACTTGGGTTGTCATGATCTTTGACTCTTGATTGTGAGATCAACAAATACTATAGGAGCACCTTGCTCTGATACCACTTGTTGCCCAAAGTGACAAGCCAAGAGGGGAGGGGTGAATTGGTTTCTCTTAATTTTTACTATTTTACTTATGTCAATTGATGAGTTAGTGAAATATAACAAAGCACAATACAAACACACAAGAAGTATAGTGGTTCGGTGCTCTTCCAAGCACCTACGTCCACTCCCCAAGCGACCCCTTAGGAATTCACTATAATCCTGCGGATTATAGTTGGATTGTTTTCTGGGCTCACAATCCAAAAACCTTTATACTTTGGTTTTTCGGGATCACCAAAAACCTATGTTGGTTTTATGGGCTCACCAACGAACCTATGTTGGTTTTACGGGCTCACCAACGAACCTTTACAATTGGTTTTACGGGTTCACCAATAAACCTACTCCGTTGGTTTTGCGGGCTCACCAACAAACCTTTACAAGGTGATTAATAAAAGAAGGAAGAAAGTTTAAGCTCCTAGATGAGCAAATATAACAATTATAATCTACAAAGAAGAGTTTAGAGAATAGTTATCGCTTGATGAGACTTCTCTCTTCTTTGTCAAGAATGCTTCACTCTTCAAGGGTGGATGGAGCTCTTAATGTCTCTTGGAATCTGCTCAACCACTTTCTTTTCACTCTTGAATGAAGCACTTGGATAAAGAAGATTAGGGCACTTGTCTTTCTTGTGTAATCTTTGATATTTTGCAAAAGGATGTTTTCTCTGATGAATAGTGTCACTTTAAATAGTTTTCTTCATCCATTGGACAAGCCCCAATGGTTAGAATTCAAAAACTAGCTGTTACTCACTGTTGGAAGGTCAAAAAGTACTTCTGCAGAACTAGCCGTTATGCTTCTACTCGTGCTTGGGTTGACTCAACTTTTACTGGGGTTTGGGTCGACTCAACCTTTGCTAGGGTCGACCCTCTCAGAACCACAGAACCTTGCATTTCAGCCTTCCTTCACTTGGGTCGACTTAACATCTTTTTGGGTCGACTCAAGGTTCAGTTGGGTTGACTCAACTTCCACTTGGGTCGACCCTCTCAGGGTTTCCAGAGAACCTATTTTTGAATATCATTGCCTTTGGGTCGACTCATGTTAACTTAGGGTCGACTCAAGTTTGGGTCGACTCAAGTTTCATTTGGGTCGACCCTCTCAGTATTTCCAGAGAACTGTTTTCTTGAGGCTTGAGAGGCTTGAGGTTTGGGTCGACTCATTCTTTGCTTGGGTCGACCCAACTACTGTTCATCCGTGCCATTTTTGCAGAAGTGTGCCAGATGCTTTCTTGATGTGCCGGGGTCGACTCAATCAACCTTGGGGTCGACTCAATCCACACTTTGCTGCAACTTAAGGTTAGATTCATCCATATAAACAATGAAATGCATCTTTATCTTATTATACTAATGTACTGAGAGTAACGGACTTATAAATGATGTATCGAATTAACTTGTAACATACTCTTGATTATTGTATTAATCATCAAAATACCACTATTATCCTCAAAAGCCTTGCGCTCTCCCCCCAATCAGCCCCACCCAAATCAACACCCACGATAAGAATTTTTGCTGTTGGCGGAAGGTCAAAAATCCTGAAAGATGTATTACTTTTTACCTCAATATAAAAAATATAAATTTGTTGTTGTCCCGCTCCGAACCCAGGGGCGACAGACGCTGTATGCCTGCACGGCAGACGATGCATACATACAAAGCTACAGACCCATATCAAAACAATAATAAATCTTATAATTTTATTTAATCAATAATTTATTCAAAGTAATTTTACAAAATTCCAACATACAGTGTGCCAATATGTGCTAATATAAGTCAAATATTCTAAGGCCCCATTTGGGAGAGCTTTTGGAGGGCCAAAAAGTACTTTCTGATCCTCCAAAAGTACTTTTGGATGAAAAAAATATTTGGTGAAAATTTCGGAATGTTGTTTTAGCTTTTCGAGAAAGCTAAAAACAAATTTTTGGGAGAAGCTCTATTTTGGAGCTTTTCGAAAAAGTTGTTTTGAGCTTTATCGGAAAGCTTTTTTTGACTAAAATACCCATAGTAAAATATAACAATTACATACTTTGTCCCTTTATAAACCTAAAAATCTGCTGCAGCCCTAAAAAAAATCCTAGTTGTTGATCAGACTCCCTTCCGTGAAACAAAAGGTATTCTTATTTTCTATTATTGTATTATACTATAAATATAATATTATATTACATTATATCATAATACATTAATATGTTATGTTAAATAATTTAATATTATGTTATATTATGGAAAATTAATGCACGCTAATAATTATAATATTTTGTACCTTTATTATTGTATTATACTATAAATATAATATTATATTATATTATATCATAATACATTAATATGTTATGTTAAATAATTTAATATTATATTAAATTATTATGCTATAGTATATAATATTATATTACTATATTATAATGATATTATATTATATTACAGTAATATTATACTATATTATATATTTATGTATTAATATATGTTATATTTTATTATGCACTGTTGTATAATACTATGCAATATTCTTTATAGTAATTTTGTCATATAAAAGTACTTTCTACGTTTGCTTACCAAATACATGTTAAAGTGCCACAACACTTTAGAAATGTAGTTACCAAACAGCAAATATTTTTTTATAAAAGCTCTACTTCTAATCGCTCTACTTCCAAAAGCTCTGCTGTTAATAGTTTCCCCAAATAGGGCCTAACTAATTTGACTAAAAATGACATCATCTGAAGGTATCTTCAAAAAATCTAACACACTCCCCAGCGCCGTGCGATCATACATTTGGATCTTAAAATAGAGATAACATGATAATAAGCAACACTAGCCCAGTTAGCAACATAATACCCTAGAGTGAGGTCAGAGCATGCCAAATATTCAATTATTTTACAAAATATTGACTAAAAATAAATCAACAATAAACATATTTTTTAAAATTTATTATTATTTTTATTAAAAAAATAAATTGATACTAGAATTCTAACATCAATAGGCTATGGCCATATAATCCAGTGGCATGGGTCGTAAAAGTGCCAAAAACTACTATTATTAACCACAGGTGGTAATAGTGTCCAAATACCACTATTCGAATAACCGGTGGTGCAGTGTCGAAACCAGTTTCTCACAAATTACAAATCAATAGGACCAATGAATAATCCCTACTGGCGAGGCCAGAACAGAGCATAGCCATGCTGAGAATGCATAGATATAAAAATAAATTTCATAACATATAACACAATTTTAAAATGATTATTAACATGTCTGACCCGTTTAACTAAGTACAAAATATAAATATCAAAATTTAATCTACTAATAATTATTTTACTAAATAATTTAGAAAATGCACTTCGAAGCATTAGGTTACTTACCTCTTCTCGCTTTAAATCCGACTTTAGACAAATGGTTCTGGTACACCTATTAAATATCATTAAAATATTATTAATTTTCACATCATTTAAGAATTCAAATATAATCACAACTAGAGAACGACCTCAAAATGAACATGGCCCACAGTGGATGAATAAGTCCCTAAATGAATACGACCCACAACGGATGAACGGACTCAAGGTGAACACGATCCACAATGGATGAATAGGTCTCAAAATGAATGGATTCGACCCACAATGGATAAATAGGGCCAAAATGAATTGATTCGGCCTACAATGGACACAGCCCAATAGGATGAAGAGAGCCCAAACTCAGCTCATAATGGACACGGTCCAATAGGGTGAGCAGGGCCCGAACTTGGCACACGATGGGCATGGCCCTGTAGGGAACGTTCTCCATCTCGTTGAACAAAGAATCAAGGAAGAAGAGGAAGAGAAAGAAGGGAGGGAGGAGAGGTCGGAAGGGGGGGCCAGGCTTGGGTAGCCGGAGGCCGTCGTCCCGTCAACGGCCATTAGTGGTGGCTGGTGAGAAGGAAGGAACCAATAATAATCTCGATTTTTACCCGAAACAGGGGAAGGGGACACATTCAATTTGGCTGGGAATAGAAGAACAGGGGAAAGGAAAGCTCACTAATGAGTCAGAGGTGGTGGATCTCAGCTGAGGGGCTCGATCCGGCGAGCTAGCGGCGGCGGCGTTTTTGACGAAGAGAAGGAATCTCGGAACAGGGGAAGCAGGCTCATGAAGAAGGAAGCTTTGTACCACGCTCAGCCGAGGTAGCACGCCGACCACCAAAGAAGGAGGAGATGGACAGGGTGGAGAGGGAGGATCTCGGGCGGTGCTTTTAGAGGGATGAGGGGGGGTTTTATAGGGCTTCTGAATGGATAAGCCCAAGGGCGGTTGAACAGTCGCAGAGCTGCAGCCCAAGGGTTGGATTTTTCTTTCTTTGGGCCATACGCTGAAGTCAGCAAGGCCTATTGGCTTCAACCCATTTAGAGCCTATTCTCACTCCCAACCGATTTCAACCCATTCAGCCCAGCCGGCTTCAGCCCATTTAGAGCCTATTCTCTCACTCGCAGCCGGCTTCAATCCATTCAGAGCCTATTCTCACAATTCTAGGGTATTTTACCAATTTTTTTCCTTGAAAGACCAAGAAACTTCCTTGGTGAGATATTTTGTTCGCACTGTCTCTACACATACAGATTTTCAGGAATTTTGAATCTGGATATTTTTGGAGAAAAGCATATTATTTTATTCTTCAACACTTCTTAATATGCTTTTCTTGTACATCCAATATTTGCTCACAGTATCTCAAACATTGCTCATGGTAGTGCCTTTTGTACAATTGTTTGCTAGTTGCTCCTCGGTCTTACAGTACTTAAGTTCAACATCTCCTTAAGCTTTTGCTTCTCGAAGAAGGTGATATGTGATTGCAATATGCTTGGTTTTGCTATGGCATACTGGGTTCTTTGCCATTGCAATCATTGAGTTTTTGCTTTCCCATGTCTTCAAGTGTGCGTTTTAATCATATTGCTTGACTTGCTGTCGCTGCTGCTATTCTGCACTATGCTTTGGCTGATGACTGTGCCACTGAATCTTACTTCTTTGATGCCCAAGAAAATATCCTGAACCTAGTGAGAAGGCATAGTCTGAAATGCTCTTCATGTCATCCACTGATCCTACTCAATCACTATTGATGTAACCAATCAGTCTCGAGTCAGTCGTGGACATGTACCATATCCCAAACTCCTTTGTGCCTAGTAAATATCTAAAAATTCTTTTTTTTTTGGTACATCGGCAGCTCACACATAACGAGTGCAGGAATCATCCAAAAAGTCAGAAAACAAAATAGACTACAAGGAAGACGGGACAGAAACCTAGTCCACCTAGATAAAATCACCTAAATGATGAGCCGCATAAGAGGCCACCCAGTCCGCTGCACTGTTGGTCTCTCTGTAAGCATGACAGACCCGATGGAAGATGCATTCGCCTAACAGACAACGAATATCGTGGAGCAGTCGCATTCCCCCATCAGCACTCTCGATCTCCTAGATCCCCTCGATCACCATGGAGGAGCCCCCCTCAATGATGATGCAGTCTGCCCCTAGCACTCATCTAGCGTAGAGTACTCCCACCTATGTTGCTCTCAGCTCGGTACTGTCGACATACTGATCGAAGATACGCTGCCTCTTGCAGCAACTAGTCTGGCCTACTGATCTCTGATGCCAAAGCCGGTGCCACAGCAACCATCCTCCTGAGTACTGCCGTTAAAGTTCACCTTTAGAAAACTGGGGTGTGGGGGCTCCCAGGAGACGAGGACACACCTGGACGCTACATGAGCAAAATGAGAGCCCCAGATTTTCTCGCCAACCCAAGGGATGCTGATGCAGTAATATCAAGGACCTATATCGCATGAAGTAGGGCCCTGTCTACTAAAACTCTCAGCTGCTCGACTTTGTCCTCGAAGACTCGAGCATTCCTATCTAGCCAGCAGTGATAAGCCAGATAAGCTGCCCTAATCCCCAATGACAGGAGGCCCGATCTCCAGGAAGACTCAGCCATGAGGGTCAGAAAATTCTCCGTCGACGACCATCTCCAGCACAGACCAGAGCAAGCCGAGGCACACTCCCATAACGAGGCCTCCCTCTGACAACCAAAAGGATATGAAAAATGGTCTCCTCCATCTCCTAGCAGGCCCAACATCCCGGGGTGGTGCACACCCCCGTTAGGCCAGGACTCTCCTAGTAGGCAGACATCCCCAGGCGACCTTCCAAACAAATAAGGCCAATCTGTTAGAAGTATGCCCTAGAAGCCAATTTAGCTGACGCATTATTTTGTTCTGAAACATAAATTTGTACTTGACCTAATAATGAATTTATTAGGATGGGCATTCTTTTCATTCATGTTCTTATGTGTCCATGAATCTTCCAAGAAATTAATAAGATGATGACGCATATTCTCAAGAGTTGAGAATTTGAGGCATATGTCATTTGTGATTAATTCCTGAATTGCTCCAGATCAATGAATCCATCACGAGGGACAGTGATCGCTCCGCTGAGATTAGTGCACAATCACTTAGTCAGATGGATGAGTCTTGAGTCCACAGTGTGGAGACACTGGAGTGATTGTGCAAGTGCTTGTTAAAGAACAAGGGTACTGAGCATGACCAAAGCAAGTAGTCACTTGGATATCTATCCACTCGTTAGTGACTTACTTGATGTTGCAGTTGTATGACTAGTCCTTTGACCTGCGATGCCTCGGCTATTCACAGTGAGGTTGCTGTAGTTTGACGAGCACATAACATGGGCCCTATCCATTTGGATACTTGTGGTGCAGATTGGCTGCAGTAGATTCATTACAGGAGTAGGGGTGCATCTAGATAGAATCTATCGATCTTGATAGATTAGGAGAGATTCTATGTAATTTGTGAGACTGAGTTCGTAAATCCTTGGCCAAGGTAGTTTTTGGAAAAAGAGTTTTCCAATCTCGAACTGGAGTCGAATAAATTTTACATATGACAGATGATGGGGTTTGACGAGTTATCCATGACCTCCATCCTGTCGGAATCCACAATAGAGGAACTGTATCATATGCTAACTGCACCTAGAGGTTAATCATTCTATTCTGCTAGGTTGCCACTACATGCTGCTAGGTGTCACTGGTGGATAGTGAGACTCAAAGGTATTCACTTGGTGATCAGTGAACCCGAATGAGAAGAATTGAAATTGTTCCAACCCGTTGAAAGGAGTTTCAATGATATTGTGATAGGGATCCCAATATATCTCACTACCAGACAGAATAGAACCTATGGGGTCACACACAATAGAGGATCTGATTGATCTAATGGTTGGAATGTGATTTGGAACCACAATAGTTTGTAAATTTCAATTTGATTAATAATTAGTTTAACCCACTAAGAGTTAGTGAGTTGAAAAAGGAATTAATTACAATTGGATTGCAATTTGATTGAATCAATTGGATTTAATTAATTGGGCTCAATCTTACATGATAAGGTTCAAGAGTCCTACTTGGAGTAGGACACCTAGAGTTCTAATTAGATTAGGACATCAAATTATTAGAGTCCTACTTGGGGTAGGATTCCTAAAGTCATAATTGGATTAGGACAAAATTATATGAGTCCTAATTGGATTAGGACTCCTAGAGTCCAAATTAATTATTAGTCTAATAGATGAAGATGACTCCTAATTAGATTAGGATTGAAGAGTTCAATTGAGTCATGATCCAATTGGGTCCTAATTAGATTAGGACTAATATGGATAAGGATTGGATTCACCTAATCCTCCTTAGAGGAGGATTTCAGCATCCAATCAAAGAAGGCCCCACGCCCCACTTGATTTGACCAAGTGGGGCGTGCTCCCGGGATCCACGTCCCGGATGGCCGGGACATGCGTCCCGGGTGTCCGGGATGCGAGACCCGGTTGGGCGTGGCTCCTCCTAGTTTGAGGAAGAGCCACGCCTAGGGCAAGGTTATAAAAGGGGGGGCAGCCCTAGACTTGAACCATGGGTTCTTTTCTTGATGCTTAGCGGCCGCCTTTCCTCTCCTCTTCTTCTTCCATCTGCAAGGCATAAAGAGGGGCAGCAAGCATGAAGTCTTCTTCCTCCTCTTGGTCAGCTACATGGAAGAAAATAAAGAGAGGAAGGTGTTCCTCTCTTCCCTCCTTCTTCATCCATGGTAAAGGAAAGCCAAGAAAGTGTTTCTTCCTTCTCCTTCTTCCTCCTCTTGGAAGCAGTCAAGAGTTGATTGCTTAGAGGAGTTCCAACCATCAAAAGGGATCTCTGCAAGGGAGCTAGCACCCCAGCGAGATCGTAACCTCGATCAATCCAGATCTTCGTGTAGATACCCGTAGAGGCCGGACACTTGTACGGCTTCAAGCGAACCTGATTTTCACGATCATCAAATAGCGGTGAAGATCTACCCGCTCAAAGATAAAGATTTGATCTTTATAATTTTTAATTGTAGATCTGAAAATTAATCAGGTAATTAATTTTAATCCTTTTCTTCAGATTTCATGATCTTTTGAGTTAGAGAACTCAGATTTTTTTTGAAATCTACGTTCCTCGGGACGTTCATAAGATGAATGACCCCGCGCGCGTCTTTCCGCTGCGATCGTCGTAACACGTGCGGAGGTAACCCGACACACTCGAGGATGGATACGCAATCGCCAGATCCACCCCACCTCCATCTACCTAGCCGCAGGCCTAGCTCCTCACCAACCCAAGAAGGTCCCATGTCTACACCTCTGCCCTACCCATCCGGCTCCATGCCTGCCTGTCCTCCGCCTCAGCCACCGCAATTGGCACCGCTAACATCCGCTCAACTAGTTGCCTGCCAATGAACCGTCAGACGAGGTCCCAATCCCGCCCTCCTGGAGCTAATAGATCGCGAACCCTGTGTCCCTCCAATCCCCTGGGGTTGCAAAAGGTGGGCCACCTACATAGTAGAATATCAGCCAGCCGACAATCCCCCAAAACATCCATAGCTAGGCCATCACCAATCTCCCATCAGATCTCTGAAAGCACCGGGAGGGCACGGGTGCATATCTCTCGCCACAGAAAGGAGCTACGCTGACCCACACGAAAGACATGCAGGTTTGTTGGGTCCCCATACTTGGCCCTCATCATAGAGCCCCATACTTTAGCTACTAGCCTTGCCTTGTGTTTCTGGACTTTACCACTATGATTGAGCTTTGTCTTATAGAACCATTTGACTCTAACGTTTTTTTTATCTATAAGAGTCAGGCCAACTGGACCTGATCTGGACCAAAGTCAGCAGGCTCAGCTGGCTTTTATTCCCGATACTCACAAAGAAAAGGGGAAGTGACTTGGACAAAAAGGGAAGTGACTTGGACAAAAAGAGAAGTGACTTGGACAAAAAGAAACGAAGTGACTTAGACAAATAAAATTAGAATAGGAGATCGCGATCCCCTGTCTGAGCGACTCGAACGGCCACCGTTGAGGTACGGTTGGGAGTGAAACCCCAAGGTTGATAATAATGGTCGGCAGCCGTTAGAGGCCGTTGCAACCAACGAACAGCCGGCCAGTGCCATCGTTAGTCTTGGGCTTATCCCCTCTCTTTTGGGGTTATAAAAACCCCGATTCCATTCCACCCACTATTTTTCTCCTTCCTCCTCCTCCTTCAGTGGCCGGTGTGCCACTTCAGTCGATTGTCGCCACCCAAAATCCCTTGTGGATTCTCGTTGCCTGTCTTCCCTATTCTGAGAAACATCCCTCATCTTCTCTTCGGGATCCACCAAAAATCGCCACCGCCGATCTTGAGTCACCATCCGCAACCCTTGCCGGTGAGTCCCCATCCACCGTTGAAGCTCCCTTGGGTTTTAGGGGCTACCACCAAGGCAGCTAGGGGTGCTGCCCCTGTTCCTTACTTTCTCTTTTTCGCCGAGCACGGCTGTCGCCAATTACTCTCCACTGTCGTCACCACCTCTGTCTACCACCCATCGGATCTCGATCATGACAGCCACCATGAACCACCCTCTCTTCCTTCCCCTAATTACCAAGAAAAGAAGAAAGAAGAAGAAAGAAAGCAAAGAGGAGGAGGAAGAAGAAGAAGAGGAGAGAGAGAAAACTCATCCCTCTCTTCCTCTCTCTCTTGTTTCTTCTCTTTTCTCTCTCTAATATCCCTATTTCTCTCTCTAAAAGACCAGAACCCAGTAAGAGAGGTCCTAGCATTGGTTCAACCTTTCTCTCTCTACTTGATTTGTAGATCCTAGACCGCTTTACCCAATTAGGACTTGAAGCCTACTCAAGCCTATTTCAGATTGCTTAGAGTTTTTTAAGTTATATTTAGATTTTTAAATAGTGAATAGCAAGTAATTTATTCTTCTTAAATGATATTTGATAGGTGTTGCGGATTTGCCAAACTGAACCTAATGATCTTTAGGCAAACAGAGCTTAGTGACTCTAGCATAAACGTTATTAATTTTAAATTACTAATCAATTTTATAGTGACATGCAATTCTTTTTATAATCATAATTCATACGTAAATTGTTTACAATAAAGTATTCAATAAGAATGCTATTTGGCCAAGAACTTAGATCTTTTCCAATCATATACTTGATCCTAAGTTTTTTAAGAAAATACAGGATTTCAAATATAATTTATAATTTCATACTAAAAATTGACCAACAATTTGGGACCTCTCTTACTTGTTCCAGTCTTTCAGAGAGAGAGAGAGATTACAGAGTGAAGAGAGAAAGAGAGAGAGTGGGATGAGAGAGAGAGGGGGATGAGTTTTTTTTCTCTCTCTCTCCTCCTCCTCTTTCCTTTCTTTCTTCTTTTCTTGGTAATCGGGGAAAGATGAGAGGGTGGTTCATGGTGGCTTCCGCGGTCGAGATCCGGCAGGAGGTAGGCGGAGGCAGTGGCGGCTAGCAAGCGGCAACGGACGTGCTCGGCCAAAAAGGAGGAAGTAAGGAAGAGGGGCAGAGCTAGCTGCCTTAGTGGTAGCCCCCACGGACCAAAGAAGCTTCGACGGAAGATGGAGACTCACCGGCGAGGGACGCGGATGAAGACTCATGATCGGTGGAGGCGATTTTCGTTGGATCCTGACGAGAAGAGAGGAAAAGGTTCTCATAATAGGGCACTCGAAAATAGTGGGAGAATGGGGGTGCTTCGAGCAGCGGTGCTTGGCTGAAGCGGCACACCGGCCACTGGAGACGAGGAAGAAGAAGAGTGGTCGACGGATGGCGGATCTGTTGGGAACCCGCCCATGCCGTAGAAAATTTAAAAAAAATTTAGATGCAGCGGAAGAGGCATAAGCGGGATCGATCGTTCATCCTGTGAACATTGTTCAATAACCGTTCGTAGATAGATTAGAATTAAAAACTTTTAAACTAATTATGAAGATCAGATCTTCACCTTGTGCGGGTAGATGATCACCGCAAACTGAAGTTCGTGGTTTAGGATGAAGGTTCGCTTGAAGCCGTTCACGCGTCCGGCCTCTACGGGTATCCATACGAAGTAGAGATCCGATCAAAACTTTCTTGTCTCCCCGGAGTGCTAGCTCCCTTGCAGAGATAACTTTGGATGGCTGATTTCCTCCCTTTGAATCAACTCTTGATTATGCTTGGGAGGAGGAAGAAGAAGGAGGAATCTGGATGAAGAACCAAAGCCTGCTTGCAGCCTTTTCCCTTGCTTGCGTTGGAACTCAAGATAGGGAGGAAAGGAGGGCCGCCAAGGCCTTTCTTTTTCTTCCTTTGCTTGCGGCTGAAGACCAAGGAGAAGAAGGAGGAGGCCACGACTGGAAGAAGGGGATTTCACATACCCTAGGTGCCGCCCATAACATCTCCTTTTAAAGGTATGTAGGGCTCCTACAAATTAGGAGCCCTTGACCTTTTTCCAAGAGGGGCGCCGGCCCCTCTTGTGTTGCCGCACCAAGGAGAAAAAGGGGGAGGGGCGGCGCCCCTCCCTCATGGTTAACCCTAATCCTCATTAAGTAAGGATTGGGATGCCCTATCGTGGATCCCTACAGGACGGAGGTCATGGACAACTCGTCAAACCCCATCGTCTGTCATATGTCAAGATTTATTCGACTTAAGTTCGAGAGTGGAAAACTCTTTCTCCACTATGCATACTGCCCCGGCCGAGGTCTTACGAACTCAGTCTTATAAATCACATAGGATCTCTCCTTATCTACCAAGGTCGATAGATTCCATATAAGTGCATACCCTACTCCTACAGTGAACCTATTGCAGCCAATCTACACTGCATGGACCCGTATGTCTAGAGACCATGTATACGTGCAGTCAAACTACAATAATCTCACTGTGAGTAGCCGAAGCACCGCAGGTCAAAGGTCTAGTCACACTACTGCAACATCAAGTAAGTCACTGACGAGTGGATAGATATCCAAGTGACTTCTTGTCTTGGTCACGCTCAGTACCCTTGTTCTTAACAAGCACCTGCACTATTACTTCAGTATCGCCACACCGTGGACTCGAGTCTCGTCCATCCATAAGAAAAGCAATATGTGCACTGATCTCATCGGATCGATCACTGTCCTCGTGATGATCCATTGATCAGGAGCATTCAGAAATTAATCACCAATGATGCATGGCTCAAATTCTTAACTCTTAAGAATATGCATCATCATCTTATTAATTCTTGGACGATTCATAGACACATAAATAATATGAATGAAAAAGATGCCTTTTATTTATTCAATAATAAATAGTCAAGTACAAAATTATGTCCTAGAATTAACAATGTATCAGCCAAATTGGCTTCTAGGGCATACTTCTAACAGGATCAAGCAGAGGGAAGAGGAGGGATTTATAGAAGTTTTGGAAGGGATAAGCTCGACCGCCCATGGATCTCGGCAACGGTTGTCCCGACCCCAATGGCTGACGACTGTTCAATGGCTCTGCGGAGCCTCAACAACCACGGTTTACCGTGGCTTATAGGCTCAATGGAAGAGGGAAAGCAGAGGATCGTGATTGCATCCTCTGTTTCGATCCCCTCTTCTATTTTTTTTTTTTTCTAAATTTGAATCGAGCCAGTTGGGCCTTTCAATCGAAAACTTTGAGGGTGGAGACCTAGAGAAGGAGAATTAAGTGAAAAGGAGAAAGGCTTCTAGTGCAACAATCTCAAGATTTAGTAACTTCTTAAAAGGTGAATTCTGATATATCAATTGCTTGGAGATCGCTCCTCAATATTCTCGCTTCACTTGAAGATGTTTTTAAGATTAGGACAACTTTGAGATTCAACTCTAGACCAAGCAAATTGGGACCTAGTTGAGAAGCCTTGACAGCAGTAATATGTTGGAAGATTTTGGATGAAAGGAATGCTCCAATCTTTGAGAAGGTTGCTCATTCACCTCCAAAAATTAGAGAGGACATCAGATTCCTCTTGAAAGATTGGACTGGAGTGCTTGGTGATAAATCTTTCAGGAAGTAAAAGTCAATGATGTTTCCTCTTGGTTGGTCCTAAGGAGTTTAGTTTTTGGTTTGGCTGCACATCCTTCTATTTGTTTCGTGTACGCTGCTACCTTTACCCAAATACAGTGAACAGGTAGTTTATTAGGGGTTGAAATATCAATTTTGCCCTTGATTATTTAGGAAAAAAACTTGCAACAATATATAATCTATTTCATATACGGTGAACATATATAATCTATCTTATCTGTTCCAATGAAACGAACTGGTCTTCATACAATTGGTAATTGACGTTATGATGCTGCGAAAATTTCTGCTCCTGCATCATCATCTCTCTGTCTTTTCTATTTTTTTTCTTTTTTTTATATTGAGAATTGGATGGGAAAAAGGTCAGCAACAATAAGGTGAGCACAAAATTCAAAGGGACCCTCGCATCTCTCTACCCACTTCGTACCTCCTTTTACTTTAGGATATCAATAGCAATGAGAGCTATGTGTGACACCAAGTTCATCCTATCTTCAAAAGAAACTCGGATCCTATGTGGCCCAAATTAACTCTGAGAGACCCATCATTTTTGGTTGGAATTTTCAAAAAAAAAAGTGAAAATATTTTTTTTAAAAAAATAAAATTTCCATATTTTATAAAAAAATAGAGTAATTTCTACTAATTGAAAATTAGAATAATTTTTTTCTAAAAATACTCTTAAATTTTTAGATAGGATAGAATAAGATTTTTTATTAAAAATATATCGGTTTTATAATTAATAAATATATAAAAATTATTTATTTTTGTTTTTAAAAAAAATATTTCAGTTAAAAATTAAAATCTTTCAGCGAATCAAAGGAGCTTAAAATCTCGATAACCCCACCACCGTACCTCTATCCCCATGGCCAAATCCAAACATATACTACTATAAAAAATAGACAAGGGGGTTTCCGTGATGTCATTACTACTATAAACATATACTACTATAAACATATACTACTCTATTTGTATAAAAAAATAGAGTAATTTCTACTATAGACAAGGAGGTTTCGTGATGTCATGGCCAAATCCAAACATATACTCTTCTCCCTGACTGCGAGATCCCCATGGTCGAAACTAGAGAACCTCTCAATCTTCCAAAGAGTGCCATGGATTTCCTCTCCTTCAAGTATTCGATCACTCTTATAGCCACTGCCATAGTCTGCCTTTGTCTCCACTGCTTCATCAAGGCTACAAGAAAGAAGCGATATCCCCCACTCACAGGCACCATCTTCCATCAAATCTTATACTTCAGCACTGTCCACGACTACCATACAGACCTTGCAGCTCGGTTCAAAACCTTCAGGCTCTTCTCCCCAACTCGCAGCTTGATTTGCACCGTTGACCCTGCCATCGTTGAATACATACTAAGAACCAACTACACAAACTATGGAAAGGTAGTCATTTCATAAAGCTTTTGGTTGTTAGAAACATGGTACTATGGCTACAACTAAACGAAGTATCTTAGACTGATGATATAATTTTGTTGTCATCTTCTCCAAAAAAAAGATATAATCTTGTAGTCTGGTAGTATGAACTTGGGGTTTTTGGTAGGAAGATTTAGTTTTTGGGTATTTGTTTGACTTTGAGATGGATGTAAACTGGCAGGGATCTTACAATCATAACAACCTGAAAGATTTGCTGGGTGATGGGATTTTTGCTGTAGATGGTGAGAAATGGCGCCACCAAAGAAAGCTGGCAAGCTATGAGTTCACCACCAAGAATTTGAGGGACTTCAGTTGTGATGTTTTCAGAAGCAATGCCTCCAGACTGTCTCTGATAATTTCCAAGGCCGCAAATTCCAACCAAGCCATGGACATCCAAGTGAGTGAAAAGAGGATGTTGTGATGGATTTATAAAAATAAATCTATTTTCGTTCTTCTAATGGTATATTATTTTTTGAGTTGCAGGATTTGTTCATGAAATCTACACTAGATTCCATATTCAAAATTGGGTTTGGTGAAGAACTGGATACTCTGTCTGGTTTAAGCGAAGAGGGGAATAGCTTCGCAAAGGCATTCGATGATTCAAGCGATCTAATCCTGTGGCGCTATGTGGATATTTTCTGGAAAGTTAAGAGATTTCTAGGCGTTGGATCAGAAGCAGAGCTGAAGAAAAACATCAGAGTGGTCGACGGCTTTGCGTACAAACTGATTCACAGAAAAACACAGTCCATGTCTAAGCAACAAAATGACACTGTGAGTTGGAAGAAAAAATTTTCATGTTTGTAGTCGGAAGTTTCATATACTCCCTTTCTCTTGCTAAGCGCTATGGCTGTTTGGATTCTAGATGAAGAAAGAGGATATCTTGTCAAGGTTTCTGGTGCAGAAGACGGAGGACCCGAAGAATTTGAATGATCAGTACCTTAGAGACATAATATTGAACTTCATAATTGCTGGGAGAGACACGACGGCGGTCACTCTTTCTTGGTTCTTCTACATGCTTTGCAAGCATCCATCTCTGCAAGAAAAGCTTGCTCAAGAAATAAAGGGAGCAACCAAAACAAATGACAGCATATCGATTGCAGAATTTACCTCCAGGTTGACTGACGAGGCACTTGACAAGATGCAGTATCTCCATGCAGCTCTGACTGAGACACTGAGGATATATCCTGCTGTCCCTGAGGTCATCTGTTATTCAAATTAAATTAATTTATCGACAAAAAGTTAACTATATATGAATTGTTTCGGTGTATAATGACACAATTGGTTTTACCTTCCATGTTGAAGGACCCAAAGATTTGTTTCTCTGATGACACTCTGCCGGGTGGATTCGATGTAAAGAAAGGGGACATGGTATGCTTTCTACCTTATTCGATGGGGAGAATGAAATTCCTGTGGGGGGTGGATGCAGAAGTTTTCCGTCCGGAAAGATGGCTCGATGAAAATGGGGCTTTCCGACCTGAGAACCCCTTCAAATTCACTGCCTTTCAGGTAATACTTCTTTACTTGAATTGAGTTTTATTCTACCTTAGCATAAATTTTGGGCTCAATAATTGTTCAATCTGTTCATAAATTTCTTATGTTTGGCTTGATTGTAGGCTTGCTCAAGCTTGAATTAGGAAGTACACAAGCTGGACTTAATCCTAGGTATTTAGGCTCTAAATGATTTCAATTTGGAATGCACATTGTATATCTGTGATCAACTACTGTATTCAATTCAGTGGCTGAAATCAGATTCTAGACCTAAAAGCTTAACTCCGAAGTAGGTAGGACTAAGGTGTTATATGGCAATTTGTCTAATTGGTTTAATGGGTCATTCATTATATTTGCTCAAACTATTATTTTGATTTTTTTTGTGTGTGTTTTCTTCTGAATGAAGCTGGTGGACTAGGACTCCACCAGCTTCATTCAGAAAAATGGTGATTTGTGTGATTCTAGCTAGGCTGCTAGAAACAAAGGGAGAAGGAGAAAAAAGAAACTAAAAGGAAGAATAGTACATAACTTCAGATAAACATTGGAATCATCTTGGAAAGAGAGCTGTTAGTGCTGCAGAACTTCTGGGGGCAATGCTGTGAGTTTCAAGCTTGATAAAACCTAGGACAAGCTTGATTTGAGGTTTTTTCTTTTTTTCTTATAATTTTGCTAGGACAAGTGGAAGCATGGTTAAGTATTGGGGTGATAGTGGGATTAAACCTGGTTCCCTTGTATCAGTATAAGAGATTCTTTTTCCTTTTACAACCTCTTAAAACCAAAACCCAAGCCAATTGGCCTGAGATAACCTCCAAATCTTGGTAGGAAAATCTGCTGTGCAGAAGACATACTTTTCCCAGGAGAGTGCATGCCTTACTAGTCATATTAGATCAGCAGCAAGTTGGCGCCCTCAAGCTTGATTCAAGTTTCATTCAGCTTGATTTAAGTTTGACTTGAATTCAGCTCAATATGAAGGATTCGAGTTTATCAAGCTGCTCAAAATAGGTTCATTTTCGTTTCGTCTCAACACTTGGCTGAATGAAGCTTAATAAAATTAGAAACTAAACTAGCTTGATACTGAAACTCAGATTTCAAATTCTCAGGGGGCATTAAGTTCCTCTATACAATGCTTCAAAAAGGTCTTGTTCGACTCCTTGTTGCCATATCTATTTCATGCGTGGTTCTTAATCCCAATCAATTTGTATTTTGATAAATATCAAAAAAAAACATTAAGTGAGCTAATTTACTGTTAGCTCCTAATCCAGGTATCCATTCTTTTCCCTTATTTTATGCAAAGTTACAAATAGAAGTAATTATCTTTATGAGAACTGATTACCAAATCTTCTTGTCATTTGTTTTCAGTACATGGATAGATCATCTGAAATTGTTTATATTCTGTCCTATTTTCATCTTAGAAATAAACTGTCAAGACTTCCATTCGCAGGCTGGTCCACGAATTTGTTTGGGAAAGGAATTTGCCTACAGGCAGATGGAGATCTTTGCAGCAGTCCTCATCCACTTCTTCACATTTATGCTGAGTGATGAGAGAAAGGATGTCAACTATAAGAACACGATAACTCTTAGAATCGATCAGGGACTCCATCTTTTAGCCTACCAAAGAGAACCGATGGCTTGTTCAAATGATCCTTCTATGTAATCAAGATGCACCAACTGCTATAATGTAAAGGGTTATGGAGTATTGTGAAATTTTCAAACTTTGCTCATGGTAGTGCCTTTTGTACAACTGTTTGCTAGTTGCTCCTCGGTCTTACAGTACTTAAGCTCAACATCTCCTTAAGCTTTTGCTTCTCGAAGAAGGTGATACGTGATTGCAATATGCTTGGTTTTGCCGTGGCATACTGGGTTCTTTGCCATTGCAATCTTCTTGTCGCAGTAGATCTCTGTTGGCTCCTTTTGCTGCTTTCCCATGTCTTCAAGTGTTCGTTTTAATCATATTGCTTGACTTGCTGTTGCTGCTGCTACTACGCACTATGATTTGACTGGTGACTGTGCCACTGAATCTTACTTCTTTGATGCCCAAGAAAATATCCTGAACCTAGTGAGAAAGCATGGTCTAAAATGCTCTTCATGTCATCCACTGATCCTGCTCAATCACTATTGATGTAGCCAATCAGTCTTGAGTCAGTCGTGGACATGTACCATATCCCAAACTCCTTTGTGCCTTGTAAATATCTAAGAATTCTTCTCTTTTTTATTTTGGTAGATCGGCAGTTCAAGCATAACGTGTGCAGGAATCGCCCAAAAAGTTAGAAAATAAAATAGACTGTAAGGGAGACGGGACAGAAACCTGGTCCATCCAGATGAAATCGCCTAAATGATGAGCCGCATAGGAGGCTACTCAGTCCGCTGCACTGTTGGCCTCTCTGGAAACATGAGAAACCCGATGGAAGATGTATTCGCCTAACAGACGGCGAATATCGTGGAGCAGTCGTATTTCCCCATTAGCACCCCCGATCCCCTAGATCCCCTCGATGACCATGGAGGAGTCCTCCTCAATGATGATGCAGTCTGCCCCCAACACTCGTCTCGCATAGAATACTTCCTCCCATGCTGCTCTCAGCTTGGTACTGTCGACAGACTGATCGAAGATATGCTACCAACAACAGTCACTAGTTTGGCCTACTGATCTCTGATAATAAAGCCGGTGCCACAGCAACCATCCTCTTGGGTACTGTCGTTCAAGTTCACCTTTAGGAAACGAGAGTGTGGGGGCTCCCAGGAGACGAGGACATACCTGGACGCTATGTGAGCGAAATAAGAGCCCCATATTTTTCTGGCCAACCTAAGGGACGATGATGCAGTAACATCAAGGACCTCCATCGCATGAAGTACGGCCCTATCTACTACAACTCTTAGCTGCTCGGCTCTGTCCTCGAAGACTCGGACATTCCTATCTAGCTAGCAGTGATAAGCCAGATAAGCTGCCCTAATCTCCAATGATAGGAGGCTCGGTCTTCGAAAAGACTCAGCCATGAGGATCAGAATATCCTCTGTTGACGACCATCTCCAGCGCAAACCAGAGCAAGCCGAGGCACACTCCCATAACGAGGCTTCCCTCTGGCAGCCAAAAAGGACATAGAAAATGGCCTCCTCCGTCTCCTAGCAGGCCCAACGTCCTGAGGTGATGCACACCCCCCCGTCAAGCCAGGACTCACCTAGTAGGCAGACATCCCCAGGCAATCTTTCAGACAAATAAAGTCACTTAAGGATAGAAATGCAACCGCCAGATCCACCCCACCTCCATCTGCCTAGCCACAGGCCTCCTCACCAACCCAAGAAGGTCCCAAGTCTGCATCTTTGTCCTACCCGTCCGGCCCCACACCTGCCTGTCCTCCGCCTCAGCCGCCGCAATCGGCACTGCTAACACCCGCTCAACTAGTTGCCTGCCAAAGACCTGTCGGACGAGGTCCCAATTCTGCCCTCGTGGGGCCAATAGATCGCGAACCCTGCGTCCCTCCAATCCCCTAGGGTCGCAAAAGGTGGGCCACCTACACAGAGGAATATCAGCCAGCCAACAGTCCCCCAGAACGTCCACAGCTAGGCCATCACCAATCTCCCATCATATCTCCGGAAGCACCAGGGGGCACGGGCGCATATCTCTCGCCACAGGAAGGAGCTATGCCGACCTACATAAAAGACATGCGGGTCCGTCGGGTCCCCATACTTGGCCCTCATCATAGAGCCCCATACTTTAGCCACTAGCCTTGCCTTGCATTTCTAGACTTTACCATTAGGATTGAGCTTTGTCTTATAGAACCATTTGACTCTAATGACTTCTCTATCTACAAGAGTCAGACCAACTGGGCCTGACCTGGACCAAAGTCAGTAGGCTCAGCCGGTTTTGATTCAAAATTAAAAAAAAATGAAACCGGAATAGGAGATCGCGATCCCTTGCCTAAGTGGCTCGAATGGCCACCGTTGAGGCACAGTTGGGAGAGTCGTGGCTGGTACGAAACCCCTGGGCTGATGCTAATGGTCAGCAACCGTTAGAGGCCATTGCAACTGATGAACGGCCGGCCAGTGCCGTCGTTCCTCTTGGGCTTATCCCCTCTCTTTGGGGGTTATAAAAACCCCGATTCCACTCCACCCACTGTTTTTCTCCTTCCTCCTCCTTCGATGGCTGGTGTGCCACCTCGGTCGATTGTCGCCACCGAAAACCCCTTATGGATTGTGGTTGCCTGTCTCCCCTGTTCTGAGAAACATCCCTCATCTTCTCTCCGGGATCCACCGAAAATTGCCACCGCCGACCGTGAGTCACCATCCACATCCCTCGCTAGTGAGTCTCCATCCACCATTGAAGCTCCCTCGGGTTGTGGGGGCTACCACCAAGGCAGCTAGGGGTGCTGCCCCTGTTCCTTACTTCTTCTTTTTCGCCGAGCACGGCTGCGCCAATTACTCTCCACTGTCGCCACCGCCTCCGTCTACCACCCATCGGATCTCGATCACGACAACCACCATGAACCACCCTCTCATCCTTCCCATAATTACTAAGAAAAGAAGAAATAAGAAAGAAAGCAAAGAGAAGGAAGAAGAAGAAGAGGAGAGAGAGAAAACCCATCCCTTTCTTCCTCTCTCGCTCTCTTGTTTCTTCTCTCTTCTCTCTCTAATATCCTTATTTCTCTCTCCAAAAGACTAGAACCCAGTAAGAGAGGTTCCATTCTTAGTTCAACCTTTCTTTTTCTACTTGATTTGCAGATTCTAGACCGATTTACCCAGTTAGGACTTGAAGCATGCTCAAGTCTATTTCAGGTTGCTTAAAGCTTTTTAAGTTGTACTTAGATTTTTAAATAGTGAATAGTAAGTAATTTATTCTTCTTAAATGATTTTTGATAGGTATAGCGGATTTGCCCAACTGAACCTAGTGATTTTTAGGCGAATAGAGCTAAGTGACCCTGGCATAAATATTATAAATTTCAAATTACCGATCAATTTTATAGTAACATGTAATTTTTTTCATAATCATAATTCATACGTAAATCATTTACAATAAAGTATTCAATAAGAATGCTATTTGGCCAAGAACTTGGATCATTTCCAATCATATGCTTGATCCTAAGTTTTTTAAGAAAATGCAGGATTTCAAATATAATTTATAATTTCATACTAAAAATTCATCAGAAATTTGGGAGCTCTCTTACTGGTTCCAGTCTTTTAGAGAGAGAAATGGAGAGATTAGAGAGAGAAGAGAGAAGGAACAAGAGAGAGAGAGGAAGAGTGGGATGAGTATTTCTCTCTCTCTCTCTCCCCTCCTCCTCTTTTCTTTCTTTCTTCTTCTTTCTTCTTTTATTGGTAATCAGGGGAAAGATGAGAGGGTGGTTCATGGTGGCTTTCGTGGTCGAGATCCGGCGGTAGGTAGCCGGAGGCAGTGGCGGCAGCGGTGAGCAAGTGGCAATGGCCGTGCTCAGCCAAAAAAGGAGGAAGTAAGAAAGAGGGGCAGAGCTAGCTACCTTGGTGGTAGCCCCACGGACCAAGGAAGCTTCGACAGAAGATGGAGACTCACCAGCGAGGGATGCGGATGAAGACTCACGGTCGGTGGAGGCGATTTTTGGTGGATCCTGACGAGAAGAGAGAAAAAGGCACTCATAATAAGGCACTCGGAAAATAGTGGGAGAATGGGGGTGCTTCAAGCAGCGGTGCTAGGCTGAGGTAGCGCACCGGCCACCGAAGACGAGGAAGAAGAAGAGTGGTCAACAGATGGCGGATCAAGCAGAGGGAAGATGAGGGATTTATAGAAGTTTTGGAAGGGATAAGCTCGACCATCCATGGATCTCGGCAACGGTTGTCCCGACCCCAACGACTAATGACTGTTCAATGGCTCCACGGAGCCTCAACAATCACAATTTACCATGGCTTATCGGCTCAATGGAAGAGGGAAAGCAGAGGATCATGATTGCATCCTCTATTTCGATTCCCACTTTTGTTTTTTTTTCTTTTTTTTTGAATTTGAATTTGAATCGAGCCAGTTGGGCCTGCCAACTTTGATCCAAGTCAGGCCTAATTGGCCGGATTCTTACATGTTCAGTGATAGTATCTATCACTTTGAACGAAGTTCGTGAAGCCTTCAATCGAAAACTTTGAGGGTGGAGACCTTGAGAAGGAGAATTAAGTGAAAAGAAGAAAGGCTTGTAGTGCAACAATCTCAAGATTTAGTAAACATCAAAATCATTTTAAAAGGTGAATTCTGATATATCAATTGCTTGGAGATCGCTCCTCAATATTCTTGCTTCACTTGAAGATGTTTTTAATCTCGGGACAACTTGGAGATTCAGCTCTAGACCAAGCAAAGTGGGACCTAGTTGAGAAGCCTTGACAACAGTAATGTTGTGGTTCAAATTTGGCCCAAGGGTGACCATGCCGGTGGAGTCGAGGGAGCCGCCGATGGTTGGAGGAAGAAGACGGGAGCCACCTCCTGCGCGGCGGCGACGGCGGACCTGCATAAAGCCTCACCGGTGTTTCTGGTGAGGGCCCTCCGACGATCAAGTTAGAGTGGAGTAAATTTGGTCCAGCCAAAAAGTTCCTTAGAAGTTACCTGACCGGGCTATTTATAGTCCTGGTGGAGAGGCCCAAGTGGCAGAGACATTGTCCGCCCTCATCATGAGAGGCGGGTGGCTTTGAGTCGAATGGTGCGCAGCTAAGGCTGGCCGGTGGCGTGTAGTGTTGTCCGTTCTTGAGAACGGTAAGGTGTTGACAGACGTAGCAGGGTATGCCCGGAGTAGTCATGGCGCCGTCCTTTGACAGTCGAGGGCCAGCTATCGAAGCGTGGCGGGTGGCATTGCAATGTACAGCCACGTGGGAGGGCGTGGTCCACACATGGGTGTAGTTGTTGACGAGGCCGAACCCGTTGAGAGGTCATATCATGCGTTTGGCGAGGTCGGCTAGACGGGTGCTGAGGATAGCTCAACTCTCCGGGTTCAAAGGTGTGTTTGGTGGAGTGCCCCGAGCTCAAGGATTGGGGCATAGTTTTGAAGTGGGCGTCCCGAGCTCGATCGGGGCGAATCGGCGAATATCGGAGACGCCCCAAACTTGGTTGGACGAGTCGGCGAATATCCGAGGCCAATGGAGCTTTTGGCGGAGTCCGAGACCGAGCTGATTCTAAACCGGACCGAAGATTCAATCGGTTGGGGTTGGCGTTTATTGGGCCAAGATTGAGCGACCTTTTGTTGTGGGCTGGACGATCCATTTCGCCCTCCATCAAATAATATATTGGAAGATTTTGGATGAAAGGAATGCTCCAATCTTTGAGAAGGTTGCTCATTCAACTCCAAACATTAGAGAGGACATCAGATTCCTCTTGAAAGATTGGACTAGAGTGCTTGGCGATAAATCTTTCAGGAAGTAAAAGTCAACGATGTTTCCTCTTGGTCCTAAGGAGTTTAGTTTTTGGTTCGGCTGCACATCCTTCTATTTGTTTTGTGCACGTTGCTATCTTTACCCAAATACAGTGAGTAGGTAGTTTATTAGAGGTGGAAATATCAATTTTGCCCCTGATTATTTAGGAAAAAATCTTACAACAATATATAATCTATCTTATATACAGTAAACATATATAATCTATCACATCAATTCCAATCAGACAAATCGGTCTTCATACAATTGGTAATTGGCGTTAGCTGCTGAAATTTCTTCTCTGCATTATCATCTCTTTGTCCTTTCTATTTTTTTTCTTTTTTTTATATTGAGAATTGGAAGGGAAAAAGCTCAGCAACAATAAGGTGAGCACAAAATTCAAAGGACCTTCGCATGTCTCTACCCACTTCGTACCTCCTTTTACTTTAGGATATCAATAGCAATGGGAGCTATGTGACATCAAGTTTACCGTATCTTCAAAAGAAACTGGGATCCTATGTGGCCCAAATTAACTTCTGATGGATTTTTTTTTAAAAAAAATACGAAAATAATTTTTTTAAAATAAAATTTCTATATTTTATAAAAAATAGAATAATTTCTACTAATTGAAAATTAGAATAATTTTTTTTCTAAAAATACTCTTAAATTTTTAGATAGGATAGAGTAAGATTTTTTGTTAAAAATATATCGGTTTTATAATTAAATAAATATATAAAAATTATTTGTTTTGTTTTTTTTAAAAAATATTTCAGTTAAAAATTAAAATCTTTCGGCGAACCAAAGGAGCTTAAAATCTCGATAACCCCACCACCAAACCTAGATCCCCATGGCTACTATAGACAAGGGGGTTTTCGTGATGTCATGGCCAAATCCAAACATATACTCTTCTCCCTGACTGCGAGATCCCAATGGTAGAAACTAGAGAACGTCTCAATCTTGCAAAGAGTGCCATGGATTTCCTCTCCTTCAAGTATTCGATCACTCTTATAGCCACTGTCATGGCCTGCCTTTGTCTCCACTCCTTCATCAAGGCTACAAAAAAGAAGCGATATCCCCCACTCACAGGGACCGTCTTCCATCAAATCTTATACTTCAGCACTGTCCACGACTACCATACAGACCTTGCAGCTCGGTTCAAAACCTTCAGGCTCTTCTCCCCAACTCGTAGCTTGATTTACACCGTTGACCCTGCCATCGTTGAATACATACTAAGAACCAACTACACAAACTATGGAAAGGTAGGCACTTCATAAAGCTTTTGGTTGTTACTTGTTAGAAACATGGTACCATGGCTACAACTAAACGAAGTATCTTAGACTGATGATATAATTTTGTAGTCATCTTCTCCAAAAAAGATATAATCTTAAAGTCTGGTAGTATGAGCTTGGGGTTTTTGGTAGGAAGGTTGAGTTTTTGGGTATTTGTTTGACTTTGAGATGGATGTAAACTGGCAGGGGTCTTACAATTATAACAACCTGAAAGATTTGCTGGGTGATGGGATTTTTGCTGTAGATGGTGAGAAGTGGCGCCACCAAAGAAAGCTGGCAAGCTATGAGTTCACCACCAAGAATTTGAGGGACTTCAGTAGTGATGTTTTCAGAAGCAATGCCTCCAGACTGTCTCTGATAATTTCCAAGGCCGCAAATTCCAACCAAGCCTTGGACATCCAAGTGAGTGAAAAGAGGATGTTGTGATGGATTTATAAAATAAATCTGTTTTCGTTCTTCTAATGGTATATTATTTTTTGAGTTGCAGGATTTGTTCATGAAATCTACACTAGATTCCATATTCAAAATTGGGTTTGGTGAAGAACTGGATACTCTGTCTGGTTTAAGCGAAGAGGGGAATAGCTTTGCAAAGGCATTCGATGATTCAAGCGATCTAATCCTGTGGCGCTATGTGGATATTTTCTGGAAAATTAAGAGATTTCTAGGCGTTGGATCAGAAGCAGAGCTGAAGAAAAACATCAGATTGATCGACGGCTTTGCGTACAAACTGATTCACAGAAAAACACAGTCCATGTCTAAGCAACAAAATGACACTGTGAGTTGGAAGAAAAATTTTTCATGTTTGTAGTCGAAAGTTTCATATACTCCCTTTCTCTTGCTAAGCTCTATGTGGCTGTTTGGATTCTAGATGAAGAAAGAGGATATCTTGTCAAGGTTTCTGGTGCAGAAGACAAAGGACCCGAAGAATTTGAATGATCAGTACCTTAGAGACATAATATTGAACTTCATAATTGCTGGGAGAGACACGACGGCGGTCACTCTTTCTTGGTTCTTCTACACGCTTTGCAAGCATCCATCTCTGCAAGAAAAGCTTGCTCAAGAAATAAAGGAAGCAACCAAAACAAATGACAGCATATCGATTGCAGAATTTGCCTCCAGGTTGACTGACGAGGCACTTGACAAGATGCAGTATCTCCATGCAGCTCTGACTGAGACACTGAGGATATATCCTGCTGTCCCTGAGGTCATCTGTTATTCAAATTAAATTAATTTATCAACAAAAAGTTAACTATATTTGACTTGTTTCGGTGTATAATGACACAATTGGTTTTACCTTCCATGTTGAAGGACCCAAAGATTTGTTTCTCTGATGACACTCTGCCGGGTGGATTCGATGTAAAGAAAGGGGACATGGTATGCTTTCTACCTTATTCGATGGGAAGAATGAAATTCCTGTGGGGGGTGGATGCAGAAGTTTTCCGTCCGGAAAGATGGCTTGATGAAAATGGGGTTTTCCGACCTGAGAACCCCTTCAAGTTCACTGCCTTTCAGGTAATACTTCTTTACTTGAATTGAGTTTTATTCTACCTTAGCATAAATTTTGGGCTCAATAATTGTTCAATCTGTTTATAAATTTCTTGTGTTTGGCTTGATTGTAGCCTTGCTCAAGCTTGAATTAGAAGTACACAAGCTGGATTTAATCCTAGGTATTTAGGCACCAAATGATTTCAATTTGGGATGCACATTGTATATCTGTGATCAACCACTGTATTCAATTCAGTGGCTGAAATCAGATTCTAAACCTAAAAGCTTAAGTTCGAAGTAGGTAGGACTAAGGTGTTATATGGCAATTTGTCTAATTGGTTTAATGGATCATTCATTATATTTGCTCAAACTATGATTTTGATTTTTTTTGTGTGTGTTTTTCCAAATGAAGCTGGTGGACTAGGACTCCACCAGCTTCATTCAGAAAAATGGCGATTTGTGTGATTCTAGCTAGGCTGCTAGAAACAAAGGGAGAAGGAGAAAAAAGAAACCAAAAGGAAGAATAGTACATAACTTCAGATAAACATTGGAATCATCTTGGAAAGAGAGCTGTAAGTGCTGCAGAACTTCTGGGGGCAATGCTGTGAGTTTCAAGCTTGATAAAACCTAGGGCAAGCTTGATTCGATGTTTTTTCTTTTTCTCTTATAATTTTTCTAGGACAAGTGGAAGCATGGTTAAGTATTGGGGTGATGGTGGGATTAAACCTGGTTCTCTTGTATCAATATAAGAGATTCTTTTTCCTTTTACAACCTCTTAAAACCAAAACCCAAGCCAATTGGCCTGAGATAACCTCCAAATCTTGGTAGGAAAATCTGCTGTGCGGGAGGCATACGTTTCCCAGGAGAGTGCATGCCTTACTAGCCATATTAGATCAGCAGCAAGTTGGCACCCTCAAGCTTGATTCAAGTTTCATTCAGCTTGATTTAAGTTTGACTTGAATTCAGCTCGATATAAAGGATTCGAGTTTATCAAGCTGCTCAAAATAGGTTCGTTTTCGTTTCATCTCAACACTTGGCTGAATGAAGCTTAATAAAATTGGAAACTAAACTAGCTTGATACTGAAACTCAGATTTCAAATTCTCAGGGGGCATTAAGTTCCTCCATACAATGCTTAAAAAAAACCTTGTTCGACTCCTTGTTGCCATATCTATTTCATGCTTGGTTCTTAATTCCAATCAATTTGTATTTTAATAAATATCAAAAAAAAAACATTAAGTGAGCTAATTTACTGTTAGCTCCTAATCCAGGTATCCATTCTTTTCCCTTATTTTATGCAAAGTTACAAATAGAACTAATTATCTTTATGAGAACTGATTACCAAATCTTCTTGTCATTTGTTTTCATTACATGGATAGATCATCTGAAATTGTTTATATTCTCTGTCCTATTTTCATCTTAGAAATAACCTGTCAAGACTTCCATTTGCAGGCTGGTCCACGAATTTGTTTGGGAAAGGAATTTGCCTACAGGCAGATGAAGATCTTTGCAGCAGTCCTCATCCACTTCTTCACATTTATGCTGAGTGATGAGAGAAAGGATGTCAACTATAAGAGCACAATAACTCTTAGAATCGATCAGGGACTCCATCTTTTAGCCTACCAAAGAGAACCGATGGCTTCTTCAAATGATCCTTCTATGTAATCAAGATGCACCAACTGCTATAATGTCAAGGGTTATGGAGTATTGTGAAATTTTCAAATGAACATCACCAACACTGGCAAAAATAAAGGTTTAGCTTTTCCATCTGCGCCTCTAGTAGCTTAATTTTGGTCTCTTGAAGACTAGAAAATCTTCTCTATTCTTAAGATTCCGTCATAAAAATGAGTACCGGAATATCACTAAACTAGTGAAATGCATGTGCAGTTCATGTGAATAATGATAGATAATTTAGTTAGGCTTAAGTTAGATGTCCCTTATTTAATATTCTACTAGTTGTGTGCTTCAACATATACTTACAAATTTATTTCATGCTTTACCATGATAGCTAATTTAAATGAGTTTAGGTACTATTGTTCCTCTTTACAGTATATAAAAAAAAGTAAAAGAAATAGCTAACTCCTTTTAGATTGTATTTGTTGGGAACCATGGTTGCTACTATAATAGCATTGAGCATTTAATTTGAGAAAATCCATGTGAGAATTTGTGAGATTTTGCATACTTGAACACGGAACTCTTCATTTCTGAAGACTCAAATGTAATGACCCTCAAATGTGAACTACAACCACATATACAGTTACCTACATCCGCGTGTTTAGAATTTCAGTAGTTTTCTCCAAGGTCCAAATTAGCATTTATCTTTAATATCAGAAATATGTGGCCTAGGCTTGCACTGAGCTCAAGCCAAGGTTTAAGTGCTGTGTGCAGAGCTCCATAACACCTTAGAGAGAAACATAAGTGTAATTGATCCATGAAAATTTTTTTTGTAGAAGTAGAAATTTTTATTTTTGTTAAGAGGAAACTCTCTACAGCCTCAAGTCTATGACAACATAGAGTTCTTTAAGGAAGAAAACTTGGATGTAGGTCGCTTCGTGGTTTCAAAGAAGTGAGCGTTCTTAATGAGATGGCTCTGCAACTCTCATGATTTATGCCTTAGATAGCTCTGTATCCAACCAAAGATGTGCCCAAGCTTATAATGTATGGGATCCATTGAGCTTCTAAGGAGAGAAACAAGTAGAATAAAAGGAGAAAGAAATTATCATCTGGAGTTTCGCGAGGCCTGATTTTGGCCCCAGACGAGCTTCAAATGAGAAGAGGTTAAGAGAGATGGGCTTAGAGGAGCTTGTGGTGATGGTGAGGTATGAGAGAGAAGGAGAGATAATATCCCTTTAAAGAGGAGAAACCTCAGATGGTTTTTATTGCTTGGGTAGAAAAAACGGTAGGGAGATTTGAGTGCTAGTTTGAGATGAAAGGTAACTATCTTTCTGACTGAAAAATCTCTTTATTTTCTCATTTAAATAATGGATGGCTATATTTTTTTAATAGATGAATGTAATTAGAGATTAATTGAGTAATTTTTATGTTTGTAAATAAATTTTAATATAAAAAAGTGGAGATAAAAGATTTTGCTGCTGGTTTCACTTACCTTAGTGATCTTTGAATTTTGTGTATATTCGTCCTTTTCCTTTCTTTCTATTTGAGTTGTCGTATATATTTGTCGTATCTTTCTTTCTTTCTTTCTTTCTGTTTGAGAAGTCATTAAAAGAATATGCAACTGACTTGATGAATATTAATTAAGAAAAATTTTGACTATCAATTTTAATTAAATAACAAAAATATAATGATATAAATAACTTATTATTCATGCTAATTGGTATAAATTTGGAAGTTTATAATATAAAAAATGTACTCTAAGATAATTTCAGTGATAAATTTTGGAATAACCAGCATGTGTGGGCCTAATAAAGAGCTAGACTTAATCCACTTAACCGAGCCGGATAGCAAAATTAAGCTAGAATAGAAAAAAAAAAAAATTGAATTTCTTGGCCTGCATTTGCCTTGCACGTGCTGGAAAAAGGGTAGACTCTGTTTATGAGTCGTTTTCTTCGCTGACTCTGAGTGGAAGTCCGCAGATGGAAGATTTTTGGGAAAGAAGAAACCTCGACTCTGCCCTATTTAAAGCCACCATTGGCCTCCCCATTACTGATCTCAGCTTCAAGTTGAAAAATCACCGGCATTTGTCCGAGTCTTCGCTAAATGTCGAACGCTACTACCATGGCCAAAACACTGCTAGAAGCTAGATAAAGATCTCAAAATCATTTAATTAATCCTCCTCCATGCCCTCGTTAATCCTTAAATCATGGTTTCCGCCCGACGAATCGACAGATTTTGTCAAGAAGGGGATGCTCTGTTTGGTTCTCCTATTTTTTTTAATTTGATTTCGGCCTTCTTTCTTTCTTTTCCGGTCATTCGTGTTGTTGGTGCTTGCTGTCGAAACTTGTGTCCGGTCTCCTCATGCCGATTGTGCCCACTGCTAGAGCCCCAGTTGCCAGTGAGCGGCTTGGGATCGGAAATCTACCGAGCTAAGGGTTCATGTTCGATTGGCTCTTTTTCTAGTTTGTTTTTTTTTTTTTGGCCACCTGTTGCCACCCGCCGCCATTCTCAATGGCCAACCATCGGTCCTCCAACCGCCAGTCACCGCCCATGAGCTTCCCACTTCCTCTGTTGGAGAGAGGCTTTGTTCTCTCCCTTTTCTCTCTTCCTTAGGCTCTCTATCTTGTTTCTCTCTACATATGTTTTTTCTTTCTACCGTCCCTCTTGGGTTGTTATATACAGCGGTCTCCTCAATAATCTTGATCGACCCCGGTAGATGGATAGGTCCTGACCCATGACCATCGGTAGCATGTCGGCCTCTATTTTAACTCTCGTCGGACCCTGATAGATTTGGTTGCTCTTAATCTCTATTGGGCTATCTGCACCCTAGTCCGGCTTTGATTAGATGAATTTATTTTATTAAAACCAAATGGGATATCGAGAACCTCTACTACTTGGCCGCCCCCCCCCCCCCCCCGGCCCACCGCCTCCGTCTTCCCCGTTTCAACTGGGCCACAGCCAACCATCCTCCACAGCGCCCAGGTGTTCGATGTAATGCCCCACTAGCTGCACGAAGATTGATGCACCAGCCCACCGGGCTTTCTCTCTCTCTCTCTCTCTCCTCCCTCTCAGGCCACCTAGCTTTCGGGTGCAATGCAACAAAATTGTCGAGTCCGGGTACTCTGTCTCCCTGCTTTGCCGGCTGCAAACTGCATAAATGTCAAATTATCATTAATGGGTTGGTTTGTACTGAGAGCAGGTGATTTGAGTACTAAGATGAGCATAAGTTTAATGAGGATGTGAGATAATTGAGTCTGAGCAGGATTATATGGGGCTTAGAAGTGGATTCTACTTTCAGACATGAGATCTACTTAAGTACTAATTGCAGCAGGACCCCATGTAAAAAATGTATAGGTATAGGATGGTAGCTGAATTATATGGGACTTAGAAGTGGATTCCACCTTCAGACGTGAGATCTACTTATATACTATAAAAATGTATCCTTTTTCCTCCATCTTTTTTTTTATTTATTTTTCCTATTCTTTTTTCTTTCTTGTGCGTAAATATTCTCTACCTAGTTATTATGGCTATGAAGATGCTGCAAGGTATCTTTAATTGTTATATTTTGGGGCAAAAAAACTCTCGAGGGTTTTTTTTTTAATAATCTCGAATTGGTCCTTTAAAGTATCTATTCCTAGCACAGTCTAAGTGTCTATTTTGGTGCCTTACAGTGATTAATATTTTCTTTTAAAAATATGGTATATGGATGGTAGCAATATGGGAGGTTGTGATCCCACCAAATTTTAATGGGATTCTATGCATGTCACGCCCGGAACCCAGAGCAGCACAGACGCCGCATACCTGTATAGTGGACCATACAAGTATGCAAGGCTACAGATCATATCAAAACAATATTGATTTCTAAAAATTTATTTAATCATAATCTTATCCAAATGGTTCTTACAATAATCCAAAGTGACATAAGTTAATATGTGCTAACTACTAACATGACTCAAATAAAATGTTCTAACTAGACTAATTAATACTCCAATGACTAAAAGTATCTCTGCTAAAGCTAGCGCACTCCCCAAGTCTTGAGCAATCATGCATCCGAATCTAAAAAAAAAAGAAAAAACATAATAATGAGCTATACTAGCCTAGTAAATAATATAATACCCCAAAGTGGGGTCAGGGCATGCCAAATAATTTCTTTAAAAGCACAAAATACTGACTGAGAAATAAATTATTTCTTGAATAATGCATATTTCTTTAGAAATATACTATAGTTTTTACAAAAAATGCGAGAAACAAAACTTAGAAATTAGAAATCAAAAATCAAAAATCAGAAATCATGCTATGGCCACGTAACCCAGTGGCATGGGTCGCACAAAATGCCAAAAACCACTATTCATAGTCACCGATAGCACGGTGTCCTAAAAACTACTATTTTAATCACCGGTTGCGTGGTGTTGAAATCAGTTTCTTACGGATTACAAGTCGATAAGACCAACAAATAATTTTCATTGGCGGGGCTAAAACAGATCATAGCCATGCAAAGAATGCATATTTATAAAACAGATTTTTTATGATTTGCCTAGTCACATTTTTTCAGATTTCATAACATACCACATAACATATTTTAAATTAATCATAATATGAACATGCCTGACCTGTTTAACTAAATATAAAATAGATATCATAATTAAATTTAATCAACTAATTAATATTTTACCAAAAATTTGAAAAACACACTTTGAAGTATTAAGTTACTTACCTCTTATCACTTCAAAAATTTCACTTTAGTTAGACGAGTCAGGTACACCTACTTTAATACAATTAACACATCATAAATTTCATCATCATTTTAGAAGTTAAGCGAAGTCAAAATTAAACACCACTGGAGAACAACCTCATGCCTCCAAATTAAGTCGGTCAGGTGATCGTGCCCGACTACCTAGGTCGGTCTAATTGGTTAGGGGTAAAGATCGAAAGTGACCAAATCTAGCTGGGGTTAAAATAATGAGCCGGTCTATAGCTCGGGTACCGAGGTGGTTCAAGGTCTCCAAACTGGGTCAACTTAGATCCGAGTAATAAGAAAAGCAGGGCCTACACTAGGATCCTTGAGCCAATCTAGAGAGAGAAAAAGAAAGAGGAGAGAGAATCTTAGCCCGAGTCTAATCAAGGGTTTGGGTTTGGTCCGTCATAGCGATATAAATCTTCACTGCATCTGACCCATGGGCCAAGGTGAAAAATTATCAAATAAGAAGGAACTACATAATATATATATATATATATATATATATATATATATATATATATATATATATATGAGTTAATAAATAAAAAAATAAATAAAGGAACTAAGGATGAAAACTAAGAACAAGAGGAAGAGGGCAAAGAAAGAGGAGAGGAGAGCAGAGGGGAGGCCGGGGAAGAGAGTCGGTGGCCAGGCTTGGTGGTCGACGGCTTGCCAACAACACTCGCGATGGCTGACGGCTGCTATGGTGGCCGGCGAAAAGAGAAAAAGGTGAGGACGTTCTCGATTTAGCTCAAAATAGAGTAAGAAAAAAAGCTTCATTCGGCTAAAAATCGAAGAGCAGAAGGAAGGGAGCTTACCGGCGGTCGACAGAGGTGTCGGATCTCAATCGAGGGCGACTCGATCCCGTGGCCAACGACAGTGGAGCTCCAAGCAGGGTCGTCGGTGGTCTAGAGGGATGATGAAGAGGCTTCGGCGATGGCATTTGGCTGAGGCGATACCTCGGTCATCGGAGAAGACGAAGGAGGAGGAGGAGAGGTGCTTGGTGGAGCTGAGAGGTGGGTCGATCATTGAGAGACGGGAGATTTATAGGGAAGGTTTTCGAAGAGATAAGCTCTAGGGGTGAGGGGATAAGCTTGGTGTCCTTGCTCCGCCGCAAGGCTTGATTGGAGTGGAGTCTAGGCTTATCCAAGCCTCCGTCAGTGCTCGTGGTGGAGGAGGACTCTTCTTCCTCCTCCGCATTATTGAACAGGGGTCTGCCCTGTTCTGAATGGGAAGAGGGCCTTTGGGCCCTCTTTTGGCATCGGGTCGGGCCAACAGACCGGCTCGGTGAGCCTAGGCCTCACATTCTCTCCTTCTTAAAAAAATTTCGTCCTCGAAATTTAAACTTATCTTAGCTTTCAAATTTTAGAGTTACAAGTCCTGTTCTCAAGCGTCTTACTTATCAAAGTGATTTCATTATTAAGTCTTATTGTAAGAAAAGTTTGATATCCTAAGACTTGGTCTTTTTTGTCGATAATCTAAATCAGATATCCTTTATCTCATGAAATTGAAATGAATGTCTTAATTCCAGTTAAGAATACCAAGTTTCATATTAAGATATCAACTGATGTTAATTTTGTTGATCTATTACAAGATTATAGGTCAACCAGGTTGAAGTTCAACGTAAGGAAATAAACTAGAGTTTCAAATATTTTAGAGTTTTTCAGTCTATATGGAGATATCTCCAACTCATATTTAGTAAGATGGAATAAACTTTGAAACTAAGCCTCAGAATATTAAGTAAACATTATCGTTCATTCATAAATAAGAAAAGGAAAATAAGAGCAATTAAAGAAAATCATAGCTATCACAGAGGTATTTGTCCACCCTAAGACATGAAAAACACATACTCTTAATATGCACCCACTGCATAACAATCAGCTTGGTAGCAATCCTACCAAGAACACTAATAGATATGTCCTCTTTTCCCTTTGTCATCAACATATCATGAAACAGTTTTCTGAGCATGGTGACATGAGCGAACTTTTGACTTAAGCATCGTGTTGCAGCTCCTTCATTCTGTTCGATGCATGCCTAATTCAGCTTAATATCTGTAAATATGGTTGAAACGGGTTCATCTAGCACTTCTATAATAATTGAATGGGTGTTTATAATGAAGTTAAAGCTCAAGCACATCAGTAATAATGAGGAAAGGTTTCAGCTTCCAAAGACTCAAAACAAACAACCATTTAGGATAATAGAAAGACAGGTGGATAGCCAGTATTACTATCTGAGACTGCGGATCTACTGGACTACTATTTATGAAGGAAGAACAGGGGTGATATCTTTGTCATGAACAAAATTAAGCTTCCAAATTCTACATTTATTGAATGGCTTGATAAGTTCCATCTGCGACATCCAAATTCCACCATTTTTAATTTGACAACCCTTAGCCACAATCCTACTATCCCCTCAATAAAAGGATTTAAAAAATTTAAAAAAAACACACCAGTATCCATGTTGTTGTCACTACATTCCAAACACAAATTTGGGGCTCACTTGCATTGTTAAATGTAAATAGCTGATCTTGATGCAATGTAAACCAAATTCAGATATCTCAGTGCAAAAACTAGTAGTGCACATGCATCCAGGTAAAGATCACTGTCCATGCATGTTCATTTCCTTGTCCAGCATGTTTGGGTACCTCTAGATACCATTGTATTAGCCAACCAGAATAATTAACAACTACAATTTATATATCCCCATGGGGACTAAATGGGGCAAGGCATGGTAAAGAGGGAATGCCCAAGTACAACAAAAAAAACTACCCGACCTTTGAATTTTTTTCTCCTTGTTGGGAACCATCCTCCTTTTGCTTCCAGGAGAGAGTTTTTGTAATCTTTGATACAAAATTTTCCGAGATGGAAAAAAGAAGCAAAAGTTAAAATCTAAAGAAATTGCATTTTTACCGTGCAAATTTTAGGCATAAAACTTTAGGTTTTCCATGGGAGGTACTCGAGGTTTTCACCGTCAATCCAGCCGGAAGAGCTTGCCAGAGGTAAGTCTTTGTTGCTAGTTCCTCTCTTCTCCTTTTAGTTGTTAGGGCACTGTTTTCACGTTGAATCCGGCCGGCAAGTCGCCGGATTGATGAGAAGTAGGGTCTCCCCTGTTTTGGTGCTTCTTTCTTCCATTTTGGTCGGACGACACTGGGCATGGCACACTGCCATCACCGCCATGGGTTGTTGACCACTAGGGGTCGTCGACTGCTGGGGGTCGTTGACCATGAGCGGCTGCTGCCACCGAGCACCTTCCACCGTTCGGGAGGAAGAAGAGAAAGAGCCTTATAGTCCTCTCCTCTTGTTTTCTCTCCCTCTAATGCAAATGGAGAGTTAAAATTTTGTATTTGGATATTAAAATTATTTGAATTATGATGGAATTAGTAGTTGGATCCTTTTGGCTATAATATGTTGATTTAAAATTATAGATTTATTGTATATTATTCATTTAGGCCTTGCATGAACTTTAGGGCGTCGCTCTAGGGTTCATGCGCCCATATCACGTGGTCGACCCAGATGACGGGCTCGGGGTGTGACATAAGTCTCTAGCTTGATCCAAAAAAATTTTTGGTTAAAGGTACTTAAAGGATAGTTCTAGATTACTACGTGATGTGGACCCTTTTAGTGGACTAATACAGGGTCCTAGGTTGTTGCATACCTCAGATAATTTTTAATATTAATTTGGTTAGGTAGGAGAATAATCTTTTGGATAAAAGGACGTTAAGTAGCATTCTACACTTCCCGATTCATAGATCACGGTGTGGGCAGGTGATTAGTCTATCTGGATTGTCTGCAAAAAGGTAAGAATCCATGTACACTCACCTACATATTAAAGATATTTTGTACACTCACGTATGATATGTGAATGATCAAGATAAGTAAGATGAAAGAATTCTTTTATAATGGTTTCCGTATTAAACAAGTTTTAATCATATATGCTTGTAATTGATAGTATAATGAATGCATATATGAATATAATTTACACTTGCAAAATCGAACAAATAGATGTGGTGCTTTGGAGTAACCATGTTATATTGATTGCTCCATCACAAGATGGAAATGTGACACTTACCGCTTGCCCCATCACAGGTGAAAGATATAATCATGGTTAGTCTAAAGTCGAAAATTAAAAAAAAAATGATGGATGGATATGAACTTGATTGAATGAATAAGGACTCTGGGTTGGTCTCGTTATCATCGATTACCCGATCATAACTTGAAAATGTAACACTATCGATTTCTCCATTATGGGCAAAAAATGTGACACTTATTGATTGCCCCATCACAAGCGAAAAGAATGACCGAGATTTGGCCCAAACTCGAAAAGATAATTAATCCTAGATCCAGATCGGGTTGAAAGGAATGGAACAAAAAGTTACTTGAAAATACTATTGAAAATTTATGAGATATCGTATAATTTATCACTCTTGAGTAGTTGGATTTCTATTTGATGTACATATGTATACTATTTATTCGAGTATTATTAATAGCTAGTTTGTGATTTCATGATGTGTATAACGATTTCTTGCTATTATCAAACTTATATTATTGTGTTAGGGTGGATGTATGGGGATTCTTTCTGGGCTTTAAAACTTATATATCTTGTTGCATTTTTTTTTCAAAGTCACAGTATGCGTAGATTTTGGATGGGTTGGTGTGAAATTCGAATAACAGTCATTAGATAGTTAGCTAGTTTATTTTCTGATGCCAATGGATAGTTAAAATTTTATATTTGAATATTTGAATTATTTGAATTATGATGGAATTAGTAGTTGGATCCTTTTGGCTATAATTTGTTGATTTAAATTTGTGGAATTCATTGGAAAATTGTTCATTTAGTCCTTGCATGAACTTTTGGGCATCTTTTTAGGGTTTATGTTGCCGTGTCATATGGTCGACCTAGATGATGGTGACATGTCTAAGAGGAAGAGGTGGAAAACTTCCAAAACTTCGGCATAGAGAAATTCTAAAGTGAAGTGTGTAGGAAACCTTGAAATGCAGAAATACAAGTTATTTAAAGATTCTAATAGGTTTGGCAATGTATAGATCTCGAATGATGATTTAAATATTTTTTTAGTCCGAGGAACAGGAGATTAGATAATGTTCAACAGGATGAGTCAACTTTGTCCCTCTCTTACAATCATCCATCCATTTAATTTAGCGAGAATTAAATAGAGAAAGCAAAGAAGTGATTAAAATATAATTATATTATAATATATAATATAATATTTATATAATAAAAGTATTATGGAAAATATAGATAGATTTTAGAAATTTACTCAGAAAATAGAAATGCAATTAAAGAATATGAGTAACAGATTCTGAAACCATTTTTCAATATATAAAAAATATAAATAAATTATTTTTCTATTTAAATATTATTTAAAAAATATTTATTTAGAAAAATATAAATCTTTATACAAGTCTTTTATCTTCCCAAGAATAAGCCCTAGAGGCCTCTCGGATGCAAGAGAACACTAATAATAACAGCTGGCCCATGCTAATCTACTCTATATATATATATATATGAAGACTCTAGCAGAAGCCTTTGTCTGCCGCTTGTATATCTGCCAAGTTTACATATATCAAACAATGAAACAAACACAAATGAGCCACTTCCTTCTCCCTCTAAAATGCTATTTTCTAATGCCACTTTATTCCCCACTAGGTATGCCGATCTCCGTGTTAGCCGTGCGTATTACACCAATAGAGTGGTGCCGTGATGCATTTCTTAAACCATACACACCCACTTGGACAAGAGGTGTAACCTCTGGGCAGAAAAACTACTCTTGCTCAGCACATTTACAATGATCCAAAGTTGAATGATTATTTTGAGCCAAAGATTTGGGTTTGCGTGTCTGATAATTTAAATGGGAAAAGGCTAACTAAAGAGATAATAGAGTCTGTTACCCGGGAGAGACTCTGTGATCATCAGAAATTGAATTATCTTCAGGAGATCCTTAAGGAGAAGATAATGTCAAAGAGATTCCTGCTCGTCCTTGATGACATCTGGAATGATGACCGCAATGAATAGGATTGTCTATGTGCGCCATTAAGGTCCGGGCTGCAGGGAAGCAAGATCTTGGTAACAACTAGATCTCAAAAGGTTGTAGAGATGATGGGCACAATGGAGCCAGTCTTCTCACAGGGTTTAGCAAATGATGCCTATTGGGAACTTTTCAATAGACATGCATTTGGTTCTCAGAACCCCAAAGAACATCCTGAGTTGGAAGCTCTTGGTAAGGATTGCTAACAGGCTGAAGGGATCTCCACTTGCAGCAAAGACGCTAGGAGGCCTATTGAATTTAGACTTGGATGAGAGGCGCTGGAGAACCATCATGGACAGTAAAATATGGAAACTAAAACAACGTGAAGATGGCATTATACCGGTCCTACAGTTGAGCTATCAGTACCTGCCGGATATCTGAAGCAGTGTGTTGCATATTGTTCTATATTTCCTAAAGATTACGCATACACAAAAGACGAGCTAGTCCAAGTCTGGATGGCACAAGGCTTCATTGTACCTCAAGAAAATGTGCGGATTGAAGAGGTAGGAAGTGAGTACTTCCATGATTTACTTAATCTAGCCTAGTACATAGTTAAATAAGCTTTTAACACAGCTAAATAAGTTTGGAACACACTTATTCTAGCCGGGCACACAGTTAAATAAGCTTGGAACACAGTTAAATAAGTTTAAAACATACTTATTGTAGCCTGGCACACAGTTAAATAAGCTTGGAACATAGTTAAATCATCCTGGAACACACTTAATCTAGTCTGGCACACAGTTAAATAAGTTTGGAACATACTTATTTAACTGTGTGTCAGGGTCGCTTAAGGGGTCGACTTCCGCAATGTTGAGGTCGACTTGAATTGTCCAGAGGTCGACTCGAATCTGCGTGAGGTCAACACTTTGGCTTGGCTAATTTCAGTTGTTCTCTATTTTTGCTCTATGCCACTTAAGGAGTCGACTCGCCTAGCACTGGGGTCGACTCGAACTGTCCAGAGGTCGACTCGAATCTGCGTGAAGTCGACACTTAGGTTTGGCTGATTTCGGCTGCTCTCTGTCTTTGCTCTGTGCCACTTAAGGGGTCGACTCGCCTGGCACTGGGGTCGACTCGAACTGTCCAGAGGTCGACTCGAATTTGCGTGAGGTCGGTACTTAGGCTTGGCTGATTTCGGCTGTTCTCTGTCTTTGCTCTGTGCCACTTAAGGGATCGACTCGTCTGGCACTGGGGTCGACTCGAATCTGCGTGAGGTCAACACTTAGGCTTGGCTGATTTCGGCTGCTCTTTATCTTTTCTCTGTGCCACTTAAGGAGTCGACTCCCCTGGCACTAGGGTCAACTCGAACTATCCAGAGATCGAATCGAATCTGCGTGAGGTCGACACTTAGGCTTGGCTGATTTCGGCTGTTCTCTGTCTTTGCTCTGTGCCACTTAAGGGGTCGAGTCGCCTGGCACTAGGGTCGACTCGAACTATCTAGAGGTCGACTTGTAGAACAAATGTCCTAAGAACACTTAACTGTGTGTACAGTTCTATTAACTGTGTTCGTAGGCAAAATAACTGTGTTTGCAGACAAAAAAACTATGTACAGAGTATACCTTACTATGTGCAGACTTGAACTAACTGTGTGCCGAGATGATTTAAATGTGTTCCGAGATAATCTCTGTCTATGCGAGGCTAGATTAAGTGTGTTCCAAGTTTATTTAACTGTGTGCCGAGATGATTTAACTGCATGCCAGAATAGATTAAGTGTGTTCCAAACTTATTTAACTGTGTTCCAAACTTATTTAACTGTGTGCCAGGCTAGATTAAGTGTGTTCCAGGATGATTTAACTGTGTTCCAAGCTTATTTAACTGTGTGCCAGGCTAGAATAAATGTGTTCCAAGCTTATTTAACTGTGTTCCAAGCTTATTTAACTATGTGCCAAGGTAGATTAAGTGTGTTCCAAACATATTTAACTGTGTGCCAGGCTAGATTAAGTGTGTTCCAAACTTATTTAACTATGTTCCAAGCTTATTTAACTTTATTTTTATTTTTTTTATTTTTTTCATTTTTTTTCTTCTCTTCTTCCCTTCTTCTTCTTTCTTCTTTCTTTCTTCTCCTCCCGCGAGCTAGCGGCGCCGGAAGGGGGCCGAGCCGTGGTGGCTGCAGGAAGGGGCCGGGCCGCCGCCAGCGGCAGCCGCGGCTAGCCAATGGAGAACTCCTCTCCTCTCGCAAAGCCGGCTGTGCCGAAAATGGGGGCCGGGCCACGGCGTGCGCTGGAGAAGGGCGGGTTGTGGCTGGCGACAGCCGCAGGACGCAGGAGAGCGCCCTTCTTCCTCTTCTTCAGCACCTCCCCAGCATGAGGGCGGAGGCAGGGGCATTCCTGGCGGCGCAGCCGCAGGAGGGGGGCTCGGGAGGGGGCGGGCCGGGGCCGGCGTCGTTCGCGGGAGGGGGCCGGCCACGGTTGGTGGCGGCGGCCGCGGCCGCGGCTGGCCATTTTCTTCTTCTTCTTCTGGGGGATGGGAGATCAGGAGAGGAGGGGCATTTTTGGTATCTTATTTTAAATTAAAAGGGGTTCAGGGACCGAAAATTATAGTTTGTAAAGTCTATGGACCGGATGTTTTAAATTTAATCAACAAGGACTTTTTGTTACAGAGCAGTCTTCGGAAGGATGGGAAAGTAATTTCCCGAAGAAAAAAAAAAGCCTTGCGCTCTCCCCCCAATCCTAGCCCCACCCAAATCAACTCGCACGATAAGAATTTTTGCTGTTGGCGGAAGGTCAAAAATCCTGAAAGATGTATTACTTTTTACCTCAAATATAAAAAATATAAATTTGTTATTGTCCCGCTCCGAGCCCAGAGGGCGACAGGCGTTGTATGCCTGCACGGCAGACGATGCAGACATACAAAGCTACAGACCATATCAAAACAATAATAAATCTTATAATTTTATTTAATCAATAATATATTCAAAATAATTTTACAAAATTCCAACATACCATGTGCCAATATGTGCTAATATAAGTCAAATATTCTAAGGCCCCATTTGGGAGAGCTTTTGGAGGGCCAAAAAATACTTTCTGATCCTCCAAAAGCACTTTTGGATAAAAAAAATATTTGGCAAAAATTTTAGAATGCTGTTTTAGCTTTTCTAGAAAGCTAAAAATAGTTTTTGGAAGAAGCTCTATTTTAGAGCTTTTTGAAAAAGTTGTTTTGAGCTTTATCGGAAAGCTTTTTTTGACTAAAATACCCATAGTAAAATATAACAATTACATACTTTGTTCCTTTATAAACCTAAAAATCTGCTGAAGCCCTAACAAAGAACCCTAGCTGTTGATCAGACTCCCTTCCATGAAACAAAAGGTATTCTTATTTTCTATTATTGTATTATACTATAAATATAATATTATATTATATTATATCATAATACATTAATATGTTATGTTGAATAATTTAATATTATGTTATATTATGCAAAATTAATGCATGCTAATAATTATAATATTTTGTACCTTTATTATTGTATTATACTATAAATATAATATTATATTACATTATATCATAATACATTAATATGTTATGTTAAATAATTTAATATTATATTAAATTATTATGCTATAGTATACAATATTATATTACTATATTATAATAATATTATATTATATTATAGTAATATTATACTATATCATATATTTATGTATTAATATATGTTATATTTTATTATACACTGTTGTATAATACTATGCAATGTTCTTTATGGTAATTTTGTCATACAAAATTACTTTCTACGTTTGCTTACCAAACACATGTTAAAGTGTCACAACACTTTAGAAATGCAGTTACCAAACAGCAAATAGTTTTTTATAAAAGCTCTACTTCCAACCGCTCTACTTCCAAAAGCTCTGATGTTAATAGCTTCCCCAAATAGGGTTTGACTAAAAATGCCATCATTTGAAGGTATCTTCAAAAAATCTAACGCACTCCCCAGCGCCATGCGATCATACATTTGGATCTTAAAATAGAGATAACATGATAATAAGCAACACTAGCCCAGTCAGCAACATAATACCCTAGAGTGAGGTCAGAGCATGCCAAATATTTAATTATTTTATAAAATATTGACTAAAAATAAATCAACAATAAACATATATTTTAAAATTTATTATTATTTTTATTTAAAAAATAAATTGATACTAGAATTCTAACATCAATAGGCTATGGCCATATAAACCAGTGGCATGGATCGCAAAAGTGCCAAAAACTACTATTATTAACCACAGGTGGCAATAGTGTCCAAATACCACTATTCGAATAACCGGTGGTGCGGTGTCGAAATCAGTTTCTCACAAATTACAAATCAATAAGACCAATGAATAATCCCTACTGGCGAGGCCAAAACAGAGCATAGCCATGCTGAGAATGCATAGATATAAAAATATATTTCATAACATATAACGCAATTTTAAAATGATTATTAACATGCCTGACCCATTTAACTAAGTACAAAATATATATATCAAAATTTAATCTACTAATAATTATTTTTCTAAATAATTTAGAAAATACACTTCGAAGTATTAGGTTACTTACCTCTTCTCGCTTTAAATCCCACTTTAGACAAATGGTTCTGGTACACCTATTAAATATCATTAAAATATTATTAATTTTCACATCATTTTAGAAGTCAAACATAATCACAACTAGACAACGACCTCAAAATAAACACGGCCCACAATGGATGAATAAGTCCCTAAATGAATACGACCCACAATGGATGAACAGACTCAAGGTGAACACGATCCACAATGGATGAACAGGTCTCAAAATGAATGGATTCGACCCACAATGGATGAACATGGCCAAAATGAATTGATTTGGCCTACAATGGACACAGCCCAATAGGATGAAGAGAGCCCGAACTCGACTCATAATGGACACGGTTCAACAGGGTGAACATGCCCAAACTCGGCACACGATGGACACAGCCCAGTCGGGAATGTTCCCCATCTCGTTGATCAAAGAATCAAGGAAGAAGAGGAAGAGAAAGAAGGGAGGGAGGAGAGGTCGGAAGGGGAGGCCAGGCTTGGGTAGCCAGAGGCCGTCGTCCGGTCGACGGCCATTAGTGGTGGCCGGTGAGAAGGAAGGAACCAATAATAATCTCGGTTTTTACCCGAAACAAGGGAAGGGGACACATTCAATTTGGCTGGGAATGGAAGAACAGGGGAAAGGAAAGCTCACTAGTGAGTCAGAGGTGGTGGATCTCAACTGAGGGGCTCGATCCGGCGAGCTAGCGGCGGCAGCGTTTTCAATGAATAGAAGGAATCTCAGAACAGGGGAAGCAGGCTCATGAAGAAGGAAGCTTT
This sequence comes from Phoenix dactylifera, assembly GCF_051530095.1. Taxonomy (NCBI): domain Eukaryota; kingdom Viridiplantae; phylum Streptophyta; class Magnoliopsida; order Arecales; family Arecaceae; genus Phoenix; species Phoenix dactylifera. Next base: position 9,453,722 of record NC_143205.1, read on the forward strand.
GTACCAGGCTCAACCGAGGTAGCACGCCGACCACTGAAGAAAGAGGAGGTGGACAGGGTGGAGAGGGAGGATCTCGGGCAGTTGAACAGCCGCAGAGCTGCTACCCGTTATGCCCTGAGGAAGATGAAGAGAGGATCGCGATTGCGATCCTCTATTTTGGATTTTTCTTTCTTTGGGCCATAGGCTGAAGTCAGCAACGCCTGTTGGCTTCAACCCATTTAGAGCCTATTCTCACTGATGAGAGCACAAAAGTGCGACCTACATGTCACCTAAATTAGTATTATTGCTAACCGATAATGATAAATTCACTGAATTAATATTATATTTGGGTTTGGCATAGATTTTCATAAATTAGAGATAAAATGCACATTGAGTACAAATTTGACTAAAGAAGGATCCCTTCCCAGATCAGACCCGGTTGAAGATCGGGTCGGGTCCGAGTCGGGTTCGGATCTGAATCAGGTCCATTTCTTTTGTGCTTTTGGGAAATAATTTTGGGGCAAATCTAATTTGGCCATATCATAACTATGAGGTGCTGGGTAACCCATGACTTGAAAGACTTGCAATTGACCTCTAGTCAGGACAGATGACCCGCGACGAACCAAGTTCGTCCGTCTACAAGCCAAATTTCATATCACACTATTTTTTTTTATTATTATCTAGATGACTGATTGGATGGAAATTGGTGTCTCCCAGCTCCATCTCACGAGGGCAAAGAAAATCCCGACGATCACGCTCCCAGCTCATCCCTCCGCATCCAAGTTCTCCCGTGCCACGAACGCCCCAATCCGGCCAAACAAGGAAGGCCACATTCCTAGCTTCTTCACGCGCTGCCAGCATCACAACCGCATCCCAACAAGCGTGATTTCCAGCGATCTACCAACGCCCATCAAGCATCTTCTGGTGATCCCGCAAGTTCCAGCATCCTCCCCTCTTCCGGATTCCAGCCGTGGCATCCGTCCGAGATCCCAGGCGCCCACCAAGCCGTGATCGGCTCCTCCGGCTTCAGCCCCTCCTCCGCGTCTCAAGCCATTCCGGATTCCCAGCATCCACCGCATCCCAACTCCTTCCAATCCGGTGATCCCGAAATCCCCCCCTTCCGCATCAGGAGTCCGGCGATCTCGCTTCCGCGACCAAAGAGGGAAGTTGACCGGAGCAATCCTCCACCATTTCCTCCTCCTTTCCAGCATCCCGGATGATCCGTGATTCCACCCAAAATCCAAGTGACCCTGCGGCTATAAGAAGAGGGGAGAGGCCATCGGCAGAGGTGTGCTCGGTTTGGGGTGGGAGGCTAAGAAACAGAGGAGCTTAGAGAGGTGAGCTCGGTGGGAGAGAAGAAAGAAAAAAAGAAACAGAGCATTGCTCTGTTCTTTTGGAGAAGAAAGAAAGAAAAAAAAATAGTATTTTATGTTGTTCCACCGTGGGAGAGAAAGGGAGAAGTGTTTTTTTTTTTTGTTATTTCTTTTCTTTATTTTATTTGCAGAAGAAAGGCAGCATCAAGCCACCAATCTTCATTTTTACCTTTGTAATCAATTTATTTTTATGAAATCTAGCAAAATTTCTTTCATGCAATCCCTGTTCTAGGTTCAAGTTAATTTCTGTTTTCTTTTTATGAAATCTTTTAATGCAATCCATTAATTTTTCTTTTATGCAATTCATGTTTTAGGTTAAGTTTAATTCCTGCAGTTCGTTTTATGCATTCAAAAATTCTCGTTTTAGTTGCAATTTATGAAATCTTCTTTCATGCAATCTATGTTCCAGGCTTCAATCTCCCTAAGCACTGTTTTCATCCATTTTAATTTATGCAAAAACTCTTCTTTGATTAATTAAATAAATGCTTTTCGAATCTGAGTACCTTTCTTTTAGTTAGTTTCAAGTAGAAAATCATATCAACATCTCCGACATAACGTTTTTCTTCCATTATTCAAAAGTCGATTTTGAATCCGAGTGAATGTTCTAATTTTTATGCAACTCCAATCGCCTCCCTGTGGATCGACCTCTTACAACCACTATTCTTCGAGTAGGAAAGGTAAGAGTAAAAATTTAAATTTGACTTTTGTTCGTCGGTTCTAACAACGATCTGTCTAGCATATTTTTAGTTAGACAGGAAAAGGACGAACAGAATTTTGGCACCGTTGCCGGGGAGGCAAATCGAGAAGCAAGAACGATCACGAAGATCAAATTAGATTTTGGATGCCCGGAGTGAACGCACTCCGGTAGTAAGTTTTTATTTTTATTAATTTTTCTTATTTTGATTATTTTAGTAGTAATTTCGTAGTTATTAAATTCTGAAATTTGAAATTCGTAATTAAAGTTTTCTAAACAAAGAAAGTAAAAAAAAAATTAAAAAAATTTTAAAAAAAATTTCAAGAATTCAAAAATTTAAATTCAAAATTTGAATTCTGTGATTCGAAATTTGAAATTTAAATTTAAAAAAAAAGTAAAAAAAAATTAATTAAATTCAAAAAAAATATATTATTTTTGCTAGTAATTGATAGGGTGCAATCCCCCGAGGTGATCATACCTCTATTGGGGCTCCTCACGGAGTAATCTCCAGAGCTTATTCAACGGGTATTCGGAGATTGACTGACGCATAAGGATTAGTTTTAGTTTACATTCAAGTTATTCCTATATAAAAATTTAAAAAAAAACAACATAAAATTTAAAAAAAATAAGAAAAATAAAAAAAAAATTGCTTGCTCATTTAATCAATACAACCTAATGACATTGTATAAACTTTAAAAAAAATATTGATTATTTGCTACATTTAGTATTAAGCATTTGCATAAAGTAATTAAGGGCAAAACCCATTAAAAAGATAAGGTCGGGAAGTCATTACCTGTCCTTAGCCCAAAAATCACCACCTTGCATACTTATCCTAAGCCAAATTAAATTAAAATCAAATTAGACGTTGGCCTTAGGGTTTTCGAGCTCAATTAGGCTCTTGGAAAGAAGCGGCTGAAAGCCACTCCAGTGAGAATTTAGTAATTGGTGATGTCTAGAAAAGTTTTACAACAGTGAGAACTGTTACGGGTATTGTGGTATTGGTGTATCCCTTCTGGCACCACCACACACCCCGGGACTTTCCTGGTCACTGATTACTGGATTGCTTAACTGGTAAGCTCAAGCTTAATCTGAAAGGGAGATTAGGAGCTGTCTAATCTAGGAGAGAATTTCAGGAACTTTTTAACCTGATACATCTCTGTGCAACTAGATTTAAGAAGCTACTAAGCCTCACTTAGTTCTAAGACTAATAGGGTCAAATTATTGTGTGGTGTTGGTTGTGGTCATCTGTGTCTAGCTCTTCTCTTCTTTTAGGATTTCGTTCATTGTAGGAGTCAAATCTAATGAAGTGTTGATAATGTATGCATGGTAGAAGGTCATTAAGGGATAAGTTAACCCCATTTGATCCTGAGATTGACAGAACTTTTCATCACAACTTGCGAACTGTAAACCAACTGTCAATCTCTACAATGGGTGAACACATTAGAACTTTGAATGAGTTATTCGCACCCGCATCCGCTAGTCCCCCTACTTGCATAGTATTATCAATTAATAATGCAGCCCAATTCGAGATTCAGGCTGCAACAATAAACATGTTATCCAAGTTTCATGGGTTCGAGAGTGAACAACCCTACATTCATTTAAACAAATTTTTGACAATCTGTCAAACGTTTAGAAATCAAAATTTAGATGAAGAGGGTATTAAATTAAGGTTATTTCCCATGACTTTAGAGGATCGTGCTGCTGCATGGCTGTATCCCCTAGCTTCAAATTCCATCACATCTTGGGAACAACTATCTAGGAAATTCATGGCTAAGTTCTATCCCATGGTAAAAACACAAAAAAATTAAAGATGCCACCAGAACTTTTAGAGGAAAATCTGAGGAGGAATTTTTCCAACTATGGAAAAGATTCCATGATCTTTTGGTCAAGTGCCCCCACCATGGGCTCGACAAGGCTGATCTAGTACATTTCTTTTACAAAGGACTACCTCCGGCACATAGAAACATGATTGAGTCCATGCACAAGGGTAGGTTCATGGACCAAACCCCGGATCAAGCCTATGAATTTCTTGTTGACTTAGCCGAGAACGCCCAAAATTGGAGTAGCTATGGTGAGGAAGTAAATAGAGATGAGTTCGGGTCTAGAAAACCAGGTAATTATGAAATAAAAGCAGACCCAGAACTCAAAAATGTCATGTCCAATCTGGTGACTGGAATGAACAACTTAAGCAAAAAGTTTGATGCTTTCATTGTTTCCACTAGCTCGAGTTCATATAAAGAGTTAAATCCCATCATGAAAGTGGATCACGAGTCACATAGTTTATGTATCCTGTGTAACAGTTCTGAGCATCTAGTGGAGTGTTGTCCTAGTTTACCCAACATTAAGGCTGAGCAGGCAAATGCTCTAAACTCATATAGTGCCTTCAAGAAGCCCACTCCCAATTCATTCAGCCCAGTCTACCACCCTGATAATAGGTTCCACCCAAATTTCTCATACAAGCAAAATGAACCTATTCAGCATCAAGGTGGTCCACCAGGTTTTCAGAAGAATTTTCCAGGATAGGTCCATCACAAATAAACCAATCATTGGCTCCACCTATTCCTACATATAGTGCCCCTATCCCTCAGCAAACTACATCATTGGAAGCCATGATGGCTAACATGATGAAGTAGCAACAAGACTTCATCCAACAGCAACAACATACCAACATGGCTCAAACCCAGACTAACCAATTTCATGCGCAAGCGATTGCAAAACTTGAGGTTAGTCTAAGTCAAATAGCAAACTCTCTAGGGGATAGAAAGAAAGGTGAACTACCTAGTCAGCCAGTGCCTAACCCTAGTAGGCAACAGAATCAAGTGCCGAGAGGCCAGTTTCAGATTGATTCTAATGGAAACCCTACCCATGAAGTTCAGGCAATTACCACTTTACGATCTGGCAAGCAAGTGGACAACAAAGTCCAACTTCCTGTGCAAGAAAAAGAAGAAAAACATGAACCAAACCCCACCCAGAAAAAGGCACAAGAACAGGGAACACAAGGAATAGAGAAGAAACCAATAGAGACTTACACACCTAAGGCTCTCTTTCCTAGTAGACTACAAGACTTAAAGAAAAAATCTCAGTACGATGAAATCATAGAAGTCTTTAAAAATGTTCAAATAAATTTACCCTTCCTAGATGCCATCAGACAGATCCCCTCCTATACAAAATTCTTAAAAGACTTAACTATGGTGAAAAGAAAAAACAGTATTCCTAGGCAAGCTGTGATGGCTGCACAAGCCTCATCTCTTATTCAACAGCAGATTGCCCCAAAATACAAGGACCCTGGTTGCCCCACTGTTGAAATTAAAATAGGAGAAACCATCATTCGGAGAGCCCTATTAGACTTAGGAGCAAGTGTGAACCTATTACCCTATTCTGTCTACACCGAACTAGGTTTGGGGGAATTAAAACCCACAAACATCACTTTGTCATTAGCAGATAGGACTGTGAAGTATCCTAAGGGAATTGTAGAGGATGTAATTGTAAAGGTAAATGAGTTTTACTACCCTGTGGATTTTGTAGTCCTCAAAACTGAACCAGTGAAAAACCCAGGAAGTCACATCCCAGTAATCCTTGGTAGACCATTTTTGGCCACTTTAAATGCTGTGATCAGTTGCCGAAATGGGATAATGACCTTAGCATTTGGAAACTTGACCGTCCAACTCAATGTCTTTCACAGTAGTAATCAACCATCTGAGATGGACGATTTAGAAGAAATTCACATGATTGAAAACATAATCAGCAAGTCCTTCGAGGAGTCAAGTTATTCTGATCCACTAGAAAGATGTTTGGCCCAATTCAGTCAAGATTGTGAGGAAGGAGAGTCGAATCAGGAGGTTAATGCATTACTAGATTCCATTCCTGTAATGGATACTAGCAGATGGGCGACTAAATTTGAATCATTACCTATACCTGAATCCCAGCTAGTACCTTCAAGTGTCAAACCTCCCCAGCTTGAACTTAAAAATCTGCCTGAAAACCTAAAATATGCATTTCTAGGGGACAACAACACCTTACCTGTTATTATTGCATCAAATTTAACTGAAGAACAGGAAGAGAAGTTGTTAAATATCCTTCAGAAAAATCAAGAAGCGATCGGCTGGTCTATAGCTGATATTAAGGGGATTAGCCCTTCTGTGGTCCAACATAAAATTCATCTAGAAGAGGATGCAAAAACCTCTAGAGAACCACAAAGGCGACTTAACCCAGTCATGAAAGATGTAGTTCTAGCTGAAATCATTAAACTCTTAGATGCAGGGATTATATACCCTATTTCTGATAGCCAGTGGGTGAGCCCAGTTCAAGTTGTACCCAAGAAATCTGGAATTACTGTGATCAAGAATGACCAAAATGAGTTAGTCCCAACTCGAATCCAAACTGGATGGTGAGTGTGCATCGACTACAGAAAGCTGAACGCCATGACTAGGAAAGACCACTTCCCACTACCCTTCATTGACCAAATATTAGAATGTCTAGCTGGCCACTCTCATTACTGTTTTCTTGATGGTTATTCTGGATATAACCAAGTTCCAATTGCACGTGAGGATCAAGAGAAAACCACATTCACCTGTCCTTATGGAACTTTTGCCTATCGTCGCATGCCTTTTGGGTTATGCAATGCACCAGCTACATTCCAACGGTGTATGATGAGCATTTTCTCCGACATGGTGGAGAAATTTTTAGAAGTTTTTATGGATGACTTTTCTGTATTCGAATCTAATTTTAATGAATGTCTCCATCACTTGACCCTTGTTGTAGAACGATGTAAAGAGAAAAATTTAGTTCTTAACTGGAAAAAATGTCATTTTATGGTCCAATCAGGTATTGTTTTGGGACACATTGTGTCACAAAGGAAAATCGAGGTGGATAAAGCCAAAGTAGAATTAATTGCCAAGTTACCACCTCCCAAAACTGTTAGGAAAGTCAGATCCTTTCTAGGGCATGCGGGTTTTTACCGCCGCTTTATTAAGGATTTCAGTAAATTGTCGAAACCCTTATGCGATCTGTTGGCGAAAGATGCTATTTTTAATTTTTCGCCAATTTGTATAACTGCTTTCGAAAGATTAAAGTCTGAACTAACCTCAGCACCCATCATAAGGTCCCCTGATTGGAATCTGCCATTTGAAATCATGTGTGATGCATCTGATTATGCAATAGGTGTCGTCCTAGGTCAGCGAGTGGGGAAGCTTCCCCACGTGATTCATTATGCGAGCAAAACTCTGAATGACGCCCAACTTAACTATTCTACAACTGAAAAAGAGTTGTTAGCTGTTGTCTTTGCTCTTGACAAATTTCGTCCCTATCTGATAGGATCCAAGGTCCTTATTTATTCTGATCATGCCGCCCTTAAGTACCTTCTCACAAAAAAGGATGCCAAGGCAAGACTCATTCGTTGGATCCTATTGCTTCAAGAATTTGATCTTGAAATACGAGATAAAAAGGGATCTGAAAATGTTGTAGCTGACCACTTGTCCAGATTAATTGTCGAATCATCCGGAGGATCCATGCCTGTGTCCGAGACCTTCCCTGATGAACAACTAATGATGATTTTCCATACCAATGTTCCATGGTATGCTGATGTAGTCAACTATCTAGTTACTGAACGAATGCCCTGTTCATGGACCAAACAAGAGAAATTCCGCTTCCTAGCTCGTGTAAAATGGTATTTTTGGGATGAACCATACTTGTTCAAATACTGTCCTGATCAAATCATCAGACGATGCATCCCTGAACACGATCAAAGGAATATCCTTTTCTTTTGTCATGACCATGCTTGTGGTGGTCATTTTAGTGGGAAGAAAACTGCTGCAAAAGTTTTGCAGTGCGGATTTTATTGGCCCACACTTTTTCGATATGCGCATGACTATTGTAAATCTTGCGATCGATGTCAACGATTAGGAAAACTTTCGAGAAAGAATGAGATGCCCCTGAACCCTATCTTAATTATAGAAATTTTCGATGTTTGGGGTATTGATTTTATGGGTCCTTTTCCTATGTCGTTTGGGCATCAGTACATTCTTGTGGCAGTTGACTATGTATCAAAATGGATTGAGGCTATCGCGTGTAAGACCAATGATCACAAAGTGGTGATCAAGTTCCTTAAAGAATCTATCTTTGCTCGTTTTGGCACCCCTCGTGCTATCATTAGTGATGGGGGGAAACATTTTTGTAATAAAATCTTTAAAGCCCTTATGAAAAAGTACAACATTAATCACAAGGTCAGTACACCATATCATCCACAAACAAGTGGACAAGTCGAAATTTCCAATCGGGAGATCAAGACCATCCTTGAAAAAACTGTTCATACATCTCGGAAGGATTGGTCTCTTAGGCTAACAGATGCACTGTGGGCATATCGGACGGCTTACAAAACACCAATTGGAATGTCTCCATATAGAACTGTCTATGGCAAGGCTTGCCATTTACCTGTCGAGTTAGAACACAAGGCCTATTGGGCAATTAAACATTTAAATTTCGATCTTGACAAAGCAGGAAGCTTCAACTCGATGAGCTTGAAGAAACAGGAAGCTTCAACTCGATGAGCTTGAAGAAATTAGAAACGATGCTTACGAGTGTGCCAAAAAGTACAAAGATCGCATGAAGATCATGCATGATAAAATGATCATTCGTAAGGAATTTCACCAAGGACAAAAAGTCCTTCTATATGATTCTCGATTACATCTATTTCCTGAAAAACTTAAATCTCGTTGGACTGGCCCATACACAGTAGAGAAAGTGCACCCACATGGTGCAGTAGTAATATGCAATACCAAGGATGGTAGGTCCTTTCAAGTCAATGGACATCGTTTAAAACCATACCTTGAGTATCTGAGTCCAGAAGTCGAGGAGACACTTCTGACCGACCCTATCTATTATGAGTAAATCGGAATTGTCTGACTGAAGACATAAAACTTAGCGCTATTTGGGAGGCAACCCAACATGTAAGTTTCTTTTATATATAAAAAAAAAATCATCATCAATATATTACTAACATGCAGGTTTGGGGGATTTTGCCCCAATTTTCAATTTACCCACCCATATCAGGTAACCTCTCCTCTATCCTCTTACTGCTTTAAATTTTCTTTAACATTGAGGACAATGTTAGATTTAGGTTTGGGGGTATTTTTACGCATTTGAAATTTTATAAAAAAAAAAGTTTTTAGTTAAAATTTTTGAAAAAAAAATATACAACACACAAGGTATATAAAATCTAAGAGCCCAATGACTAGTTGGAAGTAGTGCAAAGTGAGTTCTTTTTATTAAGTTCCTTTTAGTGAGTTGTAAGCTAATTAGTGCTTTAAATTTCACAACACATCTGGCCTGCATTTTCTAAGGTATAGGTTCGACATTGTGTTGAGAATATGGTAGCAACCTCGAATCCTGATGAACCATCTTTTTCTGATCCAAAAAAAAAATGGTGGATTTAGTCAGGTACATCGAAAAGGGCTACCTATTGTCAAAGGTCAGCGGGCTTGTGATGAGGAACCCGAGCATAGGTCCGTAGGGGAGTCTTGATGCCCGACACCTCATGCCAACTGGTGTGAGAATTGTCGACTAATTGCTCGCTACATGGAGGAATCATCACAGGAGTAAAAGTGCACAATATATACATTATCATTTCTCTTTAATGCAAAAAAAAAAACAAAACAAAACAAAAAAAAATGAAAAAAAAATGTATACTGACCTTAAGAAAGACAATAGCGTGAAAGCCGTCGTTGTAAAAATTCGAGTAAACTGGAATATTACAGATAAAGCCCATGAGGTATTAAAGTAAACATCCACAGCTCTCGAAATCCTGCAGAAAAGATGATTTTGAATCAGCAAATAGGACTTGTCCGACCAATTCTTGGAAACTACTAATTAGCGATATTTTGGAGATCCAAAACCTTAGCTTGTGCATGGTCCAAACTTCACTGAGCACTCAAGTATAAATAAGTCTTACAACTTCCTAACGAAAAACTTAATAACTTCAACTTAAATTGTATACTAACCTAGAAATTGGGCTACTTAGTAATTAAAACCTTGTGTGCTTTTGAAATTCTTATCAGTTATGTACTTGAAATAAGACTTTCATTTCACAAATCAAATTTTATTTTGGGATTGAAGTTTGTGGGTAACTTCACTGCAAACCCTCACGAGAACGAGACAACACTCGTCCACTAGGGTAACCTAGGGGTTTAAAGGCTTGTTGCACGTGCTAAGTGCAATCGTAATGCTCTACGAAAGTGAGTATTTATCTTAGTATATTTATATAATAAATAACACTTTTGCACTCTTATTTTATCATTTTCGCACTAAATTGCTAGAGACTAGCAATAAGCTAGTTGGGGGGTGTGATGAGAGCACAAAAGTGCGACCTACATGTCACCTAAATTAGTATTATTGCTAACCGATAATGATAAATTCACTGGATTAATATTATATTTGGGTTTGGCATAGATTTTCATAAATTAGAGATAAAATGCACATTGAGTACAAATTTGACTAAAGAAGGATCCCTTCCCAGATCCGACCCGGTTGAAGATCGGGTCGGGTCCGAGTCGGGTTCGGATCCGAATCAGGTCCATTTCTTTTGTGCTTTTGGGAAATAATTTTGGGGCAAATCTAATTTGGCCATATCATAACTATGAGGTGCTGGGTAACCCATGACTTGAAAGACTTGCAATTGACCTCTAGTCAGAACAGATGACCCGCGATGAACCAAGTTCGTCCGTCTACAAGCCAAATTTCATATCACACTATTTTTTTTATTATTATCTAGATGACTGATTGGATGGAAATTGGTGTCTCCCAGCTCCATCTCACGAGGGCAAAGAAAATCCCGACGATCACGCTCCCAGCTCATCCCTCCGCATCCAAGTTCTCCCGTGCCACGAACGCCCCAATCCGGCCAAACAAGGAAGGCCACATTCCCAGCTTCTTCACGCGCTGCCAGCATCCCAACCGCATCCCAGCAAGCGTGATTTCCAGCGATCTACCAACGCCCATCAAGCATCTTCCGGTGATCCCGCAAGTTCCAGCATCCTCCCCTCTTCTGGATTCCAGCCGTGGCATCCGTCTGAGATCCCAGGCGCCCACCAAGCCGTGATCGGCTCCTCCGGCTTCAGCCCCTCCTCCGCGTCTCAAGCCATTCCGGATTCCCAGCATCCACCGCATCCCAGCTCCTTCCAATCCGGTGATCCCGAAATCCCCCCCTTCCGCATCAGGAGTCCGGCGATCTCGCTTCCGCGACCAAAGAGGGAAGTCGACCGGAGCAATCCTCCACCATTTCCTCCTCCTTCCCAGCATCCCGGATGATCCGTGATTCCACCCAAAATCCAAGTGATCCTGCGGCTATAAGAAGAGGGGAGAGGCCATCGGCAGAGGTGTGCTCGGTTTGGGGTGGGAGGCTAAGAAACAGAGGAGCTTAGAGAGGTGAGCTCGGTGGGAGAGAAGAAAGAAAAAAAGAAACGGAGCATTGCTCTGTTCTTTTGGAGAAGAAAGAAAGAAAAAAAATAGTATTTTATGTTGTTCCACCGTGGGAGAGAAAGGGAGAAGTGTTTTTTTTTTATTATTTTTTGTTATTTCTTTTCTTTATTTTATTTGCAGAAGAAAGGCAGCATCAAGCCACCAATCTTCATTTTTACCTTTGTAATCAATTTATTTTTATGAAATCTAGCAAAATTTCTTTCATGCAATCCCTGTTCTAGGTTCAAGTTAATTTCTGTTTTCTTTTTATGAAATCTTTTAATGCAATCCATTAATTTTTCTTTTATGCAATTCATGTTTTAGGTTAAGTTTAATTCCTGCAGTTCGTTTTATGCATTCAAAAATTCTCGTTTTAGTTGCAATTTATGAAATCTTCTTTCATGCAGTCTATGTTCCAGGCTTCAATCTCCCTAAGCACTGTTTTCATCCATTTTAATTTATGCAAAAACTCTTCTTTGATTAATTAAATAAATGCTTCTCGAATCTGAGTACCTTTCTTCTAGTTAGTTTCAAGTAGAAAATCATATCAACATCCCCGACATAACATTTTTCTTCCATCATTCAAAAGTCGATTTTGAATCCGAGTGAATGTTCTAATTTTTATGCAACTCCAATCGCCTCCCTGTGGATCGACCTCTTACAACCACTATTCTTCGAGTAGGAAAGGTAAGAGTAAAAATTTAAATTTGACTTTTGTTCGTCGGTTCTAACAACGATCTGTCTAGCATATTTTTAGTTAGACAGGAAAAGGACGAACACTCACTCCCAGTCGATTTCAACCCATTCAGCCCAGCCGGCTTCGGCCCATTTAGAGCCTATTCTCTCACTCCCAGCCGGCTTCAATCCATTCAGAGCCTATTCTCACAATTCTAGGGTATTTTACCAATTTTTTTCCTTGAAAGACCAAGAAACTTCCTTGGTGAGATATTTTGTTCGCATTGTCTCTACACATACAGATTTTCAGGAATTTTGAATCAGGATATTTTTGGAGAAAAGCATATTATTTTATTCTTCAACACTTCTTAATATGCTTTTCTTGTACATCCAATATTTGCTCACAGTATCTCAAACTTTGCTCATGGTAGTGCCTTTTGTACAATTGTCTGCTAATTGCTCCTCGGTCTTATAGTACTTAAGTTCAACATCTCCTTAAGCTTTTGCTTCTCGAAGAAGGTGATATGTGATTGCAATATGCTTGGTTTTGCTATGGCATACTGGGTTCTTTGCCATTGCAATCACTGAGCTTTGGATTTCCCATGTCTTCAAGTGTGCGTTTTAATCATATTGCTTGACTTGCTGTCGCTGCTGCTATTCCGCACTATGCTTTGGCTGATGACTGTGCCACTGAATCTTACTTCTTTGATGCCCAAGAAAATATCCTGAACCTAGTGAGAAGGCATAGTCTGAAATGCTCTTCATGTCATCCACTGATCCTGCACAATCACTATTGATGCAACCAATCAGTCTCGAGTCAGTCGTGGACATGTACCATATCCCAAACTGCTTTGTGCCTTGTAAATATCTAAGAATTCTTTTTTTTTTTGGTACATCGGTAGCTCACACATAACGAGTGCAGAAATCACCCAAAAAGTCAGAAAACAAAATAGACTACAGGAAAGACGGGACAGAAACCTAGTCCACCTAGATAAAATCGCCTAAATGATGAGCCACATTAGAGGCCACCCAGTCCGCTGCACTGTTGGTCTCTCTATAAGCAAAACAGATCCGATGGGAGAGGCATTCGCCTAATAGACGATGAATATCGTGGAGCAGTCGCATTCCCCCATCAGCACTCCCGATCTCCTAGATCCTCTCGATCACCATGGAGGAGTCCCCCTCAATGATGATGCAGTCTGCCCCTAGCACTCATCTAGCATAGAATAGTCCCTCCTATGTTGCTCTCAGCTCGGTACTGTCGACATACTGATCGAAGATACGCTGCCCCTAGCAGCCACTAGTCTGGCCTACTGATCTCTAATGACAAAGCCGGTGCCACAGCAACCATCCTCCTGAGTACTGCCGTTAAAGTTCACCTTTAGAAAACTATGGTGTGGGGGCTCCCAGGAGACGAGGACACACCTGGACGCTACATGAGCAAAATGAGAGCCCCATATTTTTCTCGCCAACCCCAGGGATGCTGATGCAGTAACATCAAGGACCTCTATCGCATGAAGTAGGGCCCTGTCTATTACAACTCTCAGTTGCTCGACTTTGTCCTCGAAGACTCGGGCATTCCTATCTAGCCAGCAGTGATAAGCCAGATAAGCTGCCCTAATCCCCAATGACAGGAGGCCCAATCTCCAGGAAGACTCAGCCATGAGGGTCAGAAAATTCTCTGTCGACGACCATCTCCAGCACAGACCAGAGCAAGCAGAGGCACACTCCCATAATGAGGCCTCCCTCTGACAACCAAAAGGACATGAAAAATGGTCTCCTCCATCTCCTAGCAGGCCCAACAACCCAGGGTGATGCACACCCCCGTTAGGCCAGGACTCTCCTAGTAGGCAGACATCCCCAGGCGACCTTCCAAACAAATAAGGCCACTCTGTTAGAAGTATGCCCTAAAAGCCAATTTAGCCGACGCATTATTTTATTCTGAAACATAAATTTGTACTTGACCTAATAATGAATTTATTAGGATGGGCATTCTTTTCATTCATGTTCTTATGTGTCCATGAATTTTTCAAGGAATTAATAAGATGATGACGCATATTCTCAAGAGTTGAAAATTTGAGGCATGTGTCATTTGTGATTAATTCCTGAATTGCTCCAGATCAATGAATCCATTACGAGGGACAGTGATCGCTCCGCTGAGATTAGTGCACAGATCACTTAGTCAGATGGATGAGTCTTGAGTCCACAGTGTGGAGACACTGGAGTGATTGTGCAAGTGCTTGTTAAAGAACAAGGGTACTGAGCATGACCAAAGCAAGTAGTCACTTGGATATCTATCCACTCATTAGTGGCTTACTTGATGTTGCAGTTGTATGACTAGTCCTTTGACCTGCGATGCCTCGGCTATTCACAGTGAGGTTGCTGTAATTTGACGAGCACATAAACATGGGCCCTATCTATTTGGATCCTTGTGGTGCAGATTGGCTGCAGTAGATTCATTGCAGGAGTAGGGGTGCATCTAGATAGAATCTATCGATCTTGATAGATTAGGAGAGATTCTATGTGATTTGTGAGACTAAGTTCGTAAATCCTTGGCCAAGGTAGTTTTTGGAAAAAGAGTTTTTCAATCTCGAACTGGAGTCGAATAAATTTTACATATGACAGATGATGGGGTTTGACGAGTTATCCATGACCTCCATCCTGTCGGGATCCACAATAGAGGAACTGTATCATATGCTAACTGCACCTAGAGGTTCATCATTCTATTCTGCTAGGTTGCCACTACATGCTGCTAGGTGTCATTGGTGGATAGTGAGACTCAAAGGTATTCACTTGGTGATCAGTGAATCCGAATGAGAAGAATTGAAATTGTTCCAACCCGTTGAAAGGAGTTTCAATGATATTGTGATAGGGATCACAATATATCTCACTACCAGACAGAATAGAATCTATGGGGTCACACACAATAGAGGATCTGATTGATCTAATGGTTGGAATGTGATTTGGAACCACAATAGTTTGTAAATTTCAATTTGATTGATAATTAGTTTAACCCACTAAGAGTTAGTGAGTTGAAAAAGGAATTAATTGCAATTGGATTGCAATTTGATTGAATCAATTGGATTTAATTAATTGGGCTCGATCTTACATGATAAGGTTCAAGAGTCCTACTTGGAGTAGGACACCTAGAGTTCTAATTAGATTAGGACATCAAATTATTAGAGTCCTACTTGGGGTAGGATTCCTAAAGTCATAATTGGATTAGGACTAAAATTATATGAGTCCTAATTGGATTAGGACTCCTAGAGTCCTAATTAATTATTAGTCTAATAGATAAAGATGACTCCTAATTAGATTAGGATTGAAGAGTTCAATTGAGTCATGATCCAATTGGGTACTAATTAGATTAGGACTAATATGGATAAGGATTGGATTCACCTAATCCTCCTTAGAGGAGGATTTCAGCATCCAACCAAAGGAGGCCCCACGCCCCACATGATTTGACCAAGTGGGGCGTGCTCCCGGGATCCACGTCCCGGATGGCCAGGACGTGCGTCCCGGGTGTCCAGGATGCAAGTCCCGATTGGGCGTGGCACCTCCTAGTTTGAGGAAGAGCCACGCCTAGGGCAAGGTTATAAAAGGGGGGGCAGCCCAAGACTTGAACCATGGGTTCTTTTCTTGATGCTTGGCAGCCGCCTTCCCTCTCCTCTTCTTCTTCCATCCGCAAGGCATAAAGAGGGGCAGCAAGCATGAAGTCTTCTTCCTCCTCTTGGTCAGCTATATGGAAGAAAATAAAGAGAGAAAGGTGTTCCTCTCTTCCCTCCTTCTTCATCCATGATAAAGGAAAGCCAAGAAAGTGTTTCTTCCTTCTCCTTCTTCCTCCTCTTGGAAGCAATCAAGAGTTGATTGCTTAGAGGAGTTCCAACCATCAAAAGGGATCTCTGCAAGGGAGCTAGCACCCCGGTGAGATCGTAACCTCGATCAATCCAGATCTTCGTGTAGATACCCATAGAGGTCAGACACTTGTGCGGCTTCAAGCGAACCTGATTTCCACGATCATCAAATAGCGGTGAAGATCTACCCGCTCAAAGGTAAAGATTTGATCTTTATAATTTTTAATTGTAGATCTGAAAATTAATCAAGTAATTAATTTTAATCCTTTTCTTCAGATTTCATGATCTTTTGAGTTAGAAAACTCAGATTTTTTTTGAGATGAATGACCTCGCGCGCGTCTTTCCGCTGCGATCGTCGTAACACGTGCGAAGGTAAGTCGACACACTCGAGGATGGATACGCAATCGCCAGATCCACCCCACCTCCATCTACCTAGCTGCAGGCCTAGCCCCTCACCAACCCAAGAAGGTCCCATGTCTACACCTCTGCCCTACCCATCCGGCCCCATGCCTGCCTGTCCTCCGCCTCAGCCACCGCAATTGGCACCGCAAACACCCGCTTAACTAGTTGCCCACCAATGAACCGTCAGACGAGCCCAATCTCGCCCTCCTGAAGCTAATAGATCGCGAACCCTGCGTCCCTCCAATCCCCTGGGGTCGCAAAAGGTGGGCCACCTGCATAGTAGAATATCAACCAGCCAACAATCCCCCAGAACGTCCATAGCTAGGCCATCATCAATCTCCCATCAAATCTCTGGAAGCACCGGGGGGGCACGGGTGCATATCTCTCGCCACAGAAAGGAGCTACGCCGACCCACACGAAAGATATGCGGGTCTGATGGGTCCCCATACTTGGCCCTCATCATAGAGCCCCATACTTTAGCCACTAGCCTTGTCTTGTGTTTCTGGACTTTACCACTATGATTGAGCTTTGTCTTATAGAACCATTTGACTCTAATGTTTTTTTATCTATAAGAGTCAGGCCAACTGGGCCTGATCTGGACCAAAGTCAGCAGGCTCAGCCGGCTTTGATTCAAAATTCAAAAAAAATAAAAAAAATAGAATAGGAGATCGCGATCCCCTATCTGAGCGACTCGAACGGCCACCGTTAAGGTACGGTTGGGACCGAAACCCCTAGGCTGATAATAACGGTCGGCGGCCGTTAGAGACCATTGCAACCAACGAACGGCCAACTAGTGCCATCGTTCGTCTTGGGCTTATCCCCTCTCTTTTGGGGTTATAAAAACCCCGATTCCATTCCACCCACTATTTTTCTCCTTCCTCCTCCTCCTTCAGTGGCCGGTGTGCCACTTCGGTCGATTGTCGCCACCCAAAATCCCTTGTGGATTCTCGTTGCCTGCCTCCCCTATTCTGAGAAACATCCCTCATCTTCTCTTCGGGATCCACCAAAAATCGCCACCGCCGATCTTGAGTCACCATCCGCAACCCTCGCCGATGAGTCCCCATCCACCGTTGAAGCTCCCTTGGGTTTTAGGGGCTACCACCAAGGCAGCTAGGGGTGCTGCCCCTGTTCCTTACTTTCTCTTTTTTGCCGAGCACGGCTGTCGCCAATTACTCTCCTCTGTCGTAACCACCTCTGTCTACCACCCATCGGATCTCGATCATGACAGCCACCATGAACCACCCTCTCTTCCTTCCCCTAATTACCAAGAAAAGAAGAAAGAAGAAGAAAGAAAGCAAAGAGGAGGAGGAAGAAGAAGAAGAGGAGAGAGTGAAAACTCATCCCTCTCTTCCTCTCTCTCTCTTGTTTCTTCTCTTTTCTCTCTCTAATATCCCTATTTCTCTCTCTAAAAGACGAGAACCTAGTAAGAGAGGTCCTAGCATTGGTTCAACCTTTCTTTCTCTACTTGATTTGTAGATCCTAGACCGATTTATCCAATTGGGACTTGAAGCCTACTCAAACCTATTTCAGGTTGCTTATGGTTTTTTAAGTTATACTTAGATTTTTAAATAGTGAATAGCAAGTAATTTATTCTTCTTAAACAATTTTTCGTAGGTGTAGCGGATTTGCCAAACTGAACCTAATGATCTTTAGGCAAACAGAGCTAAGTGACTCTAGCATAAACGTTATTAATTTTAAATTACTGATCAATTTTATAGTGACATGCAATTCCTTTTATAATCATAATTCATACATAAATCATTTACAATAAAGTATTCAATAAGAATGCTATTTGGCCAAGAACTTAGATCATTTCCAATCATATACTTGATCCTAAGTTTTTTAAGAAAATACAGGATTTCAAATATAATTTATAATTTCATACTAAAAATTGACCGCAATTTGGGACCTCTCTAACTTGTTCCAGTCTTTCAGAGAGAGAGAGATTACAGAGTGAAAAGAGAGAGAGAGAGAGAGAGAGAGAGAGAGAGAGGGATGAGAGAGAGAGGGATGAGTTTTTTTCTCTCTCTCTCCTCCTCCTCTTTCCTTTCTTTCTTCTTTTCTTGGCAATCGGGGAAAGATGAGAGGGTGGTTCATGGTGGCTTCCGTGGTCGAGATCCGGCAGGAGGTAGGCAAAGGCAGTGGCGGCAGTGTGATGCGGAACGTGAGGAATTTAAACATAAGGATTGTCAGTAAGTTATGTTGATTAACTAGCCTAATAGCAGCAGAAAATTCAGTCACATATGGGATAAAAAAACATTAACATGAGCATAGTAATTTCAGGACTAGTTACTAACTCATTTAGGACTTAGAAGAATGGACCGTTGTGGTTGAGAAACCACTTGATTAGGACACTTCTTTCAATAAATTAGACCTAGAGTTGAGGTTTACCAAATATTGAACTTCTGAAATTTTTCTGGAGGAGGATCCTTGATCTCACTCTCGAAGGTTGATGATTGGATGACCAAGCTTCATCTTCCGTTGCAACATGCCCCTTTTGCTATTGGTGTGGAAGGATAATTGACCCAATGACATAGAGTACTTTAAGGACCTACAAAGAAACAAGGATTAGAACTTTGGCGTGAGAGGAGAATGAAAATCACAAAAGAAAAGGGAGGCGAGAGGAGGTAGGGCAGCGGTGGATGTGGTAGTGGCTTTAAGGCCTCACGCCCAACTTGGAACAAGGGCCTCACGCCCAACTTTCTCTCAAGGTGACAAAGCAAAATTGCTAAGGAAGAAAGAAACTCTTTTTATTCATTCATCAACTGAAATTACAAGATGTCATGAGGAGGTATTTATAGACTTTCCTCATGATTTGAAATTTAAACACATAATGAATGGCGCTCCACATTTGAAGGCTTGGTTGCTAGAGAAAAGGAAAGAAAGTTGGACGGCTTTAAGGAGGAGGATTTGAAAAGTTGTTGGCTCCCATTTGAAATTTTCTTGTATTTAAATTATGGCCGACCTCTTGGACTTTGAATTTGGGTGACATGTCAACTTGTATGAGGTGGCATGGTGATTGGTTCTTTTGATTTTGACTCTTCCATTTGGCATTATCCTCTTGGTTGAGATGATTGCTGATGTGGTGTTGAGGTGGCGTCTGGTTGAGATGATTGCTGATATGGTGTTGAGGTGGCGTCCCAATAGGTGTCACATAGCATGTTGCATAGTGATTGGTTCTTCTGATGAGGTGGCATGACGTTGCATTGGTTTCTTTGATGAGATGATGTGGTCGGCTCCTTATGCTTGACTTCATCTTGGTTGGAGTGGTGGTGAGGTGGCCAGCTGATGTTGATGTGGATGCCGAGGTGGTGCTCCAAGGGTGTGCAAAGTGAAAGTGAATCCTAGGTTCTTCGGTGTTAAGCATGCTGATTTTTTTTTTAAAAAAAATCATGGCTGAACCTAATCGGGTTGCCTACGTACCCCTTCATAAGGGGGATCAAGCCATACGTAGTTCTTTTTAAGTTTTAAAATACAGCGAAAAAATCGAATCAAACAATTTAATTCATGCATGCTTACAAGATCAAATCTAGAAATCAGCACCTTAAGAACACATAAGATTATGCCGGAATCATTTAAACAATTATGCTAAAACTTTCATGCATGATTAACTATCAGATCTGAAACTTAAAAACTCTATTCCAATTAATCTCCGAATATCCATTGAATGGATTCTGGAGATATCTCCGTGAGGAGCCCCAAAAGAGGATAAAATCTCGGAGAATCGGACCTAAATCTTGCCACCATAATAAAAGATTAATGTAGGATTAATACCTTTTATGATGGATGAAACTTGTGGATCTGATCCTCGACTTCGCAGCCACGCATACGAATGGCCTCTACGAGAAGTCCACGCGAAATTCCTGAAGAGATCCAATCCTGTGGAAGTGCTAGCTTGCGCAGAATTTCTTGAGGCTGAAATTTGATCTTCCCAATGCTATCAACTTTTGAACCGCCTTCTTGGAAGAACTTGGAGAAAAGGTTTGGAGGGATTGAAGAGGACTTAGATCTGATCTAAAGACTCTTATCAGGGACCCCTAACACTAATGGCGCGATGGACTTAGAGGAGGAAGAAGTCAGCTAGATTGAATGCAGAATTTTTCTATGCATGAACTAGGGTTCCTCTCTTTTCTTTTCCCTTTTTTCTTCTTCTTTTTCTCTCTTTTTTCTTGAATTCGACCACCAGCTGATGGAGATCCTTTTAATGTTGCTCTCCTACCTAACTTCATGCCAACCATCCCATATTTGTGGAGGATTTTGTGGGGTTTTGAATTTTGAATTCAAAATTCAAGTTCATGTGCCATTACATGATGAAGCTTGATCTAATCTAAACCATTCATCATGTTGCCACTTTCCTCTTTCAATTTAGAAATTTTCATGCCCCCAATCAGATTAGAGGGTCACGTGGTGATTTTGTGATGATTAAATTCGAAATTCAACCTTAATTAGAAGTGAGATAAAGATAAGGATGACATATGTCATGAAGAGAGAGAATTTGATCTTATCCAATTCTTTTCATGAATTTATCTCTCCATTTCGATTCATCTAATGATGAAAGAGGTCTCTGATGTTGCCAAGTGTCCCATGGCACCATTAAATAAATTAAATTAATTTTTAATCATATTAAAAATTAATTTATGGCGCCATGCATGGATATGTGACAAGTGGATTTCAAGATCCGAACAGTTTCAGATCAAACCCATTTAATTTAATTAAATCCTAACAATTAGAATGATCCAATTACCATGGGTTGAACCTAATCCAATTAGGTCAATCCCTAATTAAGCAAAAATTTAATCTAATTTAATTTGGTCAACCTAAGTCCTCTTGATTCAGACCTAATCCAATCAGGTTAAAAACCCTGATTGAGCCCAAAATTGAATCTAATTCAATTTGGCTCATCCTTAGTCTAATTACTCAATCCAATTAAGTTCATTAGCAATCTAATTACTAATTAATCCTCCAATAATTACTTTAATTATTTTATAAGATAATTTACCAATCGAATTGACCAAATTACCCCTAAATGATTCTTAAGCATTCATCAGCCTTCTTGATCAATCAGGAATCTTCTATGCGTGTGACCTCATAGGTTCAAACCTAAGCCGGTAGTATAGGAACGACTTCCTACACTAATCGATGTGACCATCTAGCAATGGTATCCGACGTCCGGATAGACCGAATATATGCGAAGCAAATATTCTAGAACCCTGAACTATGGTTACTGTATAATTCAATCCCTTTGACTTCTAATGTCAGGATGACTTAGAGCTCACTGTCAACCCTATAATTAGTACATCCATTATGTGATTAACTTTAGATATCTCGTGACTCCTCATTTGGATTACCCTAATCATAAGGTTTTGCTAAATTAATCATAAGACATTTTCTCCTATTTCCAGGAGGGGTCAATTCCATCTCGACTCACAACTGACTACGCAAGTACTTGACTGCACCCAGTGACCTTCCATCACTGAATTAGAAATCCAGATAGTCCGGTACCAAAGTACAATGAGTTGCTTGCTAGTCACAGGTTGCGGTCTCAGGTCAGAGGGCCAAACTTATACCCATATCCAATCGGAACATCTCTTGACAGTAGAGCGTTCCTGAATTGATCACGTTCAGTGAAATATACTCCTACACTTCACGTGTGTGGCATACCAGTGTCTCCACACTCCTTGGTTAAGAGGACAACCAATGCATATGTCACACAACGACCTAATCTTGATAATGCTGTAGTCCTTGTAACAACATATCATTTGGTCGCGAACTAGTTTAAGGACTCGAAGATAAATCCTCCTTTATCATTAATAAGTCCTAAGGACTTCATCATATAAGAGTTCATTTGAAGATGTAAAATGATGAATAATGCCAAAAAATACTTTATTAATTTGTCAATTTATTTAATCATCAACATGCTGACGATTGACATTTAGGATACAATTCCCAACACAAAGGTGGTGGTAGAAACATGCAACATGTCCTGACTTGGCTTGCTTTCTGACTTATTGAGGCTTGCTTTCTGACTTATTGATTTTATTTACAAGACTCGATCAAAGCCACAGTGACCTTGAGTTAATTGATTAGAGTCTTTTCTAGATTCTGGTGCCCCACCAATTCTCCCGGGGTAGGAAGAATTCGACTCTGCCGAACAGGGGTTGGTTTGGCTGTGGTACTTTTCTAGGAGATCTGGGTTGAGTCTCTGTAGGTCCTCTCGAGTAATCCATGAATCATCAGATTTTGGTCGACCCTCCTAGTGAACCAAATAGCATTGGTACCCTTTGTTCCGGGTGGTGATAGCTTGATCATCCAAAACATGTTCAACCCTATCTCTCGATTTTGGAAATGTGGCTGGAGGGCACTCAGGTGTGGCTTCACTCTCAATGGGAGCATGATCAAAAGGCTCACTAGGTATCAATGTTGGTCCCTTATACTCTATAAGGTCTGAGATGTTGAAGGTCGAGCTAATACCAAAATCAAGAGGTAAGTCAACCACATAAGCATTAGGTTCAATTTTCTTTAATATCCTAAATGGACCTGCACTGCGGGCATGCAATTTTTTCATAGTTCCGGGGGAAACCTTTCAGGTTTTAGTCTAATCATTACATAGTCTCCTTCAATGCATTCCTTAGTCCGTTTGTGACGATTAGCTGCTTGCGCATAAGCTTTGTTACTCATGTCAATTTTCTTACTGATTTCATTATGTAAATCCCTGACATGTTGTGCATATGATTCTCCTGTCTCTGAGACTCGTGCATGTGAGGGTAATGGAATAAGATCTACAGGTTTTCTAGGTTTATATCCATGGACAATCTCAAAGGGACTCTTTCTGTGGATCTATTGACTGAGCTGTTATAAGCGAATTCAGCGCGTGATAATAGGAGATCCCAATTTCCTAGGTTGTCACCGACAAGGGATCTCAATAAGTTCCCTAGACTCTGATTAACGACTTCGGTCTGACCATCAGTTTGAGGGTGGTAGGCAGTGGAGAATTTGAGTTTGGTTCCTAGCATATGCCAAAGGGTCTTCCAGAAATAGCTAGTGAACTTAACGTCTCTATCTGATACGATGGTCTTGGGTAAACCATGTAGCCTAACCACTTCATTTAGAAAAAGTTTAGCTA
Source organism: Phoenix dactylifera (assembly GCF_051530095.1). NCBI lineage: Eukaryota > Viridiplantae > Streptophyta > Magnoliopsida > Arecales > Arecaceae > Phoenix > Phoenix dactylifera. The sequence goes on from NC_143205.1 coordinate 9,477,272, forward strand.
TTTTTGAGGCATCATAAGTCTGGGAACAAGGTATGAAGTGTGCCATTTTGGAGAATCGGTCTGCCACGACATATACTGAATCATGTTTTCTCAGGATTTTGGGTAATCCTAACACAAAGTCCATGCTAATATCTTGCCAAGGGCATTCGGGGACTGGTAGGGGAGTGTATAGACCGGTGTTTTGTCGTTGTTGCTTTGCTGTGGTGCAGGTTCGACATCGGGCTACTATTTGGGCAACGTTTTTCTTTAGACCTGGCCAAAAGAACTGGTCTTCGACTTCTAAGATGGTTTTGTTCCTACCAAAATGACCAGCTAGGCCTCCTGCGTGGATTTCCCAAACTAGAAAGTCTCGGGTGGAGGTGCGGGAAATGCACAACTTATTTCCTTTGAAGAGGAATCCATCGTGAATGGTAAAATCGAGGAATTGGCTCGAGGGTCCTTGACGGATTGATTGGTAGATTTCCTTAAAGTCGGGGCAATGTTCATACTCCTCCTTGAGCCTTTCAAAACCTATGACTTCGGTACTAACAGAAGTGAGGAGCATAGATCGTCTACTAAGGGCGTCGGCAACACGATTTTCTTTTCCAGCCTTATGTTTCAGGACGAAGGTATAGGCCTGGATGTACTCTACCCATTTCGCATGTCTAGGGTTCAACTTTTTTTGAGAGTTGAGGAAACATAGGGCTTCATGATCGGAGTATAGGACAAACTCTAGTGGCAGAAGGTAGTGTCTCCAGTACCTTAGGGCTTGGACCACTGCATACAACTCTCTATCGTTGGTAGAATACCTTAGCTTGGCGTCGTTTAATTTCTCACTAAAGAATGCTACTGGATGGTTTTCTTGACTTAGAACGCCTCCAATCACGACTCTTGATGCACCACAGGCAACCTCGAAAACTTTGGAAAAGTCGGGTAATCTCAATATAGGTGCTTGTGTCATCTTGTCTTTAATCTCTCTAAAGGCTTTCTCAGCTACCTTGGTCCACTCAAAATTTTCTCTCTTAAGGCAATCAGTAATGGGGGCGACAATTGTGCTGAATCCTCTAATGAATCTCCTGTAGAATGTGGCTAGACCATGAAAGCTACGAACGTCATGAATGTTTTTAGGTACTGGCCACTCAACTATGGATTTGACCTTTTCGGGATCGGCAGATACTCCTTCAGTGGTCACGACAAATCCTAAAAAGATAATCCTAGGTGTCATGAATTCACATTTCTTTCGATTAGCATAGAGGCTATCTTGTCTAAGTGATTGACAAACTTGTCTAAGATGATTCAAGTGGTCATCTTTTATCTTGCTATATATGAGAATGTCATCAAAATAGACTACTACAAACTTTTCAATGAATGTCCTTAAAATTTGGGTCATGATCCTCATGAAGGTACTAGGTGCGTTGGATAAACCGAAAGGCATCACTACCCATTCAAATAAGCCGTCTTTGGTCTTAAAGGCAGTTTTCCATTCATCTCCCGGCCTAATTCTTACTTGATGATAGCCACTCTTAAGATCGATTTTGGAGAATACCGTGGCTCCGGCCATCATATCTAACATGTCATCTAGATGGGGAATAGAAAAACGATATTTGACGGTAATCTTATTGATGGCACGACTATCTACACACATTCTCCAAGTGCCATCTTTCCTAGGGGTCAGAAGGGCAGGTACTGCACAAGGACTTAAACTCTTCCTAATGAATCCTTTCCTAAGTAACTCGCCAACTTGCTTTTGCAATTCTTGGTGCTCCGAAGGATTCATCCTATAATGGGGTAGATTGGGCAAGGTGGCTCCTGGAACTAGGTCTATGGCATGCTGAATGTCCCTTAAAGGTGGTAGGTTGTCAGGAAGGTCTTTAGGAAATACATCTTTGAACTCTTCTAAGATTTCAACCACTTCTTGAGGGTGTGCTACTGGGATTTGGTATTGGGTCTCCCTAACAGTCAACATCCAAATGGGCGAACCCTTATTGATCTCTTGCTCTAATTCCTTAGCATTGATTAGGTTCAATCCAGGTTTCTTTTCCTTCAGACTACTACTAGCTCCCCTCTTAACGTTGTCCTTAGGTGGGGTAGGGTGAACTACAATTTTCTTTCCATTATGATTGAAGGAACATGAATTTGATCTTCCAAACAGGGTAGCATCATGTTGATCCCCTAATGGATTTTGATGAATACAAAACACTAGAGTATAATACCATTTATCTTAACAATTTAATTGAGGATTTCATGTGTTTTATTAAGAATATTGTTAAGAAATGTCTAGGCAAGTTTCCATAATTTTTATGGATTTATTGAAGAATTTTTGAGATGAAGAAAACAGATCAGGGACAGCCGAGACGTCTCCTGATGGTCTCAGAGACGTCTCTGGCACAAACAGGAAGAACTGGCACACTTGGAGACGTCCCCGGCACCTGGCGAGGCGTCTCGCAGGGTCGGAGTCGACTCTCTTAGTAGCGGAGTCGACTCTTTCAGTGGCGGCAGAAAGGGCGATTTCAAGTGATATGCGCGAGCCGTCCCCACAGTACGCGGAGTCGTCCCCGCAAGTAAAAAGCTGAGTTTTCGAGTCGTCCCCGATGTAGCGGAGTCGGCTCTCTCAGGATTTTCCAGAGGATGTCTTTTTCGGAGTTAAGGCAGCGGAGACGTCCCCTGAAAGAGCGGAGTCGACTCTCTCAGAGAATTCCAGAAGACATGTTTTTCGGAGTTATAACAGCGGAGTCGTCCCCAAGGCAGCGGAGTCGTCCCCATGCAAAAAGTGCAAACAAGCCGAGACGTCCCCGCAAAGTACAGAGACGACCCTCTCAGAAAAACAGAAAAACAAGGATTCAAACGGTACAATTCCAGAGTCGTCCCCGTAAAGTGCCGAGTCGACCCCAAACAAAGTGAAAAGTAAATTTATACAGCCGAGACGTCTCGCGTTGAAGCGGAGACGTCTCCGGAGCGCCTGGGACGCGACTGACAACTTTTGCAGGTCTGGTTTGAATTTCAAATCTCTTTTACTTTATCTCTAACGGCTATATTTGCTTTTTGGGCTATAAAAGGGACCTCTTAAGTGCTTCTCAATAACTCTCCACTAACCCAAAAGCTAGATCATTTAAGAGAGAAGCAAGAGAGAGAGGTTCAAGGAAGTGAGTGCATTCAAGTGAAGAAATCAAGTGCTTTCAAGTTTCCCAAGTGATTCAAGCTCAACTACTCTCTTCCGCTCGGGATTCAAAGCTCACACTTAAGACTACGCGATCCACATCGGAAGAATCATCATTTCCCACGCTTCCAACGGCAAAAGGATTCTTCCAGGTTTTATTGCTTATCATTGTCATATTTGCTTATTTAGAGCTTTCCAATCTTTTGTAAAACTCTATCAATATTGTGCTTGTTCCAGTCAAGGGACTTGGAACAAGGAAAAGGCGTCCCAAGCCTAAGTGAAATTGGGGGTTATAGGGTTTGTTGTTAGCCCAGTGTAAAACAACGAGTTGGGTAGTGCACTCGCAAAACTACCGGACTGTAATCTTGGATTATAGTGAAAATTCCCAAAGGTGCTTTGGGGAGTGGATGTAGGAGCAGTGGAAGCTCCGAACCACTATAAAACCTTGTGTTTGCGATTGACCTTTCTCATTCCTCTTTCTTTACTTTAGTTCATACATTTGTGTGTTTTATTTTTAATTAGGCGAAAAGTTTTAAAACACCCAATTCACCCCCCTCTTGGGTGACCATCTCTGGGCAACAAGTGGTATCAGAGCGGGTGCTCTGTGTATTTCTTGAAGACCTAACCGTCTTAGCCAAAGATCTAGATGGGAACACCCTTTAACAATGTTCCTGCTGAGGGGCAGGCAACCAATAGACCTCCACTCTTCAATGGGACAAATTATACCTATTGGAAAACTAGAATGAGGATCTTCATTCAAGCACAAGACTATGCCTTGTGGAGGGTTATAGTCAAGGGACCACAAGAACCATCACACATAGTTAATGGCATTCAAGTTCCCAAACCTGAGGAGGATTGGGATGAGAATGATGATAGGATGGCTCAACTCAATTCTAGAGCCATGAACTCATTATTTTGTTCTCTAGATGTAAATGAGTTTAATAGAGTCTCCACATGTAGTTCCGCTAAGGAAATATGGGATAGGCTTGAAGTTACCCACGAGGGTACAAATCAAGTCAAAGAGTCCAAAGTGAACATTCTAGTTCACAAATATGAGTTGTTTAAGATGGAACCCAATGAAACCATCACATGCATGTTTACACGTTTTACCGATATAATTAATGGTCTAAAGAGTTTGGATAAATCTTATACTAATCCGGAACTTGTAAGTAAAATTCTCAGGTCTTTGCCGAAAGCATGGGAAGCAAAGGTCACGGCGATCGTAGAGCCAAAGACCTCAACACCTTGGGACTAGAACAACTTTTGGGCTCATTGATGACGCATAAGCTCACGATGAAGCAACATGAAGATGATTTGCCAAAGAAGAAGACAATTGCACTCAAGGCTACTTCGAGTGTGTGTGAAGAAGAAAGTAGTGAGAGTGAGGAAGAAAGTGAGGACGAGGACTTGGGTTTGATAGTTAGGAAGTTTAAAAAATTCATGAGGAAAAAGAAACCCTTTCCCAGAAAAAAGTTTGGAGGGAGAAATGATTGGGAAAAAGAAAAAGAAAAAGAAAAAGACCCAATCATATGCTATGATTGCAAGAGACCGGGACACATTCGTTCCGAATGCCCTCAACAAAAGAAGTATTTTGGAAAGAAGAAGAAGAAGGCATTGAAGGCAACATGGGATGATAGTGACACATCATCTTTCGAGGAAGAGAAGGAAGAGACCGCCAATTTGTGCTTCATGGCGTTCGAAGACGACGAGGTATGTCAAAACCCAACTATAAATTTTACTTTAGAAGAATTATATGAAGCTTTTCAAGAACTTATGGGTGATTGTAGTATGTTAGGAGCAAAGAATAAAGAATTAAAAGCCTCCAATCAAAAACTGAAGGAAGATATTGAAAACCTATTAATTGAAAAGGAGAGCATTAAAAATATTAACACTATTGACCTAGAAATCAAAAATTCAAAACTTAGCATTGAAAATGAAAAGGCAAAAATACTAATTAAGGAATTAAATCTAAAAGTAAAATCCCTACTCGATAATAATACCTCACTCGCACAAAATGTTGAATCTCTTAAAAAAGATAAGGAAGAACTAGTTAAAGAAAATTTGAATCTTAAGAATGAGGTACATAAGTACAAACCAATTGTTGAAAAATTCACACAAAGCTCTGAAAAATTAAATCTTATTCTTTCAAATCAAAGAGCTGTTTTTAATAAAGCCGGATTAGGATATAAAACTAACAAGCAACAAAAATATCTAAAGAATTTCTTTGTGAAAGCAAAAGATGTCAAAACTGAAAAACCTACATGCTTTCATTGTGGAAAGAATAGACATAAAGCCTACTCTTGTATTCAAAGAAAGATCCAAACTAACAAGAGTACATTTGTAAAAGCTAAAAACATAACTAAAGTATGGGTGCCTAAGGGAACCAACTACACTAACCACGAAGGACCCAAGAAAACTTGGGTACCTAAGAGCTTCACATGATCATTTTGCAGGTATGCCTTGCAGCCGGAAACAAAAAGAGAATGTGGTATCTTGATAGTGGTTGCTCAAGGCATATGACCGGTGACAAGAGTCTCTTCGTCACCTTGAAATCAAAAGGAGGAGTAGTCACATTCGGAGACAATGCTAAAGGTCAAATCATTGGTGTTGGTAAAATCTCCATATCACCCTCCTCATTTATTGATAATGTATTGTTAGTTAATGGACTAAAACATAATTTATTAAGTATAAGTCAATTTTGTGACAAGGGCTTTAAAGTGTCATTTGAATCATCACTATGCATAATTAGTAGTCCAATTGACAATGAGATCATACTCACAGGACATAGGCATGGAAATGTTTACATGGTAGATCTTGATGATCTCACCATGAAGGATGGCCAATGTCTTGTAGCCATGAATCCCAAAGTCAATGAGACTAGTTGGTTATGGCATCGTAGGTTAGGGCATGCTAGCATGGATTTAATCTCTAAATTAATTACAAAGGATCTAGTCAAAGGACTACCAAAAATAGATTTTGAAAAGAATAAAATTTGTGCTGCATGTCAATTAGGGAAACAAACAAGAAGTTCTTTCAAGTCTAAGAACATAGTATCAACATCAAAACCCTTAGAACTAATTCACATGGATTTGTTTGGACCCACTAGAACTGCTAGTCTAGGGGGTAAGAAATTTGGTCTTGTAATTGTTGATGATTTTTCATGTTTTACATGGGTTTCATTTCTTGCACACAAAGATGAGTCCTTTCCCGCTTTTATCAAGTTTCATAACAGGGTTTCGAATGAACTCAATCTTAAACTAAAAGCAATTAGGAGTGATCATGGTACCGAGTTTGAAAATCAGTATTTTGAAAAATTTTGTGAAGAAAATGGTATCAATCACAATTTCTCGGCACCTAGGACACCCCAACAAAATGGGGTGGTAGAAAGGAAGAATCGCACACTAGCAGATATGGCTCGTACCATGTTGTGCGAATCGGATCTACCAAAGTATTTTTGGGCTGAAGCAATAAATACTTCATGTCATATTTTAAATCGTGCCTTAGCTAGATCCATCTTAAAGAAGACACCTTATGAGTTGATAAAAAGTAAGAAACCAAATATAAGTTATTTTCATATTTTCGGTTGTCGATGCTTTATTTTAAACAATGGAAAGGACAATCTAAGCAAATTTAGTGCTAAATCAGATGAGGGGATCTTCTTAGGTTATTCCTCATCTAGTAGAGCATACAGGGTCTTCAACAAGAGAACTCTTGTTGTTGAAGAATCCATTCATGTTGTTTTTGATGAAGCTAACGGAGATTCTTCTAGAAAAGAAGAAGATGGTGATGCAGGTATACTTGAAGACCGAATGAAGGAATTCTCCATACAAGACAAACAACATGAGGATGAGATCAAAGAAGATACAATTCAGCAAGATGAAGAAGATCAACCTCCATTAAGAAATCAAGATCTTCCTAAGGAATGGAGGTATGCACATGGTCATTCAAGGGATCTAATCCTTGGTGATCCTTCGCAAGGGGTAAGGACAAGATCCTCTCTAAGAAATACCAGTAATTATCTTGCTTTCGTTTCACAAATAGAACCGAAATCACTAGAAGAAGCCGAAAAAGATGATAATTGGATGAATGCTATGCAAGAGGAATTAAACCAATTTGAAAGAAATGAAGTTTGGACTCTAATGAAAAGACCCCCTAATGTTACAATTATAGGCACCAAGTGGGTGTATAGAAATAAACTAGATGAAGATGGAATAGTCATAAGAAACAAAGCTAGACTAGTTGCCAAAGGTTATAATCAGGAGGAAGGAATAGACTTTGATGAAACTTTTGCTCCTGTTGCTAGATTAGAAGCTATTAGACTACTTTTGGCATATGCATGCTTCATGGATTTTAAACTCTATCAAATTGATGTAAAAAGTGCATTTTTAAATGGTTATATAATGGAGGAAGTTTATGTAGGACAACCTCCAGGCTTTGAAAATCACTTACATCCAGATTACGTTTATAAATTGCATAAAGCATTGTATGGACTTAAGCAAGCTCCTAGGGCATGGTATGAAAGATTAAGTAATTTCCTAATTGAAAATAAATTTAAGAGAGAAAATGTAGACAAAACCCTCTTCATTAAAAGAAAAGGAAATGACTTATTGCTTGTGCAAATTTATGTGGATGATATAATTTTTGGTGCTACTAATGATAGTCTTTGTCAAGAGTTTGCCAAGCTTATGCAGGGAGAATTTGAAATGAGCATGATGGGTGAGCTCAACTTCTTCCTTGGGCTACAAATAAAACAATCAGAGGAAGGCATCTTCATCAGTCAGTCCAAATACATCAAGGAAATGTTGGAAAAATTCAAGATGAAGGATGCAAAGGAAATCAGCACACCCATGGGCTCAAGTTGCAAGCTTGACAAAGATGAAAAAGGTAAAAGTATAGACTGCAAATTGTACAGAGGTATAATAGGCTCTTTACTTTACCTTACTGCTAGTAGACCAGATATATTATTCAGTGTTTGCATGTGTGCTAGATACCAAGCATGTCTTAAGGAATCACACTTGCAAGCTGTTAAAAGAATTTTTAGATATCTAGTAGGGACATCTAATGTAGGCTTATGGTATTCAAAACAATCTGACATAAATTTAATTGCTTATTCCGATGCTGATTTTGCCGGGTGCAAACTCGACAGAAAAAGCACAAGTGGCACATGTCAATTCTTGGGTGCTAATTTGGTTTCTTGGTTTAGCAAGAAACAAAATTCAGTTGCCTTGTCCACAGCGGAGGCTGAGTACATTGCAGCTGGAAGCTGTTGTGCCCAAGTTCTTTGGATTAAGCAACAACTTGAAGACTTCGGTATCAAAATAGATAATATACCAATTAAATGTGATAATACAAGTGCAATTAATTTAACAAAGAATCCTGTCCAACACTCTAAATCAAAGCATATAGAGATTAGGCATCATTTTATTAGGGATCATGTGCTGAAAAATGATGTGATGATTGAATATGTGTGTACTGAAAATCAATTGGCCGATATCTTTACAAAGCCCCTTTGTAAAGATAGATTCAACTTCCTAAGGAATGCTTTGAGCTTGTATGATCCTAGCAAATAAATTGAACTTGTATTGCATTGCCTTGCTACTCAAACTAGTAATCCACCTCAAGGTCAACATAAGTGAAAGCATGAATCCATCTAAGCTAAATGACGAACTGTTTGACTTTCCGGAGGATGGTTACCCTCCCTTGGACTCTTCATGGAGACATTTTCAGAGCCTATTTCATAGGCATTCAAAATTTGGTCAAACATTCCTCATTTCAACATTAATAATTCAAAAATCATTATTAAACCTCTATAGGATGTATTATTAAGGGAGAGGATCACAAACAAACTCATTCCGTATTCACCAAAAGAAATCATATTGATTAGAGTGATTAAATGAAACAAATTGGGAAAAGATAAAAATCAGTCTGAAATTTTTCAGTGCCGGAGACGTCTCTGGCAAATCGCAGAGACGTCCCCCCGGCGAGACGTCTCGCCTTAGTCGCGGAGGCGTCTCGGGGACCGAACGAGGGTTTTTAAAATAGGTCGAAACAGCTCGAGCCTACCCGAGCTATCCCTTTCATCCCCGACAAAAATAAAAACCCTAGCCTCCATTTTCTCTCCAACACAAACCCTAGCCTCTTTCTCCTCATTTCCCTAGGTTTTCCATTCAATGGCACCTAAAAGAGCTAGGAGGACTAGTGGGAGGCGTCCTAGGGCAGCGGCCGACGGTGAGGAACGGAGGGAAGAACCTTCCGCGCCGTCTCCTCCGGTTGCTCCGCCAACCGCGACCATATCCTGTGCGAATCGCACAGTAACCACTGGGAGGTACATAGATTTTCATTTCCTAGATAGTGAGGGGTTCTCTATTGGAGAGAGACTCCGTTCCCAAGGGTGGGAATACTTTTGTACCCTCAATACCTCGACCTACCCCGGCCTTGTTAGAGAAATGTTTAGTAATATGGCTTTAGGGGACTTAGGGTACACTGCATATGTCCGGGGGACATTAGTAGAAATTAATGAGGATATTCTATCCACTGTTTTGCAAATTCCTAAGGACGGTGAGGCTCCGACCTCACATCCTCAAAGGGAAATAGCCCTAAACTTACTTCTAGGAAGAGAGGACTGCGGCCCTCTTGATGTAGTGAACTCACAAGACCTAAATGCCGAGATGAGATTACTTTTGAGTATTGTCAACCGGGTCTTGTTTCCTAAAACCGGTCGCTTCGATTTTGTTTCGGAGCGGGATTTAGTTATCATGCACCATATCCTACTAGGGATTCCTCTAAACCTCCCTAGACTCATGTTAAACTACATTGCTCTATGTCATAGGTATTCTAGGTTTAGTATACCCTATGGCATGATCTTTACCCTAGTATTTAAATACTTTAAGGTTCACATTCTCGAAAATGAACCTGCAAAACCCTTGAGAAACACTGACTACTATAATGAGGGCACAATGCGAAGAATGGAGTTTCAAAAGGTAGATGGGTCTTGGGTCAAGGTACCAAAAAGAAAAGCTCAAACTCTAGAGCCTGAGATCCCACATCAGGAGTCTGACCACCACTCTCCTCCACCTAGCCACATGGATTTCCCTGATATACCCTCCAGCTCAGCTGGACCTTCCACATCCATGCCACCACCTCCTCCAGTCAGTGGGCCCTCCTTCCTATCAGAAGACCAGATGCGCACCTTAGCATCTGTCATTTGCCAGCAGATGAGGGAGGAAATGAGATCCATGATTTCTACTGAGTTGGCCCCCATCAGAGCTTCACATGAAGGGCTTCTACAAGAGCTGAAGGAAATTAGAGCTCAGATAGAAGCTACAACGCAAGAAATAGTTGGTGTGGGTGCCACCCAAACCTTCAGATCAATTGAGCTAAAGGACAGCTTGAAGACCATCTCAAATAGTCTTAAAGAGTTGACAAGCCCAGGAGGCAATGTGGGCACCTTGGTTGCCCAACTTAGAGGAAGAATTGAAATGGCAACCATAGAATTTGAAGCACTTGTGGCAGCCTTCCATAAGTCACAGGGAGATCAGTTTAAGACCCTAATGGATTCAATCAATGCATTTATAGATGCAGCTTGTAGGGCTTATGAGCAACGTCGCCGATGAGGGACATTTTGTAGACATCTAGGGATCTTCTTTTTGTAAACCCTAGGCTATTTTGAAACACCTTTTGTATTAGAAATCAATACTTGTAATGTTTTCTTCTTTTAACTTTGTACTGACTTCAAAGGTTTGCAATGATACATGAATACAATTTCTTTTGAAACTTTGTGTACATTGTTAACTATGTGTATGTGATTCTGTGATTGTGTATGTGATCTAGTGATGTGCCATAAAAATCTCATAGCATGCCTTAAGTGGTAAAATTTAACACAACTTATCAATGCATATGACACAGGGGGAGCACATCTCGTGATAACTATGATTAACAAAAAGAGGTGTCTGAAATGAATACCAAAACAAAGGGGGAGTGATATGAATTACTAAATTCATTAATAGAAATAACTTGGACAGGGAGAGCACAACTTGAATATCCTTGAGTGGTTCATGGAAATAGGCTGAATTTTACTAGGAAGTATGCTTTTAAGCACCTAAGGATAATTTGTCCCCTTCATTGTTGATGACAAAAAGGGAGAGTAGATATAATAGAACTTAACTTAATTATGAAATGCAAAAAGGGGGAGTAGAACCAATATGGATATTGGATACATTAGAATGCAAAATACGAAATTCATACTCCAAAGTTGAATTAGAAAAGATAAAATTGAAGAATATTGGCTTTAAGATAATTGCCCTTCTGGAAAAGAAAGGGAGAGTCAAAAAGAACTTAACCTTCAATTATCTTTAGCATCAATATTTCATTTTAACTTGATTCAAATTTAGTTGATATGCTAAAATTGCTCAAGAGCTATTAAGATCAATTTTATGCATAAGGATAGAACTGAAAATTGACTATTTTGAATTATGTACATTGTATCTAGCTCCAATCAAAACATTAGACTTGTATATCTGATCAAATACTGTGTATATGTTTAAATTTCGAATTTTGCATATACTCAGTGTTTTGTCATCATCAAAAAGGGGGAGATTGTTGATCCCCTAATGGATTTTGATGAATACAAAACACTAGAGTATAATACCATTTATCTTAACAATTTAATTGAGGATTTCATGTGTTTTATTAAGAATATTGTTAAGAAATGTCTAGGCAAGTTTCCATAATTTTTATGAATTTATTGAAGAATTTTTGAGATGAAGAAAACAGATCAGGGACAGCCGAGACGTCTCCTGATGGTCTCAGAGACATCTCTGGCACAAACAGGAAGAACTGGCACACTTGGAGACGTCCCCGGCACCTGGCGAGGCGTCTCGCAGGGTCGGAGTCGACTCTCTCAGTAGCGGAGTCGACTCTCTCAGTGGCGGCAGAAAGGGCGATTTCAAGTGATATGCGCGAGCCGTCCCCACAGTACGCGGAGTCGTCCCCGCAAGTAAAAAGCTGAGTTTCCGAGTCGTCCCCGATGTAGCGGAGTCGGCTCTCTCAGGGTTTTCCAGAGGATGTCTTTTTCGGAGTTAAGGCAGCGGAGACGTCCCCTGAAAGAGCGGAGTCGACTCTCTCAGAGAATTTCAGAAGACATGTTTTTCGGAGTTATAACAGCGGAGTCGTCCCCAAGGCAGCGGAGTCGTCCCCATGCAAAAAGTGCAAACAAGCCGAGACGTCCCCGCAAAGTACAGAGACGACCCTCTCAGAAAAACAGAAAAACAAAGATTCAAACGGTACAATTCCAGAGTCGTCCCCGTAAAGTGCCGAGTCGACCCCAAACAAAGTGAAAAGTAAATTTATACAGCCGAGACGTCTCGCGTTGAAGCGGAGACGTCTCCGGAGCGCCTGGGACGCGACTGACAACTTTTGCAGGTCTGGTTTGAATTTCAAATCTCTTTTACTTTATCTCTAACGGCTATATTTGCTTTTTGGGCTATAAAAGGGACCTCTTAAGTGCTTCTCAATAACTCTCCACTAACCCAAAAGCTAGATCATTTAAGAGAGAAGCAAGAGAGAGAGGTTCAAGGAAGTGAGTGCATTCAAGTGAAGAAATCAAGTGCTTTCAAGTTTCCCAAGTGATTTCAAGCTCAACTACTCTCTTCCGCTCGGGATTCAAAGCTCACACTTAAGACTACGCGATCCACATCGGAAGAATCATAATTTCCCACGCTTCCAACGGCAAAAGGATTCTTCCGGATTTTATTGCTTATCATTGTCATATTTGCTTATTTAGAGCTTTCCAATCTTTTGTAAAACTCTATCAATATTGTGCTTGTTCCAGTCAAGGGACTTGGAACAAGGGAAAGGCGTCCCAAGCCTAAGTGAAATTGGGGGTTATAGGGTTTGTTGTTAGCCCGGTGTAAAACAACGAGTTGGGTAGTGCACTCGCAAAACTACCGGACTGTAATCTTGGATTATAGTGAAAATTCCAAAAGGTGCTTTGGGGAGTGGATGTAGGAGCAGTGGAAGCTCCGAACCACTATAAAACCTTGTGTTTGTGATTGACCTTTCTCATTCCTCTTTCTTTACTTTAGTTCATACATTTGTGTGTTTTATTTTTAATTAGGCGAAAAGTTTTAAAACACCCAATTCACCCCCCTCTTGGGTGACCATCTCTGGGCAACACATCATGATCGTATAGCCATGGTCTGCCTAGAATAATGCTACTTACTCCCATAGGAAGGACATCACACCATACCTTCTCCTGATAGGATTGGAATTGTATCTAGACTTGGCATCTAAGTTTAATGGGTAGTGAGGTTGAATTTATCCAAGATACATTATAGGGATTGGGATGGGGTATGGTAGGCAACCCTAAACTCTTGATGGTGTTGGTTGATATGGCATTGACACAGCTTCCACTATCTAAGATGATTTTGTAGACTTTTTCTCCAATTTTGATAAAGGTTTGTAGGATGTTGGTCCTACGCCAATCTTCTTGTTCTTTAGCCTAGGTCAATATACATCTCACAACTCCAAGAAATTCAGACGTCTCAATGATTTCTTCCTCTTCATATTCATCTACCAAATTGGTCTCTACTTCGTAGACTTCTTCTCCATAATTCTCTAGGGTCTCAGGATCTTCTTCTTCTACTTCTCCTATGCGTAACGCTCTAGTGGGGCATTGGCTTGCATAATGTCCTATTTTATGACACCTAAAACAAGGGACATTGTTTTCCTTTCTACCTTCAGGGGCTTTTCCTTTGTCGTCCCTACGAGCCTGTGGAGTGATAGGATTGGGTCTGTGTGATGGGTTTGAACTTGGGTTTAGCCTGCTTCCAGGGTTGCTAATCCTATTGGGTTCAGGTCGTCGAAAAATGGGTCCCCTCTGGAATCGTTCGCAGTCTCTGGCAATCTGGTAGGCTTGGTCTAAATCATGAATTTTCCTTAAGAACAATTCCCTTTGAATGTCCTCCTTAAGACCAGCTCTAAACCTAAATAGGGTTACGGCTTCTGACTCGACTATGTTGCACCTCATAGCGAACTCATCAAATTTGGCAATGTACTCAGATACAGTTTTTTCTCCTTGATTTAATCTTTGCCATTGATCTAGTAACCTCTGTTCGTAGGATAATGTGACGTATTTCTCTCTTAGCTTAATTTTCATCTGTCTCCATGTATTGATAGGTAGTTCTTCTCTTTGCCTAGTGATTCTCTCAATATTTTCCCAGTATAACCTTGCATGTCGTGTCAACCTAAGCTTGGCAAATTTGAATTTTCTTTCTTCCGACATTTCATACCACTCAAAATATTGATCCATGTCATTTTCCCAATCAATGTATACCTTAGGGTCTAGACTTCCTTCGAAGGAGGGTGCATCAAGTCTGATACTCCAAAGGGCTCGTTCATCCTGGTCTACATGATCCTGATGTGGTCGTCGCTGATTATGTTCAGGAGTGAAAAGGTGGCGATGGGGTTGGGGTGTCAATTCAGGTTCCACGTGGGTCTGTTGATTCTCCTCTAGGGTTCCTAGCCTCTCCTCAACTTGATCAAACCTATTGTTCAATTGTTTGAACTGCTCAGTCATAGTCCTTAGGATGGTCTCAAGATTGGGGTCCATGGCTTCAATGGGTTGTGTATGTGATGGGTTGTAGGGTGATCCTGATCTAGTTGTCATATAAGGCTCCAGACAAAACAAAATGACTAGCCTATACTAGGGTTTGCTAAATCTAAATCAAAGACTTATCTAATCAAAATTGGTTCACCACTTGCCCAGGCCAGTTGGACCAAGAGTTCGTGTAACCGCCATTAACCATACTTAGCTGACACCAACCGCTTAACGGGGCTGGGCAGATAAGATGGTAGCCACGACCCTGATCGGAACTTTTCTAGACAGCAAGGAATTAGCCAAATTCAATTAGCCTAAAGACTCGTTGTGGTTTCTAAGTTAAGTTGGCTAGTTGAGTTTTAAATTAGGCTTGGGTTCTAGATTTATAAGGGTGGTTGTTTTGGGCTAAGGAAAGGTGATGAAATCCTTCCCTTATGTTGCAATTAGAGTGCCCTTAATATGATTTATGATGGATGCAACTATTTTAAATGTCCACACAAGTTGAGATTTAAAATTTCAAATTTCAAATTTTGAATTTAAACTTTTGAATTTTGAATTTCAGATTTGAATTTTAGTTTTCAACTTTTGAATTTTCAATTTCAAATTTCAAGTTTAAATTTCAAATTTAAATTTTGAATCTCAGATTTTTTTTGTTTCAATTTAAGTTCCCACTTTTAATTTCGAATTTTGAATTTCAAATTTGGATTTCAGATCTGATGTTTCAAAATTTCAAGTTTTGAAATTCGAATGCAAAAGTCATATTGAAAATTTCAGATTTGAAAATTTCATATCTGGAAATTTCAGATTTGGAGCCCAAACCTAGAATTTCAAATTTAATTTTGAAATTGTTAACTTCAAATCCTA
Organism: Phoenix dactylifera; assembly: GCF_051530095.1. Taxonomy (NCBI): domain Eukaryota; kingdom Viridiplantae; phylum Streptophyta; class Magnoliopsida; order Arecales; family Arecaceae; genus Phoenix; species Phoenix dactylifera. Next base: position 9,492,868 of record NC_143205.1, read on the forward strand.
AATTTGTGGAGATCAGATCTCAACTTTAGTAACTGAAATTCGGAATTAAAATTCAAAATATTCAGATTTAATTCATAAACTTAATAAGGCATGCAAACTAAGATTTTGGCATCAATGGATTTCAGGAAAGTGCAGAATTTTCAGCAAGTGCAGAATTTCAGCATAATCAATGTGCGTGTCCTAATTAACCTTGCTCTGATACCAAAAATGATGCGGGATGAATGTGAGGGATTTAAACATAATGATTGTCAGTAAGTTATGTTGATTAACTAGCCTAATAGCAGCAGAAAATTAAGTCACATATGGGATAAGAAAACATTAACATGAGCATAGTAATTTCAGGACTAGTTACCCGCATGTACTAATTCATTTAGGACTTAGAAGAATGGAACGTTGTGGTTGAGAAACCACTTGATTAGGACACTTCCTTCAATAAATCAGACCTAGAGTTGAGGTTTACCAAACATTGAACTTCTGAAATTTTTCTGGAGGAGGATCCTTGATCTCACTCTCGAAGGTTGATGATTGGATAACCAAGCTTCATCTTCCGTTGCAACAGGGCCCTTTTGCTATTGGTGTGGAAGGATAATTGACCCAATGACATAGAGTACTTTAAGGACCTACAAAGAAACAAGGATTAGAACTTTGGCGTGAGAGGAGAATGGAAATCACAAAAGAAAAGGGAGGCGAGAGGAGGTAGGGCAGCGGTGGATGTGGTAGTGGCTTTAGGGCCTCACGCCCAACTTGGAACAAGGGCCTCACGCCCAACCTTCTCTCAAGGTGACAAAGCAAAATTGCTAAGGAAGAAAGAAACTCTTTTTATTCATTCATCAACTGAAATTACAAGATGTCATGAGGAGGTATTTATAGACTTTCCTCATGATTTGAAATTTAAACACATATTCATCAACTGAAATTACAAGATGTCATGAGGAGGTATTTATAGACTTTCCTCATGATTTGAAATTTAAACACATAATGAATGGCGCTCTACATTTGAAGGCTTGGTTGCTAGAGAAAAGAAAAGAAAGTTGGACGGCTTTAAGGGGAGGATTTGAAAAGTTGTTGGCTCCCATTTGAAATTTTCTTGTATTTAAATTGTGGCCGACCTCTTGGACTTTGAATTTGGGTGACGTGTCAACTTGTATGAGGTGGCATGGTGATTGGTTCTTTTGATTTTGACTCTTCCATTTGGCATTATCCTCTTGGTTGAGATGATTGCTGATGTGGTGTTGAGGTGGCATCTGGTTGAGATGATTGCTGATATGGTGTTGAGGTGGCGTCCCAATAGGTGTCACATAACATGTTGCATAGTGATTGGTTCTTCTAATGAGGTGGCATGACGTTGCATTGGTTTCTTTGATGAGATGATGTGGTCGGCTCCTTATGCTTGACTTCATCTTGGTTGGCGTGCTTCCATTGGTTGGAGTGGTGGTGAGGTAGCCAGTTGATGTTGATGTGGATGCCGAGGTGGTGCTCCAAGGGTGTGCAAAGGTGGTGGTAGAAACATGCAACATGTCCTGACTTGGCTTGCTTTCTGACTTATTGAGGCTTGCTTTCTGACTTATTGATTTTATTTACAGGACTCGATCAAAGCCACAGTGACCTTGAGTTAATTGATTGGAGTCTTTTCTGGATTCTGGTGCCCGCACCACAGCGGCTAGAAAGCGGCAACGGACGTGCTCGGCCATAAAGGAGGAAGTAAGGAAGAGGGGCAGAGCTAGCTGCCTTAGTGGTAGCCCCCACGGACTAAGGAAGCTTCGACGGAAGATGGAGACTCACCGGCGAGGGACGCGGATGAAGACTCATGATCGATGGAGGCGATTTTCGGTGGATCCTGACGAGAAGAGAGGAAAAGGTACTCATAATAGGGCACTCCAAAATAGTGGGAGAATGGGGGTGCTTCGAGCAGCGGTGCTTGGCTGAAGCGGCACACTGGCCACTGGAGACGAGGAAGAAGAAGAGTGGTCGACGGATGGCGGATCAAGCAGAGGGAAGAGGAGGGATTTATAGAAGTTTTGGAAGGGATAAGCTCGACCGTCCATGGATCTCAGCAACGGTTGTCCCGACCCCAACGGCTGACGACTGTTCAATGGCTCTGCGGAGCCTCAACAACCATGGTTTACCGTGGCTTATAGGCTCAATGGAAAGGGAAAGCAGAGGATCATGATTGCATCCTCTGTTTCGATCCCCTCTTCTGTTTTTTTTTTTCTAAATTTGAATCGAGCCAGTTGGGCCTTTCAATCGAAAACTTTGAGGGTGGAGACCTAGAGAAGGAGAATTAAGTGAATAGGAGAAAGACTTCTCGTGCAACAATCCCAAAATTTAGTAACTTCTTAAAAGGTGAATTCTGATATATCAATTGCCTGGAGATCGCTCCTCAATATTCTCGCTTCACTGAAGATGTTTTTAAGATTAGGACAACTTTGAGATTCAACTCTAGACCAAGCAAATTGGGACCTAGTTGAGAAGCCTTGACAGCAGTAATATGTTGGAAGATTTTGGATGAAAGGAATGCTCCAATCTCTGAGAAGGTTGCTCATTCAACTCCAAACATTAGAGAGGACATCAGATTCCTCTTGAAAGATTGGACTAGAGTCTTGGTGATAAATCTTTCAGGAAGTAAAAGTCGATGTTTCCTCTTGGTTGGTCCTAAGGAGTTTAGTTTTTGGTTCGGCTGCACATCCTTCTATTTGTTTCGTGCACGTTGCTATCTTTACCCAAATACAGTGAGCAGGTAGTTTATTAGGGGTCGAAATATCAATTTTGCCCCTGATTATTTAGGAAAAAATATTACAACAATATATAATCTATCTCATATACAGTAAACATATATAATCTATCACATCAATTCCAATCAGACAAATCGGTCTTCATACAATTGGTAATTGGCGTCATGATGCTGCTGAAATTTCTTCTCCTGCATCATCATCTCTTTGTCCTTTCTATTTTTTTCTTTTTTTTATATTGAGAATTGGATGGAAAAAAGCTCAGCAACAATAAAGTGAGCACAACATTCAAAGGACCTTCGCATCTCTCTACCCACTTCGTACCTCCTTTTACTTTAGGATATTAATAGGAATGGGAGCTATGTGTGACATCAAGTTTATCTTATCTTCAAAAGAAACTGGATCCTATGTGGCCCAAATTAACTCTTGATGGAATTTTCAAAAAAAAAATATGAAAATAATTTTTTTTAGAAATAAAATTTCTATATTTTATAAAAAAATAGAATAATTTCTACTAATTGAAAATTAGAATATATTTTTTTCTAAAAATACTCTAAAATTTTTAGATAGGATAGAGTAAGGCCCTGTTTAGGGGAGCTTTTGGAGGGCCAGAAAGTGTACTTTTAGATGAAAAACTGTGTTTGGTAAATTTTTCAAAAAGCTGTTTTAGCTTTTGCGGGAAGCTGAAAACAGCTTTTGGAAGGAAGCTCCAATTTGGAGCTTTTAGGAGGAAGCTGTTTTAGCTTTTTCGGAAAGCTGTATTTTTGACAACAATGCCCATATTAAAATAACATAATTACATAGTTTGTCCCTTTATAAACCTAAAAATCTGCTGGAGCCAAGAACCCTAGCCGTCAGACTCCCTTCCGTAAGAAAAGGTATTTTTCTTTTCAATTTTTGTATGCATCTCTTGAACCACATTTTAGAAGAAAAAAATTTTAATCCTTCTCCATACCTTCCAAAATCAATCTATTGTTGTTTTTTTTATCATCAACCTCGCGGCCCACGGTGAGGTCCTCCTCGAGCGTGGACCACGAAGAAGAGCCCCTTGACCGCAGAAAATTATTTTATAAAAAATTATGAAAAATTATTATGGGAAATTATTTTATACTAATAATTATAATATTTTATACCTTTATTTTTGTATTATACTATAAATATAATATCATATTATATTATATCATAATACATTAATATGTTATGTTAAATAATTTAATATTATGTTATATTATGAAAAATTAATTTATACTAATAATTATAATATTTTATACCTTTATTTTTGTATTATAATATCATATTATATTATATCATAATACATTAATATGTTATGTTAAATAATTTAATATTATGTTAAATTATGAAAAATTTATTTATACTAATAATTATAATATTTTATACCTATATTATTGTATTATACTATAAATATTATATTATATTACATTACATTATAATACATTAATACGTTATTTTAAATAATTTAATATTATGTTATATTATGAAAAATTAATTTATAATAATAATTATAATATTTTATACCTTTATTATTGTATTATACTATAAATATTGTATTATATTACATTACATTATAATACATTAATATGTTATTTTAAATAATTTAATATTATGTTATATTATGATAAATTAATTTATACTAATAATTGTAATATTTTATACTTTTATTATTGTATTATACTATAAATATAATATATATTACATTATATCATAATGCATTAATATGTTATATTAAATAATTTAATATTATGTTATATTACCAAATATTAATTTACTCTAATAATTATATTACTATTATGCTATATTAACATAATATTATTTTATATTACAATAATATTATACTATATCGTATATTTATGTATTAATTTATGTTATGTTTTATTATGTTCTGTTGTATAATACTATGCAATGTCCTTTATGATAATTTTGTCGTACAAAAGTACTTTCTCAGTTTGTTTACTAAACACAAAACAAAGTACCACAGCACTTTACGAATGTAGTTACCAAACAGCAAACAACTTTTTATAACAGCTCTACTTCAGATAGCTCTACTTCGAACAGCTCTACTTCCAACAGCTCTACTGCCAACAGCTCCTCCAAACAGGGCCTAAAACTTTTTGTTAAAAATATATCGGTTTTATAATTAAATAAATATATAAAAATTATTTGTTTTTTTTAAAAAAAAATATTTCAGTTAAAAATTAAAATCTTTCGGCGAACCAAAGGAGCTTAAAATCTCGATAACCCCACCACCAAACCTCGATTCCCATGGCTACTATAGACAAGGGGGTTTTCGTGATGTCATGGCCAAATCCAAACATATACTCTTCTCCCTGACTGCGAGATCCCAATGGTAGAAACTAGAGAACCTCTCAATCTTGCAAAGAGTGCCATGGATTTCCTCTCCTTCAAGTATTCGATCACTCTTATAGCCACTGTCATGGCCTGCCTTTGTCTCCACTCCTTCATCAAGGCTACAAAAAAGAAGCGATATCCCCCACTCACAGGGACCGTCTTCCATCAAATCTTATACTTCAGCACTGTCCACGACTACCATACAGACCTTGCAGCTCGGTTCAAAACCTTCAGGCTCTTCTCCCCAACTCGTAGCTTGATTTACACCGTTGACCCTGCCATCGTTGAATACATACTAAGAACCAACTACACAAACTATGGAAAGGTAGGCACTTCATAAAGCTTTTGGTTGTTACTTGTTAGAAACATGGTACTATGGCTACAACTAAACGAAGTATCTTAGACTGATGATATAATTTTGTAGTCATCTTCTCCAAAAAAGATATAATCTTAAAGTCTGGTAGTATGAGCTTAAGGTTTTTGGTAGGAAGGTTGAGTTTTTGGGTATTTGTTTGACTTTGAGATGGATGTAAACTGGCAGGGGTCTTACAATTATAACAACCTCAAAGATTTGCTGGGTGATGGGATTTTTGCTGTAGATGGTGAGAAGTGGCGCCACCAAAGAAAGCTGGCAAGCTATGAGTTCGCCACCAAGAATTTGAGGGATTTCAGTAGTGATGTTTTCAGAAGCAATGCCTCCAGACTGTCTCTGATAATTTCCAAGGCCGCAAATTCCAACCAAGCCATGGACATCCAGGTGAGTGAAAAGAGGATGTTGTGATGGATTTATAAAAATAAATCTGTTTTCGTTCTTCTAATGGTATATTATTTTTTGAGTTAGGATTTGTTCATGAAATCTACACTAGATTCCATATTCAAAATTGGGTTTGGTGAAGAACTGGATACTCTGTCTGGTTTAAGCGAAGAGGGGAATAGCTTTGCAAAGGCATTCGATGATTCAAGCGATCTAATCCTGTGGCGCTATGTGGATATTTTCTGGAAAATTAAGAGATTTCTAGGCGTTGGATCAGAAGCAGAGCTGAAGAAAAACATCAGAGTGATCGACGGCCTTGCGTACAAACTGATTCGCAGAAAAACAGGGTCTATGTCTAAGCAACAAAATGACACTGTGAGTTGGAAGAAAAATTTTTCATGTTTGTAGTCGAAAGTTTCATATACTCCCTTTCTCTTGCTAAGCTCTAATGGCTGTTTGGATTCTAGATGAAGAAAGAGGATATCTTGTCAAGGTTTCTGGTGCAGAAGACGAAGGACCCGAAGAATTTGAATGATCAGTACCTTAGAGACATAATATTGAACTTCATAATTGCTGGGAGAGACACGACGGCGGTCACTCTTTCTTGGTTCTTCTACATGCTTTGCAAGCATCCATCTCTGCAAGAAAAGCTTGCTCAAGAAATAAAGGAAGCAACCAAAACAAATGACAGCATATCGATTGCAGAATTTCCCTCCAGGTTGACTGACGAGGCACTTGACAAGATGCAGTATCTCCATGCAGCTCTGACTGAGACACTGAGGATATATCCTGCTATCCCTCAGGTCATCTGTTATTCAAATTAAATTAATTTATCAGCAAAAAGTTAACTATATTTGAATTGTTTCGGTGTATAATGACACAATTGGTTTTACCTTCCATGTTGAAGGACCCAAAGATTTGTTTCTCTGATGACACTCTGCCGGGTGGATTCGATGTAAAGAAAGGGGACATGGTATGCTTTCTACCTTATTCGATGGGAAGAATGAAATTCCTGTGGCGGGTGGATGCAGAAGTTTTCCATCCGGAAAGATGGCTTGATGAACATGGGGTTTTCCGACCTGAGAACCCCTTCAAGTTCACTGCCTTTCAGGTAATACTTCTTTACTTGAATTGAGTTTTATTCTACCTTAGCATAAATTTTGGGCTCAATAATTGTTCAATCTGTTCATAAATTTCTTATGTGTGGCTTGATTGCAGGCTTGCTCAAGCTTGAATTAGAAGTACACAAGCTGGACTTAATCCTAGGTATTTAGGCTCCAAATGATTTCAATTTGGGATGCACATTGTATATCTGTGATCAACCACTGTATTCAATTCAGTGGCTGAAATCAGATTCTAAACCTAAAAGCTTAAGTTCAAAGTAGGTAGGACTATGGTGTTATATGGCAATTTGTCTAATTGGTTTAATAGATCATTCATTATATTTGCTCAAAATATGATTTTGATTTTTTTTGTGTGTGTGTGTTTTCTTCTGAATGAAGCTGGTGGACTAGGACTCCACCAGCTTCATTCAGAAAAATGGTGATTTGTGTGATTCTAGCTAGGCTGCTAGAAACAAAGGGAGAAGGAGAAAAAAGAAACCAAAAAGAAGAATAGTACCTAACTTCAGATAAACATTGGAATCATCTTGGAAAGAGAGCTGTTAGTGCTGCAGAACTTCTGGGGGCAATGCTGTGAGTTTCAAGCTTGATAAAACCTAGGGCAAGCTTGATTTGAAGTTTTTTCTTTTTTTCTTATAATTTTGCTAGGACAAGTGGAAGCATGGTTAAGTATTGGGGTGATGGTGGGATTAAACCTGGTTCTCTTGTATCAGTATAAGAGATTCTTTTTCCTTTACAACCTCTTAAAAGCAAAACCCAAGCCAATTGGCCTGAGATAACCTCCAAATCTTGGTAGGAAAATCTGCTGTGCAGAAGGCATACGTTTCCCAGGAGAGTGCATGCCTTACTAGCCATATTAGATCAGCAGCAAGTTGGCACCCTCAAGCTTGATTCAAGTTTCATTCAGCTTGATTTAAGTTTGACTTGAATTCAGCTCAATATAAAGGATTCGAGTTTATCAAGCTGCTCAAAATAGGTTCATTTTCGTTTCATCTCAACACTTGGCTGAATGGCTTAATAAAATTAGAAACTAAACTAGCTTGATACTGAAACTCAGATTTCAAATTCTCAGGGGGCATTAAGTTCCTCTATACAATGCTTAAAAAAGGCCCTGTTCGACTCCTTGTTGCCATATCTATTTCATGCATGGTTCTTAATCCCAATCAATTTGTATTTTGATAAATATCAAAAAAAAACATTAAGTGAGCTAATTTACTGTTAGCTCCTAATCCAGGTATCCATTCTTTTCCCTTATTTTATGCAAAGTTAGAAATAGAACTAATTATCTTTATGAGAACTGATTACCAAATCTTCTTGTCATTTGTTTTCATTACATGGATAGATCATCAAATGTTTATATTATCTGTCCTATTTTCATCTTAGAAATAACCTGTCAAGACTTCCATTCGCAGGCTGGTCCACGAATTTGTTTGGGAAAGGAATTTGCATACAGGCAGATGAAGATCTTTGCAGCAGTCCTCATCCACTTCTTCACATTTATGCTGAGTGATGAGAGAAAGGATGTCAAATATAAGAGCACGTTAACTCTTAGAATCGATCAGGGACTCCATCTTTTAGCCTACCAAAGAGAACCGATGGCTTCTTCAAATGATCCTTCTATGTAATCAAGATGCACCAACTGCTATAATGTCAAGGGTTATGGAGTATTGTGAAATTTTCAAATGAACATCACCAACACTGGAAAAAAAAAAAGGTTTAGCTTTTCCATCAGTGCATCTAGTGTTGACCCCCTAATGGATTTTGATGAATACAAAACATTAGAGTATAATTCCCTTTATATTAACAATTTACTTGAGCATTTCAGGTGTTTAACTAAGAATATTGTTAAGAATTGTCAAGGCATGTTCCCATATTTTTCGGAGGATTTATTGAAGATTTTTGAGATGAAGAAAACAGATCAGGGGCAGCCGAGACGTCTCCGGTTTGTTCCAGAGACGTCTCTGGCACGTAGAGAAGAAACTGGCACGTCTAGAGACGTCCCCGGCACCTGTCGAGGCGTCTCGCAGGGTCGGAGTCGACTCCCGGCTTTCCGGAGTTGACTCTCTCAGAGACGGCAGAAAGGCCGATTTCAAGGGATGCGCGCGAGTCGTCTCCTAAGGACACGGAGTCGACTCTCTCAGGGATTCCAGAGGACTTGCTTTTTCATTGAGAAAACGTCGGAGTCGTCCCCACGCATAAAGCACAAAAATCCCGAGACGTCCCCCTAGGCACGCGAGCCGACTCTCTCAGAAAAACAGAAAAATAAGAAATCGAGCTGTTCTTCTTCGGAGTCGTCCCTAGAAAGCACCGAGTCGACTCAAACATCGTTAAAAAGATTTTTTATACAGCCGAGACGTCTCTCGTTCAAGCGGAGACGTCTCTGGAACGCCTGGGACGCGACTGACACACTTTTACAGATTTGTTTGAAATTCAAACGGCTATATTTTTGTGTTTAACGGATCTATTGCTTGTAGGAGTATAAAAAGGAGCTTTTAAGTGCCTTTAAACAACTTCTCACCAACCAAACATAAGATCATTCAAGAGAGAAGAAAGAGAAGGAGTTTCAAGGGAGTTGGTGCTTTCAAGAGGAGAAATCAAGAGCATTCAAGTCTTCTTCATCTGATTTTGTGCTCATCTACTCACTCCCACTCGGCAATCAAAGCTCGCATTCAAGCCAACGTGATCCACATCGAAAGAACCACCATCACCCACGCTTTCAACGGCAAAGAGGGTTCTTCCGGTTTTGTTGTTCTTCACTGTTTTATTTGCTTTCATAAGAGCTTTTAAATTCTTGTAAAACACTTGAATATTGTGCTTGTTCCAGTCAAGGGACTTGGAACAAGGGATAGGCGTCCCAAGCCTAGGTTAAATTGGGGGATTGTAGGGTTCGTTGTTAGCTCGGGGTAAAACAACGAGTTGGGTAGTTCACTCGAAAAACTACCGGACTGTAATCGCTGATTATAGTGGAAAATTCCCAAAGGTGTTTGGGGAGTGGATGTAGGAGCAGTGGAAGCTCCGAACCACTATAAACCTTTGCGTTTGCGATTGACTGTGGTTACAACTTTAATTTTACTTTTGCACATACTCTTGTGTGTTTAGTTTAATTAGACAAAAATTTTAAAACACCCAATTCACCCCCCTCTTGGGTGACCATCTCTGGGCAACAAGTGGTATCAGAGCAGGTGCTCTATGTATTCTTGAAGACCTAACCGTCTTTGCCAAAGATCAAGATGGCAACACCCTTCAACAATGTTCCTGCTGAAGGGCAGGCTACCAATAGACCTCCACTCTTCAATGGGACAAATTATTTCTATTGGAAGACTAGAATGAGAATTTTTATTCAAGCACAAGATTATGCCTTGTGGAGGGTTATAATCAAAGGACCACACGAACCATCTCACACAGTTAATGGCGTTCAGGTTCCCAAACCTGAGGAGGATTGGGATGAGAATGATAGTAAGATGGTTCAACTCAATGCTAGAGCCATGAATTCATTGTTTTGTGCTCTAGATGTAAATGAGTTTAATAGAGTCTCCACCTGTAGTTCCGCCAAGAAAATATGGGATAGGCTTGAAGTTACCCACGAGGGTACTAATCAAGTCAAGGAGTCTAAAATGAATATTCTAGTTCACAAATATGAGTTATTTAAGATGGAACCCAACGAAACTATTTCATGCATGTTCACACGCTTCACTGATATAATAAATGGTCTAAAAAATTTGGGTAAATCTTACACTAACTCAGAACTTGTGAGGAAAATTCTCAGGTCCTTGCCAAAAGTTTGGGAAGCGAAGGTCACGGCGATCGTAGAAGCCAAAGACCTCAACACCTTGGCACTTGAAGAATTATTGGGCTCATTAATGACGCATGAGCTCACAATGAAGCAACATGAAGAAGATGTGCCAAAGAAGAAGACAATCGCCCTCAAGGCTACTTCAAGTGTTTGTGAAGAAGAAAGCAGTGAAAGTGAAGAAGAAAGTGAAGATGAAGACTTGGGCTTAATAGTAAGGAAGTTCAAAAAATTCATAAGAAGAAAGAAGACCTTCCCAAGAAAGAAGTTTGGAGGGAGAAATGATTGGGAAAAGGAAAAAGAAAAAGAAAGAGACCCAATCATATGTTATGATTGCAAGAGACCGGGACACATCTGCTCCGAATGCCCTCAACAGAAGAAGCACTATGGAAAGAAGAAGAAGAAGGCGTTGAAAGCGACTTGGGATGATAGTGACACATCCTCCTCCGAAGAAGAGAAGGAAGAGACCGCCAACTTGTGTTTCATGGCATTCGACGACGATGAGGTATGTCAAAGCTCAACTACAGATTTTACTTTAGAAGAATTATATGAAGCTTTCCAATAACTCATTAATGATTGTAGTATGTTAGGAGTAAAAAATAAAGAACTAAAGGCCTCCAATCAAAAACTAAAGGATGATATTAAAAACCTATTGATTGAAAAGGAGAGCTATGAAAATGATAGCATCATTGACCTAAAGGATAAAAATTCAAAACTTAGCATTGAAAATGAAACGGCAAAAACACTCATTAAGGAATTAAATCTAAAAGTCAAATTCCTACTCAATAGTAATACTTCACTTGCACAAAATGTTGAATCCCTTAAAAATGATAAGGAAGAATTAGCTAAAGAAAATTTGGACCTTAAAGATGAGCTACACAAGTACAAACCAATTGTGCAGAAATTTACACATAGCTCGGAAAAATTAAATCTTATTCTATCCAATCAAAGAGCTGTTTTTAATAAAGCCGGATTAGGATACAAAACTAGCAAACAACAAAAATATCTAAAGAACTTTTTTGTAAAAGCAAAAGATGCCAAAACTGAAAAACCTACATGCTTTTATTGTGGGAAAAGTGGACATAAAGCTTATTCTTGCATTCAAAGAAAGATTCAAACTAATAAGAACACACTTGTAAAAGGTAAAAACACAACTAAAATGTGGGTGCCTAAGGGAACCAACTACACTAACCAAGAAGGACCCAAGAAAGCTTGGGTACCTAAGAGCTTCACATGATTATTTTGCAGGTATGCCTTGCAGCCGGGAGCAAAAAGAGAATGTGGTATCTTGATAGCGGTTGCTCAAGGCATATGACCGGTGACAAGAGCCTTTTCATCACCTTGAAATCAAAAGGAGGAGTAGTCACATTTGGAGACAATGCTAAAGGGCAAATCATTGGCGTTGGTAAAATCTCCATATCATCCTCCTCATTTATTGACAATGTATTGTTAGTTAATGGATTAAAATATAATTTATTAAGTATAAGTCAATTTTGTGACAAGGGCTTTAAAGTGTCGTTTGAATCTTCCCTATGCATAATTAGTAGTCCAATTGACAATGAGATCATACTTATGGGACATAGGCGTGGAAATGTTTACATGGTAGATCTTGATGATCTCACCATGAAGGATGGCCAATGTCTTGTAGCTATGGATGCCAAGGTCAATGAGACAAGCTGGTTATGGCATCGTAGGTTAGGGCATTCTAGCATGGATTTAATTTCTAAATTGATTACAAAAGATCTAGTCAAAGGACTACCAAAAATAGACTTTGAAAAGAACAAAATTTGTGCTGCATGTCAACTAGGGAAACAAACAAGAAGCTCTTTCAAATCTAAGAACATAGTCTCAACATCAAAACCCTTAGAACTAATTCATATGGATTTATTTGGACCCACTAGAACTGCTAGTCTAGGGGGTAAGAAGTTTGGTCTTGTAATTGTTGATGACTTTTCACGTTTTACATGGGTTTCATTTCTTGCCCACAAAGATGAGTCCTTTCCCGCCTTTATCAAGTTTCATAATAGGATTTCGAATGAACTTAATCTTAAACTAAAAGCAATTAGGAGTGATCATGGTACCGAGTTTGAAAATCAGCATTTTGAAAAATTTTGTGAAGAAACGGTATCAATCACAATTTTTCGGCCCCTAGGACACCCCAACAAAATGAGGTGGTAGAAAGGAAGAATCGCACACTAGCAGCTATGGCTCGTACCATGTTGTGCGAATCGGATCTACCAAAGTATTTTTGGGCTGAAGCAATCAATACTGCCTGCCATATTTTAAACCGTGCTTTAGTTAGATCAATCTTAAAGAAAACACCTTATGAGTTGTTGAAAAATAAGAAGCCCAATATAAGTTGTTTTCATGTTTTCAGTTGTCGCTGCTTTATTTTAAACAATGGAAAGAACAATCTAAGTAAGTTTAGTGTTAAATCAGATGAGGGGATCTTCTTAGGTTATTCCTCATCTAGTAGAGCATACAGGGTCTTCAACAAGAGAACTCTCGTTGTTGAAGAATCCATTCATGTTGTTTTTAATGAAGCTAATGGAGATTCTTCTAGAAAAGAAGAAGATGGTGATGCAGGTATACTTGAAGACAGAATGAAGGAATTCTCTATACAAGACAAACAACATGAGGATGAAATCAAAGAAGATACAATTCAGCAAGATGATGAAGATCAACCTCCAGCGAGAAATCAAGATCTTTCTAGAGAATGGAGGTATGCACATGGTCATCCAAGGGATCTAATCCTTGGTGACCCTTCACAAGGGGTAAGGACAAGATCCTCTTTAAGAAACACTAGTAATTATCTTGCATTCGTTTCATAGATAGAGCCTAAATCACTAGAAGAAGCCGAAAAAGATGAAAATTGGATAAATGCTATGCAAGAGAAATTAAACCAATTTGAAAGAAATCAAGTTTGGACACTAATGAAAAGACCCCCTAATGTTTCAATTATAGGCACCAAGTGGGTATATAAAAATAAACTAGATGAAGATGGAATAGTAATAAGAAACAAAGCTAGGCTAGTAGCCAAAGGCTACAATCAGGAGGAAGGCATAGATTTTGATGAAACTTTTGCTCCTGTTGCCAGGTTAGAGGCTATTAGACTACTTTTGGCATATGCATGCTTCATGGATTTCAAACTCTATCAAATGGATGTAAAAAGTACTTTTTTAAATGGTTATATAATGGAGGAAGTTTATGTAGAACAACCTCCAGATTTTGAAAACCACTTACATCTAGATTATGTTTTTAAATTGCATAAAGCATTGTATGGACTTAAGCAAGCCCCTAGGGCGTGGTATGAAAGATTAAGTAATTTTCTAATTGAAAATAAGTTTAAAAGAGGAAATGTAGACAAAACACTCTTCATTAAAAGAAAAGGGAATGACTTATTGCTTGTGCAAATTTATGTGGATGATATAATTTTTGGTGCTACTAATGATAGTCTTTGTCAAGAGTTTGCTAAGCTTATGCAGGGAGAATTTGAAATGAGCATGATGGGTGAGCTCAACTTCTTCCTTGGGCTACAAATAAAACAATCAGAGGAAGGCATCTTCATCAGTCAGTCCAAATACATCAAGGAAATGTTGGAGAAGTTCAAGATGAAGGATGCAAAGGAAATCAGCACACCCATGGGCTCAAGTTGCAAGCTTGACAAAGATGAAAAAGGTAAAAGTGTAGACTGCAAATTGTACAGAGGTATGATAGGGTCTTTACTTTAACTTACTGCTAGTAGACCAGACATATTATTCAGTGTTTGCATGTGTGCTAGATACCAAGCATGTCCTAAGGAATCACACTTGCAAGCTGTTAAAAGAATATTCAAATACCTAGTAGGGACATCTAATGCAGGTTTATGGTATTCTAAACAATCTGATTTAAATTTAATTGCTTATTCCGATGCTGATTTTGTCGGGTGCAAACTCGACAGAAAAAGCACAAGTGGCACCTGTCAATTCTTGGGTGCTAACTTGGTTTCTTGGTTTAGCAAGAAACAGAATTCAGTTGCCTTGTCCACAGCTGAGGCTGAGTACATTGCAGCCGGAAGCTGTTGTGCCCAAGTTCTTTGGATTAAGCAACAACTTGAAGATTTTGGTATCAAAATGGACAACATTCCAATTAGATGTGATAATACAAGTGCAATTAATTTAACAAAAAATCCTATCCAACACTCTAAATCAAAACACATAGAGATTAGGCATCACTTTATAAGGGATCATGTGCTGAAAAATGATGTATTGATTGAGTATGTATGCACTGAAAATCAATTGGCCGATATCTTTACAAAGCCCCTTTGCAAAGATAGGTTCAACTTTTTAAGAAATGCCTTGTGCTTGTATGATCCTATCAAGTAGATTGAATTTGTAATGCAAGCATGACTCGATTTCAACACTATAGTTTAAATGATTTAACTTCTCAAAAATATGCAATGCTTTGAATGCTCTAGAGATAAACATGAATGCTACTCAAACTAATAATACACTTCAAGGTCACATATAGGAAACCAAGTGCCTAATGAGTGAAAATATGAATTTATCAAATTAGATGACGAATTGTTTGACTTTCCGGAGGATGGTCATCCACCTTTGGACTCTTCATAGAGATATTTTCAGAGCCTATTCCATAGGCATTCGAAATTTGGTCAAACATTCCTCATTTCAATATTGATAATTCAAAAAATCATTGTCAAGCTTTTATAGGATGTATTATTAAAGGGAAGGATCACAAGCAAGGTCACTTTATATTCGCCAAGAGAGATCAAACTGATCATTAAGGTTGAATAAAACGAATTGGGAAAAGATTGGGAACCTTCTGAAATTTTTCAGTGCCGGAGACGTCTCTGGCAAATCACAGAGACGTCCTCCCGGCGAGACGTCTCGCATTAGTCGCGGAGACGTCTCGGGGACAGAATGAATGTTTTTTTAAATAGGCCGAAACAGCTCGAGCCGTCCCGAGCTGCTTTCCTTCGTCCCCAACGAAACCCTAAACCCTAGCATCCATCTTCTCTCCACCGCAAATCGAACCAAAATCACTCCCCATTTCCCTAGATTTTCGATCAATGGCACCTAAGAAAGCTAGGCGTAGTGGTGGGAGGCGTCCTAGGGTGGCAAACGACGAGGAACGGAGGGAAGAGTCCTCCGCGCCGTCTCCTCCGATTGCTCCGCCAACCGTGACTCCCTCCTGTGCGAATCGCACAGTGACAACAGGTAGGCACATAGATTTTCATTTTTAGCGAGTGAGGGGTTCTCTATTGGAGAGAGACTCCGTGCCCAAGGTTGGCAACACCTATGTTCCCTAAACATGTCTACCTATCCCGGCCTAATGAGAGAAATCTTTAGTAATTTGGCCTTAGGGAGCTCGGGGTACACCGGATATGTCCGAGGCACATTGGTAGAAATCAATGAGGACATTTTATCTAGTTTGTTACAAATACCCAAGTACGGTGAGGCTCCGACCTCACATCCCCAAAGGGAGATTGCTTTAAACCTAATTTTAGGTAGAGAGGACTGCGGTCCTCTTGACATAGTTAAGTCCCAAGACCTCAATGCTGAAATGAGATTGCTCTTGAGCATAATTAACAGGGTCTTGTTCCCAAAAACCGGTCGCTTCGGCTTCGTTTCGGAGCGAGATTTAGCCATTATGCACCACATCTTGCTAGGGATTCCCCTAAACCTCCCTAGGCTCATGTTGAACTACATCTCAATATGTCATAGGTATTCCAGATTTAGCATACCATATGGGATGGTCTTCACCCTACTTTTCAAGCACTTTAAGGTTCCTATCCCTGAAAATGAGCCAGAGAAACCCTTGAGAAACACTGATTTCTACAATGAGAGCACACTACATAGGATGGAGTTTCACAAGAAAGACGGGGCTTGGGTTAAGGTCTGTAAAAGAAAATCCCAAACTGTAGAGCCTTAGATTCATCATCAGGAGCCTGTCCACCTCTCTCCTCCACATAGCCCTATACCCTTCGCTGATCATATGGAGAGCTTTCCTGATGTACCTTCCAGCTCGGCTGGACCATCCACTTCCATGCCTCCTCCTCCAGCTTGTGGATCGACGCTCTTGTCAGATGAGCAGATGCAGACCCTAGCATCTATGATGTGCCAGCAGATGAGGAAAGAAATGAGATCAGTGATTTCTGCTGAGTTAGCTCCCATCCGCACCTCACATGAAGCACTCTTGGAAGAGTTGAAAGAAATCAAAACTCAAATGGAAGCTATAGGGTCAGAATTGGTTTGTGTGGCATCAAACCAAATAAGAAGATCATGTGAGATACAGGCTGAATTGAAGATCATATCGGATGGTCTTCAAGAGCTGACGAGCCCTGAAGGCAATGTGGGCAGTGTGGCTGCCCAACTTAGAGGGAGGATTGACAGGGCAACCCATGAATTTGAAGCATTAGTGACAGCCCTCAATCAATCTCAGGGAGATAACTTTAGAAGTCTAATGGATGCAATACATAGGTTTGTGGAGGCTGCTGCTGGGGCTATTGAGCGTGGTCGCCGGTGAGGCACATTTTGTGGACATATAGGGTTCATCTTTTTGTAAAACCCTAGGCTTATATGAAACTCTTTCTTTTGTATTAGCAATCAATCCTTGTAATGGCTTTTTATCCTTGTAATGGCTTCAAATGATTGTAATGTTATATGAATGTCATAATCCTTCTTTTTGAATCTTGGAGTATGTTTCTAATACTGTGATGTGCCATGGAAATGCCATAACATACCTTGAATGTTCAAACTTGACCATGTGCAACCATTTCACTATTTTCCCAACTTGACAATGCATATGAAACAGGGGGAGCACAACTTGTAATAACTACATTTAAAAGGTCTGAAATGAATTCCAAAACAAAGGGGGAGTAAATTTCACCTTCCCAAGTCATTAAATATTTCATTGTAATATGAATGCTGAATTCTAATAGGCATCGCATTTTAGGCACCTAAGGAAAATTTGTCTCCTTCATTGTTGATGACAAAAAGGGGGAGTAGAACACCAATATGGAATGCTAAATGCAAAAATGCAAAATTTACACTCATACTTGAAAGTTTAATTAGAATCAACAAAATGAAAAGATAAAATTGAAGAATATTGGCTTTAAGACAATTGCCCTTCTGGAAAAGAAAGGGGGAGTCAAAAGTATCATCAATATTTCATTAATTTACACTTTAACTTGATTCAAATCTAAAAGTGATAGATGATATGCCAAAATTACTCAAAGAGCTACTAAAATCAATACTTATGCATAAGAATTGAACTGACAGTTAACTATATTGAATTATGCATACTGTATCTAGCTCTAACCAAAGCACAATACTTGTACATCTGATCAAATACTGTGTATATGTTTAATTTTAAATTTTGCATATACTCAGTGTTTTGTCATCATCAAAAAGGGGGAGATTGTTGACCCCCTAATGGATTTTGATGAATACAAAACACTAGAGTATAATTTCCTTTATATTAACAATTTACTTGAGCATTTCAGGTGTTTAACTAAGAATATTGTTAAGAATTGTCAAGGCATGTTCCCATATTTTTCGGAAGATTTATTGAAGATTTTTGAGATGAAGAAAATAGATCAGGGGCAGCCGAGACGTCTCCGGTTTGTTCCAGAGACGTCTCTGGCACGTAGAGAAGAAACTGGCACGTCTGGAGACGTCCCCGGCACCTGCCGAGGCGTTTCGCAGGGTCGGAGTCGACTCCCGGCTTTCCGGAGTCGACTCTCTCAGAGACGGTAGAAAGGCCGATTTCAAGGGATGCGCGCGAGTCGTCTCCTAAGGACGCGGAGTCGACTCTCTCAGGGATTCCAGAGGGCTTGCTTTTTCGTTGAGAAAATGTCGGAGTCGTCCCCGACGTCGCGGAGTCGACTCTCTCAGGGATTCCAGAGGACTTGCTTTTTCGTTGAGAAAACGTCGGAGTCGTCCCCGACGTCGCGGAGCCGTCCCCACGCATAAAGCAAAAAATCCCGAGACGTCCCCCTAGGCACGCGAGCTGACTCTCTCAGAAAAACAGAAAAATAAGAAATCGAGCTGTTCTTCTTCGGAGTCGTCCCCAGAAAGCGCCGAGTCGACTCCAACATCGTTAAAAAGATTTTTTATACAGCCGAGACGTCTCTCGTTCAAGCGGAGACGTCTCCAGAACGCCTGGGACGCGACTGACACACTTTTGCAGATTTGTTTGAAATTCAAACAGCTATATTTTTGTGTCTAACGGATCTATTGCTTGTAGGAGTATAAAAAGGAGCTTTTAAGTGCCTTTAAACAACTTCTCACCAACCAAACATAAGATCATTCAAGAGAGAAGAAAGAGAAGGAGTTTCAAGGGAGTTGGTGCTTTCAAGAGGAGAAATCAAGAGCATTCAAGTCTTCTTCATCTGATTTCGTGCTCATCTACTCACTCCCACTCGGCAATCAAAGCTCGCATTCATGCCAACGTGATCCACATCGGAAGAACCACCATCACCCACGCTTTCAACGGCAAAGAGGGTTCTTCCGGTTTTGTTGTTCTTCACTGTTTTATTTGCTTTCATAAGAGCTTTTAAATTCTTGTAAAATACTTGAATATTGTGCTTATTCCAGTCAAGGGACTTGGAACAAGGGATAGGCGTCCCAAGCCTAGGTTAAATTGGGGGATTGTAGGATTCGTTGTTAGCCCGGAGTAAAACAACGAGTTGGGTAGTTCACTCAAAAAACTACCGGACTGTAATCGCTGATTATAGTGGAAAATTTCCAAAGGTGTTTGAGGAGTGGATGTAGGAGCAGTGGAAGCTCCGAACCACTATAAACCTTTGCGTTTGCGATTAACTGTGGTTACAACTTTAATTTTACTTTTGCACATACTCTTGTGTGTTTAGTTTAATTAGACAAAAATTTTAAAACACCCAATTCACCCCCCCTCTTAGGTGACCATCTCTGGGCAACATCTAGTAGCTTAATTTTGTCTCTTGGAGACTAGAAAATCTTCTCTATTCTTAAGATTCCGTCATAAAAATGAGTACCGGAATATCACTAAACTAGTTAAATGCATGTGCAGTTCATGTGAATAATGATAGATAATTTAGTTAGGCTTAAGTTAGATGTCCATTATTTAATATTCTACTAGTTGTGTGCTTCAACATATACTTACAAATTTATTTCATGCTTTACCATGATAGCTAATTTAAATGAGTTTAGGTACTATTATTCCTCTTTACAGTATATAAAAAAAAGTAAAAGAAATAGCTAACTCCTTTTAGATTGTATTTGTTGGGAAGCATGGTTGCTACTATAATAGCATTGAGCATGTAATTTGAGAAAATCCATGTGAGAATTTGTGAGAATTTGCATACTTGAACAAGCAACTCTTAATTTCCAAAGACTCAAATTTAATGCCCTCAAATGTGAACTACAGCCACATATACAGTTACCTACATCCGCATGTTTAGAATTTCAGTAGTTTTCTCCAAGGGTCCAAATTAGCATTTAATCTTTAATATCAGAAATATGGGGCCTAGGTTTGCACTGAGCTTAAGCCAAGGTTTAAGTGCTGTGTGCAGAGCTCCATAACACCTTAGAGAGAAACATAAGTGTAATTGATCCATGAAAAAAAATTTGTAGAAGTAGAAATTTTTATTTCTGTTAAGAGGAAACTCTCTACAGCCTCAAGTCTATGACAACATAGAGTTCTTTAAGGAAGAAGACTTGGATGTAGGTCGCTTCGTGGGTGCAAAGAAGTGACCGTTCTTAATGAGATGGCTCTTCAACTCTCATGATTTATGCCTATAGATAGCTCTGTCTCCAACCAGAGATGTGCCCAAGCTTATAATCTATGGGATCCATTGAGCTTCTAAGGAGAGAAAAAAGTAGAATAAAAAGGAGAAAGATTATCATCTGGAGTTTCGCAAGGCCTGATTTTGGCCCCAGACAAGAGCTTCAAATGAGAAGAGGTTTAGAGAGATGGGCATAGAGGAGCTTGTGGTGATGGTGAGGTATGAGAGAGAGAGAGAAAGAGAGAGAGAGAGAGAGAGAGAGAGATTTAATATCCCTTCAAAGAGGAGAAACCTCTGATGGTTTTTATTGCTTGGGCAGAAAAAACGGTAGGGAGAGTTAAGTGCTGATTTAGTTTGAGATGAAAGGTAGCTATCTTTCTAACTGAAAAATCTCTTTATTTTCTCAATTAAATGGATGGCTATTTTTTTTTAATAGATGAATGTAATTAGAGATTAATCAAGTAATTATTATGTTTGTAAATAAATTTAATATAAAATTAGTGTGTTAATGAGATAAAAGATTTTGCTTCTGGTTTCACTTACCTTCGTGATCTTTGAATTTTGTGTGCGTCCATCCTTTTTCTTTCTTTCTGTTTGATTTGTTGTATATATTTGTCCTTCCTTCCTTTCTTTCTTTCTTTCTTTCTTTCTTTCTTTCTTTCTTTCTTTCTGTTTGAGAAGGTATTAAAAGAATATGCAACTAACTTGATGAAATGAATGAAGAAAAATTTTGATTATCAACTTTAATTATATAACAAAAATATAATGATATAAATAACTTATTATTCATGCTAATTGATATAAATTTGAAAGTTTATAAGATAAGAAATTTACTCTAGGATAATTTCAGTGATCAATTTTGGAATACCGAGCACGTGTGAGCCTAATAAAGAGCTAAACCTAGTTCACTTAACCGGGCCGGATAGCAAAATTAACCCATAATAGAAAAAAAATAAATAAATAAAGTTCTTGGCCAACATTTGTGCTGGGAAGAGGGTAGACTTTGTTTATGAGTCGTTTTCTACTCTGATTTTGAGTGGAAGTCCGCAGATGGAAGATTTTTGGGGATGAAGGACCCTCGGCTCTGCCCTATTTAAAGCCACCACCGGCCTCCCTTTAATCCCCATTAGTGATCTCAACTTCAAGTTGGAAAATCACCGGCATTTGTTTAAGTCTTCGCTAAATGCCGAATGCCACTGCCATGGCCAAAACATTGCTAGAAGCTAGATAAAGATATCAAAATCATTTAATTAATCCTCCTTCATGCCCTTGTTAATCCTTAAATCATGGTTTCCGTCCGACTAATCGACAGATTTTGTCAAGAAGGGGATGCCCTATTTGGTTCCCCTATTTTTTTATTCGATTTCAACCTTCTTTCTTTATTTTCTTGTCATTCGTGTTGTTGGTGCTTATGTCAAAACTTGTGGTTAGTCTCCTCATGCACTGCTAGAACCCCAGCTGCCGGTGAGCGGCCTAGGATCGGAAATCTACCAAGCTAAGGAAACCCCTATTTGATTGGCTCTTTTTCTAGTTTGCTTCTTTCGCTGTTGGCCACTTGTAGCTACCTGCCGCCATTCTCAATGGCCGACCATTGGTCCTCCAACCGCTAGTCACCGCCCATGAGCTTCCCACTTCCTCTGTTGAAGAGAGAGTTTTGTTCTCTCCCTTTTTCTCTCTTCCTCAGGCTCTCATCTTGTTTCTCTCTATATATATTTTTTCTTTCTACTATCCCTCTAGGGTTGTTAGATACAGCAAAGAGCTCTCCTCAATAATCTTGATCAACCCTAATGGATGGGGAGGTCCTGACCTATGACCACCGATAGCGTGCCGGATTCCACTTTAGCTCTTGTCGGACACTGATGATTTAGTTACCCTCAATCTTTATTAAGCCATCTGCACTGCCTTAAGTAGTCTCCTAGTTGAAGCAATGGGTTTTTATTAAAACCAAATGGGATATCAAGAACCTCTACTTGGTCAACCCAGTGAGGGTGTTAGGACATGAAATTCCTATTCTTAAAATAATTATTGCTAAATTTTTGATAAAAATATAATTTTTGAATATTAGTCTCTAAGAGGGACTTTTAGAGTTAGAAGATTTGTTAGCTGGTTGTACTCTTAAGAAAAGTGACGTAACTCTTTTTCTATATTTGTCAGCAAAATTATAAAATATTTTTTGAATTGAATTATCATGATTTATGAACTTGATATATGGTATTTTATTATTGAAAATGTCTTTTTCTGAAATAATATATATTTTTTGATCGAACATATTAATTTTGATATGGATTATGCTTGATTAATTTCAATATTGCATGATTTTATGTATCTTTTGATTTGGAACATTGAACATGTTTCTAAGAAAATAGTTTTGATTCGAAATAAATTTGGACTCACAGTGAAATTAGGTTTCAATATCCTGGCAATGGGGTTACATATTGACACATTGATACCCTATCAGTGGGGATTATGTGTTGGCATATTGATACCCTACCCATAGGAGTTATATGTTGATACTTCGATATCCTACCAATGGGGGTTATCACTGGCATTTCGATACTCTACCGGTGGGGGTTATATGTTAACATTTCGATACCCTACCTATGGGGGTTATATGTTGGCTCCTCGAAATCTGGTTAGTGGAGTTATATGTTAGCATTTTGATACTCTACTATTAGGGGTTATGCATTAGCATTTTGACTATTTGTAAGATTATTTTCTGGTCTAGCCATAAAGTATAAATGTAGTCGTAGTTTATTGCTATCGAGATTTGTCAATAAGGGTTATATATATGGTGATACTTCGATACCATGTCAGTAGGGGTTATACACTGGCATTTCGATATCATGTCTTTGGGGGTTATATGTTGGCTCTTCGATATCTTGTTAGCAGGGTTATATGTTGGCATTTCGATACTCTACCATTGAGGATTATACATTAGCATTTTAACTATTTCTGAGCTTATTATCTGGTCTAGTCATAAAGTATAAGTATAGTCGTCATTTATTACTGTCGAGATAAACTTGATGTTTTTAAAAGAATTAGATTTATGAATGCAAAATTGGAACTTTGAGAAAGATAGAATTCGCATATATGATGCTTTAATAATGTTACATATTTGGATTTGGTTTTGAACTAATAAATTACATATGCTTATTTTCTATAAAATTATTATTTATCTTATTGCTTAATTAATCTAATTGAAATGTCCATTGCTTACTAGCAGCTACCTAGTTTATTATTCGATATGCTATTGTTTTTACAAATTCAGAGAACTAGCTTAGCTTGAGGTTTTATTATAGAAGAGCGGCTTGAAACAGAATTTTGATCTCTTTAGCTTAGATCAAAATTTTACTAAGTTTGATGTAAGATCTTTTAAATGTCATTGAATTTCACAAAACATTAACATTTAGATTTTAACTATTTAAATTTTAAAACTTATTTAATTGATTATTTATCCCGCTGCTTGCTTTGTAATATCTTGATAAGAGGTCTTGCATATTTTTATCCTCTATAAATATGCTACAGTTGCCACAACCTCGGCCCGTAATTTTGGATAATTTTGGGTAGGGAACATGACAAAATTAGAGGGGTAGTTTAGACATTTACCCAAGTATAACCAAAATTAGGTACAACCAAAATCCAAAATATTTACTTTTACCAGTACTATAAATAATGCAGATATTATTGCCTGGAACTGAATTGCAACATGAAAGTGACAACTTAAATTGAAGACAAATGAATGAAGACAAGAGAGACCTGAATAAGGCATCTAGAGCGTGCCAGACTGTCAGGGTTTAGTGCCCAGACAACCAAAGTTTTAAAGGTCGGAGGCAATGATCATAGGGAAAATTGGATGAAAGAGACAGGATTTTAGTACTCTGAAACTTTCAAGGATTAACATGCAAACAGGCTCTTAGTAAATGTCGTAGTCGGCTTAATCTTCACTCTGATGTTTGCTATATAATATAAGGGGGGTGATCATTTGTTTTAAACAATTCCGACTCAGCTCCACAAGAAACAAATTAAAACATGATGGCTTCCTCCGAAGAAAGACCATTTGTTCTAACAATTCCAACTCAGTTCCAAAAGAAACAAGCCAAACCATGACAAAAACCTGGGAGAATGATTCATATTTCTTGGGAGCTTTTACATATCAAACCAGAACTCCTACCGACAACCCAAGTTTAAAAAGAATCCCTCTGTTACTCTGACTAAAGATATTCATTGCTGATAACATGAATGTTTCTTTTGAAAAGAAAATGCATTCACGTTATTGGCAATAATTTGAATGTAGCTGCTACAGATTGACAGCTACTTGATTCAAAGCCATGGTATTTCAGCCAACAAAGACACGCCAAGCATTAAACATTTCATATATCCTTATGGTGGCAAGCCTCATCCAATCACCTAGAATTTCACTTTCAATTATATAAACCATGATATTCTTTACCATCTATAAACCTGACTAACCTGTGACAACTAATACACCTTCATGTTCCCATCAATACAATGTTATGCTCAACTAGCAAACCAAGAACTCAAGCAAACTAGCTGTAAGCCCATAATTCAGCATCCCTCTGGTTAGAGGAGATTCCAGTGCAAACCTTGGGAAGTATGTCCCAAACTGTCAGCTAACTATGACCGGAAAAAATATTAAGAAGCTTTCAGCCATAATATCTTCTCATGAACAAAGTGTTAATCGACTTAGTTTATGAGCTTATTGTGATGCATGTTAACATGTAAGTTACATGTCAAAAATAAAAGTTCTCCTTATCAAGCATTGTGGTGTATCAGAATTTCATTGAATATGCATTTCTGATATCTATCTGAGCTTCACAAAAATAACTAGGCTTCCAATCAGGCAGTAAAATATGCAAGAAGTGGCAATCCAATTTAAGATTTCACTAGACATAGCTCGAAAGCTATTCCAGAAATTTAGTAAAAGATAAACAGATAAATCTTTAAAAATTCTCAAACAAAGGTCATATTTCATGCAACCACAGTCATGCCTTAATGAGACTTTATCCAATAGACTATCAATCCATGTGTTATTCTTTTTATTTCAGATACAAACTTCAACATATAATTTAAATTGTTAAACAAGGCAGTGAAGATCTAGCATGTGATTTACGTCCAAGGAACTACAATCTTTTGAGCAATGTTATTGAGAAAAACTAGCTGTATGTCATATCAGGGTTTGACTGAACTGGATATTTAGGATATTAGGTTTGGTTTGGACCCTCACAATTAACTGTAAACTGTCCAGATCATGTGACAGCATTTTAGGCAATACTTAGGAATCAATGAAAGAAAAGGTTTCACTTGCTGAATTTCATTTAAGTCCCATAACACAAAATTAAATTACCAATTAACATGTATGCTGTTTTTCTAGATAGAAATTTTGAAGAACAAAAATTAAACCTATAGCACATGCTTGTACATCTTGTTCAGCCAGATGGAACAACTGGATGAACTGGTATCAACCAAGCCTTAAACGTGTTTTCTAGCAGAGGCAATACCCATACCAATTCTGTGAACATTAAGCATGTTGGTTATCAATTGTAGAGAAACCATAAACCTAAGATAGTGAAAACTTGAAAAATCAATCCTTAAGCAGTTTGCTTGTATATATGCACTCTTAATTTGACTCAGAACATTAAGCAATGAACCATTAAGATGGTATAGAAACCATAAATCTACACGAAGATTGTGGATGCCTAAACTCATCCTCCAGCAGTTTGCCTGTATACATGGATTCTTAATTTAATTCAAAACATTAAGGGATCTATCATTAAGATTGTATGATGTCAAAATTTGTCTCTATTTCCTCACAGGCACGTGTACAAATGCTTAAGCAGCATACATAGATCAGTATGAAGACATGCTCTGGTTGGTGTAGCCGAAATCAGAACTGTTAACCGATGGACAGTTCCATATTTGTTAAAAGGTGGATCACAAAGCATGAAGTTAGTCCCAGGTCCATGATACCACCATAAGCAAGGACCATAATGGGAGGACCGGATTCCAAAAAGGTAATGGGAACAACAGTCAAGATGGGGTTTCTGGAAGAGTAGGAAGTTGGATTCCAGGTCTAGACGTCCATCCTCTGCGATTCCTGTAAGCCTCAATTGCCTGTAACCTCATTCTTTCACGTGAAGCATCGAGGGGTTTCTTCAATGCCTTCAAAATAGATACTCATTTCAATTTTACCAATTTTTTTAAATATTGAGATAACAATAATTAGATATACAATAACTTATTTACAAGGACAGAATTCAGAAGGGATACCTTTGGAAGTGACAACCTAGGCGGAGCCTCAACAATTTCACCAAATTTGATGTCTTCACGCCCAGGGAAGTTTGGAACATCATCTGTCTTTGCTTTCTTGTGCTTCTTCTTTTTAGCTTCAAGATACCTTTACAGATAGTAAAATAAGACATTCCCCAAAGTACTTCTGAGAAAATGTTAAAATGAAATTAACAATTGCAACAGTTTATTGTTTGGACTCAATCAATGATCAGAAAAGCTTCATTAAAGCAAAAACTCATACCAGCTCTTGGACTATAAAAATGCGCGTGCTCGATCTAGTAATCTTGGACAATTTTTGATGAACTGTCACTAAACTCAAAAAGAAAGAAGAGAAAAAACTGGGAGTTGGCGCCTACATAACTGGTAGCTCTCGGCAATTCAAAGAGAGAGATTGATTGAATTGATGCCAACGAACGAGCCGAGAAAGGAGAGGAAAAGAATGATTTTCCATGGGCCTTACGCTCCGCTCCTATCCCTGCTAGAGGCTGCTGGTCGAACTCTATAAATATAGGTTATTTAAGGTCAGTTTCATCCGCTTAAGCTAAAGCTAGAATCGACATGGTTGAACATAAAAGGAAAGTTGACTAAGGAATAGATATATAAGGGCAACTAGCCCATATATATCTTTCTTCATCGAAGAAGGCGCTACCATAGTCATTCAGCAACGGAATCTTTCCGTCTATCCGCAGATAGTGGGTCATCAAAAAGTAGTTGAATCGATCAGTCCGTTCATAGCAGTCAGACACAAATCCTGGCTTTCTCTACTGTTTGGGAGCACCGGATAATAAGGAAATCACCAATTAGAGTTTGTCATGTAAAGTGAGTCAATAGTCCTTCTTTAGAATAAGTGGAAATGCATCCCCAAAGAGTTGCTATTACGCGCTCCTCCTTTAAGTTTATTCCACTTCAACAGAAAGATATAACAAGTTGCTAAAAGCTGTAGCTTCTGAATTTGGTCAAGATTTAGCAAGATGGTAGCTTTGAGACTAGCAAAAGTAAAAGCCTTTTTTTTTCTTTTCTTTTTGGAGGGGCGGGGGGAGCAGCAGCTCTGGAGAATAACAATTTTCTCTTTCTGCGTAATTTCATTGCAAAAATGGAAGAGCCCATACGTACAATGAAGAGAAACAAAGTCAAGAGATCCAATAGAGCCAAATTGCTTGGACAAATGATGAACCACTCCAGAGTCTAGATTCCACCCATCACAATTATCCGCCAACTTATGTTTCACAACAAAAGACCACTCCACCATCCTAGAATGGCAGCATGGATAACTTCTAAAGCCATAGATATACTTTAATCCTAGACCACCCGAATGGGCCTTGGGCCTACCAAGAGTCCTGTTAGGTTTGGTTGGGCCCCAATACCTCCAAACTAAAATTCAAATGGGTACTTTACTCAAATCTTACCCATTTAAGAATCTGATTGGTCCATTTTTGTGTACGAGAATTCACAAGACTAATTGGAACTAAATTTTGGTGCATGTACATTAAGAGTCCAAATCTTTCCTGACACTCACTCGGTCTAGGTCAAGTATGGATCAAGTCTAGAACCAGGTCATAAGCAAATACCAATATTTAGGTAGCTAAATTTTCATCATTTACTGCTTAGAGTAATTCATCAATGGCATGGTTTCGAAATGGAATTAATATTTTATATAAGAAATGTGAAGGGTATAAGAGTAAATTTATAAAATATTTACCAAATAAACTATTGCTGAGTTCAGATCTGGAGTGGATCAGGGTCATAACAATTAGACTTGTAGCCTAATGTAGTATATGATGAGGTCAGATTTGGTCCTGGTCGAATACCAGTATTCTATATCTGGACCCAGATTTGAAAAGTTTTATGAATCTAACTTTGGATTCATGCGGCCACGCCTCATCCATAAGTCTACAGGTCTGAACTGGGTGTAGGTCAGCTCCAGGTCCACGGGTCTTAGTGACAACCTATTACTGGTTCTACAATTTTATGTATAATAGTTATCTAAGATATGAGAATTTCTGGAAGCATATCTAGGTGCTGGAGCTAAAAAAAATGTCAAAAAAATTTAAAGTAGGAAGCATCAACAAAGTGCTGCAGAAATATTTTGATGAGAATTCAAGATAGAAGACACCAACCTAACACTCCAAAAAAAATGAAAAACCATCAATACTGACCGGTAGGGCTGGTACAGTATCACTAATGCACATCGGTATGAAGCAGTACGGTACCAATCAGCTGTTCCGGCATCATGGCATCCATACCAGTGCTGGTTTCACACCAGAACAGTACATATTGATCATATTATCCCGTTTCAGCGACTTTTTGAAACCATGCGAATAACCATATTGGTTCAACAGCTATAAATAAGTACATACAGAATTATTCAAATATTTTTGTCTCTTATTCTATATGGAAATTTTCTAACACGTTATTGCTCTTGACTCAAGAAATAAAAACAATTTCATAATTTGTGACTTGTCAAACTCTAATTGCACATAATATATTGACCAAGATGAATCTAACATTAGAATACTATATTTTCAATATAGTCGTATCGTTAAACTCAGTGCCATATATTTCTATTTTATAACTTTGCACTTTACATGAAACAACTTATTAAAAGCACTGAAAAATCTAGAAAATGATATGCCCATTCAAAAATTGGATGGAAAGGCACAAATAGATTCTACAGCAATAGAAACAAGTGAAAAAAGAAAGGAATGAAACAAGAAGACATATAACACTATATATATATACACACATTCATATTCAGTCAAAAAGAATTAGAAACACATAGAATCATGCAGCAAGCATAACGAGGAACTAGTTAAAAAGAAAATAATAGAACCTTGAAACATCATGTCAATGGGTTACCATGACCATTTAGAGAATTGTATGATATGGTTAAAGACCTTGTATAAGTTTAATATGTTTGTGTTGGCAACTGTCAAAATGCCGCCTTCCCCTGATTTCTTAAAATATTATACATCTGAGAAAATACGAGCTGATATGGAATAAGACTCCACATTCATTAGGTTTTGAAGTTGCACTTTTTGTTGCAAAATCAAGAAAATGTTGGGGACTAAGATTAGCCTAATTTGTTCAAAATAAATCGAGATACCAAGATGCTTTTTCAGGACAAAATAATACATACATGCGTACATATATATACATGAAATTTGATCATCGAGGAAAGGAAACACTTACTCCTTGCGTTTTTTCTTCCTTACGTGAGATGCAGCCTGATCTAACTCCTGAAAGCGGAAGTCATTAACTGCCTTCCTCTTTCGTTTTTGCTGACTGTCATTGTTTATGCTTGAATTTGTAGTCGCATCTTTGTCATTTTTATGTTCATCTGATGCTGTCTTCTCAAAGTTTTCTCCTCTTCTTACATTTACACCAGCGGAAGAGTGCACATCTTTTGGATTTGCTTTCTGTGATCACATTCAGAACACTTCATATGTGATACACATGCTACAATTATCAAATAGCCCAGAAGGCCAAATTTTAAATGCACACAAGAAATGAAAGTGTTAATAGAAAACCAAGAGACAGGAAAATCGAGAAGAATTTCCTGTAATCCCCTAGATAAGCCAAAATCATCCTCAAAATTAGATAAAATACTTATTAGGTTGTTCATTTGCATGATAGTAGATCAATATAATTATATATACGATTTAGGCAGGAACATATGAATCCCTGCTGCACCAGTTGGCAGGATCCCTTTAAAAGAAGAGTCCATGAGTAAGAAAATAAAGAAGCATTCACTCAATGATGCATCAAAATTCCATACAAGTTAACAAATTATCCTTAAAATTCACATACGTGAAAAATACAACAGCAATAAGTACAAGTTTCACAACTAGAAGATTAACACTAATCACAATATACTATTTTATAGCTTCTCGCAGCTACTATAAATTATAAGCAACACAGAAGCCTTATTCCATCTAATAAATAAAGACAGGAAGGGATTTAGATCACCATTGGGGGCTTGTTTGGCAATACCCAGCCAGATTTGGCAAGATAGCGAGAGGAAACCACGTGGGGTGCGGAGCATGGGAGGGGGTGGAAGAAGGAAAGGGAGAGCACAGTGAGGTCACAGGCCTGATCACAGCGGGAAAGAAAAGGGACCTCATGAGGTCTTCTTTTCTTCCGGCAGCGATTGAGACCCAGCCTCCCCGCACTCTCCTTCCATGTCTCATGCTCTCTCTCCTTTCCTTCCCTTTCTCCAGCCTGGTCTGCCGACTCTGGTAGGATGTTCCCAACCAGGCCCTAAATATGAAGGAATAATATATTTTTTATCATAATCTAATTTGGGAAAGTTCGAGTTAATTAGCAGTAAAATGTTGCATTATGAAGGCCCTAAAATCAAGATGAGGTAATTAGTAGCAGAAAGAAGGATGAAGCAGCAGCTTCTTTTTAGTTCAATCAGGTCCTTTCGATGCATCTGAATTTATTAAGGAGGCTCTAGGTCTCTGGTTGTGTCTAGGCTTTGTTTGTTTTGTTATAAGAAGTTTATGTACGATCAGGACTAAGAATAGACATCAAAGCCAATTTTCAAACTATAGCCTATAATTTGAAGGGTCTTACATATAATAGGGTCCACATTTTTCCCATTACTATACATGTTATTGAAAGGTTTATTGTAATTATTTAAATGAGTTTAGATGCTGGAACTGCTCTGGGCTTCCCTCTTGGCACCCAAAAAAAAAAACCAAGCTTGGTCCGAGCCTAGGCCTCACAATTTTCTTTTAAGGTCCAGTACAAGCCCAAACCCAAGCCCAAATTGAGTCAAGCTCAAGCTCATTCCCATGAGCACAGATCTACGGGTGTAAATGAGCCAAACACAAGCAAGAAGGCCTAGCTCAAGCTCAGCTTGGCATCAAGTCAAGCTAGAAAGGCAGAGCTTAACCTTGTCTCCTTTTGTGTCGAGCTGGTTGAAGCTTTAATAGGCTCAAAACATTGAGATAACTAAGCTTTCAGCAATGATGGAGAGGGGGAACCCTAAGTAGAGATGGGAAAAAAGAAAATAAGTAAAACCTTGCCTCTCATCCCTCTGATCATGAATTAGACCTTGGATCTGAACCTCTTGGCAGCCATGGTTGCCGAAGGAAAAGTGGGAAAAAAAGAACTCCATGTCCTCCCTCTCATCTCTCTAATCTTGAATCATATCTTATATCTGAACCACTTGGCCAGCTATGGTAGCTAACCTCACTGTGGAAGTAGGCAGCGACGCCTCGAGGCATTGGATCTGGCCTCTTGGCAGCCATCGTCGTGGACCTCACAGTGGAAGGAGCAAGCAACACCTCAGACACCCTTTTGGTCCAGATTGTAAAGAGTGGGGGGGGGGGGGGCGAGAGAGACAGAGAGAGAGAGAGAGGTGACAATGAATTGGGTGCGATAGAGAAAGAAATGGTAGGCAACAATTGGAACCTTTGAGAAAGGGAGAGTGAAGAAGAGTTAGGAAGTTTAGGTTCCCACTAAAAAAAAGGAGCTGGTCGATGTAAATATAAGGGCTCTAATATTATTAGAAAATAGGTTAATATTTGTGCCATTAGGTTTGGATACAATAGCTATAAATTTATTCCTTAAAATAAAAATATAATAGTAGTGAAAAATAATATAACATTTATTTTTAATTTACAAAAATTAATGCTTAATATTACAAATGTATGTATGTATATATATATATATATGAACTATATCGGGCTGAATGAAAACAAGCTATGCCTAGCTCATGTTTAACTAGTTTACGTTTCGATTTCAAAATCCTAGCTCACATTCAGCTCGTTTACCAGTCAAACAAGCTAATATTGAGACAAAATTCCACCCAAACAAGCTAATATTGAGACAAAATTCCAGCCAAACATGAGTTGTTTATGAACAGCTCGGCCTTTTGACAACCCTACTCAGATCCTCATTGCCTATAGCAAGGGCCATTACCCCATCCACTAGCGAACACCTCCATTCTAGATGTCACCACCATCTCTTCATTAGCCTCCATCTCTGGCTTCCCCGGCCAGTGGCCACATAGGGGAGGGGGAGATCAATGACCTCTAGCCAAAGTCGTCCGCATCTGTTCAACCATGCACCGTCTGTTTTTCAACTACTAGAGGGGAGGAAGATTGTGTGCAGGGGGCAGCAGTTGGAGGCTAGAAGGCCTACAACAAGTCACCACCAAAGCAAATGTCTAGTATAGGAGTCACGGCGTTATAGGGTAGGGTGAGGTAAAGGCGGTCGGACATGGCAATGTTATGAGAAGCAATGATCAAGGGCAGGCAATGAAGGGAAGGAAGTAGGGGAAGGGGTGAAGCGAGGGGGTCAACAAGAATAGCTTCAAGAGAGGCAAAGTCACCAAGGAGGTGCTCATGAATGAGATCGGGGAAACCAGGACATGGGAGAAAAGAAAGAGATAGATGGATGGGATGGGGCAAGGATGTGAGGAGTTAGGTGCCTTAGCCTCTTAGTGTGGCCATTTAGGTTATGGATTTAGAGTTTGTTCAGTCTGGGTCCAATTTCGGGCTAAGCATTAAGCTCGGGCTTTGGGCCAGATGTCGAGCTCAGGTTTTGGACCAGGCTTGGACTATGCCAAAAGCCTAAACTCGGCCCAATACCATATCAAATCCAACCTGAAAACTAACTAGGTTCTAGATTACAAGCCCAAGCCCGATCAAACTACATCGAGCCAGGCCCAAAGCCTAACTTGAAGCTAGTCCAACCTGACCTAAAGCAAATCTAGCCTGACCTACCTAGGGTTGGCCTGGGTCCATCTCCAACCCTACCACAAGCCTTAAATACCTTACATGGGATTAGGAAATACTCTTTTTTCTTGGATGAACATGAAAGTAAAAGGTCTATATTAGTATAAAGCTTAGGTCCTTCATAAAATTTCATAAAAACAAAGTGAATTGATTGTTTTTCCAACTGATGAGTGATTCCATTAGCCTAAATAATCACACAAAGCACTTTGGTGGTAAAGTCCCCTCAAAGCTTCGTTTAAGAGGAAAGGCGCAATACCTCCTAGATATCCTCTTAACCTTGTGGTAATCATTCAACCGAAGAAACAATTTTGCACTTTTCTCTCATGTAAGTATCTTCCATTTAGAAGAGGACATTTTCTATGATAGCCTTGCATACAACCTAATCATGTTATCAAAAGATTTACAGATTTCCATTGAATTTGATGAATGGTGACAAACATAAAGCCCAAAATTATAATATTCATCTTGTTTTATCTAAATTAAAGTGAAAATATGACATTTTCTCTATACAGAAGAGAAAAAGAAAAGAAATAAAAATCACATGGATCTCCATTTATGATCTAAATGTCGAACTAAATATCCAGAAAATATTATAAATGTTACAAGTAAAATATATATACCAAGTAGAAGTCCTTGCCCCATGATATTAGAACATAGCATTATCCTATAATGAGTTGAGATTTCTAACCCATTAAACTCACAAGATAGCATTGAATCTCAGGTATAAAGCTTGATCATTCAAAGCAAAATTATGGCTAAGGATGCTGAAGAGAGGCTTAGGATGGCTGTTTGAATGAATTTTAGGGTTTCAAGAAAATTTCTGGGTGGTTTCCTAAATTTCAGCTAAGCAAAGACATCCTCTCTAGGTGTTTGAAGTTCAAACCATTGCATTAAGGTTACCAAGGTTTCATTTCATAGTTGTAACAAATGGGAAGGGTATCATTGCTGTTCTGAAATTCTTGCATAATTAAAAGCAATGATAACATTCAATCTTGATAAACAAATCAGGAGTCAAAATAACTGGCCCCTTGGTGGTAAAGAGAAAGAGAGAGACAATATCCCTAGGGATATGGAAGCGCAGAAGGAAAGGAGAGAGAGGCCATGTGCCTCTTTCTCTTTTTCCTTCTTTTAGCTGCCTGCCCATGTATGAGCCCCACTACTTGTAGGGCTGATTTGGCTTTTAGCCCCAAGATCTTTTAATCTCGAGCTGTAGGCTCCATAAGGCCCATTAAACTAAAAACTAAGCAGAGATGAAAGAACAAACTAATGGCTAAATTTAATCTAAAAGCAACCCAACAATTCACAACCATGCAGTGCAGCATCTTAACATTGGAATATGAATCTGAAGTTTTTGGAGCATCCATCTAATCCATGAAAGAGTCCATTAAAGGAATATATTAAAAAGAATTTGGAGCACTAAAAAGAGGAGAAAATAAAGTAGAGTGCTATCTCTAGATCCAACTCAAAAGGTGGGCCATGCTGCAAGAAAAAGTTCATGGAATGAGTTCAACCAACATATCATAGTTTGTACAAGCCCAACAATAGTCAAGAATGTTTGTTTTATTTATTTCTATGTTATTTATTTAAATCTATGTTGTCAATCTCATATGATTGGAATATTCCCTTCTTAGACATGGTTATAGACTTATAGTTTGATCTTTTTTTTAAAAGTATTGTTGAATCTATTTTCAGGCCAATTTTTTTATTGAGTAATTATGAGATATTTAGAGTTGTCGTGTAAATTGTTGAGTAGTCATGCAGAGTTAAGGGGTTCATGTGACAGTCACTTCATTTGGTGGGAGTTTAAGCTCCCACTTTTGTCCAGAAATGATCTAATTTAAAGCTAGGCAGAGGCTAAATATAACTTGGAGATTATAACTCTATTAGGGCAGGGTTTATGCAGTTTTCATGGTTACAAACAGTAAGTGGAAAATCTTAGATTCATATAATGAAAATTTGACCAAAAAATAGTATCTTCTCCTTTCATTGTCATTCAAAATTCTAGAAGATGAAGATGCAGTCTCCAGTCCACTAGGTATCCTCATGAAAATCTGTGGTAGCTGCCCATCAGCCTACCCATGATACAGGCCATACTTTCCTAGCAGATTATATAGACATAATGTGTATTAATTCAACATGGCCATATTCTATTGTTTTCAAGTTGAGTAACCATAGTTTTCTTATAATCTTACATAACATAAATTAAGAATTGATTAAGATACTGTAAGTTCACTCACGTACAATGACATATATATTATTAAAGTGCTCAAGAATCAACAAAGAAATTATAAAAACCCATTGCTTCAATTAGGAGACTACTTAAGGCAGTTTTTTTCCAACAAGTTAATGACTTTGGCTGCATGCAAGATTCAAGGCTGATAATACCTAAATTCTTATAGTCTCGATAGCTGGTCATCCAAAGGAATCAACAATAACAGCAGACCTTATCCAAATAAGAGGTACTTGGCTGCAACTTCAACAAAGAAAGATCCAGCCAAGGCTCAGCAAGTTGTCGTCACTAGTTACTAACCTGACATTAATCTCTCACCCAGTGGGCAGGCATTTTTGGCCTATACCAGAGAAGGCTCCATCAAAAGCTTGGGCAAGTTGCCACAGCTAGTTGCCAACCAGGCAACAATCCTCTCACTGAGCGCATAAACATATTCGGTCTTAGCCAGTTGGGAGTAAGGAAGGAAGTGGAATTGCTTAGATAAAAAAAAATGTTCTCAAAACTTTACTTTCCTTCATTGTTTAATGTTAACTTTGTTATTAACAAATACTAAATACTGACACAATAATGGAATCTTCTTACATAAAAAAATGTATCATCATGCTCTTTCTCTATATCTCAGACATAATCTGTAATTTTCATCTCCATTCTTAGCCTTTGATTTCTGGTGAAAATTAATAAACAAAAATCACATATATAAATCATACCATAATTTTTTTCCTATTGTTTTCAACAAGTCTTGACATTGGCCAAACTTAATAAAAAATTAAAAAGATTCCCCACAATATGGAACATTAGAGTTTAACAACTTCAATAATATATGACATTATTCAACAACTCACCAATACAATTACATGCTGTTTCTAGGACTATATTTTGTCTGTTAACCACTTCTCAACAGTAGCATTGATAACTAATAATTGATTAAAGAAAATGGAAGTTGCATAATAAAAGAAAGAAAGGTATATCACAATGTCCAAGTGAAATAGATAAATGTTTTATGTTATGTTCTTGACTTTTTTTAACATAAGTCTAACATCTCATAAAAAGTGATAACCTCATATAAGTGCTCAAAACAATCCATATTAATTTTGAAAGTTTATCTAAATTCAATTATATCTCCAGCAAGGGGCAATGAGGATATTAACTATAGATGCTACCACATACACTGGTACACTGTAAAGAAGCTTATCTGCATGACTTTTTGTTCTATGAGTAGAAAAAGCTTCTCAAGCATTCGAATTGTTTCCTCACTTCATAACCTTGGAAGCAAACTAGAAATAGAATATGGCTGGCCGTGTCCATAATCACTGGTAATCAGCTACCTGCTCTATAGCAATTTGGATACGGAACTGCATTTCTGGCCCTTCCTCCAATTCAATGGATCACAAATCGATGGTGCAAAATGGGATAAGTCATCATGTCATTTAGGCAAAGAAGTGATACATCTCCTATCCTTTTTCTTAACCATCAAATTCCCCAAAATCCATCACAATTTAAAAAGACAATAATAATAAAAAATCATAATCATAATCCAGCAGTTGCATCAATAGAATGATCAAGACGAACAAAACTTCACCATTTTTATGTTTTACACTATTTTGTCTTGTATAACTACATGCCTCTAATTGAAATTGCAAGCACATGAACTATCTTCCCTTCCACCCATCAAAAATACAAAATATAAGACGGCTGCAAGAACAAGAAGTTACAAGCATAACACCTCTCTAGCTCAAAAAATTCTATAATCACATGAAAAACCCTAACTCATCACAGAAAAAGTCCAGCTTTTGGCAAAATATTGCAAAGATGAGTTTGAATTCAAAAGAATCCTTACTTTTTCTTTTTCACCAGCAGCACCTCCTTTCCTCCTCTCATTCCTCGAATCTTCGGAACTTCGCAAAGACCCTAAAAACACAGCTTGTTTAACTATTGGAACAATAATATAAGGAAAAAGAAAGGAAAAGGCAACCAGAAAGCTATTATAGAGTTGATTAAGAATGAAAAGAGAAGAGAGGGGAGAGAGTGCAGGGAGGGAAGGGAAGAAACCTGGCTTGGTGGAAGAGGGGTTCTTGAACTCCATGATCTTGCGGAGCTTGGAGGGAAGGGCTTCGAGCTCTTTGAGTTTAGGAGGGGGAGGGAGACGAGTTACGCCGCCGTGGGCCGCTTGGTAGTTCTTCTCCCTCCGCCGCCAACCCTTGCCGCCCATCGCCTCCGCCGCCGCTACTTCCGACTAGTCTTGTTGGAGAGAGAAGTAATCTCGACCAACCGACCGAGAAAAGTAACTAGGGTTTATTTGCCATGAGGAAATTTGCGAACCGGAATAGAAAGGGGGAAAAATAACTCTCCCACTTAAATGGATGCGAAGAGTTAATATTTTTCGGTTCGCTGGCTTCTATATATTTTATTTACGAACAAGCAACAGAATAAAATGACGCCCTATGAACGATGTACAATGTTCGTGATATAAATCAGCTAACTTTTATGATGTCTTGTTATCTTTTGAGCACATTGGAAATGTCCTAGTATTTTCATATTATATTAAAAAATTAAGGAACCTATTTGTCTTGTTGAGCTCGATCATTCCAAATCAATTTAAACAAAAAAATATGTAATGCTAATTGATGGGGGGCAAAATGGATCGTCCAGCCTACAACTAAAAGGTCGCCTAGTTTCGGCCCAATAAGCATCAAAGCCAATCGGTTGAATCTTCACTTCGGCCTAGAGTCAGCTCAACTTCAGGACTCCGCCAAAAGCTCCACCAACTCCAGTATTCGCCGACTTCCCCAACCAAGTTCGAGGTGCCTCCAGTATTCGTCGATCCGCCCTGACCAAGCTTGGGGCGCCTACCCTAGTAGTACGTCTCGATCCTCGAGCTTGGGGCGCTCCACCAAGTACACCTTGGAACCCGAGAAGCCGAGCTACTCACAGCACCCATCAAGCCGACCTCATCAAACGCATGATGCAACCTTTCAACCAGCTCGGCCTCGCCAACGACCGCACCTATGTGCGTGCGTACACCCATCCACGTGGCCATACATTACAACACTACCATGCTACGTCTCCATAGCCGGCCTTCAACAGTCAGAGAACACCTTGACTACTCCGATCATACCCTGCTGTGCTGTCAACACCCTACCGTTCTCAAGAACGGACAGTACTACACGCCACCAACCAGCCAAAGCTATGCGCCATCCAGCTCAGAGCCACGCCCCCTCATAATGAGGGCCGACGATGCCTCTGCCATCTGGGCCACTCCACCGGGACTATAAATAGCTCGGTTAGGTAACTTCTAAGGGACCTTTTTTTTGGCTGGACCAAATTTATCCCACTCTAACTTGATCGTCGGAAGACCATCACCGGAAACATCGGTGAGGCTTTGTGCAGGTCCAAGGCCATCGCATGGGAGGTGGCTCTCATCTTCTCTTTCCAACCAACGGCGGCTCCCTCGACTCCACCAGTGTGATCACCCTCGGGCCAAATTTGAACCATAACATTTCTGGTGCTAAAGGAAGGGACTGAGCCGTAACCACAAGAATAATGAACCAGGGGGCCCCAAATGCGTTGAGCAACCAGGAATCAGTGCCTGACTACTCTCTCCAAAATCCACCTCCTACACCGCACATGCCGGCAGACCAAACTTCCCAAATCTAGCCAGAGCAATTTTATTTGCTCGCCCAGCAAGTCCAAACCTTGGCTATGGTTATTCAAACCCTTCATTCGGGTGGAGTTTCATCAATCGTTGAACTCAACACGAAAGTCGAGGAAGTAGGGCAACAAATCCAAATGCTTTGGGATCAAGTCGCGGAACTCCACGAGGAGTGCTATCGATCGAGGAGCAGGTCCCCTCGGAAGTCTGGAAGACATGTCTCCCACCGAAGTTTTGAGGAGTATACTCCTCTTACGTCCTCCCGGACCGAGATCCTCACGGAAATTGAGGGTTGCGGCTACCTCCAATCTCCTCCGAAGATGCGACCATCCAAGCCACGGAAGCATTTAGGCAAATATTGCCGCTTCCATTGGGACCACGGCCATGACACGGAGGATTGTTATCAGCTCCGTGATAAGATCGAAGTGATCGTCCACCAAGGCCTCTTGAGCTGGTTCATCGGTGGATCAACCAACAGAGCGGAGCTCGATGGACAAACTTCGGGACCATCTGACAGACCTGACGACGGACGCCCCGCCGTGGGTATTATCAATACCCCGTCTATTAGTCTTACGCGTTGACACCGCCTTGGCCCTAAGGGGCCGAGAAGGGGCTGATGACCCCAGATGTAAATTACTCCCCCAAGAAAGGACCTTAGCCTCTTTCATGTCAGGGCTTTCTTCCTCAGACCGTAATCTAATGAAGTTATTCTCCGAAATTTTTCCAAGGCATCTCTAAAGTGTTCTAGGAAGCTCGGCGCACGTTTGATGCCCTAGCAGCACGAGTTATATGCCGATAACTTTATAAAGTCACCCATAGAGCTTGCCTCGGGGCGCCCTGCAGGACTTAGCAAGAGCCCGAGGGTCTCGCAATTGCTGGTTCTATTTATAAAGTCGCCTCTGGAGCTTGTCTCGGGGCGCCCTGCAAGCAGGGCCGGCCCGAGCCTTAGGCGACTGAGGCAGTCACCTAAGGCCCCGGGCCAATGAAAGGCCCCAGGAGGCTGATCAAAAGGAAGCAAAGGCCCCATATAAACGGGATCAGGAGCTGGCTACGAATCCTCCCTCCTCCATCGGTGGAGAGTTTCCTGGTCTGCAGAGGGGCAATTTGGAAGTTGGGGACAGAAGTTTTGTTTTGGGTGGGAGGGGGGGGCGGGGGGGAGGGAGAGAGAGAGAGAGAGAGGAGGGATTTGGTTGGCTTGATAGACGCCTGAAGCCACTCTTACCTTTCATCCCTTCTCTTTTTTGGTTTTGATCTTGGTTTTCCCCTCACATTACTCCTGATCCAGCTGGGCCATCCGGAAGAAAGATAGGGGGATTGGAGATGGATGTCTTGGAGGGTGGAGATTCTTTTAGTTTTCTCCTCTCGGTTTCTTCTCCCCTCTTGGGTGGTAGAGAGAGAAAAGGAGGGAGGGGGTTGAATGGCTGCTGTGCCGTGATGTTGCAGTTGCTGCTTGGGTACTCACTTGAAGGGGAGATGGTGGGATGGGACTTTTATTAATTTGATGGAGTGAATTTCCCATAATGACCCTACTTTCTTTTATTGAGAGGTTTCTTTATGGACAAATCCTTTTCTTTACCTTGACCATGAAGTGCCATAGGATGACCTTTTCCTATTCGGCTCTTGCTTGACATGGTAAACAGTATTGCCAAGCATTATCTCAGTTATTTAATCAGTTTCATGACCTTCATTGAGAATAATTACTTTTATGTGCTTCCATTCAAGAATTATATTAAATTGAAAAGACTTCTTGTCTATCTTTGTTAGATTCATGGTTGAAATAGTGTACTTGATAGCTATCTATTTTCATATATTTTTTTAAGTATTTTATATTTATTAAAAAAATTATTATTAAAAAAAATTATTATTAAAAAAAAGGCCTCATTCATTGGATTCGCCTTAGGCCCCAGAATGTATTGAGCCGCCCCTGCCTGCAGGACTTAGCGAGAGCCCAAGGGTCTCGCAACTGCAGGTTCTATTTATAAAGTTACCCCTAGAGCTTGCCTCGGGGCGCCCTGCAGGACTTAGCGAGAGCCGAGGAAGAGCGCCCTCGTCCGCAGGATTCCACGAGCACGCCTCCTATCTTAGTAGGAGGGCAATTGCGGGGTTTGTTTAAACTTCGTTATGCTCGAGTGGATTTCTGTTCTCGGGTATATGTTTATCCCCGAGCTCATTATTATTCTCGAGTTGGCATTATCCCTTGGGTGGATTTCTAATCTCGAATTGGCTTCGGCCCTCGAGTGGATTTTTGTTCTCGGATAGATATTTATCTCCGAGATCATTATTATTCCCGAGTTGAGGATGATATATTATTTTGATGATTAACACAACCATTGAGGCCATATCAAATTAGAAATACAAATTAACTTGATACATCGTTGATAAATGGCACACCCTCGATACACTCATGATACATTAGGATTATATGGTCAAAACCACTCTCAAGATTGATAAACGACATAAAATTTATAATAGAGAATGGTAGAAAGCTCAAGAATTCATTTTGACAAAGTTTCACGTTAAAAATACCTAAAAGGGCAATTCGGTAATTTCTACTGTTAAGGGTATGAAACTTTATTGTGCCATGCATCATAATTTGCTTGGAATATCATATTGTTGTTTTAATGTGCATAACTAACCTTCAAAGTGCAGAAAAACATGGTTAGAGTCGACCCCAATTAGTTTGGAGTCGACCCCGATACGTTTGACACGCCTTTGGAACACTTGGCACAAAGTAGGAGTCGACCCTAGAAGAGGTGGAGTCGATCCCGGCACATCAAGAAACATTCTGGCACATTCTAGCACTTATGGCACGGATGAACAGTACTTGGGTCGATCCAAGTGAAAGTTGAGTCGACCCCATCCTCAAGCCTCAAAAAAACAGTTCTCTGGAAACACTGAGAGGGTCGACCCAAGAAAAAGTTGAGTCGACCCAAGCTTGAGTCGACCCAAACACTGAGAGGGTCGACCCAAAGGCAGTGACAGAATACATTGACAGAATAGGTTCTCTGGAAATCCTGAGAGGGTCGACCCAAGTGAAAGTTGAGTCGACCCAACTGAACCTTGAGTCGACCCAAAGAAATGTTGAGTCAACCCAAGTGAAGGAAGGCTGAATTACAAGTTTCTGTGGTTCTGAGAGGGTCGACCCAAGGAAAGGTTGAGTCAACCCAAGCACGGGCAGAAGCATAACGGCTAGTTGTGCAGAAGTGCTTTTTGGACTCCCAACGGCTATAAACGGCTAGTTTCTTCAATCCAACGGTCAGGAAGGACTATTTGGAGGTTGGAGAAGTATTTAAGAGGGAGTATTCATCAGAGGAAGTAAGCTTTGGAAAATACATCAAGTGCATTCAAGAGAGAACCCTAGCAAGGCAAGCTTCATTCAATTGCTTCATTCAAAGAGCCAAAAGAAAGTGGTTGAGCAGATTCCAAGAGACATTAAGAGCTCCACCAACCCTTGAAGAGTGAAGCAATCGTGACAAAGAAGAGAAGAGCCTTATTAAAAGGATAACTATATTCTAAACTGTTCTTTGTAGCTCATAATTGTTTTATTTGCTCATTTAAGAGCTTTAGTTCCTTGTTCTTTATTCTTGTTGTAAGGTTTGTTGGTAAGCCCGTAAAACCAACATTGTAGATTGTTGGTAAGCCCGTAAAACCAACGTAGGTTATTGGTAAGCCCGTAAAACCAACGTAGGTTGTTGGTAAGCCCGTAAAACCAACGTAGGTTGTTGGTAAGCCCGTAAAACCAACATAGGTTGTTGGTAAGCCCGTAAAACCAACGTAGGTTGTTGGTAAGCCCGTAAAACCAACGTAGGTTGTTGGTGAACCCGTAAAACCAATTGTGAAGGTTCGTTGGTGAGTCCGTAAAACCAACATAGGTTTTTGGTGATCCCGGAAAACCAAAGTGTAAAGGTTTTTGGATTGTGAGCCCGGAAAACAATCCAACTGTAATCCGCAGGATTATAGTGAATTCCTAAGGGGTCGCTTGGGGAGTGGACGTAGGTGCTTAGGAGAGCACCGAACCACTATATTTCTTGTGTGTTTGCATTGTGTATTGTCTTACTTTACTACAATTACTTACTCATCAATTAACTCGATTAAGGAATCAAAAAGTTAGAAAAACCAATAGAAAAACCAATTCACCCCCCCTCTTGGCTTGTCACCTTG
This sequence comes from Phoenix dactylifera, assembly GCF_051530095.1. Taxonomy (NCBI): domain Eukaryota; kingdom Viridiplantae; phylum Streptophyta; class Magnoliopsida; order Arecales; family Arecaceae; genus Phoenix; species Phoenix dactylifera. Next base: position 9,536,490 of record NC_143205.1, read on the forward strand.
GGCAACAAGTGGTATCAGAGCAGGTGCTCTATAATTCCTTGCCTTTTTGATTTTGACCTAACCGTCAAAGAGCCAAAGATCATGACAATTCAAATAGACAGTTTTCTAGGAGAGGGACAGTTAATTGATCGACCTCCACTATTTAATGGCATAAACTACACACATTGGAAAGCACGCATGCGCATTTTCATTCAAGCACATAACTATGATTTATGGAGTATCATAGTCAACGGGCTACACACAAACACTAATCATGATAAGAAAATGGCTCAGCAAAATGCAAAAGCCATGAATATTCTATATTGTGCATTAGATGATAGTGAACTTAATAGCATATCTTTTTGCATAACTGCTAAGGAAATCTGGAATATGCTTGAAGGTAAATATGAATGCACTAACATTTTTAGTGAATCTGAAACTAGCTCTGAAGAAGAAAAGCAGCAAACTGAAATTAAAAATCCTTGCTTTATGGCACATGAAGATAAGGTATGTATTGGAACACAAAGTGATTTCTCATTCCAAGATAAAGTACATGCTGAAACTCAATCTGATTTTACATTTGATGAACTTCATGATGCTTTTTCTGATCTATACTTAGAATATAAGAAGCTTAGTTTAAAGAATAAAAAGCTAAATCAGAAAAATCTATCTCTTGCTGAAAGCTATGATATAACTCAGAAAAATAATAAATTACTTTCAAAAGACAATGAAAGGCTAACTAAAGAAGTTAACAAATTTAAGCCTATAGTTGAAAAATTTACTATCAGCTCTGAAAAACTGAACTTAATGATAAATAATCAAAAAGCTGAATTTGAAAAGGCTGGATTAGGATATCAATCTTGGTACACACAAAAATCCCTTAATGACATTTGTGTTAAATCCTCCACTATCTATCCTAAAACGGATTCTAATTTATCTGATGAACCTAATGAACAAAAACAGAAAATTAAAAATCCATCATCTACTTATATTAAATCGATGTTTGTTAAATTTAATAAGAATATGCAGAAATACATTCCTTATAATCCTAAAATCTGCAAGCCTATGGACAAAATAGCTATTAATAAAATATGGGTTCCAAAAGGAACAATAATAGCTAACCTACAAGGACCCAAAAGAGCTTGGTTTCCTAAGTTGAAAATCTGAATATTTTCTGTAGGTGTGTCTAGCACTCAAGGCTCCAACAAAAGATGTTAATTAGACATTGGGTGCTCTAGACATATATTAAAGAATGAAACTTAAAATATACTTAAGAAAAGTAATTGAAATGAAAAGAATAATGAAATTAGTAATCCTTGCATCTCATCACTCTCTTTGCCTTAGTATCCAATTAAAACATAAATTGCAGGTATTAATCAATTCTGTGATATAGGTAATATATTTAAAAATATAATCAAATCACTTCATTTTATAGTATGCTTTACTTACTGCTGGATAAGTTGCTAAATGATTAATCAATTTATTAAGAATAACTCTATGAATTCTCTATATGTTTGATTGAGAGTTTTTATCAATGGTATTATCTTTTATTGATAATAGACATGAGAATGTATACTTGGTATGTCTTTAAATATATGCACTATGAATACCAAGATTAAAGAAACCACTTTTGGCATATAAAATCAACTCATATTAGTATGTACTTAATCTCAAAAGACCTTGTCATTGGCTTACTTAAATTAATTTCTAAAAGGTCAAAGTTTGCTATGCATGTCATCTAGAAAAACAAACTAGAATCATTTCGAAATCTGAAAACATTGTTTCCACCTCTTAGTCTTTAAAAATTCTCCATAAGAACTTATTTGGATCTCTAGGATAGTGAGCCTAGGAGATAAGCTTCTTGACTTTGTAATTATGGATGATTTCTCAAAGCTAACGTTGGTTTTATTCTTGGCACTTAAATTGAAATATTCTCTGCTTTGGCACAAACTTACAAAAGGTTTCAAATAAAAAGGGTTTGCAAACTGTGAAAGTATCATGGCACAGTTTTGAAAACCAATTTGTTAATAAGGTTTGCATAGAAAACGGTATTGAATACAATTATTTTTGCACCAAGAATACTATTATATATAGGGGTTATAAAAATATAAAAATAGAACCTTTGTTGTGTAAGGACAATGCTTTGTGATAGCAATTGATTAATGTTATCATCACAGCTTGTCATATTATAAGGTTTCTATTAAATCTATTTTTGAAGAAAACCCCATATGAACTCATGAAAAATAGAAAATCAAATGGTGCATACCTTCATGTTTTTCAGTTATACATGTTATGTTCTCAAGAATGAAATATATGCCAAATCTGATAAAATAAGTGTTTCTTTGGATATTACTCTCTAAGCAATGCATATAGAATATTCAATGAAAAGATACTAGTTGTAGAAATGTCAATTCATATTATTCTTATTAAAACTAGATCTTTTATTGAGAATATAGTTTGTCATTTTGCTTCTATTTAAAAGACATTAAGAAGAATGAACAAGATGATAATTGGTTAAGTTAAACTAAATCATTTTGAAAGGGATAAAATTTGAAATCTTATTGAAGAATCTGAAAACTTTTTATATTTGGAACAAAACTGAGTTTTTCAGAAACACATTTAATTAAGAAGAATTTGTGATATCTAAAAGAATTAATCAGAAAAGATGAAATAGATCTTGATGAAATCTTTGCATGATTAGAAGCCAAAGATAACCACTTTCATATGATTGTTTTATGAGACTTGTATTTTGTCAAATGAATGTGTAGAATGAATTTCTGTGTGATTATATTATTAAAATTTTTACGTAAAAATAACCATCTATATTTGAAAAATATTCATTACAAACATGATAAAATACTATTTGATTTAGAACAAGCACCAAGAGCATGATATGAATGATTAAGTAACTTTTTGATAGAAAGTAATAGTGATAAAACTATATATCAAAAAGAAAAATTCTGATATCATAATTGCTCAAATATATATTGATGACATTATTTGTGGTGCTACTAATGAAGCTTTATGTAAAGTTTTTTTTTTTCTAAGCTCATGCAGGGTGAGTTCGAAATGAGTAAAATGGATGAACTAATCTTTCCTCTCAAACTCTAAACTAAGACAAATAAGAAAGAAGATCTTCATTGGCCAAAATAAGTTCACAAGAATATTCTTACAGAAGTTTGGCATGAAGAAAGGTATATCTATGACCCCATATTGTAGAGTTTAAAAATAATGAGCAAGGTAATTTTATTGTTTGAAGCTGTATTACTATATCATGCAGCTTGTAGGCCAAATTGTATGCTCATTTTGTGCTTATATGCAAAGATATCAAACTAATTCTAATGAATCACATCTAATTGATATCAAAAGATTCATAAAAATCTGTTAAGATAATAAAACTAAGTAAGTCCTCCAATCTTAGGTAAAAGCAAAACAAGCATAATATATTCAGCACATTTGTAAGAATTATGTGAGCATTCCTTTGGATGGGATAAAATCCATAATCAACTATAATAGGAAGAGTTTAGAGTGAAAATTTTTAAAGAGAAAAGTTTAACCTTTCTACATTGCTCATCATAGGGATGGTGCCAATGAGGAGGCTAGTAGTAGTACCCCGCACTATTTGACCCAACTATTCGGTGTAGGGTATATTAGGGACGGCACAAGAGGGAGGCTAGTGGTAGTACCTCGTGCCCCTTCCAACTCCACCGGATAGGGAGCAAATAGAATATAGAGCATAGAAAAGTAAAATCGAAAAACAAATGAAGATAATCAAAATGTTCATTGAGTGGTTAAAGGAAAAAATTAAAAGAAATTTGGAGAATAACTCAATATGATTCCTAGATGAAAACTACGGTTTAAGAAAAATAGAATTAATTTTGATGCCTTGGTTGTTTGCTCCGATACGCATATGAAACATATCTTTTTCTATCTTATAAGTATACTGAAATTGGTCTAAATGATGTGTTTTTCAATAATCTTGATTGCGAACAAACAGTTCTAAGCATATGATTTTGTTTTGATATTAAAAAGATTTATTGTGCTACATGTATACATTGCTAAGAAAACATGACTAAGAAATTGAATTTTATAAATATACACTTGAATGATTTTCTATATGCTTTTCTCCTACATAATTAAGTGCTTCTATCATTAAGAGAAAAAGCTATTTTTAGAGGAGAGTGAATGATCTTAAGGCTAGTAATATTTTAGCTCACTCAAATGATTCATAAAGAAAAGAAAATGTAATTGCTTTTGAAAGAAATTTGAGCTTCAAAAGAATTATTTTCAGATCAATATTTCAGTGCATATTCTCAAAAGTTAAGAGGAAGTATAACTTGTTCTTGAAAGACTTAAAAGAGTGATTGCTATAAATTTTGAAAAACTCTAGATCACTCTATATCACAAAATTTCAGTTCATTCATGCTTATCATTAAAATCTGAAATTCAATAAAAGAAAAGAATATTTAAAGAAGAATGTATCTTTTGAGGGAAAGCCTTAAATATTCAATCTTCTTGCATTCTGCATCTTTTTCAAAAGTCACTTACATTTGATGCATACTTTGAATGTTTTATGTTTGATTCATAATCATTCTTGTCAATTTCTAAATTTAACCGCTTTACTTACAAAGCATGAATTAATATCAAGAGCCTTACATAAATGAAAGAGAAATGAATTTTCTTAAAGCTAAATCATTAAAGGTTACTCTATGTAAATTTGGCAAAGAACTTTTAGTATGTTTTTAATGTCTAACTGATCTAAAACTGATATCAAATTTAAGCATATTTTGGTATTAGACTTTGTGATTTATTGAATATCTTTTGAAAGTTGGATTTTCATCTGTACTTAATTGGTAAATCACTTGAAAAGAATTCCATTTGTCTTAGTATTGGAAATTTACTTTGGAATCTATGAATAAGCTCTTATTGGCTTGCACTTTAGTGTTTCAATCCTGAGCCAATCCATTTTAATTGATTTTGATGCTATGATCTTTAAAGGAGTAAAAGAAAGTCTTTAAGAAAGCTTTAAAAGAACTTTCAAAGCCCTGAATTTTATGTATCCTACATTGCATAAATTCATATTTTAGTATCTATGCCCCAATACTTTTATATCATGAAAGAACTTTGAAGTCATTAAGAATTAAGGATTCAACATAATCTTATGTTTTTCGAGTATATAAGTTTTGATCTTTATCTGCTCTTATACTATTCTCTGTAAATTAATTAGATTGCTCTCATGTTGCTATATACTTAATATATTAAAAAAAAGGGTGTTGGATTTTCATTCGTGCTTTTTTTGAATATTATTCTTGATACTCTTTGAAATAACTTGAAAAAGATTCCATCTACACTTGATTTGAAAATTATCTTTGGAATCTACATTTAGAGATCACTTCTGGCTCACATCCTAAATGTCTCATTCTTAAAGCCAAACTTTTCATCCTTGATTTTGATGATATCTGTTACCCCTGAAATTGTTTCAGGTTTACTCTTTTTGAAAGAAAGGTAAAAGAACTTTAAAAGAATGTTAAAATCATCAAATTTGATGTGATCTCATCATAATTTTGAAACTATTAATTGGCACTGATCTATACTCATTATCTTGCCCTGACATTATTGCCTTGAGTTACGTGATTCATATGCTTGCAATAATTTGACATACATTGAATGAAATATTGCCTTATGCTTAATGTTTCATTATTTTGCAATCTTTTTGATATTGTCAAAAAAAAAAAGAAATATCTGAGTATATGCTCATAATGCTTTATGTTTTGAATTGAATATAAATCAGCTTAGATTGAAATATGTTGATTATATTAAAGCTGATTAACTCTAAAGCATTATCATGAAGTATGTTCTTAAAGTATCTCCCAGACTTTGTATTTGCTCTTTGTGGTAGTTTGTATTTCTTCTCTAAAACATAGTGCTTTTGGCATAGACAATGTTTCTCTTGAGTTATGATCTTTGTGATTGTCATTACAATGCTATCCATTTCATTGTTATTCATTCTTTTTGATGATAACAAAAAGGGGGAGAAAATATAAGGGAGAAACTAGAAGCAAATTCTATAAGAAAAACAGTATAAGGGAGAAAATATAATAGGGGAGAAAATATAAAAGGTATATATTATATACTTAAGGGGGAGACATGTGAAAAAAAAAAAAATCTAAATTCTGGCACATAATCATAGAGATTTTTCTTGCCTCGATACATGACTTGAAACTCTTGCTTTGACACAAACTTTTGAAAATTTTGTCTTAATGAAATACAAGAGTAAGGGGGAGCAAAGTTAAAACTCATTTGGCATCCATTTGGATAGGAGAGGGGAGCTCTTGGTTCATTTATACGAACTCTAAATAAGACTACTTTGAAACTCTTGAACCAAAAGTACTTTATAAATGTTAAATCTAACTTTTCATATGAATACCAATTTGCTTACACTCAAAGTTTTGTAATCATCAAAAAGGGAGAGATTGAGGATGATAATGTTATTTTGATGATTAACACAACCATTGAGGCCATATCAAATTAGAAATGCAAATTAACTTGATACATCATTGATAAATGGCACACCCTCGATACACTCATGATACATTAGGATTATATGGTCAAAACCACTCTCAAGATTAATAAACGATATAAAATTTGTAATAGAGAATGGAAGAAAGCTCAAGAATTCATTTTGACAAAGTTTCACGTTACAAATACCTAAAAGGGCAATTCGGTAATTTCTACTGTTAAGGGTATGAAACTTTATTGTGCCATGCATCATAATTTGCTTGGAATATCATATTGTTGTTTCAATGTGCATAACTAACCTTCAAAGTGCAGAAAAGCATGGTTAGAGTCGACCTCAATTAGTTTGGAGTCGACCCCGATACGTTTGGCACGCCTTTGGAACACTTGGCACAAAGTAGGAGTCGACCCTAGAAGAGGTGGAGTCGATCCCGGCACATCAAGAAACATTCTGGCACATTCTAGCACTTATGGCACGGATGAACAGTACTTGGGTCGACCCAAGTGAAAGTTGAGTCGACCCCATCCTCAAGCCTCAAAAAAACAGTTCTCTGGAAACACTGAGAGGGTCGACCCAAGAGGAAGTTGAGTCGACCCAAGCTTGAGTCGACCCAAACACTGAGAGGGTCGACCCAAAGACAGTGACAGAATACATTGACAGAATAGGTTCTCTGGAAACCCTGAGAGGGTCGACCCAAGTGAAAGTTGAGTCGACCCAACTGAACCTTGAGTCGACCCAAAGAAATGTTGAGTCAACCCAAGTGAAGAAAGGCTGAATTATAAGTTTCTGTGGTTCTGAGAGGGTCGACCCAAGGAAAGGTTGAGTCGACCCAAGTGAAAGTTGGGTCGACCCAAGGAAAGGTTGAGTCAACCCAAGCACGGGCAGAAGCATAACGGCTAGTTGTGCAGAAGTGCTTTTTGGACTCCCAACGGCTATAAACGGCTAGTTTCTTCAATCCAACGGTCAGGAAGGATTATTTGGAGGTTGGAGAAGTATTTAAGAGGGAGTATTCATCAGAGGAAGTAAGCTTTGGAAAATACATCAAGTGCATTCAAGAGAGAACACTAGCAAGGCAAGCTTCATTCAATTGCTTCATTCAAAGAGCCAAAAGAAAGTGGTTGAGCAGATTTCAAGAGACATTAAGAGCTCCACCAACCCTTGAAGAGTGAAGCAATCGTGACAAAGAAGAGAAGAGCATTCTTAAAGGGATAACTATATTCTAAACTCTTCTTTGTAGCTCATAATTGTTTTATTTGCTCATTTAGGAGCTTTAGTTCCTTATTCTTTATTCTTGTTGTAAGGTTTGTTGGTAAGCCCGTAAAACCAACATTGTAGGTTGTTGGTAAGCCCGTAAAACCAACGTAGGTTGTTGGTAAGCCCGTAAAACCAACGTAGGTTGTTGGTAAGCCCGTAAAACCAACGTAGGTTGTTGGTGAATCCGTAAAACCAATTGTGAAGGTTCGTTGGTGAGCCCGTAAAACCAACATAGGTTTTTGGTGATCCCGAAAAACCAAAGTGTAAAGGTTTTTGGATTGTGAGCTCGGAAAACAATCCAACTGTAATCCGCAGGATTATAGTGAATTCCCAAGTAGACTTGGGCATCGGGCCGTGCCGGGCCGGCCCGGCCCAGGCCCACCGGGCCCGAGGTCTAAACGGGCCGTGCCGGGCATGGCCCGTTCAGCACAGAACGGAAGCCCGGCCCGGCCCCAGGCCCGTCTATTGGCGGGCCGGGCCGGGCACGGCCCGTCTCGGGCGCAAACGGGCCATGCCAGGCACGGCTCGTCTGGAGAGGGGGGAGAAAAATAGCCGTTTCCAACGGCTATTTTGGGAAATTTCCAAATTTGCCCCTCCCAACAGTCCAAAAACGGCTAAATTGAGGGTATTTTGGGGAAAAAAATTTTGGGCTTCTATAAATAGCCCTTTCCTCCCTCATTCTCACCACACCAAACCAACTATTCTCTCCTTCTCTACTACTATTATTTCTCTCTTCTAAAGTGCTCTTCTAGCAATTTAATTTTTAGTTTGCATTTAGCAAGTGTTCAAGTGCTACACAAGAGGAGGTTCCTGTTGAGAAGAGAAGGTCACTCCTATTGGGAGCACAAGAGAAAGCTCAGAATCTCGACTCTGTCTCTGCCCTCCGACCCTCTACTTAATTCCTCCTTGTGGTTAGTTTTTATTTTTTGAATTCATCAATTTAGATATGTCATCTTTTGAGGAAAGTCAGTTTGGCATTCCTCCTGTTTCTGAGGGAGAAGAAACTAATCCCCAACCCCATGTTCCTAGTTCCTCTAGAACTAGTGAACCAAGTGAAGATCAAACCTCTTCTCGTAAGAAGACTAGTGCTGTATGGAATGAATTTGATAGAGTTATGGTTGATGGAGTCTGGAAAGCTAAATGTAAAAAATGTGCCAAACTTTATAGTTGTAGTAGTAGTGGAGGAACAGGGCAGTTAAAAAGACATCAAGAGAGTCATAGGATGCATGATTCTCATGCTCAAACTCAAAGTACCCTTAATATACAAGGGGGATTACTTGTAGGTAATTTTGCATATAATCATGAAAATCAAAGAAAAGCACTTGTAAAATGGATAGTTAAGGATGAATTACCTTTTAGTTTATGTGAATCTTTTAATTTTGAAGAATATGTTCAATTAAACCTACAACCTACTTACAAAAGAACTAGTAGGCGTACATTTAGAAGAGTAGCTATGACTAACTTTTTAGCAATGAGACAAAGTTTAATTGAAACACTTTCTACTTTAAATGTAAAAATTTCATTAACTTCTGATATTTGGTCAGCATCTGTAGGTAGTAATTGTTTTATTGCCATTACTGCTCATTATATTGATAATGATTGGCAATTAAATAAACGTATTCTTGCTTTTCGTGCTTTTGATTTTCCACATTCTGGGCAACAAATTTCAAATGTCATTTATCAAACTGCATGTTCATATAATATTAATGATAAAATTATGTCTATTACTTTTGATAATAGATCTAATAATAATTCTGCTGTTGCATTATTAAAAGACTCATTGCATCCCATGTTAGATGGAAATTTATTGCATATTAGATGTGCATGTCATATCTTAAATCTTTCTGTTCAAGCTGGCATGGGCATGATTCAAGATGTGATTTCAAAAATTAGAAATGCAGTTTCTTTTATTCATGCTTCAAGATCAAGACTTCAAGAATTTAAGGAACTATGTATAAATCATGGTAAACGTTTTAAAAAATTTAAACTTGATGTAATTACTCGTTGGAACTCAACATATAGCATGATACATGATGTATACCCATATAAAAACTTATTAAGTGTATATATTAATGATCGTGGATTAGGCTTTACATTGACTGAAACTGATTGGAATAAAGAAAAAATTTTGGAAGATTTTTTGCTTAGTTTTTATAATGCTACCAATGTTCTTTCTGGTATTTATTATCCAACTTCATGTTCATTTTTACAACAAGCATATATAATTAGTCAAAAATTTGCAGAACATAGATATGATGATGTTTTAATGCCTATTATTGACCTAATGGAATCTAAATGGAATGAGTATTGGGACAAGATATGTCCTATGCATAACTTAGCTGCTGTATTTGATCCTAGAGTTAAATTAAATGGCGTGCTAATTTTACTTGATGCATACTGTGAAAATATGAATCAAGATCCTGAACCTGCTAAAAATGAGGTAAAACAACTTCTTTATGATATTTATGCTATATATGATGAAAAAATTCGTGGATCTAGATTTTCCATACAAACCTCTATTTCTTCTTCTAGTAGTTCTCGTTCGTCATCTATTTTTTTATTCATTGCACAGAGAAAACACACACATGCTTCAAGTTTATCTTCATCTTCTTCATCTTTAAGTAGTGAACTAGAATTTTATTTACGAAATGATCTTCAGTCTGCATATGATGAAAATCAAATAGAGAATCTAGATGTATTAACTTGGTGGAAGAGTGTTAAAAATCAATATCCTGTTATGTCTGCAATTGCACGCGATATTTTACCTGTGCCGATGTCCACGGTAGCATCGGAATCCGCTTTTAGTGCAGGTCGGCGTGTTCTTGACGAAAAGAGAAATAGGATGACGGGCGAAACGGTGGAGATGCTTCTCTGCTTCAAAGATTGGTTGGATGCTGAGGCAAGACTTCAAGATAAAGGTGGACATAATACAACATCCTCTGATGATGATGATACAAACACTACTGAAGAGTGAATACTGATTCACTGAATCACTGATGATTAGTAAGATTTCTTAATTTTTTATAATTGTACATTTTTATTGTATTCTGGAGGTCAGACCAAGGTCCAAACTTCGGCCCTTTCTTATTGTATTCTGGAGGTCAGACCAAGGTCCAAACCTCCCTTCATGTACCATTTTGATTTAAATTAATAAACTGGTAGGGGTCTATGCCAAACCCCCCATCATTAAGGTGGCTTTATATTAATAAATCCTTAATTTTCAATATTTATTAATTTATTAAAAAAATTTATGAAGCATTAATTTTTATGGAGACGGGCCGTGCCGGGCTGGCCCGCGGGCCGTGCCGTGCTTGGCCCGCGGGCCAAGAGAAGGCCGTGCCGGCCCAGGCCCGAAGCGGGCCGTGCCGGGCTCGGCCCGCGGGCCAGAAACCCGTGACCCAGCACGACCCCCTTACATGGGCCGTGCCAGGCACGGCCCAATACTGTAGCTAGCGGGCCGTGCCAGGCACGGCCCGCTTCGTGCCGGGCCGTGCCGGGCCGTGGGCGGCCCGGCCCAGTGCCCAACTCTATTCCCAAGGGGTCGCTTGGGGAGTGGACGTAGGTGCTTAGGAGAGCACCGAACCACTATATTTCTTGTGTGTTTGCATTGTGTATTGTCTTACTTTACTACAATTACTTACTCATCAATTAACTTGATTAAGGAATCAAAAAGTTAGAAAAACCAATAGAAAAACCAATTCACCCCCCTTCTTGGCCTGTCACCTTGGGCAACACGAGTTGGCATTGTCCCTCGGGTGGATTTCTAATCTCGAGTTGGCTTCAGCCCTCGAGTGGATTTCTGTTCTTAGGTAGATGTCTATCACCGAGCTCATTATTATTCCCGAGTTGGCATTGTCCCTCGGGTGGATTTCTAATCTCGAGTTGGCTTTGCCTCTCGAGTGGATTTCTATTATCGGGTAGATGTTTATCCCCGAGCTTATTATTATTCCCAAGTTGGCTTCGGCCCTCGAGTGAATTTCTATTCTCGGGTGGATACTTATCTCCGAGCTCGCCTGTACTCCTGAGTTGATGTCGACCCCCGGGCAGGCTTCTATCCTTAAGCTAATTTCTGGTTAGCTTCCTCCTTTTCCGATTTCGCTCCCCTGGGCAAAGCATAAAGCGGCCTGCACTATCAAATAAAGAGCTACGAGCTCACTTCATATGAGACTTATTTTCTAATCGGGGGAATGTACCGAGCCCGAAGACTTCAACAAGTGCTAAATGCAGCTCCTGCTATATGAGATGGGCCCGGATCTAGGCTATGCAATTCGGATCTTGATGTCCGAACATGGAGCGGAGCAAACTCAAATACTTGGTCACCCAAGGGAATCGATTATAGAAAATTAGTTTAATTAGTCGATTTATTAGCGAACAAGGAAAAATATTATCTAGACGGGTGAATAAATTGACCTTGAAACAACAACGATTAATTACTATTGCTCCCCTTGTTCCTTCAACCAATTTTCCATTTCAGTTCTGAGTTTAGGGGAAGGAAGGGGGCTGTGGCGTGTTCAAAAAAAAGGCTGTCCTGGGTCGGGAGAGTCTTCAGCATATTGGTCACAATCATCAAAGACCTGAATCGGAGGACCTTTTATCACGACTTTCACCTCTTTCGTACCCTGCTTCCACTACTGTACGAATAGCATTTCCTTCTACACGAATAGCATTTCCTGCTACAGTTTGAGCAGCAAACGGGGTTTGACAGTATATTGAAAGAGAAGAAATTTTATTGATAGTGAAGGACGAAGGCAGAATACAAGGGTGCCCGACCTTATGGTCGGAAAAATTACAAAGGGCCTAAATGACCAATTTTACAAAAACAAAAACAAAAATTAGTCAACGTGGACGACTTCCACATTGATGTCAGTTACGGCCCCCGACTCGGTTGCGACCTCCGGAATGTCGTCTCCGACTGCTTCAGAAGCGGCCTCAGCTCCAACGCCAGCATCAGGAATGACTATTGATTCCATCCTGTCGGCAGCTTCGGGAGCGATCTCCGACATAGCCTCGGCATTGGCTTCTGCAGCATCCTCGTCCATCTCGGTAGCTCCGTCTAGGTCTGGTTCAAGGCTGTTGAGATCAACTTCAGGGCAGAACTGCTAAACTTGGAGACGACAATTGTCGAAACCTTGAACCATAGCAGCAGCGGCCCCTTCCGCCAGTTCAGCGAGGTACTCCTTCAACTGACAGAATTTCTCGATGGCCTCACAAGCGGATGATTCCACTAGGCTCTCGAGCCGCCCAACCTTCAGCTCCCGCTCTTCCTTAACCAGAGCGACTTCGAGCTCGAAGATGTGGCTTGCAAAGGAGGAACGAGCCCAGGAATGCTCGGCCTCCATATCTCGAATCTAAGCAAGCCTATCCTTTATTACGGCTTCAGAAACACGCACCTTCTTCTTGGTCTTTCGAAGTTGCTGTGCGGCAGCTGTAGCTTTCTCCTCGGCCTCACGCCGCTGCTGCTCAACAGCGGCCGCTCGATTTTCGGCCTCCTACTAACGTTACGAAGCAGTTGCTGCTCGAGCTTCGTCCTCTTGCTTCTGAAGCTCGGCACGCTCCATCCTCAGCCTGAGCACCCTTAGCTCCTCCCGGTCGGCGAGTACGTCAACCACATGAAAAGACTGGCACGAAAAGACAAGAGTGTCAACAAAAACTGAGCATTCACAAAGAAAATGAACAAGGGACAGAAGGATGGTGTCACTCACCTGCACGCTTCCGAGTAAATATGATGGACGAGGTCACCAAGGTCCTCCTCCATCTATACACGGTCGCGTGGAAGTATGATGCTGCGCACGAGCCCACGAGCTACATCTTTAGATTCAAGAGCCAAATCGCCCTCAGATGCGCGACGTTGATGCCGCGGTTGCTCCCTGCCGGACTTGGAAAACATCGGCTCGACTCTCGCCAAGGCTGGAACATCAGAGAAAGTCGCAGCCTCGGCGCATAACAAGACCATGGGGGGGGGGACCGAAGTCCCAGGCCTATACCCTAGCTCGAAATCTCGTCCGAACAATTGGGTTATCGCAGCGACCTCTGGGACTTGATCGGCAAGCACGACCGCCGCTCAGTCGGAAAGATCCCCCACAGTCATCGACTAGGGCACCTCGGCCTCTTCTGCGAGCCCCCGAATAGGTTCGACTAGAGCAAGGGAGGCATCCTCAGGCTCTCCCTGCTCGATCTCGAGGCTGGGGGCAACTCTTGCCTTCTTCGGCCTTCCCTCAAGCCGGACCCCTTCGAGGGCGGCCTTTTTCTTCCTATATGCAGCCATCAGCATCTTGGTATTGATAATCATCCCTACAATGTCTGGAGACAAAAAGGCTTATCAAATTTTAACATAAAAGGAAAGAAGAAAAAGCCAAATTACTCTTACCCTCAGGACGAGCTGGGCTCAGGCTAAGATTCACTAAAGCCTCCTTGCTGAGCAGGTTAGAGAGCTGAGGAGTTTCTTTCAGTCCAAGCAAAATATCTAAGGTCTTCTGCTTGGATTGTGACAACTGCGGGAACTTATTGTTTGCCAAAGCCAGCGGAAAGCTCCAGGTCGGATTAAATCCCCACGACCGCTCGGAGGAGATAAAGAAAAAAATATCCTTCCATCCGTGAATGGAAGTGGGCATGCTCCCAAATAGCTTGCAGCCACCTCGAGGGAAGAAGTACCACCACCCTTTGTCCACAGGATTGCCTTTTAATATAAAGCAACTTTTGAAGACCTTCACTAAGGGGGACAGGCCGTGTGCCAGGCAAAGGACGAGAAAGCCGATGATTAGTCTCCATGAGTTCAAAACGAGCTGCACCGGCACCAGGCCATACACCGTCAGAAGCTCCTCCATGAATCCGTGCAGAGGGAACCTCAGCCCTGCTTGGAGTGTATTTGCGTATCTCCGACCCAACCGTAAGTGGGTTGGTGACTCGTCCTCCGAGGTCCGGGAGCTCGAGAACGAACTCCAGAGAATTGAAGAATCGCGCTTGAACCGAGCTTAGATCCTCGTCACTCATGAGCGAGCCGATTCATTACGGGCTCAGGCCCACCTCGAGTTCAACATCTCCTACCTCGGAAGAGGCCTGAGCTCGCGATGGACCTACATCAAACATCGATGCCCTCGTCGGCGAGTCCCTTGTCTTAGTCTTAAGATTATAGAAAAGGGAAAAGATGAAAGACTCTCCGAGCGACCGAAAGAAGGGATAAAATGCCTACCTAAAAGCTCGCCGGAAAGGGTGGACAGGCAAAGAAGGAGAATGCCCGTCGGGAGAAGAAAGCAACAGCCGGTGCGAAGGCCGACAGAAAACTCCCAAGAGTGCCTAGAAGAAAACTCCAACACCACAGCAATGGCGGCTGAAGAAAGAAAACCAGGAGCAGGGAAGGGTCAAGCAATGATCCTAGGATCCTCTTTTCAGGCTTTATATAGGCCACTATAGCGGCTCCAATCAGGCAGCCTAAATGATCAGACGACCTGGGATTCACCATGGTGGCGGGCCATAAAATGGCCTCAACAAATCTCCCTGAATCGCCCCACTAAATGTTGATGATTATGGAGAGCGCTCCGGAGTTCGAAATGTTGATGACTGGCCTCTTGCATTCCGCCAGACGAGACGCTTCGGAGAAGGGAGCATTAATGGCCGGCTTCTCACATTTCGCCAGACGAAATACTTCGGGGGATGGGAAATTAATGATCGAAATCCTCCTTGTCCTGTTCCAACAACCTCCAGAAAGGAACGCCCACGTGGAACACTGAAAAATTTCTACGATAGATTTTACTCAAGAAAATCTGGCAGCTCAAACCTTCTAAGGCCGACGTTGAGCTTCCAACCATGAAATGCATCGAGGCACACCCATCTCGGTATGCACCTCTTTTCGCCTACGTGATCGAAGCACTAGACGATCAGGAGTTTGCCTATTTCCATCGTTCGAGCTGCGGGGTAGCTCGACCTCGAAAGTGCGGGGCAAATGATGGGGGGCAAAATGGATCGTCCAGCCCACAACTAGAAGGCCACCTAGTTTCGGCCCAGTAAGCGTCAAAGCTAATCGGCTGAATCTTCACTTTGGCCCAGAGTTGGCTCAACTTCGGGACTCCGCCAAAAGCTCCACCAACTCCAGTATTCGCCGACTCTCCGACCAAGTTTGGGGTGCCTCCAGTATTCGTCGACCCGCTCCAACCAAGCTTGGGGCGCCTACCCCAGTAATACGCTCCGACCCTCGAGCTTGAGGCGCTCCATCAAGCACACCTCGGAACTCGAAAAGTAGAGCTACTCACAGCACCCGTCAAGTCGACCTCGTCAAATGTATGATACGATCTTTCAACAAGCTCGGCCTCGCCAACGACTGCACCTATGTGTGCGCCTACGCCCATCCACATGGCCGTACATTACAACACTACCGTGCCACATCTCCATAGCCGGCCTTCAACAGTCAGCCGACACCTTGACTACTCCGGCCATACCCTGTTGTGACTGTCAACATCCTACCGTTCTCAAGAACAGGCAATACTACACGCCACCAACCCGTCTAAGCTACGCGCCATTCAGTTCAGAGCCACGTCCCCTCATAATGAGGGTCGACAGTGCCTCTGCCACCTGGGCCACTCCACTGGGACTATAAATAGCTCGGTTAGGTAACTTCCAAATTTATCCCACTCTAACTTGATCGTCGAAGGGCCCTCACCGAAAACACCGGTGAGGCATTGTGCAGGTCCATAGCCATCGCACAGAAGGTGGCTTCCGTCTTCTCCTTCCAACCAACGGCGACTCCCTCGACTCCACCGGCATGGTCACTCTCGGGCCAAATTTGAACCACAACACTAATCATTTTATTTATGGACATCCTATTTTTGAAGACATGTACCTCGCATGATACATGATTATGTTATTATTTATGTTAATTTTTATTGTTTAAAAGTATTGAGATTTTATAATGTCTGTCTTGCAAAAAGAGAACCAGCTTGACGGAAATACAATACCAATGGATCCTTGCAGACCTTTAAGGTAAGGTTAGTAGCTAAGTGCTTTAAGCAAAGGAAAGGTGTTGATTATTTCGACACATATGCTCCGGTGGCGAGAATAAATTTTATTAGAATGCTATTCGCTTTAGCATCAATTTATAATTTGTAAATTCATTAAATGGATGTTTAAACAGCATTTCTAAATAGTAATTTAGATGAGGAGGTTTACATAAAGCAGCCTGAAGGTTTTGTGTTATCTGGAAATGAGAAAAAGCTTTGCAAATTGATTAAATTATTATATGGTTTGAAACAAGCACCAAAACAGTGGCATGAGAAATTTGATTCAGTGATTTTGTCACATGGTTTTAGCCACAATAGTGCGGATAAGTGTGTTTATTCAAAGTTTACTAAAGAATATGGTGTGATTATATGTCTTTATGTTGATGATATGTTAATCATTAGGACCAACATGAAAGGAGTAATTGAAACTAAGAAGTATGTAACTTCTCAATTCAAAATGAAAGAACTTGGAGAAGTTAATACTATCTTGGGAATTAAAGTTAAGAAACATAGTGGGGGTTATGCTTTATGTCAGTCTCATTACATTGAGAAGTTGCTAACTAAATTTAATCATTTAGGTATAAAAGAATTTAATACACCCCTAGATATTTCAAACAAGTTGGTTTAGAATTCAGGTAGATCTATTAGTCAAATTGACTATGCAAGTGCCATTGGCAGCTTAATGTATGCCATGCATTGCACTAGGCCAGATATTGCTTTTACGGTTTGCAAACTCTCAAGGTTTACTCACAACCCTAGCACTGGACATTGAAAAGCTATAGGAAGAATTCTTGGATATCTTAAAAGGACTAACTCCTATGGGTTGTTCTATAATCAGTTTTCAGGGGTGCTAGAGGGTTATACTGATGCTAGTTGAATTACTAGCATTAGTGATAACAAAACTACATCTGGTTGGATCTTCACTTTAGGTGGAGGAGCTGTCTCGTGGTCTTTGAAAAAGCAAATTTGCATAACTCATTCCATAATGGAATTTGAGTTTATAGCTTTAGCGGCAGCAGGCGAAGAAGCGGAATGGCTAAGAAATTTGTTGTTAGATATAAAGTTGTGGCCACAACCGATGCCAGCGATTTCTTTGCATAGTGATAGTGAAGCAACAATGTCTAGAGCTTTTAGCAAGATTTATAATGGCAAGTCTAGACACATTAGTTTAAGACACGAGTATGTAAGGCAACTTATATCTGAGGGGATCATAACAATTGTCTATATAAGATCCAATAATAATTTGGTTGACCCGTTAACCAAAGAACTCTCAAGAGATATGATTAGGAAAACTGCCATAGGTATGGGTCTAAAGTCATTTTAAACTTTTGTCACTAGTAATGGAAACCCAACCTTTCCTATTCTTTGTTAATATTAAAGGTTTAAAGGGTAATAACAAATTTTTGATAAGTGATGGTTTCAAGTATTAGAGGCTAATACTTATTAAAGGAGGGTAGTAGGTATAGATTTTGCCTTTAATGAAGTTTGTTTGTTCGGTTTGAACATGGGAGCCATGTACTAAGGCTCAAAGGAACTTTACCTATATGAACATAGAAGTGGTGCCGCTTTTAACAGAAAATTGGATATTAATTTTTTATACATGTTTATGAATCCAGGATGTAGCACAAGACCATATACGGTGCTAAAACTTATGGTATACTTTGGAATGAAAAAGGGTAGAATTTGTGTGTATGGTACTTCCAACTTTGATAATAAGGAATAACGGTTTAAACTTAAGTTACTGTTGATTTTGTCGAAGTTTTGAAGTGCTTACACTAAGAGGAGGTTTAATTTGAAAGAAACTTTCTCATGCATACACTCGAATAATTAGCATTACAAACTAAGTGGGAGATTGTTGGAAGTCTCTTTCTTTTTGGTAGTTTGTAATGTTGAGAGGGGTTTTAGTCCCACATTGCTTGTGTAGGAGTTTTTTAGATAGCTTTATAAGCATTCATATGCTGCACATATTTAAGTAACTTTTTGGTAGAAATTTGTGGACCAAAAAGTTATTTGAACATGTGTAGGTTATGGATGCTTATAAAGCTATCTAAAAAACTCTACACAAGCAATGTAGGGCTAAAACTCCTCTCAACATTACAAACTACCAAAAGGAAGGAGACTTCCAACACTTTTTGAAAAGACCCAAGAATCTAAACATAGTTTAGGCCAACATGTGGTTTGGAAATCTTTTGACATTTACACCATGAACTTAGACCATGAGCTACTATGGGCTACAAACTGAGGAACAAAAGGAAGAAAAATTGTAGAAGACCGTGCACTATCTCTTCCAGCTTGTGCATATTTTATTTTATTTTATTTTATTGTGAAGGAAACATCTTTGGAGGATAATTTTCAAATGTTGATTAAATTCAATTTGGCAAAAATCAAACTCTATAAAAGCATCTCACTTCTCAGTTTTTTTATTACAAAAATATCAATAATTAGATTTTTTACATTAAAGATTAAAAATATTCTTATAATAACCTAAATTAGACTTCTCTCTCAAAAAGCTTAAAATATGGTAAACTATCATAGAAGAATAATTTAAATGCTGTTAGACTTTAGAAATGAGAAAAGGGGTCAAAACTGTACAAAGAGACAAATCCACTTGTTATGTTCAGAGCCAAAAAGTGAAGAAAAAATTTGATTTAGCAAGAAAGAAAGGTAAAATCCAATTT
The DNA here is from genome assembly GCF_051530095.1 of Phoenix dactylifera. NCBI lineage: Eukaryota > Viridiplantae > Streptophyta > Magnoliopsida > Arecales > Arecaceae > Phoenix > Phoenix dactylifera. Next base: position 9,555,908 of record NC_143205.1, read on the forward strand.
AGCAAGAAAGATACTTTGAACCAAGAAGGGAATGTGAAATATGATGCATATCAGCATAGAAGATAAAAATGTTTAATGAGGATTTAATTATTTTCTAATTATTTTGTAATTTAGGCTTTCCAGAAAAAGTACTTAAGATTTTAATTAAATTATCTTAAATCTAAATTATCTTAAGATTTTACCCACTAGTTTTTACCTAAAAAAGTAATTTCAGCTATTCATGAATGGATAATAGACTTTGCAAACCTTTCTTTATAACACCCCAAAATATCTAAGAAAATAAGCAAAAAATCTAACAATTATAAGACACAAACCACATCAAATAATGCTATTGCTATGCAATAATTCAAGTATCATAATAGCCAATATTTTCCACTTAAAAAGAAAGAAAAAGAGATTTTTTTTTTAAACCAATGTGAAGATGGCATATATTGTTTGAAAAAAAGTTAAGTATGTATTAACTACTTTAAAATCTTTTTCTGAAAAAAATTGATTGCACATTATGACTAGTAATAATTTTATATTGGAAACTAATTTTAACTATTAATGGTTGGAATAATGGTATAATTTAGTATTACAGCAGGCTATATTTTCCCTTTAAAAGTCCCTATATTGTAAATAACGGCCCTTGTTATGGACAATAAAGGTTTCCGAAATTACCTGATTTTATTTTATTTTATTTTATTTTAGAGGAGGAGGAATAAACGCCAATATGGATTCAGTAAAACCAATGGCGGCCCGGGCGGATTCGCTTCTCTTCTCCTCGATCTTTCCCCGCCGAAACGCTCTTACCGGTCTTCGTCTCTTCCATTCCCTGAGATCCGCGAGCAGCCGTGCTATCGACGCCCGTCGCAGTAGTAGTAAACTGGTTTCCAGACGAATGGCGTCGGCGTCCAGCGACACCCGAGACGCTCCTCCGCCGATCCACACCATCACCTTGCCTGGTGGAGACTCCGTCCAGATCGTAGCCGCCCCCGGCCTATCCAATTCCGATCTCAGGTTGCCCTCCGATTCTATTTTATCTCTAGCTTTGATGTAGCGGTCGCTCAAACGTAAATCGATTCTTAGATTGATGGATATGTATAATATGCCTTGAGAAATGTGCTCTGGTACCGAACGATATGAACCTGATCGCTAATTGGAAATTACTAGAATAGATTCGTGGAGCATAAGCAAATCTTGAGGAGCAATATCTTATACTGCTTCAAGGTTCATGTTGGAGAAATTAGATTAGAAAGGTGGATTAAATTTTGCAGAATCAAATTCTAAGGATTTTGGATTTAGTCTTCTTTTTCTAGAAACTAGGGTGATATTGTTTTAAAGCAAAAACAACAAAATCAACTCACATCACAAGATATTTTTATTTTTATTTTTTGTTTGCATTGTAGCTTTGGTAAATTTAAGTGTCTTTGCGTGTGCAGAAGGTAGTGCATTCTTTTTCTATATATAATCTTTTAGGTACTGCTGGATTGTATCGTTGCAATTCTACTTGTTTTTTCTTTTCTTGTTTTTTTAATGGTTTAGATGTTGAGAGTTTTAACTTCCATGGAATCAGTAATATTAGTTTATGGTGAAGGGGATATGCATCATATAATAGAAGATCAATGCCTAGTAGTGCTTTTCGATTAGAGAGTTTTAACTTCCACTACTGATCGCTCCAAAATCTTCATTCTGCTGTAGCACCTACTTCTCAATACTCCTGGAAACCTTTTGCTGGTGCATTTTTTATTATTACAACACTTATCAAAATCAGTATTTGTCCAATAACAATACCACCTTCTTTTATTTATTCTTTTTCTGAACCACTCTATGTTTTACAAAGTAAAGCAATCATGGATGTTTTTGGTAATCATGCTATTCTTTTTTTATGTTTTTTTTTTTTAATTTAGTTGCTTTTACATCATTTGAGTCCATTTAGGCAGCCTATAGACTTATGCAACCACAAACCAATGATCCTTTCATACCGAAACGTAGTTTTGCTGTTTTGTCACCAATGTATGTGACTTACCATTTCCATCATGTGAATTTATCTGGCCATATGGGCAAAACCCTTTTGGTGTTGCAGTACCCTGCCAAAAGAAGGACTGTAATGACCCCCCTTTGGCATGCCCAAGAAAAGTGAATCCTAAAGAGCCATGTGATCTACTTTATCTATGTTTTTGCTTGTGGTTTGATGCATGTTACTTTGTCTGTAGTTTTTGCTTCTAATGCATTTAATGGGAGCCAAAATCACATTCCTTATTTGAATGATTCCAGTTTTACTGAATGGAAGGATACTATCATGTTTACATTAGGGTGCATGGATTCAAAATTGGCTTTTCGAGTGTATGAACCTAATCCACTTATAGCTAAGAGCATGATCACTTAGAAGGCTGCCTTCAAAAGTTGGGGCATTCGAATAAGCTTAGCCTCCTTCTTATGCAGACTCATTCATGCAAGCACATACAGGGCTACTTTCCTATCTGTGAGGCTGTTAAGGAATTTATAAAGGTAAATGAGGGCCACTTCGCCGGTTTACACAAAAATAAGGCCAACAACTCGATGTGCAACCAAACCCTTTATTTAGGCTCCCCAAGTCTATCAACTCTTGGCATTTCCCCTTTTCTTCTTTTATTTGTTCATCTGATTCTTCATTTTTGTTATTTTTCCTCTCCAAATAGGTTTGAAATTGCTCATTGCATTTGGAGGGGTTTAGATGAGAGCGGAGAATAAGAGAAGGGAGGAAATACTAGCTTGTGGACAAAGATATATACTATATTGGCATATTTTCGGTTTCCTTAATTTAAATTTCAGATTATGATTCTAACTTATCATTTTCTAACCAGATTGTATTTCTTTTGTAAATCTATTTAGGATGTTTCGATTTTTTATGCCTTATAAGATAGCACAGTAAAGGCTATATAAAAGGAAACTTATGGGTTTGATGCTTTCAATTGATTATTGTGTTGGTGGAGAAGTATAGAGAATGCATTCATTTTACAGCTTATGTCCTGTAGTCTAAGAGATATCTTGTCAATATATGTGTGTGTATTGTTATCTATTTGTTGGTCCATCCATTTGTCTATCATTCTGTTTTCTCATCCATTTGTTGGCCCATCGCTCCATCTTTTCATCCATATATGGGTCAGTAGATTTGTCCGCTCGCTTGTTTGTTCATATATATATATACATATATGTTATGTGTACTTGGTAGATTCTTAATAATAATTTTATAATAAATTATTATTTTTATCTATTCAAGGTTCGCCGAATTGGTACCGGCAGGCATATCGGCTAGCAATCGATTTGATATAGTACATGTCCGTATTGTGATGTTCTGGGGCATATTGAAAATAAGGAGAGAGAGAGAGGGGGGGAGAGGGAGAAATTGAGAGAGAAAGAGGGAAAGGGAGGGAGGAAGGGGGAGGGGTCCTCTAAACCCGAACCCTAATCCTAAGTGAGATAGAGAAAGAGAGAGAGGGAGGGAGGGAGAGGGAGAGGGAGGGAGGAAAGGGGAGGGGCCTTCTAAACCCTAACCCTAACCCTAAGCAAGAGAGAGTGGGAGGTAGGGAGGAAGGGCCAGGGCTTTCCATTGAGAGGGAGCAAGAAATGTCCGGCCATCGAAGCCCTTGAACGGTGGAGGGGGGTCACGAGCGGCCGACGGGGGAGCAGGATGCACTTCGAACAATCGCTAGTAATGGGGTGATGGGGGGGGGGGGGTAGGGCGTTGTTCTCGATCGGTCTCTCAATGATTCGAGAGAGTGAATAAATGGAAGTGAACTGAAAACTCGAATTGGCCAACTCAAATACGGGCTGAAGTGAACCATTTCGAAGGGCTAAACCATGCCAGTAACCAACCAACCTGGTTCGGCACACCTCGAATCGGCTAGTGGCCTTGAATCAGCCGGTTTGGCAATCCTTGGTTTTAATCTATTATTGCATTTGAGACCTGAAATTCAAGGCTTATTGGGAAATTGGTGAGTCCATTTGTCTCAACTTAGTTGAAAATCATGCTGAGTTGCTAGTTTTTGTGTTTTTAGATGTTACAATTGTCATGACAATGATGTTTTTGTTTAAACTTAGCTGTTGGAAATGATATTCATGCTATTTTGAGGTTGCATTATTATGACAACTGTTATGGTCATTGTGGAGATAGCTACTATTGTAGTCCAATACATACAATGAACTATAATAGCAATTCTCATCTTTGAGAATTACTTCTTCAAGTTGTTCTTTGGATTCTCAAAGTCTCATCAAACATCACTAAATATTATTCAAAGTATATTTAAATAAACTAGCATATAGGAGCATGTAGTGCATGCTAGTTGTAAAAAGTATATTAATGTATAAGAAGCAAGGATTCATGTTCCAATGGCATTGGTGGGACGTGTCCTGCGAATACCATACTTTTCTAGGAAGAAACAATACTTGCGATAGGTGCCGAACACCATTTCTCGCTAAAACTGGGATGTTCTGACCATTGTGATTGCGCCATGACACAGGATGGTCAGGACCGATCGGGATGCAACTTTTTTTTGTTTTTCCATTTTATTTTGTTAATGATTGATTAGATCCATGCTGGTTGTACTAGTACTATCTTGCTTCCATATTACCCTAGGAGTGAATCCCCTAGTACTAAGATTTAAAGTTTAAACCCCTCATAAGAAGCATTAAACAAAGAAGAGAAATAAATAAAGAACAAAGATGATGATGATGATGATGATGATGATGATAATATAATAAAATAAAGCTAATTGTAGAAATAATAGATTACTCATCAACTTTTTTAAAAGGAAAAGGAGAGCAGATGTAGGACGAAGATGCTTAACCCTATCATTTTCTGATCCTGGACTCTTTTTTATCAAACTCTATGATCGATATTGTTAAAGGAGGAGGGTAAGGGGTCAAAAACTTCCAAAGACATAGAAGTCATGGATGGATTAGAAGTTGTGCTGGAACAAGACTAAAGAATGAATCCAAGTTCTTCACAATCAAAGAGCCTTGTACAACCTCCAAACCACCCTTAAACTAGCTAAGAGAAGAATATAAGGTGACACTGGACTACAACCGTCCAAAAGGGCTCAGTATTTCTAAAAGTATAGGTCTAGTTGATCTATTAGGTACAATGCTATGCCCATAAGTCTGAAATATGACTTTGTTCTAATTAGCACAGTTTGAGTTTAAAGCTTCAACCATCTATATTGCATTTGACATCGTGTAAGCTTTTCAACGCCACCTCAATCACCTCAATCAGAGCTCAGACGAAGAATATATGGTCAATAGAGTGAAGTTGTATCAATGCAATCAGTTCCTATGTTGGTTGAATGGACTATGTGTCAGTTGAACTGACAATGTCTTAGTACCGTCCAACTGCAGTGTGTTAGTATAATCAGTTGAAGTGACGGTGCATTGGTAGGTAATGCACAGCGAAGTTTTGTGTCAATACAAATTTTGTCCGAATTCAACTAGAATTGGATCTACATGGTTGATGCCATAATAACTGGTGTTGGAAGGTATGGATAGTTTGATTTTTGCTGTCGAAAGGAATTTTCCCTCTAGAAAGCCATGCATGGCGAGATTTCTTATTCTAGGTGTTTTTAGAGTTGTTTTTCTTTTTTCCTTTTTTCCCCAAACTCTGAGGATGCCTAGATGTTGCTAGCTTTGTAAGGACCCCAGAGCCTATAAATACCATCTCTTGTACTCATTTTTGATCAATTGAAAATTAATAAAGCTTCTCTTTTACAGGGTATACTTTTGTGTTCTCTTTCTGCATGGTGGATATTGCATGACTTTGGTGGATTTTGGGGAATGGCGATGAGGCTAATAGGTAGAGTTCTTAGTACTAGAGCATCTCAAAGGCACCAAATTGGCAGAGTCCTTGGCATTAATGGAGCCTTCTAGGTAGCGAGGCAAGAAGTTACTAATTATCCCTCTTATTTATTTCTTAGCATCTTGCTCCTTGTTCATTAAATTTAAAATTCAATAATTGCTTCCAAAATTCTAGGTTTAGATTTAATTTTATTGCATAGCTTGCTTAAATGGCTAACTCTAAATCTTGCGCTAGGCCTCCAAGTCTACGTTAAAAGCACTACTCACCTTTAAATCACATGATTTTGTGGATTTTTCCATTCATATGTTGTAAAAGATAAACACATAGCAGATTCCTGAACTTGTAAAAATGGGTAAAGAATGGGGAAGGGCATCATTAATACAGGACAACCAACTTCTGTAGACAAACATGAATCTTTCTTGACTCCACTGTATTTTTGTTTTGGATGCAAGGGGGAACCCAAAAAGAGCCAACACTAGAAGAGCGAACGCATCAGGAAAAGTGGACTGAGCAATCATAATCACATCCTAACTGATGGAACAAAAAACTCAGTAGGACAGGTGGATGATCAACCCACCACCATCTGATTATCTTCATGACTATCTTCCCTTCTTAGCTTGAGTAGTGGCCCCTAAAAAGTTATTTGATATCACTACCTTCCCTTCTTGGCCTGAGTAGTCGCTCCTAAAAAGTTATGTAATTATTTTTTTATTTTTCCAGATGAAAATATATTCATATTTTTATTCATAAAAAAAGATTAATAGATTCCTTAATTTTGGCCGAAACTTAATGTTTTGGTTTAAGTGAAAATGCTTTTTCCAAGCTTGGTCTAATGCTAAATTTTAAACATTGATCACATTGTTCTCTATTTTGTCAATGACATTTAAAAAAATAAATTCAGTTTTTTGCATAGCTAAATGACTGAAATCTTGCTTAGGGTGGTTCATGCACTTCACTAGTCTTGATCCTGCTCTTAAAGTGTTTTCTAGTTGGGCAAACATCTAATACTGCTACCATTGTCCATTAAAACAGATATTGAACTACTGTTTGCTATCTTTCTGAAATGAAAAGAAAAACATAAAAGAAATAAATGACTCCTTATCTCCTTATTGCAGTATACACAATATTAATTTGTACTCATGTTTCCTAGGCATCAAGATGTCCTAATTTTTCAGAGTGCTGCTTTACCTTTCATGCATCCTAATATGCTTCTTCACTTGTTCTTGATGTTCCAGTCTTTAGAGAGTTAAGTTTTCAAATGATTACATGGAAAGAATTGGTTCTTTGGTTGCATGGCATTTTGATACCTTTTCTAATAACTTTCACGTTTATCAATTATACTAAATTGGGCTAAAATTGCATCATTACAACTTTCATTGTGCTCTTTATCACAGGAATGCTATAGATTCAGCTCTGTTCAGGCAATGGCTGAAGAATATGCAAAGTGAAATGGGTGTTTTAGCTCGTGGGCAGATGTGTTTAAGACAAGTGCACATTCAGGTACTTTTAAATTCCGAGTCCCAACAGGTCAAACACTTAGATGAAGCCACTTTTTTTCTAATTATTTTTTAAAGCTCATAGATGAAGCGTATTAGGGATATATATGCTGCTGTAAAATTCCATCAAAGCTTATACTTAAATCCCCATGAGATATATGATGCAAGATGAATCTATCTCCTATTTGTGGTTAACCTTATAGGTTAGTTCTACAAGGTCACAAATTTAATCTTAGCTTACCCGCTATAATGGAAAAACGATGTCACTGCCTCCCATTTGCTTACCAAGAAAATAGAAAGAAAAGGTAAGCTATTACAATTCTTTTAGTTAATCTTCTAAACCATTAGAGGGAGAAATGCCTTTTAAAACTGGAAGCTTATAGTTTTATCAGTTAGTCTTGTCCCTCCTGTTTGGGTCGAGCTTACAGATCAAGTTTTTATTATTTAATGTTCTACCTTCGGTGTTCAACCTCATATTAAACTTCTGAATTGGTGCTGATTCCTGACAAGTGCAACTTGAAGACAAGAGAGGAATCTGACATGAAATGTATATGAGTAAACTTTCAGCCACAAGGCAAATTAAGCTGCACACTGTTTTCCTAAGTATGATCTTAAGTTGTTTCCTTTAACTTTCAATTTTGTGACTAGATTTCTGTAAAAACCTAAATCTTTGTTCTTCATACTTGGATGGCAGAATTAGCAGCATCCGACAAAGGTGAACTTATGAGCCCTTTGCTTTAACTCCCTTGTAGCTGTTCTGACTACAGTATAAGAAAGAGAAAATGGTGGGCATGAGCTAGATAATTCCTTTTGGATAATCCAAAGCCTTTCTTTCCTTTATTGTACTTTGCAAGCTTTTCATCATCCAGGCTCTCGAGTCTCCATGAATTTTTTATTGATTATTATCTTGATGGCAGGGATTGGATATGTTTGGAACAGGTGTTGGTTTTTTGAAGTTTAAAGCAGATGTGGTTGAGAAGGAAACAGGAAGGAAGGTAACATGACCATGATAATGGATTCTTCCGGACTTTGAACTTCTTGAATATACTTAAATTATCTGGTATACATATTCTCTTATGAAGAAGTTTGAATCGACTTTACTTAGATATTTTAAATGATTTTGGCCACTTCACTGAATTGTATTTTCTAAACAACTCTGTGTTGTAAGTGAATGTATTTATATATTTCACATCTCGCCAACCTATGTGTCATATCTTGTTTAATCCAACTAGAAAACAACAGACTTAGATCATGTCCGAAACTAACATCAGAGAAAAAAAATTCAAGTCCTTAAACACAATATCCGCCGAACCAATATGGGACCCATACTGGTTGGCAGAAAGATCGGTACGATACCGGTTCGTGTACCGTACTAACACATGGTACGCTTGGGCATGCCGATTATGGGATCGGTTTGGTACCTTACCAATACATGGTACCGGCATGACTAATTTTTTTTAAGCTTTTCAAATTTGATTAGTTGGTAATCAATTTTTTCCAACTTTTTTAATAATTAAGTATAATTTGATATTTTTTGATATTTCTTTGATCCCGATATAACCTAAATAATGCATCTTGTTATTTTAAAGTGATACAAAATATAAAATAATTAGTAAGATGTTGCATGCTATAAGAAGTAACATGAAATATCCTAAAATCAACTAGTTAAATAAAAAATATAAAATAATACTATCAATTATATATATTTAAAGTACAATATACATACCGATATCTAAAATTTCGTCGAGTGGCGATGCCCCTCGTAGATATCCGGATCATTAGCATGGTCAAGAGGTATATTAGCCCACCTCTCTAACCAAGCGGCATTGTAGTAAATAAGTTAATAACATTAATAGTAATTTTTTTCATATAAACTAATGTAGTAGTCCAGGGACCGGGTTTTTTGGACATCCAAAACTGTATCACTTGTCTCATGATCAATATTAATATATGTTTTCCTTTGAGTAATAATAATTCAGGACCTCAGGATGTTGGCTGTTTCATAATTCAGACATTATGAATTAACATTGTAGATCCTTTATTACCATATTAATCTTTTGGATTCCTTACATCTAGCTGGTAATTATACAGATGGTATGCTATCTTATATGTTGTCTGCTTTGATTAGTTGCATTGCATCCCTGGTGGCTGCGAACAATTAGAAGTGTACTTAGATTTGTCTAAGATTATGTTTTGGAGACTTAGACCAGGTTTATGCCATTCATTAGGGTTTTTTGGTTTTAAAGATACTCTGTAATGTGAATTTTGTGGATGATTTTGATTGTATCTTTCTTTAGTAGTTACCCATCAACAAATAACATGATTTCTGCTTGATTTGTCAGAGACCTGTTTATTTGTAAACCAGAAATCTGCAGGAACCAATGCATGAACTAAATAAGGTGCACAGACCCAGCCCTGTAGTTTGCAAAGGGCATGTCTTACATTACTTCTTTTTGAAAAGGACATTCTTAGAAAACACTTTAGTAGTCCTTAAGTAAGAACCTCATCTTCATACATTTGGTGTTTGGTGAACACATAATGCAGAACTACTGTTTGCGATTAATGCGGGTACTATATTGATGCAAATGCGCTGGATTTGAAGTGTGGGTGCAAACTGTATATTTGAGATCAAACCATAATGGTCCAACTCACAATTTGGAGAAATTTTGAGACAAATCTAGTTTCTCTTCATAGAGGCTCCACTCCATTTTGTTGAACCTATTGTGCAAATGGTTAAAGGTTTAATACCTTCACCCTACTCATATCTAAATATTGGGCTACATTGGGTTTAGTCGGGTTGGATTTATCAAATTTAGGTCTGTCCAACAAAAAATGCCTTCAGTGCAAATGGGAAATGAAAATAAGGATTTATCTTTTTGTTCTGCGGACTCATTTTACTAAACAAATTTGGAGTAAGTTCACATAAGCATTAGCTAGAAGTTAGTGTTTCTAGCTTCTCCTGAAAGCCACTACTTGGCTTATTTAGAGAAGCACTTTTCAAATTATGTCATCACTAAGTGTTTTTTTATAAAAAGCACTTAATTTACTTTAAAATCTGGAAAATGACTTTTTTGCATGGTATGTTGAACCGGCCCGTATCGGACCGATCCGATCTTTGACCGGTCTAGTACAGCGGCGAAAAACGGTACCGGCCCATACCGGCCCCCGTACTGGCCAGGTCAAATTTTTTTGGGCTTTTGGAGGCCGAACCAATGGTACTAGTTGGGTACTGACTCGAACCGGTACTGAACCGGTCCAGTGGCCGACTGATACGCCTACCGGTACCAGTTCGGCGATTCTTGCTTTTTTGTACACCCCCTAATATGGAAAATATATACTTAGTGGTATTCGAAGCTTTTTAGGAATTCAGTCTGTTAAGATGCATAAATAATTAGAAAGCATCGCATTAGATGAAATATGTGAAAAAATTGCTCTTGTGGAATAGTTGATATAGATACCGTTTTGGAGTTTGGGTTTGTTGCATTTGTTGTGGGTGCATGCCACAGATTAGTTGTTATAGATATATTCTAGAGTTTGCATTTGTTGTGGGCAAGGTATGCTGGACCAGCCTGAACCGGGCGGTACAGTGCGTATCGTACCAGTTCGGTACTAGTATTTGGTACGGATGGCGTACCGACACTTGGTACGCCAAAAAAATCTCATATCGTACCTCATCAACGCTGTGCTAGTGTGACACTGGTGTGGGGTTCGGTACTGAGACGACGAACCTTGGTTGTGGGGGCATGCCACAGCATTGGATGGGGGTTTATTGTCTTAAATATGGTCATAAATCCCTTCATGCTTCCACTATATAGGTGCCTTGAAGAATCGAACACTTAAAAAGATCATTATACATTTTTTATTTGTGCATGCATTCACACATTTCAACATGTTTCTATCTTGTATGTATTGTAATACATCATCTCTTCCATCTATAGTGACCACTTACTAATGTTGGTCTGCTTATGGGATCTATTGCACTCTGTTTATAAGCTATATACAATTTGTTTAGATTCCAGGAATTGTTTTTGCACGGGGACCTTCTGTTGCTGTGTTGATTCTTTTGGAGTCAGGAGGGGAAACTTATGTCGTTCTTACTGAGCAGGTACATGTATAGGTTAAAGTGAAATAAGTCTTGTTTTTTGGTGAATAACTCGATGTTTTGGTCTACATATATACATTAAAGAAGGATATATTCTTTTCGTTACACATTTTCACTTCTGAGCAGCAGCAACATTTATCTTATTCCACATAAAATGCTCCCTGATAGGTACTTGTTCCAGTTTTGCTAGTTTCTGATGAGCTCTTTCGAAAATGTTAGGTTCGTGTTCCTGTTGGAAAGTTTATATTGGAACTACCAGCTGGCATGTTAGATGATGAAAGAGGTGATGTTGTGGGCACAGCAGTCCGTGAGGTAAGATATATTTTGAAGCTCTATAGTTCACATCTAAATTTTCCTTGGTCTTTCCTAAGATGGTCATAAAGTGTATATTTGAAGATGGAACCTAGGAATAAGATATGAACCAATTATTTGCTTTAAAAAGACATGCATATCTGTGAAACCAGTGGTGTCAGTGCATGCACTAGTGGAATCTCTAGAAATGGGTATGCTGGATACAACAAATCTGCACAGTTCACACGTGAATTTGATGCATTTACATGCAATGCACATGCCATATACAAAAATATCTCTGAATCTCATGATTGATTATAAGTTGAGTTTTGCAAGATTGTGCTAAAAAGGTCCACTGACTACTTAATATTCTTGGAAACAGTAAGAGATGGCTACTAACGACATATTTGGGTAGATGAAGTAAGTGCGCTATTAATATAATTTTGGTGCTTTTGAAAATGTGGATTGGTGATAATTCAAATGACATTCTTTTTTCTTTCTTTTTCTTTTTTTTTTGCTTCTTTTTTCTTGGTTCAAATGACACTTATATTGTCATAAAAGAAACTTTTAATGCATATAGCAATGCTCAAGTCAGAAAAAATGAACTCAGGCAACCTCATGAAACCTCAACAGTTTATTAATTTATATTTGAACTGGGTATTGGGAGGACATGGAAACCAACACAAATTGCCTTCTTTAAGTTTGTTAAATTGGCTAGGCGGTCCTAGGTATTGACCCTCTTTGAAGGCCTAGGTGGCTAGGCTGGTCGCTGAATAAAACTATTCCTAAAAATTTAATAAATTTTATGTTTCTATATATAGAGTTACATGTAGTTCATAAAAAGCACATCGAACATCTTATTGATGGAGAGTAAGGTTGTTGTTTGACCTTCTGACTCTTTTTTCTCAAGTCTTTATCTATATATTTTGTTTGCACACTCTCATGTGTGCATATCAATTATTATCAAAGCAAGTCATATGTCCTTGTTAAAGTTTACTATTCTGTCAAATTGCATGAGACTTAGTCAAGTTTGAAACTGAAAGGAAGCATGATTACTCCAGTTATGTTCAAGGTTCTCAAACTGCTTAGGAGTTCATAAGCAACGACCTCATCAAGGTCTGCAATATCGACTTAAATTGTCTAGCTAGGGGTGGACTATATTAGATCAGTGCGGAATTGGGTTAATACGTAGGTTTCGTTTGGGACTCAGTAGGAATAGGGTCCAAACCAAGTAGAACCATCACATTTGGCTCGATATGACTTGGTTCGAGTTGGTTCGTACTAGCCCATGATGTCAAAGAGAGGAGATATTCAGATACCTTTCTCCTCTCTTTTGTTCTGAGTTTGAGAAGGCAAGAGGGAGAAGGTGAGGGAAATCAGCTACAAATGCAGATTTTTGGTCTTTCTAGCCCTAATCGAAGGTAGGATAAGATATAATCCCTCCCCTATCCTCCATTCTTCTTTGTTTTCTTTTTATAAGCCAAAAATAAGCTGAAAATGACAAAATAAGGTGAAAACATGCCAAAATCTTATATTTGGTCATGATTTCATGATTTATTATAGGTCTAAGGGTGATCTACACATTGAAGAAGCAATCATGATTTTTATAGGTCATGCAATTTTAGAAGAAAAATATATTTTTATTTAAAAGTAATAATAAGAAATATTTTTCAAAATTAGAAAATGGTAGCATATTTGAGGATGTGATGCTACCTGCTATTTTTTTTATAGTAATTTATTTAAATTTGGGCATTGCTATGGCTATCCAAACTTAAGTTCAAATTCGAACAAATTTCAAAAATAAGTGGTGAATATAGATATAGTACTCAACTACTCATGATAAGGGGGTTTACATTAATCTGAATTAAAATTTTTGTTAGATATTTAATTTTAAATATTAGTTTTTATTAAAAATTAATTAAAAATATTTATATAATCAGAAAATATTAAAATCAGTATTCTGTCTAAATAATTTAGAATTATTTTTTGAAATAATTCAGCCATTTTCTGCATTACTATTTACAAATTACCAATTTTTAAAGTGTTTAATAAGTTAAAAAATTCAGCTAAGAATCATGAAAATATTATAATATATTTGCAATTGGGACATATTTTCTAAGAAAATATGCATAATTTTTTTTACATTATTTTATAAATTACCACATTTATTAAATAAAATTAAATAATATAATGTTTTTGTTTTACAAAATATATAATATTTTAATTATTAAAATATTTTAAATTTTTAAAAAAGTGTAGATCCATTTTATATAATTCTTATAATGGATGAGGTGGTTTATGATGTATGGTCGTCAAAGTTATAAATATGAATTCAAAAAAGACAAGGAGGTTGATATTGGTTGGTTGCATGGTACAATAGTGACAGGTTGGCTCCAATTAAAGTGCAACTAGTGCGGTGCATAGTGGAAAGTGGGTGGGCGACTAGATTGAAGTAGCATGAGGCTAGCAGTTCGATAAAAAGCAGCACTTTCTTCTTCTTTTTCCTTTCTATCTTTCTTTCTTTTTTCTTCTTCTTTCCTTTCATTTTTTTCCTTTTCTTCTTCTTTCTTTCCTCTTTGTTCTTCTTTCCTTGCATGGATGGGTTTTGGAGTCCTGATCCCAACGCAGTCCCATTTTCGCATAAGAACAGAACGAGATGGCTCGAACGCCCCCCCCAACTAGCTCAGACTTAACACCTTGTTATAATATCCCTATAATCCATCAAACATTCAAACAGGAAACGTGGTAATAGATGGAACTTAGGAACATGTGATTGATTTGAGAAGGCATATTTGATGGATGGTTGTAGACTGATAAACTGGTTAAGTATTTTAATACATGAACTCCCACTTTTAGTTTATGCACTCTCCTAGCTTCTCTAACTAAACTATTATATAGGAAGTAAAGAAGAGAGTGGATAAATATATGTATATATGTATGTATGCATGTGTATACATACGTATGTATGTATGCCTGTGTGTGCATGTGCACATGCATGCATGTGTGCATGTACCTGCTCTATATTTATTGTGCTTCTCTCCTTGAGATACATTCTTATAAGTCAATTGCAGGGAAGGAGGGATATTTACCATCTTTTAAATGTACATGATTTCATGCCTAGGCATCAACATGGGTGTTCGGATTACCTGCTTGCCTAGGATCCCTGAAAGCATCAAGTGTCAGTGGTTGCCTTCAACAACACTAGCTGTGTTCTGATTAAAATTTGGTAAAATCAGTAGATGATGCCTAAAGGTTTAAGAGCTTGTGCGAGGAGATTATTGAATGTTTATTCTGCTCACAGTTGGCACCCTCAGTATGTTCTTTGTATGATTGAAAGGCTTAGAACATTATTCTTGATGAAGGTAAGGTGTGTATGTATATGCTTTGTCTGCTGCTGATTTAGGTGTTGTTTTGATCGTTAAAGAAAGCAATTCAATTATAGTTAATATTCTCAAGGACTCTCAAAGATAATCATTTTATGGATTGTCTAATTGGATCATCCACCTCCTTGAAAGTGGGGTGGGGTGGGGGTTTGAGAGGGTGGGGAGGAGGGGAAAAGGGGATAAATGCAAGTGTAGATGACTTCTATACATGGTTGGCTGAGCTAGGCGGTTTAGGCCTTACCGAGTTGAACTGGGCAAGATTGGAGGCTCAGGCGGTTGGCTCAATTAGACCCTTTAAAGCCTCCCGACCCCACCGTTCGGCCTTTTAAAGGCTTTGAGACCCCATCATATATCCCAAGCCCCCGACCCTCCCCCACGCACACAACCCTTCCCACCGAAGTCCTAGAAGGTCCTCTTTCCCTCTCCCTCTCCCTCTCCCTGATGTAGCACAAGTGTGGGGAAAGAGGAGAAGAAGGAAGAACAAGAGAAGGAGAAGAAAGAAGAGGTTCTAGGGACGCAGGAAGAAGAGAAGGGGAGGAGGAAGAAGAATAAGATGTGGGGGAAAAGAAATTCTTAATCATTCATTAAAATCCTAATCATGAAAATAGTCCCCTATATATAGGGCCAAATAAACACAATTAACATAAAACCCCCTTACACAAAAATAACTCCTAATAAGCCCACAAATAACACAAATAAGCCCTAAAATGCAAACAAGCCCAGAAATAAAAATAAAATAAATATGCAAATAAACGGGTCTGACTCAATCCGGAGGCTCAGGATCATCTGGATGAAGGACTCTGATGTCCCCATCAACTCCTTCCGGATGAAAAAAACTTAACCCCGTCGAGTACAGGTCTGATCGGCTGTCGTACTGCTCCAGAAGATCGGGGTCAAGGCGCTGCAACTGTGCTTTGAAAATCCACGTCACATCAGACTTTGGTCGACCTTTCCACCAAACAAAGTAACGTTGGTAACCACCATTTCTGGTTGAAATAACCTGCTCATCCAATATATGTTCTATTTGTTCTCTGCGTGCATGAAATTTGGGAGGTGGTGGCTCAACAGCAGATAATAGATCAGGGTGTCCAACATGGGCAGGTATATCAATAAAGGGGTTAGAAGGCATGACTATTGTCTTTTTGTATGGGACTAAATCTTCAATATTAAATGTTGCACTAATTCCATAGTCATCAGGAAGATCCACAACATATGCATTCGAACTGATTTTCTTTAAGATTTTGAACGGTTCCGCACTACAAGTTTGCCTGAAGAAAATCGTTCAAGCCTAATTCTTATCATGACGTAATCTTTTTCACTTAACTCTTTATAACGTCTGTGTAAATCAGCAAGGAATTTATATTTTAAGTTATTAAAGTGAATACAATTGCTGACTTCTTGATGCAATGAATGTGGATGTGATGCAATTGATTGTGCAGACTCAGAGACTCTATACTGATGAGACATGAAAAACAGGTCTATGGGTTGCCTAGGTTTGTAATCATGCACCATTTCGAATGGACTTGTTAACCGAACTATTACATGCAAACTCAACTGTCGGTAATATTAAATTCCAGGTCCTAGTATATGCATTTGGGTTGAGCCTATGGTGTGGAAGGTTGGGCAGAAATACTCCGGGAACTAGATCAATTGCATGTTGGATATCACGCATCGGAGAAAGTGCATCCGGACGATCATCAGGGACTACATCATTAAACTCCTCTAGAAGGGAAACTACTATAGGGGAATGTTCAAGATTGGACTCCACATGGGTATCTTTAGCTACAAGTGCCAATTCAGGTGAATGGCTCTCAATATCTGTCACTACCTCTTCCACGGTAGTGATGTGAAGTGGCTTGGTTGTACTTGGATCAATAGTCTTCTTTTGGGAATCATTTTGGACAAAATCTAATTCTATAGGTTCGTCTTCATAGTCTTCTATATTTGGTTCATAGACTTCTTTGACATATTCGACCTCTTGCTCCTAACTTCTGGTTCAGTAATCAGGTAGGTCCTAATGGAACATTGGGATGCTATGTGGTCGAATTGTTGACACCTTGAACATTGGGTTTGGTGCCCAAGAAAATAGGGAAGGATTACAGGTGGTGCAACCAAACTGATTTTAGGTTGGGCTGCAACAGGGGTTGGCGGTGTAGGGGTCCTAGAATTTTGCATGAGCTCACGGATCTCTTGTGTGAATTTCTTGTATCTAGCCCGCATGGCAACGATCTGTTCTATGATAGACCTCAAAATGTCGGAATTCATGGTAGCTACAGAGGTTTTAGGTTGATTGAGATAGTACTCCACAAGGTCCGCCGTACCGGTACTGGTCGGCGTACCGGTGGCCGGCCGGACCGGTACGGTACCGGTCCGGTCCGGTACGTACCGGCTGGTACCGGTCCCGTACCGGCCGGTACGCGGTGGTTTCAAAAACCACAGCGCGCGGCGCTGTGGTTCTAAAAAAAAAAAAAAATCGTACCGGTGCGAACCGGCCGGTTCGCACCGGTACGAGGCCGGTACCGGCCGGTACGGCCCCGAACCGGCCGGTACGGGCCCCGAACCGGCCGGTACGGGCCCCGAACCGGCCGGTACGGGCCCCGAACCGGCCGGTTCGGATAAAAAATCGGGAAATACCGGTTTTTTATCCGTTCCGGTACCGGTCCACGGCCGGACCGGTACGTACCGGCCCGTACCGGCCGGTACGGCATTCCATGGTACTCCATATCACTACAGGTTGGCATGCAATGATGACACTGGGTGATGACGTGAAATGCAGTGTCACTAATCAAACCCTAATAACTATGATGTAGGACCAAATTTGATGCAGGACAACCTACTAATGCAATCTATTATGATTTCAGAAATCAGCAAGTCTTCACAAGAATAACTTAAAATTTAAATGTTGCTGAATTTTACTTCGGTTATTCAGAATTAAGGATTAAGATTATTCAATTTAAGAAATTAGATTGCAATCAAGTAGTACGGTTGTTCTGATCCTAAAGTAATCTGATCGAATAATATTGAGAAACGTCCTGTTACTAAGGTGTGCTAATTTAATATCAAGATTTAATGGGTAATAGGGCGGGTTCGGAAGTGAAGGTTCAATGTTCTGAATTGTGACAGCAATATAAGTTTTCAAAATGTGACTATCATGCAAGAGAACTAGAACATAATTAAATGGACAAACCCAAGAAAAGTAGAAACCTATCACCTGTCGTGAAGTAGTCGACCAGAATGTGTGCTCGTGGGCTGGGGCGACGACCAAAAGCGCGGCGTAGCAAGTAGACTCGTCAAAGAGCTCCAATTAGATCCATGCGCAGCAACTCGTCGGGCCTGCTGTGAAAAGGGGCCTGTCGGGCTCAGAATCGGACAAACAGAGTCGGCCGTGTGGCCCTTGAAGTGGCCGGTTGGACCTGTGAGTTGGGCCCGTTGAATAAAGAAAAGGGGAGGGGTCTGGTGTTATGGTGGTGTCGGCTTGTTGGTGGATCCGATGGGCTATTGGGAGTCAGGGTGTGTGTGGGGTGGGGAGGAAACAAAGGGGAAACGGTGAGGACCGGAGATGAGGCCTCTAAGAGGTGGTGGTCGCAGTGGCGGAAAGGAGGAGGTGGAGAACGGCGAAGGTGAAAAGGGTGGCGGCGCTCTCGGGTGGCGAAGCGGCGGATGGCGACGGCGGAAGCAGCGCTGCAGGGAAGATTCCCTTGGGTCCGGTTGGTAGTGTCGGATGGAGGCGGAAGCAAGGGCGAAGGCGATGGGGAGGGGAGAGATGGCGATGGGGTTCGGGCGGTGGGCGCGGGCAAGAGCGTGAGGCGGCAACGGTGAGTGCGGGGCGGCGGAGGCGGGAATGGTGACGGCGAAGTGGCGAAGACGGCGGCGGCACGGGCGGAGCGGCGCTACGAGGGCGGCGGCGCAGCGTGCGGTTGGGGAAGATGAGCAGAGGTAAGTTTTTTTTTTTGCCTCTTTTTTTTTTCAGCTCATACCCGTTAGGATCCGGGTTATCGGGCGTGACCCGCTTCGAAAACCCATTAAGGGTCCATCACGTGCAAGTCACGTGCGTAGCTTTTTTTTTTTTTTTTGAGCCGGACTCGGGCTAGCGGGTAACGGGCTAATGGGTTTGGCTCTTACCCGTTAACACCGGTCTTCTTCAACCTCCCGACGGATTCGGAAGGGCGTGCCGCTCTCCGTGGCGGCGCTTGCGGGCGGAGTGGAGATCCCAGCCGCAGCTCTGCGGCGACGGGGGCGGAGCTTGTGGCGACAGGAGGCGGCTGACCACAGTAGCCACGGGCGGCGCCGACAGGCACGGGAACTCGGGCGGCAACATTTCCATGGGGATATGGCTCCTTCGACGGCGGGCTCGGACCCTCACTGGGCGGCGGCGGCGGCGGCGGCGGCGAGGACGTCCGACGGTGTCTCGGCGCTGCTGGCGGCGGTGGGCGCAGATGTGACGATGGGTGGGGTGGACCTGGCGAAGGCGTTTGCCCCTATTCCTTGTGCGAGAACCGAGAAAGGGAAGAAAGGATTTCTTTTTTTTTTTTTTTGCTTTTCTGGTGAGCATCGGGAAAGAGAAGCACGCGAGTCCGAGCGCTTCAGGAATAGCAGAGGGGAAGGCCGCGGCGCTTAGGAGGACAAAATGGCTAGGGGAAAGAAAAGAGCTGGATCGTGGCTTTGGCAGCAGGGGTAAAACCAGCCTGGCTCTTATACCAAGTTGATGTAGCACAAGTGTGGAGAAAAAGGAAAAGAAGGAAGAACAAGAGAGGGAGAAGGAAGAAGAGGTTCTAGGGACGCAGGAAGAAGAGAAGGGGAGGAGGAGGAGGAAGAAGAATAAGATGTGGGGGAAAAGAAATTCTTAATCATTCATTAAAACCCTAATCATGAAAATAGTCTCCTATATATAGGGCCAAATAAACACAATTAACATAAAACCCCCTTACACAAAAATAACTCCTAATAAGCCCACAAATAACACAAATAAGCCCTAAAATGCAAACAAGCCCAGAAATAAAAATAAAATAAATATGCAAATAAACGGGGTTGACTCAATCCGGGGGCTCAGGATCATCTGGATGAAGGGCTCTGATGTCCCCATCACTCCCTCTCCATCTTCCCCCAAAGTACTAGACGATCCTGAGCCCCTTGTCTTCATTGCTTGGTTCCTGCCATTGGCATGACGGACACCACGAATAGGAAGCGGGATTCCGAGCCCCTTGTCTTTGTTGCTTGGCTGGGAGGGTGGTGTCGAGGCCCGAGAGGTGCTCGGAACTAGGACGGAACTTTGAAGAACTTCCCCAACCTACGAGATGCTCTCTCTCCCTCTCTCTCTTTCCCTCCCTCCCTCTCTCCCTCTCTATCTTTCCCTCCCTCTCCCCCTCCCTCTCCTTTTTTCGGTCTTGAAGTAGTAGTTCCAGATGAGAACCTTGGCCGAACCAACCAGATACCAGTTCCTACTGCACCATCTAGGATGGGGTGGTGTGTCCAAAACCTTGCTTTTATTTTTTATAAACCATTGCATGGCATACATTTTCAACCGATTAATGTAAATGTCAACGAACTAAAGTGTCTAGGTTTATTAGGATTCTCCAGATTTTGTTTGGTTCTGTAACATTCTGTCATGTGTTAATATCAGATTTGTTAATAAGTGTAGATATATTAGAATATCTTCAGTCTTGTTATTGTACCTGAAAGAGACTTTTTCTTCACCAAGACTTGGCATTTATGGGCATAGTCCAAGTTATAAACTGAGGACCATCTGACAGACTATATGCATTCATCTTCTGCATAATCAAACTGCACACAGAATCAGATAGGAACATCTGGTTAAAATGCATTTTTAAATGTTGGATCTTCTATAGATCCTTCTAGTTGCTAAAATTCTTCTGGTAGACCCATAACCTAGTTTCATGCCCATACTCATGTTGCACTGAGATAGAGTACTATTGGGGTAAATGAGGGACTGAATATCATAAACTAAACAGGCATGGACAAGAACTGTCTTGAAAACAGGTACTCATGAAATGCCAACATACCACATGTGGATTACACAAACTGCATCCTTAGACAGTGGTGAGGAAAAGAAAACTAGATTTTGTCTCTAGTTGTCAAGGGAAAAGGAAAATGATGGTAGCTTTTCAAAAATAGAGATATAATGAAAAAATTAAGGGCAAGTGCATACATGATTAACTTTTTGAAAACAGAAGTCAAAAGGCTGTAGTAGAATATAACTAAGATTCTTAACTGAAGGATGAGTTCAGAATTTTTTCAACCAGTGGTCATATAGTAGGAGCAATCTGTGTTTAAAAAAATGTTTTCCTTAGAACAAGCTTCAAAGTGGCATTACATTTAAGAATTGGAAAAGTCTATGAAATTGATTGCATCATTGTTATGAGCGAACCCTACACTTACCACTAATGTTTCATGAACTCAATATTGTGGTTCAATGTCTAGGAGCATAGGTTTTATTTTTCCCTAGTTGCATGTAATATAGTCCTATTTTGGGTAGTTCCAGAGTCATGAAAATTAATGGTATTGCATAATTAAGAATTAGACGAAAATGTAAATATGAGATGTCCATTATCGAAAAAGGTGAAGTGATACAGTCATTTTTGGGATTTTTTATGATGTACTCCATATATTTTTCTTTGTGGTGGATTAAAAATGCTTTGACTTCTGATCTCTCTCTCCCCCTCGCCTCTGTCACTGTCTCACTCTCTCTTATCTTTTTGTTATGGACATTTTCTTTTGGGAAACTTAATACCAGATCCTTTATTTGACTTCCATCTCGCATTTAGTCCTTTATGCAGAATTTACTTTTAGTCCCTTTTCATAGTTATTCCTGTTTCTTGCACACGGTTACGCCAGTTTGTGTTACAGTTGAGCATGTTTTGTACCTACTTATGCATGGGCAAGGGAATAAATGTGAAATGGCCATTAGTAACAAAGACTGGACATAAAATTTTCAGTCAACAATGAACAAACATAAAATGACAGTCAATCCAGGGGGAAGACTACAATTTCCCATATGTTTTCATGATTTCTATTTTTATGGGACATCAAGTACTTGTAGCAAAGCTGAATCTATTTTATCTTTGAACATATTGTCAGTATCACTAAAAAAATGCAATAGAATCTTCAACAGTGTGGTAGTTCAAAAGTATGTTGACTATTATTGTACTTAATCAGAATCATTTTTACTAAGTATCAGTTTGTGATATTCTTTCTGCTAATTAACCATTTACCCGAAAGCTTAGGTTGCTAGGGAAAGGCTTATCAATGTTTACTAGGCTTAACACCCCTTTCATGTTCAATCCAGTGTATGTTGAGGGATAAACAAGTCAAGACACAATTGACGATGACAATTGAGTTATCTTTATTTAATCAGAAATTGATATGGAGAGGATATGAATGCACCTTCATTAAATTTAGTTTTCATACCATGTTAACTAACAATTTCATCCCAAAAACTCAAGCTGTTACAGAAAGGGTCAGCAATGTTTATCAGGCTTGTCACTCAAGAACTCCTAAATTCTCATTATTGACCTCTACAATGAGTGCATTTACATTCCATAGTTGTTTTAACATTATTGAGTTTTTGGTATCAGTTGAGGCCATGGATGCATGTCTTATCTATCATAGCTTTTTTCATCAATGATCGATATTAAATTATCATGGCAGGTTGAGGAGGAGACAGGGATATGCTTAAACATCGAAGATATGGTTAATCTCACAGCATTTCTTGACCCAACAACTGGATGCAAAGTTTTTCCATCACCGGTAATTTGTCAACTTCATTTCAGCTAAAATATGATATATGTAGTTCAACCATCAAAAGGTATACTTCGTACATCTTGATGGGCCATCCTAGATAGAGTGAAGCATATTTTCCATATGGAGACATAAATGTTGTGAAAACAGTCTGTCTCAGTTGGAGGAACCTATGTAGTCTATTCATTTACAGGCGGAAATCAAAGGAAATAATTGGATTGGTCTTTTATTTTGTGATGCAATCCTGATGGAGAGTGATCATTTGGAGCTTTCCCTTAAAATCTTTTTTTCAGTGATGGTTTCTTATTCTGTTATGCTCTTTAGTTTTTTTAATAATAATGCTGGACCAATAAAACACTTCGCTGATGTGTTTGTGTAGGGTGGATGTGATGAAGAATTGAGCCTATTTCTATACAGAGGGCATGTCGAGGAGCAAATTATAAATTCATTGCAGGGAAAGGAAATGGGCCTTCGGGACCATGGTGAACTGATCAAGGTACATGTGGTTCCTTATGTTAAGCTTTGGCGTGTAACCGCTGATGCAAAAGCTCTTGCTGCAATTGCTTTATATGAAATGGCCAAGAGGGATGGCCTACTGCCTCAAAGAAATGTCCAGAATCTTTCTACATAGGCTAAAGAGAGAGTCTTGCTGTTAAATGACTTTTACAGAACCATTTGTATAGAGAAACTGCTTTGTTGTATGGTGCTGCCACCTAATTCTTTGAATGATGCTTTGAGTTGGGTGATTCTCAAAATGTCAGAGAACGAATTAACCAATATATATATCGTTTTCCTAAAAAAATTTGGAAGTGGAATGAAAATGGTCATCAAGCTACTGCACTTCTTTCTCTGCAAAATGAAAAATTATCTTTTATAAATATGATCTGCATTTATCTCTTGCTGTTGATGCGAGTAACTTAGGTTCATATCCCACCTTCTCTACATTTCTTTGATATCCATGAAATTTCAATGAGCTTTGCCCTATCTTTATTTTTTAAAAAAAAAATATGAGCTGCATCTCTTGGTTTAAACCTACAAACTATGCTCTATTTTTTATTTTACTTCAATTTTTCAGAAAAACAAACAAGTTTCTATTGTTCTTTCTAAGTCCTCCATAGTTTGCTGCTTGGTCAGCAGCAGTGCTGGTGAAGCAATGCCCCTCAGAGACTGTCAAGTTGCCACGAATCTGCCACGTCCCAGTTCGAGTTCTAGTCATCCCCTCCATTACTGCTCATACCTTGCTGCTGGATTCCCCTCTGCCCCCTACATCATTCTAAGATCACAAGATGAAGCCTGCTGCAAATTTATGCTGAACTGCATAGGTATGCCTTCTTTTCTTTCTTTCTTTTCCCCTCTGTTTTTTATTTCTTTTGATCAATAGTTGATAAATATCTAATCTATTCTGGAGTCACACCTCAAGAACACCTTATTAGAGTTCTTTTTTTGCAACCATCAATTAATTTTAGTTAAACAACAAATAGTCAATAATTTACACTGCCCTCATTTGCGGGACCTACGGAATTTTAGCGTCTCAATGATGCATCAGCTGCATCATACTTATATGTATGGTGCTTTCTTTAAGGAAAAAATAAAGGCTTTGACAAAACTTCCTTTAACATTATTAGCTTGCTAAACTGACACAAGATAATGAAATGTTTGGTGGGTCTTTGCCCACCGTTTTGATGTAAAATGTTTTCATATAAATTTCAACCATTTTGGATCTTGCTCGTTGTAAATTATCTCATCGTGGAGTTTCTTCCACGTCTCATCAAATTGCAACATGACTGAAGTGTGCAAACTCTTGAAGTTCTCATGTTGTTTTTTGTACTGATCATTGTTCATTCAAGTCATCAAACTCTATAATATTTATCTATATAATTGTTTAATGTTGTCATCTTCTTGGATAAGATCAGTTTTTATATGGATGGTGCCTACCAATTCATATATGGATGGAAATTCCTTCACTTTTGTCCTCTAATGAGACTTAAATGTCGGCAGCCTAAGATGCGCACTTTTGAGTGCGCACAACTCCAGCTTCAGATGGTGCTGCCTTCTGCTTCTAAAGGTGCCAAGAGTCACCAACTTGTGGCAATCAATGATTGGATGCAAAATCAAAGAATGAGACCCAACAATACGTTAACCACTTCTAGGTGAGTTTTTTTATTTTTATTTTTTTTGTTGGTACAACGGCGATTTACACATAACGAACATGGATGCAGCTCATAAAATCAAAAAGGATGAGAGAATACAAGAAAGATGGAACCAAGGCATGGTTATCCCAAATGAAATCTCTGAAATGCTGAGCCGCAAAGATGCCATCCATCCGCACTGTTTGCTTTTCTGTAGGCATGAGTAGCCCAATGAGAGGTGTACTCATTCAAAAGTCGACGGATATGGTGAATCAATCACATTCCACCGGCTGCACGATCCGAATTCTGGATCTACTCGAGTACTATAGCAGAATCTTCCTCAAAGACGATACAGTCCGCACCCTTCACTCACCATAGATAACTAGCCTAAAAGACGGAGCCCATGAGCTATCGCTCATGGTGGTTGAACCATACCTTTGGCAGGTCCACCGCATCACATTCATTCACATAGGATCTACTTTTATAGTTGCCTTGACCCTTTCGGTCTCTATTCTAATATTTTATTAGCTTTTTTTCTAGAACAACCAAAGCAATTGCGTTCAATCATTCCCCCATTACAAGGTAGGAAAGCTCCTCTCCATTCTTATAAAATGAAAGTTTGGAACATTTAACTAAGAAAAGGATGAATAGATATCACAAGAAGAGAATCTCTTTCTTAATTTGTTCTCTTAAAGTAGATTCGTCCAACAAGATTTGGTGAAAGATGAATTCAAACTGAAGTCTCATTATTCTTCATGGAGACTCTATGAAATGGATCAAAGTGCAGGCCCACTGCCGATATCAGCGGCACCCCCCGTGACTCCTTGATCCACACCTTCACCTTCCTGGCTTCAACTGGCGTCTTCAGCCGGTGGAGCCGCTTGTACCCCACCGTCGTCCCGCTCGCCACCAGCTTCCCATCGGCATACACCTCGTGCCGCTTTATCCTCTGCCCCATTGCAATAGCCTCCTGAATCCTGACCACATTGAAGCTCGCACTTGGATCCCATCTCTCCAATTCAATCCAATATCCATTCCCATCCTTGTCCTCCTTCGGAGCCCAGTAGGTCTGGTCATCGCCATCGACCACGTTCATCGCTGCGAAGCTGCCGCCTCTCTGGCTGCTGGCTTTTGCTTTGCTTCCTTGGGCTAAATCCGTCGAAAAGATGGTGTTGATTGCTGAACGGAATTCTCTTAGCCTTTCGATGTCGGCGTCGGAGACCAGGCCGGTGGAATTCGGTGGCACGTTGAGTAGAAGAACACAGTTCCGGCCTACCGATTTGTAGTATATATCTAGCAGCTGGCTCAATGGTTTTGCAGTCTCATTCTTGTGCCAGAACCAGCCCGGCCGAATCGAAACGTCGCACTCCGGCGGCACCCAGTCGGTTCCTCGTGCATCACCGACGTTCAGATACCTGAATTGAGTCGGACACAGCAATCATTCACTACTAACTACCCTTGAAATGGATGGATATGTACATTGCTGATTCAATGGAGACTTAATGAGGACTCACTTGACTATACTGGCATCTCCAATCTTCAGCATGGTGCGGTTAATGGTGGACCAGCATGTAGTTCCTGCAAACCCCTTCTCGTCGCCGACCCACCTGACGTCGGGACCGGCATCGGAGAATATGTTGATGGAGCTTTGCAGCTGCTTCGCCATTGCAAACCAATCCTCGAAGTAGTACGTCATGTTCTTCGCATTCTTTCCCTTGGCGCCGTCGAACCATATCTCCGATATGCTCCCATATCTAACATCAAACTAAGAATTTTAGTAGAATTCGAAACCTCGATCCTTCCAGTGGTAGTGATCTAACCAGCGTTTCTCACCTAGTGAGCAGCTCTTGGAGCTGGGCCATGTAGAACTCATTGTACTCAATCTCAAGACCGTAGGACTTCTCATGGCGATCCCACGGCGAGAGATATAGCCCGGCATCGATCCCTCGGGCACGAGCAGCATCCACGAACTCTCTGACGACGTCGCCTTTCCCTCCTCTCCACGGGCTCCGCTGGACGGAATGGGCGGTGTACTGCGAAGGCCAGAGGCAGAAGCCGTCGTGGTGCTTGGCGGTGAGGATGACGAGGGAGAAGCCTGCGCAGGCGGCGGCATCGATCCACTGTTTTGCATTGAGTGCGGTGGGGTTGAAGAGCGACGGGCTCTCCTCGCCGGTCCCCCACTCGGAGTTCGTGAAGGTGTTCATGCCGAAGTGGAAGAACATCACGAGCTCCCGGCGGTGCCATTTCAGCTGCGCCGCGGCGGGGATCGGAAGGAGCGGCAGCGGCGGCGTTGGGAGTTTAGACTGAGCGGAGAGAGATTGGTGAAGTAAGATGGCAATCAGAAACCATAAACTTCTCATGCTTTCCTCGCTGCTCACCCTTTTGGTTGTGGTGATATAAGGAGAGGAGGAGAAAGAAGCGGGGAAAGAAAGATTCTTGATGCGTTGTGTGCTGAGAAGTGGACAAAGGTCAGGGAAAAGAGGGGGTTGGGAATGGGAGGAAGGTAGGAAAGGTTTGGGGTGGGAGGGATGTGGGTGGAGGGTTGTGTGAGAGAGGCATAAACAGAAGCTAACATGGGTCACGGGTGGGTGCTTGTCTGCACGTTAAACCAAAACGAGGGAATGGTGTCGCAGTTTGGAAAGGAAAATGTTTAAAAAGCAACCCAAGAAAAGTCACACAAAAAGTCACTCAGCTGGTGTGGCGTCTTATCGTTGCTCTTAATTGAATTGGCATTGGCTGGGTGACCGTCTGGGATCGTCCCCAGTTTGGAGGTACAATAGGAAAACTGGATGATAAATCACAGCCATGCATATGGTGAGACAGCAGGATGATCCTTACATTGTGCGAGGCCAAATAATGTAGCTGTCATGCACTATGTAAGTCGTCGTGATTAATATTTGCGAGCTTCTTTAAGGATTTGCTTTTTGATTTTTTTTTTCCGGTACGGTTAAGGATTTGCTTTCGGAGGAGAATTCAAATTCAATATAACTCCAATTAAGGATTTATATTGGTAAAAAAAATTAATATAATACACTATGGGAAAAAGAGATTTTAACGACATGTTTTTGCCGACGCTTGCTGCAAGCGTCGGCAATGTCCCGCAGAGCGCCAAAAATAGCCGACGCATTTTAAAAGCGTCGGCAATATACGACGCTTGATAGCGTGGTCGTAGAGTTGGCCTATAACGACGCTTAGTAGCGTCGTTGAAAACCAAACCCGCGTCCGCCCCCCCTCCTCCATCCTCGATCGACATATCAAGCCCTCCTCTGCCTCCTCCTCCCTCCTCTGCCTCCTCCTTCTTCTGCCTCCTCCTCCCTCCCCTCCGGCCTTCTTCTGTTGCAAGAAACCGGTTCTTCCTCTCCCTCCGCCCGCACCCATCCCGCCTCCTCTCTCTCTCTCTCTCTCTCGCTCTCTCTCTCGCTCTCTCGCTCTCTCGCCCTCTCTCGTTTCTTCTTCGCCCCGATTCTTCTCCCTTCTCCCCTCCCGCCGCCTCGATTCTTTTTCATCCTCTCCCTCCGAACCCTGCATCGCCTCCCATAAAAAATGACCGACGCCGAGCCCTCCTCCCCCTCCTCCGCCGCCTCCGCCGACTCTTCATGCGCCGCCGTCTGCTCCACCTCCGCCACCGCGGCCGAGGCCAGCCCGCCGCCGTCGTCGGTGTGCTCCGCCTGTGGCGGCCCCACCGCCTCCATCTCCTCTGCCGCCAGCCGCCACTTTCTTGGCTTCGTCGCCGATCTCTCCCACTCTGTCCGCGGCTGCAAGATCTCCGACCCCGTTCCCCCCCTCCCCCAAACCGTCACCTCCCTCCTCTCCCTCCTCCAAGCCCTAACCTCTTGGATCGATGAGATTCCCCCACTCCCCCACTCCGCCCGCTACGGCAACCCGCCCTACCGCTCCTGGCTCGCCCGCCTCTCCGCCGAGACCCCCGCCCTCCTTCTCCCCCTTATTACCTCCGAGGAGCTCCTCCCCGCCGCTGACGAGCTTCTCCCCTACCTCCTCGACTCCTTCGGCAACGCCTCCCGCATCGACTACGGCACCGGCCACGAGACCAACTTCGCCGCCTTCCTCTACTGCCTCGCCCACCTCGGCCTCATCAGGGAAGAGGACTACCCGGCCCTCGTCACCCGGGTCTGTGTTCAGGTTGGTTATGGTTTATATTTATAATTTTTTATGATGTAGTCAATGATTTCCAGTTTATGAAGATGGTGATAGCATACCGTTCTAGTGCTGGTTCCCCCAAAAAAGAAAACATGTAAGGTTGCTGGGGTTTAAAGATTATCTTGAAATTTGCTGTTCTCTACTGTTGCTGGCTTACTTGTTGGCATTTCTTTAGAGCAATATAACATGAAAATTGTTAAACCTAAGCTAGAATGAAATATGTCCACTCAAGAATTGATACTTCCAGCTATCATTTTACAATGTCTTGATAAGCATCACTCATGTGCAACTTAATGTTGGACAGATAGGGGTTCTTTTTATTTGATCTGAATTGGATCATAGTAATTGGTACGATCAATTTGCTTTTTATTTTTGAGAAATACAGTGGCATCTTCTGATAGGTCCCAGCCTGTGGAGGAGGAGAAGAGAACGATGGAATAAAAATACTTTATTCCATTTAATAGAGCACGTTCTTCTTATCTCTCCCTCCTCCTATTAGTTAACCCCAAGCCCAGACTTCTCCTGCCAGACTCTTCTCATCATGGAAGCCCTTCTCTTCTTCATTGGAGTCGTTGGTGAGCTTCAGCTATCCCCTCCCCCCAAGAAACTCTCCCATAGCTATCTCCCATATATTAAATGACCATCTCATAACTAACTGTTTTTTCTTTCTCTTAACTTCTATTCTTGCAGGCAATGTTATCTCTGTCTTGGTCTTTGCCTCGCCCATGTAAGTATTAATATTTTAGATTGCTCTCTCAGAACTTCATAGGCTATCTATCTTCTATACCTCCTTGTCAAATGATGTAGTGGTCACGATTGTTGTTTCTGGTGCATAGTGTTTAAATTACTATAACATGGTGGCAGCTATTTTGAGACTTCCAGCTATATAGAAGTGACATATTGTATATATGCTTCATTCTAATAAGGCCTCTAAAACTATTGGTCTACACATCATGCTGATTTTCCCCCTTAATTCCGTGATTCTTAGACATGAATTTCTAAATGCAGGCAAGCAAAAAGATAGCCGATGCAAAGCATGCAAAAGATTTCCAAGCAGTTCTGAAAGAGTTTCAGAAAGCTCAAAGGCTTACAGTTGAGAGGGAAACTGCTTATGCCCCTTTTGTTCCTCAAGCAGTTCTTCCTTCGAGGTACTGATTTACTCACTCAGCTCTTATTAGGTCTCAAGAAGTCGTGAATAATGATTGTCTGTCTTTTTTTTTTTTTTGGTTGTGCGAAGCTATTTAACATAAATTTGATGTATTCTCATGAATTTTCACTGGTAAATAGTAGTTTTCATGGTAATTGGTGTATTTTCAATGCTGCATTTCTGCATATTACAGTATCAATACATGATACATTGCGATCTTTGTGCCCTGCTGATCATCTGATTGCTGTAGCCTGGTTATTTTTGTGCAGCTATACTGCTAGAGAGAGAGATGTTAGTGCTGATAAAACATCTGAACAGCGTGCTCTGCTTGTGGAATCTAGAAGGTGAGAAGTCTTTCTATTTTAATCCTTTGATGCATAATGATTATATAGTTGAGTCCGTTTGTGAAATTGCCATGCTTGGCACAAAAGACTGTAGTACTGATATTTAAATCAAGGTCCGCCGTACCGGTCCGGATCGGCGTACCGGTGGCCGGCCGGACTGGTACGGTACCGGTCCGGACCGGTACCGTACCGGTCCGGACCACTTTCTTTCCCATCAAAAAAAAAAAAAAAACCACAGCGAGGCGCTGTGGTTCCCCCCCCCCAAAAAAAACACCGTACCGGTGCGAACCGGCCGGTTCGCACCGGTACGAGGCCGGTACCAAGCGGTACCGGCCGGTACCGGCCGGTACGGTCTCCGTACCGGCCGGTTCACAGAAGAAAACCGGAAATACCGGTTTTCATCTGTGTCCGGTACCGGTCAGGGACCGGACCGGTACGTACCGGCCGGTACGGACCGGTACGTACCGGCCGGTACGGACCGGTACGGCATTCCTTGATTTAAACACTTCTAGATGCTGTGCCAGGTATTATCTTTTTGATAAGATTCTCTTTAAGTTAATTGTTCATATCAATCATTATATAATTCATTTTACTACATTTAGCTTCTAATTAGATGAAGAGTTAGGTCTCTCAACTACATTTAATATTTATTAAATGGATTTTAATTCTTTCTGCTGATCCTGAAAAGTTGGGTTAGGTCTTGTATGGCTATGAATGCTCCATCTTTTTGACCCCTGTTCCTACTCCCCTTTTCATTTCCATTATTTCTTTGTGCCACTGAGTTATATTTCTGGTTTCATAAAAATATACTAATTGGACCTGGCTAGTATCGTATTTTTAATGGTAATCAAACCCATGAAATCATCAATATAGTCCATATACTACATCTTAGCTGGAATGGCCATGAGATCCGTGTTCTTGGAGTATAGTTTTTATTTCAGTTCTGTTTGTTTGCTTAGAATATGAATATATATATATATATATATATATATATATATATATATTGTGGGAATTGGTGTTTGTTCCTGGTTAGTAATTGTCACTTCATCTATTCACCGACGTGTGGAGCCACCAGAAACAGGTTGTAGATCTGAGACTCGGAAGAGCCGTGTGGCAGCAGTTTCTTCAGAGCTTATCTGTCCTCTCACTTGCAGCCCATTCCCTTCTGTTGGCATCCCCTCCTGCACCTGCGACGATGACCCATGCCCAACACTCGAACCTGAAGGAGAAACTCAAGCACAATCCCCTTGTCACTCACAGGCCTTCGCAGAAGGAAGCAGAAGAAGCTGAACTCCTCTTCTGCTTAAGTGCTTAAGAACTGCAATGCTCCAGACTTGCTATCCATCGAAGTCTCTGTGGCTTTGAGGGACAATGAGTGGAATAATAAGTTTTCTTTTGGGTCAATAAAGGAACAAGGTCTATTCTTGTCTGTCTTGTTTCTGTTAAAGGGAGGTATGGGTATCTGTAATGGCTTTTGGCTTGTAGTTTTATAACCTGGGTGACTCTCTTTTCTTGACCAGTTCTCCTTGAAGGAGGTAACTACCCTTACCCCTGAATGAACCTGCAAGCTTTCCTCTTATTCTCTTTGTTGGGGTATGTGGAGACCTTTGGTGATGAAGAGAATTGAAGAAAAATCAATTCTGCATAGTTTTCTGTCTGGCGGACTGTCGGAGTCGACTCGAGCTTCAGTCGAGTCGACTCGGGAACAGTCGAGTCGACTCGAGGTCTGTCGAGTCGACCCGAGAGAAGAAAGCCGCAAAAACCATGTTTCTATCTGGACTGTCAGAGTCGACTCGAACTACAGTCGAGTCGACTCGGAGCATCGTCGAGTCGACTCGAGATACAGTGGAGTCGACTCGAGATCGTGCCAGTTAAACTGGAAGTTGTTCAGACGTGCCAGAGTCGACTCGGACTTCAGCCGAGTCGACTCGGGCTCGCGAAAAATCGTACGGACGATTTTCTTTTGGTGTTTTTGGTGGCGTTTCGACGGCTATGATCATCTGAAGGTCTTGAGACTATATAGGACTCATGAGAGCCCTAGGGTAAGATTATTGGCCGTATATTTGAGAGAGACTCTTGTTTGTGAGGCTAGGGTTCTAGAGAAGAAGAGGATTGGGATCCTACTTCTTGTGCAAAGGGAATTCTGTGTGAATCTCTTGTAGATCGATCGCTTGTGATCGTTCGGGTGTGTGCTATCTCTGTAATCAGTTCATCCTTATTGAGATTTGGAGCGGTGGAGGACGTAGGCTATTTGTAGCCGAACCTCGTTACATTTTTGTGTTTGCTTTGCTATTTTCTTCCTTCTTCTTCCTTTGATCTTTGATAATCCGTTGCGGTGCTCAAGTGTTTTATCCTACTGATACCACGGGATAATCTTTTGCCCTTCGTAGGCGGAGCGAAGAGGTGATCCTTGAGTCCGGAGTCGAGGGAGCGAGAGAGTGCTTATCCGTTTGTATCTCTCTTGCTTGTCCGACGTCGGTGGCGGCGCTGGTGTGAGTGGGTTCCGGTGCGGGGCGCCGACAACAATTGGTATCAGAGCTATTGGTTATTCTGCAATGGCGGATGAAGGGAAGTTGCGAATTGAGAAGTTCAATGGCACGAACTTCGGGTTTTGGAAGATGCAAATAGAAGATTACCTTTACCAGAAGGATCTCTATTTACCTCTTGGAGGTAGAGCAAAGAAACCAGAGAAGATGTCCGATGAAGACTGGGAGGTCCTCGATCGGAAGACGCTCGGCACCATCAGATTGTCACTTGCATCCCAAGTGGCATTCAACATCAAAAACGAGAAGACGACGATGGAGTTGATGGCAACATTGCCGCGGATGTACGAGAAACCCTCAGCATCAAACAAGGTATTTCTCATGAAGAGGTTGTTTAATCTTCGTATGAAAAATGGCGGCAGCATAGCAGAATACCTCAACGAGTTCAATGGACTCACGGCCCAGTTGGAGTCAGTGGAGATTAGTTTTGACGATGAGATTCGGGCATTGCTAATCCTCTCCGGATTGCCTGATAGCTGGGAGGGCCTGGTGATGGCGGTGAGCAACTCTTCGGCAACGGGGAAGTTGATTTTTGATGACGTTGTGGGAGTGCTTCTGAGTGAAGAAGCAAGAAGGAAATCTTCTGGAGCTACGGAGTCGTCTGGAAGTGCACTAAACACCTCTGACCGGGGAAGACAAAAGAAGGACAGTCGATTTCGAAGCGACTCGAAGTCGAGATCCAGCAGGTCTCGAGCACCTCAGAACAAGGGAGCGAAGTGCTGGAACTGCGGGAAGATGGGGCACTTTAGGAGGGATTGCAAATCTCCTAAAGGGAAGCAAGGCGACCACACCGAAGGAGTCAGCAAGGATCTGGCAAATCTTGCTCAAGACGGTGATATGGATGCCCTCGTTCTATCTTTGTCTACCTGTGACGAGTCTTGGGTGATAGACTCGGGCGCGTCTTTCCATGCTACATCCCAACGGAAGCTTCTTAAAGGATATGAGAAGGGAGACTTTGGCAAAGTCTACCTAGGGGATGGAGAGCCTTGCACCATACAAGAAAGGGGAAGCGCGGAAGTGAAGTTGGTTTCTGGATCTTCACTTGAGCTTGAGGACGTACGGCACGTACCTCAACTGCAGAGGAATCTGATTTCTGTTGGACAGTTGGCGAGCCAGGGGTACAAGGCTACTTTCACAGCTGATCAGTGGAAGATATCCAGAGGTTCGTTGACGGTGGCTAGTGGCAAGAAGGTTGGGACACTTTATGTCACCAACGGCACGGAGAACTCTATTGGAGTTGTTGCAGCAGATGTGGACACCAAGTTATGGCATTGTAGACTTGGGCACATGAGTTATCAGGGACTGGAGGTGATGCACCAGTTGGGAAAGCTGCAGGGTCTCAGGAGTGTTGAGATGGACTTATGTGAGGATTGTGTTCTCGGAAAGCAGAAGCGTGTTTCATTCAACAAAGAAGGTAAACCTCGGAAGCAAGAAAAGCTAGATCTCGTGCACACGGACGTGTGGGGGCCTGCACCAGTTTCTTCCATTGGTGGATCTCAGTACTATGTTACTTTTATTGATGATGCTACCGGGAAGCTTTGGGTGTTCTTCTTGAAGCACAAGTCAGAGGTATTTGGGGTCTTCAGGAGATGGCAGGTGATGGTAGAACTCGAGACAGGAAAGAGGTTGAAATGCCTGAGATCGGACAACGGTGGTGAGTATTGTAGCAGGGAGTTTAAGGACTACTGTGCAGATGCTGGGATCGTCAGGCAAAGGACAGTTCCAGGAACACCACAACAAAATGGAGTTGCTGAAAGGATGAACAGAACAATTAATGAGCGTGCCAGGAGTATGAGGATACATGCTGGATTGCCACAGCAGTTTTGGGCGGAAGCAGTTAACACTGCTGCCTACTTGATCAACAGAGGGCCATCAAAGAAACTTGAATTTGGGATTTCTGAGGAAGCATGGACAGCGAAGAAGATTGATTTGGCGCACTTACGAGTATTCGGTTGTACCAGTTATGTCCATGTTGATTCCAGTCAAAGAAGCAAACTAGACGCCAAATCAAAGAAGTGTATTTTCGTTGGATACGGAGGTCAACAGTTTGGGTATCGGCTTTGGGATTCCGAACACAAGAAGATCATTCGTAGTAATGATGTGGTATTCAATGAGAAAATGCAGCAGAGCACTGAATCAGAAACAAAACCTGTTGAGCCGTGTTTTGTGGATCCTGAAGAGGAGTCTACAAATTCTGGTCAGAAGACTCAGTCAGAGCAAGAACCTGAAGCATTGGCACCCCCTCAACAACTAAGAAGGTCCACTCGTAGTACTCATGGGAAGCCTCCTCAAAGGTATGATGGGACTCTTAGTTATTTGCTGCTCACAGATAATGGCGAACCTGAATGCTTCACGGAGGCATTGGAGGTTGATACCAGGAAGGAGTGGGAGTTGGCCATGGATGATGAGATGAAGTCATTGGAGCAGAATCAAACGTGGGATTTGGTGGATCTGCCCAAGGGGAAGAAAGCACTGTCAAACAAATGGGTTTACAGGCTGAAGGAAGAGCAAGGCGGGAAGAAGCGATACAAGGCCAGGCTGGTTGTAAAAGGATTTCAGCAGAGAGCAGGTATCGACTTCACAGAGATCTTTTCTCCTGTAGTCAAGATGAGTACTATTCGAGCGGTGCTGAGCATGGTGGCAGTAGAGGACCTTCACTTAGAGCAGCTTGATGTGAAGACGGCCTTTCTCCACGGAGATCTCGATGAGGAGATATATATGCAGCAGCCGGAGGGATACATTGCAGCTGGCACGGGTGACTTAGTCTGCAAACTAAAGAAAAGCCTCTATGGTTTGAAACAGGCACCCAGACAATGGTATCTCAAGTTCGATAGTTACATGCTTGAGATAGGATACAGGAGATGTCAGGAGGATCACTGTTGCTACTTCCGGGACTTCGGTACATCTTACATTATCTTGCTATTGTATGTTGATGACATGTTAGTTGCAGGAGCTAGCATGCATGAGATTGCAAAATTGAAGCTGAAGCTGTCAAGAAAATTTGCAATGAAGGATCTAGGAGCAGCAAAACAGATCTTTGGGATGCGGATCAGTAGAGATAGGTCTAAACATATCCTCAGACTATCTCAGGCGGAGTACATCAGCCGAGTACTCAGGAGATTCTGCATGGAGGGTGCCAAACCTGTTGGCACACCGCTGGGTGCCCATTTTAAGCTCTCAAAAGGGCAAAGTCCGAAGACGCGGGTGGAGGAGCTAAATATGTCAAAAATCCCGTATGCATCGGCAGTGGGGAGCTTGATGTACGCTATGGTGTGTACGAGACCAGACATTGCTCAAGCAGTGGGAGTTGTGAGTCGCTTCATGAGCTGCCCAGGCTTGGAGCATTGGCGCGCAGTCAAATGGATACTGAGGTATCTGAAAGGCACTGAGCACATGTCATTGTGCTATGGAGGTTCTGAGATCCGGTTACAGGGCTATGTGGACTCAGACATGGCAGGGGACTTGGACGGCAGGAGAAGCACGACAGGGTACTTGTTCACCTTGGGCAGTGGAGCCGTCAGTTGGATTTTCAGGTTGCAACCAGTTGTTGCATTGTCGACTACGGAGGCGGAGTATGTGGCAGCCACAGAGGCGTGCAAGGAACTAATATGGCTTCAAGTCTTGATGAAGGAGCTTGGGAAGGAACAGAAGGATTGCATATTATATTCAGATAGTCAAAGTGCAATTCATCTGGCAAAGAATTCAGCTTTCCATTCAAGGACGAAGCATATTGACATACGGTACCACTTCGTGAGGTCATTGCTCGAGCAGGGACTCGTCAAGTTGGAGAAGATTCATACAAGTCAGAATCCTGCAGATATGTTGACGAAGGTCGTCACGGTGGAGAAGCTGAGGAGTTGTTCAGCTTCTGCTGGTCTTCATGCTTGAAGACGTTGAGGAGGCATCGTACCTATTTCACTAGGATGATTTAGTTTCAGTGGGAGCACAGAGGAGAGCCAAGTAACAAGAGGATATACCCAAGGTCTCCAAGTGGGAGATTGTTGGGGTATGTGGAGACCTTTGGTGATGAAGAGAATTGAAGGAAAATCAATTCTGCATAGTTTTCTGTCTGGCGGACTGTCGGAGTCGACTCGAGCTTCAGTCGAGTCGACTCGGGAATAGTCGAGTCGACTCGAGGTCTGTCGAGTCGACCCGAGAGGAGAAAGTCGCAAAAACCATGTTTCTGTCTGGACTGTCAGAGTCGACTCGAACTACAGTCGAGTCGACTCGGAGCATCGTCGAGTCGACTCGAGATACAGTGGAGTCGACTCGAGATCGTGCCAGTTAAACTGGAAGTTGTTCAGACGTGCCAGAGTCGACTCGGACTTCAGCCGAGTCGACTCGGGCTCGCGAAAAATCGTACGGACGATTTTCTTTTGGTGTTTTTGGTGGCGTTTCGACGGCTATGATCATCTGAAGGTCTTGAGACTATATATAGGACTCATGAGAGCCCTAGGGTAAGATTATTGGCCGTATATTTGAGAGAGACTCTTGTTTGTGAGGCTAGGGTTCTAGAGAAGAAGAGGATTGGGATCCTACTTCTTGTGCAAAGGGAATTCTGTGTGAATCTCTTGTAGATCGATCGCTTGTGATCGTTCGGGTGTGTGCTATCTCTGTAATCAGTTCATCCTTATTGAGATTTGGAGCGGTGGAGGACGTAGGCTATTTGTAGCCGAACCTCGTTACATTTTTGTGTTTGCTTTGCTATTTTCTTCCTTCTTCTTCCTTTGATCTTTGATAATCCGTTGCGGTGCTCAAGTGTTTTATCCTACTGATACCACGGGGTAATCTTTTGCCCTTCGTAGGCGGAGCGAAGAGGTGATCCTTGAGTCCGGAGTCGAGGGAGCGAGAGAGTGCTTATCCGTTTGTATCTCTCTTGCTTGTCCGACGTCGGTGGCGGCGCTGGTGTGAGTGGGTTCCGGTGCGGGGCGCCGACAACACTCTTGGTACAGCTTCTCTTATATGAGATGTTCTGCTATGTTCCATGATGAGTAATGCTAAGGGTGTTCTGAAAAGCCCTGCCGTGTGTGCAGGAATTAGTGCAATTTACAGGGATATAGGAATTCCTATAAATTGCCAAGCCAGCATTTGTGAGCCCGGGGGACTTTTTGTGTGCAGAAAATTTCATAGAAATCTTCAGGATGCTGATGATGCCTAGCAGTTCAGCCCATTTCAGAAGGGTACACAGAAGGCTCCAAACTTTTTATGATTTTTGAGGACCTCTGTTATCAATTGAACTAGTATGATTATATCATCCTTACAGCTTACTTCCCCAGCTCAGGTACAGATTAAGCTCAGTGCAAAATTTGTGCTGAGTACTTGGTTGCAGGTATACTTGATGGATCAATTCTAATTTTATCTAGATATTAGAATTTTCTTCTTTCTCAGTGCAAAATTTGTGCTGAGTACTTGGTTGCAGGTATACTTGATGGATCAATCACAATTTTATCTAGATATTAGATTTTTTTTCTTTCTTATTTTTATCAGTTGGGAAAATACAAGCCATGAGGCCATACCATGTTATATTAACTGCTAGGACTTGGAACAGGCACTGTCATTAGAAGATATAACCTTCCTGACCTAAATACAACTGGTAGTTCAGTCATTAGCATTTCCCAAAGTAATTTAGGACATTAATTGAAAACAAGAACTAGGCACTGCTCGGCAACTGCTGAAGAGGCATGATCCTAAGGAGCATATATCAGAAGCGTCGGCAACTGTTTATTATGTTAGGTTGCTATACTCATGAGCTTTATTTTGCCAAAAGCAACAAATTTACATTCGTATTTTTTTTTTTTAAAAAAAGCAATCCCGACGCTTTAAAGCGTCGGCGAAAACGCTAACTGGATTGGGCTTTATCGACGCTTTAAAGCATCGGGAAAGCCTTTTTTGCCGACGCTTTAAAGCGTCGGCGAAAACGCAAAACTGGATTGCGCTTTATCGACGCTTTAAAGCGTCGGAAAAGCCGTTTTTGCCGACGCTTTCATTAGCGTCGGCAAATCCCTGTTTTTGCCGACGCTTTCTCTTAGCGTCGGCAAAAACCGGACCCACGCCCACCTGCCCGACGTCTGACCCACGCTTTGAGGTGCGTGGGCTGGAAATTCGCCGACGCTTAAAAGCGTCGGTAGAGACCAAAAAAACCGCCGGGAGATATCATTTCTTTTGTAGTGATAGTATGGGGCTGGAGTTGTATCTTTTGGGCGAAAAAATGATTTATTAACAATGTCAAACAACGCAAAACTTGAACCAGTGTATCCTGACTATAATATAATTAAAATTATGAAAATTTTGTCTTGCTTGGTAATTGTATTTTTTCTTATTTATTTATTTATTTATTTATTTTTGGAGGGTTCAGGACCGTGCCAATGTGTTGCCATAATTAGAGGATATGGTGGTGAGATTCTACTCACACATGCTACATCTTGTAGCTTCCATGTGGGTCCGTATGGTCCTGAAATTTTTATTGGATGGAGATCATCTCCATCCCTGAATTGAGTCTGTTTTCTAATTATCAACCATTCATAATTGGGGAGTGGTCAAAATTGGATAAAAAGAATTAAGATTTAGTGTACTTTTTTTTGCAATAGTTCAAGCCTTCGTACTTTCCTTAAAGCCTATGATATTTAGGATTTTGTCTGTAACAATCTTACCAATTATAGACAATTTCCAATGTTCAGGTTTCTTCCTTTTTGACTGAAACTTTGTCATTGGAATCCACCCAAAAAAAATTTGGGAAACCTAAGATAATATATTTTATATAATTTATTTATGAAAAATTTATAGAGATGCTTCTTTGAGTTTGGGCCATTTACAGTTAGACCCAAAGGCCTATTTCCGTTACAAAATCTTATCATATAAGGATCACATGATAACTAATTTTGTAAAACTTTGAAACTACCTTTCCTACTAATTTAGCAAGAGGCACTTATTTTGACAGAAATTGAAAGGAAAGGAAGAGAGAATGGTGCTTTGAGATATATGCCAGCAGATGAATGAAAAAAGATGGAATGCTTTGACACCTTTATAGATAGATGTATGATAAAGGATGAATTGCTTTAAGAGCCGTGCAAATAGATAAATGATAACGAAAGGAGTTGTTTGAGAGATCTATGTAGGCAGATTAATGATAGTAGATGAAACACTTTAAGATATGTACATGCCATGGATGATATAGGATAGAATGCTTTTAGATCGATGATAGAGGAAAAAGTTCTTTGAAATTTGTGCAGGCAGATAGATGGTAGAGGAGAGACCATTTTAAGATTTGTGTAAATGAATGGATGATAAAGAATGAAGCACTTTGAAATCTGTGTAGGAGGATGAAGCGCCAAAATTATGCTAATCTTCCATATTGAAAACCCCAATCTAACTAATTCTTTGAATCTGTAAAACAATAAAAAATCGTATAATGAGTTATACAGCCCAGTAAGAATAACCACTTTAGTTAAACAATTCAGGCAATCAAATAGATAATAATTTATAGAAAATAAGAATATATGCAGTACTAATATACGAATCAAATCTTTCTTAAAATATTAAATTCTATTCACGGATTAAAATTCTTTCAAATATTCAATTCATCTTATTGATCCCGAGTTATGACCACATCATCCGATGGTAAGGTCATAATACCGACTAATCTTCTTGTATTGAGCTGCGCATCATCTTCTAGCAAAGTCCTTCAGGACTGCTGGTTTGTTGGGGTTATATTGCCAAACATCTTGGACACAACCATTAGGATAAATCATGTGCCAACGTATTAATTTTCATTGGCGGGGTCCTCAACATAGCTAGATCGAAATTCAAATAGTTCTAGGTTTCATATTTCAGTTCTAAAATTATGCGGTATCAAAATCAATCAATCCTATCTATAATAAGATCATATATCGTCATAATTTTCTAAAATAACATTTTCTATAATAATATACCCTCCATCAAATTCATGCATCATGAATAATACCTCTCAAAAGTCATGAATATAATAATTTAATAATTGCTAATAAATTTAGAAAAAGTGAAATATTGCTTATCTTGCAAACACAATCTAACTAACAGATCCAATTAATTCTAAAAATCTTTCTGAGAACATAATATCCAAAAATTATATTTTTTAATTAAAATTTCATCATAAGTATTTTTTAAAAATAAAAATTTTAAATTTCAATACTTTTATAGGGCTGACCAAGTGGGAGTGCCCGGCACTTGGTCAGTCCGATTAAAGTGAAATTCATGGAATCATACTCAGACTAGGACATAGATAGTTTAATAAAGATCAGGGCAATCAAATCTAACAGTATTTAGTAGAGGCTAGAGTGGGAGTTGGCACGCCGC
Organism: Phoenix dactylifera; assembly: GCF_051530095.1. Classification (NCBI taxonomy): domain Eukaryota; kingdom Viridiplantae; phylum Streptophyta; class Magnoliopsida; order Arecales; family Arecaceae; genus Phoenix; species Phoenix dactylifera. The sequence goes on from NC_143205.1 coordinate 9,597,396, forward strand.
CTGATAACTCTAGATCATGATCCATTATCAGGATTAATTCAAAATAACTGTGAAGAGTCCCTATTGGATCCGACTATCCTAGAGAGAGTAGAGAGAGAAAATTCATATAGAGAGAGAAAGAGGGGGATGGGCGCCCATCCCTCTCTTTCTTTTCTCTTCTTCTTTTTTTCTTTCTTTTTATCTTTCTTCTCTTTGGTAAACAGGGAAAGGAAGAGGGTGGACCGATGGCTAACCATAGTGGTCCAGCAAGGTGGCAGCCGGAAGTGGGGGTCGGCAGCAAAGAGTGGCCGGTGGCGGCAGCCAGCCAGCCAGCCAAATTCAGTCCAAAAATAGGGCTCCGAGGAGGATGATTGTTGGCTCCATTGTCCTTCGATCCCAACCCGCTCGCTGGCGGGTCTAGCTTTGGCCAAGGCAGAAGCAGGGAAGGGTTGGGGCTTTCGGCGACGAACACCAACGGTAGCGGTGGTTGGAAAAGGAGAAAAAAGAACCGGTAAAAATGGGGGATGTGACATAGAAAAATTTTCGGCCAATTTTTAATGGGTTTCTCGGCCGAGAAGTGGTCCTACCACAACAAGGAGAAAAGTAGAAGGTAGATTCGAGCCTTACCTTGCTCTAGCGATCTCTCCGACCTCAATTTTCGACAAGCATGATGAATCCAAGCCATGGACTCAACAAGAGAAAAGAGGCAATAGTAATCAACGATCGTCGGTGATGCTTGAAAGGGATTAGGAGGACCTTGTATAGCAGTGGAGGCTAGGCTTATCCTAACCTCCGATGAAGTTTGTGGTGGAGGAGGCCCTTGAGCCACTGTTTGGGACCGAGCCAACAGGCTGGCCCTATAAGGCTGGGCCTCATAAAAGTTGTGGGATTTTGGTATATTAATAGCCTATCCAAAGTAATAACAATAAGAATCAATTAGCATTTTCAGATAGAGACCATCTTTGACTGTAGCTCTGGCCACTAGGAAACAACCATTGACAAATAAAACATGAGAACCATAAGGACCATATGCCTTAGGTCTAAAGATCTGCAAAATATCACTTTGAACAGCTACCAAAGTTCTAGAAAGCATTTCCGTAAAAAAAAATAAAAAGATTAGGAGATAGGGGACGCCCTTACCTCAAGCCATAAGTAACATGAAACCATGAAAAGGGTGAGCAATTTATTGGCAAGGCAAATTGTGGACCAAAAATGCAAGCTTGGACCCATTTAATAAATTTAGTACAAAAATCGAACCTCCTTAAGACCAGAAATGATAGGACCACTGGATTCGGTCATATGCTTCTCTATATCTACCTTTAGAAGCATTAGACTCTTTGTTATAGGAGCCGTCATCAAGGAATGCATTAATTCGTATGCCAAAAGGATGTTATCAGTGATGTTTTGACCTTGAACAAACGTGCCCTAAGACTCTAAAATCAGTGAAGGAAGAATTGGCTTGAATCTATTAATCAAAATTTTAGCTACAATCTCATAGACAATATTTGTGGAAGAACTAGATTTTGGAATTAGTGTAATAAAGTCTACTTTTATGACATAGGCATACTAGCAAATTGAATATTATATCTTGACTCAGTTTGTTGCACCTACGCTAGATTAACGTGAGCGACCGTTGTACCACAAAAAAAAAAGTATTTGATAGCTAGAATTATCTCCCGTTTAATAATGCAATTTTTTGAGAATGATAGCCGTCAAAACTTGGTGTTCTATCAGAACACATACCTTTCACAGACTCCTCAATTTCATCTTATATCACTGCTGCAACTTGCGCCTCATTGACTACAAAGTTCCTAAGCTTGGGCTTCAACCCTCCATCTATGCTTGAAATGGTCTTGTAAAAGGATTCCAATAGCGTTCTCCTCCTCCACTTGACCCCAGCTTCTGTATGAAGAACTATAATCCAATTGTATGTTCTACAAAGGATGGTAGTAGACCAGCGGAAGAACTTTATATTAGAATCCCCCTCCTCTAGCCAGGTTACTCTAGACTTCTATCTCCAAAGCACCTCCTGCGACCATAAATTGTGGTTATATGTTCTAAGCAATTCAAGTAAGTGCAAATGGTCCGTGTCATTGAGACCTCCACTTGAAGCTTCCAACTCCTAAAGGTGGAGAATTCGTCGAGCAATTACCTATGTTACACTTACTCCACCTTCTAAGGGCTTTAGTGTTGCGCAACATCATAGATAAACAAACCCTCGGCGAGTGGTTGCCTTCACACTTCCAGGCTTGCTTAAACACCTGCAACACCTTCTAATCCAAGGCCCCAAAAGAGGCTTGGCTTCCTATACCTATGTGCTAGAGAAGCCGGAGCAAACTCTGTCGTGGATTGCTGCATGAACCTGTCAAGCTCCTCTAGCAAGGAACACTCGACTCGGTCGAATCGGAGGACCCGGGGCCAAGCCGGCGGGTCGACCCGGTTGTCTCGGTCGACCCGGCCCCCCCGTGGGCCGACCCTGGGCCCAGCGGGGCGGTTGCAGCCCGGGCCCAAAACCAGAAAAGGCCTAGGCCCCCAGCGGGCCTTGGCCCACAAGGAGGCCCAGGCCTGGCGATCTAGGCCGTACCGGTGCCGGCCCAACGCGCACGGGCCCACAGGGCTAGGCGCCACGGCCGTGGGCCGGCTACGGCGGGCCGAGCGGATGGCGCGCCCCGCGCCAATGGCGCGCCGCACCTTGATGGCACGCTAGGTGCACGCGGCGTGCCCCGTGTTGATGGCGCGCCCCCTGTCGAGGGTGGGCCCGATGATGGGGTCGCGCCCCGCAAACGGGGCGCGAAGCCCCCAGGTGTGCAGGGCCCGCGGGCCCATCTCGCATTGGGGCCGCAGGCCCTGATGCCTTCGGGCCAGGGGGCAGGCCCGCGGGCCCGGCCGCCCCAGGCCCAGGCTGGTGGGGGGCCACAGGACCAGGTGACGAGCAGTCCGTGCGCCCGACTAGCCTCGGGCCTTGGGGACATGACTGAGCTGGTTCCTCTGGCCTAGGATGAGCTGACCAGGGATGGAGGCCCTATGATGCCAGCAGGCCCCTTTCGGTATAGCCCCCCTGTCAGGAGTTGGCGGCAGGTTTGGGGTTCCCTCAGGCCGGTGGCCAGGACCCCCCCATGGTGGGTACGTCGAGTGAGCCTCGATTGTGGGACGCTCATGTGGGTCTCGGGAGTGGGCTAGAGGGGGTTTTTCGCTTTGGCCCTCCTCCTCTGACCGCAGGTGTGCTGGAGGATGTTACCCCAGGTAGGTGCGTGGTGGGGGGCCACCCCACCCCACACATGGAGGGGAGCATGGCCATTGCACTGCCACCAGGAGTGGGTATGGACCTGTCACGACCCCCGCCCCGTTCCCGGCGGGCCGCCGCGACGGTCCTAGGGTGCGGGTAGGCATAAGGCCACCAGCCACCACGTAGAACCCTACTACCTATCAATCATCCATAAATTCTGAAAATTTTGGCACGATGCATGCACAAAATGATCACCTTTCCTATGGTGACCTGTCAGGATTATCTCATTACATACAACAACGCTACCTGTCAGAGCAGCAATCACATAACCTGTCACATAACGAACCTGGACAATATATATCAATACATCATCACAGGCATATAACTCAACTATATAAAAATCTGGTTCCCATTCCATCCATGGTCAAACCCATATCCACAACAGGATCTATGACTGTAACTATACACTAAATACAACAGAAGGTTTATAATACACCAAAAGGGGATAAACCTCTATCTACATTATACTATACTATGGAGCGGCACAGCTAGCAGGCAATCTCTAACCCTGCTCCTCTCTATACAATACCTGTCCTGCAATCAAAAACACCAAACTGGGGAGTGAGTATATAAATACTCAGTGAGTGGAGTAGAGAGTACTATGCGCATGAGACCAGATATAATCATGGCTCGAGGTGAAATCACAAGATCAATAACAAGATGAACATGATCTCAACATAGAGAATATGGAGTAAATCATCAATATCATCACAATCAATATCAACTCATCTGAAGCATATATGGAATAATCAAGTAAACATATATGCTACTCATGAATATGCTCAACAGATCATAATGCTGGAACATACAAATCAGGTGTCAATATGCTGAATCATCGATAAATAGCTATCGGGAGGTGGGTCTTACGCCCCAGGCGAACCACAACAACTCCCTACTGCCATATGCATACATAGAATATGACACCACACCAATATGTAAATCAGGGTGTCAATATGCTAGACAGCTATCGGGAGGTGGGTTTTACGCCCCAGGCGAACCAGCAACAACTCCCCACTATCACATGCATATGCAGGATAAGACACCACACTGATCATGTAAATGCTAGACAGCTGTCGGGAGGTAGATTTTACGCCCCAGACGAACCAGCAACAACTCCCCACTGTCACATGCATATGCAGGATAAGACACCACACTGATCATGTAAATGCTGGCCAGTATCCAGAACAGAAATCCATCTCACATCTACATACTAAACGGTACCTCGCGGAAATTCTACATCCGCGGAAAGCCATACTGCACCTTGCAGGGTCTTACTATATCCGGCGGCAAGCAGAATATAAGTCGTAGGACCGGCCGATCCTACGCCTAGGGCCGTGTCCCCCCTAGGAAGGGACTGGGCTCCGCCCACCCAGAAGGCTACTATGTGCACAAAGGCCGATGTTCAACCCCCATCGACTATAGGTGTCTTACAGATACTGCCAAGCCATGCATAAATGCCATAATGCACCCTCCCAATACTCTACTAAAAAGGAGTATGATCAAGACTACCATTCACTCGATTCCGACCCAATCATAAACTAACATCAGGGTTGGGAGTGAGGGGTCAAGGAAGTGCAATACAACTCAATATACCACTAAAAAGGCTCTACAAATTTTTGAAATAGAGGAAATGAAATCAATTTACAAAAGAAATCATTTCACAATTCGAAATCAATTTGATTACTCATCAACCCCTCGTAATTCCTCTCAATGTTTCCTCAAATGCATGTACAGAATAATCAAGCATGGAGAACAAAACATAGAGGAATCTACCACAATATCAATCAATATGCTCAAGTGGAATCAATTCACACTTGGCGACATTCATGAAAATGAATTAAGGATGCTCATGGTGCAAAGTACATGACTCCCACTCACCTGTCAATTTGGCACAGCCCTGATACGCCTCCAAAAATCTACAGCAGGCAATGGGGAACTTCTTCCTCTTGTTTCCTAGCTTCTTGCCCAACTGTGACATGCATTTACAATACATTTAGTCTTGTATCAAGGGCCATAATCTACGTGCCAATTATAACATAGGAAACTTAAATTGATTCAACTCCCCCGTTCCCTAAATCTTTTCTTTTCTTTCTTCTTTTTCTTTTTAATTAATTAACTCACCATTTATGTGTATTAGGGACTCCCTTGCATGAGTACAAGGTCCCTTTTAGCTTGATCTAGGCTTAATACTCTATTATAGCATGAAATCCCTTATTTTCCACCCGGATGAACAGTAACCCGGACTGATAGTGGGTTACTTCATCCCGGTTTTGATCCACTTTCAGGACTCCAAATTTGATGAAATTTTTACCTAACATTCTACACTCATAGAGAATTCCAAAGAGATAACATGCATCATCATCGGAGGCTGTTTGACCCTCTAAATAATTCACCGAAGTTCGGACTTTGACACAGTTTTTCCGTAATGCCGGAAAAATTTGTGAAAATCCGATTCTTCCTCTTTTAACCGCCTCTACAACCCTTATCCGACCCCTCTAGACTATATCCACCCTTTATATAGCCTAATGTCATCAAAAGACTAGATAGGGATGGATATTTACCTTTTTCTTTTTGGAAATCGAGGTCCTTGCGTAGAGGGGAAGGAGATCTACGTTTTTCCCTTCAGCTGGAAGTGCAACCGGAACTCCCTTCTACCTCGAATCCCTCTTCCTTCTTCTTTTTCTTCTTCTTCTTCTCTTTTGCTAAGGGAATATACATTAATATCTTATCTTTAGCTAATTTTTTAGCAAAATAAGGAGACACAAATGAATGGGTAGCTCCAGAATCAAATAACACTGTAGTTTTAATCTTATCAATAATGAGCATACCTGTCACAGCTACATTTAATGCCTGTGCCTCTTGTGGATTTACCGTGAACACCCTTCCTTGCCCTCTGCCTACTGGAGCTGATGGCTGAGATGGTCCAGCACTCTGCTGTGACGCTGGTGTCTGACCTCTACCTCTGCCTACAGGCCCTCTACTACTAGGCCTGTCCATCTGCACAGAAGGGTAGGATGCTAAAGGCACAAACTGCTGGGTGGCACCCTGCGGGCATTCTCTGGCAAAATGACCCGGCTGTCCACATCTGTAGCACACTCCCTGGCCCATTCTGCATCTACCAGGGTGCTGCTTCCCACATATGTCACACACTGGCCATGATTGGAACCCGAATTCAGTTCTGGCCATAGTGACTGGAGGACGAGGTACTGATGGTAGAAAAGTATCTTGTGATTGACCTCTTTTCCTCCATTTTCTCTTACGTGGGACAGGTGGAGCTGAGCGTACAGACTGCTCCGTCGGGCCCTCCGAGAGATCTACTCCCTCAGATCTACCTCTACTGCTTTGCTCCTTTCCCACACTCATTTTCCTCTGTTCTTTTTCAGCTCTTTCCTCTTTGTTTCTGGTCTCCCACTGTTTTGCTTTATCAATCAGCCTAGACAAGGTGGGGACCTCTACTGCCAGCACTGCATTATACAACGGAAAAAGCAGACCTCGTCTGAACCTTTCTATCCTGGCAGCTTCAGTGGGGATGATGTAAGGAGCATACTTCCCCAATCTAGTGAACTCACGAGCGTACTCAGATACGCTCATTCTGGGCATCTACTTCAGCCTCTCAAACTGAAGAGCCCGATTTTGCCTTTCAGCCGGAGACAAAAACTCATCCATCACTGCTTGCCTGAACTCTTCCCATGTTGGAGGATTCCTACTGTACAATCTATCCTCCACTTGCCTCTGGTACCAGTCCCAAGCATCTTCCTTCATTGTAAGCCCTACAAGTTCTATAGCCCTTGCATCAGAACAGGGCAGTCTCCGTATCATCTTTTCAGTCTCCTCCAGAAATCTCTGAGGATCTTCACCTTCTTCCCCCTTAAACTCCGGGGTTCTGAGCCTCAGAAATTTCTGTACAGTAATCCCCTCATCATCTAGAGCCCGCCTGGCCAAACTTCTTGGCACAACTACAGGAGGTGGGATGGATACTACTGACGGGACAGGAGATTTCCCCCGAGCAATCTGCTCCCTCAGAGCCTGATTCTCTGCCAGTAACTGTTCCATCAATGCATCTCTACTTCCTACCTCTCCTTGATCATTAACCCTCCGTCTATCAGCAGGAGGAGATTTTTCTCTTTGGGGTTCGACATGTGCAGAACCCGCATCCAATGCTATATCTGGCTCCATCCTCTTTCTAGGATGAGCAGGTCCTCTCCTTGGAGGTATTCTTTATATGTCTCTAAAAGAGTTAAAAAGAAAGGACGGTCGTTACACACTGAGTCATAATATATTTTACTGAATTGTAAATGACTTATAAATTAATATACAGAAAAATCCTATGCTCCATAGTATAATCCTATACTTAATCCTGACTCATCCTATTGCTCTGACAGGACTCTTCTTAACCTTTGCTCTGATACCAAGCTTTGTCACGACCCCCGCCCCGTTCCCGGCGGGCCGCCGCGACGGTCCTAGGGTGCGGGTAGGCATAAGGCCACCAGCCACCACGTAGAACCCTACTACCTATCAATCATCCATAAATTCTGAAAAATTTTGGCATGATGCATGCACAAAATGATCACCTTTCCTATGGTGACCTGTCAGGATTATCTCATTACATACAACAATGCTACCTGTCAGAGCAGCAATCACATAACCTGTCACATAACGAACCTGGACAATATATATCAATACATCATCACAGGTATATAACTCAACTGTATAAAAATCTGGTTCCCATTCCATCCATGGTCAAACCCATATCCACAACAGGATCTATGACTGTAACTATACACTAAATACAACAGAAGGTTTATAATACACCAAAAGGGGATAAACCTCTATCTACATTATACTATACTATGGAGCGGCACAGCTAGCAGGCAATCTCTAACCCTGCTCCTCTCTGTACAATACCTGCCCTGCAATCAAAAACACCAAACTGGGGAGTGAGTATATAAATACTCAGTGAGTGGAGTAGAGAGTACTATGCGCATGAGATCAGATATAATCATGGCTCGAGGTAAAATTTCAAGATCAATAACAAGATGAACATGATCTCAACATAGAGAATATAGAGTAAATCATCAATATCATCACAATCAATATCAACTCATCTGAAGCATATATGGAATAATCAAGTAAACATATATATTACTCATGAATATGCTCAACAGATCATAATGCTGGAACATACAAATCAGGTGTCAATATGCTGAATCATCGATAAATAGCTATCAGGAGGTGGGTCTTACGCCCCAGGCAAACCACAACAACTCCCTACTGCCATATGCATACATAGAATATGACACCACACCAATATGTAAATCAGGGTGTCAATATGCGAAATCATCACTAGACAGCTGACGGGAGGTGGGTTTTACGCCCCAGGCGAATCAGCAACAACTCCCTACTGTCACATGCATATGTAGGATAGGACACCATACCGATAATGTAAATGCTAGACAGCTATCGGGAGGTGGGTTTTACGCCCCAGGCGAACCAGCAACAACTCCCCACTATCACATGCATATGCAGGATAAGACACCACACTGATCATGTAAATGCTAGACAGCTGTCGGGAGGTGGGTTTTATGCCCCAGGCGAACCAGCAACAACTTTCCACTGTCACATGCATATGCAGGATAAGACACCACACTGATCATGTAAATGCTGGCCAGTATCCAGAACAAAAATCCATCTCACATCTACATACTAAATGGCACCTCGCGGAAATTCTACATCCGCGGAAAGCCGTACTACACCTCGCGGGGTCTTACTATGTCCGGCGGCAAGCAGAATATAAGTCGTAGGACCGGCCGATCCTACGCCTAGGGCCGTGTCCCCCCTAGGAAGGGACTGGGCTCTGCCCACCCAGAAGGCTACTATGTGCACAAAGGCCGATGTTCAACCCCCATCGACTATAGGTGTCCTGTAGATACTGCCAAGCTATGCATAAATGCCATAATGCATCCTCCCAATACTCTACTAAAAAGGAGTATGATCAAGACTACCATTCACTCGATTCCGACCCAATTATAAACTAACATCTGGGTTGGGAGTGAGGGGTCAAGGAAGTGCATTACAACTCAATATACTACTAAAAAGGCTCTACAAATCTTTGAAATAGAGAAAATGAAATCAATTTACAAAAGAAATCATTTCACAATTCGAAATCAATTTGATTACTCATCAACCCCTCGTAATTCCTCTCAATGTTTCCTCAAATGCATGTACAGAATAATCAAGCATGGAGAACAAAACATAGAGGAATCTACCACAATATCAATCAATATGCTCAAGTGGAATCAATTCACACTTGGCGACATTCATGAAAATGAATTAAGGATGCTCATGGTGCAAAGTACATGACTCTCACTCACCTGTCAATCTGGCACAGCCCTGATACGCCTCCAAAAATCTACAGCAGGCAGTGAAAAACTTCTTCCTCTTGTTTTCTAGCTTCTTGCTCAACTGTGACATGCATTTACAATACATTTAGTCTTGTATCAAGGGCCATAATCTACGTGCCAATTATAACATAGGGAACTTAAATTGATTCAACTCCTCCGTTTTCTAAATCTTTTCTTTTCTTTTTTCTTTTTCTTTTTAATTAATTAACTCACCATTTATGTGTATTAGGGACTCCTTTGCATGAGTACAAGGTCCGTTTTAGCTTGATCTAGGCTTAATACTCTATTATAGCATGAAATCCCTTATTTTCCACCCGAATGAACAGTAATCCGGACTGATAGTGGGTTACTTCATCCCAGTTTTGATCCACTTTCAGGACTCCAAATTTGATAAAATTTTTACCTAACATTCTACACTCATAGAGGATTCCAAAGAGATAACATACATCATCATCGGAGGCCGTTTGGCCCTCTAAATAATTCACCGAAGTTCGAACTTCGACACAGTTTTTCCGTAATGCCGGAAAAATTTGTCAAAATCCGATTCTTCCTCTTTTAACCGCCTCTACAACCCTTATCCGACCCCTCTAGACTATATCCACCCTTTGTATAGCCTAATGTCATCAAAAGACTAGATAGGGACAGATATTTACCTTTTTCTTTTTGGAAATCGAGGTCCTTGCGTAGAGGGGAAGGAGATCTACGTTTTTCCCTTCAGCTGGAAGTGCAACCGGGACTCCCTTCCACCTCGAATCCCTCTTTCTTCTTCTTTTTCTTCTTCTTCTTCTCTTTTTCTTTCTCTCTGTGTCGTCTGAGAACCCTCCCCCTCTCCTCTCTGTTTCACTCTCGTGAGCCAGCTCAAACCCTCCAATTAAATCACATCAAGATACTATTCACCCTTTTTTTAATATTATTAAATTTTCATTTTGCCCCTAACACTTCAACATATCTACTGTTATGCCATTAACTTTTGATTCCTTTCCAATTTTACCTCTTATATCAATTTTAAAGGACTATTCTATCCCTTTTTATATAAAAATTTTTTTTGGGGTTATTACAGGACCATTCTACTGTCATGCAGCGTGTCAGGACAGTTGTTATGGGGCTTGTAGCCGCACCTAGTGGAGAGGAGGAGGAGCGAGGCTGGCTGGGCGCCGAGCCTGAGGACGGTCCAGCATCTTTAGGAGAGGATGAGTCTGAGGCCGACTATGTGGACTGTGACCCATGATGATTCTTGCTTGGAATTATAGGGGGGCGGCCAAGCTGTCCTTCATGTCTTCGTTCAAACGATTAGTGCAGGTCCATTGTCCGGAGATCTGTTTCCTTTGCGAGACCCGATTATCTGGCGAGGGGCTTAGCCGCTTGAGGCGGCGCATGGAGAGGGATTGGGAGACCTATGCAGTCGACTCCCAGGGGTTGTCGGAAGGCATTTTGGTTCTGTGGAGGCGGGTGTGGCGAGGCTTGATGTCTTCCACAACTGCTCTCAACAAGTAATCATGGTCATATTAAGACCCGACGCTGCTCCATGGGTGCTGTGCGGTGTATACGCGTGCACGGACCACCGGGTTAGGAGAGACCTTTGGCAGAAGATCACCAACCTGACCGCCCAGGGTATCCCGACGGTAGTGATTGGTGATTTCAACTGTATTCTGAGCGAGGATGAGAAGCGGGGGGGGTCGCTGCCTTTACGGATCGAGTGGACAGGAGGGAGTTTCGTGACTTTGTGTCGCGGAACGGTCTGGTAGACTTAGATTTTTCTGGACCACAGTTTACTTGGTGCAATAATCAGCTGGGCAGTGCTAGGATTTGGGTGTGATTAGATAGGGCTCTTGCATCCCCTGATTGGATCTTCTGATTCCCTACTGGCCGGATCAGCCACCTGCCTCGGATTGCCTCGGACCACTGCCCATTGCTACTCTCCACCTAATCGGGTCCTACGCATCACAGCCCCTTCCGTTTTGAGAAGGTTTGGCTGTCGTACCTTCAGTCTTGGGATATTGTTCGCGATGCGTGGCGGGTCTCGGTGCATGGCGATGCTATGCAACGGGTTTCACGCAAACTTGAGTTGACTAAAAGGCGCCTTCGCCGATGGAACTGTGAGGTTGTGGGCAATATTTTCTGGCGATTGGAGGGCGTAGAGACCTCAATCACTGAGTTGCAAAGGAAGGAAGACTTAGGGGGTGTGCTCCTAGAGGACGATATGGCCGATCTCCGGGGACTGCTCGCGATTCACCACTAGCTGCTACGGCAACATGAGACTTTCTGGCGACAGAAATCTCGAGTGCAGTGGGTTAGCGAGGGTGATCGTAATACTAGGTTCTTCCATCGGATTACGGTTATACGGAGACAGAGGAGCATGATCCACTCTCTGCGTGATGGGTTTGGACATCGAGTGGAGGGTGAGCCTGCCATCCATTAGGTCTTACTCGACTTTTTTCGCACTAGATGGTCGGAGGATGAGGAGGCCAGTGATGGGGACCGCCCTCTGAGGGTGGATGTGGGTATTCGTGACGCTGAGAGTGTATCCCTGATCCGGCCGGTGTCGGCGCTGGAGGTACAAGAGGAGGTCTGGGCTTTGACTCCTGACAAGGCCCCTAGACCTGATGGCTTCCCCCCTTTCTTCTTTCGACGGTATTGGGGTATTATCCGACTAGCAGTGGTGGAGGCTATTCAGTATTTTTTCACCCAGGCAGCTATGCCTGTGGGTTGGAAGGCTACCTTCATCACGCTCATACCTAAGCGTCAGAATGCGACTGAGCCCTATCACTTTCGTCCTATCAGCTTGTGCACAACCTTATACAAGGTTGTGGCAAGAATTATGGTGGGCAGGATGAAGCCTCTCTTGCCTGGTATCATTAGCCAGGAGTAGGGGGCTTTTGTGGCTGGCAGAAATATTTCTCACAATGTTATGTTGGCCGAGAAAATAATGTGGGATCTTCGGCGAGCATCGAAGCGGCACAGCCTAATGGCAGTCAAGCTGGATATGGAGCGGGCTTATGATAGGATCAGGTGGAGTTTTCTTCAGTGGGCGTTGGAGGCATACGGTTTCCCCAGGCAGTGGATTGATTGGGTTATGGGGTGTGTCCGTGGGCCAAAGTTCTCTATCTTGGTCAACGGCACACCGTCATCCTTCTTTGAGTCCACCTTAGGGTTACGACAGGGATGTCCCTTATCCCCTTGTTTATTATCTGTGCTGATATCTTGTCTCGGTCTTTGGAGAGGGTGTGCACTAGCCGAGAGTTGGAGGCCTATGTCCCAGCCCCGAGGGCTCGTTCTATCTCCCACTTACTTTTTGCTAATGACTGTCTTCTTTTGACCAGGGCACGAATTCCAGACGCTCGGGTTCTTCGCAGGGTGGTGGCAGACTACTGCGCGGCGTCCGGCCAGAGAGTGAATTTGCTGAAGTCTACCATTTCCTTTAGCCCCAGCACGGAGAGCAGAGTCAAACTAAAGATTAGAGGGATACTGCAGATACCGGAGCAGGAGAGGACGCTTACCTACCTAGGCGTCCCTATTACTGGCCGGAGGCTACGGGTGGCAGAGTGCTCGGGTTTGGTGCAGCGAGTCCAGAGCAGGTTGGAGGGATGGAGGCGTCCTCCCTATCCATGATGGGGAGAGTGACACTGGTTAGAGCGGTGTTGGGATCCATACCGGTGTATCTTATGGCCAACACAGTGGTTCCGAAGACAGTCCTATTAAGGATCGAGCGCTTTCTTTGGAGCTTCTTGTGGGGGTCATACGTTGGAGGTCACGGAGTGCACCTGGTGGCATGGGAGCAGGTCTGCCTTCCTACTAGTGAGGGTGGCTTGGGGGTGCAGTCCCTCATGGAGAGGCGCGAGGCGTTCTTTGCTCGGCACGCGGCTCGATTCATGTTAGAGCCACATGGCCTCTGGAGTCAGGTGATGCTAGATATGGTCAGGGGGTTTCAGTGGCGGCGTGGAGGGGTCGTCGAGTCTCCTTCATGTGGCGCATGATCGGGAGGTACCCGCCGTCTGTATTGGCACATACTAGTTGTTTGATTGGAAACTGTCGGAATATTGATGTGACCAGTAATTCATGGGTGGACTCCCTTCCCCTGAGCCGCTGGCCGACTATGGTTGACACCGAGGCAGTGGAGGGGCTATGGGTGTGTGACCTCCTAGTACCAGGAGGGGCAGAGTGGGATGAGGCCAGACTCAGGTTGTTGTTCGGGGCACACCTAGCTGCGAGGATTCGGTCCATTCCGTTACCCGGATGCGGGGGGCCGGACATCAGGGTGTGGGGTACCTCGAGCTGGGCTAGTGTCAGACTGGGAGATCTTTCCCGCATTATTCAATCGGAGCACGAGCCGGGGCCGGACTGTACTTGGATCTAGAGGTTCGGACTTCACCCGAGGGCAGCTCTCTTCCTATGAAAAATATGTTGGGACCGCCTTCCGACGAGAGCAGAGCTGAGCAGGCGCGGCTGGGGGGTCCCGGTAGAGTGCGGGACGTGTGGAGCTGAGGAGATAGTGGACCACGTGCTCTTCCAGTGTACATGGGAGAGGGCGACATGGCAGTGGACTAGGATCCTGCAGGGGGCCCGGAGTGCGTGACTACAGTTTCTCAGGGTGATACGGCAGTGGTTAGCCAGTTCACAGACTCGCGAGGAGGGCATCAGAGCGATTTGCACAGCACATCAGATTTGGCTGGCAAGGAACGCTCGTACTCTAGGCGAGCGTAGGATGTCACCGAGGTTTGTGGCAGAGCTCGCTCGAGCACAGGCCATAGAGATCAGGCCCACCCTATCTGCAGACAGACCTTTGACAGCTTGGGACACCTGGGGTTCCCCCTTTGCTCTGGCAGCTCCTCAGATGGTGTTTTTCACCTAGGAGCCCCCACCTCCGAGCTTCCTCAAGGTCAACTTCGATGGGTCGGTTATGGATGGCGGCACGCGGGGCGTTGCAGGTTTTGTCATACGGAACTCGCACTCTAGGGCAGTAGCTGCAGGTGGCTGCCATTTGTTGGATACCTCAGTTCCCGGAGCAGAGCTGAGTGCAGCTTGGGCAGGCCTTCATCATGCACGAGTAGTGTTGCGGGCCAGCTTGATTATGTTGGAGGGTGACTCGGCCACTATCCTCGGGTGGATTCAGAGGGGGTTGAGGGGTGAGGGCACAGACCTCCCCTTGATCCGCGATATCGTGGTGATGATGAGAGATGAGATGGCCATCCAGGCTAAGCATGTATTCAGGGAGGCCAATGAGGCAGCCGATTGGGTGGCTGCCTACGTGGCCCACCACTCGGGGTATGCCCTTTGGTCGGAGGAGGGGGAGTTGCCATTGGCACTCCGGGAGTTATTGTATTTTGATCTTATTAGGTGTATTCATACACGTACTATATGAAGCGCCTGTTTTCAGCAGAAAAAAAACACAAGGTTACCCTGGATGCTTCTTTGCCCTTGTCCTGTTGTAGCCTGAGAGACATAGGTTGAAGTTCTCATTAGAGAGACCGGATCCAGCTCCATCTTGGACCTCCAGAGACCCGCTAGGCTTCTCTGATGAGAAAGCCCTTGCCGCTCTTGCCCCTTTGATTGAGTGACGGTGGCCTGAGGTCGATCAAACTGTTGACAATAAAAGTACAAGAAAAAAGAATTATATTTCTATCTGTAAATTATAATGTATAGAAGCAGCTTTTATGTAGTATTAGAAGGCTGATTAAGTTTGATAATATATTCAGTCTTTATGGAAGCTAATTAAGTTTGGCACAATTAATCACAAATCAATCATGGTCCTAATCAAGGATATACATGGAATCATTCTAGAATAATCTAGAATTATTCTAACACAAACAAAGCTCTTGCTAAAGAAGCCAAGTTAAGTTCCACTATGGTTTGCTTGAGGCCATTCACAATTTACTTTTCAATCACAATCATTAGTACATGTAGGTAATAGGTCCCAGCTAGGGTTCTCCACAAATTGAAGTTGTCAAGGATACTATAACAAAAAAAATATATTTGATGAATAAAAATTATCACTAAAAAATCAATTTTTATAAAAAAAAAATTAGTGACAAAAAAATCGTCATGATCTCGCTAGGAAAAGTGCATTCCTAAAGATATACACTGACAACAGAAATATTTTGTCAACAAATATATATTAACTATGACAAAAATGTATTTGTTACTAAATGGTAAAGTATTTGGTGATGATAGTTTCCATCACAAGAAATTAAAAGTTTTGTCATGATATGATATTTTTTATCACCAAAGGTTAATCTATGTGGCATAAACAAACTTGTTATCAAAGAGATTATATTTCTATGATAATATTATTCATCACAACAAGAAAAAGAATTTCATCAATAAAAAATATTCTTAGTCACTAAAAATCGATCTATGGTGACATAAACAAACTATCATAAAAAAGGTTATATTTTTGTAACAATATCATTCATCACAAAAGTAAAAAAAAAATCATCACTAAAAAAATCGATAAATTTTAGAGTTGAAAATAAGTTGGATATTATATATGCTTACAATTTAATAGTAGAGAAAATTATTTTATGTTCCTATACAAGGAATAGAACTTAAGATCTCTCAAATTATTGCATGCTACTCAGCCAC
Source organism: Phoenix dactylifera (assembly GCF_051530095.1). NCBI lineage: Eukaryota > Viridiplantae > Streptophyta > Magnoliopsida > Arecales > Arecaceae > Phoenix > Phoenix dactylifera. The sequence goes on from NC_143205.1 coordinate 9,613,641, forward strand.
TATGACAATATTAACTTCTAATATATAATTATATTTTATTATACTTATTCCAACTTAGTATAATATATTTGAAATGATAATATTTTTATGATATGGTTTATTATACTTATTCCAACTTATTCACATTAAAAAAATATTATCATTTCAAAAATATTATGGTGATTCATATTTTAATAATTAGTTATTTTCATATAAAGTTCAATCCTCATCCTTTTGACAAAAAATGATTAACTTTATTTTATTCTTTGTAATATTCTGAAATTTTTTATTTAAAATATTTTGAAATATCAATAATTAATATATTTCAATATTTGTATAATTTTGTAAAGTTATTTAAAAATACATAATTCATGATTATTTTTATTCACGAAGTAATTAAAAATAATAATGGTATTTAATATTGAAAACTTTTAATACTTTAAATAGTTTAATTTTTACTATATTTTTAATTCAAATCAAGTTAGATCAGTGATCCAAACCTTAGTTGAATCAGACTCAATATAAATTAAATATTCAAATTTTAGACTATTATCCAATTACTACAATTTTTGGCACCATATTTATGGTGACCAATTTTTTTCATGAATATATTTTTTTATAAAAAAGTAATAACATTAATTAGATGACAAACCTTAGTTTTCATCAATACAATTGCAATTATTGATGATGTAATTTTATTATCACCAACAACAATTATAGATAATTAATTTTTATATTTTTTTGACAAACCCATAGGGACTTGCAACGATAGGATCCGCTCAGCAAGCTGCTCACCAAATATCCGCTTAACAAGGTTTGCATCCCATCTTCTCTCCTCCCGAGCAAACAAATCACTAACTGTGCGATCCTCCAACCATCCATGGTTGATCAGTATGGGCCAGTCCTACAATGAGCCCTTCGGTATCCACCTATCCTCCAGAATGCTGATGGTTCGACCATCTGCAATCTTTTATATGATCGCCCGAAGCACCCCCGGGGCACGAGCATATATCTCTCTCCAAATGAAAGAAGACCCTCAACCAGCTCAAAAATCTACCAAGGTGGTGGGGTCTCCATACTTCGCCCTCAGTAGAGAGACCCAGAAACTCTCCGGCTCCAAGAGAAATCTGACTGCCAGCTTAACAGCCAGTGTCTCCCTGCGCTCTAGGAGAGAGTGGACTCCCAACCTACCCCGACTAGTAGGCTGACAAATAACCTCCCATGCCAATAGGTGGACGTCCCCTCTGCCCCCCCGCCCCCCCAATGTATTAGATAGTAAGTAAACAGGGATGGAACTCAAAACTAACCTTATAAGAGTGACTCTACCCATTATCAATAAGGCACTCGTCTGCCAACTCTCCAATCTACATCTGATGCTCACCTCCATGGATATGCACTCCCCCCTCCATAGACGCCGACCCATAATCGAGAGCCCAAGGAATCTAAGTGTCCCCTCCTGCTCGCCAATCCCCATACTGCTTATGATAGAGGCCTTCACCCTTGGGTCGGTCCTCAGACTAAAGCAGATGGCTGACTTAGACAAGTTGACCATCTGACCTAAAGCTCCACAGTACCTCTCCAGTATCCTGTTGAAAGCCTGTGCTGATCTCCGTGTCGCACAGGCCAATAAAAAACAATCATCTATGAGAAGTAAGTGTGAAATGTAGGCCGCACCTGTCACCAGCCTATAGGCCTTTACCTCATGCATTGCTGCTACATGACGAAGTGCCCGCAATAGCCGTGAAGGGGGGAAACCCTGCCTCAGGCCCACCGATGACTCCAAGAACCACGATGGGGATCCATTTATCAAAAGTGCAAAGGATGGGGAAATAATGCAGCCTTGAATCCACTTGATCCACTGTAAGTGAAATCCAAACACCTCCAAGAACCTCCTCACACAAAGTCCTATCGCATCCTATCATATACCCGCTCCATATCCAGTTTGACCCCCATCAAACTCCTACATCGAGGCGCTCTCTACAGGTCAGTCATAAACTCATGTACAATGAGGACATTATCAGAGATCGAACATCCCCCAACAAGCGCTCCCTGCTCAGGGCAAATGATCCTGGGCAAGATGCCTCTCAATCTCTGGACCAAAACCTTTGCCACCACTTTATACAGGGTAGTACACAGACTGATAGGTTGGAAATGGCCTGGCTCCACAAGATCCTGTCTCTTTGGGATCAGGGCAACGAAAGTTTGCCTCCACTCCTCGGGCATCGACGCTGATACAAAGAACTACTGAATAGCCATTAACACCTCCTGTCTAACAATATGCCAGTACCTCCTAAAAAAGACTGGAGGGAACCCATCCGGACCTGGGGCTTTGTCCTCACCCAGGGACCAGAGGGCTTCCTGAATCTCCATATCCGATACTGGTCTAATCAAGGCATCATTTTCTTCCTTGGAGACCTGCTCCTCTGGATTCAGCCCACATACACCACTAACACTGCCCGCTGACTCGGTCCACCTGGCACGAAAAAACTACTCTAGGGTTCTCCTCACAACCTCCATGTCCTCCGACACCTATCCACTGCTCTCCCGGATCCTGTGAATTCTGTTATGCTACCTCCTGATTATGATCGATTGGTGGAAGAATCTCGTGTTATGGTCCCCCTCTTCGATCCACTGAACTCTCAACAACTAGACGAAAGGCCGGGGGGCCCACCCCCCGAACCCCCGGTGTTCTCAAACGGCGAAGCCTTATACTTTTGCCTCTAGAACACCTCCTGCTGGCTGAGTAGAGAGTGGTGCACAGCCAGTAGCCCCCTAAGCTCCCCCTGGTCATCCTCTGATAGTCCTCCACCACGTCCTCTCGGGCCTGTAAGTTGGTGATGGATGCTTCGACTTCCTCCACCCTCCTGAACAAGTTCCCCACTTCTTCCTTATTCCATCTGATCAATCAGTGTCTGGTCAACTCTAACTTTCGGGTCACCTTGTACATCATATTCTCGCGAACTAGCAATTGCCAAGTCTCCCTCACCACGTCCCACGACCTCGAGTAGGACAACCATACCTTCTCAAAACGAAATGGACTATGAACCTGAACTGAGTGTGAGGTATTCAGCAGTACGGGGCTATGATCTGAAGCTATCCTGGGCAGGTGGTGCACCCAGTAGTCAGGAAATCTCTAAATCCATTCAGTCGATGCAAAAACTCGATCTATCCACTCTCAAACTCGTGCCAGTCTCAGACGCTTGTTACACCAAGTGAACCTCGGACCAGTGAAACCAAGATCAATTAGCCCATTGGATAAAATAAAATTCTAAAATTGTTTGACCTCGATTTTGTTGGTGAAGGCCTTTCCTCCCCTCTTCTCCTTTGGACCATCAATGCAATTGAGGTCCCCCGCTATCAACACCGGATGCCCCAATTGGATGAGGTTAGTGGCCTCATCCCACAACACTCTTCTCTCCCTATACTCTATGCTCGCATAAACTGCCAATAAGACCCAAGGTGGCCTACTATCCTCTGATATCACTAAAACTACCTGCTGACTACACCGGTGAAACAGATCAATACTACAAGACCGCCTCCTCCATAATACAATAATTCCCCCAGACAACCCCCGTGACTCCACTGCATATGTCCCCCAAGAACATGGGATAGCGCACCTAGCCCGCTCTAGGCTAACCACCGACAACCTTGTCTCAAACAAAACACAAATCTCAGGATCATGAAGGCTGACCAGCCTTCGGAAAGCCGGTCTGAAGGATGGTTTCCCTGCCCCCCAGCAGTTCCATAACAGAACTTTCATTTAACAAGCTGGATGGTGCTAGGCTGGGCCACATCCCTCCCTAGAGTTCCCTGCCTCCATCTACCATGTCTCTCCACAACCTGTTTTATTTGCTTGACAACCTCCTCATGGGCCAGCCCGCATGAAAGTTCTGCTGCATCAACTCCCAAAACAGTTCCAATCTCTCAATGCCGGCGCACCTTGTCCTCATGTCTCACCTCCTTTCCATTTTTCCCTCCGGCCACTTCTTGCAGGTCGGCCACTGGGATCCCGCCGGGGCCACACCCCAACCAGGCACCATGGAGGCCAACACAACCCTCTTCAACAGTACCTCCGCCCTCGCATGCATGAGCGTGCCGCGGTGACCACTTGTACCACCGTCGGGACCATTGCTGGCTGATCGGGAGCCACCCATGACCGTCGGCGACAGGCTCCAACTATGGAACCTCCGCCGATCAACCCCCAGATTTGCCGCCACCATCCTCGGCCACTTGGCATGGAGGGAACCCGTGCCAAATAGGTCGTACCATGCTTAGCCGGCCCTTTTTTCGACGGGCTACGTGTCCATTTCAGTAGGCCAGGCCTGCTCTCCGCACCGGTTGACAGGCTAGCCAGTGTTCGGTTGGGCCTTGGCCCGGCCCTGGTCCTTCGGGCCTGCAACCCCGTTAGCCCCATGGGTTGACTTGGGCCTGGGCCAAGGCCATTGGCTGGCGAGCCCGTAGCTTGGGGCGCTTCGCTTGTTGACCCTGGGCCCAAATCATGGGTCAGGCCTGAGCTGGTTCTCTATTGCAGTAGGTTCCAAGTCGACTCAGTCTAATGGGAACTCGTCGCCGAGCCAATTATTGGGTGGCTTTGCTCGGGAGCCTTCCCCGGCGACACCTGCTGGGCAATCTTATTGGGTTTCTGCCATCCCTTGGAGTCTGACGGTGAGTCAGGCACGATCGATTCGTCCCCGACCGGCCTGACACTGAGGCCGCCACGGCCGGCCGCCGAATTGCCTCAGCCGACTCGATCCCCTTCTTCGTCACACCCCTGGCGGCTCCTCCCCTTTGCTGCCGCTGCCGGGTGACAGTCATCCACAGGCCAAAAGCCATTCGCCTCTCGGCCTGCGAGGGTGCTTTCAATCCACTGGGAAGCTCACCCGGGTCTCCTATCGCCGTGAGCCCAAGCTCCTCCCTCGTTTTCAAAACCGAGTCTTGGAACCAACACTTGCCAGACTGGTGGCCGATGCGAGCACACCGATAGTGTTGCCCAGTAGATACAACCCAAGAGGGGGGGTGAATTGGATCTTTTAATACTTTTAACCTACTTCTAAAAGTTTTTGATTAATTATGCTAAGTTGTATAGTTGCACAGTGAAATTTAAACTTAGCAATAGGTTGATTTATCGAATGAGACTTGATTAAGTAAATTGAATATGCTTGCAACTAAAGGATGCGCGGATAAGATTTAAGCAGGCAATTTATCTAGGTAGTGAGCAAGATAGACAATGACAAAAAGCATCACAAACACAACAAACATATAGTGGTTCGGTGCATCCCAGCACCTACATCCACTCCCCAAGACCTCTTGGGAATTTCACTATAATCCCTCAGATTACAGCCGGTTGTTTTACAAGCTCACAACCCAACTTGTTGTTTTGCGAGATCACAACGAACTCGGTCGGTTTTCACAGGCTCATCGACTAGAACCTACCGATTGTTTTTCCGGGTTCACAATCAAACCCAGTTGGTTTTCCCCACAGGCTCACCAACCACAACCTTACAACGATTGTTTTCCGGATTCACAATCAACCCAGTTGGTTTTCCCAAAGGCTCACCAACCACAACCTAACACTGTTGGTTTTCTCTTTGGCTCACCAACTAACCTTAACCCCTTGATTCAATCCCTTGATTGAATCAAGTTACAAGATATTAAAACTAAGGTTTAAAGACAAATACAAGCTTCTCACTTAAGCAGATATAGCAAATATAAATAAGTAAGGTAAAGAGAAGAAGCCCTCAAACTAATTCGTAGATGGAGGAACTCGGCTTCTTCTTCACTTGACCCTCTTCTGATTTTGCATGAAGTAGAGGATCACCGAGGCAGCACACAGTTGAAGAGAAAGCTTTGGGATTCACTCGGATGCTCTTCTTCTCTCTATTTGCTTTGAATGGCCCTTTTGTGCTTTTGGGAGATTTTTCTTTGAGATCTCTTTCCTAAATGTTTTCTCCCACTTCCATCCCTTCTCCCCTAGCTCTCCTCTTGATTTTATAGCTTTTGATGGCGTGGAAACAAAAAACTAGCCGTTAGAGACAAAAATAGAGCCGTTATGCACATTCTGCAACTCCTGACAATGTTTCCGTTGGGATCGGAGTCGACTCGCGCGATCTGGAGTCGACTCGACTGTTGCAGGAGTCGACTCATGCTTTTCTGGAGACGGCTCGGCAACTGTTCAAAATTCGAATTAAAATGCTGTCTCGACTGGGAGTCGACTCGACTTATCCCGGAGTCGACTCCCCAAAGTCTGGAGCTGACCTGGCACTCTTGGAGTCGGCTCATCCCAAGAAATCCATGGATGTATTTTTCAACTTTGCTCACTCGAGTCGACTCGGAAATTCTGGGAGTCGACTCGACGCTCAGAGTCCGAACTCCCGAGCTTCTGTCTTTTGGCTCGTGCTGTCTCGGAGTCGACTCGAACTGTCTCGGAGTCGACTCGGCCCTCAGTATCCAAAAACAGTCTTCTGTCTTTTGGGGTCGCGCTGCCTTGGAGTCGACTCGAACTGTCTTGGAGTCGACTCGCCTCTCAGAGACGAAAATACCGTCTTCTGTCTTTGGGGTTGCGCTGCCTCGGAGTCGACTCGGATTTTGCGGGAGTCGACTCGGCTCTCAGACACAGCAGATTGGTCTTCTGTCTTCTTTGGGGTCGCGGTGTCTAGGAGTCGACTCGCGTATTGCGGGAGTCGACTCGAATCTCAGAGTCAGTAAATTGGTCTTCTGTCTTTTTCCTTGTGTTCCTCTGAGAGTCGACTCTCACTTTCTTTGGAGTCGACTTGCGTTCCACTGGAGTCGACTCGCGTTCCACTGGAGTCGACTCGAATCTCAGACCCGAAAACTGCTCTCAGACTTTTCTGCCTGTGACTCCTAGGAGTCGACTCATACTACCCTGGAGTCGACTCGGTGAACATCGGAGTCGACTCGCGCTCTTCAGGAGTCGACTCGTTGACAGGTTCTGAGATGAATCTTTCTGTCCGGCTGTCTGTTGCTCCTTGGAGTCGACTCGGAACTGTAGGAGTCGACTCGAGTGCCTTTCCTTTGAATTTTTCTTAAAACTTGCTCTTCTAAATTGAAGCCTTTGAACTTGAATCTTGGGCCAATGAGGTGTGGCTTTCTTCTAACTTTTCTTGAGAGCTTTGGAGGCCTTCTTGAATTCTTCCAACTTGCTATGTTCCTTGCAAAATAAATAATCTTTCTTCTTGCAACACAAACATTAGTATTTATACTTCAAGGTTTTGTGATAATCAAAATCAATCTTTAAATCAATCTTTGGGTCATCAGTCTCCCCCTTTTTGATGATGACAAAACTTGGAGTATATGCAATATAAAATATATTGTGTTCTAGAAGTAATACATAGCTAAGTTGCATGAAGTAGAAAACATATATATTTAAAAACATACTTCATGATAATGCTTTAGATTTAATCAGCTTAACACAATCAACATATTTCAATTTAAGCTGAGTTGGTGTTCAATGCAAAACACAAAGCATTATGAGCATATACTTAGATATTTCTCCCCCTTTTTGACAACATCAAAAAGATAGTGAAACATTAAGCACAAAGATAAGAATACTCAAATATTTCTTTTTCTTATTGTACTCTGATTTGCATGTCAAATTATTGCAAGGATATGAATCATATAACTCAAGGCAATAATATTAGAATCAGATTAATGAGCATAGATCAGAGACAATTAAGATAATTTCAGAGCAGAACACATCGAATGTGATTTTAAGAAGTTTTCTAATTTGATACCACAGATAGTTTTCTAATCAAGTGTAGGTGGAATCTTTCTTAAGTTAATTCAAGAAGTACCACGAATGATATTCAAAGAAAGCACGAATGGAAATCTAACCTCTCTTCAATAATAAGTATGAAAGCTTGTTCATTTAAGAACTTTTGCCCAAAATATTAAGTATTTTATCAACATGAGAGCAATTTAATTAATTTTCAGAGTATAAGAGCAATATATTAAGTATGATTGCAAAGTTCTTTTATGATGTAAAAATATTATGGCATAAATACCAAAACATGAATTCATAAAATTTATGATATATCTTAGAGCATACATAAAATGCAAAGCTTTGAAAGATCATTTAGAGTTCTTTTAAAGATTTTCTTTTATTCCCAAAAAAAAAAAGCACAATTTGATACATAAAAAATATGAATTGGCACAAAATTGAAGTTCTAAAGAGCAAGCCAATTAGATCTCATTAGTGAATTCCAAAATAGATTTTCTGAGAGATACTCAAGAAAATTTAACACATTATTCTCCCCCTTTTTCATTAAATTAGAGGCTCTTAAGATCAACTATTTAATATTCTTTCTTTCTCCTTTAGTTATGGATTTGTGCGATTGAGCTCCATATGATCTCTCCTCCTAAAAATTTTCTTTTTTCCTTTTAATTGATCATTCCATTTAAGAGTTTAAAATTTGAAGATAATGTTCAATAAGATTGTCAATCTCAAAACAAATATATTTTCTATAAGTATCAGCTTATTTTCATAAGACTCAATGTTTGAGATAAGACAACCTTTATAGACAACTTTTAAAGCAAGTCTTGCAATATAAGGAGGTTCATCAAAATCAATCCATAAAAATCAAGGTATGAGATACTGAATATCTAAAGCTCCCCCTCAAAAGATGCATTCTTCTTTAATCATTCTTTTCTATTGTTGAATTTCAGATTTTAATGATAATCGTGAATAAAACTGAAATTCTATGATATCGAGAATGTAGAGTAATATAGCATTATTCAAAATTTGTGGCAATTACTCTTTCTAATCCTTCAAGAACAAGTTATGCTTTCTCTTAATCTTAGAGAAAATGTATAGAAATATTAATCAGAAAATGATTCATTTGAGGCTCAGTTTCTTTCAAACGCATTCACATTTTCTTTCTTTTAGAATCATTTGAGTGAGCTGAAATATTTCTAGCTTTAAAATCATTCACTCTATATATATTCTGATGGAAGTCTTTAAGAATGTAGGAGAGAAAAACATATAGATGATCATTGAGGTATATATATTTATAGATATCTATTTCTTAATCATAGTTTTTCAGCAATGTATACATGAAACACAATAAATCTTTTTAATATCAAAATAAAATCATATATTTAGAAATTTTTGTTTGCAATCAAGATCATCGAAAGACACATCATTTGGACCAATATTGGTACACTCTAAAGATAAGTAATGATATGTTTCGGATGTGTATCGGAGCAATCAACCAAGGCATCAAGATTTTAAGTAAATTAATTCTGTTTTTCTTACATTAAGATTTTATTTAGCAATCATATTGAGTTTAAGCTTTTATATAAAATCAGATTCAATTGATTTTCAATAGAGACTTTCAAAGTCATAATTTGAGATATGTATCTTCCACATTGTAGCTCATCTTAAATCATTATGATTGAAGACACATATTTCAATAACATTAGAGCACTTTCAGAATCTTCGTATTTAATGTTGAGTTTTGGTATGAATTAGAACATTATATACCAAATTTAGGCAAGTTGAAGGATAGAACAAAATCAATTTATTTTCCCTAAATAGAGATATCCTTCTCTTCTCCTTTTTACAAATTTATTTAACTTCCAGATTTTAGAGATGATTGTGAACGACAAATCTGAAATTTCTTTTCAATAATAAAATAAAATAACTTCATATAGTATTTCAAACATTCAATCAGATTATCCAATCATGGAACATTACAAAATATTGAGAATCCATAATTCAGAACATCATTCCATATGCAAAATATATTATGTGTTAAGTCATGCATTAAAATATTAAGAAAAAGAATGTCAAGGATCAAAATCAATTCTTTTCAAATAAACTCCCCCTATTTAAATATAATTTTGCACTGATTTCATCCTTAAAGTGTGTTTTCAAGTGATTAAAAATTTGACTTGATTCTTCTTATATACTTTCATTTACTTTGTCTTTCATTTTTAACTTTCTTATGTTCTATATTCTATTTGCTCCCTATCCGGTGGAGTTGGGAAGGGGCACGAGGTACTACCACTAGCCTCCCTCTTGTGCCGTCCCTAATATGCCCTACACCGAATAGTTGGGTCAAATAGTGCCGGGTACTACCACTAGCCTCCCCATTGGCACCATCCCTATGATGAGCAATATAGAAAGGTTAAAATGTTTACTTCAAATTCTCCCTGTTTAAGTGTAATTAATTATGGATTTTATTCCTTCCAAAAGTGCTGAATATATTATGCTTGTTTTTCTTTTCCTTAAGATTGGAGTATTTGCCTTTGCTTAGATTTTACATCTCTTGAATAATATCCATTTTTTTCTTTATCTCTCTCTCTTTTTGTTATTCTCAAGTAATTTACATGAAAGAGCAGAATAAAGAAATAATCTTATGTATCATATAGATGTATATCATGCAAACAATATTTTCATTGTGCTCAAGGATTCATAACTTTTCACAAGTTATTTTACATCAAAATTTTAAGCATATACTTGTGTATTTCATGGTTATGATATAGGCATAGGTGCATTTTAATTTGAGCAAACCATGAATCAATTTCTGAAAGCATAAGTCAATGAATACATATATATAGACATGATATCAACGAATTAATAATTAAAGATTTTAACCATGCCATTCTAAGATTTAAGTTATTGACTTTGCTCAATTAATTTATGAGAGAGGTATCTAGAATTACCAATCCATTCTGCATTCTTCAGTCAAATACCTACTAGATTTCTTATGTATGAACTTTTGGCTGAAGAAGGTCCTCTCTCTTGTTTGCATGAGAATGTTTATTGTATCTTACATGGAGATATCCTTCAAGTTGAAATCTCTCATTTTCTTACTCAAGGATCCTGCATTATTAACAAAATTCTTTTCTTTCTTGAAAGAAAGTCATTAGTTTCTTCAAGATACAAAACATTCATATAACATATTTCTTAACTAGGTAACTCAACCTAAGATATGATAATCATTGAATGTAGAGTCACTTTACTCAAGAGATTGCCTAAATATAAGCAAACATATGTCACTTGAACTAAAGAGATAGTTTCATTAACCAAGACTGTTCAAGGACAACCATGTGAAGCAATAGGAAGATTCATCCAGGTCAAATTAATTTCTTATTTTCAACATCAATTTAGCTTAGATTCTATTTGCTTAAGATAATTATCAATAAGGCATGCTAGCTAAGTTTTGATCAAATTGCCTTAAACAATTGTTTCTATCAAAATTCAGATTATGATTCATTTGTTATCAATAAATTATGATTCATTAGAGTTAGATTGAAGTCTTGCACAAGGGCACATAATGATCACACAGTCTGGTCTATTAAATAATTATTCTATCATGCTTTTGATGCTTGTTCCAAATCACAAATTGCTTTATCATATTTGTAATGAGTGTTTTCAAATAAGGTGGTTATTTTACATAGATCCCTTTTTAATGAAATAACCACATAGGAGTGTATTCTACACATTCATTTGACAGAATATAAAGCTCATAAAGCAAGCAGATGATAATGGTGATCTTTACTTCTAATCATGCAAGAATTTCATCAAGATCTATTTCATCTTTTCTTGATTTAGTCTTTTAGTAGTTATCAATTTTTCTTTATTGAGTGCATTTCTGAAAAACTCAATTTGGTTCTAATTATTAACAAGTTTTCAGATTGTTATATGTAAAAGATTAACCATATACATATATAATCTAATTTTAGTATCTTGATAATAAATCATTAGTCTCATAGAGAATAAAATGAATTCATATTTCTACAACTAGAATCTTTTCATGAATGTTCTATATGCATTGCTTGATGAATGATATCCAAAGATAAAAATATCTGTATCAGATTTGGCATTATTTTCAAAAGACCATATCAAGCATATCATAAATTACTGAAAAATATGAAAGATATGCAATAGATCATTTTCTATTTTTCAGAAGATCAAATGGAGTTTTCATCAATAATAGACCTAATAGATACATATATATGACAAGCAATGATGATAGCTTTTAATCAGACTATCATACAACATTGCCTTCTTTATTTCTTCAAGAATTCTATTGATCCTATTTTAACTTATGGTGTTCTTGGTGCAGAGGCAATTGCATTCAATATTATCTTCTGTGCACAACTTAATACAAAATTGGTTTTCAATACTATGCCATGATTCATAGTTTGCAAACCTTTTTCATTTGATTCCTTTTTGTGAGTTTGTGCCAATGCAGAAAATATTTCAATTTAAGTGCCAAGAACAAAACCAATGTAAGCTTTTGAAAACTTAGTGTTGGAAACATTTGTTTGTTTCCTTAGTTAACATGCATAGTAAACTTTGACCTTTCAGATAAGCCAAAGGCAAGGTCTTTTGAGATTAAGTACATACTAGCATGAGTTGATTTTATATCCAAAATGGTTTCTTTAATCTTGGTATTCATAGTGCATATATTCAAAGGTATACCAAATGCACATTTTCATATCTATGATCGATAAACAATAATGCCATGGATAAAAACTCTCAATCAAGCATATAGAGAATTCAAAGAGTTATTCTTAGCAACTTATCCAATAGTGAGTAAATCATACTATAAAATGAAGTGATTTGATAATATTTTCAAAAGTATTTTCTATATCACAAAATTGATCAATACTTGCAATTCATATTTTAATCAAATACTAAAGCAAAAGTAATGATGAGATGCAAGGGTTACTGATTTCATTATTATTAATTTTTAATTACTTTCATAAGTGTATTTTAAGTTTCACTCTTTAATGTGTGTCTAGAGTACCCATTTGTATGAAAGTTCTATTTATTTCATGGGTATCTTGGCACACCTTAATCTACATCCTCATATTTTCATTTTGGGTACCCAAGCTTGCTTGGGTTCTTGAGAGTTAGGACATATAGTTCCTTTTGGAACCCAAATTTGTTTAATTGTAATAACTTTACTACTTGATTTAATTATGTTAGAACGATAGGTAAAGTTGTTATGCCCATTCTTTTCATGTTTGAAATAAGTTATCTTATTTAATGGTTTGCTTGGTGAATTGATAACCTTTTTCTTTAGGGATTCATTGCTAAGTGAAGGAGTTAAGCCAAATTTTGATTTATCAAAATCTGCATGTTGGCTTTCAAACATCATTTTTAATCTTTCTGAACTTACAGTAAATTTGTTAATAAAAGACTTCAATTGGTTAATTTCTTTACTTAAGTTTTGATTTTCTTTAATTAAATTCTGATTTTTCTGAATTAATTGTTCTGAATTTAACCTTAAAATTTCATTTTCAGAATTTAGTTTATCTTGTATTTCATCATTAGAATTTCTTTCTTTTGAAATTTTCAGATTTAGTTTCTTAAGATTTTTATTCTTCACAGCTAATTTTCTACATTCACCATACAAATCATGAAAAGCATTTAATAATTCATCATAAGAGAATTCTTCTTGAAAATCATTTGAGGTAAGAGTAGATTCAGATTTTACCTTGTCTTCTTGTGCCATAAAGCACGAGTTAGTTACCTCTTGTAGTTCCTTGGAGCTAATATCATCATTGTTGCTCCTAACTTTTAATTTCTTGCTTGACTCTTTCTTGGTCAAGGCTTTCTTCCTTTTTATCTCTTTCTTCCTTTCTTCTAGCTTCCTCTTCTTCTTTGTCTTTAGGAAGCTTTTGAATCTTTCTTCCTGATTTAGAGTGTTTCCTGCATGCTCAATGTTAGTCTTGCAATTATCCTCAAGTAAACTAACATGGGGTTCTTCGGAAATATCATAAGTTGCTTCAAGAGTATCCCATATTTGTTTGGCAGATGAACATATACAAATTTGGTTGAAAATATTTTTATTAAATGCACAGTAGAGAAGGTTCATAGCCTTAGCATTTAGTTCAGCCAAATTTTTATCGAACATACTTTCAATTAATTTCGTGGGTGTGTGTAGGCCATTTGTTATGACATTCCATAACTCATAGTTTTGTGATTGAGTAAAGATTTTCATTCTAGTTTTCCATTGAATATAGTTAGATCCATCAAACAGTGGAGGTCTGTTTGTGGAAAGTCCCTCAGCAAGTAATACGTTATGTGGGGTTGTCATGATCTTTGGCTCTAGTCGGTTAAGACTACAAATAATATTTGAGCACCTGCTCTGATACCACTTGTTGCCCAGTAGATACAACCCAAGAGGGGGGGTGAATTGGGTCTTTTAATACTTTTAACCTACTTCTAAAAGTTTTTGATTAATTATGCTAAGTTGTATAGTTGCACAGTGAAATTTAAACTTAGCAATAGGTTGATTTATCGAATGAGACTTGATTAAGTAAATTGAATATGCTTGCAACTAAAGGATGCGCGGATAAGAATTAAGCAGGCAATTTATCTAGGTAAGTAAGTGAGCAAGATAGACAATGACAAAAAGCATCACAAACACAACAAACATATAGTAGTTCGGTGCATCCCAGCACCTACATCCACTCCCCAAGACCTCTTGGGAATTTCACTATAATCCCTCAGATTACAGCCGGTTGTTTTACAAGCTCACAACCCAACTTGTTGTTTTGCGAGATCACAACGAACTCGGTCGGTTTTCACAGGCTCACCGACTAGAACCTACCGATTGTTTTTCCGGGTTCACAATCAAACCCAGTTGGTTTTCCCCACAGGCTCACCAACCACAACCTTACAACGATTGTTTTTCGGGTTCACAATCAACCCAGTTGGTTTTCCCAAAGGCTCACCAACCACAACCTAACACCGTTGGTTTTCTCTTTGGCTCACCAACTAACCTTAACCCCTTGATTCAATCCCTTGATTGAATCAAGTTACAAGATATTAAAACTAAGGTTTAAAGACAAATACAAGCTTCTCACTTAAGCAGATATAGCAAATATAAATAAGTAAGGTAAAGAGAAGAAGCCCTCAAACTAATTCGTAGATGGAGGAACTCGGCTTCTTCTTCACTTGACCCTCTTCTGATTTTGCACGAAGTAGAGGATCACCGAGGCAGCACACAGTTGAAGAGAAAGCTTTGGGATTCACTCGGATGCTCTTCTTCTCTCTATTTGCTTTGAATGGCCCTTTTGTGCTTTTGGGAGATTTTTCTTTGAGATCTCTTTCCTAAATGTTTTCTCCCACTTCCATCCCTTCTCCCCTAGCTCTCCTCTTGATTTTATAGCTTTTGATGGCGTAGAAACAAAAAACTAGCCGTTAGAACAAAAATAGAGCCGTTATGCACATTCTGCAACTCCTGACAATGTTTCCGTTGGGATCGGAGTCGACTCGCGCGATCTGGAGTCGACTCGACTGTTGCAGGAGTCGACTCATGCTTTTCTGGAGACGGCTCGGCAACTGTTCAAAATTCGAATTAAAATGCTGTCTCGACTGGGAGTCGACTCGACTTATCCCGGAGTCGACTCCCCAAAGTCTAGAGCTGACCTGGCACTCTTGGAGTCGGCTCATCCCAAGAAATCCATGGATGTATTTTTCAACTTTGCTCACTCGAGTCGACTCGGAAATTCTGGGAGTCGACTCGGCGCTCAGAGTCCGAACTTCCGAGCTTCTGTCTTTTGGCTCGTGCTGTCTCGGAGTCGACTCGGCCCTCAGTATCCAAAAACAGTCTTCTGTCTTTTGGGGTCGCGCTGCCTTGGAGTCGACTCGAACTGTCTTGGAGTCGACTCGCCTCTCAGAGACGAAAATACCGTCTTCTGTCTTTGGGGTTGCGCTGCCTCGGAGTCGACTCGGATTTTGCGGGAGTCGACTCAGCTCTCAGACACAGCAGATTGGTCTTCTGTCTTCTTTGGGGTCGCGGTGTCTAGGAGTCGACTCGCGTATTGCGGGAGTCGACTCGAATCTCAGAGTCAATAAATTGGTCTTCTGTCTTTTTCCTTGTGTTCCTCTGAGAGTCGACTCTCACTTTCTTTGGAGTCGACTTGCCAACCATCGGAGTCGACTCGCGTTCCACTGGAGTCGACTCGAATCTCAGACCCGAAAACTGCTCTCAGACTTTTCTGCCTGTGACTCCTAGGAGTCGACTCATACTACCCTGGAGTCGACTCGGTGAACATCGGAGTCGACTCGCGCTCTTCAGGAGTCGACTCGTTGACAGGTTCTGAGATGAATCTTTCTGTCCGGCTGTCTGTTGCTCCTTGGAGTCGACTCGGAACTGTAGGAGTCGACTCGAGTGCCTTTCCTTTGAATTTTTCTTAAAACTTGCTCTTCTAAATTGAAGCCTTTGAACTTGAATCTTGGGCCAATGAGGTGTGGCTTTCTTCTAACTTTTCTTGAGAGCTTTGGAGGCCTTCTTGAATTCTTCCAACTTGCTATGTTCCTTGCAAAATAAATAATCTTTCTTCTTGCAACACAAACATTAGTATTTATACTTCAAGGTTTTGTGATCATCAAAATCAATCTTTAAATCAATCTTTGGGTCATCAGATAGCAAAGGCCCAATAGGTTTTCATAGACGAAGGCCTGCCAAAACCTCGCTTTCACGCCCTGGACAATGGTCCCCGGAATTGCGGGTTGCTGGGAATCGATTTCGACCTTCACCCTCGCATACCCGATTCGCCGCCGCTCACGAAGAAACGGTCAAGCTCCAGTGGTCGTCCCACCTCTGCTACAATCACCCGAATAGCCTTCATATCCCAATACTCAAGGGGAAGCCCAGGCAGTTGGATCCAGATAACCATGCGGTTCATTCCGAGCATCCATTTCTCCATTGCCAACAGCTAGCCCGCTACCAGCCACGGGCCCGCCGCAAGCACCGCTGCCCGATCGTTGCCGGAGATGAACTGGATGGTGAGAAACCCCTCCAACATTGGTAGGACCTCCACTTCGCTCTGCAGCTTACCCCAGCTCCGGAGATCACACGCCACCAGCTCCGGGGGAACCTGCCGACCCAGGCTTGTGGCAATCACTGTCGTGTCCTCCCACATACCTCTAACTTGTGACACCCGCTCCGACGAGACCTCCGCCACTCGGGGGTACCTCCATTGAAGCTCCTGCAGCTCCGTATCCGTGAACCGATGGAAGAAATCTTCCGACCGCCACACAATCCCTCCTGCCACCTCCGACCACAACAGAGTGGTCTCGGCCTGCCTTGGTGCAGGGCTAGAAGGCCGGCCACCACTGGAGCCCTCCGACGCAGCCATGCCAGGGCCCGCCATGGCCACACACCATGTGTTTGATGGAAGCTTAGCGGTTTAACCTTTTTATAAGTCCGATTAGATTACCTATTTCATAAAATAATTAAGTTTGAATCTAAATAATTATTTTGGACCCGGCCTGCATCCAGACTCTTCTGACTAGACTGCTATACCACTTTAATATGGCCTTTGCAGGAGGTGGAGATGAATTGCTTCTAATATCCCGCTCCCGCTCCCACTCCCACTCCTGCCTTCTTTTGATTTAAAAGATAGTCCTCAACGCACTGTTGAATCACAGAAAACACGGAAGCAGAGTAATGGAGCTGTCGGGCACCTCTGACTCTTAGCAGAAGCTACAGATTTAAATAAACATCACCAAACACCTGAGCTTGCATTAAACACGACACAGGAAATAATAATAATAATAATAATAATAATAATTTCACCATTCATTGACTACTGCATTCAACTCCACCACCACCACCACCACCACCACCACCACCACCCAAACCTCCTACAAATCCTCCTGGCCTTCGCCCACGGGATACCGATGGATGCAGTCCTCCCACGGTCCCTTCTCCGCCTCTTTTGCCATTACACCCCTCAAACACTCCCAGACCAGGCTGTTGCACTTGGGCCCAGTCCCCATCCCCAGCTGCCACACTCTTTCTCCCCTCTCCACCCTCCCCTTCGCCTCCATGTACGCCAACTGATACCACATCGACGCCGATGACTGGTTCCCGAACCGGTGGAACGTCATCAGCCCCGGTTCCATCTCTCTCTCCCCCACCCTCAACCCCTTCCCTATCTCCTTCATCACCGCCTTCCCCGACGACGGGAAGCAGTAATGCTTTATCGCCGTCCGGAAGTCCGGCGCGGCGGCCTTGTTGCACAGCCTCATTACGCCATACCTCAACTTCTCCCGCAGTGGAAGTATCGACGTGCCGACAGCGACGGCGTTGGACCGGAGCGTCTCGGCGACGACTGTCAGAAGATTGCGCTCGATCGAGAAGCCGGTGATGCCTTCGGAGTCCTCCTCGCGGATGGCCGAGAGGTAGGACTTGTCATCGAAGGCTCTCTGGGTTCTCACCAGTCGCACCAGCCGGTACTTGGACCACCCCTTGGCCTCCCTCCGGTTGGTGAGCAGCACGGCGGAGCCACCCATCCGGAAGTAGCAGTTGAGCAGCAGCTTGCGCCGGTCCCTGCCGCTGTACCACCCGGTCGACATGATTTCGGTGCTCAGGACGACGGCGTAGGACCTGCGGTGGACTTTGAGAAGCCTCTGGGCGACGTCGATGCCGATGGCTCCCGCGCTGCAGCCCATGCCGGAGATGGTGAAGGTCTTGACGTCGTCGCGCATGGCGAAGCGGTGGACGACGATGGAGGAGAGGGAGGGAGAAGGGCAGAAGCCGCTACAGTTGACGACGAGGACGTCGATGTCGCGGGGCGAGAGGTTGGTCTTGGCGAGGAGGTCTTCGAGGGCCGGGAAGAGGTCCATGTGGACTTCCTCGATGCAGTCTTGGTGGGTGGGGGAGGGGGGAATGTAGTGGAGAGAAGGAGGGAAGCAGGTCTCGTCGCCCATGCCGGAGGTGGTGATGATCTTGGTCATGAAGGCGACGCTCGCGTCGTCGAAGACTTTCATGAGGGAGAGGTGCTCCAAAAGTAAGGGGATGGGAGCCCGGAACCGACTTGGGGGCTTCGTGCAGGAGAAGTCCACGAGGTAGACTTGTCTGTGCATGGAAAGCAGGCGTTGGAGCGCTGGGAGGAGAAGCATGCATGACATGGGGAAGAGGTGGTACGTGGGGTTCCATTTGTGGAGAAAAATATAGGATTCTATTGATATGGATAGAAAGAGAGTGAAGAGATCGATGAACTGGAGAAGAGAGGAGAAGACATGGTCTCTAAGGGCAATATCCATGACACAAGGTGTGGGGAGAACAGGGGGGTTTCACCGAAAGTGTTCGAGAATAGGGTTGGAGCCTCCTACTATTTAATGAGGAAGTAGGAGTCTTGGAAACGGATTTTACTTCTTGGTGGTTGAGTCGTACAGGTGGAGAGTGCATTAATATGTTAAAGTTTGAGAAACGCTTTAAAAACAGATGATACTTAAAATCAAAGAAGATTTTCTATTTTTTCCCTTTTGTTAAGTGAGTTTTTAAACAAGAATCTGGATCCTTTCAAACGACGGCCTACAAAATTAGACCATCAATCAGTCTGGAACTTAGAAATAGAGATGATCATGAGGGAACTTAGGAAAAAAAAATTAAATTTTAAATAAACCTAGCCTAATGTACAATTCAAAATAAATATAGCTTCGGCCTGAGACCTAGTTTGATCTCAGCAAAGAAGGCAACTTTTTTTATTTTTTTTCCCCTCGCAGTCTTTCCTTCCACGTAATGCAGCATAGTTGCTGCAAGGATTTAACATGGACACCCTTTATAAAGTTTGATATATTATAAACAAGATTTTCATCCCACTCAAGATCTCAGTGTGTATCAATAACCAGCATATCCTGATATTATAATTATAAAAATTTCAACTAATATAAACAGATAAAATCTAAGATACCAATTGATATGGTATATTTATATCGGCTAATATTTTTTCAATCATGTTCTTTACTTCTTAATTATATTTTCTTGATTGATAAATTTTAAAATCAGTGCTTAGATGTAATGTTTAATATCATATTCACTACACTGGCCAAGATTTTTATATCTCGATTTGAGATATTGGCCGAGATGTTGGAAAATCTCGGTCTCTCTAAATTTTTCTACATATTAGCTGATATAAACCAGCTCACGGTTCATCCTGATCAAACTGGTTTTAAAAAATATTAATTGCAAATCAATGCATACTATTTATTGTGCTCCAAATTACTACTCACCCAATGTATATTAGTTATATTTATTAATTGTACATGCTGTCTTATCAAAAAAAGAAGAACAAAAAATATACATGCTACGTATAGTATGGTGCACTTAAGTTGCTGTGTTCGTCGAGAAAAGAACAAACGCTTAAATTTGCTACTACATGCGCATTTTGAGGATGGCATATGTACTTCTGCACCATATTCATCAATATGAGCTTTTTATCAAAACGCTCTACAAAGTACTTATTTGCTTGTGCTTTTTTGTCTTTTTAACTAGGATGGAAAGATATCCTGCCCAATTCAGGTCGACAGGACTCGATCATTGATTAGTGGTTCCATTTCCTAGGGCCACAAAGAATCCAAGCTATACTTGCACCCAATTTCGACAAAAAAAAAAAAAAAAATCGGGTTCTATTACATCAAAATGCTTAAGCTCCAAAAATGGTATCCAAAATCAGTTAGTATTCAGATACGAGTTATTTCGAGATTTAATTAGCACATCACTTTGGTAGGCAACATTATAACTAAGGGTCAATAATTTTCAAAACTAAAAAAAGCTAATCTATAATAATTTTAAAATAATATAATATTATTATATTTCTATAATATTGTACTATTATATTACAATATTATGGTATTCTAATATTATACCATACAAAATAAATAATTTATAAATTAAAAATACATTATAATAATAGTTCTTGATAGTATAACGAGTTAAAAAATTGAAAACACTATATATATTCAGTGTCCTTTATTGATACTTATACTAAAAGTACATTCTTTATTTGGTTACCAAGGTTCCATGGTACTTTACAAATATTATTTTTAGATATTAAATAGCTTTTATTAAAAGTTCTACTAGTAAAGAAGCTTTACTACGAACAACAATCCCAAACAAGAAAATCATATGAACACATAAGTATTTTAAATCTTTTCAAGCTAATCTATGAGGGCAAAAGTATCATTTCTAAATCTAGTAACACTTTAATAATTTTAACAATGTCGGTTAACAATACATAATGGAGGGAAAACAAGTGTAAATATGTAAAAAAAAAGATTTAGGAGTAAATATGCAAATTACAATTTTGCCAAGATAAAATATTATTGGATATTTTGACGTATATATGCAAAAATATCTAAATTATTTTATAAAATGCTTGCACAATAATTTAGAGATGTATACTAGTTGACCAGACTAGTCAACCAAGCTAGAGTTTAAATAGGATTACTAGACTACGTTTGGTTAAATATTCAAGGGAAGCTAATTAAGGGTTTATTCACACTAAAAACCATAAACTTATGCTAATTAGGAGTAAATTAACTCATTAGCTTTGAATTAATTTACTAGAATGAAATCTTTTACTATTCTTCAGATTACAATCATTAAACTAATATAAATCTGATGAATAACGTTTTGTGTACCTAGCATGTTTCTTAGCCTTACCGTAGCTTTTATCTAAGCCGAGTTTTTCGGGGACCACTGAGGATAAAATGGCAATTAAAGCCACCAACCTACCATGTACAGTGCAAAAAACCCAGTTTGCATTAATTCTGGGCACTTAGAGACGTAGGAATTTTCAAATCTAAAAGTTTCTACTAGTTACAAATTATAGTTGTGATTCAAAATTACTGGAAATTGTTAAATTTGTAAGTGATACTCGAAAACTCAATAATTTAACCCAATTATTTTTATAATAGTTGGGTATGGATTCAATTTTAAGTTTTCAATAACTATTAACCTTAATGAATCAAACTTGGATTCTGATGTAGTTTAGGACTCCATCTTATACTTAATTTATGTTTTTTGTTGTTTGCGTATTTTCCATCCAAAGTCATGTTTAGATTTGAATTTTCAGTTGATTCATGTACTAACGTTGCCAAGCAAAAAATGTCCACCTAAGTGTGATAGGAAGTCTAACCCAACTCCAAACCACCACACTTAATTGCTTGAGCCTTAGCTTTTCTTCAATGCCCACGGTCATCACTTATCTCTAGGAATGGAGGAGGATGTATGATAGTCTTGAAAATAGAATTGTTGAATGTATGGAAGAAGGGGAAAGGGAAGTTAGAAGAGAAAAAAAAAGATACAATATAAATCTGCAGAAATCTGTAGAAAACAATACAAAAAAAAATATTATTCACGTGAACAGTAATCCGACCCGTTATTGTTCAGGAAATAGTAACCTGAACCATTACTGTTCACGGAACAGTAACTCGAACTGGTTACTATTCACAGAACAGTAACTCGGCCTATAAAAAGGGAGGACAATATCCAAAAGAAGAAGAAGAAGAAGAAACTCTAGAAAGGTGAGTGCCACCGTGGGCGAAGCCCTGAGAGATCCTTTTCCTTCCACTCTCATCCTACTTTTTGACCTATTTCTTCTTGGAGCCACCTTCTTGACCCCGTCATCCTTCATCACGATACTTTGGTGGAACGTGGCCTGAAGATTCTCATCGGATTGGAGGGACCAAACTCGCAGCGATAATTATCCGACTAGTTCTATCATCTTTTGCCCATCTTTCGTTTCTTCAACCATCAATCATTATCTCCATCCATCATCATTACCATCGTTGCCATCTATCACATCCTTGGAACTCGAGATTACTGGCAGTATTTATTTTATTATTCTGTTATGATTATTTTCAGTTTGTTGCACTAGTTATATTTCATTAATTAGACTTCATTAATAGGATATCTATCATGTTCAGTTTTACGTTCACATATCTATATGATAATCTTTTGGGATGATGAGTATTTGCTAAAGTATCTAATCAATCACACCATAATTGATTATTATGAAATCAATCTATATCTATAATAATCGATTATAGGTTGCACCAAAGTGGTATCAAAGCAAATAGGTCCTGCATATCTAAAAAATTTTATTATTATGTTTGCATCATAACATTCATTTTTTCTACATTTTAATTTCTAAGTATTAAATTTCTGCACTTCAAAATAGAGAAATATATTTTCTGGATTAAAATAATAATAAATTATATTTTCTTACATTTAAAACTACAAAAATTTTAATTTTTAGAGTTAAAAAATTAGAAAAATTAGTTTCTGAATTTTAAAAAAATTATGCATTCATTTTCCCCATTTTAAAAATAAAAAAATATTTCTGCATTAAAATATTAGTTTCTGTATTAAAATATTTATTTTCGGCATTAAAAAATAAAAAAATGATTTTTTTTTTAAAAAAAATCTGTTTCACCTCCATAACATTAGAAGCACCTCCGAAATAGTTTTGGGTCAAAGCTCAGCTTACAATCATGTTTGATAATTGGCAAGACGCATCTAGAACCCAACAACAAATCTTAGAGCAGATCCAACGACAGGTAGAACACCTCTCCAACTTCATGACTAGATTAGAATTGAACATACCTAAGACAATGAGACCTAGGAGAGGAAAAAACCATCAGAATGAACCAAGACGTAGAGTCAGATCTTAAGGTAGACAAAGGGTCCATCAGAGGGTGGTCGAGAGTAGTGAATCAGATGAGATAAAAAATGAATTAGATGACCGACCACCATATAGGAACAGAAAGAGACCACCACATAGAGAACCCCCTCGTGCCAGACATTGGGATGATGGCATTAAGATTGATGTTGGAGATTTTGAGGAGTGTTTCCAACCAGATACTTTTCTTGATTGGGTCGATAAAAAATCGACCAATATTTTGATTGGAAGGAAATCCCTGAGGATAAAGAGGTCAAATTTGTGACCCTCAAATTAAAGGGACACACACTGGTTTAGTGGAAGCTGAAAGTGAATCCTAGGTTCTTCGGTATTAAGCATGCTGAATTTTTTTTTATTATAAAAATCATGGCTGAACCTGATCGGGTTGCCTACGTACTCTTTCATAAGGGGGATCAAGCCATACGTAGTTCTTTTTAAGTTTTAAAATGCAGCGAAAAAACCGAATCAAACAATTTAATTCTTGCATGCTTACAAGATCAAATCTAGAAATCAGCACCTTAAGAACACATAGGATTATGCCGGAATCGTTTAAACAATTATGCTAAAGCTTTCATGCATGATTAACTATCATATCTGAAACTTAAGAACTCTATTCCGATTAATCTCCGAATATCCATCGAATGGATTCTGGAGATAACTCCGTGAGGAGCCCCAAAGGAGGGTAAAACCTCGGAGAATCAGACCTAGACCCTGACTCTAAAATAAAATATTGATGTGGGATTAATACCTTTTATGATGGAAGAAACTTATGGATCTGATCCTTGACTTCGCAGCCACACACATGAATAGCCTCTATGAAAAATACACGCGAAGCCCTAGGTAGATCATCTTCCGCGGGAGTGCTAGCTCGCGCAGGAACGTTGCAATGGCTGAAGCTTTCTCTTTCTAAACACTCAACCTTTAATTGTTCTTCAAGGAGATGGAGGATGGACGTGAGGAAGAAGGAGAAGAAGGGATGGAGGCCCTCAGAGAATTTTTTCAGAATTTTTTGAAAACTCTAAATATGGTATATTTTGAACCCAAGGCATGGGGGTCTTTTATAGCCAAAAGACCACCCCACACCTCACACCTAATTTAGCCAACTAATTTGGCTGATAAAATTTCCAAAAAATTTGGGTGGTTTGGCAGCTAAGAGAAGATAAACATATCCAAATTTTGTGCATTTTGGATCCCTAAAAGATAGGAATTCATGCGTCCAAAGTTCAGCCGCAGACCACCCTATTTCATGCACCATGCAATCCCTACAAATTAGGAAATTCATCTAAATCTTTCTAGAAAAATTTAAGGCGCCATTTATATAAAAAATATAGCCCCACTCCTCCTCTCTTCTCACGCCAATTTTGGCCAAAAATAAAGAGGATAGGCGTAGAAAATATTGGGAATAAATTAAGATGTCATTCTTCTCCAAGAATATAAGAATGGGTTCCTAAAATTTAGGGATTCTTCTCCTTATCCAATTCTGATTATTTGGACTCATAATCCTCATCAAATAAGGTCTTCTAATTTATTTGGATCAAGTCCAATCCAATTGGGTCAAGTCCAATCCAATTGGGTCAAGTCCCATCAATTGGGTCAAGCTCAATCTACTTGAGTTGAACTCAATCCAATTAGGTCAAATCCTGATGCAGCTCAAATTGAATCCTATTCAATTTGGCTCAATCTAAGCCTAATTACTCAATCAAATTGAGTTCATTAGCAATCTAATTGCTAATTAGTCCTCCAATAATTCAATAATTATTTTAATGCAACTTTTGCTCAGGATAATTTGTCAATCGAATTGACCAAATTACCTCCGAATGATTCTTAATCATCAATCAGCCATTTGATCAATCTAGAAACTTCTATGCGTGTGACCTCACAGGTTCGAACCTACCGGTAATATAGGAACGTCTTTCTATACTAATCGATGTGACTATCTAGCAAAGGTACCCGACGTCCGGATAGGCCGAATATATGCGAAGCAAATATTCTGGAACCCTAGACTATGGTTCCCTTTGACTCCTAATGCCAGGATGACTTAGAGCTCACTGTCAACTCTATAATTAGTACATCCATTATGTGATTAACTTTAGATATCCCGTGACTCCTCACTGGGATTACCCTGGCCAAGGTTTTGCTAAATTAATCACAAGACATTATCTCCTATTTTCAGGAGGGGTCAATTCCATCTCGACTCACAACTGACTACGCAAGTACTTGACTGCACCCAGTGACCTTCCATCACTGAATTAGAAATTCAGATAGTTCGGTACCAAAGTACAGTGAGTTGCTTGCTAGTCACAGGTTGCGATCTCAGGTCAGAGGGCCAAACTTATACCCATATCCACTCGAAACATCCCTTGACAGTAGAGCATTCTAGAGTTGGTCATATTCGGTGAAATGTACTCTTACACTTCACCTGTGTGGCATACCAGTGTCTCCACACTCCTTGGTTATGAGGACAGCCAACATATATGTCACACAACAACCTAATCTCGATAATGTTGTCGTCCTAGTAACAACATATCATTTGATCACGAACAAGTTTAAGGACTGATAGGGTTTAAAAAAAGAAGGAAGAGGTGTTTTTAAAAGGACATAATGTTTACCAAGAGACAAAACCAAAATCGTTTTAAAATTTAAATTCAAAAAACTAATCGAAAAAAATAAGTCAGGCTCAAGCCCAACTCCCACACCCGAGTAGGGGGGTTTCCCCGCTGCGCGTGATGATTGTGAAAGTGGGTCCTAGGTTCTTCGGTGTTAAGCATGCTGATTTTTTTTTTTTAAAAACTATGGCTGAACCTGATCGGGTTGCCTACGTACCCCTTCATAAGGGGGATCAAGCCATACGTAGTTCTTTTTAAGTTTTAAAATGCAGCGGAAAAATCGAATCAAACAATTTAATTCATGCATGCTTACAAGATCAAATCTAGAAATCAGCACCTTAAGAACACATAGGATTATGCCGGAATCGTTTAAAAAATTATGCTAAAACTTTCATGCATGATTAACTATCAGATCTGAAACTTAAGAACTCTATTTCGATTAATCTCCGAATATCCATCGAATGGATTCTGGAGATAACTCCGTGAGGAGCCCCAAAGGAGGGTAAAACCTCGGGGAATCAGACCTAGACCCTAACTCCAAAATAAAATATTGATGTGAGATTAATACCTTTTATGATGGAAGAAACTTATGGATCTGATCCTTGACTTCGCAGCCACGCACACGAATGGCCTCTATGAGAAGTACATGCGAAGCCTTAGGTAGATCGTCTTCCGCGGGAGTGCTAGCTCGCGCAGGAACGCAGCAATGGCTGAAGCTTTCTCCTTCTAAACACTCAACCTTTGATTGCTCTTCAAGGAGATGGAGGATGGATGTGAGGAAGAAGGAGAAGAAGGGATGGAGGCCCTCAGGGAATTTTTTCAGAATTTTTTGAAACCTCTAAATATGGTATATATTGAACCCAAGGCATGGGGGTCTTTTATAGCCAAAAGATCCCCCCACGTATCCCACCTAATTTAGCCAACTAATTTGGCTGATAAAATTCCCAAAAAACTCTGGTGGTTTTACAGCTAAGAGGAGATAAATATATCCAAATTTTGTGCATTTTGGATCCCTAAAAGATTGGAATTCATGCGTCCAAAATTCAGCCGCAGACCACCCTATTTCATGCACCATGCAATCCCTACAAATTAGGAAATTCATCTAAATCTTTCTAGAAAGATTTAAGGTGCCATTTTTATAGGAATTATAGCCCCACGCCTCCTCTCTTCTCACTCCAATTTTTGGCCAAAAATAAAGAGGATAGGCGTAGAAAATATTGGGAATAAATTAAGGTATCATTCTTCTCCAAGAAGATAAGGATGGGTTCCTAAAATTTAGGGATTCTTCTCCTTATCCAATTCTGATTATTTGGACTCATAATCCTCATAAAATAAGGTCTTCTAATTGATTTGGATCAAACCCAATCCAATTGGGTCAAGTCCCATCAATTGGGTCAAGCTCAATCTACTTGGGTTGAACCCAATCCAATTAGGTCAAACCCTGATGCAGCCCAAATTGAATCCTATTCAATTTGGCTCAACCTAAGCCCAATTTACTCAATCAAATTGAGTTTATTAGCAATCTAATTGCTAATTAGTCCTCCAATAATTTAATAATTATTTTAATACAACTTTTGCTTTGGATAATTTGTCAATCGAATTGACCAAATTACCTCTGAATGATTCTTAATCATCAATCAGCCATTTGATCAACCTAGAAACTTCTATGCGTGTGACCTCATAGGTTCGAACCTAAGCCGGTAATATAGGAACGTCTTCCTATACTAATCGATGTGACCATCTAGCAATGGTACCCGACGTCCGGATAGGCCGAATATATGCGAAGCAAATATTCTGAAACCCTGGACTATGGTTACTGTATAATTCAATCCCTTTGACTCCTAATGCCAGGATGACTTAGAGCTCACTGTCAACCCTATAATTAGTACATCCATTATGTGATTAACTTTAGATATCCCGTGACTCCTCACTGGGATTACCCTGGCCAAGATTTTGCTAAATTAATCACAAGACATTATCTCCTGTTTGCAGGAGGGGTCAATTCCATCTCGACTCACAACTGACTACGCAAGTACTTGACTGCACCCAGTGACCTTCCGTCACTGAATTAGAAATTCAGGTAGTCCGATACCAAAGTACAGTGAGTTGCTTGCTAGTCACAGGTTGCGATCTCAGGTCAGAGGGTCAAACTTATATCCATATCCACTCGGAACATCTCTTGACAGTAGAGCGTTCCGGAATTGGTCACGTTCAGTGAAATGTACTCCTACACTTCACCTGTATGGCATACCAGTGTCTCCACACTCCTTGGTTAAGAGGACAACCAACGTATATGTTACACAACGATCTAATCTCGATAATGTTGTCGTCCTAGTAACAACATATCATTTGGTCGCGAACAAGTTTAAGGACTCAAAGATAAATCCTCCTTTATCATAACATAAGTCCTAAAGACTTCATCATATAAGAGTTCATTTGAAGATGAAATGATGAATAATGCCAAATAATACTTTATTAATTTGTCAATTTATTTACAAAATTCAATCATCAATATGCTGACGATTGACATTTAGGATACAATTCCCAACAACTCCCACTTAGCCTAAAGCCAATCGGCACAGTATCTAATACCCATCTTCGACTTGTATTCGTTGAACTCTTTGATGCTGAGGACTTTGGTAAATGGGTCAGCCATATTTTCTTTTGTTTCAATTTTCTGTAGAATCCGCCACTGTGTGCTGCTTGGAACTCTTCCAGCAGATAGCACCACCCTTAAGAGTGAAGATATATCCCGACACGCTCTTGCTATCATCTTGATCTGACTGAAAACTTGAATCGGTATATCCCTCAAGTTTTAAGTCAGAATCACCGTAGACAAGCTACTGATTTTTAGTATTTCTCAAATACTTAAGGATGGTTTTTACAACCTTCCAGTGGTTGCTACCTGGATCAGACTGGTATCTGCTCACTACTAGTGAGTATGCCACATCTGGTCTAGTACATGTCATGGCATACATTATAGATCCCACTGCCGAAGCATATGGAATTCTATCCATACTCTCTCTTTCTTGAGGGGTTGTCGGATAATCCCTTTTAGAGAGATTAATTCCATGGCCCATCGAAAGATAGCCTTTCTTAGAATTAATCATACTGAACCTCTTCAGTATAGTATCAATGTATGTGGATTGGGATAATCCAAGCAATCTTTTAGATCTATCTCTATAGATCTTCATCCCTAGGATGTAAGATGCTTCTCCCAAATCCTTCATGGCAAATTGAGATGATAGCCAAACCTTTATTTCTTGTAATGCAGGAATGTCATTCCCGATTAAAAGAATGTCATCCACATACAAAACAAGAAATATGATAACTGAACCATTTGCCCATTTATAAATGCAAGGTTCCTCTTCATTCTTAATGAAGCCATATGATTTGATCACCTTATCAAATCGTATGTTCCAACTCCGTGAAGCTTGCTTTAATCCATAAATGGACCTTTGTAGCTTGCACACCTTAGACTCATCTGTAGATGTAAAACCTTCAGGTTGTATCATATATACCTCCTCTTCTAAATCTCCATTTAGAAATGCGGTCTTTACATCCATTTGCCAGATTTCATAGTCTAAATGTGCTGCTATCGCAAGTACAATCCGAATGGACTTGAGCATTGCCACAGGAGAAAATGTCTCGTCTTAGTCAATACCATAATGTTGACGATATCCCTTGGCAACCAGACGGGCTTTATAGGTCTCTACCTTTCCGTCTGCACCCCATTTCCTTTTGAATATCCACTTACATCCTATGGGTTTAATCCCTTCAGGTGGGTCAACTAATGTCTATACATCATTGACCTTCATGGATTCCATTTCGGATTGCATGGCTCCAAGCCATTTATCAGAGTCATACCTCTGCATTGCATCCATATATGTGATCGGTCCTCATCGTTTTCATCAAGTTCGATAGGATCCCCATCTCGGACCAAGAAACCGTAGTATCTGTCCGGCTGACGTGGTACTCTACCCGATCGCCTTAATGGTGCATCTAATATGGGTTCTGGATCTGATCTAATCAAATCCGACTCAACTGGTTCAGTAGATGGTATCGAATCTTCTACATGTTGAACTTCCTTAAGCTCAACATTAGAGCTTTTAGTTCCTTCACTAAGGAATTCTTTCTCTAAGAAAACAGCTCTATTGCTTACGAACAACTTTTGTTCTTCAGCAAAGTAGAAGTAATATCCTTTAGTTTCTTTAGGATAATCAACAAAGAAACATTTGTCAGACTTGGGTTCAAGTTTGTCTGTTTTCAAATGTTTGACGTACGCTGGACACCCCAAACCCTAAAGTGAGAGAGCATCGGCTTACGTCCAGTCCACATCTTATGTGGTGTTTTATTTACAGACTTACTTGGAACTTTATTTAGAATGTAGCAGGCTGACTCAAGTGCATATCCCCAAAAGGATATGGGCAGACTCGCAAACCTCATCATGGATCGAACCATGTCTAACAGAGTTCGATTTCTTCTTTCTGATACACCGTTATACTGTGGTATACCAGGAGGAGTCCATTGAGAGAGAATTTCATTTTCTCCTAGATATGTCAAAAACTCACTGGTGAGGTATTCACCTCCTCGATCTGATCGAAGAGTTTTAATACTCTTTCCAGTTTGTTTTTTACTTCATTACGATATAATTTGAACATTTCAAATGATTTAGATTTATGTCTCATTAAATAGACATAACCATACCTAGAAAGGTCGTCTGTAAACGTAATGAAATATGAATACCCACCTCTAGCATTTGTGCTCATTGGCCCACATACATCAGAATGTACAAGGGTCAATAAATCACTGGCTCGTTCACCTTTTCCGGTAAAAGGTGATTTGGTCATCTTAGGGAGGGATTCTCAAATTTAAATATGATAGTACACTCACATTCAACTAACGACTTGTCATTATCCATATGAACATACTTTATGGGATCTCCAATCACACATGTTGGGTTTCTATCATTATTGACTTTGATATAGGCATAAGTCCCATCCACCTCAATGTTTCACTCACTAGTTTTCTACCTAGTGATTTTGTCAGAAAATCAGCCAAATTCAACTCTAACTTTACAAAATCAAGGAATATAATCCCATCATCAAGCAGCTGCCTTACAATATTATGTCTCAACCATATGTGTTTATTCTTCCTGTTATAAACTTTATTCTTAGCTCGATATACAGCAGCTTGGCTATCACAAAGAATAGACACAGAAGGTGTTGGTTTATTCCATAATGAAATATCCCCCACAAGATTTCTAAGCCACTCAGCTTCAGAACCTGCCTTTTCTAAGGCAGTAAACTCAGACTCCATCGTAGACCGAGCGATGCACGTTTGCTTGGATGATGTTCAAAATACCGCACCCCCACCAAGAGTAAAGATATATTCACTCGTGGATTTCATCTCATTGGAATCAGAGATCCAATTTGCATCACTATACCCTTCCAGTACAGCTGGAAATCCATGATATAACAAACTATAATTAATGGTTCCTTTCAAATACCTTAGTACTCTATGAACAACATTCCAATGATCTTTACTAGGATTATGAGTATACCTACTCAATCTTCCTACTGCATAAGCAATATCAGGACGCGTGTAGTTAACTAAAAATATTAAACTACTAATGATACGAGCATATTCAATTTGTAAAATACTATTTTTCTTATTTTTCTTTAAATGTATACTAGCATCATATGGAGTAGACACAGGTTTACTATCATAATGCTCAAAGTTTCTTAATTTTTTTTCAATATAGTGTTCTTGTGATAACATAAGTTCATTAGAACTTCTTGTTATCTTAATTTCAAGAATTACATCAGCTTCACCCATATCTTTCATATCAAAATTAGAAGCCAAATTTTTTTTAGTATCTATAACAATATTCAAATCAGTTTCTATTATAAACATATCATCAACATACAAACATATGATCACAACAATATTATTAACAACCTTACTATCAACACACTTATCAGCCTCATTAATTAGAAAGCCATTAGATACCAATACTTTATCAAATATTTCATGCTATTATTTAGGTGCTTGTTTTAATCCATATAAGAATTTTACTAATTTACAAACTTTGTGCTCATTATCAAGAATAACACAACCTTCTGGTTGTTCTATATAAATTTCTTCATCTAAGTCTCTATTCAAAAATACAGTTTTTATATCTATTTGGTGAATTATTAAATTATGAATGGATGCTAATGCAATGAGAACTCTAATAGATGAAATTCTAGAAATTGGTGCAAAGGTGTCAAAATAATCAATATCTTTTCTTTGTAAGTATTCTTTCGCTACTAATCTTACTTTGAACTTATCAATTGAGTAATCAGGTTTTAACTTTCTTTTAAAAATTCATTTACAACCAATTGTTCTAGCACCTGGAGGTAAATCAACTAAGATCCAAGTATGATTAGACATAATAGACTTTATTTTATTATTAATAGCCTCCTTCTAAAAAGGTACATCAACATAAGTTATTGCTTCTTTATGAGTTTGAGGTTCATTATCAACAAAAAAAGTATAAAAGTCATTTTTAAAAAAAATTTCTTTTCTAATTCTTTTACTTCTTCTTAAATCAACTTCATAACTTTCATGTATCTCTTTTTCTTGTTTATTATGAAGCAGAGAGTCAATTTTTTCTTTACCTAGTTTCATAGGAAAGATATTTTCGAAGAAATCAGTATTTTTAGATTCTACTATAGTGTTGGGCTCCATAATATTAGCATCATATTTTAATACAAAAATTTATAAGCATCACTATTTAATGCATAACTAATGAATAAATAATTAAAAGTTTTAGGTCCCAACTTTTTTTTCTTTGGTTCAAGTAACAGAACTTTGGCCAAACACCCCCACACTTTCAGATAAGTAAGGTTAGATACATGACCTTCCCATAACTCATAGAATGTTTTACCAGATTTCTTATAAGGTATTCTAATTTAAATGTGAGAAGCAAAGAGAATAACATAGTATTCATCATTTCTTTTAGAGTTCTATTTTTACATTCAGCAACTCCATTAGATTCAAAAGAATATGGTGGGATAATCTCATAAATTATATCTTTTTCTTCACAAAAAATTATTGAAGAGATTATATTCATATTCTTCTCCTCTATTAGTTCTTATTCTTTCAATCTTCTTACCAAATTTATTTTCTACTTCAATAATATATTGCTGAAATTTTTTAAAAGTTTCATCTTTAATCCTAAGTAGATATACCTTAGTGTATTTAGAATAATCATTAATAAAGGTTATGTAAAATCTTTTTCCTCCTCTAGTTGGAGTGTTTTTCAAATATTCTAAATCAGAATGAATAAATTCAAGCAACTCAGTTTCTCTTTCTATTGACTTATGACTCTTTTTAGTAGATTTAGACTCCACATATACTTCACATTTATCACTCACATTTTCAAAGGTAATGTTATTTAACAAGCCTAGGTCTTTCATTTTTTTGATGTAAGAAAAATTAACATGTCCTAATCTACCATGCCATACATTAACAGAATCAATCAAATAAGCAGAAAATAATGATGCATTTTCATTCATAGTTTCAAGTACATTTAAGACAAATAAACCCTGGTTACAATAACCCTTCCCAATGAAAATATTTTTCTTAGTCATTACAATTTTATTAGACTCAAAATACACCTTAACTCCAGCCTTTCCTAATAAAGAAACAGACGCCAGGTTCCAGCAGATATTAGGAACGTGCAGCACATCATTCAGCGAAAGGACTTTTTTTGATGTTAGCTTGAGAAGAACTTTTTCTTTGCCAACCACTAGCAAGGGTCTTGAATCACCCATGAACACTTGTTCCTCGCCTTCATTCAATAGAGTGTAAGAAGTAAATGCACTCCTATTGTCACAAATATATCTAGTAGCCCCAGAGTCTACCACCCAGTCCTTTGCTCCCATAACCATGTTGGTCTCAGACACAAGTGCTGCAATAATATCTGTCTCCACCAAGCTGCATTTAGTTTAGCAGATATATCATTCCTTTTTTTAAACCTGCATTGATGAGCATGGTGTCCAAGTTTTCCACAAACAAAACAAGTTCCTTTTCTTTTAAAATCAGGACCTTGGAACTTAGGTTTCTTATCATTTTTGAGATAAGACTTCTTGGGCCTGGAACGAGACCCACCTAGTTTGCTGACTATCACATTTGCCTTCGAAGACATTTTCTTGGCCAATTGTTCTCGGTCTCTAACATGATTTTGTTCTTCAATTCTAATATGAACAACAACATCTTCAAGACTCATATGTTTCATGTTGTTTTTATAATCTTTTCAAGAGTAAGGTAATTTTTCAATCAAACAATTAGCTAGAAAAACCTCTTGAAGTGTTATGTCTTCATTTTTAAGATCAGTGATCAACCTATGGAAATCATGGATTTGGGATGACACATCGCTATCCTTGAACATTTGAAAGTGCAAAAAATTTTCTATAGCATATTTTTGTATTCCAGCATCTTCTAACACATATTTTTTATTCAGATTCTTTCAAATTTCTGCAGCTTCTTTGTATGACTAGCAGACATCAAAAAGTTCATTTGACAGTGTACTTAGAATTGTGTATTTACAGACTTTATTTCCACGTTTCCACTCTTTTGAGTTTAGAGTCAAAGTCTTCAGATCCTTCTTTCGGTTTTGACTAATTTAAATACTGAGTAAAATTAAACATATCCAATATAGAATAAACACGTTCTTGCCATCTCTTAAATGCATGCCATTGAAACTCTCAATTTTAGGAGTATCAGGAATTGATCTAGCAGTAATTATAGCATAATCCATAGTGATATATTCTTAAGATTGTTATTGAAAAGAATAGATAGTAAGAAGAAAGAACTTATCGGTTGAGGCGTGATGTCACTATCCTTAAGAATAGATCACGCCCCTCAAAACCCGGGCCGGGCTCGGGCCGGGCTCTACAGCAGAAATTAGGCCCGATGGCTATGCCCAGGCCCGGCCCGGCCCGACTGTCGGACTTAAATTTTTGTCCATGCCCGACCCGACTTTATAAATCTGGTTATAGGCCCATCTAGCCCGGCC
This sequence comes from Phoenix dactylifera, assembly GCF_051530095.1. Lineage (NCBI taxonomy): Eukaryota > Viridiplantae > Streptophyta > Magnoliopsida > Arecales > Arecaceae > Phoenix > Phoenix dactylifera. Next base: position 9,648,747 of record NC_143205.1, read on the forward strand.
CGACCCGATAGACCCGACCCGACAGGTCCGATTTTTACTTTGTTTGAAATCTGGAAATGGGCCAGAATGGCCCGACTAGGCTCGGCCCGATTTTTTTGGTCGGGCCACTTTTCTTGCCCAGGCCCGACCCATGGGCCTTTTTTTAATGCCCAAGCCCGAAAAATTTCGGGCCGGGCTAGGCTGGGCGGGCCAGAAGGCCTATGATCAGCTCTAGCCATGAGTTTGTTTCAACGAGACCCCACAAGTTGCCAGGTTCATCCATGGATTTTGCCCAGAAATGCAAAACTAGATGATATTGGCACAAACCTTAAGCTTATCCAGTGACAAAAAAGCTCAAGGAGTGCCTGAATCCAAAGCTCGCATGTTGCCTTTCCAATATGATGTCGAACCAGTGACTAGAATAGGCAGTGAGACAACCAGCCACAATCTCTCATCGCAAAGGCTAACCACCTAAGCCCAACCTTGAGAAGCAGCTCCAAATCAAGAGTCCGATGTTTCAAGTGCAAGGGATATGGCATATAGCTATGCAATTTCCTACCAGAATATTAACCTACAAACGACCAGGTTTGAAAGAACATATTGATATACTTAAAGTGAAGGGCTCTCGTGAGGAAGCCCTAAGAAGGCACGCGAGGATGTTCCTCGTTCTTCATTTCATCCCAAAGCTGCCTCAAGAGGAGGAACCTGTGGATTGAAGGCGGCACAACATTTTCATACATCAAATTGTATGCCATGATCACTATACCAAGGTCATCACCGACAATGGAAGCAATGAGAACATGGCCTCCAATGCGCATATCGATAATCTTGGTCTCCCAATTATCTATCACTAAACAGTCTAAACACCAAACCAAGTCACTTGGGTTGATGACCAAGCCATCACCATATGTCAAAAAGTTTAGTATGATGTGATCCCCATGAACATTCACTTTCTTCTAGGCTGGCCATGGATCTATGATCATGAAGCATTCTACGGTGCTTAGGAGTGTATGTACACCTTTATTCATAATAGGAGAAGAATCAAGTACTACAAAGACCCATTGAGAAGCCAAAAGAGGAGACACTGGCTGAACCCAAATGACTAGATCTAGAGTGACCTAACCATCAAGACCAGCCAGTGCTCAATAGCCCTAAGTCACGATGCCATATTCTAGACTCATGATGTAGCAACACACCGAGAACCATGCAAGCCAGTGTCTCCTTAATCGCTTAGTGAGCTACATCCTTACAAGGTGGCACAATATCTTAGAGCTCTGATTTTTTTTTTTCTCCTATAAAAGCATCTCAATGAGACCTTGTGTAGGTAACTTAAGGTCCTTCAGAAATTTGATAAGTGATTCAACTTTTTTATGTAGCAAATCTCGCTCTTAGATCCTATCTAGTCCTTTCTTAATGACCATAGTTGTCCGCATTGAGTCCACTGATCCTCCTAGATCTAGATTCGATAGTACAATATTCACGATCAGAATGCATCTAATGACCCAAGACTCACCTTAGATGAAGACCTACCAGGCTAGACACAAACCATTCTCACAATGTCACATTCATTGTCCGAATAGATATGATAGTCTACAGTTCATCCTGAAATCTGGAGGATCTGGATCCTACCAATACTATTCCAATACTGTTGCAACCATCATCAAAAGCCAACTAACGGTGCCCAAGTCACTGCCAAAAAATAATTTCTATTAAGGCATTGTTGTGACGCGATGAAATCTGGAATCGACTTTATTATATATGGCGGCATCCCACTCACCGTTCGAAGACCTCGAAGCATTGTCTAAACTTCACGAAGCAAGTTTAAGCCAATGGATGAAAGAGCTAACATCATCAGATGGACCCTGACATGAACTAAACCAATGTCTGAACCTTTTCGATGCCAATGAGTTCACCATCAGAAGGAAGTTTTTTTCTAAAAGCTCGCATCTACCAGAGCACTTAGTTTGTAATCTTTGGAAATTTATTTCTAAACATATTAATGAATAACAAGGACACCTGAGCATCTCGCTCGAAAGAAGTCCCAAAGCCTATAAAAGTTTACCCCTTATGTACCCTTGTTATGAATCAATCAATGAAATTTGGTATCTCTTGAGTGTATATCGTCTGATATTTGCCCTATAATATTTTGCATGGTAGATTCTGTGCATACTTGAGTGGATTCTCAAACAATCTTTGTGGATTCCGAGAACTGGCGATGATACCAGTTGGTAGAGTTTAGTCGCAGCATGCTTTAGCGATGCTAATTGGTGGAGTCCTTTGCAACGATGAAACTCTCTTGGTGGTGAGATGAGAAGCTAGTAGTTATCCTTAGTTTTCCTTAATCTTAGGTTTAATATCTATTTTTACTTTCTTACTTCTAGTTTTAGTTTAAGTTTAGTCTAATATTTTTAATTATTGGTTAGCTAGTCTAGCATTCAACTAGCTAGATATCTCTGAAGCTAACATTAAGCCTTACATGCTTGCATCATTATATAAAATTTACATATCCGATCCCTATGAAACACTCTTGCCATAACTATTGTGTCCCATCTAATTTGATGTCAATCAAAAATATTTGCCACAAATCATTCTCTATTTTATCATAAAAAGTGAGATGGTGGCTGGACATCTACACCGTACTAGATACTATAGCATCACAATTTTTCTAAGAGCACTCTTACAAAAATATTTTTTTAAGTGCACAGTTACAAATTTAACTCTTTCCTCTCTGTGTTTGAGAGAAATAAATTTAACAACCAAAGATAGGAGCACATTCGTAATATATATATATATATATATATATATATATATATATATATATATATAAGGAGAAGAAAATGTTCATATGCCTCCACCTCATTTCTTCTCTCTCTCCTTTTAGATATTGCATCACCTCAACCATCTTTTATATACCCCACACGTATTCCATATATTTAGATTTATCTGTTAATATAACGGCCAAGGCGTGCAGCTGATTCACATTTCTGGCCTCAAAGCCCATTTCTCACCTCAAAGGCCCAAGCGGCGAGCACTCGTAATCCGTGTACGTACCTTCCAAGGGTTCGAATCCAAAATTAAAAATATCTTTATTTCCTTCTCTAATTAATGTTCTTACAGATCCAAAACTTTTTCTGATTAAAACCCAATGCTTTATAATCAAAGCGATTCAAGATAAAAATAGTTCTCTAACTAAAAAAATTCTCTCACATAAACATCTTATTAGAATCACAGCCATATCCATGGAACAAATGTGGCACCTGCTGAACTCTAGTAAATATTGTTGGAATTTTAGTTTAAGAAAGATTTAGATTAAAAAAATTAATCTTATCCTCTAATTATTAGTTGTTTCAAAAAATACTACCCTCACCGGCACGTGCCTTACGCAATCGATCAGATCATGACTCACCAGAGCACGAAAGCGAGGTCAAAAAAACTGGATAAAGTATGATGTACCTTTTTGCCGATGGTCTCTCTTCAAAGTATTATGAAAGAGAATATCGGTTTGTGAAAGGTTAGATTGTTACCACTACCTTTGCTAAGGCATGCATATATGGTCCCTCATAAAAATATATGGTACTTTTCTAGATGCACCCGCCACAGGTATGCCTTCCTTTAAACCAAACATGATAAGCAAGAGCCGCGGAACCAAATTGTAGGACCATGATAAAGAAAAACCACTACAAATCTCCGCACTCGTGCACATGTGAGACCCACGCAACCATTCATCTGGATTCAAACTTGGTGTGTTGTTAATTAATTTATTGCCAAAGGACATGTACTGCAGTAGCCATCATTTTTGCAAGGACCAATTCACCTGTTTTGAACCTCATATGGATTGCAGGGATAACGTAGTTTAAGTGCTTTGCACAGGATATCCGACTGCAATATCCATTATGTTTTGTAAGGAGCCGTATGGAAAGAAATTTTAATAGGATAACGCGTTTCCCTGCATAATAACGTAGAACAAAATATCAGAGCCAGAAAGAAATACAAAGCATCTGATGAGAGAGAGTTAATTGTAACAGTAAAGTTTGTCATTAAAGTTTAAACAGGTCAAAATAACAAACCTTGCAACCCCACGTTCGCCCTTTGTCCACGTGGCACCCCACCGTGCCGGCGCATACCACCGGTCGCGTGTACCCCTCTAGTAGGGCCCACCCCTTCCGTCCCCTTCCCCGGGCCTACCACGCGGCGCCCTCCACCTGTTCTCCCTCCCCTCGTGGGCCCCGCGCCCGACTACCCATCACATGACCGATAGGTGGCGGCCAACCCCCGAACCCAGGGCCCCGTCCACGGCGCCCTTTGACCCCATTCACCCGCACGTGGGGACCACCTCCCCTGGACCCAGAAAGGAGCTCAAAGGAGAGAGTGAAAAAAGTTATGAACTCACGTTGGCACGTGCGTCCCACCGTCACCGGTAATGATGCTGAGTATTACAAGTGCAAATATATTTCGTCCATGGCCTCTTCTACTCAGCTTAATAGAAGTCCTTTTTTTTTTATTTATTTTTCACTCTGCCTAAAAAAGAAACAAAGAAAAAAAGAAGAGAAAACCCTAGTCTTCTGGGCTGGATTCCGAGAGCGGATCCTCCTCCTCCTCTTCTTCTTCCTCCGGCAGCTGCCGTTGTTCTTCTTCCGTCGCTTCCTTGCCGAGTTGTGTCTCCGCCGACTCCCCCAACAGCTGTAACGTGGAGGAGGAGGCCCCGTCATCGCTCAGCTTCCCGTCGGCGGAGGCCCCCGCCGGCAGCTGGTGGACCTCCGCCGGGGTGTCAAGATTCAGCCCCGGAATGCCTCCGGGAAACACCGTGGGAATCGGTCTGCCCCCCACGAGGTTAATGATCTGCGACGGCGATGGGAACGTCCATATCTGCGGTTGCTGGTTTGACGGCCCTGCTGCAACTGCCGACGAGGGCGGAAGCATCCAGAGAGCTCCTGGCGGTATTACCCTCCCCCAAACGGTGTTTCCTACCGCGCACATCGGCACTAGCCCTGGTGGCGCAGCCGGCCCCGCCACCGCGATGGGGGCCAGCCCTGACGAAATAGAAATAGCGCCGCCGCCATGGAGTAGCGGGTCTGCTGGTGCAATCGGGTAGTATGCTGCTGCTACGCCGCTGCCGCTGTTCGCGGCCGCCCGCGTGGGCTGGAGCTTCTTCGGCCGCTTCGCGGCGGATACTTCCCCTTTGGCGTCGCTCGCGGCGGAGGTGGTGCTCCCAGTGGCGGAGGGGGCCTCGGAGGGGATTTTGAGGGTGCCGTCGACGGTGGTGGCCATGGCGGGGATGGTGCCGGTCCCGGTGGCGGCGATGATGGCGGGCTCAGCGTGCTGGAGAAGCCACCGTATAGTCTCCCCGTCCGACTTATGCCCGAGCTCTCTTGTGAGCTGAAAGATCCTCGCTGCGCAAGCGGCGGGCATGCGGATCCTCCGCCCGCGGCCCTCTACCTTGGTATGCCGGTCCTTGGTCCGCCCGGACGGCCGCCGGAGGATCGGCAACGCCCCCATGACCTCCATCGTCTCCGGCTTGGGAACGATCAACCGGTGGTGGACAGGCATCGCCGCGCGACCGCTGTCTCCGCCTCGGCAGCCGCCGGCCATTCTAAGGTCGGCCCTCTGGCTGTCCTCGTCGTACTCCTTCTTCTGCTTCTTCGAATCCATTCCCTTTTATCAAGATCTAAAGCAAGGCGCCGATTCAAAAAAGAAAAACCTTGCAGCCTTCTTCTTTCCCTCCTCGCTCCGCCCCTAAAAACACACGCAATTACAGAGAAGAAACCCAAGCGAAGACCTCCTTTTATCTTCTTTCTCTCCTGGGGCCCACTTTTTCTCTTGTCCCACGCCACTAGGGCCTTCACTGCCCCCACCGCCCCCAACTTCTCACCCAGCAGACCGTCCGATCCAGCCGGGCCCCACGGAATCCAACGGCTAAGCATAATTTGTCGTATTTGGATGATATATCCGGTGGGCCCGATATCTCCCACCCCCAAGGTCCATGTCGCAATTAGAAACGACATATTTATGGTATTTTTATTTTGTTTTATTTTTTAATAAATATCGAGGACATCTCGTCCGTTATAACCATTGAGATGAGGTCCACCAATTGTACGACTCACCATCGCCGTCCCTTTCGAGGCTATAACTCTTTGAGCCGTTCGTTCAGTGTCCAATGGCAGCAATCAATCCTGATTCGATTTTTCTCCTTAAGTACTTGCACGGTGGTTCTCGGTATATACGTGTCGAGCACTCGGGAGGGTATTTCTTCTTTTTCACCGTGATCGTGCGGGAACAGAGGATCGGACGGCGGAGGGGTGCGGATGCGGCCAGCTGGAGCCAACCGAGGATAGGACCACCAAGTTACGGAGATGCCGAGGCCCAGATGTGGTCCGTGCTCACCTTTTTCCCATTCATTTAAAATTTTATAACTGCACGCCACTTTTCTGCCGACTGTACTCCATTGCGTCAGTCTCTCCCTGGAAAAACTTGTTGTTAGGTTGGAGCGTAATAACGGTGGCGGTGAGTGCAACGCTTTAGTACCGACGGCTCTAGTTCGGGGTGGGGAGTTGATCCAACTACAGCTGAATACAGGAATCTGCAGGATGACGTGCCCCAAAACCAAGCCCAAAATAGGCCACAAGCAAGTGCCAAAAGATACGCTCAAGCTATAAGGGTAATTTTGGTTTCGGATTAGTGGCCAATTTGGGTGCAACTCAATCATATTTGGAATATAAGAACCCAAACAAACAGCATTGGAATGGAACAAGGTGAACCAGCTCAGAGTTGACAAATTTGAAATCGAAGAAAATAGTTAATTTAGTTTCAGGAGAAGAAAATAATTAGTTAGCTGAACACATACTTAACTAGTGAAGCAATTAATAAACAACATAATACTACATATATTTTGTTTGTTACCTATGCATCAAATGGATACACAATGAACAATTTCAAAAGTAATGTGCCATGCTGTATATTTTGCAAGATATTAGCTCCTAACAAAATGCTATTTTAGTTCTAGACCTATCTATTTTCTGTTGTACATGTTACGCCCCGAACCGACCGATCAGGTCAGCTACGTGATATGACCGCACACTTTCTAAGATAGAGCTCTAAAAAATATGATAGGCCTGAAAAACATATCACAACCTTAATATCTATGAACAGAATTGACCTCAATTTATAACAAATAATAATTTTGTACAACACTTCATATTCATTCATCCTATCGGAAATAAGAATGCTCTATCTATTCATATCTTCCATCTGTGATCTCAATCATAGCAAAGTACTATGTAACTTACAACTCTGAAAACAATGTAAGGAAGAATATTAGCTTTTCTAGCCTAATAAGAATTCCGAACCGCCACACAGTAAGTAATAGAAAAATAATTCAATAAGCAATACCAAGTAAAATAAATATTGTTAGAATAATTTTAAGGATCACGTAACAAACTGCATCACTCATAATATTTTTTCTTTATCACTGTAATTCTGTGTCAACCTATATTAGTTTCTTTTGTTAGCATAATCTTGTTAGAGTGATTTTAGGGATCATATGACAACCTGTATTATTTATAATATTTTTCATTGTTAGTGAATCTCATATCAGCCTATATTATTTTTCATGTATGGAGTCTATACACTAGTATATATAACCCCTGAGACGTATCGAATATAAAGCAACAGAGAAATAAAATCACTTTTCTCTTTCTTTCTCTTTTTTCTTTTGTTTTCCTTATCTTCTCCAAATATTTCAACATGGTATCAGAGCCACCGATCACGTAACCTGCCATCATCTCTTCTACCTTTGTTGTGGTTCTCATCGCTATGTTTAGAAGCTTTGAAGACCCCTATTGCCGATTTATCGATCTCTGTTTCCGGGTGAATCAACACCCTAAAATTCTTTATATTTGGTGGATCTGCAGATTCTCTATTTCTCCGCAGATCCTCTATTTTCTAATGAATTAATATTGATCTCATTAGTAGATCTACATATCCTCTATTTTTGTTTCATATCTTCGGTCGTCTCTTCTCACCATCACTCCTCGCTTATGCGGGGGATCAAGCCCAAAGCCCTCCGGTAGGCCCATCTAGTTCAGCCCCTTGGACAAGCTCGTGTACGTGAGCACATCCCTGCGGGGCACCATCGTGCTCGCCACGACCCACGCCATTGCCCCCCCCCCCCCCCCCCCCCCCCCCCCCCGCATCGAGCATAGGCGGACCACCAGCAGTTCCCAACGGTCACATCCGCAGAGTCCAGACTGGTCTTGAGCATGTAGGTTTGGAGCTTCCTCGCATGAACCAAAGCTCCTACTTGTGCTTGTGCTTCCTCGGAGTCGCCACCACAGCCCTTGAGGATCGTGGATAGGGTGAAGGAGTTAGGCTTCACTCTGGTGGCCCGCATCATCCTCAGCAATGCCAACACGTCTCGGCGTCTCCCGTGCCGGGCAAGTGCTGCAATCAGAGCCATCCAGGAGACCACATTTGGGGAGGCGATCCGCTGGAAGGCGCGCACTGAGGACCATTTGGCGTACAGGTCCACTAGCATGCTCCCCACGGATGCGTCTGCTCTAGCTCAGCCTTGGCCACACATCCATGGAGCTGCCTCCCCAATTTGGGCATCAAGGATGATGCGCAAGTGCTGAGGATCCCGACGTACATGAAGGAGTTGGGCGTGACATCAGTGGCCTTCATCTCTTGGAATGTCGAGGTGCCCTCGCAGTAGCCTTCCACCTAGGAGTACCTAGCGATCAATGTCGTCCACATCATTACATCGGATTCAGGTGTTCAGCGGAAGACTCTGAGAGCGGCGCTCACGTTGCGACACTTGCAATACATGCCGACGAGCGTCGTCTTGAGGAATAGATTAGGCTCCAAACCTCAGAGGACCGGGTGAGCGTAAAGCAGCGCGCCACACCATCGACCCAGAAATTTGGATGCTGTCAGAAGCTTGGCGAAGGTGAACTCGATAAGCGCAGTCCCGCTCTCGATCATGGAGGCATATATCTATTAGCACCACCGGAGATGGTTAAGCTCCCTGAGCACCCGCTTACGGTGCTCTTGTTCCTCCGTGTTGGTGACCTCCTCCATAGTAGTGTCGGGCGAGAACATGCCAGTGCCACCAAAGATGATGGAGTTTCGCTCCCTAAGCACCTGCTTACGGTACTCCTGTTCCTTTGTGTTAGTGACCACCTCTTTCATAGCCTCATCGGGCGAGGACATGCTGCCACCACCAAAGATGAGGGAGTTAAGCTCCATGAGCACCTGCTTCTAATGCTCCTATTCCTTCGTGTCGCTGACCTTCTCCTACATAGCCTCGTTGGGTGAGGACAGGCTAGTGCCACCAAAGATGAGGGAGTTAAGCTCCCTGAGTACCCGCTTTCGGTGCTCCTGTTCCTTCATGTCAGAGACCTCCTCCACAGCCATGTCAAGCGAGGACAGACCAACACCACCAGAGATGAGAGAGTAAGCTCCCTGAGCACCCGCTTCCAGTGCTCTTGTTCTTCTGTGTCGGGTAAGGACACGCCGGCGTTATTGAAGATGAGGGAGTTAAGCTCCCCAAGTACCCACTTTCGATGCTACTGTTCCTTCGTCGAGGCGGCGGGCGGCAGCGCCTAGGGGAAGCCTTAGAGGTTGGTGGTGGCGGCCATGAAAGCCTCCATCATATATAGAGGCATTGTCGTTGGTCCACAGGTTCATCCAGTTCGAGGTCTCTTACTCTTCTTTCATGGTGCTTTCGTCTACAAACATCGTCGAGCTCAGTTTTCTTTTCTCTAAGATCTGTCCTCGCTACAACTGTCATCTTCTTTGTGTCTTCTCGCTGCCACATCATCAGACAAGCCAATCAGCTACATCAGTTTTTAAGTTGTTATGTCAACTCCTAATCTGCTACATCAGCTTTTGAGCTCAAAATTTTTTTAATCTAGTACGTCAGTTTTTTGGTACATTCGTGATCGAGTTTTGAAACTCAAATTGGCACGTATAGTACCATCTTGAGTTTGAGAGGATATATTAGAATAATTTTAGGGATCACTTAACAACCTGCATCACTCATAATATTTTTCTTTATCAATATTATTCTATGTCAACCTATATTATTTTTTTATTAGTATAATCTTATTAGAGTGATTTTAAGGACCACATGACAGCCTGTATCACCTATAATATTTTTCATTGTTAGTGAGATCCTATATCAACCTATATTACTTTCATGTATATAGTCTGTACACAAGTATATATATATATATATCGCCTGAAATATACCAAACATAAAGCAACAGAGAAATAAAATCACTTTTCTCTCTGTCTCTTTTCATTTTTCTCTTTTTCTCAAAATATTTTAACAAATATCATATCAATGCTCGAAAAGTTCATACAATTAACATGCATCTAAGCCCTCATTTTTATCTTATCAAAAAAGCATATATATATATATATATATATATATATATATATATATATATATATATATAGGGATTGATAACCTACTCTCTATTATGGTAGGTTATCAATCTACCCATTGGACAAAAAGTATCTTTATTTTTTATAACTCTTAAGGGTATTCAACCCCCATATATATATATATATATATATATATATATATATATATATATATTAAATTTAACCAATTATACAACAATAATTTCTTATGTCATTCATCTATTTCTCATTTAATTTATTTTTAGGTCATAGCAATATTTTTTCAACTTTAGACTAACCAAAATCATGACCCGGTCCAAGACTGACAAAATTCAATGCGTAAGCCCATGGATACTATCCTACGCATAAGTTCGTGACATCTATCCCATGCACAAGCTCATAGATGCTATCCCACGATAAGCTTGTGGAGGCTATCCCATGGCAAGGATAGTCCAAACCATAATTTATCCGTCTAATTTACAACTTGTAAATCAATTTCTACTTACATAGTGCATTTTTTTCAAATTCAAGATAACATTGTTCACATATTCAAATTTCCAATATCGCATACATATACTATCATGCAAGTATATTCGTACTGAAAGTCATATGAAATATACTATCACATGCCAAATCAAATCTCTTAATATAATCACGATTGAAATCTAGCCGTGCAAATTAAAAATATATATATATACGCATAATGATAACTAAGCATTTGGATCCATACCTCTATCGCAATCCAACAAGCTACAATGTCACCAATCCATACCTCAACTTCTCACACCTCCACCAATGTTGCCCAAGGTGACAAGCCAAGAGGGGGGGGGGAGGGGGGTGAATTGGTTTCTCTTAATTTTAACTATCTTACTTATGTTAATTGATGAGTTAGTGAAATAAACAAATCACAATACAAACAACAAGAAGTATAGTGGTTCGGTGCTCTCCTTAGCACCTACGTCCACTCCCCAAGCGACCCCTTGGGAATTCACTATAATCCCGCGGATTACAGTTGGATTGTTTTCTGGGCTCACAATCCAAAAATCTTTACACTTTGGTTTTCCGGGTTCACCAAAAACCTATGTTGGTTTTACGGGCTCACCAACGAACCTATGTTGGTTTTACGGGCTCACCAACGAACCTTTACAATTGGTTTTACGGGTTCACCAATCAACCTATTTCGTTGGTTTTGCGGGCTAACCAACTAACCTTTACAAGGAGTTTAATAAACAAAGAAAGAAGATTTAAGCTCCTAGATGAGCAAATATAACAATATAATCTACAAAGAAGAGTTTAGAGAATAGTTATCGCTTGATGTGACTTCTCTCTTCTTTGTCAAGGATGCTTCACTCTTCAAGGGTGGATGGAGCTCTTAATGACTATTTGAATCTGCTCAACTACTTTCTTTTGACTCTTGAATGAAGCACTTGGATGAAGAAGATTAGGACACTTTCTCTTTCTTGTGTACACTTTGATATATTTTTGAAAGGATGTTCTCTCTGATGAATAGTGCCACTTTAAATAGTTTTCTTCATCCATTGGACAAGCCCCAATGGTTAGAATTCAAAAACTAGCCGTTACTCACTGTTGGAAGGACAAAAAGTACTTCTGCAGAACTAGTCGTTATGCTTCTGCCCGTGTTTGGGTCGGCTCAACCTGTCCTTGGGTCGACCCAACTTTCATTTGGGTCGACTCAAACTTTCCTTGGGTCGACCCTCTCAAAACCACAGAAACTTGCAATTCAGCCTTCCTTCACTTGGGTCGACCCAACATTTCTTTGGGTCGACTCAAGGTTCAGTTGGGTCGACTCAACTTCTTCTTGGGTCGACCCTCTCAGGATTTCCAGAGAACCTTTTCTGTCATCTGTTCTGTCTTGCCTTTGGGTCGACCCTCTCAGGGTTTGGGTCGACTCAAGCTTGGGTCGACTCAACTTCATCTTGGGTCGACCCTCTCAGTATTTCCAGAGAACCATTTTCTGAGTTGTTGAGAAGCTTGAAGTTTGGGTCGACTCATGCTTTCCTTGGGTCGACCCAACTTACTGTTCATCTGTGCCATTTTTGCAGAAGTGTGCCAAATGCTTTCTTGATGTGCCGGGGTCGACCCAATCAACCTTGGGGTCGACTCAATCCACACTTTGCTGCAACTCAAGGTTAGATTCATCCAAGTAAATAATGAAATGCATCTTTAACTTGTTATACAAATATACTGAGAGTAACAGACTTATAAATGAAGTATCGAATTAACTTATAAAATACTCTCGATTATTGCTTGTTAATCATCAAAATAACACTATCATCCTCAATCTCCCCCTTTTTGATGATTACAAAATATAGAGTATGAGCCTATTGATACTTGTCTTATAATCAGTTTTAAAAGGGCTCAAGTTGCTGAATTTCAGCTTTTCAAATATGAGAGTGAAGTCTCCCCCTATATCATTCAAATGTTTCCAATTTAACTTTTTGAATTGCTCCCCCTTTCATTTATATTTCATTAAAGATGACACTCCAAAAATTCGAGATAAAGCATGAGTTTCAGGTTATGTATCGAGGTGTGAAAGGTGCGTGCCAAATTCTGAAATTCTATGTGCCAAATTCTGAAATTTAATAGAAATTTTAGATTTGATCATTCTCATTGTTACAAATTGCTCCCCCTAAAATGTATATGCTTTTCCATTATAATTTTCAATTTGTTTTACAAGTTATTTCTCTTTTCTTACACAACTTATTTCTCTTTCTTTACTTCTCCCCCTTTTTGTTATCATCAAATAGGTGCATGGGAATAGACACAATAAATAACAAACATTCAAACTTCATTGATCAAAATAGGAACATTTTAGTACAATCATGCCAAAAATAAAAGCAAATACAATGTTCCTCAATCAAAGTTCAAAGTACATGATCAACACAAAATACATATGAGAACTAGATACCTATCCTAGGCTCTAAACAGAAATACTAATATCAGCCTAGGGAGTATCTAATGGCTGGGATCTAGTCCTCATCCTCCTAGTGTACGTGGCGAGGGGAGGTCGAGCCTGGTGAGCTGAGTCTGTCGTGGAGCACGATGAGCTGGATGACTCTGTGCCGAAATCTCTAACTCAGCAGCCTGTGGCACAGATGGTCCATGGGTCGCTCTCTCTCTCCGTAGAGCTCCTATCTGCTCCCTCAGATCACTGATCTCAGCAGACATGATATCTAGTCGGCTCGTCAGCCCATCAGTGATAGTCCTCGCCTGAGCTGACATAAGCTCAGTCATCCTACTCCAGAACTCATCTGCGTCTCCCGCAGAAACAGATCACGATGGTCCAGCCTCTGAAGGTGCAGTAGGATGATCCATATGCTCCTCATTCTCAGGGATAGGGTCTCCAGTATCTGATGCATCACCCTCTGGTGCATCACCCTGAATCCCTGCTCCAGTATGAACCCACTGCCCGTTCACTTTCTCATAGCCCATGCGTATAAGTGATCGTGCAGTGTATGTATCAGTATGAAGTAGCTGCCTGGAGATCTCTCTCTCGATAGATATGTCGTGCTGTCGGAAGATCAAGGTATCATACCATAAGGCAGGGATACTCTGGAGTTGCAGATCACCTTCCTCATCTGCCTCAGGATCATGGCCGGGAGATTCTGGGGAATACCCTGAATAATATGCTCCACTACTAGATCTCGCTCTGTGATGAGATCGAATCTCCCGCTCTTCGGAAATAAAATCCTATTTATGATGCTGAGCAATAACCTCATTTCTGCAGAAAGAGAGCTTGCTATTACCTTCTCCGAAAAGTCGAAGTCTTCATTCTCCATTATCAACTGCAGGGCTCTCATCTTGTTTTCAGGCTTTTCTGGAGTGGCTCTTTCGCAGGGGAGATGAAGCAACTCACTCAAACTCTCCTCGGAAACTCGAACCCTAACTCCTCGAACCTCCGAAATGAGCCCTCCCATCCCAGTTTTGAGAAGGCATAGAACTCCCGAACTAGTCCGGGGTAGATCATCACATCTAGGGAGCAGAGATACTCCCAACCTTGCCTTTGGATCCATTCCCTCAAACAGAACCCTTCTTGATCAAAGAACTCGGAATGGATCCTTCTCCCCGTTGTAACCGGTCTTCCCGCAAACCTTGCAAGTTGTACTGAGGGGGAAGGAGGAGGTGGTGGCTCTGCACGTGCCTCACGTTGTGGAGACACTGTAGATGGCTCCGTAGCTTCTCTTTCCTCATGTTGGATCCGTGAGACTCTCCCGAATCTCTTAGCTACGGCTCTTTTGGGTCCCATTTCTCCAAGATCTTGAAGTAATCTAGCGTTTGGAGTTGATTGGAGGAGTTTGGAGTGTGGGGAATAGAGTTTTCAGAAGATGACAAGGGCAAACAGTGCCCTAAAAAAGCTCTCGGGTCCTCCTTTTAACAGTGGGGTCCCGACGTTGGGTCGACTCAAGAATTTTCTTGGGTCGACTCCACGTTGGGTCGACCCTATTCTGGGTTGGGTCGACCCAAGTTCAGAATTTTTTTTTCTTCCTTTTTGCTTCTAAAAATTTTTCTTACTTCCAATCCTTATGAATTCTTTCTGGGACAATGATACATGAGTTGGAAATCTATAGATGACAAGTTTGACTCATGTTTCATGGGTTTTTAGAAATGGGAGGAATGTATCATGAGACTGCTTGCTCCCTTTTATGTCTCTTCAATAAAAAGGATCACATATGCCTAATTCCCTCCTTAGCATGCAGAATCTATCTTCACTCAAGGGTTTTGTGAATATGTCGGCTAATTATTTTTCAGTGCATATATGCTCAATACATATGTTTCCATTTTGCACATGATCCCTAATAAAATGATATCTTATTTCTATGTGTTTGGCTTTAGAATGCTGAACCGGATTTTTAGTAAGGTTGATGGCACTAGTATTATCACACTTAATAGGAATATTATCTAGCTTAACTCCATAGTCCTCTAGTTGTTGCTTAAGCCATAGTACTTGAGCACAACAACTACCAGCAGCTATATATTCAGCTTCAGCTGTTGACAGTGCCACTGAATTTTGCTTTTTGCTAAACCAAGATACTAAGTTGTTTCCTAAGAATTGACATGTTCCACTAGTGCTCTTCCTATCTAATTTGCATCCAGCAAAATCAGCATCTGAGTATGCAAGCAAATCTAGACAGGAGTCTCTTGAGTACCATAATCCTATGTTCGTAGTTCCTCTTAAATATCTAAGGATTCTTTTAACAGCACTTAAATGTGACTCCTTAGGATCTGATTGGTATCTAGCACATATTCCTACACTAAATACGATGTCTGGTCTACTAGCAGTAAGGTAGAGCAAGGATCCAATTAGTCCTCTATAAAGCTTAATATCAATACTTTTCCCTTTTTCATCTTTGTCTAGCTTACTAGTAGGATTCATTGGAGTGCTTACTCCCTTATGATTTTCATTCCCAAACTTCTTTAGTATTTCCTTTGTATACTTAGTTTGATGAATGAAAATACCTTCTTTAGTTTGTTTGATTTGTAATCCTAGAAAGAAACTTAGTTCTCCCATCAAACTCATTTCGAATTCTCCATGCATTAGATCAGCAAATTCTTTGCAAAGAGTATTATTTGTGGCACCAAAGATTATGTCATCTACATATATTTGTACCACTAATAGATTTTCGTTCTTTCTTTTGAGAAACAGTGTTTTATCTACATTTCCTCTACTAAATTCATTATTTAGTAGAAATTTGCTTAATCGATCATACCAAGCCCTAGGTGCTTGCTTCAATTCATATAATGCCTTATATAGTCTAAACACATGATTTGGCAATTCATGATTCTCAAAACCAGGAGGTTGCTCTACATATACTTCTTCCTCTATAAATCCATTTAAGAATGCACTTTTTACATCCATTTGATACAATTTGAAATCCATGAAACATGCAAATGCTAGAAGTAATCTAATAGCCTCTAATCTAGCTACAGGAGCAAATGTTTCATCAAAATCTATCCCTTCTTCTTGATTGTATCCTTTAGCTACAAGTCTAGCTTTATTTCTTATAACTAACCCATTTTCATCTAATTTATTTCTAAAGATCCATTTTGTTCCAATTACAGAGTTATGCTTTGGTCTTTCAGTTAATGTCCATACATTACTTCTTTTGAATTGATTTAATTCTTCTTGCATGGCATTTATCCAATTAGTATCTTTTTCAGCTTCTTCATAAGTCTTAGGTTCTAATTGTGAAACAAAAGCAAGATAATCATTTAAATTTCTAAGAGAGGATCGAGTTCTTACCCCTTGAGATGAATCACCAATGATTAAGTCTTTAGGGTGTCCATATGCATACCTCCATTCCTTTGGCAAGTTTTGAGATTGTGGTGGCACGCAATCATCTTCCTTATCTTGAATTGGCACGTCATCAATATTCAACTTTTCAAAGTCGATAATTCCTGTATCATCATCAAGAATATTTTCTTTCCTAGCAGACTCACTATCAGACTCATCAAATATGATATTAACCGACTCTTCGACTACAAGGGTTCTTTTATTGAATACTCTGTATGCCCTGCTAGATGTGGAGTATCCTAAGAAGATACCTTCATCTGACTTGGCATCAAATTTACTTAAATCCTCCTTGCCATTGTTTAAAATGAAACATCTACATCCAAATACTCTAAGATATTTAGCAGTTGGTTTCTTATTTTTTCAAAGTTCATAAGGAGTTTTCTTGGTTATTGGTCGTATTAAAACCCGATTTAGAATATGGCAAGCAGTGCTTATAGCTTCAGCCCAAAAGTACTTTGGAAGATTTGACTCGCACAACATTGTGCGTGCCATTTCTGCCAATGTCCTGTTTTTCCTTTCAACAACCCCATTTTGTTGAGGCGTTCTAGGTACTGAAAATTGATGTGAAATACCATTTTTATTACAAAATTCTTCAAAGTGTTGATTTTCAAATTCAGTGCCATGATCACTTCGAATTGCTATTAAGGTGAGCTTCTTTTCATTTATGATATTATTATAAAGTTTTAAGAATTCTGAAAATGCTTCATTCTTATGTGCCAAAAATGAAACCCATGTATATCTTGAAAAATCATCTACAATAACTAGTCCATACTTCTTCCCTCCTAGACTCGCAGTTCTAGTGGGTCCAAATAGATCCATGTGTATGAGTTCAAAAGGCCTAGTTGTTGATACTATATTCTTTGATTTGAATGATGATTTAGTTTATTTTCCTAATGAGCATGGTCTACAGATTTTTCCTTTTCAAAAATCAACTTTGGCACATCTTTTATTAATTCCTTATTGACTAGTTTTGATATTAATTCCATACTAGCATGTCCTAGTCTACGATGCCAAAGCCAACTTGTTTCATTTTTCTTTTCTTCATTAGTAATTAAGCATAATCCATTTTTCTTGCTTAAATCATGAAGATCTACCATGTAAATATTTCTTTGCCTTTGTCCTACAAGTACAATGCTATTGTCTTTAGGATTTGTGATTATGCATACTGATGCTTCAAATGTGACTTTAAATCCTTTATCACAAAATTGACTTATGCTAAGTAGATTATGTTTCAAACCCTTAACTAATAAGACATTTTCTATAAAAATAGATGGAGTAATAAAAATTTTACCCTTTCCAATGATATACCCTTTACCATTGTCTCCATAAGTTACTACTCCACCCTTCTTAGATTCCAAGGTGACAAATTGGTCTACGTCATCGGTCATGTGTCTTGAACAGCCGCTATCTAGATACCATCGTTTTTCCTCTTTATTAGCTGCAAGACACCCCTGCAATAAAGATCAAGAAGGAGCTTTAGGTACCCAAACTATGTTGGGTCCTTTAGGGTTAGTACTTGATGTTCCTTTTGGAACCCAAACTTTCTTGAATTTAATCTTATGATTATTACTCAATTTGTTTTGACTGGACTTTCTATAGTTACATTCATATGCTTTATGTCCTAATTTATTGCAGCAATGACAAGTAATATTTTCATTTTTAGCTTTAACAAAAATGTTCTTTAAGTATTTTTGTTTCCTATTTGTTTTATAACCTAATCCAGCCTTATCATATACAGCTTTTTGACTATCAAGAATCATATTTAATTTGGTTGAACTAAGTGTAAACTTATCTACTAAGGATTTATATTTTTCAGCATCTTCTTTTAACTTGACATTTTCAGCAATTAGATTCTTGGTTTCATTTGTGAGTTTCCTACTTAATGTTTCATAGTTATGAGATAGTTTTAACTTATCTTTGATAAGAGATTGATTTTCTTCTTTTAGAACTTTATTTTTATTGATTAGTTTTTTATGTTCTTCCATTAGTTCTAAAAATGCATCATGTAATTCATCAACAGTAAAATCACATTCAAATTCAGAATCTACCTCATCGTCATTGGCCATATGACACATTTGGGCCGTCTCTTGATGATCTTCCTCTTCTGAACTTGACTCCTCACTTTCACTCCATTCAGCCATGAAGTTCTTCTTTTTCAGTTTTCTTGCCATCCATTTCAATTCTGGGCAATCTATCTTATAATGCCCGGGTTTGTTACACTCATAACAAATAGGAGTTTCTTTTTCTTTTTCTTTGTCCTTACCCTTTTCTTTGCTTGAGCTACCTTTGAAGAAGGGTTTCTTTTTATGAAATCTATTTTTACCTCTCATAAACTTTCTGAATTTTCTTCCAAGCATAGCCATTCCTTCTTCATCCAATTCGTCATCATCTGAATCTTCCGACTCAGTTTGTTGTTTAGGGGTGGTAGACTTTAAGGCAATGGAATTTCTTCTCTTGACCTCATCTTCTGAATTTTGCCTCATGGTCAACTCATGGATCATGAGTGATCCTAGAAGTTCATCTAATTGCAATGTGTTGAGGTCCTTAGCTTCCTGAATTGCAGTTACCTTGGCCTTCCAAACTCTTGGTAGAGATCTGAGAATTTTTCGCACCAATTCAGAGTTAGTATAAGACCTTCCTAAACTCTTAAGCCCATTTATAATTTCAGTAAAACGAGTAAACATATCAGTTATGGACTCAGTGGATTCCATTTTAAACAGTTCATACTTATGTACTAATATGTTTATTTTTGACTCCTTAACTTGATTAGTCCCTTCATGAGTGACCTCAAGTTTGTCCCAAATTTCTTTTGCCGAGATGCAAGTAGATATTCTATTAAATTCACTTACATCTAATGAATAGTAAAGTACATTAATTGCTTTTGCATTTAACTGTGCCAATCTTCTATCACTTTCATTCCAATCCATTTCTGGTTTGGGTATGATAGTGCCCTCTATATTAAGTGTGGGTGTGTGAGGTCCTCTAGTAATGATGTACCATAATTCATAGTCTAAAACTTGAATGAATATCCTCATCCTAGCTTTCCAGTATGTGTAGTTTGTGCCATTAAATAGAGGAGGTCTATTTGTGGATTGCCCCTCACTCATAGAACATCCCACTTGGGTTGTCATGATCTTTAACTCTTGATTGTGAGATCAATAAGTACTATTGGAGCACCTTGCTCTGATACCACTTGTTGCCCAAGGTGACAAGCCAAGAGAGGGGGTGAATTGGTTTCTCTTAATTTTAACTATCTTACTTATGTTAATTGATGAGTTAGTGAAATAAACAAATCACAATACAAACAACAAGAAGTATAGTGGTTCGGTGCTCTCCTTAGCACCTACGTCCACTCCCCAAGCGACCCCTTGGGAATTCACTATAATCCTGCGGATTACAGTTGGATTGTTTTCCGGGCTCACAATCCAAAAACCTTTACACTTTGGTTTTTCGTGTTCACCAAAAACCTATGTTGGTTTTACGGGCTCACCAACGAACCTATGTTAGTTTTACGGGCTCACCAACGAACCTTTACAATTGGTTTTACGGGTTCACCAATCAACCTATTCCGTTGGTTTTGCGGACTAACCAACTAACCTTTACAAGAAGTTTAATAAACAAAGAAAGAAGATTTAAGCTTCTAGATGAGCAAATATAACAATATAATCTACAAAGAAGAGTTTAGAGAATAGTTATCGCTTGATGTGACTTCTCTCTTCTTTGTCAAGGATGCTTCACTCTTCAAGGGTGGATGGAGCTCTTAATGACTCTTTGAATCTGCTCAACCACTTTCTTTTGACTCTTGAATGAAGCACTTGGATGAAGAAGATTAGGGCACTTTCTCTTTCTTGTGTACACTTTGATATATTTTTGAAAGGATGTTCTCTATGATGAATAGTGCCACTTTAAATAGTTTTCTTCATCCATTGGACAAGCCCCAATGGTTAGAATTCAAAAACTAGCCGTTACTCACTGTTGAAAGGACAAAAAGTACTTCTGCAGAACTAGCCGTTATGCTTCTGTCCGTGTTTGGGTCGGCTCAACCTGTCCTTGGGTCGACCCAACTTTCACTTGGGTCGACTCAAACTTTCCTTGGGTCGACCCTCTCAGAACCACAGAAACTTGCAATTCAGCCTTTCTTCACTTGGGTCGACCCAACATTTCTTTGGGTCGACTCAAGGTTCAGTTGGATCGACTCAATTTCTTCTTGGGTCGACCCTCTCAGGGTTTCCAGAGAACCTTTTCTGTCATCTGTTCTGTCTTGCCTTTGGGTCGACCCTCTCAGGGTTTGGGTCGACTCAAGCTTGGGTCGACTCAACTTCACCTTGGGTCGACCCTCTCAATATTTCAGAGAACCATTTTCTGAGCTGTTGAGAAGCTTGAAGTTTGGGTCGACTCATGCTTTCCTTGGGTCGACCCAACTTACTATTCATCTGTGCCATTTTTGCAGAAGTGTGCCAAATGCTTTCTTGATGTGCCGGGGTCGACCCAATCAACCTTGGGGTCGACTCAATCCACACTTTGCTGCAACTCAAGGTTCGATTCATCCAAGTAAACAATGAAATGCATCTTTAACTTGTTATACAAATATACTGAGAGTAACAGACTTATAAATAAAGTATCGAATTAACTTATAACATACTCTCGATTATTGCTTGTTAATCATCAAAATAACACTATCATCCTCAACCAGCAACTCGAGCCCGCCGGCAATTCGATTGTTAGAGAGGATAAGCCATTGTAGGTTCTAGAATTGTAGTCGCGAGAACTTCTCCAATGACGAGACCCCGATCCTAGCGATCGAGAGGTGCTCGAGGATCTAGTACCCCCAGCAGTCTTGGAAGAGGGAGCTGCCCCTAGAGGCACTTCACCGCCCTGTCCTCCTATTCATCCTTTACATGAGTGGAAGTTGTTCCAACCAACCCCACCTGAAACCCATTTGATAGGTGGTGAACATATCCCCTCCCATATAGCCGCCGTGGTGCCAACGCCTCCACCTCCTGCTCGCTGCTATAGAGCCTGAGGAAATGGAGGGGGGTGGACTACCAGTCGTGGGCACTGGATCCATGGGAGTGGGCAACGATACGGCAAGGATTGAGCCCTCTCCTCCTCCTGGATGCCTCCGATCTCTTCTCTGCCGGCGCTGCCAACACCTCCACCTGGTCTCCTTCTCCTTTAGCCACGACCGCCTACAGACCCTCTATACCCAAACCCAAAGGCAAGACCCAGCAGCATCCAAAACCACCCAATGTTCCCGCTCGATTACAAGCCCTCGCCATCGGGATCGGCATGATAGGGGAGTGGGAGTTTCTTCTCCACCTCCCACGATCGGTTGACCATGATGGGTCGACTGAGTTCAATAGTTAATGGGACTAGCCTCTTCAAGTCGGCCGATTAGCCCACAAAAGTTGAGTTCTTACATTCTTCCCTCTCAAAATAATTTCGACCTCGAAATTAACATACCTAGAATTTCAAAAAGTTGGGGGTGCTTGGCCTTCATCACTTTCTTGAGCTCCCAAGTAGCCTCTCTTTCTAAATGATTGCTCCACATGTTTCGGGTCCGAAACATACTTCCTCAACATCGAAATATGGAATACATTATGCACAGCCGACAAATTTGGTGGTAATACCAATCGATATGCCACCTCTCTGACACTATCCAAGATAACTGCTCTTCAACCCGCAGTGGCAAACCAGAATATGTCATGATTCAGCTCGTGATATGCAATCCATAATATGTCTAGTCCAAATCTTTTTGTTCATCAATCAAATTATTCAATTTCATCCATACCAAAAAATAATATAATTTTATATTATATTTCATGCCCAAATTCTAAAATAAACAGTATCAAATCCCAACAAATTGGAGATCAACGCTTCCTTCCATACAATGCCTTAAAGAAAATTATAGGGCCGTTCTTTCAAGCAACCAAGCAAAGAAAATTTTTGATAGTGGCCATCGGCTACTTTACTTAGTATGTCGAAGTTGAACCTCTAGCTCGCATCAACAAGAAGAATGTCCAGAATTTTGCATAGAAACACATTATATGCCACTTTGGACTCCCCCGCTCCATCATTACTAACAATGGGAAGCGATTTGACAACTCCCGCTTTAGAGCATTCTGTGTTGATCTACAAATCAAGCATCGCCTCTCGTCGGTTGTATATTCCTAGTCAAATGAAAAAACTGAGATAACCAATCGAATGATTCCATGGGGTATGAAGATGCATGTGGATAGATCAAGTGGGATCTACCACACCTCAGACCTAAACTAAAGAGACGCCTTTCACTCTCACTTATGGGATCGAAGGGATAATCCCAGGGAAGATTGGATGGCTCTCGCATCAGGTAGACTCCTTGGATGAGCAGAGAAACTTCGAACATCTACGGGCCAGCCTCAACCATCTAGAAGAAATTAGGGAGCAAGCTCATATCTACATGGCCACCTACTAGCGACGAGTAGCACGATATTATAATTCTCGAGTGAAGACCGAGTTCTTTCAACTCTAAGATCTAGTACTCAGGAGGGCCGAAGTTTCGCAGCCATCCAAATGGGGCAAACTCTCACCAAACTAAGAGAGACTGTACAGAGTGTCCGAGATAGTGCACCTTGGGACTTTTCGTCTTAAACACTTGAATAGGATGCCTATCCCTCGGATGCAGAATTCAGCCCAACTCCGGATGTATCATCAATAAAGCATGTTGGACAAATCCTGTACATTGTAATTGCAAAATAACATTACTTGCTCCATTTCCCTCAAAGGAAACCCTTTGTATTGACCATCCACGAGAGAATACATCATTCCAATACCGCTGATCAAAATAACATCAAGGGTGGTGAGTCAAACGGGTCATCCAGTGGCCCCACTATTGGGACCTTGCACCCGAGCCAGCCGACCTCTCTAGGTCGAAACAACCTAAGCGGAGTCGTCAATCCCTATAGAGGTTGCCATGAAACTGCTAAGACTGAGATGCCAACCTTATTGGCAGCTCACCCCAGCCAAGTTAACGGCCTCACTGGTGAAGCTAGCGCATGGAAGCTGCCAAGAGCTGTTGATATTGGGAGGCAATTGCCCAACGTATTTTGATGCCAAGCACGAGGCTTCGCCCTTAGCAAATAATAGAGAGCCACACAATGGTGGATGCAACCACTACACGCACAGGCGCCATGAGCATGCAAGAAATAAAAGCAACAAAGGGGGCTGACTAAGGAAGAAAATCTTTGTTCATTACTCCAATTACAGTGGAACCAACAAATCAACTGAGTATGTACTTAAACAAGAAGAGAAGCAGTTCAACACGAACGAAAATGAGGACAACTTGGAGGCAACCAGACCACCACTGACTACAACATCTAGAAGGAGTCCAGCAACCATTTTCCACCGCGCCCTCCATAGAGGGTGACATGAGGATCCTCAGCCGAGCTTCCCCGATGAGGATTTAACCTCTTCATGTTTAGTGACGACAAAAGACTCATGTCCCACAGTGGAACAAACTTATCCCCGCTCTCCATGGCATACAGAGGCATGAATTGTGATTTCACCATCATGGGATTCACATCTTCATCTTGGGTCGCTCCCACTCTCGGCCCCACCTTCATCTTCATCAGACTGATGCCCATCCAGCAATGGAAAGCTTGCATAAACCACTCCACATTCTTTCAAGAGCTCAGAAGAGATGGATGGCTAAATATCTGCCATAATGAAGATTCGCAAGGGAGTTCCACTCCTATTTATAGGAAGAATGCATGGTAGAAATTGAAGTGCCAAAGCTCGAATTAGAGGACACATCCCCAGTTCCTAGCCGAGCTACATTTAACTCGAGAAATATTTCTTGGGAGCTCATTGTTGAGATGGCAGCATCTCGAATCATTACCTGATCACAGTATAAATTCCATCGAGGAAAAATGCTTCAAACTTTGGGTGCTAGCCAGCAAAATATTATGCGCAGCTTGTTGAGAAAATGGATAGACCCCAACAGCATAATGACTGGGGGCAGGCATCATTATTCTTACCACAATGCCCTTGTCGACAACTAACTAGGAAACTGGACAACATAATGACAAAGATACCGAGCAACCCAACTCCCAACCAAGCAATCCCTCAAGAGAGAGCTTATGAATCCGACCAAGTAGTTGAGCAAGTAGAGGAAAACGGTATTTCCATTCATTCAAAAGAAAAGGAGAAGGGTTACATAGATAGCATAGGTGAAAATAAAAGGTACAAAATTATGGCTCACATCCGAGCTAGAAAATAACTACTCCTCTCTCCTCTGCTCTTGTTGCTCTTTTTTCCTCCTCCGCAGCCTCAGTCCCTAATGACTGAAGGAATGCATCTTCATCCGAACACTCCCAAGAAGGTGACCAAGCTGAGGTCGGGTTAGGGGCCACCCTATGGATCCTTTTCTGGCAGATGGTGAAACCCTTCTTAAAGGAGTCTCTAGCATCCCCCAGCATCTTGTTGTGGAACTCCTTAGAGGACTCAATCTACAATAGCATATCGGGCCCTCTACTTTGGTCGGAAGACCTTCCTTGTTCGAACAACCTCTTTCGCGGTGTGGTCGGCCCTCTCCTCACAGTGGGTGGCCTTGCCTTCCACCCAAGCAAACCCCTCCTCGGCTTGAGAGGCTGGAGCTCGGTTGTAGTGACTGCATCCTTTAGATAGGCGATTTCCTCCTCGACCTCTCTCCTGATGTGGGCCCGTTCCTCATCGATGACCCACTATATCTCTTGTAGCCAAGTCACAATCTACTAGAGATCCTTCTTGGCATTCTCGGCCCTAAAACTGAGGAGATGAGCCTGTGTCCCTGCCTCCTTCCTCCTCCATTTGGCCTTTGCTCGCTCCTCCTCGATGTGAGCCCTGCTGTGCTCAGTCTTTTGGAGGTAGCAGTCACCAACCTCTAGTCTTTGTTGATAGGAGAGGATGACCTTGATGAGTATTCGGGCGGCGTACATTTTCTATGGAAGCAAAAAAAGATAGAAGACAATCACTCAGAAAAAAGAAAGAAAGAAAAGATGGCAAGGCCGATCCCATTACCTTGATGGCAGCGCAATAGGATGAAGTGAGAACCCTCTCCAGCAGCCTCATGCGCAACTCCTCCACATCTCTAAGAAACATGAACCCTTTGTTGCCCAAGGTGACAAGCGAAGAGGTGGGGGGGAGGGGGGGGATGAATTGGTTTTTCTAAATTTTTGCTATCATACTTTAGTTAATTGATGAGTGAGTGAAATTAGAACAATGCACAATACAAACACACAAGAAGTATAGTGGTTCGGTGCTCTCCTAAGCACCTACGTCCACTCCCCAAGCGACCCCTTGGAAATTCACTATAATCCCTCGGATTACAGTTGGATTGTTTTCCAGGCTCACAATCCAAAAATCTTTACACTTTGGTTTTCCGGAATCACCAATAACCTTTGTTGGTTTTACGGGCTCACCAACGAACCTTCACAATTGGTTTTACGGGTTCACCAATAAACCTAAACCGTTGGTTTTGCGGGCTCACCAACAAACCTTTACAAGGTAATTAACAAAAGAAAGAAGAAAGTTGAAGCTCCTAGATGAGCAAATATAATAATTATAAGCTACAAAGAAGAGTTTAGAGAATAGTTATCGCTTGATGAGACTTCTCTCTTCTTTGTCAAGAATGCTTCACTCTTCGAGGGTGGATGGAGCTCTTGATATCTCTTGGAATCTGCTCAACCACTTTCTTTCAACTCTTGAATGAAGCACTTGGATGAAGAAGATTAGGGCACTTGTCTTTCTTGTATAAGCTTTGATCTTTTTGCAAAAGGATGTTTCCTCTGATGAATAGTGTCACTTTAAATAGTTTTCTTCATCCATTGGACCAGCCCCAATGGTTAGAATTCAAAAACTAGCCGTTACTCACTGTTGGGAGGTCTGAAAGTACTTCTGCAGAACTAGCCGTTATGCTTCTGTCCGTGCTTGGGTCGACTCAACTTTTACTGGGGTCGATCCAACTTTCACTTGGGTCGACTCATGCAACATTGGGGTCGACCCTTTCAGAAACCACAGAACCTTGTATTTCAGCCCTCCTTCACCTGGGTCGACTCAACACTTTTTGGGTCGACTCAAGGTTCAGTTGGGTCGACTCAACTTCCACTTGGGTCGACCCTCTCAGAATTTCCAGAAAACCTATTTTTGAATGTCATTGCCTTTGGGTCGACTCATGTTAACTTGGGGTCGACTCAAGTTTGGGTCGACTCAAGTTTCATTTGGGTCGACCCTCTCAGGGTTTCCAAAGAACTGTTTTCTTGAGGCTTGAGGATTGGGTCGACTCATCCTTTACTTGGGTCGACCCAAGTACTGTTCATCCGTGCCATTTTTGCAGAAGTGTGCCAGATGGTTTCTTGATGTGCCGGGGTTGACTCAATCAATCTTGGGGTCGACTCAATCCATACTTTGCTGCAACTTAAGGTTAGATTCATCTATATAATCAATAAAATAAACTTTAAACAATTTTGAATATATGTCATGGTAGTGCTACATACTCCAAATAATGAAAATTACTATTGTCCACTTAAGAGTATGTTTCACTTGAAACTTTGCCAAATTAGAATTTAAAATTTACTATCCCTTTCCTATCGCAAATTTTATCTCATTAATAATCATTGAAATACATCTTAATCTCATTATACTAATGTATCGAGAGTGACGGACTTATTAATGATGTATCGAATTAACTTGTAACATACTCTTAATCATTGTATTAATCATCAAAATACCACTATCATCCTCAATCTCTCCCTTTTTGATGATTACAAAATATTGAGTATGAGCCTATTGATACTTATCTTAAAATTAGTTTTAGAAGGGCTCAAGTTGCTGAATTTCAGCTTTTCAAATTTGAGAGAGAAGTCTCCCCCTATTTCATCCAAATGTTTCTAATTTGACCTTTTGAATTACTCCCCTTTCTTTTATATTTCATTAAAGATGAAACTTCAAAAACTTGAGATAAAGCATGAGTTTCAGATTATGTATCGAGGTGTGAAAGGTATGTGCCAAATTCTAAAATTTTATGTGCCAAATTCTGAAATTCGATTTAAATCTTAGACTTTAACATTTTCATTGTTACAAAAACCTTTGTTGGTTTTTGCGGGCTCACCAACGAACCTTTACAAAGTGTTTAATAACAAAAGGAAAGATTCAAACTCCTAAATGAGCATATGAAACAATATAAGCTACAAGGAAGAGTTAGAAAGTATTTATCGCTTTGAAGTTGCTTTGCTCTTCTTTGTCAAGGATGCTTCACTCTTTAAGGGGGATGGAGCTCTTGATGCCTCTTTGAATCTGCTCAATCCCTTTCTTTGATTCTTGAATGAAGCTCTTGATGAAGAAGATTAGGGCACTTTTGTATTTTTGGGTACTCTTTGATATTCAACTCAAAAGTTGTTCTCTCTGATGAATAGTGCCCCTTTAAATAGCTTCCCACCTTCTTAGGACAAGTCCCAATGGTTAGATTTGAAAAACTAGCCGTTACTCACCTTGGGAAGAACAAAAAGTACAGTTGCAGAACTAGCCGTTACTGTTCAACCCGTGTTTGGGTCGGCTCAACCTGTCCTTGGGTCGACCCAACTTTGCCTTGGGTCGACTCAAACATTCCTTGGGTCGACCCTCTCAGAAACCACAGAAACTTCAATTTCAGCCTTCCTTCCCATGGGTCGACCCAACCATTCTTTGGGTCGACTCAAAGTTCACTTGGGTCGACTCAACTTCTTCTTGGGTCGACCCTCTCAGTAATTCCAGAGAACCAATTTCTGTCTGTCTTTCTGTCTTGCCTTTGGGTCGACCCTCTCAGGGTTTGGGTCGACTCAAGCTTGGGTCGACTCAACCACTGTTTGGGTCGACCCTCTCAGTAAATCCAGAGAGCATTCTTCAGTTGTGTTTTTGAGATTCTTCAAGGTTGGGTCGACTCATGCTTACCTTGGGTCGACCCAACTCACTGTTCATTTATGCCATTTTTGCAGGAGTGTGCCAAATGATTTCTTGATGTGCCGGGGTTGACCCAATCAACCTTTGGGTCGACTCAATCCACATTTTGCTGCATTCTCAAGGTTAGATTCATTCAAATGAACAAGGTCATGTATCTATTTTCAATTAACCAAATATACTGAGAGTAATGAACTTATAAATGAAGTATCAATTTAACTTATAGCATACTCTAGATAATTGCTTGTTAATCATCAAAATAACACTATCATCCTCAATCTCCCCCTTTTTGATGATTACAAAATAAAGAGTATAAGTCTATTGATACTTGTCTTTAAAATCAGTTTATAAAAGGGATTAAATTGCTGAATTTCAGCTTTTCATATATACTTGTGAAATCTCCCCCTATATCATTCAAATGTTGCCAATTTGACTTTTTGAATTGCTCCCCCTTTCATTTATAATTCATTAGCAATGAAACTTCAAAAATTGGAGATAAACTCTGAGTTTCAGGTTATGTATCGGGGTGCGAGAGGTGCGTGCCAAATTCTGAATTTATATGTGCCAAATTCTGAACTTTGATGGAAATTTTTGATTTAGTCAATTTCATTGTTACAAATTGCTCCCCCTTAGATGTATAAGCTTTTTTATATGATTTTCAATTTGTTTGCCCATTTATTTCTCTTTTCTTTACATAACTTTTATCTTTATTTCTCCCCTTTTGTTATATTTCTTTACTTCTCCCAAAATTAATACTCTTTCTTTACTTCTTAAATAAAATACTCTTTCTTTACTTAAATTGAATACTCTTTCTTTTCTTAATACTCTTTCTTTTCTTAAATACTCTTTCTTTTCTTCTCAAATCAAATACTCTTTCTTTACTTAAATTGAATACTCTTTCTTTTCTTAATACTCTTTCTTTTCTTAAATACTCTTTCTTTTCTTCTCCCCCTTTTTGTTATCATCAAGAATATATATATGGGAAAAGATGCAATAAATAATAAACTTCAAACTTCATTGATCAAAATAGGAACATTTTCATACGTTCATGTCAAAAACAAAGACAGATACAATGTTCCTTAATCAAGATTTAAAGATATATAAGATAAAAACAAGATACATAGGAGAAAAGCAAGATACATGTGAGAACTAGATATCTAGCCTAGGCTCTAAACATAGACGCTAAGATCAGCCTAGGGGGAATCTAATGGTTGGGATCTAGTCCTCATCCTCCTAGCATACGTGGCGAGGGGAGGTCGAGCCTGGTGAGACTGTGTCTGGCGTGGAGCACGACGAGCGGGATGACTCTGTGCCGATATTTCTGACTCAGCAGCCTGTGGCACAGACGGTCCATGTGTCTCTTTCTCTCTCCGGAGTGCTCCTATCTGCTGCCTCAGATCACTGATCTCAGCAGACATGACATCCAACCTGGCGTCCAATCGGCTCGTGAGCCCGTCAGTAATAGTCCTCGCCTGAGCTGTCATGAGCTCTGTCATCCTGCTCCAGAAGTCATCTGTATCTGTCGGAGGAGCGGATGACGATGGTCCAGCCTCTGAGGGTACAGTAGGATGATCCATAGGCTCCTCATCCTCATCCTCTGGTGCCTCTCCCTCTGGTGCCTCACCCTGAATGCCTGCACCGGTGTGAATCCACTGCCCGTTCACTTTCGCATATCCCATGCGTATAAGTGTCCGTGCAGTGTACGTGTCCGTGTGATGCAGACTCTTGGATGCCTCCTCCTCAAGAGGTAAACCATGCTGACGGAAGATCAATGTAAGTATCATACCATAAGGTAGTGATACCCTGTTGCTGCACATCACCTTCCTCATCTGCCTTAATATCATAGCCGGAAGATTTAGAGGAGTCCCCCGAATCATACACACCATAACTGCTAGATCTCGCTCTGAGATGAGATCAAATCTCCCGGTCTTCGGAAATAAAATCCTATTTATCATATTGAGCAATAACCTCATCTCAGCGGAAAGAGAACTAGCTATTACCTTCTGAGAAAAATCGAAGTTCTCGTTTTCCATGATCAATTGCAGAGCTCTCATTTTGTCTTCTGGCCTCTCCGGAGTGGCTCCTATGCAGGGTAGGTGTAGTAACTCACTCAAGCTCTCCTCGGACACACGGATCCGAACCCCTCGAACTTCCGACACAAGCCCTCCCATACCAGTCTTGAGGAAGGCATAGAACTCTTGTACCAACCCGGGGTAGATGACCACATCTAGGGAGCAAAGATACTCCCAACCTTGTCTTTGGATCCATTCCCAAATCCGAAACCCTTCTTGATTGAAAAACTCCGAATGGATCCTTCTCCCGGTAGTAACCGGCCTCCCCGCAAATCTTGCAAGAATCACTGAGGGGGAAGGAGGAGGAGGGACCTCCGCACGTGCCTCACGTCTTGGAGACACGGGAGAAGGCTCGGTAGGGTGCCTTTCCTCTGGTTGGACCCGGGTCACTCTTCCGGATCTCTTGGCTACGGCTCGTTTGGGTCCCATTTCTCCAAGATCCTTAGGAAATCTACTGTTTGGAGGAGTTTAGTGGAGATTGGAGAGTGGGAGCTAGTCTTTTCGGAAGAAGACAAAGGGCAAACAGTGCCCTAGATGTGCTCTCGGGCCCCCTTTTAATAGTGGGGTCCCGACGTTGGGTCGACTCAAGATTTTTCTTGGGTCGACTCAACGTTGGGTTGACCCATGTTCTGGGTTGGGTCGACCCAAGTACAGAAATTTTCTTTTCTCTTCCTTTTTGCTTCTAAAAAGTTTTTCTTGCTTCCAATCCTTATAAACTCTTTATGGAACAATGATACATGAGTAAGAAATCTATAGATAACAAATTTGACTCATGTTTCATGGGATTTTTGAAATTAGAGGAATGTATCATGAGACTACTATCTCTCTTTTATATTTCTTTAATAAAAAGGATCACATATGCCTAATTCCCTCCTGAGCATACAGAATCTATCTTCACTCAATGGTTTGGTAAATATGTCGGCCAATTGTTTTTCCGTGCATATATGCTCAATACATACATTTCCATTTTGCACATGATCCCTAATAAAATGGTACCTTATTTCTATGTGTTTGGCTTTAGAGTGCTGAACTGGATTTTTAGTGAGATTGATAGCACTAGTATTATCACACTTAATAGGAATATTATCTAGTTTGACTCCATAGTCCTCTAGTTGTTGCTTGAGCCATAATACTTGAGCACAACAACTACCAGCAGCTATGTATTCAGCTTCAGCTGTAGACAGTGCCACTGAGTTCTGCTTCTTACTAAACCATGATACTAAGTTATTTCCTAAGAATTGACATGTGCCACTTGTGCTCTTCCTATCTAACTTGCATCCAGCAAAGTCAGCATCTGAATATGCAAGCAAATCTAGACAGGAGTCTCTCGAGTACCATAATCCAATGGTGGTAGTTCCTCTTAAGTATCTAAGGATTCTCTTAACAGCACTTAAATGTGACTCCTTAGGATCCGATTGGTATCTAGCACATATCCCTACACTGAATACAATGTCGGGTCTACTAGCAGTAAGATAGAGCAAGGATCCAATTAGTCCTCTATAGAGCTTAATATCAACACTTTTCCCTTTTTCATCTTTGTCTAGCTTACTAGTAGGATTCATTGGAGTGCCAATTCCCTTATGATTTTCATTCCCAAACTTCTTCAGTATTTCCTTTGTATACTTAGTTTGATGAATGAAAATGCCTTCTTTGGTTTGTTTGATTTGTAATCCTAGAAAGAAGCTTAGTTCTCCCATCAAACTCATCTCAAATTCTCCATGCATTAAATCAGCGAATTCTTTGCATAGAGTATCATTAGTGGCACCAAAGATTATGTCATCTACATATATTTGCACCACTAATAGATTTTTGTCCTTTCTTTTGATGAATAAAGTTTTATCTACATTTCCTCTACAAAAATCATTTTCAAGCAGAAATTTACTTAGTCGATCATACCAAGCCCTAGGTGCTTGCTTTAATCCATATAATGCCTTATGTAGTTTAAACACATGATTTGGCAATTCATGATTTTCAAATCCTGGAGGTTGTTCTACATATACTTCCTCCTCAATAACACCATTTAAGAATGCACTCTTCACATCCATTTGATATAATTTAAAATCCATGAAACATGCAAATGCCAGAAGCAATCTAATAGCCTCTAATCTAGCTACAGGAGCAAATGTCTCATCAAAATCTATTCCTTCTTCTTGATTGTATCCCTTAGCTACAAGTCTAGCCTTATTCCTTATAACTAATCCATTTTCATCTAATTTATTTCTAAATATCCATTTTGTTCCAATTACTGAATTATGCTTTGGTCTTTCAGTTAATGTCCATACATTACTTCTTTTAAATTAATTTAATTCCTCTTGCATGGCATTTATCCAGTTAGTATCTTTTTCAGCCTCTTCATAAGTTTTAGGTTCTAATTGTAAAACGAAAGCAAGATAATCATTTAAATTTCTAAGAGATGATCGAGTTCTTACCCCTTGAGATGGATCACCAATGATTAAATCTTTAGGATGTACATGTGCATACCTCCATTCTTTTGGCACGTCTTGGGGTTGTGGTGGCACGCAATCATCTCCCTTATCTTGATTTGGCACGTCATCAATTTTCAACTTTTCAAAGTCGATAATTCCTGTATCATCATCAATAGTATTTTCTTTCCTAGCAGACTCACTATCAGACTCATCAAATATAATATTGACTGACTCTTCTACTACTAAGGTTCTTTTGTTGAATACTCTGTATGCCTTGCTAGATGTGGAGTATCCTAAGAAGATACCTTCATCTGACTTGGCATCAAATTTACTTAAGTCCTCCTTGCCATTATTTAAGATAAAACATCTACATCCAAACACTTTAAAATATTTTGCAGTTGGTTTCTTATTCTTCCAAAGTTCATAAGGAGTTTTCTTAGTTATAGGTCGTATTAAAACTCGATCTCAAATTCTCCATGCATTAAATCAGCGAATTCTTTGCATAGAGTATCATTAGTGGCACCAAAGATTATGTCATCTACATATATTTGCACCACTAATAGATTTTTGTCCTTTCTTTTGATGAATAAAGTTTTATCTACATTTCCTCTACAAAAATCATTTTCAAGCAGAAATTTACTTAGTCGATCATACCAAGCCCTAGGTGCTTGCTTTAATCCATATAATGCCTTATGTAGTTTAAACACATGATTTGGCAATTCATGATTTTCAAATCCTGGAGGTTGTTCTACATATACTTCCTCCTCAATAACACCATTTAAGAATGCACTCTTCACATCCATTTGATATAATTTAAAATCCATGAAACATGCAAATGCCAGAAGCAATCTAATAGCCTCTAATCTAGCTACAGGAGCAAATGTCTCATCAAAATCTATTCCTTCTTCTTGATTGTATCCCTTAGCTACAAGTCTAGCCTTATTCCTTATAACTAATCCATTTTCATCTAATTTATTTCTAAATATCCATTTTGTTCCAATTACTGAATTATGCTTTGGTCTTTCAGTTAATGTCCATACATTACTTCTTTTAAATTAATTTAATTCCTCTTGCATGGCATTTATCCAGTTAGTATCTTTTTCAGCCTCTTCATAAGTTTTAGGTTCTAATTGTAAAACGAAAGCAAGATAATCATTTAAATTTCTAAGAGATGATCGAGTTCTTACCCCTTGAGATGGATCACCAATGATTAAATCTTTAGGATGTACATGTGCATACCTCCATTCTTTTGGCACGTCTTGGGGTTGTGGTGGCACGCAATCATCTCCCTTATCTTGATTTGGCACGTCATCAATTTTCAACTTTTCAAAGTCGATAATTCCTGTATCATCATCAATAGTATTTTCTTTCCTAGCAGACTCACTATCAGACTCATCAAATATAATATTGACTGACTCTTCTACTACTAAGGTTCTTTTGTTGAATACTCTGTATGCCTTGCTAGATGTGGAGTATCCTAAGAAGATACCTTCATCTGACTTGGCATCAAATTTACTTAAGTCCTCCTTGCCATTATTTAAGATAAAACATCTACATCCAAACACTTTAAAATATTTTGCAGTTGGTTTCTTATTCTTCCAAAGTTCATAAGGAGTTTTCTTAGTTATAGGTCGTATTAAAACTCGATCTCAAATTCTCCATGCATTAAATCAGCGAATTCTTTGCATAGAGTATCATTAGTGGCACCAAAGATTATGTCATCTACATATATTTGCACCACTAATAGATTTTTGTCCTTTCTTTTGATGAATAAAGTTTTATCTACATTTCCTCTACAAAAATCATTTTCAAGCAGAAATTTACTTAGTCGATCATACCAAGCCCTAGGTGCTTGCTTTAATCCATATAATGCCTTATGTAGTTTAAACACATGATTTGGCAATTCATGATTTTCAAATCCTGGAGGTTGTTCTACATATACTTCCTCCTCAATAACACCATTTAAGAATGCACTCTTCACATCCATTTGATATAATTTAAAATCCATGAAACATGCAAATGCCAGAAGCAATCTAATAGCCTCTAATCTAGCTACAGGAGCAAATGTCTCATCAAAATCTATTCCTTCTTCTTGATTGTATCCCTTAGCTACAAGTCTAGCCTTATTCCTTATAACTAATCCATTTTCATCTAATTTATTTCTAAATACCCATTTTGTTCCAATTACTGAATTATGCTTTGGTCTTTCAGTTAATGTCCATACATTACTTCTTTTAAATTAATTTAATTCCTCTTGCATGGCATTTATCCAGTTAGTATCTTTTTCAGCCTCTTCATAAGTTTTAGGTTCTAATTGTGAAACGAAAGCAAGATAATCATTTAAATTTCTAAGAGATGATCGAGTTCTTACCCCTTGAGATGGATCACCAATGATTAAATCTTTAGGATGTACATGTGCATACCTCCATTCTTTTGGCACGTCTTGGGGTTGTGGTGGCACGCAATCATCTCCCTTATCTTGATTTGGCACGTCATCAATTTTCAACTTTTCAAAGTCGATAATTCCTGTATCATCATCAATAGTATTTTCTTTCCTAGCAGACTCACTATCAGACTCATCAAATATAATATTGACTGACTCTTCTACTACTAAGGTTCTTTTGTTGAATACTCTGTATGCCTTGCTAGATGTGGAGTATCCTAAGAAGATACCTTCATCTGACTTGGCATCAAATTTACTTAAGTCCTCCTTGCCATTATTTAAGATAAAACATCTACATCCAAACACTTTAAAATATTTTGCAGTTGGTTTCTTATTCTTCCAAAGTTCATAAGGAGTTTTCTTAGTTATAGGTCGTATTAAAACTCGATTTAGAATATGGCAAGAGGTGTTTATAGCTTCAGCCCAAAAGTACTTTGGAAGATTTGACTCGCACAACATTGTGCGTGCCATTTCTGCCAATGTCCTATTTTTCCTTTCAACAACCCCATTTTGTTGAGGCGTTCTAGGTGCTGAAAATTGATGTGATATTCCATTTTTAGTGCAAAATTCCTCGAAGTGTTGATTTTCAAATTCAGTACCATGATCACTTCGAATGGCTACTAAGGTGAGTTTCCTTTCATTTATGATTTTATTATATAGTTTCAAAAATTCTGAAAATGCTTCATTCTTATGTGCCAAAAATGAAACCCATGTATACCTTGAAAAATCATCAACAATAACTAGTCCATATTTCTTTCCTCCTAGACTTGTAGTTCTAGTAGGTCCAAATAAATCCATGTGTATGAGTTCAAATGGTCTAGTTGTTGATATTACGTTTTTCGATTTGAAAGATGACTTAGTTTGTTTTCCCAATGAACATGGTCCACATATTTTGTCCTTTTCAAAAATCAATTTTGGCACATCCTTTATTAATTCCTTCTTAACTAGTTTTGATATTAATTCCATACTAGCATGTCCTAATCTTCGATGCCAAAGCCAACTAGTTTCAATTTTCTTTTCTTCATTAGTAATTAAGCATAAACCATTTTTCTTGCCTAACTCATGAAGATCTACTAAGTAAATATTTCTTTGCCTTTGTCCTACAAGTACAATGCTATTATCTTTAGGATTTGTGATTATGCATACAGATGCTTCAAATGTAACTTTAAATCCTTTATCACAAAATTGACTTATGCTAAGAAGGTTATGTTTCAAACCCTTAACAAATAAAACATTTTCTATAAAAATAGATGGAGCAATGAAAATTTTACCCTTTCCAATGATATACCCTTTACCATTGTCTCCATAGGTCACTACTCCACCTTTCTTTGGTTCCAAGGTGACAAATTGATCTTCGGCACCGGTCATGTGTCTTGAACAGCCACTATCTAGATACCATCATTTTTCCATTTTATCAGCTGCAAGACACATCTCATCGTCATTGGCCATATGACATATTTGGGCCGTGTCTTGATGATCTTCGTCCCCCGAACTTGATTCCTCACTTTCACTCCAATCGGCCATAAAATTCTTCTTTTTCAACTTTCTTGCCATCCTCTTCAAATCTGGGCAATCTATCTTATAATGCCCGGGTTTGTTACACTCATAGCAAATGGGAGTCTCCTTTTCTTTTTCCTTATCCTTAACCTTTTCTTTGCTTGAGTTACCTTTAAGAAAGGGTTTCTTTTTATGGAACTTATTCTTACCTCTCATGAATCTTCTGAATTTTCTCCCAAGCACTGCCATCCCTTCTTCATCAATATCTTCATCATCATCTGAATCTTCCGATTCAGTTTGTTGTCTAGGGGTGGTAGTCTTTAGGGCAATGGGTTTTCTTCTCTTGACCACATCTTCTGAATTTTGCCTCATTGTCAACTCATGGGTCATGAGAGATCCTAGGAGCTCCTCTAACTGCAGTGTGTTGAGGTCCTTTGCCTCTTGAATAGCGGTTACCTTGGCCTCCCAATTCCTTGGTAGAGACCTGAGAATTTTACGCACCAAATCAGAGTTAGAATAAGACTTTCCTAAACTTTTAAGCCCATTTATAATATCAGTAAAACGAGTAAACATATCAGTTATGGACTCAGTAGATTCCATTTTAAACAGTTCATACTTGTGTACTAATATGTTTATCTTGGACTCCTTAACTTGATTGGTCCCTTCATGTGTGACCTCAAGTCTATCCCAAATTTCTTTGGCGGTGGTGCAAGTGGATATTCTATTAAATTCATTTACATCTAAAGAGCAGTAAAGTGTATTTACAGCTTTTGCATTTAACTGTGCTAATCTTCTATCACTTTCATTCCAATCCATTTCTGGTTTGGGTATGATAGTGCCATCTATGTTAAGTGTGGGTATGTGAGGTCCTCTAGTGATGATTTGCCACAGTTCATAGTCCGAAGCTTGAATGAATATCCTCATTCTAGCTTTCCAATATGTGTAGTTTGTGCCATTAAATAGAGGTGGTCTATTTATGGATTGCCCCTCACTCATTGCACATCCCACTTGGGTTGTCATGATCTTTAACTCTTGATTGTTAGATCAATGAGCACAATTAGAGCACCTCGCTCTGATACCACTTGTTGCCCAAGGTGACAAGCCAAGAGGGGGGGTGAATTGGTTTCTTCTAAATTTTGGTGCTTTAAACGTTTTCTTAATTAAGTGCGGTGGACGCTTTCTTAAGCTATTTGAGTGAGTTAAACTAACGCAAGAGTAGAAGATGATGCAAGAGTAAATGAAAACACAAGCACAACACAAACACAACAATATATAGTGGTTCGGTGCTCTCCTTAGCACCTACGTCCACTCCCCAAGCGTCCCCTTGGGAATTCACTATAATCTCGCGGATTACAGTTGGATTGTTTTTCGGGCTCACAATCCAAAAACCTTTGTTGGTTTTACGGGCTCACCAACGAACCTATACACTTTGGTTTTCTGGGTTCACCAAAAACCTTTGTTGGTTTTACGGGCTCACCAACGAACCTATACACTTTGGTTTTCCGGGTTCACCAAAAACCTTTGTTGGTTTTGCGGGCTCACCAACGAACCTTTACAAAGTGTTTAATAACAAAAGGAAAGATTCAAACTCCTAAATGAGCATATGAAACAATATAAGCTACAAGGAAGAGTTAGAAAGTATTTATCGCTTTGAAGTTGCTTTGCTCTTATTTGTCAAGGATGCTTCACTCTTTAAGGGGAATGGAGCTCTTGATGCCTCTTTGAATCTGCTCAATCCCTTTCTTTGATTCTTGAATGAAGCTCTTGATGAAGAAGATTAGGGCACTTTTGTATTCTTGGGTACTCTTTGATATTCAACTCAAAAGTTGTTCTCTCTGATGAATAGTGCCCCTTTAAATAGCTTCCCACCTTCTTAGGACAAGTCCCAATGGTTAGATTTGAAAAACTAGCCGTTACTCACCTTGGGAAGAACAAAAAGTACAGTTGCAGAACTAGCCGTTACTGTTCAGCCCGTGTTTGGGTCGGCTCAACCTGTCCTTGGGTCGACCCAACTTTGCCTTGGGTCGACTCAAACATTCCTTGGGTCGACCCTCTCAGAAACCACAGAAACTTCAATTTCAGCCTTCCTTCCCATGGGTCGACCCAACCATTCTTTGGGTCGACTCAAAGTTCACTTGGATCGACTCAACTTCTTCTTGGGTCGACCCTCTCAGTAATTCCAGAGAACCAATTTCTGTCTGTCTTTCTGTCTTGCCTTTGGGTCGACCCTCTCAGGGTTTGGGTCGACTCAAGCTTGGGTCGACTCAACCACTGTTTGGGTCGACCCTCTCAGTAAATCCAGAGAGCATTCTTCAGTTGTGTTTTTGAGGTTCTTCAAGGTTGGGTCGACTCATGCTTACCTTGGGTCGACCCAACTCACTGTTCATTTGTGCCATTTTTGCAGGAGTGTGCCAAATGATTTCTTGATGTGCCGGAGTTGACCCAATCAACCTTTGGGTCGACTCAATCCACACTTTGCTGCATTCTCAAGGTTAGATTCATTCAAATGAACAAGGTCATGTATCTATTTTCAATTAACCAAATATACTGAGAGTAATGAACTTATAAATGAAGTATCAATTTAACTTATAGCATACTCTAGATAATTGCTTGTTAATCATCAAAATAACACTATCATCCTCAATCTCCCCCTTTTTGATGATTACAAAATAAAGAGTATAAGTCTATTGATACTTGTCTTTAAAATCAGTTTATAAAAGGGATTAAATTGCTGAATTTCAGCTTTTCATATATACTTGTGAAATCTCCCCCTATATCATTCAAATGTTGCCAACTTGACTTTTTGAATTGCTCCCCCTTTCATTTATAATTCATTAGCAATGAAACTTCAAAAATTGGAGATAAACTCTGAGTTTCAGGTTATGTATCGGGGTGCGAGAGGTGCGTGCCAAATTCTGAATTTATATGTGCCAAATTCTGAACTTTGATGGAAATTTTTGATTTAGTCAATTTCATTGTTACAAATTGCTCCCCCTTAGATGTATAAGCTTTCTTATATAATTTTCAATTTGTTTGCCCATTTATTTCTCTTTTCTTTACATAACTTTTATCTTTATTTCTCCCCTTTTGTTATATTTCTTTACTTCTCCCAAAATTAATACTCTTTCTTTACTTCTTAAATAAAATACTCTTTCTTTACTTAAATTGAATACTCTTTCTTTTCTTAAATACTCTTTCTTTTCTTCTCAAATAAAATACTCTTTCTTTACTTAAATTGAATACTCTTTCTTTTCTTAATACTCTTTCTTTTCTTAAATACTCTTTCTTTTCTTCTCCCCCTTTTTGTTATCATCAAGAATATATATATGGGAAAAGATGCAATAAATAATAAACTTCAAACTTCATTGATCAAAATAGGAACATTTTCATACGTTCATGTCAAAAACAAAGACAGATACAATGTTCCTTAATCAAGATTTAAAGATATATAAGATAAAAACAAGATACATAGGAGAAAAGCAAGATACATGTGAGAACTAGATATCTAGCCTAGGCTCTAAACATAGACGCTAAGATCAGCCTAGGGGGAATCTAATGGCTGGGATCTAGTCCTCATCCTCCTAGCATACGTGGCGAGGGGAGGTCGAGCCTGGTGAGACTGTGTCTGGCGTGGAGCACGACGAGCGGGATGACTCTGTGCCGATATTTCTGACTCAGCAGCCTGTGGCACAGACGGTCCATGTGTCTCTCTCTCTCTCCGGAGTGCTCCTATCTGCTGCCTCAGATCACTGATCTCAGCAGACATGACATCCAACCTGGCGTCCAATCGGCTCGTGAGCCCGTCAGTAATAGT
Organism: Phoenix dactylifera; assembly: GCF_051530095.1. Classification (NCBI taxonomy): domain Eukaryota; kingdom Viridiplantae; phylum Streptophyta; class Magnoliopsida; order Arecales; family Arecaceae; genus Phoenix; species Phoenix dactylifera. Next base: position 9,689,641 of record NC_143205.1, read on the forward strand.
CCTCGCCTGAGCTGTCATGAGCTCTGTCATCCTGCTCCAGAAGTCATCTGTATCTGTCGGAGGAGCGGATGACGATGGTCCAGCCTCTGAGGGTACAGTAGGATGATCCATAGGCTCCTCATCCTCATCCTCTGGTGCCTCTCCCTCTGGTGCCTCACCCTGAATGCCTGCACCGGTGTGAATCCACTGCCCGTTCACTTTCGCATATCCCATGCGTATAAGTGTCCGTGCAGTGTACGTGTCCGTGTGATGCAGACTCTTGGATGCCTCCTCCTCAAGAGGTAAACCATGCTGACGGAAGATCAATGTAAGTATCATACCATAAGGTAGTGATACCCTGTTGCTGCACATCTCCTTCCTCATCTGCCTTAATATCATAGCCGGAAGATTTAGAGGAGTCCCCCGAATCATACACTCCATAACTGCTAGATCTCGCTCTGAGATGAGATCAAATCTCCCGGTCTTCGGAAATAAAATCCTATTTATCATATTGAGCAATAACCTCATCTCAGCGGAAAGAGAACTAGCTATTACCTTCTGAGAAAAATCGAAGTTCTCGTTTTCCATGATCAATTGCAGAGCTCTCATTTTGTCTTCTGGCCTCTCCGGAGTGGCTCCTATGCAGGGTAGGTGTAGTAACTCACTCAAGCTCTCCTCGGACACACGGATCCGAACCCCTCGAACTTCCGACACAAGCCCTCCCATACCAGTCTTGAGGAAGGCATAGAACTCTTGTACCAACCCGGGGTAGATGACCACATCTAGGGAGCAAAGATACTCCCAACCTTGTCTTTGGATCCATTCCCAAATCCGAAACCCTTCTTGATTGAAAAACTTCGAATGGATCCTTCTCCCGGTAGTAACCGGCCTCCCCGCAAATCTTGCAAGAATCACTGAGGGGGAAGGAGGAGGAGGGACCTCCGCACGTGCCTCACGTCTTGGAGACACGGGAGAAGGCTCGGTAGGGTGCCTTTCCTCTGGTTGGACCCGGGTCACTCTTCCGGATCTCTTGGCTACGGCTCGTTTGGGTCCCATTTCTCCAAGATCCTTAGGAAATCTACTGTTTGGAGGAGTTTAGTGGAGATTGGAGAGTGGGAGCTAGTCTTTTCGGAAGAAGACAAAGGGCAAACAGTGCCCTAGATGTGCTCTCGGGCCCCCTTTTAACAGTGGGGTCCCGACGTTGGGTCGACTCAAGATTTTTCTTGGGTCGACTCAACGTTGGGTCGACCCATGTTCTGGGTTGGGTCGACCCAAGTACAGAAATTTTCTTTTCTCTTCCTTTTTGCTTCTAAAAAGTTTTTCTTGCTTCCAATCCTTATAAACTCTTTATGGAACAATGATACATGAGTAAGAAATCTATAGATAACAAATTTGACTCATGTTTCATGGGATTTTTGAAATTAGAGGAATGTATCATGAGACTACTATCTCCCTTTTATATTTCTTTAATAAAAAGGATCACATATGCCTAATTCCCTCCTGAGCATACAGAATCTATCTTCACTCAATGGTTTGGTAAATATGTCGGCCAATTGTTTTTCCGTGCATATATGCTCAATACATACATTTCCATTTTGCACATGATCCCTAATAAAATGGTACCTTATTTCTATGTGTTTGGCTTTAGAGTGCTGAACTGGATTTTTAGTGAGATTGATAGCACTAGTATTATCACACTTAATAGGAATATTATCTAGTTTGACTCCATAGTCCTCTAGTTGTTGCTTGAGCCATAATACTTGAGCACAACAACTACCAGCAGCTATGTATTCAGCTTCAGCTGTGGACAGTGCCACTGAGTTCTGCTTCTTACTAAACCATGATACTAAGTTATTTCCTAAGAATTGACATGTGCCACTTGTGCTCTTCCTATCTAACTTGCATCCAGCAAAGTCAGCATCTGAATATGCAAGCAAATCTAGACAGGAGTCTCTCGAGTACCATAATCCAATGGTGGTAGTTCCTCTTAAGTATCTAAGGATTCTCTTAACAGCACTTAAATGTGACTCCTTAGGATCCGATTGGTATCTAGCACATATCCCTACACTGAATACAATGTCGGGTCTACTAGCAGTAAGATAGAGCAAGGATCCAATTAGTCCTCTATAGAGCTTAATATCAACACTTTTTCCTTTTTCATCTTTGTCTAGCTTACTAGTAGGATTCATTGGAGTGCCAATTCCCTTACGATTTTCATTCCCAAACTTCTTCAGTATTTCCTTTGTATACTTAGTTTGATGAATGAAAATGCCTTCTTTGGTTTGTTTGATTTGTAATCCTAGAAAGAAGCTTAGTTCTCCCATCAAACTCATCTCAAATTCTCCATGCATTAAATCAGCGAATTCTTTGCATAGAGTATCATTAGTGGCACCAAAGATTATGTCATCTACATATATTTGCACCACTAATAGATTTTTGTCCTTTCTTTTGATGAATAAAGTTTTATCTACATTTCCTCTACAAAAATCATTTTCAAGCAGAAATTTACTTAGTCGATCATACCAAGCCCTAGGTGCTTGCTTTAATCCATATAATGCCTTATGTAGTTTAAACACATGATTTGGCAATTCATGATTTTCAAATCCTGGAGATTGTTCTACATATACTTCCTCCTCAATAACACCATTTAAGAATGCACTCTTCACATCCATTTGATATAATTTAAAATCCATGAAACATGCAAATGCCAGAAGCAATATAATAGCCTCTAATCTAGCTACAGGAGCAAATGTCTCATCAAAATCTATTCCTTCTTCTTGATTGTATCCCTTAGCTACAAGTCTAGCCTTATTCCTTATAACTAATCCATTTTCATCTAATTTATTTCTAAATACCCATTTTGTCCCAATTACTGAATTATGCTTTGGTCTTTCAGTTAATGTCCATACATTACTTCTTTTAAATTGATTTAATTCCTCTTGCATGGTATTTATCCAGTTAGTATCTTTTTCAGCCTCTTCATAAGTTTTAGGTTCTAATTGTGAAACGAAAGCAAGATAATCATTTAAATTTTTAAGAGATGATCGAGTTCTTACCCCTTGAGATGGATCACCAATGATTAAATCTTTAGGATGTCCATGTGCATACCTCCATTCTTTTGGCACGTCTTGGGATTGTGGTGGCACGCAATCATCTCCCTTATCTTGATTTGGCACGTCATCAATTTTCAACTTTTCAAAGTCGATAATTCCTGTATCATCATCAATAGTATTTTCTTTCCTAGCAGACTCACTATCAGACTCATCAAATATAATATTGACTGACTCTTCTACTACTAAGGTTCTTTTGTTGAATACTCTGTATGCCTTGCTAGATGTGGAGTATCCTAAGAAGATACCTTCATCTGACTTGGCATCAAATTTACTTAAGTCCTCCTTGCCATTATTTAAGATAAAACATCTACATCCAAACACTTTAAAATATTTTGCAGTTGGTTTCTTATTCTTCCAAAGTTCATAAGGAGTTTTCTTAGTTATAGGTCGTATTAAAACTCGATTTAGAATATGGCAAGAGGTGTTTATAGCTTCAGCCCAAAAGTACTTTGGAAGATTTGACTCGCACAACATTGTGCGTGCCATTTCTGCCAATGTCCTATTTTTCCTTTCAACAACCCCATTTTGTTGAGGCGTTCTAGGTGCTGAAAATTGATGTGATATTCCATTTTTAGTGCAAAATTTCTCGAAGTGTTGATTTTCTAATTCAGTACCATGATCACTTCGAATGGCTACTAAGGTGAGTTTCTTTTCATTTATGATTTTATTATATAGTTTCAAAAATTCTGAAAATGCTTCATTCTTATGTGCCAAAAATGAAACCCATGTATACCTTGAAAAATCATCAACAATAACTAGTCCATATTTCTTTCCTCCTAGACTTGTAGTTCTAGTAGGTCTAAATAAATCCATGTGTATGAGTTCAAATGGTCTAGTTGTTGATACTACGTTTTTCGATTTGAAAGATGACTTAGTTTGTTTTTCCAATGAACATGGTCCACATATTTTGTCCTTTTCAAAAATCAATTTTGGCACATCATTTATTAATTCCTTCTTAACTAGTTTTGATATTAATTCCATACTAGCATGTCCTAATCTTCGATGCCAAAGCCAACTAGTTTCAATTTTCTTTTCTTCATTAGTAATTAAGCATAAACCATTTTTCTTGCCTAACTCATGAAGATCTACTAAGTAAATATTTCTTTGCCTTTGTCCTACAAGTACAATGCTATTATCTTTAGGATTTGTGATTATGCATACAGATGCTTCAAATGTAACTTTAAATCCTTTATCACAAAATTGACTTATGCTAAGAAGGTTATGTTTCAAACCCTTAACTAATAAAACATTTTCTATAAAAATAGATGGAGCAATGAAAATTTTACCCTTTCCAATGATATACCCTTTACCATTGTCTCCATAGGTCACTACTCCACCTTTCTTTGGTTCCAAGGTGACAAATTGATCTTCGGCACCGGTCATGTGTCTTGAACAGCCACTATCTAGATACCATCGTTTTTCCATTTTATCAGCTGCAAGACACACCTCATCGTCATTGGCCATATGACATATTTGGGCCGTGTCTTGATGATCTTCGTCCTCCGAACTTGATTCCTCACTTTCACTCCAATCGGCCATAAAATTCTTCTTTTTCAACTTTCTTGCCATCCTCTTCAAATCTGGGCAATCTATCTTATAATGCCCGGGTTTGTTACACTCATAGCAAATGGGAGTCTCCTTTTCTTTTTCCTTATCCTTAACCTTTTCTTTGCTTGAGTTACCTTTAAGAAAGGGTTTCTTTTTATGGAACTTATTCTTACCTCTCATGAATCTTCTGAATTTTCTCCCAAGCACTGCCATCCCTTCTTCATCAATATCTTCATCATCATCTGAATCTTCCGATTCAGTTTGTTGTCTAGGGGTGGTAGTCTTTAGGGCAATGGGTTTTCTTCTCTTGACCTCATCTTCTGAATTTTGCCTCATTATCAACTCATGGGTCATGAGAGATCCTAGGAGCTCCTCTAACTGCAGTGTGTTGAGGTCCTTTGCCTCTTGAATAGCGGTTACCTTGGCCTCCCAATTTCTTGGTAGAGACCTGAGAATTTTACGCACCAAATCAGAGTTAGAATAAGACTTTCCTAAACTTTTAAGCCCATTTATAATATCAGTAAAACGAGTAAACATATCAGTTATGGACTCAGTAGATTCCATTTTAAACAGTTCATACTTGTGTACTAATATGTTTATCTTGGACTCCTTAACTTGATTGGTCCCTTCATGTGTGACCTCAAGTCTATCCCAAATTTCTTTGGCGGTGGTGCAAGTGGATATTCTATTAAATTCATTTACATCTAAAGAGCAGTAAAGTGTATTTACAGCTTTTGCATTTAACTGTGCTAATCTTCTATCACTTTCATTCCAATCCATTTCTGGTTTGGGTATGATAGTGCCATCTATGTTAAGTGTGGGTATGTGAGGTCCTCTAGTGATGATTTGCCACAGTTCATAGTCCGAAGCTTGAATGAATATCCTCATTCTAGCTTTCCAATATGTGTAGTTTGTGCCATTAAATAGAGGTGGTCTATTTGTGGATTGCCCCTCACTCATTGCACATCCCACTTGGGTTGTCATGATCTTTAACTCTTGATTGTTAGATCAATGAGCACTATTAGAGCACCTCGCTCTGATACCACTTATTGCCCAAGGTGACAAGCCAAGAGGGGGGGGTGAATTGGTTTCTTCTAAATTTTGGTGCTTTAAACGTTTTCTTAATTAAGTGCGGTGGACGCTTTCTTAAGCTATTTGAGTGAGTTAAACTAACGCAAGAGTAGAAGATGATGCAAGAGTAAATGAAAACACAAGCACAACACAAACACAACAATATATAGTGGTTCGGTGCTCTCCTTAGCACCTACGTCCACTCTCCAAGCGTCCCCTTGGGAATTCACTATAATCTCGCGGATTACAGTTGGATTGTTTTCCGGGCTCACAATCCAAAAACCTTTGTTGGTTTTACGGGCTCACCAACGAACCTATACACTTTGGTTTTCCGGGTTCACCAAAAACCTTTGTTGGTTTTACGGGCTCACCAACGAACCTATACACTTTGGTTTTCCGGGTTCACCAAAAACCTTTGTTGGTTTTGCGGGCTCACCAACGAACCTTTACAAAGTGTTTAATAACAAAAGGAAAGATTCAAACTCCTAAATGAGCATATGAAACAATATAAGCTACAAGGAAGAGTTAGAAAGTATTTATCGCTTTGAAGTTGCTTTGCTCTTCTTTGTCAAGGATGCTTCACTCTTTAAGGGGGATGGAGCTCTTGATGCCTCTTTGAATCTGCTCAATCCCTTTCTTTGATTCTTGAATGAAGCTCTTGATGAAGAAGATTAGGGCACTTTTGTATTCTTGGGTACTCTTTGATATTCAACTCAAAAGTTGTTCTCTCTGATGAATAGTGCCCCTTTAAATAGCTTCCCACCTTCTTAGGACAAGTCCCAATGGTTAGATTTGAAAAACTAGCCGTTACTCACCTTGGGAAGAACAAAAAGTACAGTTGCAGAACTAGCCGTTACTGTTCAGCCCGTGTTTGGGTCGGCTCAACCTGTCCTTGGGTCGACCCAACTTTGCCTTGGGTCGACTCAAACATTCCTTGGGTCGACCCTCTCAGAAACCACAGAAACTTCAATTTCAGCCTTCCTTCCCATGGGTCGACCCAACCATTCTTTGGGTCGACTCAAAGTTCACTTGGGTCGACTCAACTTCTTCTTGGGTCGACCCTCTCAGTAATTCCAGAGAACCAATTTCTGTCTGTCTTTCTGTCTTGCCTTTGGGTCGACCCTCTCAGGGTTTGGGTCGACTCAAGCTTGGGTCGACTCAACCACTGTTTGGGTCGACCCTCTCAGTAAATCCAGAGAGCATTCTTCAGTTGTGTTTTTGAGGTTCTTCAAGGTTGGGTCGACTCATGCTTACCTTGGGTCGACCCAACTCACTGTTCATTTGTGCCATTTTTGCAGGAGTGTGCCAAATGATTTCTTGATGTGCCGGGGTTGACCCAATCAACCTTTGGGTCGACTCAATCCACACTTTGCTGCATTCTCAAGGTTAGATTCATTCAAATGAACAAGGTCATGTATCTATTTTCAATTAACCAAATATACTGAGAGTAATGAACTTATAAATGAAGTATCAATTTAACTTATAGCATACTCTAGATAATTGCTTGTTAATCATCAAAATAACACTATCATCCTCATCCATTCCTTTGGCAAGTCTTGAGATTGTGGTGGCACGCAATCATTTTCCATCTCTTGATTTGGCACGTCATCAAGATTCAGTTTTTCAAAGTCAATAATTCCTGCATCATCATCAAGAATATTTTTTCTCCTAGGAGACTCACTATCAGACTCATCAGAAATGATATTAACTGACTCTTCAACTACAAAAGTTCTTTTGTTGAATACTCTGTATGCCCTGCTAGATGTAGAGTATCCTAAAAAGATACCTTTATCTGACTTGGCATCGAATTTACTTAGATCCTCCTTGCCATTGTTTAAAATAAAACATCTACATCCAAATACTCTAAGATATTTAGCAGTTGGTTTCTTATTCTTCCAAAGTTTATAAGGAGTTTTCTTGGTTATTAGTCGTATTAAAACCCGATTTAGGATATGGCAAGCAGTACTTATAGCTTCAGCCCAAAAGTACTTTGGAAGATTTGACTCGCACAACATTGTACGTGCCATTTCTGCCAATGTCCTATTTTTCCTTTCAACAACCCCATTTTGTTGAGGCGTTCTAGGTGCTGAAAATTGATGTGAGATACCATTCTCATTACAAAATTCTTCAAAGTGTTGATTTTCAAATTCAGTTCCATGATCACTTCAAATTGCTATTAAGGTGAGGTTCTTTTCATTTATGATATTTTTATAGTATTTCAAGAATGCTGAAAATGCTTCATTCTTATGTGCAAGAAATGAAATCCATGTATATCTTGAGAAATCATCTACTATAACTAGTCCATACTTCTTCCCTCCTAGACTCGCGGTTCTAGTGGGTCCAAATAGATCCATATGTATGAGTTCAAATGGCCTAGTGGTCGATACTATATTCTTTAATTTGAAGCATAATTTTATTTGCTTTCCTAATGAGCATGGTCCACAGATTTTGTCCTTTTCAAAGATCAATTTTGGCACATCTTTTATTAATTCCTTTTTGACTAGTTTTGATATTAGGTCCATACTAGCATGTCCTAGTCTACGATGCCAAAGCCAACTTATTTCATTTTTCTTTTCTTCATTAGTAATTAAACATAATCCATTTTTCTTGCCTAATTCTTGAAGATCTACCATATAAATATTTCTTTGCCTTTGTCCTATAAGTACAATGCTATTATCTTTAGGATTTGTGATTATACATACTGAGGCTTCAAATGTGACTTTAAAACCTTTATCACAAAATTGACTTATGCTAAGTAGATTATGTTTCAAACCATTAACTAATAAGACTTTTTCTATAAAGGTAGATGGAGTAATAAAAATTTTACCCTTTTCAATGATATACCCTTTTCCATTGTCTCCATAGGTTACTACTCCACCCTTCTTAGATTCCAAAGTGACAAATTGTTCTACGTCACCTGTCATGTGTCTTGAACAGCTTCTATCTAGATATCATTGTTTATCCACCTTATTAGCTGTAAGACACCCCTGCAATCAAGATCAAGAATAAGCTTTAGGTACCCAAACTATGTTGGGTCCTTTAGGGTTAGTACTTGATGTTCCTTTTGGAACCCAAACTTTCTTGAATTTAAGCTTATAATTATTACTCAATTTCTTGTTGCTAGACTTTCTATAATTACATTCATATGCTTTATGTCCTAATTTATTGCAGCAATGACAAGTTATATTTTCATTTTTGGCTTTCACAAATATGTTCTTTAAGTATTTTTATTTCCTATTTGTTTTATATCCTAATCCAGCTTTATCATATACGGCTTTTTGACTATCAAGAATCATATTTAATTTGGTTGAACTAAGTGTAAACTTGTCTACTAAGGATTTGTATTTTTCAGCATCTTCTTTTAACTTAACATTTTTAGCAATTAGATTCTTGGTTTCATTTGTGAATCTTCTACTTAATGTTTCATAGTTATTAGATAGTTTCAGTTTATCTTTGATAAGAGACTGATTTTCATCTTTTAGAACTTTATTTTTATTGATTAGTTTTTTGTGTTCTTCCATGAGTTCTAAAAATGCATCATGTAATTCTTCAACAGTAAAATCACATTCAAGTTCAGAATCTACCTCATCGTCATTGGCCATATGGCAGATTTGTGCCGACTCTTGTTGATCTTCCTCTTCCGAACTTGACGTCTCACTTTCACTCCATTCAGCCATGAAGTTCTACTTCTTAAGTTTTCTTGCCATCCACTTCAATTCCGGACAATCTATCTTGAAATACCCGGGCTTGTTACACTCGTAACAAATTGGTGTTTCCTTTTTCTTTTTTTTGTCCTTACTCTTTTCTTTGCTTGAGCTACCTTTGAAGAAGGGCTTCTTTTTATTAAATTTCTTCTTACCTCTCATAAAATTTCTGAATTTTCTTCCAAGCATAGCCATTCCTTCTTCATCAAATTCCTCCTCATCATCAGATTCTTCCGATTCAGTTTCGTGTTTTGGAGAGGTAGACTTTAATGCAATGGTCTTTCTTCTCTTGATCTCATCTTCTGAATTTTGCCTCATGGTCAACTCATGGGTCATGAGTGATCCTAGAAGTTCCTCCAATTGCAGTGTATTGCGGTCCTTTGCTTCCTGAATTGCTGTTACCTTGGCCTCCCAAACTCTTGGTAGAGACCTGAGAATTTTTCGCACCAATTCAGAGTTAGTATAAGACTTTCCTAAACTCTTTAGCCCATTTATGATTTCTGTGAAATGAGTAAACATTTCAATTATGGACTCAGTGGATTCCATTTTAAACAACTCATACTTATGTACTAATATGTTTATTTTTGACTCCTTAACTTGATTAGTTTCTTCATGTGTGACCTCAAGTTTATCCCAAATTTCTTTTACGGAGATGCATGTAGATATTCTATTGAATTCACTTACATCAAGTGAACAGTAAAGTACATTAATCGCTTTAGCATTTAGTTGTGCTAGTCTTCTATCACTTTCATTCCAATCCATTTCTGGTTTGGGTATGATAGTACCCTCTACACTAATTGTGGGTGTGTGAGGTCCTCTAGTTATAATATACCACAATTCATAGTCTAGAGCTTGAATAAATATCCTCATCCTAGCTTTCCAGTATGTATAATTAGTGCCATTAAATAGAGGAGGTCTATTTGTGGATTGCCCCTCACTCATAGAACATCTCATTTGGGTTGTCATGATCTTTGTCTCTTGATTGTGAGATCAACAAATACTATATGAGCACCTTGCTCTAATACCACTTGTTGCCCAAGGTGACTAGCCAAGAGGGGGGGTGAATTAGTTTTTCTAAATTTTTGCTATCTTACTTTAGTTAATTGATGAGTGAGTGAAATTAGAACAATGCACAATACAAACACACAAGAAGTATAGTGGTTCGGTGCTCTCCTAAGCACCTACGTCCACTCCCCAAGCGACCCCTTGGAAATTCACTATAATCCCTCGGATTACAATTGGATTGTTTTCCGGGCTCACAATCCAAAAACCTTTACACTTTGGTTTTCCGGGATCATCAATAACCTTTGTTGGTTTTACGGGCTCACCAACGAACCTTCACAATTGGTTTTACAGGTTCACCAATAAACTTAAACCGTTGGTTTTGCGGGCTCACCAACAAACCTTTACAAGGTGATTAACAAAAGAAAGAAGAAAGTTGAAGCTCCTAGATGAGCAAATATAATAATTATAAGCTACAAAGAAGAGTTTAGAGAATAGTTATCGCTTGATGAGACTTCTCTCTTCTTTGTCAAGAATGCTTCACTCTTCGAGGGTGGATGGAGCTCTTGATATCTCTTAGAATCTGCTCAACCACTTCCTTTCAACTCTTGAATGAAGCACTTGGATGAAGAAGATTAGGGCACTTGTCTTTCTTGTGTAAGCTTTGATCTTTTTGCTAAAGGATGTTTCCTCTGATGAATAGTGTCAATTTAAATAGTTTTCTTCATCCATTGGACAAGCCCCAATGGTTAGAATTCAAAAACTAGTTGTTACTCACTGTTGGGAGGTCTGAAAGTACTTCTACAGAACTAGCCGTTATGCTTCTACCCGTGCTTGGGTCGACTCAACTTTTACTGGGGTCGACCCAACTTTCACTTGAGTCGACTCATGCAACATTGGGGTCGATCCTCTCAGAAACCACAGAACCTTGTATTTCAGTCTTCTTTCACTTGGGTTGACTCAACACTTTTTGGGTCGACTCAAGGTTCAGTTGGGTCGACTCAACTTCCACTTGGGTCGACCCTCTCAGGATTTCCAGAGAACCTATTTTTGAATGTCATTGCCTTTGGGTCGACTCATGTTAACTTGGGATCGACTCAAGTTTGGGTCGACTCAAGTTTCATTTAGGTTGACCCTCTCTGGGTTTCTAGAGAACTGTTTTCTTGAGGCTTGAGAATTGGGTCGACTCATCCTTTACTTGGGTTGACCCAAGTACTGTTCATCCGTGCCATTTTTGCAGAAGTGTGCCAGATGGTTTCTTGATGTGTCGGGGTCGACTCAATCAATCTTGGCGTCGACTCAATCCAAACTTTGCTGCAACTTAAGGTTAGATTCATCCATATAATCAATGAAATAAACTTTAAACAATTTTGAATATATGTCATGGTAGTGCTACATACTCCAAACAATAAAAATTACTATTGTCCACTTAAGAGTATGTTTCACTTGAAACTTTGCCGAATTAGAATTTAGAATTCACTATCCCTTTCCTATCGCAAATTTTATCTCATTAATAATCATTGAAATACATCTTAATCTCATTATACTAATGTATCGAGAGTGACGGACTTATTAATGATGTATCGAATTAACTTGTAACATACTCTTAATCATTGTATTAATCATCAAAATACCACTATCATCCTCACCCTTGGACCATATCCCACATAATGTGGGGGTATCCCTAGGGGAGCACCGAGTCAGAGATCCTCACAGACCTGTTTAGCCAAAAGGTTCCTAGCTCTGTCTTCTAAAGGGCAGGCTGGAATAAGGATGTCAACGCATGCACACCCCTAATGAGGAGATCGAAAGCTGGTTCGAATACCCCTGCATGCAGCACAACAATAGTCAAAACAGAGGCAGAAATATAAGGCCCCTCTGCTGGGGCTATCGAAGGGCTAGCTGCATCCACCGCAACCGATGAAATGGGGATGGCTTCAAGAACTATCACAAAAGTTGGAATAGCTATAGGAGCGGCCGTCAGATTAAGCTTGGGAACAATGGGGAGAGGGGTCTCTTAACCAGCCCCCATGGCAGGAGACCGAGCGGAGATGGGAGGGAAGTCGATCACCTCCTCAATGGTTGATCTTCTTCGACAGCTTCTCCTCAACCCTAACGATAGGGCTCAAACCGTCAAGAACCCGATCTAAGCGCAGGAGGCTTGCCGTCGCTCTCCTCCTCCTACTTGAGGAAAAACTGCCCTTGCTAGACTTCCTCTTTCTCAAGGTACTAAAGAGGTCATCCATCTCGAATTATATTATTGCTATCATAAAGAAAATTAAGTCAATCAACATAGCAAGGTTTTTAAAAAAATGAATGGAATAAAGAGATATACTAATGGCAGAGGCAAGGCTCAGGCCGACTCTTAGAGTAACTCAGCCAAAGGTGGAGCCCTCATCTAACGAAGTGGATCAACCATCTCCTACTCCTCATCTGACAATAAAGGAAAATGTCTTAATGCTCGCTTCCTAGATGGGTGTGAGGCCCAATAGTCCCACATCGGAAAGACTCGTTCTAGAGCCTGGGCATATGAGGCGGGTATCTTCTAATCCTGCATACGCGTTTTGGGTAGAAAACAAAATCGGAGAAGGATGAAGGACGCTGATAAGTACTAAATAATGCATAAATTAATATCTTATTCATAGCACTTATCATTATTTTAATTCACATATTTTGTAAATTCAACTAAAAAATGTATTACCTTCACCAGTGCATTTTAATGAATTATCAAAGGTAATTCAAGTTTGATTTGATTATTTATTGATTAAGTTTAATGCATGCAGGTCAAGTCAAGCTCAATTAGGTAAAGCCTAAACGGACACTACATCATTTTACAATTTTATATTTTCAGAGTCGACTCCAATAACTCTTTTCCAAAACCCAGTGCTTCCCATTAATTCCTGACTCTTCATACATTCACCTAAATTTCTCCTCACTCATTCCAACTCTTTTTCCACATGATCATATTTTAATAAAATCCCTTCAATTATTTGTTTCTCATATCTCAAAGCATATCACCTAGTTGCACGAATCCCAAAGCCTCATCTCATCTCAGCCATTCATCTTGCTTCCCATATCATCCATCCATCAAATCTCCGATTTCCAGCTAAATGGACCTGTTCCCAGCGACCACTTGTGATCTCCAGCACCTCACAAATCCAACCAAACTCCCAGCTCACGAATCATTTCTTCCCTTCATCCATATCAAAAAGAATCCCAGGAACTCAACTTCCCAGCCGTCCGCTTCCCCTGTTTCATCATTATCCCATCTCCCCTTCCGCATTGTTCTCGCAGCAAAGCATTATCTTCCCGTTCCCAGCTGAAGGATCATCTCCCCTGTTCCCAACCGAATCAAGTTCATCCTCCCGTGATCCACTCATCTCCCAGCTGCTCCCACGAACAGAACCAAGCCAATCTCGTCCGCATCCAAAGCCCCTTCCAAGTCATTCTTTTCCCCTGTTTCTCCGCGTCCTCTTCCCGTTTCTTCCCAAGTTTATCCTCCCGAGATTGAGCCAAATCCTCTTCACCCGGATTCTTCCCAGATTTCTTCCCATCCGCGTGTCTTGCCTCTTCCGCTAGATCCCAGCATCCCAAGTTCATCTCATATCCAGCCGCTTGCATCCTTATTTCTTCTTCGGAACACTTCCAGCATCTCCCTGTTCCCAGCATCGTCTGCATTCCAAAAATCTCCTCCCGCGTCCGAGATCTTTTCCACGTCTTCCCAGCAAATACAAGCTTATCCCATCTTCTTCTCTCCCATTGCATCCACATCCAGCCATCTTCTAGATTAATCCCGTGTCCCATAACAAAACCAAACCATCAGCCGAATCCAAACCTCCACGTCCTTCCCAAATCCCCTGTTCCACGACATTCAACCAGAACCGAGCCATATTCAAGTTCATCTCAACCGCAAGCTATCCCAGCGTACCAGCCGCATCCTTATCCCACCGCGTCCAAGGATCAAGGAGCAGATTCATCTGCCTCATCCCATAGCTGTTCATCCTTATCTGCACTCGGAACAGGGGAAGAGAGAGGGCTGGTGAAGGCTATAAAAGGAGGAGGAGACGGATCCCATGGCAACTCTCTTCGGAGGAGGGAGTACCACGACAATAAAAAAACAGAGGAGGGAGAGAGGTTTGGCTATTTTGGAAATATTTCAAAGGAGAAAGAGAAGGAAGGAATGGGAGCCCGCTGCTATGCTGCTGCTGCCGTCCACCACTCTATGGAAGGCTGATCTTCTCTCTAGGGCTGGATGCAGCCCTAACAAAGGGACACGGGTTTTATATTTGATTTTATATTCTTGGGGTTGTATGAACTTATTGTTTTCAATGAATATTTTCTTCTGAATCATATTTAATTTCTGTGATTTTAAGTATGATGTTCGTACAACTGTTCTTCATGATCACTAGGTAAATATAAGATAGTTCATGCTTAGTGAAGATGCGATGTGCTGCCACCTTAGATTAGGGTAGACATTTCATGCCAACTGAAGATGGATTATGCCCAAATTACTTTTGTGAAATTTTATTCGAATGCTTATTAGGCTTGTAACCAATTTGCATGTTTATCTAAGAATAAATTAAAAATATAATTAATCCTTGTTCCGATGTTAGTGGTAAATTTTTTGCCCTAGGTTCCCTCAAACTGATATCATTTTAATTGCATTTTCTTTATTAAATTCCTTAGTTTAATTTTCTTCACAAACTCTTCCTTTTAAATATTTTTATTTTTAAGAAAATAATTATACCCCAATTCCTGTGGATCGATACCCGTAATCACTATCCTACCAGATACGTGCTATTGCGTGGTCTTTAAAGTTGACTATCAGACGCTTGTGTGAAGCTCTGGAACCGGACAATATCTGGCAGGGGAGCTCCGTGTTTCTCCCCTCATGTGGCCCCCATTTGGGCACTAGGTGCCTCATGTGCTCCACGGAAGCGGGGGCGTGACATTTGGTATCAGAGCCGAGGACGACTCTGTCCGATGGTGGAAAGGGTGTGAAGCCCAATAATCCCACATCGAAAAGACTCGTTCCAGAGCCTGGGCATATGAGGCGGGTATCTCCAAATCCTGCAGATGCATTTGGGTGGAAAATAAAATCGGAGAGGGTTGAAGGACGTTTGCGTGAAGCCCCGGAACCGAACAATATCTGATAGAAGAGCCCCGCGGTCCCCCCCTCATATAGCCCCCACGTGGGCCCTAGGTGCCTCACATGCCCCGCGGAGGCGGGGGCATGACATCCTCCACCGAATTGAAAAATCCCAGGAAATCGTCAAGGATATGAAGAAAATTGAGCCTTCCAACCATGGATGGACGAAGATCTAAGAGGAAGGATATTGTAGCCTTTCTTATAGAAAAAGTACCACCATCCCTTATTCTAGAGATAAGCATTCACTTAAAAGAAAGCACAGAACATCCCTATTGTAGGGACGATTTCTTGAAGTCGAACAAAACAAAAGAAGTCCACTATCATGCTCCAAGCATTGAGGACGAGCTGCACGGGAACTGCTTAGTATTGGGCTAATAGTTCGGCAATAACTGATGGGATCAAGAGCCTTAACCCTGCCTTTAGGGACTCCTTATATAAAGCTATCTGGTTCTCTAGGGCGAAGTCACAAGGATGAAGTTCTGCGGGATAGAGAATGCAACCCGAATTCAGTTAAGATCGAACTCTCCCAAAAGGCTCATCTCAGTATGTTGACCTAAGGATACCTTGGGGTGGATTCCTCATAAGACCATGAAGACTCGATCGAGAGAGCTCTAACTTATGCCTTCAGCATTGGAAGACCAACCTCCGGTGAATGGGTCCATAAAGGGTATGCAACAAAAAGACAGGCGAAGGCAAGAGAAAGAAAAAGACATAGAGCAACCCACTGGGAGACAAAAGAAAAGCTCTAGCTAAAAGAAAGGAAGAAGAAATGCAGAACAGAAGCACAAAAAGAGTGGTCGTCTAAACTTCACGCTTGCTCTCTTCCTCTTGCTAGGCTCTCAAGTAGGATGGGACAAGGTGAAAGGGTTAAGACTACTGCTCCTTATTTATAAAAGATATGAGCAACCCAGTCTAATGCGAAGCTTCACCATCCCCAGCCATATGTTGCTCAGATGTTTGCCCCTGAACGAATCGTCGTCGACTCCAAACAGCCATTTAGGCTGCAAGCATCCCTCTCGTGATTACCATGCTTCAGAAAAGACAAATATGGTCACACCTCTCTTAAATGCAGGATGTGGAAAATATTCATTTACCTACAAAAGGACGGTCTGTATCCTCCTCATGTCCTATCAAGAAAGCTACTTATGCAACTCGAGCTAGTAAGCTCGGCTCGGCTACAAACATGGGAGGCACGAGATATGCATCAAAACTGACTATAGTTTATACGAGAGGTCGTCCAACCAAAGCTCACCACAAAGCCAGTATATCACCAATCAAGGGCAGCCACTTGGCATGCCTAGAAGCACGCGGCCAATATTGAATTTCAAAAGCATCTTATAGCTAGCGACACCACAATCGAGATACTACGCATTCTCTAAAATCACGCTGACCAATTAGGCGGGGCGTGATTTAGGTATGAAATGCCCATGTCCAATATTCAAAACATGAAAGGCCTGCCCATCCTGACCATTCAGAAGCCCGAATTCTACAGCGTTAGGCTCTCACTTTCGCCTATACAACCAACTCTCTAAGGGACCTTTCATATAAATACTTGGACGCCCTAATAGGCTGTTGAGAACCTCCTTTTGATTCCTAAGCATCGTCCTGATTTAGGCATTGGAGGACCCTCCGTCGAACATACACCAACAAGGAGACTTCTTCGTCTATGTTGTTTCAGGTCAGAGCACAGTCGCAGATTAGGATCCCGGCAGTAACCACCCACCTCGAGTTGCGACCGAGTACGATCCAAGCAATCGATCACCGAATCATCTAGCACCAACACATCACTCACTCGGTACCTAGGATAGGCTGCTTTCCAACGACAACAGTAGAAAAAATTCAAAGAGGGCAAGTGGCAAACTTTATTGGTAATGCAACTCAAGACCTCATCCATTTCACTATTGGTTTTAAATATTAAGAGATGGTTGAAGACTTGTCTATATATCATATGTACAACATGGGGTATAGAGTGTCGATGCTTCAAAGGAGAAACATGTCACGGTGATTGGTAAATTCACCATTTTGTAAAAGGAGAATATTATTTTCAAAATACTAGCATAAAAATACTTATGCAATCTACAATCAACATTGTATGTTAATGTCGCTTTCCAATAGACATAATGGCATAAAAATCTTGCATGTTGAATTTAGGACTCTAGAAATAAAGCCTATAAAGAAATTGTTATTCAAGAATTTCAAAAGATAGCATTAGCACTCGGACCTAGTGAGTTTTTCTCACTTTAGTCATATGATGCTTCCTCCAATCTGGTTCACAAAATTGCATATTAACTTTTGTAAATGCACTCCATCACAAATCCTCAAAAAAGTAGTAGAATGGATGGTTTGGATTGATTAAGCGATTGAAATTTGAAACTATGAAATTAAAAATAATGTTAGACCACAATTTAAGGGAGATTTCCGAAGTAAGAAACCACTATGGAAAAAATGAGAATATGGTGGTTAAATAATTATGAACAAAACGAAGTAAATTTTTATTTGGGCTTGTAGACTAGTACATGGAATTTTCAAGTAGTGTAGTGTCCTAGCATGGGTCTTTCTTTTTGAGAGAGAGGAAGCAAGGATCAATCTTAATTTTATTATTCCATCTATCAACCACCAAGGGTGCATGTGTAAAAATGCTAAGTGTAAAAAAAATTTCATAGATGGTAATTGCACTTCAAAAGTAGTTTCAAAAATAGACAGATATAAAATTCAAAACTATCAACTTTTGAGACACCACAAATCATTGAAGCATAATATATTACTCATAGATACATATAGAACTAAAATCACTCGGTATTATTGCTTTTGGTTTTAACCCTGTGAGACCATAAATTGGCCTTCAAACATCCTTCAAATATCCATATACAGTAGCATTCCTCATATACAATAACTATTCTTCAATCATTCCGTCTTATCAATTATGTCTAATATATTTCTCAAGATTGTTTATTAGCAGAATCCTCTTTCATATCTATCTATTACATTTCAGACATATTATTTCATAAATTTTCAAATAACAATTGATGACAAATAAAAAAAATAAAACTAGGAAGCAATGGTGATATATTGTTTGGTTTCCATGCAACTTAAGCCGGCGTATAGAAAGCTACAGGATTTCTATAGCAAAAGACCGTAGGCAACAAATTTTGACCCGTGTAGCTTGTTTAATAGACAAACTAAACTGTCACGCCCCGAATTCGGATCATGACACGGCCGTGCTATTGCAAACCTTTACCCGCAATAACACGCAGCCACTTCAAAACTTCAAATCAATTATGAACAATTATATTCTTAAATGTTATCAAATATTTCATCAATAAAAGATTGATTACAAAGCATCTAAAAATAGCAACATTTAATGTTTCATTTTCTTTTCCCCATAACCCTGAAGCATGTCACGCTCCTTGTTCCTAGCATCTCCTATTCATCTGTAAGAACATAAATAAATGGATATGAGCTATAAAGCTCAGTAAGTAATAATGCATAATCTTATCAGATCAAGCATAATATTTTTATAAGCCAATGCACTATTTGAAGAACAAACAGTTGTAATAAAGAAAGCATTTTCCAAATCAAACCAGACGTAAACCTTTTGTCTTTATTCCCTGCTTTAAAATCCGTACTCATCATTATTCTTGCTTTGAAATCCATACTTATCATTATTCATGCTTTGAAATATGTACTGTTATGGGGGAATTAAGCCGCCATGCCCCACGTGATCGGCACGCGTATCCAGGAAAGCTACAGTTACCCTTTGACCCAGCACTCCGACCCCGAGTCGGACCTCCTCGGCTTCGCAGCCCGACCCCGGGTCGGCTGCCCTATGATCCAGCACTCCGACCCCGAGTCGGACCTCCTCGGCTTCGCAGCCCGACCCCGGGTCGGCTGCCCTATGATCCAGCACTCCGACCCCGAGTCGGACCTCCTCGGCTTCGCAGCCCGACCCCGGGTCGGCTGCCCTATGATCCAGCACTCCGACCCCGAGTCGGAGATCTTTTGATAACGACAGGCTATTCTCCAGAGGCAAGCCGCGGCCTCCTGCTCCACTACTCCCTGCAACGGCTGTACCCGATGCTGCCCACGATCTCCTGTATCAACCGTACAAAGCGGAGCTCCACTACGCCCTGTCATGGCCGTACCCAGCGCTGCTCCACGACGCCCCGTAACGGCCATGTCAGTGGCCATTCTATCGTGCCCCACGACGACAAACCCCCCTGAGAGACCTCCCAGCCATGTATATACGCGGCTGGGGGGAGAAGGGGGGGTAAGCAATACCTCCCAGAGCACTCTCTCCCACTTGTGATGATCATCTCTCCTCCTCCAATCTCCTCTGACTTGACCGTCGGAGGGCCATCACCACCCTGGTGGTGGTGCAAGGCTTGTTTGCAGGTTCCTTGGCGGAAGGTGGAGCGCAACCAGCACCAACCAAGACAACTCAGGCGGAACCCCGTTCACACCGTCGTGTCAATCGTTCTCGGTTTGGACCACCAGCAACAGTTGGCGCTAGAGGAAGGGCACGAATCTCAGAACGATCGTAATGGCACGGCGAGGTGGTCGCGGAGCTTCCAATGCTTCCGGTCGCGGAGCCTCTCGCGCCTCTGGCCGGGAGGCTGCTGCGTCCCCAACACACTCTCAGCAGCATTCCACCGCTTCTCCTCCCATTCAGACGGTCGAACCTGCTCAGTTCGACCAGCTAGCCCAGCAGGTTCGCACCCTCGCGGAGGCAGTGCAGAATCTACAGGGTGTGATCTCTCGGGTGCCGCAGCGGGCTCAGGAGCCGCTGCTCCCCGAGCACTCGCCTCTTCCTCACAACCCGCGCTCCTTCCTCTCCCATGGAGAGGAGCGCCGGCGCGAGGAGGATTCTCGAGTGCGGTCCATTCTGCCAGGACCTTCTCATCGGAGCTGCGCGGGGTACGAGAGGCGGACCCGGGCGCGTTCTCAGACACCCCAGTCCTCGAGGGGCCCGCACTCCAATCGGTCCCCCTCGCGCCGCTCCTTGTCTCCCACCCACCGGTCGCGCTCCCTGGACCGGCGGGTGGACGATCTCCACAGACAGCTCCAGGTCCTGAAGGGCCACTCCAAAGATCCCTTCGCCGACTTGGAGATCTCCTCCCAGCCGGCGCTTGCCTCAAGGATCCTGCGGACCCTAAACCCGCCGGGGTTCAAAATGCCGGCGATCGAACCCTACGACGGGGCGGCGGACCCACGGGACCACGTGGAGAGTTTCAGGACTCTTATGCTCCTCCATGGAGCATCGGATCCTCTCCTCTGCAAGGCCTTCCCGGCGACCCTCCGCGGCCCGGCAAGGGCGTGGTTCGCCGGCCTGGAGGCTAATTCCATCCAGTCCTTCCACCAGTTCACCCGTCTCTTCATCAGCCATTTCGCCGTCAGTAGCCGGCGAAGACTGGTCTCCGACTCCCTCTTCGATGTCCGGCAGAACGAGGGAGAGAGCCTGCGGGATTATCTCACCCGCTTCAACAAGGCAACACTGGAGGTCCGGAATTTGAGCCAGGAGGTGGCTCTCTCAGCCCTGAAGCGAGGCTTCCGGAAGGGCAGACTCACCTTCTCCCTGGACAAACGCCTGCCGCGGAGCTTCCCGGAGCTGTTGTCTCGGGCAAACCAGTATGCAGACGCCGAGGAGGCAGCCTCCCACCGGAACAAGGAGGCCGCCGAGGCCCCTCTAAAGCCCGGGAAGAAAAGGCGAAAAGAGGCACCCCAGAGGAGGAGCCCGACGCCTCAACGCCGGCGCAGAAGCCCGTCACCAGCAAGGAACCACGGCGCCACACGCCCTCGTTCTCCGCACCGACGCTTCAACCGGTACACCCCACTCCTGGCCCCCCGGGCCCAGATCCTCATGGAGGTCAAGGGGCGGGAGGACCTCCCGGTCTCGAGGCAGATGAAGAAGATCCCTGGGAGGAAGCCTTCTCGGGCGTACTGTGAATACCACCGAGACCACGGCCACGATACCGAAGACTGCTTCCAGCTTCGGGACGAGATCGAGGCTCTCATTCGCCGAGGGCGTCTCGGTCGATATGTAAACGACCGACGTCCCCCCGCAGATCCGCGTCCAGCCGACCCGGCCCCTCAGGAGCCTCGGGAGCAGAATCGACCCGTTGCGGGAGTGATCCACACCATCACTGGGGGCTGCTCTCGGCCCGTGAGGAACGCAGGGGGCTCGGCGGAAGTATCAGGAGTGGCCGTCGCGAAGAGGCAGCGGGTCGGAAATGTAATCACTTTTTGTGATGAAGATGTAAAGGGGATTCAGACTCCCCACGATGACGCCATGGTGATCTCTCTCACTATGGCGGACTATGATGTAAGGCGTGTTCTTGTGGATAGTGGAAGCTCAGCTGATATTTTGTATTACGAGGCCTTCCAAAAGATGGGCTTGTCCCGACAATTGTTGCACAAAACATCCACCCCCCTCATAGGATTCACTGGAGACGCTATCTCGGCCGAAGGTGTCATCGAGCTGCCTGTGACTGCGGGCATTGCACCCGCAGAAGCCACGGTGCGGCTCGGGTTCTTGGTCGTCCGTGTCCCCTCGGCCTACAACGCTATCCTCGGACGACCCGGACTGAACGCCCTTCGCGCGGTGGTTTCTACCTACCATTTGCTCATGCGGTTCCCCACGGCGGCCGGGATTGGAGAGGTCCGAGGTGACCAGCCGACCGCACGGCAGTGTTTCCTAGCAACTCTCAAAGGGAAGAAGCCCATGGAGGCCCTAAGCGTCGAGTCACTTGACGCCAGAGACGAAGTGGCCTTGCGGCACGGGGAGCCGGCTGAGGGCGTAATCGAAGTTCCCCTCGAAGAAGGCCGCCCGGACCGCACGGTCCGGGTCGGTGCCAACCTCGACTTGGAAGCTCGGCTCCGGTTAGTGGAATTC
Organism: Phoenix dactylifera; assembly: GCF_051530095.1. Classification (NCBI taxonomy): domain Eukaryota; kingdom Viridiplantae; phylum Streptophyta; class Magnoliopsida; order Arecales; family Arecaceae; genus Phoenix; species Phoenix dactylifera. The sequence continues at coordinate 9,712,096 of NC_143205.1, forward strand.
CTCCGAGCCAATGCAGATGTGTTTGCCTGGTCGGCGGCCGATGTACCTGGGATCGACCCGGAGGTCGTTTCTCACGCCCTCAGCGTCGACCCGACCCACCGACCAGTAAAGCAAAAGAAGAGACACTGTGCCCCGGATCGGATCCGGGTGGTCGACCAGGAGGTAGACAAACTCTTGGAGGCAGGTTTCATAAGGGAGGTGAGCTACCCCGAGTGGCTGGCAAACGTCGTACTTGTCCGGAAGGCGAGCGGGAAGTGGAGGATGTGCGTCGACTACACCGACCTGAACAAGGCGTGCCCCAAGGATAGCTTTCCGCTTCCACGGATAGACCAACTGGTCGACGCGACTTCCGGATATCAGCTACTGTCTTTTATGGACGCCTTCTCCGGCTACAACCAAATAATGATGGCTCCACAGGACGAGGAGAAAACTGCCTTCATAACAGACCGGGGGCTGTACTGTTACAAGGTAATGCCCTTCGGTCTGAAGAACGCTGGCGCCACTTACCAGCGCCTCGTCAATAAAATCTTCAAGGAGCAAATCGGCCGGAATATGGAGGTGTACGTGGACGATATGCTGGTAAAAAGCCGCCATGCAGACCAGCACATTGCAGATCTGGAGGAGACTTTCACCACCTTGCGAAAGTTTCGCATGAAGCTAAACCCAGCGAAGTGCGCTTTTGGTGCTTCGGCCGGGAGGTTCCTCGGTTTCATTGTCAACCAACGGGGGATCGAGGCCAACCCGGACAAGATCAAAGCCATCCAAGATATGTCCCCTCCGACCAAAGTGAAGGAGGTTCAGGAGCTCGCTGGAAGGGTCGCCGCGCTCGGACGATTTGTGGCAAAGTCGGCCGAACGCTGCCAACCATTCTTCAAGGTGTTGAAGCGCCCAAAAGACTTCCTCTGGACGGCCGAATGTCAAGCGGCGTTCGACCAGCTCAAGGAGTACATGGCGTCTCCTCCCCTGCTGTCCAAGCCGCAAGAGGGGGAGATGCTCTACCTTTACCTGGCGGTCTCCCCAACCGCAGTCAGCGCAGTACTGGTTCGGGAAGAGGCAAGACTTCAGAAGCCTGTGTACTACATCAGCCGAGTCCTCCGGGATGCCGAGGCGCGGTACACGAAGGCTGAGAAGATCGCCTTCGCGCTGCTGACTGCGACCAGGAGGCTTCGCCCCTATTTCCAGGCTCATTCTGTCACCCTTTTGACCGATCAACCACTGCGGCAGATTCTCAGCAATCCAGAGAATGCGGGACGGCTGGTGAAGTGGGCAGTAGAACTTGGTGAGTTCGACATCCTCTACCAGCCCCGACCAGCCATCAAGGCCCAGGTGCTCGCGGACTTTCTCGCTGAGTGCACTGTGCAGGAGGCGGAACCTAAGCCGCCGGAGACACCCAGCCTCGATCTCCCGATCTGGACGCTCCACATTGACGGGTCGTCGAACCCTGAAGGTGGAGGGGCTGGGCTGGTTCTCACCAATCCCGATGGAGTGATAGCCGAGTATGCCTTGAGGTTCGGATTTACAGTGACCAACAATGAGGCGGAGTACGAGGCCCTAGTCACGGGACTCAAACTCGCCAAGGAGCTCGGCGTCCGGCGTCTGAAAGTCTTCACCGACTCCCAGCTGGTGGTCGGGCAGGTTCGAGGGGAGTTCGAGGCGCGGAGCCCAACCATGCAGAGCTACGTCCGGAAGGTGCAAACACTCATTCCCGACCTCGGCAGTGTTGACATTCAGCAGGTCCCAAGGAGCGAAAATGCCAGGGCCGACAGGTTGTCCCGCCTAGTGGACGCAGACGCGCACAACTTGTCGAGGGCAATCTACCTGGAGACCCTGGATGCCCCGAGCATTGACGGGGCTGGAGCGGTGATGGCAATTGACCCGGAGCCGTCTTGGATGGACCCGCTCGTCGCCTACCTCGCCGAAGGAATCCTCCCTGAAGACGAAGATCAGGCCCGGCGGCTTGTAAAGAAGTCCGCCCACTACGTACTTTATGAAGGGAGGCTGTATCGGACCTCGTTTACCGCCCCCCTCTTAAGGTGCCTCCGCCCCGCGGAAGCGGCCTATGCCCTCGGCGAAGTCCACGAAGGCATCTGCGGATCGCACTTGGGGGCTAGGTCCTTGGCGCATAAGATCATGAGGCAAGGCTACTATTGGCCGACCTTGTTGGAGGACTCGAAGGATCACGTGCGGAAATGCGACGCCTGCCAGCGCCACGCCAACGTCCAGAGAGTCCCCTCTGTTCCCTTGGCGCCAATCACCGCGCCCTGGCCCTTCGCACAGTGGGGAATGGATATCCTCGGACCATTCCCCGTCGCTTCGGCCCAGCGGAAATTTTTGATTGTCGCCATCGACTACTTCACCAAGTGGGTGGAGGCAGAGCCACTGGCCACCATCACGGAGGCACAAGTCCGGAAGTTCGTAAAGAAGAACATCATTGTCCAATTTGGAGTACCTCGGGTCCTCGTCTCGGATAACGGTCGACAGTTTGATAACAAGCACTTCCGGGACTTCTGCGAGGAATTCGGGATCGAGCATCGGTTCACATCCGTGTCGCATCCCCAAACCAACGGCGAGGCCGAGGTCACAAATCGGACAATCCTCCAAGGTATCAAAGCGCGGGTCGGCTGGACGGGGCAAGCTTGGGTCGAGGAACTCGAGAATGTCCTTTGGGCGTATCGGACCACGCAACGGACTCCTACTGGAGAGACGCCTTTCAGCCTAACCTATGGCACGGAAGCCGTTGCCCCCGTGGAGCTCGGACTCCCCTCGCCTCGGGTGGCCGCGCACCGACCCAAGGCCAATTCAGAGCAACTCCGAGGAAACTTGGATCTCTTGGAAGAGGCAAGGAAAATGGCTCAGGTTCGGATGGCAATGTATCAGCAGAGGGTGGCCCGATATTACAACTCCAAAGTCCGACCGAAGCTTTTCAGAATTGGAGATCTGGTGCTGAGGCGAGCTAAGGCATCTCAACCTACGGAAGGTGGGAAGCTAGCGCCAAATTGGGAAGGCCCGTATAAAGTTCGTTGGGTAAACCGACCTGGCTCCTACCAGTTGGAAGCCCTAGATGGCCGAGAAATTCCAAGGGGCTGGAATTCCGCTAACCTGCGGATGTATTACCAGTAGAACAACAAGGCCAGAAAGACAATTTAAAAAGGTGCAACACTTTTCATTTCAATAATTTCTGGTTACAATGGCGTGCTCGTGTGATTACAAGGAATTCCCAGAGGGGAATTAGGGAGTAAAGAAAGTAAAGAAGAGGTGGGGACCCAAACCCTCAACCCAGGGCGGCTGCAGTCCCGCCAGAAGTGGGTGCTTCTAACCGGAGGCGCCATCCAGCACCTCACCAAAAAGACGAGGAGCCGCCGCAGAAGAAGCTCCCGCTGCCCCCAGGGGAACGCCGCCTCCAAAGGATATTCCCATCTTCCCCAGTGGTAGGGAAGAGAAGGGATTCAAGGGGGAGGAGCATATGGTGGCGCGGTCCCGGATTGAGCGTCCGGCGCAGAGCTCAACCGGGAGGCTGAACTTCAAGGAGGGGAGATGTGATCCCGGATGAAACGCCTAGGGCGGAGTTCCGCCGGGAAGACCCTCCTTGTTGATCCCAGATGAAACGGCTAGTTGGCTGAAGTTGTAAGGGGAGCGCCTCCCCTTTCCTTCGACAGGAGTCTCTCAGTCATATGCCAAGGAGGAGGTCCGCGATCCATGGCAACCTGCAGCTCCGGCTTGGCAAATTCCATCGTACCTGCACCTGTATTTATAGCCAAGCTGCGGCCCCCTGGTAGTTCCGATACGGGTGGCTCCAATAAATGCAGGCGCACTGAATCCGGAGCCGTTCCGGCTCCCGAGGCGTATCTCCCCGCGATTTCCTAAGCGTCATTCTCCTTAAATCGCATTCTTTGTGCAGGACAATCCGGGTGTCGTATACCCCTAGGTCCACGTGTCTCCGCTCGCGCCCAGGCCGCATCCTCCTCGAAGAACCCGCGTATCGCGGCCGCTCAACTAACACTCCTCACCAGCAGCAACTGGCGATCTGATTTCCCAGGTAACGCATTAATTAGCGTTTAATACACTTCTCGTGTTCCCCCCAGGCAACGCTTGGAGGAGAGGAGAAACACGGTCGCGGCTGGGCACGGAGAAACCCCGATGGGCGGCGAGCGACAAGTGGCCGACCAACGAGTGGAATGTCCCGGGGCTCGGCCCCCGGATGCCTGGCTAACCCGATGATCATCCCGGGAGCAGACTAGCCGGAAGCCCCGACCGGTCGCCTCGGCTTGCGCCAGCCTAGGCCGACCAACGAGTGGAATCTCCCGAGGCTCGGCCCTCGGATGCCTGGCTAACCCGATGAACATCCCGGGAGCAGACTAGCCGGAAGCCCCGACCGGTCGCCTCGGCTTGCGCCAGCCTTGGCCGACCAACGAGCGGAATTTCCCTGAGGCTTGACAACCCTCAGATGCCTGGCTAGCCCGATGAACATCCCGGGAGCAGACTAGCCGGAAGCCCCGACCGGTCGCCTCGGCTTGCGCCAGCCTTGGCCGACCAACGAGCGGAATTTCCCTGAGGCTTGACAACCCTCAGATGCCTGGCTAGCCCGATGAACATCCCGGGAGCAGACTAGCCGGAAGCCCCGACCGGTCGCCTCGGCTTGCGCCAGCCTTGGCCGACCAACGAGCGGAATTTTCCTGAGGCTTGACAACCCTCAGATGCCTGGCTAGCCCGATGAACATCCCGGGAGCAGACTAGCCGGAAGCCCCGACCGGTCGCCTCGGCTTGCGCCAGCCTTGGCCGACCAACGAGCGGAATTTCCCTGAGGCTTGACAACCCTCAGATGCCTGGCTAACCCGATGATCATCCCGGGAGCAGACTAGCCGGAAGCCCCGACCGGTCGCTTCGGCTTGCGCCAGCCTTGGCCGACCAGCGAGCGGAAGAATTTCCTGAGGCCTAACCCTCGGATGCCTGGCTTAGCGCCGGAAGAATTTCCTGAGGCCTAACCCTCGGATGCCTGGCTCAGCGCCGGAAGAGTGTCCTGAGGCCTAACCCTCGGATGCCTGGCTCAGCGCCGGAAGAGTTTCCTGAGGTTTAACCCTCGGATGCCTAGCTTAGCGCCGGAAGAGTTTCCTGAGGCCTAACCCTCGGATGCCTGGCTTAGCGCCGGAAGAATTTCCTGAGGCCTAACCCTCGGATGCCTGGCTTAGCGCCGGAAGAGTTTCCTGAGGCCTAACCCTCGGATGCCTGGCTTAGCGCCGGAAGAATTTTCTGAGGCCTAACCCTCGGATGCCTGGCCTAGCGCCGGAAGAGTTTCCTGAGGCCTAACCCTCGGATGCCTGGCTCAGCGCCGGAAGAGTTTCCTGAGGCCTAACCCTCGGATGCCTGGCTTAGCGCCGGAAGAATTTCCTGAGGCCTAACCCTCGGATGCCTGGCTTAGCGCCGGAAGAATTTCCTGAGGCCTAACCCTCGGATGCCTGGCTTAGCGCCGGAAGAGTTTCCTGAGGTTTAACCCTCGGATGCCTGGCCTAGCGCCGGAAGAACTTCGGGAATCAAAAGTCAGCAAGACGCAACCAAGAGCTAAAAAAAAAAAAAAAAAAAGAGGACGAAGGCGAGATGAAGAAATATTCAACGTGCATTAATTTTCAGGGCCGAGGCCCATACAATTGGGCAAAACGCCGACATACAAAAATAAAAAAGAAGACAATGAAAGGTACAAGAGGTCAGCTTGGAGGAACTCCCGGGTCGGGAACGCCGGGCTCGTCCGCGGGAGGTAGGGAAGCAGCAGGAGAACCAGCAGGCGATGGCACCGGAGAGGAGTCGAGGAGGGAGATCTCGCTCAGGTCAACTTCGGGATACTTAGCCGACACCCTTGCCAGGCCCTCCTCGAAGCCCAAGGTGAAGGCTTCGGCCCCCGCGTCCGACGCGTCATGGACAAACTCGTCAGACTGGCGATAGGTCCGCACTGCCTCCGACATATCATGGGCGAACTCGGCGGACTGGCGATAAGCCTCTACCGCCTGACGCCCGATTTCCGCCCTCTTCTCGGCCAGCTCCGCCTCAGCTCGCTCCATAATCTGAGCCTTGGCCTCCAAGACCTTCGCCACAATCCGACCTTCGGCCTCAGAGGAGACCCTCAGCAGATCAGCCTGAGCCTCTTTATGCTTCGCCTCGGTAGCAACCCGAGCGGCCTCGGCTTCCTTCAGGCGCGAACGGAGCTCTTGGACGTCCGTGCATGACTTCTCCAGGGCCGACTCCAGTTCGCCTAGTTTGGCTTCAAAAGAGCGGATTCGGTCGCAGGCGTTGTCGGCAGACCGCTGGGCCTTCTCCCACCGCTCTCGATAGTCCGCGATCTTCCGGGACTGCTTTTCAGCCCGTTCCTCCGCCTTCTTGACCCTGCTTTCGAGGCCCGAGGCGGCTTTGAGTTGCTCCCGAGCCTCTGACAGTTGCTCCTCCAGGGCGGCGAAGCCGAGTGCCCGCTCTTCGGCCTCCCGGAGCCTCGCCTCGAGGTCCCCGGTCGCCCTGCCTGCCGCAGCCCGGCCTCCCTCTTCCATTGCTTTCAGCCGGTCCTCGGCCTTCGCCAAAAGCCCCGCCTGTTCCTTGTAGCACTCCTCCAGACGGATCATGTACTGGGCGAGCTAAGAAATAGGAAAAATAAGGGAGTCAGGCGGAGAACAACAGAGCCAATAAATGGTGAAAGACGGCCAGAAGAACACTCACCGACATGAGACAGACGCAGCTGGCGGCCCCAACGTCAGAGACATCCAACTCCCGGACCCGCCGACGGTCCTTCTCCAGCAACACTGTTTCGATGAGATTTCGGGCGCCATCGGTAGTGAAGGCAGACCCCGATTTCTCCCCAGAGCCGGATGGTGGTTCTGCAGCCTTACCCTTATCCATCGCCTGGGGAAGAGTCCGGCTGATCGCGCTCGGGGCGGGGGTCGCCCCAGGAATTGATAGGGTCCCGCTCGGCCGGGGCCTCGGCGCGTCCCTCCTCGAGTCATCAGGAGCCGACCGAGTCGAAGGCCGGGTCGGGGACCGATCACGTCCGACCCGTCCGTCTTGAGCAGGCTCAGGTGGCACCTCCGGAGTAGCGGCAACCTTACCACCGGAGGGCTGATACAGCGTCAGCTGCCGGTCGGTGCCCACGACATCTCCCTGACCGGTGGGCCCGGACTCGTCGGTCGGCATCGGAGGTATCTCCTTACGGGACTTCTTCGCCGGTGGGGCCCCGCTCGGAAGAGCTTGTTTCCTCCTCCGGACTGCTTCCAGCAGGGACGCCCTACCAACAGCCTTCGTCTTCACCGACCGCATGACGTCGTCGACCTCTGCAAGAAGGACGGGATAGTCAGGGACTGAGAAACCGAAAGGAAGAAGGAACGAAAGAGAAGAAAAGAGCTAAAGAAACGATGGCGGACTCACGGTCGGTGGGGACCGAGCTCAAACCGACGTTCACCAAGGTATCCTCAGAAATAAGGCGGCCCACCGGGGGAAGCTGGCCCTCGGCGACCAACCCCTTCAAGGCGGCGACGCCCTCGGATTCCTCCCTCGACAACTTCGACAGGCCAATTGGGGACTTCACCGGCGTCCCCCAGATTGCCCTGATTTCCCAGGAGGGGTCTGCATCAACGAAAAAGAAGCGCTCCTTCCAGTGGTGAATGGAGGTAGGACCCTCCTTGACAAGGCCGCACCCTCGCCGCGCTGCGAAGCACCACCACCCTTTGTCCTGGGGGTGGCCACTCAGGCCGTAGAGCTCCCAGAAAACATTCAAGGTGGCGGGAATCGCATGCAAGCGACAGAGAACCTGGAAGACCGTCAGAGCACGCCACGAGTTCGGCACCAGTTGCGTCGGTGCCATTCCTAAACCCCGGAGCACCTGTAAGACTAGGTCTGAAGGGGGAAAGCGGAATCCGGCCTGGAGGATGCCCTCATTGATGGCGATCTTCCCTCGAGGAGGATGAGACATCCTCTCCTCAGGCCCTGGGAGCGTGACATTGCAGGCCTCGGGAAGGTGGTACCGAGCCACAAATCCGTCTAAGTCCTCGGCGACCAGTTTTGACTTGATGCTATCTGCTCCCACTTCGCCCATCCCTAATGGCCAATAAATCTACGGTCAGGACGGGGTCAAGAAGGAGGGAAAGGCCGGAACGACTGGGGTGCACTAGTACAAAAAGAAAAAGTATGAAGAGCTCAAAGTAGAAGAGTGGGAAACTCACTTGAAGAGGAGGAAGAACGGCTCCGAGAGCGTCAAAGGAAAAGCAAGCGAACGTTTCGGCGGCAACAATGGCAGCGCAAAGGAGAAACTCGAAAATGTCCGTAAAGAAGAAGACGGACGGGGGAGGGCCCCCGATTAAATAGGCGAAAGGGCAAGTGACGCCTCGATGACGCCAGAAGACGCCTGGCCGCCGAAGGGTCGCTCGCACCCCAAAGGCGAATCGACACCATTAAGGAAGGATGTCCGCCGAAATCCTCAGGTTGCCAGGTCAGCAGCAACCGCCATACGCCATAAAGAAGGCGGGAAGCTTGAAGCGCGCGCGCCTCTCCGAAGGATGGCGGCAATCTCGAAACATCACTCCCTTCACCTGTTCCCCTTCTGGTTCCAGGCTCAGAAGTGGGGGGCTACTGTTATGGGGGAATTAAGCCGCCATGCCCCACGTGATCGGCACGCGTATCCAGGAAAGCTACAGTTACCCTTTGACCCAGCACTCCGACCCCGAGTCGGACCTCCTCGGCTTCGCAGCCCGACCCCGGGTCGGCTGCCCTATGATCCAGCACTCCGACCCCGAGTCGGACCTCCTCGGCTTCGCAGCCGACCCCGGGTCGGCTGCCCTATGATCCAGCACTCCGACCCCGAGTCGGACCTCCTCGGCTTCGCAGCCCGACCCCGGGTCGGCTGCCCTATGATCCAGCACTCCGACCCCGAGTCGGAGATCTTTTGATAACGACAGGCTATTCTCCAGAGGCAAGCCGCGGCCTCCTGCTCCACTACTCCCTGCAACGGCTGTACCCGATGCTGCCCACGATCTCCTGTATCAACCGTACAAAGCGGAGCTCCACTACGCCCTGTCATGGCCGTACCCAGCGCTGCTCCACGACGCCCCGTAACGGCCATGTCAGTGGCCATTCTATCGTGCCCCACGACGACAAACCCCCCTGAGAGACCTCCCAGCCAGGTATATACGCGGCTGGGGGGAGAAGGGGGGGTAAGCAATACCTCCCAGAGCACTCTCTCCCACTTGTGATGATCATCTCTCCTCCTCCAATCTCCTCTGACTTGACCGTCGGAGGGCCATCACCACCCTGGTGGTGGTGCAAGGCTTGTTTGCAGGTTCCTTGGCGGAAGGTGGAGCGCAACCAGCACCAACCAAGACAACTCAGGCGGAACCCCGTTCACACCGTCGTGTCAATCGTTCTCGGTTTGGAATCTGTGCTTGTAATAAAGTAAACATTTCATATAATCAAATCTTTGCCATAATCAAACTAGTTATAAAACTATGCATGTCCATTCATGCAACTTCATAAATATGATTATGCATCATAAAACTTTTGCCATTATTCCATACTTTGAAATTCATACTCTCAGATAGTAGTGTAGCTATGGCCGCTCTTATTCCCACGGCAAGGCCTTTACCACTACAGGGTCATCTTCCAGTTACTATTACCCACTGGCGGGGGTCGTAAAGCCAAGTTACTTTTACCCACTGGCGGGGGTCCTATGCCTAGTTACTATTACCCACTGGCGGGGGTCATACATAGCGATCTGAGAGTTCTTAAAACATATCATGCTTTTCATAAATCTTTTCTCATAGATCCATTGGAAAGTGAATAATGGCATCATGCTAATAAAACTCATGATCATGCTGAAAACTTTATTTTTCCATGCATCTTTCTACATCATCATAATCATGTGTACATAATATAATAATAATAATCATGATGGATGCTATGTATCCAAAATCTTGTAATCATTTGCTAACACATGCTTGATCCTAATTTTGCGAAAACATAAATAATCATATATAATTTCATAATCAAGTAATCACAAGTATTTGATGAAACATAAGATTATATCATGTACTTTTTCCACAATTCTTATACATAATTCCAATTGCATAAATAATACTTTTTCATCTTATAAAACGTGATACATGATCCATAATAAGATTAAGACAGGTTACTTACCTTAATTTGCTCACCAGCTGTCAATTCTCCAATACCTAACAAGATCATTAAATTACTTGTTAATTACACATTCGACTTCATTTAATTACTATCTTTCTTAATAACTTAGTTCAATTTCTGGTTCAGGCCCATGGCCCAATTTAATTTCCGTTTCAACTCTGATTCAGCTTCTGGTTCAGATCTGATTCAACCTCTGATTCAGGTCTGATCCAGCTTCTGGTTCAGGTCTGGGCCCATTTGCATTCAAGCCCAAAGTTTAATTGGTTTCTGGATCAGGCCCGTGGCCTAATTCAATTACTGGGCCCATTTGTATTCAGGCCCAGAAACACAATTAGTTAATTTATAATTAATTCTTATCAGTTCTAATTAATTTAAAAGGGAGCCTAGTCTCAAACTATATTCAATTTAGTCCCTATATTAAAATTTGAGCTCTTCAAGCCCAGTTAGTTTTGGTTTTAAGAACACTAGGCTTGAATCAGGGCCCAGCCCGACTTCAGGCTTCTAAAGCCAAGTTTATTTGAAGCCCACTTTGGAATCAGGCCCATTTTGGCCCACAGCCATTTTTTATTTATTTTTTCTTTCTTCTTTTCTTTTCCTTCTTTCCTTCTTTTCTTTTCTTTTCTTTTCCCTTTTTTTTTCTTTCTTTTTCTTCTCTTCCCGAACCTTCCTTTCCTCCTCTTTCTTCTTCCCTCCCCAAGCTCCTCTTCCTCTTCTCCTCTTCTCCCATGAAACTGGGAGGCGAGCTCGAGAGGTGCTCGGGAGGAGGCCGGCCCGAGGCCGGTGATGCTACGGCCAATCGGCGGCAGCTACGGCGGCCGTGGCCCCTCCTGCAGTGGCCGCGGCCCAAATGGCCGCTCTCCTCCACCTCCGGTGGAAGAGACGGGGTGCGGCACCCATCGAGGAGCAACGAGGCCCAGCCGAAGCTAGGGGGTGCTCGCGTGGTGCACGGCCGATGTCTGTGGTCGGCCGGATGGCGTCCGCAGTGCACTGAGCCGGCGGCACCCACGGTCAACAGGGAAATCTCCCTTTGGCCGTCTTCTCCGATCCCCTCCGACGAAGATCACACCGGTTCCACCCCTGGAAACCAGATCTGTCCGAGCCGAGGGCCCTTCCGTGCATCAAAGGTAGGTTGATTTCTTTACATCTTTAGATCTAGGGTTTTAATGGGAAGGAAAAACCACCGTCGGGTGAAGGAGGAGGATCTCCGGCCAATGTCGGATAACAGCCGATCATTGGTTAGATCCTTCTCCTTCCTTCTCTTCATCTTCTCCCTTCCCTTCTTCCTCTGTTAATCATTACCTAACTAGAATATATCTAAGCTAATAGTTGGTAAACCGTTAATGAAAAGAAAGGGAATTAAGGGATTACCTAGCTCCGATGAGCTGTGGAGGATTCCGGCGAGCTCCTCTGTCTGCTCTGGCGGCACAACAAGGTGGCGAGCTGGGAATCCTTCCCCCTTCGGCACCACAGCTCTCGGTCCGACTCCTTGCACAGAGAAAAAGAGAGTAAGGGAGGTGAGAGGGTGGCGATGGAGTCCCTCGCTGAGGAATCCCTGAGCTTTTATAGCCCTTGGTCGGAAGAGAGGAGGGTGGTGATGGTGATCGTGGCTATCAGGCGGTTGTAACCGCCTCAGCTCGTGATCAGGGACTCCACATGGGCCGGCCACGTTAGGCTTGGCCCATTAGCCCACTATATATGGGCTGGTTTTCACATAAACTTAGTGATGTTTGAGATAATATGATATAAATATATTTTGACTTGCTTAAATCTAAGTTGACATGATCTATCCAATATCGAGTTCGTTATTCACTTAATTAATCTACCAATCTCATTAATATTTGATCTATTATTTTATATAATATTCTATAGGTACGATCATAACATATAGTTGTGTTCATAATAAATTAAAGAAAAAATTACCAACAGAAGTGCCCACTCAACTTCTCTATCTACATTACGGTGATGAGGAAACAATCTACTTCTTTTTTCTTTTTCTTTTTTTTTTTTGATCAAAACGGTATTTCATTCATATACCACTAACGTGAATACAACCAGACATATCAAAGAAAAGTAAACAAAATAAGGCGTGTGGAACGCCATCCAACCTAGCCCAGAAAACCTCCCCGGTATGCCGGGCAACATAAGAGGCGACCCAATCTGCTGCACTGTTCGCCTCTCGGTAAGCATGGACAACCTGACAAGAAATCAGCTCCCGCACCAAGCTCCGGGTATCCCGTATCAGGGGATGGCCATCACCGTATATGTCCACACCACGAATCCAGTCAATCACCACAGAACAGTCACCCTCGAGAACGAGTCTCTCTGCCCCCAGAACTCGTCTCGCAAACCAAACACCCTCCCACGCAGCCTGCAGCTCTGCTCCCACCGCCGAAACGCCAAAAGTGCTCCGTCCCCCCGCAGCAATAAAAGTACCCCGATGGTCCCTGATAACAAAACCCACGCCCCCAGAGGTGCCATCCTCCGCCGAGCCACCGTCGAAATTCACCTTGAGATAACCGGGGGGTGGGGGTACCCAAGAAAAGTAACTGAACCTGGGAAACAATCTACTTCGATCATTGATAGTTTCTGCTAGTTTTACACGATCATTGACGAAAAGTTCGTAAGGCGCCGCATTCCATTCATCATAATATACTTGGTCAACCTAGACTTCTGGTCCCCCTGGCTACCATTGGCCACTAAACACCAATATATCATGCTTATAACTAGGGCTACTCCTAACTTTGCATCCGACTCATGCGTGCTTCGTGGGATAGGCGTGGACAAAGATACGCCTTCGTGAGCCCAACACGTAGCAAACGGAACGTGCCGCACGTGGTCCGGTCTCTCACGGTAGAACGGACACGTGGTCACTGCTGGGCCACAACTTTTGTGGGACCCAACTTTTGTCCCACCTGTCCTCCTTGTAAATGTGTTCGGACAGTGGGACCCAGCCTACGTCTAGTAGGCAGCGTAGGATGACCGAGGCGGACGAGCCAACCTCGATTACAACGCCGGGGACCGTCACGTGGGCCCCAGCAACGAGTGGCCGCCCCTCCGACACGTTCCCGTACTTGGTGCGGGTCCCACGAACATATTATTCAGCCAAAATCTACGAGACGCGTGGCGTACGTGATCTTCTTGCGGAGGCCGTTAAATTGCCTGCTCCTCCATGTTTTTCTCCGCAATCCAGTCAAAGGCTGCAAATGGGTCGGATCAATCCGTGATCCGATCCGATCCGGTTGGCGTAGATCCGATCCAATCTGAATTATTGGATCCGTGAATCCGGATCGGGTTCAATTTTTGAACCCGAATTATTTTCTGGATTGGATCTGGGTTTACCTAACGGATCCGATCCAATCCGAATGGATCCGAAGAGAGAGAAAAAAAAGTTCGGATTCTCACTCGATCTATTACACTTTTGAAATCTCTGGTGTCTCGGTAGCTGGGTTTTTTTTTTTCTTCTGTTTTTTGGTTTTTGTTTCTTTTAACTTTTGAAGGGAGCAAGTGAGGGAACGCTGAACTGAATATGGGTCATGTGCCAGTTTCTGCAATGGAATTGGATTTTGGAAGAAGGTATGGGATTTTCTTTGCCCTCCTGAGAGGGGAGCTGGGAGACACCAAGTTCCGTCCAATCAGTCATATAGATAAAAAATAGTGTGATATGAAATTTGGCTTGTAGACAGACTTACTTAGTTCGTCACGGGTCATCTGTTCTGACTGGAGGTCAATTGCAAGTCTTTCAAGTCATGGGTCACCCAGCACCTCATAGTTATTGTTGCTGGTGGTCCAAACCGAGAACGATTGACACGACGGTGTGAACGGAGTTCCGCCTGAGTTGTCTTGGTTGGTGCTGGTTGCGCTCCACCTTCCGCCAAGGAACCTGCAAACAAGCCTTGCACCACCACCAGGGTGGTGATGGCCCTCCGACGGTCAAGTCAGAGGAGATTGGAGGAGGAGAGATGATAATCACAAGTGGGAGAGAGTGCTCTGGGAGGTATTGCTTACCCCCCCCTTCTCCCCCCAGCCGCGTATATACCTGGCTGGGAGGTCTCTCAGGGGGGTTTGTCGTCGTGGGGCACGATAGAATGGCCACTGACATGGCCGTTACGGGGCGTCGTGGAGCAGCGCTGGGTACGGCCATGACAGGGCGTAGTGGAGCTCCGCTTTGTACGGTTGATACAGGAGATCGTGGGCAGCATCGGGTACAGCCGTTGCAGGGAGTAGTGGAGCAGGAGGCCGCGGCTTGCCTCTGGAGAATAGCCTGTCGTTATCAAAAGATCTCCGACTCGGGGTCGGAGTGCTGGATCATAGGGCAGCCGACCCGGGGTCGGGCTGCGAAGCCGAGGAGGTCCGACTCGGGGTCGGAGTGCTGGATCATAGGGCAGCCGACCCGGGGTCGGGCTGCGAAGCCGAGGAGGTCCGACTCGGGGTCGGAGTGCTGGATCATAGGGCAGCCGACCCGGGGTCGGGCTGCGAAGCCGAGGAGGTCCGACTCGGGGTCGGAGTGCTGGGTCAAAGGGTAACTGTAGCTTTCCTGGATACGCGTGCCGATCACGTGGGGCATGGCGGCTTAATTCCCCCATAACAGTAGCCCCCCACTTCCGAGCCTGGAACCAGAAGGGGAACAGGTGAAGGGAGTGATGTTTCGAGATTGCCGCCATCCTTCGGAGAGGCGCGCGCGCTTCAAGCTTCCCGCCTTCTTTATGGCGTATGGCGGTTGCTGCTGACCTGGCAACCTGAGGATTTCGGCGGACATCCTTCCTTAATGGTGTCGATTCGCCTTTGGGGTGCGAGCGACCCTTCGGCGGCCAGGCGTCTTCTGGCGTCATCGAGGCGTCACTTGCCCTTTCGCCTATTTAATCGGGGGCCCTCCCCCGTCCGTCTTTTTCTTTACGGACATTTTCGAGTTTCTCCTTTGCGCTGCCATTGTTGCCGCCGAAACGTTCGCTTGCTTTTCCTTTGACGCTCTCGGAGCCGTTCTTCCTCCTCTTCAAGTGAGTTTCCCACTCTTCTACTTTGAGCTCTTCATACTTTTTCTTTTTGTACTAGTGCACCCCAGTCGTTCCGGCCTTTCCCTCCTTCTTGACCCCGTCCTGACCGTAGATTTATTGGCCATTAGGGATGGGCGAAGTGGGAGCAGATAGCATCAAGTCAAAACTGGTCGCCGAGGACTTAGACGGATTTGTGGCTCGGTACCACCTTCCCGAGGCCTGCAATGTCACGCTCCCAGGGCCTGAGGAGAGGATGTCTCATCCTCCTCGAGGGAAGATCGCCATCAATGAGGGCATCCTCCAGGCCGGGTTCCGCTTTCCCCCTTCAGACCTAGTCTTACAGGTGCTCCGGGGTTTAGGAATGGCACCGACGCAACTGGTGCCGAACTCGTGGCGTGCTCTGACGGTCTTCCAGGTTCTCTGTCGCTTGCATGCGATTCCCGCCACCTTGAATGTTTTCTGGGAGCTCTACGGCCTGAGTGGCCACCCCCAGGACAAAGGGTGGTGGTGCTTCGCAGCGCGGCGAGGGTGCGGCCTTGTCAAGGAGGGTCCTACCTCCATTCACCACTGGAAGGAGCGCTTCTTTTTCGTTGATGCAGACCCCTCCTGGGAAATCAGGGCAATCTGGGGGACGCCGGTGAAGTCCCCAATTGGCCTGTCGAAGTTGTCGAGGGAGGAATCCGAGGGCGTCGCCGCCTTGAAGGGGTTGGTCGCCGAGGGCCAGCTTCCCCCGGTGGGCCGCCTTATTTCTGAGGATACCTTGGTGAACGTCGGTTTGAGCTCGGTCCCCACCGACCGTGAGTCCGCCATCGTTTCTTTAGCTCTTTTCTTCTCTTTCATTCCTTCTTCCTTTCGGTTTCTCAGTCCCTGACTATCCCGTCCTTCTTGCAGAGGTCGACGACGTCATGCGGTCGGTGAAGACGAAGGCTGTTGGTAGGGCGTCCCTGCTGGAAGCAGTCCGGAGGAGGAAACAAGCTCTTCCGAGCGGGGCCCCACCGGCGAAGAAGTCCCGTAAGGAGATACCTCCGATGCCGACCGACGAGTCCGGGCCCACCGGTCAGGGAGATGTCGTGGGCACCGACCGGCAGCTGACGCTGTATCAGCCCTCCGGTGGTAAGGTTGCCGCTACTCCGGAGGTGCCACCTGAGCCTGCTCAAGACGGACGGGTCGGACGTGATCGGTCCCCGACCCGGCCTTCGACTCGGTCGGCTCCTGATGACTCGAGGAGGGACGCGCCGAGGCCCCGGCCGAGCGGGACCCTATCAATTCCTGGGGCGACCCCCGCCCCGAGCGCGATCAGCCGGACTCTTCCCCAGGCGATGGATAAGGGTAAGGCTGCAGAACCACCATCCGGCTCCGGGGAGAAATCGGGGTCTGCCTTCACTACCGATGGCGCCCGAAATCTCATCGAAACAGTGTTGCTGGAGAAGGACCGTCGGCGGGTCCGGGAGTTGGATGTCTCTGAAGTTGGGGCCGCCAGCTGCGTCTGTCTCATGTCGGTGAGTGTTCTTCTGGCCGTCTTTCACCATTTATTGGCTCTGTTGTTCTCCGCCTGACTCCCTTATTTTTTCTATTTCTTAGCTCGCCCAGTACATGATCTCCAATTCTGAAAAGCTTCGGTCGGACTTTGGAGTTGTAATATCGGGCCACCCTCTGCTGATACATTGCCATCCGAACCTGAGCCATTTCCCTTGCCTCTTCCAAGAGATCCAAGTTCCCTCGGAGTTGCTCTGAATTGGCCTTAGGTCGGTGCGCGGCCACCCGAGGCGAGGGGAGTCCGAGCTCCACGGGGGCAACGGCTTCCGTGCCATAGGTTAGGCTGAAAGGCGTCTCTCCAGTAGGAGTCCGTTGCGTGGTCCGATACGCCCAAAGGACATTCTCGAGTTCCTCGACCCAAGCTTGCCCCGTCCGGCCGACCCGCGCTTTGATACCTTGGAGGATTGTCCGATTTGTGACCTCGGCCTCGCCGTTGGTTTGGGGATGCAACACGGATGTGAACCGATGCTCGATCCCGAATTCCTCGCAGAAGTCCCGGAAGTGCTTGTTATCAAACTGTCGACCGTTATCCGAGATGAGGACCCGAGGTACTCCAAATCGGACAATGATGTTCTTCTTTACGAACTTCCGGACTTGTGCCTCCATGATGGTGGCCAGTGGCTCTGCCTCCACCCACTTGGTGAAGTAGTCGATGGCGACAATCAAAAATTTCCGCTGGGCCGAAGCGACGGGGAATGGTCCGAGGATATCCATTCCCCACTGTGCGAAGGGCCAGGGCGCGGTGATTGGCGCCAAGAGAACAGAGGGGACTCTCTGGACGTTGGCGTGGCGCTGGCAGGCGTCGCATTTCCGCACGTGATCCTTCGAGTCCTCCAACAAGGTCGGCCAATAGTAGCCTTGCCTCATGATCTTATGCGCCAAGGACCTAGCCCCCAAGTGCGATCCGCAGATGCCTTCGTGGACTTCGCCGAGGGCATAGGCCGCTTCCGCGGGGCGGAGGCACCTTAAGAGGGGGGCGGTAAACGAGGTCCGATACAGCCTCCCTTCATAAAGTACGTAGTGGGCGGACTTCTTTACAAGCCGCCGGGCCTGATCTTCGTCTTCAGGGAGGATTCCTTCGGCGAGGTAGGCGACGAGCGGGTCCATCCAAGACGGCTCCGGGTCAATTGCCATCACCGCTCCAGCCCCGTCAATGCTCGGGGCATCCAGGGTCTCCAGGTAGATTGCCCTCGACAAGTTGTGCGCGTCTGCGTCCACTAGGCGGGACAACCTGTCGGCCCTGGCATTTTCGCTCCTTGGGACCTGCTGAATGTCAACACTGCCGAGGTCGGGAATGAGTGTTTGCACCTTCCGGACGTAGCTCTGCATGGTTGGGCTCCGCGCCTCGAACTCCCCTCGAACCTGCCCGACCACCAGCTGGGAGTCGGTGAAGACTTTCAGACGCCGGACGCCGAGCTCCTTGGCGAGTTTGAGTCCCGTGACTAGGGCCTCGTACTCCGCCTCATTGTTGGTCACTGTAAATCCGAACCTCAAGGCATACTCGGCTATCACTCCATCGGGATTGGTGAGAACCAGCCCAGCCCCTCCACCTTCAGGGTTCGACGACCCGTCAATGTGGAGCGTCCAGATCGGGAGATCGAGGCTGGGTGTCTCCGGCGGCTTAGGTTCCGCCTCCTGCACAGTGCACTCAGCGAGAAAGTCCGCGAGCACCTGGGCCTTGATGGCTGGTCGGGGCTGGTAGAGGATGTCGAACTCACCAAGTTCTACTGCCCACTTCACCAGCCGTCCCGCATTCTCTGGATTGCTGAGAATCTGCCGCAGTGGTTGATCGGTCAAAAGGGTGACAGAATGAGCCTGGAAATAGGGGCGAAGCCTCCTGGTCGCAGTCAGCAGCGCGAAGGCGATCTTCTCAGCCTTCGTGTACCGCATCTCGGCATCCCGGAGGACTCGGCTGATGTAGTACACAGGCTTCTGAAGTCTTGCCTCTTCCCGAACCAGTACTGCGCTGACTGCGGTTGGGGAGACCGCCAGGTAAAGGTAGAGCATCTCCCCCTCTTGCGGCTTGGACAGCAGGGGAGGAGACGCCATGTACTCCTTGAGCTGGTCGAACGCCGCTTGACATTCGGCCGTCCAGAGGAAGTCTTTTGGGCGCTTCAACACCTTGAAGAATGGTTGGCAGCGTTCGGCCGACTTTGCTACAAATCGTCCGAGCGCGGCGACCCTTCCAGCGAGCTCCTGAACCTCCTTCACTTTGGTCGGAGGGGACATATCTTGGATGGCTTTGATCTTGTCCGGGTTGGCCTCGATCCCCCGTTGGTTGACAATGAAACCGAGGAACCTCCCGGCCGAAGCACCAAAAGCGCACTTCGCTGGGTTTAGCTTCATGCGAAACTTTCGCAAGGTGGTGAAAGTCTCCTCCAGATCTGCAATGTGCTGGTCTGCATGGCGGCTTTTTACCAGCATATCGTCCACGTACACCTCCATATTCCGGCCGATCTGCTCCTTAAAGATTTTATTGACGAGGCGCTGGTAAGTGGCGCCAGCGTTCTTCAGACCGAAGGGCATTACCTTGTAACAGTACAGCCCCCGGTCTGTTATGAAGGCAGTTTTCTCCTCGTCCTGTGGAGCCATCATTATTTGGTTGTAGCCGGAGAAGGCGTCCATAAAAGACAGTAGCTGATATCCGGAAGTCGCGTCGACCAGTTGGTCTATCCGTGGAAGCGGAAAGCTATCCTTGGGGCACGCCTTGTTCAGGTCGGTGTAGTCGACGCACATCCTCCACTTTCCGCTCGCCTTCCGGACAAGTACGACGTTTGCCAGCCACTCGGGGTAGCTCACCTCCCTTATGAAACCTGCCTCCAAGAGTTTGTCTACCTCCTGGTCGACCACCCGGATCCGATCCGGGGCACAGTGTCTCTTCTTTTGCTTTACTGGTCGGTGGGTCGGGTCGACGCTGAGGGCGTGAGAAACGACCTCCGGGTCGATCCCAGGTACATCGGCCGCCGACCAGGCAAACACATCTGCATTGGCTCGGAGGAATTCCACTAACCGGAGCCGAGCTTCCAAGTCGAGGTTGGCACCGACCCGGACCGTGCGGTCCGGGCGGCCTTCTTCGAGGGGAACTTCGATTACGCCCTCAACCGGCTCTCCGTGCCGCAAGGCCACTTCGTCTCTGGCGTCAAGTGACTCGACGCTTAGGGCCTCCATGGGCTTCTTCCCTTTGAGAGTTGCTAGGAAACACTGCCGTGCGGTCGGCTGGTCACCTCGGACCTCTCCAATCCCGGCCGCCGTGGGGAACCGCATGAGCAAATGGTAGGTAGAAACCACCGCGCGAAGGGCGTTCAGTCCGGGTCGTCCGAGGATAGCGTTGTAGGCCGAGGGGACACGGACGACCAAGAACCCGAGCCGCACCGTGGCTTCTGCGGGTGCAATGCCCGCAGTCACAGGCAGCTCGATGACACCTTCGGCCGAGATAGCGTCTCCAGTGAATCCTATGAGGGGGGTGGATGTTTTGTGCAACAATTGTCGGGACAAGCCCATCTTTTGGAAGGCCTCGTAATACAAAATATCAGCTGAGCTTCCACTATCCACAAGAACACGCCTTACATCATAGTCCGCCATAGTGAGAGAGATCACCATGGCGTCATCGTGGGGAGTCTGAACCCCCTTTACATCTTCATCACAAAAAGTGATTACATTTCCGACCCGCTGCCTCTTCGCGACGGCCACTCCTGATACTTCCACCGAGCCCCCTGCGTTCCTCACGGGCCGAGAGCAGCCCCCAGTGATGGTGTGGATCACTCCCGCAACGGGTCGATTCTGCTCCCGAGGCTCCTGAGGGGCCGGGTCGGCTGGACGCGGATCTGCGGGGGGACGTCGGTCGTTTACATATCGACCGAGACGCCCTCGGCGAATGAGAGCCTCGATCTCGTCCCGAAGCTGGAAGCAGTCTTCGGTATCGTGGCCGTGGTCTCGGTGGTATTCACAGTACGCCCGAGAAGGCTTCCTCCCAGGGATCTTCTTCATCTGCCTCGGGACCGGGAGGTCCTCCCGCCCCTTGACCTCCATGAGGATCTGGGCCCGGGGGGCCAGGAGTGGGGTGTACCGGTTGAAGCGTCGGTGCGGAGAACGAGGGCGTGTGGCGCCGTGGTTCCTTGCTGGTGACGGGCTTCTGCGCCGGCGTTGAGGCGTCGGGCTCCTCCTCTGGGGTGCCTCTTTTCGCCTTTTCTTCCCGGGCTTTAGAGGGGCCTCGGCAGCCTCCTTGTTCCGGTGGGAGGCTGCCTCCTCGGCGTCTGCATACTGGTTTGCCCGAGACAACAGCTCCGGGAAGCTCCGCGGCAGGCGTTTGTCCAGGGAGAAGGTGAGTCTGCCCTTCCGGAAGCCTCGCTTCAGGGCTGAGAGAGCCACCTCCTGGCTCAAATTCCGGACCTCCAGTGTTGCCTTGTTGAAGCGGGTGAGATAATCCCGCAGGCTCTCTCCCTCGTTCTGCCGGACATCGAAGAGGGAGTCGGAGACCAGTCTTCGCCGGCTACTGACGGCGAAATGGCTGATGAAGAGACGGGTGAACTGGTGGAAGGACTGGATGGAATTAGCCTCCAGGCCGGCGAACCACGCCCTTGCCGGGCCGCGGAGGGTCGCCGGGAAGGCCTTGCAGAGGAGAGGATCCGATGCTCCATGGAGGAGCATAAGAGTCCTGAAACTCTCCACGTGGTCCCGTGGGTCCGCCGCCCCGTCGTAGGGTTCGATCGCCGGCATTTTGAACCCCGGCGGGTTTAGGGTCCGCAGGATCCTTGAGGCAAGCGCCGGCTGGGAGGAGATCTCCAAGTCGGCGAAGGGATCTTTGGAGTGGCCCTTCAGGACCTGGAGCTGTCTATGGAGATCGTCCACCCGCCGGTCCAGGGAGCGCGACCGGTGGGTGGGAGACAAGGAGCGGCGCGAGGGGGACCGACTGGAGTGCGGGCCCCTCGAGGACTGGGGTGTCTGAGAACGCGCCCGAGTCCGCCTCTCGTACCCCGCGCAGCTCCGATGAGAAGGTCCTGGCAGAATGGACCGCACTCGAGAATCCTCCTCGCGCCGGCGCTCCTCTCCATGGGAGAGGAAGGAGCGCGGGTTGTGAGGAAGAGGCGAGTGCTCGGGGAGCAGCGGCTCCTGAGCCCGCTGCGGCACCCGAGAGATCACACCCTGTAGATTCTGCACTGCCTCCGCGAGGGTGCGAACCTGCTGGGCTAGCTGGTCGAACTGAGCAGGTTCGACCGTCTGAATGGGAGGAGAAGCGGTGGAATGCTGCTGAGAGTGTGTTGGGGACGCAGCAGCCTCCCGGCCAGAGGCGCGAGAGGCTCCGCGACCGGAAGCATTGGAAGCTCCGCGACCACCTCGCCGTGCCATTACGATCGTTCTGAGATTCGGCCCTTCCTCTAGCGCCAACTGTTGCTGGTGGTCCAAATCGAGAACGATTGACACGACGGTGTGAACGGAGTTCCGCCTGAGTTGTCTTGGTTGGTGCTGGTTGCGCTCCACCTTCCGCCAAGGAACCTGCAAACAAGCCTTGCACCACCACCAGGGTGGTGATGGCCCTCCGACGGTCAAGTCAGAGGAGATTGGAGGAGGAGAGATGATAATCACAAGTGGGAGAGAGTGCTCTGGGAGGTATTGCTTACCCCCCCCCCCCTTCTCCCCCCAGCCGCGTATATACCTGGCTGGGAGGTCTCTCAGGGGGGTTTGTCGTCGTGGGGCACGATAGAATGGCCACTGACATGGCCGTTACGGGGCGTCGTGGAGCAGCGCTGGGTACGGCCATGACAGGGCGTAGTGGAGCTCCGCTTTGTACGGTTGATACAGGAGATCGTGGGCAGCATCGGGTACAGCCGTTGCAGGGAGTAGTGGAGCAGGAGGCCGCGGCTTGCCTCTGGAGAATAGCCTGTCGTTATCAAAAGATCTCCGACTCGGGGTCGGAGTGCTGGATCATAGGGCAGCCGACCCGGGGTCGGGCTGCGAAGCCGAGGAGGTCCGACTCGGGGTCGGAGTGCTGGATCATAGGGCAGCCGACCCGGGGTCGGGCTGCGAAGCCGAGGAGGTCCGACTCGGGGTCGGAGTGCTGGATCATAGGGCAGCCGACCCGGGGTCGGGCTGCGAAGCCGAGGAGGTCCGACTCGGGGTCGGAGTGCTGGGTCAAAGGGTAACTGTAGCTTTCCTGGATACGCGTGCCGATCACGTGGGGCATGGCGGCTTAATTCCCCCATAACAGTTATGATATGGCCAAATTAGATTTATCCAAAATTCTTTCCCAAAAGCACAAAAAATGAATCCGATTCGGATCCGAACCCGACCCGACTCGGATCCAGATCCGATCTGAACCCGACTCGAATCCGACCCGACCCAACCCGATCTTCAATCGGATCGGGTCTGGGTCTAAAATTAGGATCCGAACAAAAAATCGGATCGGGTCGGATCGGGTCCTAAGTGACCCCGATCCGACCCGACCCATTTGCATCCCTACAATCCATAAATTTTGCTAAAAAAGACATGGCTTGAAGGACATGTTATGTATTGTACCAAAAAAAATATAAAAGGAACATGTTGCGTACGTATTATGAACTTAAATTTGGTGGAGCTACTTGCATGTTGACCGAGTTGAATTATTTACGTAACCTATTAGGGGAGATGGTTTGAAAGAAGAATGCCAATTAAGGTGGGGCCTTCTCTGATCGCAACAAACTTTAGGAAATGATTTGCATTATTAAACGCAATATCAGGCTGATGGATGATGGATGGCCGAAGTACATTAAGGGCAATGGAATTTGTTTCGCATTTTTCATATCTCTAATAAGTTGCATTTATCTTGCTAAAGCAAAGATGCCGGCTTACTCCATCTCGTGGCTATTCTAGCCCGCAACGGATCCAAGATGAGCAAGGATAATAATAAAATCTATTTAAAATCTGATTCGAGTTCATATAATTTTTTATAAATTTTTTTAAAAAAAAAATTGTGCGTAAAACCCTGCCATGCTCCGAAACCCTAACCATCCTACCACATCTCAAAGCATGAAATAGGTACGGATCATGGTCTATATAATCTATATCTGACTTATTGCCATCTCTATATACGTGAGCGCTGGACTATCTATATTACTAATGTTTATAAGAGTTTAGGAATTGAGCATTATGAATAGTTAATGGAGAACCATTTTATAAGAGATCAGAGGGGTTACTAATAAAAACTTTGTACTAATTTTGTTATTCAAACACCAATGATGATGCTTTACTGTTTCTTTTAAGAAATCGAAATTTTCATGCTAATAAATTGTGATGGTAGGTGGACAGGGAAAAAGCTAGTGCTATAGAAGAAAACAACTCCTTATACCTACATTATATTTATGTAAACTTTACAAAAAGTTTATAAAAAGATTTTTTGAACTTTTAACAAAAAAACAAATAAACAAAACAAAATATGCTGCTAGGTCGCAGCATCCTCGTTACCGCTGCTGTCTCCCCTCGTAACTCCTGGATTAGTACTCCATGTTAGAGGGATGCAGATCCCCCTCCCCTGGGTAGGCCTTCTTCGTCATGCACGAGTAGTATTGCAGGCCAGCTTGATTATGTTAGAGGGTGACTCGGCCACTATCATCGAATGGATTCAGAGGGGGTTGAGGGGTGAGGGCACAGACCTCCTCTTGATCCGCGATATCATGGTGATGATGAGAGATGGGATGGCCATCCAGGCCAAGCATGTATATAGGGAGGCCAATGGGGCAGCCGATTGGGTGGCTGCCTACGTGGCCCACCACTCGGGGTATGCCCTCTGGTCGGGGGAGGAGGAGTTGCCATTGGCACTCCGTGAGTTATTGTATTTTGATCTTATTGGGTGTATTCATATACGTACTGTATGAAGCGCCTGTTTTTAAAAAAAAAAGAAAAAGAAAAAAAAGAAAAGAAGAAGAAGAAGAAGAAGGAGGAGGAGAAGAACACCGCCGAGTGTAAACAATTAAAATTGGGGATGAGCCAGAAGCCAGTTCAGTGGCTAACTTTCTTGAATCCTCTCACAAGCTTTGTTTGCTTAGGAGATGGAGGTGAATGGGAGAGGAAGGAAGAACTATTCGTAGCATTTGTAGATGCTTTTTTCGATCGGATTGGTAGGCTTGCGGAAGCTGTGGCTAGTGTTGAGAGCGGGGAAAAGAAAAGGCAAAGGTCTTTGACATCCTGAAACAGATAAGAAAAGCAAGTCTAATAAAATCAAATGGAATACAGAGGTGAGAAATGGAGAAATTGAGCCTAAATGAAAGCAATTTTGTTAATGCAGTGAGGCAATAGAAGCGAGAACAAAAAACATATGTAGATTTAATTAAGAAAATAAATTTTATATTGATTTTATAATTATATGACAAGCACCAAAGAGAAAACTATATAAAAATAATTATTTTGCTACTGGAATCAATATTTCATGTTATTTATTTGTGATCAATTCTTGTGAAAATTTAAATAAAATATTAAAAATTATACAGGGCTTCAATATGCATTGGGCGACTCCATGATGCGAAGCCAAAATGTCTGCAAAACATGAAAATTTGCAGCATTATTAAAAATCACATTAATTATAATTTCTGAAATAGCAAGGACAATGGAATTAAAGAGGGAGAAAATATCAGAAGATCATATATCTGAAGCTCCATATCAAGAAGACCAAAAAGGCCATATATGAAAACAACCCTTGAAAGTTCATATACAGATACAGAAAATTTAATCCTAAGTTACTTTAAGTTACCTTCGCGAGCCGACTCCAGCAGATCATAAGTCAACCCCAAAATAGTCTCAGAAGACAGACAAAAAGCCATGAAATTCAACATACTGGCGAGTCGACCCATAAAAGTCACGAGCCGACTCTAGTCAACTCTAGAAAATAATGAGTCGACCCTTGAATGGCCACAATTAAAAGACAGGGAGTAGTAAAATATAGTCTGTTGAAAAGTCGATCCATAAAAACAATGAGTCGACTTCTATGACCAGACGAGCCGACTACATAGTATACACAGAAGAAAGACGAAGTACAGCAAAAGTGAAAGCAAGCTCGAGTTAACCCCTAAATAATACGAGATGACTCCTAAAGATCACGAGTCGACCTCTAAAGATGTCGAGTCGACTCATCTGCACCTAACAACAGTAAGGCTAATTTTTCTGAGACGACGGCTCTTTTACTTGTTTAATGACTAGGAGTATGTTCCAACCTCTTCCAAAGGATATAAATGCATAAGAACGCCAAAAAAAGAAGTGAGCTCATAATGAAAATGAGAAGAAGGAAATGAGAAGAATGATGGGGCGACTTCTACTTTATTGTTGGTTCATAATGGAAATGAGAAGAATAAAAACAATGCATGGTATCTTGATACCAGCGCCAGCAACCACATGACGGAGAAGAAAGAATTATTTGTTAATTTGGATGAAAATATGCAAGGCTATATTACTTTTGGTGATAACTCCAAAATTTCGATACAAGGTAGAGGTACTAGTCTTATCAAGCTTAAGAATAGCAATCATGATTTTATTTTCGATGTCTATTATGTTCTAAATTTGCACAGAAATCTTTTGAGCTTGGGTCAATTTTTGAAAAAAAATTATAGTATTAATATGAAAAGCCACTCTCTTACTTTGTGGGATAGTCATTGTAATTTAATTACTCATGCCAAAATGTTCCATGGTAGAATTTTTTCTTTTCAACATGATGTACTCAAATATTTTAACTCCATTACATATGATAATTCTTGGTTGTGGCATTTTAGATTTAGACATCTTAACTTTGGAGGCTTGAAGCTCTTGGCTACAAAAAACATGGTGAGGGGGTTATCACTCATTGATCATCCACATCAAGTGTGTGGGGTGTATTCTTGGCAAGCATCAAAGATCAAGAGTCACTAAAGAAATGAGATGGAGAGCATCAAAACCATTAGATCTTGTGCGAGACTTGAAGGTGGGGGGAAGGCTTTTTGGGATGCATTATAGCACAGGCCGTGACTACGATTTTCCGTTGCTTGTTGCCCCTTTATTAGTAAGAATTTGCACTGATATTTGTGACCCTTTGAAGCCTATGTCAAATGGCAAGAATCGATACTTTCTTACTTTCATTAATGATTTTAGCCGAAAGACTTGGGTGTATTTCTTGAAAAGAAAATCCAGTGCATTGGATATTTTCAAAGAGTTTAAAGTTTTTGTTGAAAAGCAAAGTAGTTACCAATTGAAGGTTTTGGATCCAATAGGGGTGAAGAGTATATGGGGTGAAGAATATACTTATGATCTCTTTGAAGATTATTGTAAGAAGCATGGGATCATGCATCAAGTGACTCCATCCTACATGCCTCAACTTAATGGTGTTGCCGAAAGGAAGAATCAGACAATCTTGGACATGACAAGGAGTATGTTGAAAGAAAAAAAGATGCCTAGAGAATTTTGGGCCGAAGCGGTTGCATATGCCGTCTACCTATTGAATAGATGTCCCACAAAGAGTGTTCACTTGAAGACACCGAAAGAAGCTTGGAGCTTTTTCAAACCAAATATCTCTTATTTTATTGCTTTTGGATGCATTGCATATGCTAAAATTTCAGAGACTAAAAGGATAAAGCTTGATGATAAGACTGAAAAGTGCATCTTCTTGGTTATAGTGGACAAGCAATTGGCTACAAGTTGTACAATTCAATTACAAAGAATGTGTTCATGCGTAAAGATGTTTTGTTTAAAAAAGAAGGCGTGTGGGATTGGAACCAAAAATGAGGCTACTCTAGTTGAGGTACAAGTTGAACAAGAGGAAGTGCCAGACAAGTTGACAATGAGCCACAATCACCTCTTTAAGGATCCCCTTCTTCATCATCATCCTCATCATCAGGAGAAAGTTCTAACGAAATGCCGCTCAAAATAAAAAGCTTGAGAGAAGTTTATGAAGATATGGAGAATCAAGATGATAATCTAAATTTATATTGTTTCTTCATGGATTGTGTTCCTATATGCTTTGAAGAGGTTATTCAAGAAGATAAATAGAAGAGAGCAATGGATGAAAAGATCAAGGCAATTAAAAAGAATGATACTTAGGCTTTGACATGTTTACCACAAGAAAAAAAATCAATTGGTGTAAAGTGGGTGTACAAGACAAAGAAAAATGCAAAGGGAGAAGTTCAAAGATACAAAGCAAGGTTGGTAGCAAAAGGTTATAAACAACAACTCGGAGCTGATTTTGGTAAAGTATTTACTCTCGTTGCTTGGTTAGAGACTATTAAATTGGTTCTCTCTTTAGCCGATCAATATAAATGAAAAATCTATCAATCTGATGTGAAATCGACTTTCTTGAATGGCTTTCTTGAAAAGAAAATTTATATAGAAGAATCTTTGGGGTATGTTAAAGTAGACCATAAAGACAAAGTGTATAAGTTGAAGAAGGCTCTTTATGGGTTGAAGCAAGCACCAAGAGCATAGAATACAAAAATTGACAATTATTTTTATGGCAATGGCTTTGAGAAATGTCCTTATGAGCATGCTTTGTATAAAAATGTGACTACTAATGGAGATGTATTGATTGTGTGTCTTTATGTTGATGACTTGATCTTCACCAGTAACAATCCAACTTTGTTCGATAAATTTAAGAAGAGCATGATCCAAGAATTTGAAATGACGAATATTGGCTTGATGGCTCATTTTTTTGGTATTGAAGTGGTGCAAATAGAAGATAGAATTTTCATATCTCAAAGTGGCTATATGAATAAGATTCTCAAGAAATTTAGAATGGAGTCCTACAATCTGGTTAATACCCCCTTGAATGTGGCTTGGAGTTGAGAAAGAGCATTGAAAGTGGCAATGTTGATTCTACTTACTTCAAAAGCTTAGTTGGAAGCCTTCGATATCTCACTTACACAAGACCGGATATTCTTTATATTGATTAGTAAATACATGGAAACACCAGATCATTCACATCTCAATGCCGCCAAAATGATCCTACGCTATATCAAAGGTACACTCAATGATGGCTTATTCTATTCTTATTTATATGATTTTAGACTTGTGGGTTATTCTGATAGTGATTGGGGTAGAAATTTGGATGAAAGGAAGAGCACCTCCGGCTATGTCTTCTTTATGGAAAAATGTGCATTCACTTAGTCCTCCAAGAAGCAACCAATTGTAACTTTATCAACTTGTGAAGCGGAGTATGTGGTAGCAAATTCTACCGTTTGTCATGCTATTTATAGTTGACAAATTTGTTAAACTATTTGGATTTTTTTCAAGAAAGTACCACGGAGATTTTTATTGATAATCAATCGGCAATTGCTTTGGCTAAGAATCCAGTATTTTATGAGAGAAGCAAGCATATCGACACTCGCTATCATTTCATCCGGAAGTATGTGAAGGAGAAAGAGTGTAATTGGTGCATTGCAAGTCTCAAAACGAAGTGGCGGATATCTTAACCAATCCATTGAAGCATGATAAATTTACAAGATTGAAGAACATGTTAGGCATGAAGACTTTTAGAAATTGGATTTAAAGGGGGATGTTAGAAATTTAAGCCCAATTTATAATAGGTTTCTTTGACCTTTTTACTCAATGGCATCTTATATAATTTTTTGATTTTTTAGTGTACTTAATAGTCTTTTTGTTTAAGTCCCACTTTATATTAAAAAAAGAGAAACCATCCCATGGGTTGTATGGTATGAGGGTGTGTCTTTTGAGTTCCTCTTTAAAAAATAGAAGAATAGGGTGGTGAGACCTTGGTAGGAGAAACCTCTTAAGCAGATTTTTATGTTAAAAGGAAGAAAACTACCAAAAGAAAATGCATCTTTCTAGTTGCTGATTTTTTGCATATTTGTAAGTTCTATTTCCAATTTTTTATAGTTGAAATGAAGAGTTTTTTGAAGTGGATTTGAGCCTATCTTGTGCCCCATTATTTAGCTCTATCTTTCATTTTTATTTGATGTCATTTGCATGTTATTAGCATCTATTTTGCTCCAACAAGGTCTTCCGAGTAGAAGCTTGAGCAACTTGCTCTAAAAGGTACTTCGAAATCAGAGATGAAGATGGCTACCGCCTCTGCTGTCCAACAGAACAAAGGCAGATTTTGCAGCATGGCATAGATCTTATACTCTAGCTTGTGTTAGGAGCCTCCCTTGAACTTATCCTAGTGGTTTACGATGAGGGAGAAGCCACCATCTCCCCGGATGCGACCATCTGCCATGAGTGAGCAAACGGTTTGATGGTTCGCACATAGAGACAGAATTCCTTAAGGGATGTTTGTCGTGTTGATCTGCCTTCCAAAGGATTCAACATGGGCCGGCTTGTCGAGATACTCCGAGACCGTAGCCATTTCACTTGTGAACGGAATGAAACCTTCCATGAATCAGGTCGGTTTGAGTTGATGCCACCTTTCTGTTTTAAAGCCAAATGTTGAGGCCGAGGTAGTGATGAAGCCCCCTTCTGCCGCACGTCGTTGGGTAGGGTCTCCTCCTATGCGGTGCCCATGCATGCACGTTCGTCCGTCCCATCGCTTTTGAGTACCTCGGGGTAGGTTCTCGTCATATGAGGAACGTCATTTGATAGATGATTCTACTCCTGCACCCCGTTCTTTTTTATCCTCTCATGCACCATTGCCTTGGGTTGTGGACAGTGGACTTCGGCATCCCATGCTATTAGGTATCCCTAACGTTGGTGCAGTGGATTGGGGAGGGGTGTGAGGTCCATCTTCCATCTGGTCTTAGGTGTGGGGTCTAAGGGAAACGTGGTTTGGATGGCAGCTCTTTTGGGATAAGAAGCCATGCAGGTAGAATGAGTTTGGTGTTGTCTTGTTTAAAGAGACTGGTATATTGGAAGAAGGGTCAGTATGGTCTACTACGCCAGAGAGAGGGGAAGGTATGCCGCATGGGATGCGACGGAAGGGCTGCGAAGGTTGGGCAACGAAGGGCATTCGAGCGGGAGAGAGTAAAACAAGATTACGAGGATGCCGACCAATCCAAACTAGATTATATTATATTACATTACATCGATTCGATACCGGTATTTGATGCGAATGGCATACCGATATTTGGTACGTCAAAAAATTTTCGTATCGTACCATACTAATATTATGCTTGTGTGGCACCAGTACATAATTCGATACCGAGGCAAGGAACTTTAATTACGAGCGTAAAATATTTAATTGCAAAATATAGACAAAGTGAGTACCGGCCCCTCTTCCTATCTAATATTACTTCACATATGTTTCCTTCCCCCTTTTTAAGGAAAAAAATCGGGGATCAAGTTGATTCAATTTCTGTAAAACAAAAGTTTGATACTCGATTCAGAAATGAAGAAAATTTATACAAGTAGTCATGGGTAGATTTCAATATGACTTCTCTATTCCGTGTCAGGAGCATACTGACTGAATCATTGTCATGGATTATCGAGATGCTGCTGGTTGTATTATGGATCATGATGCAGCTTTAGCTCACAATCTCCTTTCTCTCCTGCCTGCACAACAATGGCATGCATCACAGAAACAATGAATAATGCAACAGAACAAAAAAAAAAAAAAAATCAAGCATATATAGCAAGAAAAAAAAAAGATAAGAAAAAAAATTCATGAAGATCGAAGCTCACAACCACTGCCATGGAATGTGAAAAGGCCTAAACAACCCAAGTCCCAACCCCTAGCTCCCTCTCCACCATAATAAGGCAAAATTCATACCAACACCGATCCAAGCAAACCAGCTCAACCAAGCTAACCCAAGCGCTCAGCGAAGCCAGTGAATTGAAAGGAATACTCCCAGCGAGCTGAAGCGCAGCCTTTAGTCAAAGACAATGCCAAAACCAACCCAACGCCCAACGAAGTCCATACTGAGCTCGTGAAATTTTACCTGCTTATCTGAAGGAATCTTTCCAAGATTCCTTTCCCACCTTATATCTGTCGATCCAGGCAAACCTACTCAACCAAGTTAACCCAAGAGCGTAGAAAACTTCGAGTCGGGTATTGGACGCAGACTGCATCCTTCTGGAGGGGGACTCAACCTCGGTGATCGAGTGGATCCAAGACCGGAGGTGCTCTACTGAGGAGATGCCACTACTCCACGACTTGCATCCGCCAACTTTTTGGGGAGTGCGAATCCCACCTGGCCACCCATGTTTATAAGAAGACAAACTGTACTGCCAACTAAATTGCCTCCTTTACTGCACATCACTCAAGGGGCTTTATCTGCGTGAACCACATGTCTGAGCCGGCTCCTCTATACAGTCATCTATTTTCGGATTTTATTTGCCGCATTCACACCCATCGGGTGTGAGCCGTCGTTGTACCAAAAAAAAAAAAAAAAATCGAGTCAATCTCTGCACTAAATTTCCAGTCAACGCCAACATTATAGGTCTAAGCTCCAAAATTGGGCTCAATATGTTAAGCCTACGTCAACTTGAAGCTCTAGTAAAAGCTCCATGCATGGAAGATACCTATTTACTCTTAATTGTGGAGATCAAAAAGTTCCTTTAGATCTTATTTATGCTACATTTTGACTGATTGTTGATTGCAACGATTGAAGAATTTCCAACGAAGAATCTAAGTATTCCTACCAAAAAATATGTACTTGAGCATACTTGTATTGAACAATGATTCAACAGATCCCCATTGCTTACGAAACGTATTTATAACAAATATGAAGCTGCTTTCATTAACCAAGAATATTGTCCGTTTCAGCCCAATTTGCTTATCCATCTATTGAACTTTGAATTCCCTGATTTGCATTTCCAACTAAAATGGCTAAATAATCTGGAGAGTAATGCTTCATGGCATCAATCAGTAAACACGAAGTTTCGCAGGCATTAATCAACGTGCTTATTCACGAATCAGCAAACTAATGGTTTGGTTTAATGGTTTATAGCTTTCTATTATAGATTTTGTGGAAGAAACAGACATTTTTATAGGCAAATGAAGGAGCCCGGTAGAGTTTTTATCCGAACCAAGCCTACGATTAAGGAGCCCAAATTCCCTTTAGCTGAGGTTGACATGGAGAAGTCCAGTCTCTTAGTTGCTGCTGCTGTCTGTGTATTGTGCAATGGCTATGATTGACAAGAACTCATACTCCCAATTATTGTTGGGCCATATCAATCATGGTACTCACAATACAAAGACGATAGTGATGGCAAGGCAAAATATCTCCAGCTCATCTGGAGAAGATCCAACCTCGCACTAGAGGTGCCAATCCTTAACCATTTGACATCTTTCAACTTATTTCAACCTATTGTAAATCGAATTATATTATCCATTTAATAAAATAATCAGATCCAGATCTGCTTTTTTTTTTACTCATTTAATAAATAAATTGAGTTTAGGTTGACAAATTTTTAATTTACTCTATATCCGATCCAACCTAATTGCCGCCTGAAAGCCTGGGATATCAGGACTTGATCATAGAAAGTGATTATCTAGACCCCCTCACGGTCATGAGAGGAAGCAATCCCCTGAGGACCTGATAGTCTTCAAAAATAGTCAAAGAAGAAAAAGCTAGACAAGAGAACAAATTGACGGTTCCAAAGCATTTAGATAGCTTTATTCCTGAAAAATAGAGATACTAGATTCCACAGTCCAAGGCTTCCTCAATCGATTGGGCACCGCTAGACTCTCATCAGCAACCAAAAACAGACTACTCCATGAACACTTCATCCTAGTTTCCAATAAGGCCCTGATTAATTCTTCTCATAGTGATATGATACTAAGTTACATCAGGACAAATTTTATGTCGAAGTTCTAGCTAAAATTGTTCATACCACTCTACGTAGGGGGAAATGGCACTGCAGAAATTGCTGGTGAAGCAATTGTATTCATCCATCAACCAAATGAAAACAGCAATGAATGAACAGTATACAACACTCACTTATCTTAGGCTATTGAACCATCACCAGTGTAGAAAAGAGGAGAAAGATGAAAAAAGAAGAACAAGAACTGGTATCTTGGTTTTCCCGGCGTTGGCCAAGTTGACCTTCCTTCTCTGGTGAGAAAATTTCATGTTGTACGGGATCACGAGATTTTGGAGGTTACAGTCCACAGCCAACTGGGGCTCCTTGAAGCTAATCGTTGTCATCCATTTAAAATGCAGAAATGTGACAGGTTTAGAGGACAGCAAGAGAATAACAAACTTTCATTTTTTTTTCCTTTTTCTTTTATTAAGCAAACATGAGAGCATTTCCTCCAACCAAGTTTTTTCTCACCTGATGATATGCTCATTTCTTCAAGCTGGACACCAACTTAATCCTTGTTGCCACCTCTATTCTCATTCTGGAAAGTAATGAACTAATACATGAATTACTTGTTCTGAGGAACTAGCAATTAGAAAGAAATCAGTCATCTTGTTATTCTGATACAAAACTTGTTATTTACTTAAAGTGGGTCACACTGCACAAAGATACAACCGAGGGTGAAAATGGAACAGCATTATCCATTCAAATCTGTTTCCCTCGCAGAATCCATTCAGATAAGAACACAAATTTTAGTATCCACATTCATATTTGTATCTGTCAAAGAAATGTGATTACAATTTTCAGAAAAATATAAATATGTGGTTTCTATCTGTATTCTTTTGCAATCACATTTAGTCTCATACAGCTTTCATAAATTTCAAAGGAGAAAAAACAATGATAATATTAATATATTTTTAAATTTCTTTCCATGTGGTGACATCTTTAATTTTGTAGATTGTATCCTCAACAATCAATATTTTAACCCAAATTAATTTAACAGAGTAACTAGAATCTGCTAAAAGAGCCATGTAAATGGATTCAGCTATTTTCTTCTTGTTTTCTGTACAATAATTTATTTGTTTTAGGAAATAAATTAAGAAAGGAGACATATACTTGAGTGAACAAAACATGAAGTGGACATCTATCCTGCCCATAACGTATATACTTTCTAGTTTATATCCATATTTATAATCCTATTGTTAATACCTGCTCCATATATGTATCCATACAAAATAAATATAGATACACATTTTAGCATCTAATTAGTAACCATATCCAAATTGGCATTCACCATAAATGGATATGATCTTAGAATATGAATATACACTTATATCTTATCTATTTTCATCTCTAGATATGACCTATATCTGCGAAACTTGGCTGTCATTACTTTATAAGGATAATGTGATCCCTCAATTAGTAGTCTCAATAATCATTTCAGCTCTCACTAGTCTCATGGCCATTTTATCAACTGCCGACTCATCCTTGCTTTTAAACCACTTCTTTAGTTTTTCTCCTCTTATCTTTCTCACTCTATAAATTTCTCTCACCACACAAGTTGAGCTATCATATAAGTCCTCACAACATACCAGCTTTCCTGAACCTTTTTCACAATCTCCAGCTTTTATATATCAAATCTTTTAAGGAAATGAGTTCACTCAAAAATAAATAAGTAAATAAATAAATAAATAAATGAAACATGAAATTGAAAATTAAAAAAAATCTTGTAATGCATATGTTCTTCATCTTTCCTAAAAAACTAGATCTCTTTTCACCACCAATATTTTCAATATGAGGCATTTTTACACTTGTTACAACTTATATGATCGACATTTCTAGATTTCAATTTTTTTAATGCTTTCTTGCCTGATCTGAACCTGACCAATCATATGAATCATCTAGAGTTGCGGACTGCTCTTAAATTTATCAAATCATGAAGACAGTTCTTCTAGACATGGCAAAAACAACTTTCATGAGGAAAACACCTACCAACTTAAAAGAAATTCACATATGAGGAGCATTTCTTATAACATAGATTTCTCTGAATTGACAATGCTGATAAACTATGTACAACAACCATACAGGAAAACTACACCCATATCTACAAAACTGAAGCTAGAACAACCAATGTGTAATATCAAGCCTTGTCAAAAGCTGTTCCTTTTTCCCCTTAATTTTTTGAGGAAACTTGGTCAGTTCCTGCTGGTGCAACATAGGTCAGGTTATTTGAGTTGAAGCCCAGTCTAACCCAGACAGTACATCAGGTCAGACTGGGGGAACATGCAAGTTTACTTAAGTTGCTTATGTTAGATCAAATCTCAAACTATGTC
This sequence comes from Phoenix dactylifera, assembly GCF_051530095.1. Lineage (NCBI taxonomy): Eukaryota > Viridiplantae > Streptophyta > Magnoliopsida > Arecales > Arecaceae > Phoenix > Phoenix dactylifera. Next base: position 9,747,791 of record NC_143205.1, read on the forward strand.
AGGTTAGGATCAAAGGTCTTGACACTTGCACAAACCAACTCAAACCAAATTCATATAAATCGACTTGTGCTTCACCCACTCAAATATAATTGATGTTGCTATGCTTAGCTTTCTACTCAAATCCTGACAAAGTTATAGCACAACATAATAATAAAATAATACTAAGATATAAAACAAACACAAACTAAACTATTACTCGGATTGAAAAGTCTTGTAGTTGGACTAGGTTTAGACTTAGGTTGTCTGATTCATTCCTGAGTCAGATTGGGTTAAAGCGCGATATTTTGTTGGTTCAATTGGGCCTAGCTTGGTGTTTATCCTAACTGAACCCAACAAGATTGCACCTCCACCCATTTTGTGAAACTATTTAACAAAAATAAGACTGTTTGTTTTACAAATGATAATCCTTAGATAAGGCACTAAGCTAATATTAACTATCATACTATAAGGATTTTCAGTGTCAGCCTGTATGTCTTTAAGATTTAATGGCTTTCTTTCTTAATGATGAAAACCAAACATTTGGCACCTGTGGCTTGTATTGGCATGTATTAGCTATTCAAATATACATGGCTGCAGCTTTTTGCTTATCAAAAACACTGAAAATAGGACCTGCTTTTTTGTTTCTTTCCTTCATATCCTGATAAATACGGGCAGGAACTCAATAAATTTTAAGAATATAATGATACCATAATTATGTCTAAGATAGACGCAAAATCGCCTTGTAAGGGAACAAGTCCAAATAATAAAACAACTCATTTTTTGGGAAATAATAGAAATAACTACACTACGACATATTTGCCTATTTTCAGCTGTTCAACTTCATTCTTCACCAGAAACAGAAGGAACGATAGAAGCACCACAAGACAGAAAGAAACAACAGCTTCCATCTCTGCCTCCCTTATGTCTTAAGGTTAGCCCACTTCTCCATTTCTATTGTATCCTATCTCCACATTTCTTCGCTTTTCCTTCGCATATCTTGTTTCTTTGCTTCTTCCCTTTTTCATCTTATTTGTTGTTTTGACTGAAATAATGGTGGAGATAATCTCACATAATACAAACAATCAAACAAAATCATTCGGTACTTCTTTCCTAATCATTAGACCCACCAAATAATCATTTGATTGTATCCAGTCAAATATCACATCCAACAATTTGCTAGTACAAATCTGCTTCTACAGCAGCTGTGCTCCAAATTTTGCAATGTAATTAGTTCATGTATTCTCCTCTCCATAGTTTGGCGGAACTTGATTAGAATAACTTGGTGGAGTAGATGGGTTACGCGACCCAACAACATTCATAAGGTCACCAGACAGGATGTCTTGTGATAAGGATTTGTACAGGTTCCCTTGGCTATGCACCCTCTCGGTATGGTAATCCTAAATCCACTGACAAGCCCTACAAGGGCTTACTACCAAATTAATTCAACCTATGCCATCATAAGCTGGCCATCTTGGTTTAAGAGAAAGGTTCCTCTGTTGATCTTGATAACAGGTACCCGGCTGCATTCAAAAATAGGGTACATAACTCATCTAGATCAGCTATATATAGGCTACCGAACTACTGATTCTGCATCCATTGCAAGCAAGTCCGTTGACCTAAGCCCATAGCATTCAACAAAGCAGATCTCTGTTTTGGATGACTTTAGGCAGCTATTGGCCATGAAGGACTTTGTAGCTTATTAATTTTTCGGCTTTAGTTGTTTCTTTGTCCTTTTCTCTTATTCCCTTCTAATTTTGCTGTCTTCCTGTTCTCTAATCTGAACATTCAAATTATGACTATTTATATATCTGCCCATATGAATTGCATTCTACCTTTGCAAGTTGAGTCCATTGATTGAAGATGCACCTATATTGTATGTATCTACTTTCAATCATTGCGGGTTGTCTGCATTGATATTAAACTTGATACAAACAGCTGATCTTTAATTACTATCACCCCCCTAGTTCCCAGATACCTTGTTTCAATCCTGAGTATCCGAAACTTGGTTCAAAAAATTACTGATTTAGTAATTGATTGGCATGATCTAAGATGTTAGCCAATAGATTCATTCAAGCCTTCCGTTCTAGTGTTTTTTTGAAAAAAAAAAAAAAAGAAAAAAAAACAACAGGTATCTTTTGGGTTGGGTAAGATTTAAATAGAGACAATACATAAACGAACATTAAAAAACAGTTGTTAAAAAAATCCTGGTGTCAGACTACAATCTCCCCATTGGACTCACACTTTCAACAGGCAATCATTCATCCAAACATGCAAATGATCATATAAAGCCGCTCTGAAACAATAAATGTCCTACTCATATCACGTTTCTTAAATATTAACAAACAAAACAAGTTTCAAGGGAGCAAGACATTCCTCGAAACATTAAAAGATGCAAAAGATGCACATAACAAAATCACATTTATAGCATAAGAGACAAAGAAACATGGAAAAAGCATCTCTTAAGAAGATCAAGGATGTAAACATGGGACAGCAAAATCACCCCATTAAACTTTTGCTCATTTAACTGGGATCAGCTATCAAGCAGAACCATAAATGTTGGAATATATTCTAAAAAAGAGATCAAAGAAGAGGGACATCCCTCAGCTCATAACATTGACTGTTCTATGCTGTTCTAGATGGAGTCAATTAATGCATTTTTCCAAAATCAAGCATAGTTTTGGGAGAGATGATGGACCATTTCTTTATGGAAATCACCATCCCACAACTCTAAACTTGTATTTTCCCATAATCCAAAACCAAAGGAAAAGATTAGGTGCAATATGCACAAGAGGGTTTAATTTAAAGATCATGCCTTCTTGGGACCCAAGCAAACTTATATTGCTCGTTTGAATTTTTTTGAAAGAAAACACTATCGTCAACCCAGGTTATACTTAAGGGCCAACTATGGTTGACCAAATGGGCAAAAAAATAGATGTAGATTCTCTCAAATATTGCTGCACCGATTTAATGGATAATGGCACATGTTTTTGTTTATTTTGCTCGATTACTTTAAACAAAACAAAGTAAAAGATTTCCTCAAAAACCAAGGAAAAAAAAGCATAGCAAGAAAGAAAATGAATAAATAATTATTGATAGGTTTAATAATCTTACAACAGGAATTTGTTTTTGTTGACATATCCGATATTCACTGCAATGAAACATAAAGAAATAAGTCTAAATTAGAAATTTTCTTGAATCATCAAAAATAAATATAGAAGAGGCAACAAAAATCCCAACTCGAAACTTGGAAAACAAAGCTCCCTATGAAACATGTAGTCAGAGGTAGTGTTTGGGCTAACCTAGGCCAAAAAATGACCTAACCAAACTTATAGTTTGCATCAGGTTAGGTCTATACATTCATCTGATGGGTGCATTTAGATAGTTAACAACAAATTATGTTACAATTGGCCACTATTCCCTTTTCTTCTATTTATCCGAGCACTTTTGACATCCAATTCCTACATATGTAAATATACATATACTGATATACATATACATACACACACACACACATATATGTATATATAATACAATATACCTATATATATATATATATATATATATATATATATATATATATATATATATATACCTATGTATATATAAATACATATATATATGTACATATGCATATATATGTACATGTACATATGTATATATATGTGTATATACATATGCATATCTATATGTGTATGTACATATATATGTGTATATACATATGTGTATGTACATATATATGTGTACATACATATACATATAAATACATACATATACAGATATATATATATATATATACATGTATATATATATATATATGCATATATATGAATTGACAAACCATAAAGTAATTGATATATGGACAAGTCCAAGAGTGGCAGACTTCTCTTTTTCTTCATTGTTGGATTGTCCTAATCAAGATACGTCTTTTCGGTCCAGCCCCGTACTGGTGTCACCCTATTACTATGTTGGCACGCCCGATACGAAGGCTGGTTTGGCATACCGAATGTCGATACACCTCCCATACTGCATACTAGTACCAAACCCGTACAATACGGTATGCCTCATAGCACCCGTTTCGGTACGATATGGCCCTTGGTCCTAATAGCAATTAATAGGAAAGTATCATATCTCAATGGACAAAGCACAATCGAGCCAAACTATAGTAAAACTGAGATATTAAACTGTAGGCTAATATAACAAACTTGATATTAACTACTATTTTAAACATCGATTTGGATATTAGTAAGTAACGATAGTTTAAGACTTTTAAAGACCGATTAGCACATATAGGCCTTGATTTCATACCAACCTACATATCAAGATACAGTGCCTTATATTCGTTGAGACAATAAGTGCCCAAATATTGATTATATGATCTAAGTGAATGCCCAATATCAATACAGACAGATGTGTTGGCTAGGATGAAAATCTTTGCTGCAAAACCTAGATGTACAACCAGCCACAGACAGTGGGATCCAGTGCAAGTCAGCATTATCAGCATTCTGCACTCAAATTCTTGCCATTAACAATGCTATTATTTAGCCATAATTTACTAAGAAAATTCTTAGTTATGGAGCAAAGAAACTGAATCAAAGATAGCTTCAAGTGCAACCAAATCCAAAGAAAAGGTTCATAATAAATCTCAATCTAAAGTTTCTTCATTACTATATTATATCTCATCATCACCAGCATAAAATTTTATTTTTCCTTCTAAATCATCATAATTTTTTCCTTGAAATCATCATTAAAATTTTTTGGTTATTCAACTTAATATAAATCACCTAATTGAATCAAAACAAGATCAAAATGAAAGCAGGCATCAAAGGAACCTCATGGCATCCTCACTTTGACTGCCTTGTTTTTAGTATTTCCTAATAACAAGAAATGAAAGGGGAGCAACGTTTCAGTAATGGCATTATTCTGTTACAACAGACCCCTATCAGAAGATTATTGATCATTAAAGCAGTTAAAAAGGTCATTATTTGCATCACTATATGTGCTTTGAAATTAACTAGTATTAAAACATTTATTAAAACAATAAATGTTATAATGGTGGTTATGGCATGATGAAAAAAAAACAATGGATAATAATAGAAATAACAATGTTACTGTCGACTGTTTATTTAATAAAAAATAATTTTACAGGTGGTACAAATTTTTTGGAAGGAAAAATGGTAAAAAGACAACTTGAATCTTGACAATAAATGTTATTTTATCATGAAATAATCTATCACAACAGCTATTACTTTTTCCTTATTATTATATTTATAATGCAATGGAGGGTTGAAAGCTCCAGGATGGAGGACCAAAATGTGGAACCAACCTGCACTAACCTCAAGATTGATACTAGCTGATTTTTTTGTGGGCAAAGACCAAAAACAAAGTTGGTGATGAATAAAACAGTGTGCATGGCATTTTCTTCAATATATCAGACAATCAGTGGGGAAAAGGCTCAAACCATGGTAGTGAAAGAGCTCACACATGGAGAAGTCAAAGAAGGTGAGCTGCACCCATCTAAAGTCACAAAAAATATAAAAGGAACAGCTCACACACGAAGGCAAGTTGAGAGGGTTGGTCGTGGATTGAGAGAAAAGGGGGGGGGGGGGGGGGGGGGCTGCTTTTGCCTCTATATAGTAGTATAGATTTTTCTCTTTATTTCTATACCTTTCTGGCATCCACTTGATCCATACTCCATCCAAAAACACATGATTTTTGGTTTCCAGGCAATTTAGACATTTTAAATCAAATCAATAGGTCTTCATTTTGGAAGGCCTGCCACTGATTTTGCATTAATAGTATCCTAAACTTTTCTGTCTGGTGCCAAAAACACAAGTAACACTGAAGAAGGCAGCTAATTTAGGACATTGCAGTATTTTGGCGCGCTGCATACTAAACTTACTTAACGAGGCTATATATGCAACTAAACATATTGGTGTAACTTGGATACAAGCACAAACACTCGTCCGCACAACTTAGTCACAGAAGCATGACTATAAATGAATAAAGCATAACTTCATGTTGAACATTGTGACAATATACCACACCAAAAGGAATTTTCACTATTGCAAGAACAGAAATGTGCAAAATCTCACATTATGTCGGGGCTTTAGTAAATTATTAATCTTATGATATTCAAATTAGCAGCTAGCGCATTGTTAATGTGTCAGATGGTTCTTCCATCTATCATATAACCTCGAGAAATAATTTACTTTTAGCAAACAAAGAAAATGAAATAACATAAATTTTCCACCATGGGGGGCAAAGATTTAAAAGCCAGCATACGTAAACAAAGCAAGCTGACTCATAAATTATGATTCTATGGATACCTGACAAACAGAAGTTCTTTGCTGTGAAGACATTATATAAGATATTCTTGAATAAAATCTCAAAAAAAGAAAAAAAACTGCTTAAAATTCACAACACAAATTTGGCTTCCTATTATAAGTGCAGAATCAGTTCAAATTGTTCAAGCCAAGCAATATAGTGGTTAAAATGTGAGTCCATCATTATTTTTCTCTGTACAAATCTGGAATGCTGAATAAGGATCTTTTATTCATGGATTTTTTATTTCATATGCTGTGTGTGTACCTTTTGATTGCATCAATGAAATGTCTAGTTCAAATGCAGATGTTCATCTAAAAACATGTTGAAGACGGCTCGAGCAAGCAGCTCATATACAATAATTTGCCTTATAAATTGCAGAAGGCACATGAACAGATGAATATGTTGATCTGCATGGATAATAAAACTTTAATTCATCAAACTGCATATGCCAGGATATCAAGAGAACCGACCACTCATGACTGTCTCAGCAGGAAAGCCCCTGGGTTTGGGTAATTCTCCTCATGAACCTGATGTGTATGTGTATCGTGTTTGAGCACCCTCTATAAGCTCTATAAGTTTAGCTGCACCCAGAAATGAGGAAAGGCTCACCCATTAAGCACTCCATTTAGCCATGGAAAAAACAACAGTAAGTGTAAACACAGAAAGGATTGGTAGCTTAAGCAGGGAGCAACAGCAAGATTTACCTGTAAGGAACCCAATAAATGGAACTTGGCTCAAGTACTTATCAGTCTTCTCAAGCCGGTTCCTGTGGATACAAGATGTATGACATAGGTCCAGCAATAGTCAAATAAATTAGCAATAAGCATAAGGGAATCATATCATTACTTGGTATGCTTGGTAAAGAATGGATCTCTCATGATGTAAAGTGCCCATATCAGCTTTCTTCTTTTCAACTGAATCAAGCCATATAATGTAAAGCAGTTAGCAACAAACAGAAATCTAGGGAAATGTTACTCACAGTATCTCGAAATGAAGGAATAATTATTTTTTTTGGCCAAAATAAACAATCATAATACGTCAAGAATATATGCTCATAAAAATGGATTTGGTATAAATTTCTAATGGGAAGCATAAGCTATACTCACCTCATCCTTTTCAGAGGACGAAAGCTGATAAAATTTATCTCCACTTCTACTACCTTGACTTGTAGCATAAGAAAAAACACCCATTCCAGTGAGGTCCACAGCCAGTGAAATTAACCAAGGTGTCCAGGATCTAATCCCATATTTTCTAATAAACAGAACATATATAAGCGGTCTCAAGATAAAAAGCGCCTCCCCTGTCACAAATAGTCCACCGGAAAGCCCCTTCTCGGACCAAATGTTTGACAGTGTCAATTTTTTAACTGGCAATTCTGCAAAAACAACAGCAGAATGAAAAATAATCTTCCAGCTTGCAGATGGAAAATGTTCCAAAAGATCTGAAATGCATACATAGTATGACCATCATTAGAAACAGTTAGCATAATACCAGGAGACTCCGAAGTCCTACGAAGCCTGTTCAGCCATTCTGGATCCAAGGCCATTTTTGCATTCTCTCCGAACCGGTTCAATGCATTAATAGCTCTTCCTTCGAGATTCCTGGGTATATAGCCATGATATTCTGGGATATAACCAGGCCCATGATATCCAACTGGGCTTCCAAGATTTCCAACCCCACCATGAGGGACTCCCGCAACATCAGGCCCCTTATCGACGTTCACTGACTCCCCTCCTTGCAAGAGCATCCTGTATCCGCCATCACGGAAAACCGCTAACCTAAATAATGCCCTGAATTGTACCAATTCCACAACACCCCTAATAAGGAAAAACGATCACAATAACAGATTGCAAGAAGGCAAGCTGTTCAATAGTGCATCAATCTTACTTCACCGCCTCAGTGGCAGCAATGAAATTCCACTTGCCCTCCTCACCAGCAAACTGTTGGGCAGCAACCTCGACCACCGCCTCAACATCTTTGAGCATGGAGATGCATAAAGACCATGGAAATGAATCCCCAGAACCCCGAGGGTGGATTCGGCTCGGCGTCGTCTCAATTATATGCTGGTTCACAGCACTGACTACGCCCAAAAACGCATATACTGTAACAGGAACTCAGAATTCTCAATTCCCAGCCCCCAAAATCCATTTTTTTCCCGAAGTTCTGCATCTTTAACATGTAAGCTCTTCCCCAAAACAAATAAAAACCCAGAAAGAGAGATTCCAAAGCAATAGATAAATCCTAGAGATGACAAACAGAACGCTTCCTGATAGATAGTATAAAATTACGAAAAGAAACATGTGTTACCGAAATTTCACAGAACCTGCTTCGGGACCGATCTCGGAATCCGAGAAGCGCTCCGGGAGAAGCCATGTGATGCCCTGGGCATTGATTTTTCCACATCCAAGTGAGAAAAAGAGAGGAGAAAAGATCAAAAGATGCGAATTTTTTACCCCAAATAACGAATCGTTAGGAGGGTGGGTGGGGAAAGAGGAGACAACGGAAAGGAAAAAGAGGAGCAGAGATTGGAGCGTACGTTGGCCAACGATTCCAAAGAGTGGACGAACTCTCTATTCTTCCGGACCCAAAGCTTGTAGGCCTCCATGGCGGCTTTCCCCTTTCCTAATTCCTCCTCTCCAGTCTTCGTCTGTGCTCTATTTGTCTATGGAACCCGGGACTCGAGATCCACCCGGACAGGAGACCGGCTCACGGACACGACCGGACCCGGAACCTAATCTGTGGCAGCTTAATATAAACTGACGAGCATTGTTCAAGGTCTGAAATCAGACTCTCCTCCATTAAGATCTCTTTCCTTTTAAAACACATGCCAGAAAAAAAGCCGCCCACAGATGTAAATGCTCGTGACTTAGCTCAGCTCCCAGATGAATTGTTTGTACTTATTGTTGGGGGAATACAGTTTTCCCCCAGTAATATAGTAACCCCGCCACTGGAAGGCCGTGTGGCCGCCGATCTCGGACGACTGAGGTCGGCGTCCAACCTCGGAACCTCCGACCTGGAGAATTCCCGACCTCAAAGGTTTGTCCTTGTCGACCACCTACTATGGCCGTACCCCTCGAGGTCCGGCCAAGGGCCATACCCTGCCACTGCCCCAGCATTTATTACGCTTGATCTTTGCAAACCCCCAGTTCACTCAACAATTAATGCGCACCTCCGGCTTACTCAACAATTAATTCGCACCTCCGGCTTACTCAACAATTAATGCGCACCTCCGGCTTACTAACAATTAATGCCCATGGCTCCTATTATCTACGGATCCTCAGCTCTTCATGGCAAGTCGGCTCGACAGAGTCCTGTCAGCCACGACAAGTCTCTGACCTCGGCCTCACCTCCGACATCAATGCAATTATTCGCCCGTTTGTGTGCCAGTCCAAGCTATATGCCGAGCCGTACGACGGCCTTGCCCCATCACATCACAGGTACACCGACCCCCCTATAAAAGGGAACCCTCGCTTCTCAGAGGGGGGGTTGGACACAGAAAACTCAAAATATACTGCTTTCTTCCTCCTTTTGACACTGATTGCCCCCCTCTGACTTAAGCATCGGAGGGCCGGCGCCGGAAGACCCGACCACCGGCTTTTCTGCAGGCACCCCGACGGAGGACGCCGCCCGCCGACGGACCGCCGCTCTCCTGTGTCCACTGACCGCTCCCTCTCCTTGACGGACGACCGCCCCCGGGTCCAATTTCCAGCAACAGTTGGCGCTAGAGGAAGGGCCCGAGTCGCGGTCATGAAGTTGAGAAGTAAGGGAGCCTCCAACATCTCCCGGCGTCCCCCACAGAGTCCTGGACATTCCGTCCAGAATTCGCCTACTCCGGCTGACCCGGTTCCTCAGGTCCAGCCGGAGCAATTCAATGTCCTGGTGCAGCAAGTCCAGGCCTTGGCCGCCGCCGTTCAAGGCCTGCGGCGTGAGGAGGCCTTACCAACGCTCCCCCCGCAGGCCCAGGTCCTGCCGGAGTTTCCCCCTAATGGCCCAGTTCTTCCAGGCCAGAACTTTCATGGCTCCTCCAGAGCCAACAATGAGGGGCAGACCTCCCCCCAGAGAGAGTTACCGGGGGAAGGTCTCAACAGAAGACCCCAACCCTCTGAAGCTGAATCCGCCCCAGACCACCGTGAGCCGGAGCAAACCACGGTGACGATTCCACGGGTTGGGGAGCTCGACAGGAAAGTTGAGCACTTGGAGCGCCAGATTGAAGCGCTTCACAGTAAGAAAGCAAGGCAGGAGGGAGATTTTGAGTTCACCACCAAATCCCCTTTTTCCCACCAGATCGAGGATGAGCCGGTCCCCACGAGGTTCAAGATGCCTCAAGTGGAGCCCTACAGCGGAACCACCGACCCCCTCGACCATTTGGAGAGCTACCGAGCTCTCATGGCCCTACAAGGATCCTCAGAGGCCGTACTTTGTAAGGCCTTCCCGACGACTCTTCGAGGGACAGCCCGGCTTTGGTTTTCTGGGCTAAAGCCGAGCACCGTATCTTCCTTCTAGCAACTCGGCAGGCAATTTGCTACCAATTTCGCTGCCAGCCGACGCCAACGACGGACGTCAGATTCCCTCCTGGACATCAAGCAGAAGGAGGGGGAATCCCTCAAGGAGTATCTGGACCGTTTTACTGCCGCCACGTGGGAAGTTCGCGAGCTAGACCAGTCAATAGCCATGTCGGCTCTGAAGACTGGAGTTCGCTCCTATCGGTTTCTTTTCTCCATTGAGAAGAGCTTCCCAGCCGACTTCACTGAAATGCTGGCCCGAGCCCGGAAGTATGCCAAGGCCGAGGAGGCAGTTGCCTCCAGGCGGGGTACGATTGAGCCCGCCTCAAGGAAGCAGAAGAAACGCCGCGAGGAGCGCGGCCGACAGAGAAGCCGATCCCCCCGTCGAGAGAAGAACCTCCCATGGCTGAGGAGCCCCCCTCGGCAGCAGGGACGAGCTCAGCAGAGGACCCCACCTCGACCAAGGTCTCCACCACGGCCTCGGACGTACCCAGGGAGGTACGAGAACTACACACCTGTCAATGCCCCCCGGGCCGAGATCTTGATGGAAATCGAGGGGCGGGATTTCTTCCGACCCCCGCCTCCTATGCGGGATACGGGAGTTCCCCGCAATCCCAGGAAGTACTGCCGCTTCCACCGAGACCGTGGGCACGACACGGAGGATTGCTTCCAGCTCCGGGACGAGATAGAGGCGCTCATCCGCCGCGGAGTACTCAACCGGTTCGTGAGGAACCGACGTGAGGAAAGGAGGCCGACGGAAAACGCTACGCCGCCCGAAAACCCGGACGACAATAGGCCTATCGCTGGCACCATCAATATGATCGGAGGAGCCTCGACAGGAGGAATAGCCCAGGGAGTCTTCCCGAAGCGCCCGTGTACTGATGAAGTCATCTCGTTCTCGGACGAGGACTTGGAAAGGGTTGAGACCCCCCACGATGACGCTGTGGTCATCTCCATGATTGTAAATAAGTTTGATGTAAAACGTGTCCTAGTTGACAATGGAAGTTCAGCTAACATTTTGTACTACCATGCCTACCAAAAAATGGGGTTGCCAGAAGGACGTCTCCGAAAAATTAATACCCCACTGGTTGGGTTCATCAGAGACTCGGTCCCAGTTGAAGGTGAGGCCAGCTTCCTTGTCACAGTTGGCCTCGCTCCCCGGGAGAGCACTGTGAGGACGGACTTCCTTGTGATCCGTCTGCCCTCAGTCTACAATGCCATCCTTGGGCGGCCAGGGCTAAATGCCCTCTGAGCCGTGGTCTCAACCCGCCATCTGCTTATGCGGTTTTCCACCGGCCAAGGAGTAGGCGAGATCCGTGGAGACGAGTTGGTTGCCAAGCAGTGCTACATGGCGGCCCACAGAGTAAGGCAACCGACCGAGGCGCCGATTCAGCCAACGGGCCCCTCGCTACCCATAGAAACCCTGGATGCGAGGGACAACCTTTGGAAGAAGCAAGTAGAGCCAGGTGAGCTTCTTGTTCAAGTTCCACTACGAGAAAATTTTCTCGGGCTAACTGTGCAGGTCGGCTCCGGCCTTGGTGCCCGCGAGAGGAATCACCTCATCAGCTTCCTGCGAGACAATGCCGATATCTTCACCTGGTCGCCCGCAGACGTACCGGAAATTGACCCTGAGGTCATGGTCCATCGACTCTAGGTGAAGCCAACCAGCAGACCTATAAAACAGAAGAAAAGGGGCTCCACCCCGGAACGGCAACGAGCTGCGGCCGAGGAAGTGGATAAACTCCTTGAAGCTGGCTTCATCCGGGAGGTCTCCTACCCAGACTGGCTCGCCAACGTAGTCCTCGTAAAGAAGGCCAACGAAAAATGGCGCATGTGCGTGGACTACACCGACCTGAACAAGGCTTGCCCAAAAGACAGTTTTTCCCTCCCAAGCATCGACCAGCTCGTCGATTCTACCTCAGGACACCAACTGCTAACTTTCATGGACGCCTTCTCAGGGTACAATCAAATCCGAATGGCGCCAGAAGATGAGGAGAAGACGGCCTTCATCACCGACAAGGGCACCTATTGCTACAAGGTGATGCCCTTCGGCCTGAAGAACGCTGGAGCCACCTATCAGAGGCTGGTCAACCAAATCTTTAAAGACCAGATCGGCCGAAATATGAAAGTTTACGTGGACGACATGCTGGTGAAGAGCCGAGCGGCGGAGCACCATGTAGCTGACCTCAACGAAACGTTCTCCAAGCTCAGGAGATACCGAATGAAGCTCAATCCAGCGAAGTGCGCGTTCGGAGTCACCTCAGGCAAGTTCCTGGGTTTCATAGTGACCCAGCGCGGAATTGAAGCCAACCCCAAGAAAATCCGAGCGCTGCAGGAAATGACACCTCCAAAAACAGTCAAGGAGGTACAGCGGCTTACCGGGCGGGTTGCCGCCCTGGGGAGATTTGTCTCCCGATCGGTCGAGCGCTGCCTCCCATTCTTCAAGATCCTCAAGCGGCCAAAGGACTTCCGGTGGTCAGAAGAATGCCAGCAGGCCTTCGAAGAGCTCAGGAGCCTTCTGGCCTCTCCCCCGCTACTCATCAAGCCTCAGAGGGACGAAGTCCTTTACTTATACCTGGCCGTCTCTCTGGTTGCGGTAAGCTCGGTCTTGGTTCGGGAAGAGGACAAGCTTCAAAAGCCGGTCTACTACATCAGCCGGATCCTCAGGGATGCTGAGACCCGATATTCTAGACTCGAGAAGACCATCTTCGCTCTTGTCATCTCAGCTCGGAGACTCCGGCCTTATTTCCAAGCGCATACAATAACCATACTGACCGACCAGCCTATGAAGCAAATACTGCAAAGGTCGGATCGTGCGGGGAGGATCGCCAAATGGGCGGTCGAGCTCGGAGAATTTGACCTCGAATATCGGCCCAGGCCGGCTATTAAAGCTCAAATACTCGCTGACTTCATCGTAGAGTGCATCCTGCCAGACGACCCCGAGCTACCATCTGCATCAATGGAGGAAACCCCAAGGCTACCATGGGTCCTACACTCGGACGGGTCATCAACTTCGGGGGGTAGCGGGGCCGGACTCATCCTCACCAGCCCGGACGGAGTGGTGGCCGAGCAAGCCTTGCGCCTCGAGTTCCCGGCCTCAAACAACGAGGCTGAGTACGAGGCTCTCATCGCCGGGCTTAAGTTAGCGAAGGAGCTAAAAGTGGAAGACCTGACGGCCTTCAGCGATTCCCAGCTGATAGTAAGCCAGATCCAGGGAGACTTTGAAGCAAAAGAGCCATCAATGCAGAAATATCTCCAAAAAGTGCGGAAACTCGTGTCTAACTTAAACTCTTTCAGTATTCAGCACATTTCCAGAACGGAGAATCTCAGGGCAGACCAGTTGTCCAAACTGGCGACCTCCCGCATGAGCGAGCTTCCCAAGGGGACAACGCTCGAGTACCTTCAGACGCCCAGCATGAAGGAACCCGAGCCCACCATGTGCATCAACCTCGAGTCGAGCTGGATCGACGGGTTCGTCCGCTATCTCCAAGACGGAGCCCTTCCGCATGACGAGACAGAGGCTCGCCGGATCAAGCGCCAAGCTTCACGATGTCTCCGCCCCTTTGAGGCGGACTATGCCCTCCGAGAAGTCCACGAAGGGATTTGCGGAAATCACCTGGGAGATCGGGCATTAGCCCATAAGATCCTGCGGCAAGGATATTACTGGCCCACGCTCCAGAAAGATGCGGCGGATTTCGTTCGGAAGTGTGACCGGTGCCAACGGAACGCTAACATCCAACGCCGACCTTCGGCCCTGCTAACTTCAATCATCGCCCCCTGGCCGTTTGCCCAATGGGGGATTGACATTCTGGGGCCCTTTCCTCTGGCCACTGGGCAAAGAAAATTCCTGATCGTCTCCATCGACTACTTCACCAAATGGGTCGAAGCCGAACCTGTAGCCCGGATCACCGAGCAAAAGATGCGGGACTTCGTGTGGAAATCCATAATTTGCAGATTCGGACTTCCCCGTATCCTTATATCTGACAATGGCCGGCAGTTTGATAATGTCCACTTCAGAGAATTTTGCTCTGAGCTCGGCATCGACCACCGCTTCACCTCGGTCGCCCATCCCCAGACAAACGGAGAAACTGAGGTAACTAACCGTACCATTTTGCAGGGACTCAAGGCTAGGCTCGATCGGTCCAAAGGACAGTGGGTCGAGGACTTGTACAACGTCCTCTGGGCGTACCGGACTACGTTCCGACTGCCCACAGGAGAGACCCCCTTCAACCTAGCATATGGCACTGAGGCTGTCATCCCGCTGAAAATCGGCCTCCCTTCTTCAAGGGTGGAGCATTACGACCCCGACACCAACTCTTCCCGGCTCAGGAACAACCTGGACCTCGTTGAAGAGACACGAGAGGTCGTCCGGGTCCGTATGGCAAGATACCAACAGAAAACGGCCCAATACTACAACTTCAGAGTCAAGCCCAAGCTCTTCAAAGTAGGGAACCTCGTCCTCAGGAGAGCCGAGGCTTCTCAACCGACCGAGCAGGAAAAGCTCGCCCCAAATTGGAAAGGGCCGTATCAAATCGCCCGAGTACAACGACCCGGAGCATACAAATTGAAATCCCTAGAGGAGACCCCGATTCCGCGAAGCTGGAACTTCGAGAATCTACGAATGTACTACCAATGAAACCCCTAGGGGTTCAAGACAATCAGAAATATGAACTCAGTCTCCTTTCTACAAATGATTTGCCCATTTCAACGATTATGATTATCCCTTCTAATGTCGGGTCATCTGTGATCCTCAGATTCCTCGACTAAAATCGGGACGCCTCGAGGCTCGACCGGAGAGTTCCAAACTCCCTCGACCTCGGAAAGTATCGCAGGACGATGAAGTGTCGACTTGACGAACGATTCCCCGACTAAGGTCGGGATGCCCCGAGGGTCGACCGTAGAGTCCCAAACTCCCTCAACCTCGGGAAGCGTCGCAGGTCGATAGAGCATGCCCAGACCCATCGACCTGACGAACGACTCCTCGACTAAGGTCGGGATGCCCCGAGGGTCGACCGTAGAGTCCCAAACTCCCTCGACCTCGGGAAGCGTCGCAGGTCGATAGAGCGTGCCCAGACCCATCGACCTGACGAACGACTCCTCGACTAAGGTCGGGATGCCCCGAGGGTCGACCGTAGAGTCCCAAACTCCCTCGACCTCGGGAAGCGTCGCAGGTCGATAGAGCATGCCCAGACCCATCGACTTGACGAACGATTCCTCGACTAAGGTCGGGATGCCCCGAGGGTCGACCGTAGAGTCCCAAACTTCCTCGACCTCGGGAAGCGTCGCAGGTCGATAGAGCGTGCCCAGACCCATCGACCTGACGAACGATTCCTCGACTAAGGTCGGGATGCCCCGAGGGTCGACCGTAGAGTCCCAAACTCCCTCAACCTCGGGATGTATCGCAGGTCGGCAGAGCGTCCCCAGACCCACCGACCTGACGCATGATTCCTCGACTAAGGTCGGGATGCCCCGAGGGTCGACCGTAGAGTTCCAAACTCCCTCGACCTCGGAATGTATCGCAGGTTGGCAGAGCGTCCCCAGACCCACCGACCTGACGCAAGATTCCTCGACCAAGGTCGGGATGCCCGAGGTTCGACCGTAGAGTCCCAAACTCCCTCGACCTCGGGAAGAGCCGCAGATCAATGAAGCCTTCCCAGATCCTCTCAACTTCGGCGGGCGTCATCGGGTCCGTAAGAAGCCCGAGCCCCCCAACAAGTCAAAGAATGACTCCGAAAGTCGACAAGAAAATGGAACAACCCACTCCGCTATGTGGGGCACAACTCTAGGAATGCAAAAGGTACATCTCGCTCGACGCCCGCCTTGTTATATTTATCTACATATTGCTAGCGAAATCCCGATTGAGGTCGGGAATTTACCTCGGCCAAGGCCGGGTCGCCCCCACAAGTCGGTCTAGGACCAAGGTCCCATCGACCTCATGCACGCTCCCCCTACCGATAACCCCCATGACAACTCATGCAAACCTTTTCGAGCAAGGGTCCGATTCGGCCCCCATACACCGAGGCATCAATCGAAGATGACCTCGACCGCGGGCATGCTAATCGAACTCAAGAAGGCCGAAGTACCCTCTACAGTTTCCAACTCTGCTTGCCGGAACCTCGGCAAAGCCTGAGGGACCGTGAAAGCCCCGACGGCGGTTTGGCTATTGGCTCATGCCCCCGTCGGGGAACAGCCCTGACATTCTCGTGAACCTACGCCCCAAAAAAGCCAAACTCAAAAGCTTGGCCAAGTGCCCCAATAATGACTTATACAAGTCTGATAAGGCCCCTTTCGGGGGTCTGAGGCCCGAACTTGGTGCCTCAAGAATCCGAAAACCGAGCCCAACAACCCCTGTGAGCTCTGAAATCCGAGCTCCAACACTTGGTGAAATTTGCTGGACACTTAAATAAGCTAAGAAAAAGAAGAGCAAAACACAGCCAAAAAACATGTCTTTATCAACAAGCAGCCCGAAGGCTCGGGTACAAAGTCGAGAGTCGGCAAAAGTACCGACCTCATTTACGATCAAAAAAGACAAAGGGGAAGAAAGATAAACACAGAGAGATGAAAGAAAGAGCTTTCATTAATAAAATACCCAGAGGCTAAGTACAAAGTTGGAGGTCGACCGTTTACAAAGCTGAAGGTCGACCTCGTTTACAATAAAAAGAAAAATATGAACCAAAGTCCTAAGGGGCGGCGGTCCCATCGGCCTCACCCTCGGGGCCGTCTACGGCGACAACCGGAGGGTCTTCAATGGGCGCAGACTCGGGGTCCGCGGCAGGGGCCTCGGCAGGTGCCTCGGAAATGCCCTCGTTGGTTTCACGAGGGACAGGCTCCGCCGCCACCTGCTCGGCTGCGTCCGACCCAGCCGACTCCCCCTCGGAGGCCAGGGCCACAGGAACGTCGTCAGAGCCGGAGCCGTAACCCAGCCTCATCCTTGGACGGATCATCGAAAGATCAAACTGGGGGCAGATCCGGGCCATCTGCCTTCGGAAGTATTGAAGCCCCGGAGGAACCCGTCCACGGTCTCCTCCTCTAACATATCGCGGAACTCCTTCGACTCCTTGAAGAGCTCCACGGCATTCTCGGCTCGCTCGAGCGCCTTCTTCTTCCGGGCCTCAAGTTGCCCGATCTTGAGGTGGAGGACCCCGCCCTCGTACTTGAGGCCCGCGATCTCGGACTGGGCCTCCCCCAGTCGCGTCTCCGAGGCGCAAAACCGGACCATCTTGAAAGACGAGCGGACATCACTCCCACTCCCTCCATTTAATAAGCCTCTGGGACACGTGGAGCGTCGATCTAACCTCCGCCTCCCCGGATCATTATCCTGCCAATACGAGATCAAAAACATCTGACCTCGGATCATGCCGCGTGTTCATTTTGAGGCACGAAACGACGTGCCTACTTAAGAGGAGAGCCTCGACCACGAGATCGAGGCGCCGCCTCATTGGGCCCAGGGACCCTCATTATAAGTTCGCCGTACGAAGCGATCTCGGAGATCCAAAGGGCGCTATCCCCATCGTAGCCGCTTTGGAATGCATAAGGACGCAGGCCCCATTATAAGTTCGCCATCTAAAAGCGACCTCGAAGTGCCAAAGGGCGCAGACTCCGTTATAAAAGCTCCAAGACGCGTAAGGATGCGGACGCGATCCCCTCCGACCTCAACAACCACAATGAGAATTTCTACTTCCCGCGGCCGAGCTCGCAAGCTGCTCGGACTCGGAAGTCGGGGGGGTAGTGTTGGGGGAATACAGTTTTCCCCCAGTAATATAATAACCCCGCCACTAGAAGGCCGCGTGGCCGCCGACCTCGGACGACTGAGGTCGGCGTCCAACCTCGGAACTTCCGACCTGGAGAATTCCCGACCTCAAAGGTTTGTCCTTGTCGACCACCTACTACGGCCGTACCCCTCCGAGGTCCGGCCAAGGGCCATACCCTGCCACTGCCCCAGCATTTATTACGCATGATCTTTGCAAACCCCCAGTTCACTCAACAATTAATGCGCACCTCCGGCTTACTCAACAATTAATGCGCACCTCCGGCTTACTCAACAATTAATGCGCACCTCCGGCTTACTAACAATTAATGCCCATGGCTCCTATTATCTACGGATCCTCAGCTCTCTACGGCAAGTTGGCTCGACAGAGTCCTGTCAGCCACGACAAGTCTCTGACCTCGGCCTCACCTCCGACATCAATGCAATTATTCGCCCGTTTGTGTGCCAGTCCAAGCTACATGCCGAGCCGTACGACGGCCTTGCCCCATCACATCACAGGTACACCGACCCCCCTATAAAAGGGAACCCTCGCTTCTCAGAGGGGGGGTTGGACACAAAAAACTCAAAATATACTGCTTTCTTCCTCCTTTTGACACTGATTGCCCCCCTCTGACTTAAGCATCGGAGGGCCGGCGCCGGAAGCCCCAGCCACCGGCTTTTCTGCAGGCATCCCGACGGAGGACGCCGCCCGCCGACGGACCACCGCTCTCCTGTGTCCACTGACCGCTCCCTCTCCTCGACGGACGACCGCCCCCGGGTCCAATTTCCAGCAACACTTATAAATCCTACTTACGTAACGCTAAGTTATGTTTTCCAAGCAATTAGCATATTCTAAGTCGTCTTCTTCTTCTTATTCTTTGGTAGGGAATAGAATCAGGATAAATGTTAGATGCATGAGCCTAAATTCTCTAAAAAGTATGTGGAAGGGGTTGAATTGTTTATGAAGTTTGTAGAACATCATTTAGGTAAGGAGTGTGACATTCATTAGTCATGCAAAGAGTGTATTAATGTAAGATCCGAGCCAAGAATGTACTGTATGATCATCAATTACTAGGGCGTATAATGACAAGCTACACATGTTGGATATATCATGTGGAATACTTATCGCGCTTCCAACCCGAAGTCGCAAGCTGGAGCTGCAGCAACCGCCGCATACTCATAAAAAACTCTCTCCATAAGCATTCAAGGCATCTCATTGTGATATTATAAAACAAGCAGCATAATTAAATAATTATTTAAAATAAATCTAAAATTTAAATAACTAAAATTCAAATTTTCATGCCGCACAAATCCAATAATATTCAAAAGTATTACATCAAACTTCAATAAAATCTTAATCTAAGATAAAAAAAAAAATTAAAACTTTACCTCTAATCACTCTTGCATAGCAAAATTCCGTATCAAACTAGTTCTCTAAATCTGTAAAAATAATAATATATTAAATAATGAGCTAGATAGTCGAATAAATAATGAATACTTTAGCTAGATAAATAATAATTTTATTAAAAATAAGCATATGGAAGTACGTCAGTTCAAAAATCTAATCTAGACTTGCAATAACAAAATATTATAAATGCGAATCAAATTCTTCTCAAAATTAAAATTTATTTTTATAAATTCAAATTTTGCAATACACTAAGTTCATCTCGTCAACCATAAACTATGATAAAAAGCTCAGAAATAGTCAAAGTGTCAACATATAACCTCCACTAGTAGGGTATTGATATACTAACATATAACTCCTACTAGCAGGATATCAATATGCTAACATATGATCCCTATCGATATATCAACGTATAACCTCCACTAGCAAGGTTTCGATATGCCAACATATAACCCCTACTGACAGGGTATCGATATGCCAATGTGTAACCTCTAGTAGTAAGGCATCAATATGCCAACATATAACTCTCATTAGCAGAGTATCATGTGCCAACATATAATCCTCATTGGTAGGATATCGATGTGTCAATATATAACCCTCACTAGTAGGGTATTAATATACCGACGTTTAATCTTCACTGGTAGGATATCGATACATAATTAGAATTCTCAAATCTATCTCAAATCAAAACTCTTTTGTATAAAACATGCCTCATGTTCCAAATTAAAAAATACATAAAACTATACAATATCAAAAATCATTCGAGCATAATCCATATCAAAATCAGTACGTTCGCTCGTGAATCACACGATATTCCAAAAAAAGGTATACTTAATATTGCCACGGAATTCAGACTGAGGTAGGAATATAGCTCGGACCACCCTAAGGTCGGCTGGAGACAGCTAAGCAAGCTACTTGAGGTGTCAAGTGCTGGGCTCCTTTGTTGGGCGGCCTGCAAGAAGTTCGTTTGTCGGAGAGTTTCTGGCGGGAGACTCTCCGATGCGTAAGTTAGAATAATGGGGCAACCATATAAAAGAAAAAGAGTATCAGTAGAGGGTCGTTCTATAAGTAGGGTTACATGTATATTGCATTCCTGAGGTCCCCAGGTTGCTCTCCTTATATAGGAAAGCCAATTTGTCATTACTTAGGCCGACGTGGCATACAATGATGGCTAAACAATGGCCGGTGGTATGGCCGTAGCATAGGTGCTAGTTCATGTGGGCAATAGAGTGCATTAGTGGGGCGCAGGATGTGATGTCGTCGTGACTGCGGACTACTAAAGCTATCTGTTGTTGGGACTATCAGCCCTTATCGACTCGTGCCAATTGTCTTGCCCGACCGATGACTCCTCAGTCGATCGGCTCTTTAGCAAGGAGCAAGGAGTTCATGTTGGATGGTGGGCTGCTCGGGTGCGGCTGTGATAGGCTCTTCGGCTTACATCCGAGATAAAGGGGGAGATCATGTTTGATGTCTGGTTCGGGCGATGGAAGTCAAGTGGTTTTCTTGATCGAGAGTAACGCCTTTGTTAGAGGCGTTGAGTGCGTTGTCTAGTCTTTTTGAAACGTCGTCGAGTTCGGCCTATCCTGAGACGTCATCATTACGAGGCGACTATGAGGCACCATTAGTGTGGCGATTCGACGAATTGCCCATGCTATACTTTTGGTTGATGCGTGGCATGATTTGCCTCAATAGACGAATCGACACATTGATCAAGGTCATCTACACTCTTATATAAGGGTGTCTCCATCATTCAGACTCCATTTCTCGCTCCATCTTCCTTCTCTACCCGAGTGCTTGAATCGTTCAAGCGCTTGGACAGTGCTCTGGTGAAATCTTTAGTTTTGGGCTCTGGCATCCTCCGTCTCCGACTTCGGCATCCTCCATGTCTCTCCATTTTTAGTGGGCTTTTGCTCCTTGGTTGCTCGGCTCTTTTCTCCCTTGCTACCTTATCTCTTTTTCCTTCATCTTCATCTTCCTCATTATGAGAGACCGTGAGGTTAGTGCCTCAGAGGGAAGTTAGTCGTCGGATCATTCTTCCCAGGCTCAGCAGCCATCACTTTTGGCTAAGTCCAGAGCCCAATCGAGCCCGAACCACGAGGTGTCCGTCCTCACACAAGAGTAGATGGACCTCGTTCGAGCCCAGCACTTTACCCCTCCCTACTTAATCTTTGAGCTCAGCGGTCCTAGTGACTGCGTTACCTGATCTCCTCCTTTGCTCGGCCTGTATGAGGAAACTCTGAGGGTCGAGCTAAGGCTGCCTCTCCATCCTTTCTTCGTTCAACTGATGAGGACCTATAGCTTTGTCCCGACTTAATTAGTGTCAAACTCCTAATGGGTCCTTATTGGCTTTTTGTCTCTTTGTCTTCTTCGAAGCATTCGGACCTCAATAGGATACAGGAGTGAGATTCGCCATATCGGAAAGCCGAATCACAAGCAAAATTTTGGAAGACCATAACTTGGTCATATGACGTTCGATTGAGATAATCTTTTTTTTTTTGGAAATTAGATATCTTTCTAAGATCTGCAACTTTAGGTTAACCTCTTAAGAGATTGAATTAGGCCGAAATTCTCTGAAATGGGTTGGTCGAACCGATAATTTTTTTTTGGAATAAAATTTTGACTAGATGTAGCTCTCTATCCGTAAAGAATCAGGTAGAGTGACAGAAGGCAAAGTTGATATAAAAATTAAGATCTAACTCTTCAAAAATTTTAGTTTTTTTCCTAAAATATTTCTAAATTTTTATTTTTTTAGAATATTTCTATTAGCCATATTTGTTTTAGGATACAAAACTCTATTTGAACTACAAGAGAAATCCAACCCAAATTGTGAAAGAGGGGACCTCTTTAGTATTATAAATAGAGACTACGTACTTCAGTTTAGGAGGTGGAGAATCACTGAAAGAAAAGAGAACTTAAGCCCTACTTTTGTAATTCTTTCACCATCTTCTAGTTTTCTTTTGAGATATTCGAGTTAACCAGGTTAACAAAAATCTTCCTTCTCTCCCATCAGATCAATTTAATATATTGCTTGAGTTGTTGAAAGAAGCTTTTTCCAAAGGAGAGACACTTCCTAAATGCCATTATGAAGCAAAAAATATTGCAGAATCTAGGATTAGGATATGAGCCGATTCATGCATGTGAATATAATTATGTACTATTTGGAAAGGAGTACAAAGATAGTCAATTTTGTCCTCTATGTGGCACTTTCAAATGAAAACTTAATGATGGTAAGGGTAAGAAGATTCATCATAATTAAGATTTTGCATTAATTTCTACTGAAACAAACTCCAAAGATTATTTATATAAAACAAACAACTATGAAGATGAGATGACACAAAAAAAAAAAGTGCGTTGATGATGAGAATGTGTTATGATATTCGATAGATTATAAGTCCGGGAAGGAATTTGACAAAGGGTATGAGTGATTTTAAACTGAAAATATACCATCTTCGAATTGCCATATTGAAATGTAATATATTTTTTAAAATTTACAAATGCAACTACCACATCTAGTAAGAAAGATCATGATGAAACAAGAGGAATAGGCCTGGAAAATATGAATAAAATAGATAAGAGAAAGTTGGCCAAAGATATTCCTAAGGGGAAGGGGAGACCAGTTACTTCCATGGCCAAGCTATTTTTTGAGCTTGTAATTTCTGCTATAAGCTTTATTCTGGTTAGAAAGACCAGTTGATTCATCCTTCTTGGCCATTTCCTTGCCCTCTTCACTCTAAAAGTTGCGAGGAGCCTCCTCAAGTGTTGGGGCATCCCTCAGTCCCTACCATCAATACAGTGACTGAGATGCTCCAATCTCCCAAAGAGTCTAGACCTTTTATCAATCCAAGCTAACCCTCTCATAAAGCTTTACTCTCTAGCTCTTTAGTTGCCAGTAATAAGGTATTAATTATTATCTCTTCAATAACCAAGTTTTTTTTTTCTAACTCTACATTTATAGGCTATTGGTGGTCAATCAATCTTTCAGTCTCAGTCTCTGGCCACTGCTAAAGCTAGGCCACTGGCCATTTGGCCAAAATCCCTTTCAATTCCACTTCTCTCCAAGAGACTGGTGCAAATCATTGCTAATATCTCGATCGGCGAACTTATCTCTCTTGCAAGGATGGCCGATGTCGCTGGAAATTGGACCCGGGGGCGGTCGTCGGCTGAGGAGGGGGAGCTCCGGTGGGCACAGGTGGGTGGCGATCCGTCGGCGAGCGGCGTCCTGGTGGGCACAGGTGGGTGGCGATCCGTCAGCGAGCGGCGTCCTGGTGGGCAAAGGTGGGTGGCGATCCGTCGGCGAGCGGCGTCCTCCGTCGGGGTGCCTGCAGAAAAGCCGGTGGCCGGGTCTTCCGGCGCCGGCCCTCCGATGCTTAAGTCAGAGGGGGAACTTCATTTTTTAAAGAAGAAAGGAGGAAGGTATGTTTTTCCTGAGTTTTTCTGAGTCCCCCCATCGAGAAGCGAGGGTTCCCTTTTTATAGGGGGTAGGATTACCTGTGATGCGATAGGGCGAGGCCGTCGTACGATTCAGCATGTTGCTTGAGCTGGCGCGCGATCGGGTGAATCATTGCATTGATGTCGGAGGTGAGGCCGGGATCAGAGAGTTGTCACGGCCGACGGGACCCTGCTGAGCCGATTTGCCGTGGAGAGCTGAGGATCCGTAGATAATAGGAGCCACGCGCATTAATTGTTGAGTGAGTTGGAGATATACATTAATTGTTGAGTGAGTCGGAGATGTGCATTAATTGTTGAGTGAACCGTGGGTTTGCAGAGATCATGCGTATTAAATGCTGGAGGCGGTGGCAGGGTATGGCCCCCGGCCAGACTTCGAAAGGGTACAGCCGTGGTAGGTGGGCGGCGAGGACGGACTTTCGAGGTCGGGAGCTCTCCGGGTCGGAAGTTCCGAGGTCGAACGCCGACCTCGGCCGTCTAAGGTCGGCCGTCATGCGGTCTTCTGGTGACGAGGTTCCCATGTACTGGGGGGGAACCGCATTCTCCCAACACTACCCCCCGACTTCCGAGTTCGAGCCGCTTGCGAGCTCGGACGCGGGAAGTAGAAGTCGTTATTATGGTTATCGAGGCCGAGGGGGATTGGACCATGTCGGCGTCCTTGTGCGTCTTGAAGCCTTTATAACGGAGGTTGCGCCCTTTGGCCCTTTGAGGTCATTTTATATGGTGAAGATGGGGTTTGCGTCCTTACGCATCTCGAAGCATTTATAACGGAGGTTGCGCCCTTTGGCTCTCCGAGATCACTTCATACGGCAAACTCATGATGGGGTCCCTGGACCCGATGGGGCGGCGCCTCGATCTTGTGGTTGAGGCGCCCTTTTTGGATAGGTACGCCGTTTCGTTCTTCGAAGTGGACACGTGGCATGATCCAAGGTCGGATGCTTTTAATCCCGTATTGGCCGAATAGAGATTTGGGAGGCTGAGATTACATCAGTGCTCCACGCATCCCTGGGGCTTATTAAATGAAGGGAGCGGGGGTGGCATTTGCTCGTCTTTTGAGGCGGTCCAGCCTTGCGGACTCATGATGAGGCCGTGAGATCCGATAGGATGGCGCCTCGATTTTGTATTCGACACATCGGTCCAGAATGAATGCGGTGCTTCAGCTTCCGAGGCCGACACGTGGCGCAATCCAGACGGGGGGTGGAAACCGAACCCGCCGATCTGGGCCGTTAGAGGGGCCTATATAAACCCCCCAGCCCTAAGAGGAGCCTTGTCTGGTTGCCCTTTCTTTTTCGCCGTTTCCATCTTCGTTTTCTTTCTCAACAGAAACCTTACCGGCGGTGCTCGGAGCGATTTCCGGCGACTCCCCCCGTAGGTTCCTTCCTTTTGTCAGTTAGGGGGTTTCTCCCTCTTCTTCCCTTTTTCTCTTCATCTCTTTTGTCTCCGCACTTTTTCTTAGAAATGGGTTTCGGTCCGGATGAAGTCGGATCTAGTTTGTCAGGGGAGGAGCTGGAATTGATCCGCTCCCGGTTCTTTTTCCAGCCCGGGTTTCGTCTCGAAACTGCAGGGCCGGAAGACAGGGTAATGCGGCCGCCCCCAGGTCGAATCGCGATTCATCGCGAGACGCTCTGGGCCGGTCTGCGGTTCCCCTTGCACGAGTTTGTGAACAGCTTGCTGGTGGAGTATCAGCTCGTCCCAGCACAGCTCGCTCCGAACTCGTGGAGGACCATAGTCGGGTTTTTATCCCTTTGTCTTGTACATGGGATCCCGACCTCGGTGAGTGTCTTCCGCCGGTGTTTTCTGTTAAAGAAAAACCCAACGGATGGAGGGTGGCTATACTTCGCCTTTCGGGGCGGTATGTCACTCTTCCAGGGTGCCCCTTCCTCTATTCATGAGTGGAAGGGGAAATTTTTCTTTCTCGCGTCCGAGGTGCCGTGGGGGTTTAACCCGAGGTGGGGGCACCCTCGGCTAAAAGCTCTCAACAGGCTCTCCGAGCCCTCGGCGAGGGAGCTGAGGATCCTGGACGCCCTACGGGGCCTTGAAAAGGGGTTCAATCTGGCCGAGCTCCTGAAAGAGGACGCCTTGGTGAGCGTTGGCTTGAGTTCGGCGCGTCCCGAGGGTAAGAGTAGTTGTATTGTTTCGTCTTTGCTTTATCTGTTTCTTCCTCCTTTTTTAACGTTGGTCTGACACTTCGAAAAAATTTTCCCTGTTTCAGACATTCCTCACATGCCGACCAGCAATACATCTCTCTTCTCCCGATTGAAGAGGCGGGAGGCCGAGGCCGGCGGGGCTATTCCCCAGCCTTGGAAAAAATCGAAGTCGGCCGGCGCTTCTACCTCGGCCGGGGCGAGAGGCCCGGAGGCGGGGGTCTCTACAGCCGCTCAAGGGCGGGAGCTGGCTGCCGAGGACGCAGCCCCGAGCTTCACGAGGGCGTCGGATTCGGCGGCCCCTCTCTGCCCCGCTCCTATCTCCGAGCGGAAGGGGCGGGCGACTGTCGAGTCGCAGCGCTCGGAGCCCGAGCAGAGCAGGGGCTCCGAGGTTCCAAGCTCGGGTGGGCCGAGCTCTTCACGGGGCCCGGGGGGAGAGTCGGGCGAGCCGGGGTCCCCGCTCCTTGAGGGGAGCTCGGCTCTTCATGACGCCGACGTCGCACGTGCGGTGTTTCGGCGCGCAATGCTTCTGGCAGACCGGGCCGAGTTCCGCAACTTGTCCCTGGAGGAAATCGTCGACAGTGCTTATTGTAATACTGTTCGGATAAGCTATCCTCTTAATTTTCCTTCAACTATTAGTGTATACGAATAATTTACTTATGACTGCTTTCTTCCTTTTCTTTCTTGCAGCGCGTTCACGAGGTCGACACCTTGGTATTCATCGCCCAAGGGTGTCAAGAAGAAACTCGGCGACTCAGCCGGCAACTGGAGCCGACCAAGAAGAGGGTCGCCGAGCTGGAGGCCGCGCTGGCCGAGGCCGAAGCACGGAGGGAGGCGACAGAGGCCGGGAGACTGGCCATCGTCGAGGAGCTCGAGGAGGAAAGGGCTGCTCATTCGTTGGCCAAGTCGGCCTTGCGTGCTTCAGAGGCGCGCCTGGCGGAGGCCCAATCGGAGGTGGCGGGTCTCAAGTACGAGGGCGGAGTCCTGCGCCTAAAGATCGGGCAACTCGAGGCTCGGGAGAAGAGGGCGCTCGAGCGGGCCGAGCATGCCGTGGACTTCTTCAAAGACTCGGACGAGTTCCACGATATGCTCGAGGAGGAGACCGTGGATGGGTTCCTCCGCGGTTTTGACAACTTTCGGAGGCCGATGGCTCGGTACTGCCCCTAGCTCGACCTCTCGACAATTCGTCCGAGGATGAGGTTGAGCGCCGACTCTGACGACGACGTTCCCGCAGCCCTTGCGTCCAAGGAGGAGTCCGCCGAGGCCGAGGCGGATGCAGCCGCGCTAGCGGGGATGGAGGCTCCCCGCGGGGGAATCACCGAGGACGCTCCCGAGGCGCCTGCCGAGGTCCCCGTCGCAAGCTCCGAGCCCGCGCTCACCGAAGGTCCTCAGGTCATCGCCATAGATGGCCCTGGAAGTGACGCCGGCGGGACCGCTGCCCCTTAGGACTTAGATTCTTTCTTTTCCTTTTTGTAAGTGAGGTCGGCTTCCAAATTTGTTGGACTGCCGACCTCCAATCTTGTACTTAGCCTTCTGGCACTTTATCAATGAAAAAAGAAAAAATTTCTTTCGCCATTCTATGTTTAGTTTTCCCTCTTACTTTTTCCAATTGTAAGCAGGGCTGGCGCTTTGACCTCAATTTTGTATTCCAGCCTTTAGGCTGCTTTTCAATAAAGACATGTTCCTTGGCTATGTTTTATTTTTCTTTCTCTCGACTTGTTTGAATGTCCACGTTCCGATTACGCTGATTGGGGGGCTCTGAACTTGGATCCTAAGAAGTTTTATCAAGTCTTGGAGCTCGGATTCAAAGCTCGCAGAGGCTACCCGGTTTGGTTTTTGGATTTCTGAGGCACCGGGCTCGGGCCTCGGGCCCCGAGAGGGGCCTTGTCAGACTCGCATAGGTCGCTATCAGGGTATTTGACCGAGCCTTTGAGTTTGGCATTTTGGAGCGTAGGTCCATAGAAATGTTAGGGCTGTTCCCTAAAGGGGAGCGTGAGCCAGTGGTCAAACCATCATCGGGGCTTTCATGATTATTGCCCTCGGGCTTTACCGAGGTTCCGGTGAGCGGGGTCGGAACCTGTAGAGGGTACCTCAGCCTTCTTGAGCTTAATCGGTACGTCCGTGGTCGGGGTTATCTCCACGGGTCGAGATCAATGTCTCGACGTATGGGGGCCGAATCAGGCCCTTACTCATGAATCATGGGGGTTATCGGTAGAGCGAGCATGCATGAGGTCGGTGGGACCTTGGTCTTAGACCGACTTGTAGGGGCAACCCGCCCTTGGTCGGGATAAAGTCCCGACCTCAAATCGGGATTTCGCTAGCAATACGTCGATAGATAAATATAACAAGGCGGGCGTTAAGCGGGATGTACCTCTTGCACCTCCGAAATTGCGCGTCTCATAGCGGAGTGGGTTGCCTTGTGTCCTCGCCAACCTTCAGAGTCACTTTTTGGCTCGGGATCAAGGGAGCTTGGGCTTCCTATGAACCTGGTAGCGCCTCCCGAGGTCGAGGGAGTTTGCGACTCTACGGTCGACTCTCGGGGCATCTCAAAGTTAGTTGAGGGATCATGCACGAGATCGAGGGGGCCGGGGCCGCACTCCCGACCCGTGATGCTTTTCGAGGTCGAGGGAGTTTGGGACTCTACGGTCGACCCTCGGAGCATCTCAAGCTTAGTTGAGGGATCATGCGCCAGGTCGAGGGGTTTGGGAACGCTCTATCGACCTGCGACGCTTTTCGAGGTCGAGGGAGTTTGGGACTCTACGGTCGACCCTCGGGGCATCCCGACCTTAGTCGAGGAATCGTGCACCAGGTCGATGGGTCTGAAAATGCTCTATCGACCTGCGACGCTTTCCGAGGTCGAGGGAGTTTGGGACTCTACGGTCGACCCTCGGGGCATCCCGACCTTAGTCGAGGAATCGTGCGCCAGGTCGATGGGTCTGGGAACGCTCTATCGACCTGCGACGCTTCCTGAGGTCGAGAAAGTTTGGGACTCTACGGTCGACCCTCGGGGCATCCCAACCTTAGTCGAGGAATCGTGCGCCAGGTCGATGGGTCTGGAAACGCTCTATCGACCTGCGACGCTTTCCGAGGTCGAGGGAGTTTGGGACTCTACGGTCGACCCTCGGGGCATCCCGACCTTAGTCGAGGAATCATGCGCCCGGTCGATGGGTCTGGGAATGCTCTATCGACCTGCGATGCTTCCCGAGGTCGAGGGAGTTTGGGACTCTACGGTCGACCCTCGGGGCATCCCGACCTTAGTCGAAGAATCGTGCGCCAGGTTGATGGGTCTGGGAACGCTCTATCGACCTGCGACGCTTCCCGAGGTCGAGGGAGTTTGGGACTCTACGGTCGACCCTCGGGGCATCCCGACCTTAGTCGAGGAATCGTGCGCCAGGTCGATGGGTCTGGGAACGCTCTATCGACCTGCGACGCTTTCCGAGGTCGAGGGAGTTTGGAACTCTACGGTCGACCCTCAGGGCATTCCGACCTTAGTTGAGGAATCGTGCGCCAAGTCGATGGGTCTGGGAACGCTCTATCGACCTGCGACGCTTTCCGAGGTCGAGAAAGTTTGGGACTCTACGGTCGACCCTCGGGGCATCCCAACCTTAGTCGAGGTATCTGAGGATCACAAAAGACCCAACATTAGAAGAGATAATCATAATCATTGTAAAGAGACGAATCATTATAAAGAGGAGACTGGATTCATGTTCCTGATTGCCTGAAACCCCTTGGGGTTTTATTGGCAATACATCCGTAGATTCTCGGAGTTCCAGCTTCGCGGAATAGGAGTCCCTTCAAGAGATTTCAACTTGTACGCTCCGGGTCGTTGCACTCGGGCGATTTGATACGGTCCTTCCCAGTTTGGGATGAGCTTTTCCTGCTTGGTTGGCTGAGAAACCTCGGCTCTCCTGAGGACGAGGTCCCCCACCTTGAAGAGCTTGGGCTTGACTCTGGAGTTGTAGTACTGGGCCGTTTTCTACTGGTACCTTGCCATGCGGACCCGGGCGACCTCTCGTGTCTCTTCGACGAGGTCCAGATTATTCCTGAGCCGGAAAGAGTTGGAGTCGGCGTCGTAGTGCTCCACCCTTGAGGTGAGGAGGCCGATTTCCAACGGGATGACAGCCTCCGTGCCATATGCCAGGTTGAAGGGGGTCTCACCAGTGGGTAATCGGAACGTAGTCCGGTATGCCTAGAGGACGTTGTACAAGTCCTCGACCCATTGTCCTTTGGATCGATCAAGCCTAACCTTGAGTCCCTGCAAAATGGTACGATTAGTTACCTCAGTTTTCCTGTTTGTCTGGGGATGGGCGACCGAGGTGAAGCGGTGATCGATGCCGAGTTCGGAGCAAAATTCTCTGAAGTGGACGTTGTCGAACTGACGGCCGTTGTCAGATATAAGGATACGGGGGAGTCCAAATCTACAGATTATGGACTTCCAAACAAAGTCCCGCATCTTTTGCTCGGTGATCCGGGCCACAGGTTCAGCTTCAACCCACTTGGTGAAGTAGTCGATGGAGACGACCAGAAATTTTCTTTGCCCGGTGGCCAAGGGAAAGGGCCCCAGAATATCGATCCCCACTGGGCAAACGGCCAGGGGGCGATAATTGAAGTTAGCGGGGCCAAAGGTCGGCGCTGGATGTTGGCGTTCCGTTGACACCGGTCACACTTCCGGACGAAGTCCGTCGCATCTTTCTGGAGCGTGGGCCAAA
The DNA here is from genome assembly GCF_051530095.1 of Phoenix dactylifera. Classification (NCBI taxonomy): domain Eukaryota; kingdom Viridiplantae; phylum Streptophyta; class Magnoliopsida; order Arecales; family Arecaceae; genus Phoenix; species Phoenix dactylifera. The sequence goes on from NC_143205.1 coordinate 9,779,047, forward strand.
AATATCCTTGTCGCAGGATCTTATGGGCTAGCGCCCGACCTCCCAGGTGATTTCCGCAGATCCTTTCGTGGACCTCTCGGAAGGCATAGTCCGCCTCCGAGGGGCGGAGACATCTAAGGAGAGGAGAAGTGAATGACCGACGGTAGAGCCTGTTTTCATATAAGACATACCGGGAAGCTTGACGCCTGATCCGGCGGGCCTCGATCTCGTCGTGAGGGAGGGTTCCATCCTGGAGATAGCGAACAAACCCGTCGATCCAGCTTGGCTCGAGGTCGATGCACATGGTTGGTTCAGGTTCCTCTGTGCTAGGTGTTCGGAGATATTCGAGCATCGTCGCCTTGGAAAGCTCGCTAATGCGGGAGGTCGCCAGTTTAGACAGTTGGTCCGCCCTAAGATTCTCCGCTCTGAGAATGTGTTGGATGCTGAAGGAACCTAAGGCGGACGTGAGTTCTCGCACTTTTTGGAGATATTTCCACATTGATAGCTCCTTTGCTTCGAAGTCTCCCTGGACCTGGCTTACTATCAGCTGGGAGTCGCTGAAGGCCTTTAGATCCTCCACCTTCAGCTCTTTCGCCAATTTGAGCCCGGCAATGAGCGCCTCATATTCTGCCTCGTTGTTTGAGGCCGGGAACTCGAGGTGTAGGGCTTGCTCAGCCACCACTCCATCCGGGCTGGTGAGGATGAGTCCAGCTCCGCTACCCCCCGAGGTCGAGGAGCCGTCCGCATATAGGACCCATGGCAGCCTCGGGGTCTCTTCTATAGATGTAAGCGGTAGCTCGGGGTCGTCTGGCAAGGTACACTCCACGATGAAGTCGGTGAGTATTTGAGCTTTAATGGCCGGCCTGGGCCGGTATTCAAGGTCGAACTCTCCGAGCTCAACCGCCCATTTGGCAATTCTCCTAGCACGATCCGACCTTTGTAGTATTTGCTTCATAGGCTGGTCGGTCAGTATGACTATGGTATATGCTTGAAAATAAGACCGGAGTCTCCGAGTTGAAATGATCAGGGCAAAAATTATCTTCTCAAGTTTAGAATATCGGGTCTCAGCATCTTTGAGGACCCGGCTGATATAGTAGACTGGCTTCTGGAGCTTGTCCTCTTCCCGGACCAGGACTGAGCTCACTGCAACCGGGGAGACGGCCAAGTACAAGTGAAGAACCTCGCCCCGCTGAGGCTTGGTGAGCAGCGGGGGAGAGGCCAGAAGGTGCCTGAGCTCTTCAAAGGCTTGCTGGCATTCTTCCGACCACAGGAAGTCCTTCGGCCCCTTAAGAATCTTGAAGAAAGGGAGGCAGCGCTCAGCCGACCGGAAGACAAATCTCCCCAAGGCGGCAACCCGCTCGGTGAGCCGCTGCACTTCTTTGACTGTCCTCGGAGGCGTCATCTCTTGCAGCGCTCGAATTTTCTCGGGGTTGGCTTCAATTCCACGCTGGGTCACTATGAAACCCAGAAATTTGCCCGAGATAACTCCGAATGCGCACTTCGCCGGGTTGAGCTTCATTTGGTACTTCCTGAGCTTGGAGAATGTTTCGTTGAGGTCAGCTATATGGTGTTCCGCCGCTCGGCTCTTCACCAGCATGTCATCCACATAGACTTCCATATTTCGGCCGATCTGATCTTCAAAAATTAGGCTGACCAGCCTCTGGTAGGTGGCTCCAGCATTCTTCAGCCCGAATGGCATTACCTTGTAACAATAGGTGCCCTTGTCAGTGATGAAGGCCGTCTTCTCCTCGTCTTCTGGCGCCATTCGGATCTGATTGTATCCCGAGAAGGCGTCCATGAAGGTCAGCAATTGATGTCCTGAGGTGGAATCGATGAGCTGGTCGATGCTTGGAAGGGGAAAACTATCCTTCGGGCGGGCCTTGTTCAGGTCGGTGTAGTCCATGCACATGCGCCATTTTCCGTTGGCCTTCTTTACGAGGACTATGTTGGCGAGCCAGTCTGGGTAGGGAACCTCCCGGATGAAGCCGACTTCAAGGAGTTTATCCACTTCCTCGGCTGCGGCTCGCTGTCGTTCCGGGGCAGAGCCCCTCTTTTTCTGCTTTACAGGCCTGCAAGTTGGCTTCACCTGGAGTCGGTGGACCATGACTTCAGGGTCAATTTCTGGCACGTCGGCAGGCGACCAGGCGAAGACATCAGCATTGTCCCGCAGGCCGGAGCCGACCTGCACAGTTAGCTCGGAAAAATTTTCTCGTAGAGGAACTTGAATGAGAAGCTCACCGGGCTTTACTTGCTTCTTCCAGAGGTCGTCCCTTGCGTCCAAAGTTTCTATGGGCAGTGAGGGACTCGTTGCCTGAGTTGGCGCCTCTGCTGATGACTCTCGCCGACTCGACGCTTCAGTTGGTTGCTTTACTTTGCGGGTCGCCATGTAACACTGCTTGGCAATCAGCTGGTTCCCGCGGACCTCGCCTACTCCTTGGTTGGTGGGGAATCGCATAAGTAGATGGCGGGTCGAGACCACGGCTCGGAGGGCATTTAGCCCTAGTCGTCCAAGGATGGCGTTGTAGGCTTAGGGTAGACGGACCACAAGAAAGTCCGTCCTCACAGTGCTTTTCCGGAGAGCGAGGACGACCGTAACAAGGAAGCTGACCTCGCCCTCGACTGGGACCGAGTCCTCGGTGAACCCGACCAGCGGGGTATTAATTTTCCGAAGCTGGCTTCCCGGTAACCCCATTTTTTGGTAGGCGTGGTAGTACAAAACATTGGCTGAGCTTCCATTGTCAACTAAGACACGTTTTACATCAAATTTATTTACAATCATAGAGATGACCACAGCATCATCGTGAGGGGTCTCAACCCCTTCCAGATCCTCGTCCGAGAACGAGATGACTTCAGAAGTGCGCGGGCGCTTTGGGGAGATTCCTTCTTGGGCTGACCCTCCAGCCGAGGCTCCCCCAATTACATTGATAGTGCCGGCGATAGGCCTATTGTCATCCGGATTTTCGGACGGTGTGGCGTTTCCCACTGGCCTTCTTTTCTCACGTCGGTTCTTTACGAACCGATTGAGTACTCCGCGGTGAATAAGCGCCTCAATCTCGTCTCGGAACTGAAAACAGTCCTCCGTGTCGTGCCCGCGGTCTCGGTGGAAGCGGCAATACTTCCTGAGATTGCGGAGAACTCCTGTATCCCGCATAGGGAAATCCCGACATTCAATCTCCATCAGAATCTCGGCCCGGGGTGCATTGATAGGAGTGTAGTTCTCGTACCTCCCCGGGTGCCTCCAAGGTCGCAGTGGGGACCTTGGCTGAGGGCGGGTCCTCTGTCGAGGCTGTCCCCGCTGTCGAGGCGGGCTTCTTAGCTGGGGGAGGTTCTTCTCTCGGCGGGGGGATCGGCTCCTTTGGCGGCCGCGCTCCTCGCGGCGCTTCTTCTGCTTCTTTGAAGCTGGTTCAGTTGCACCCCGCCTGGAGGCGATAGCCTCCTCGGCCTTAGCATACTTCCGAGCTCGGGCCAGCATCTCGGTGAAGTCGGCAGGGAAGCTTTTCTCGATAGAGAAGAGAAATCGGTAGGAACGAGCCCCAGTCCCTACCATCAATACAGTGACTGAGATGCTCCAATCTCCCAAAGAGTCTAGACCTTTTATCAATCCAAGCTAACCCTCTCATAAAGCTTTACTCTCTAGCTCTTTAGTTGCCAGTAATAAGGTATTAATTATTATCTCTTCAATAACCAAGTTTTTTTTTTTCTAACTCTACATTTATAGGCTATTGGTGGTCAATCAATCTTTCAGTCTCAGTCTCTGGCCACTGCTAAAGCTAGGCCACTGGCCATTTGGCCAAAATCCCTTTCAATTCCACTTCTCTCCAAGAGACTGGTGCAAATCATTGCTAATATCTCGATCGGCGAACTTATCTCTCTTGCAAGGATGGCCGATGTTGCTGGAAATTGGACCTGGGGGCGGTCGTCGGCTGAGGAGGGGGAGCTCCGGTGGGCACAGGTGGGTGGCGATCCGTCGGCGAGCGGCGTCCTGGTGGGCACAGGTGGGTGGCAATCCGTCAGCGAGCGGCATCCTCCGTCGGGGTGCCTGCAGAAAAGCCGGTGGCCGGGTCATCCGGCGCCGGCCCTCCGATGCTTAAGTCCGAGGGAGAACTTCGTTTTTTAAAGAAGAAAGGAGGAAGGTATGTTTTTCCTGAGTTTTTCTGAGTCCCCCCTCGGGAAGCGAGGGTTCCCTTTTTATAGGGGGGTCGGATTACCTGTGATGTGATAGGGCGAGGCCGTCGTATGATTCAGCATGTTGCTTGAGCTGGCGCACGATCGGGTGAATCATTGCATTGATGTCGGAGGTGAGGCTGGGATCAGAGAGTTGTCACGGCCGACGGGACCCTGCTGAGCCGATTTACCGTGGAGAGCTGAGGATCCGTAGATAATAGGAGCCACGCGCATTAATTGTTGAGTGAGTTGGAGATATACATTAATTGTTGAGTGAGTCGGAGATGTGCATTAATTGTTGAGTGAACCGTGGGTTTGCAGAGATCATGCGTATTAAATGCTGGAGGCGGTGGTAGGGTATGGCCCCCGGCCAGACTTCGGAAGGGTACAGCCGTGGTAGATGGGCGGCGAGGACGGACTTCCGAGGTCGGGAGCTCTCCGGGTCGGAAGTTCCGAGGTCGGACGCCGACCTCGGCCGTCTAAGGTCGGCCGTCATGCGGTCTTCTGGTGATGAGGTTTCCATGTACTGGGGGGGAAACCGCATTCCCCCAACAGCCGAATTTTTGAATGCAATCACGACCTACCTTTCAACAAACCAAACCTCTGATCTTCAAAAAAAGTTGACCAATATCTCGCTCATTCGCCACTTGTTAGCTAATTTGACCAAGAAAATTGACATCCTTACATCCCAAATAGATGGGTTGGAGGGCAAAGTTGCTTTCTTGGAAGAAGAAGCCATATCCTCTTCGGATGGATTTAAAGCGATTCAAGACAAGATCAATGCTCAAGTGGATCTGATTGCATCCTTCAAAATATAGTTAGGTCAGGCCTATTAACAAAAGCATTTTTTGGAAAATGACTAGGCTAAACTAGAGCATAGCTATAAAGTAAGACTTTGGATGAAGCTTGATGCTTGAAAGAATGCAAATCTACAATCCTAGATCTCCTCACCAGGGTGGGCAAGTCTGAGCGATTATTCGAGTATGTTTAGGATGAATGGGAAAAAATAAAAAATATTGCCAAAAATGTCTAAAGTGGAGTTCATATCTTCGCAAATATTATCGACACTAGATATTTGTCATTTATATCGGCCTCTCAACCAAGATCTTAGTATAGAAAAAACCTATTTGTTGTATGGCCAATCAAATATGATTATGTACTTTATTTCTGCTTTTCACTTTCAGACTAAATTCAAGCCTCCATTTTGATCCTACCGTGGATGTTTACATAATACATGGATTCACTTTATCGATAGTCAATATGATGATTCGAATGATCGAGCTCTAGACTACATAATTTTTTCCCCAAAAAATGTTGCCATGATGTTTCCCCTCAGCATTAAAATTTGACATGCATATCAACCAAGGAAAAACTAATAATATCCATTGATACAGTTGCCTCTCCAACCCTTGTAGCAAAGGTAGTCGGTATTACGAGACACTAAAATTGCCCCCTTTTGCTACTATTAAGGGGTAAGTGATTTTATCTACAAAAGCTCACATCGATGCTTTCCAATCAGCATTATCAATAGCGGCCATCCATTTGAACATCGGTCCAGCATTGATCAAAGTATTGACTCCTTGTTCAGTCTAGTATGATCCTACATTCATTTGAAGAATCCCCTTCTTAGATCGGTCTATGAATTCCGAGGACTTCATGAGATAGTCTCTAGCCTCATCTTCTTGATAAGCCAAAATTTGATAGTAAGGTTTCTCAAAGATCCTAACATTTTCATATAAATATTGATAGGTTGATTTATTCTCTTTTAGGGTATGATCAGCTAGGTTCTATATAATTCTAGCCTTTGACAATAGAAACAAACCTCTCAAATTGTTCTATCATCATATCTTCGGTTATCTTATGTTGTTCCACAAGTGGCTTTAGCACTGTAGCCACTTGACTTGTGACTGCCTTTAATAGGTTGTGTTGATTCTCATCTATGTGGGACTTGAATTGTGTAACTACATCCTGAAAGTATCCGGCTAGTAGATGGATCATCTTTATCTATAGAACATAGCTTTCAAAGTCAGGCTCCCTAGGAAGAGTAGAGTTGACGATCTACTCATCGAAGGTATCAACTCCCTATGGGCCAGAGAAACTAGTCCAGATAGCTTGATCTAGGAACTCTGAGACTCCTTGGCAAGGTGCAATAAACTCTCTAATAGTTTTGATGTCAGAACATTAATCCTCTTTCTCGATGACATAACGACAACTATGCAATTATCCCTTCGTGTGCGCTAGAAAAGAATACATTGGCCAGAAAATCCTCTGGATAGTGCGAGCATCCCTTGGCAAGTTCGAGAATGCCATTGGCATCGGATGGCTAGAAAAATGATAAGGTAAATGGTTGGTGGTATGGGGTCTGATGGTTTGACTTTTAAAGATTTTTCCTACCATAATATGATCTTCCTAAAAGAGGAGGAGGTAAGGTGTATCCGAAATTACAATTCCACACTATAGCTATGAATAAACTAATGAGGAACTAAGTAACTAAAGTAAAAAAATTAAAGATACATGCAAGAATAAATTAAAGGTAAAGTAAAGATATTAGTGAGTTGTTTAATTGGCAAAGGGCACTTTTTCTCAAGTTACATCCCATTATTTATACTTAAAATTGCAGTTAGTTTGGCAACTATACGTATTTAATATCAATACTTGCCCATGCATGAGCTCCACTTTCCCTTTTAGTTTCAACCACTAGGAGTATTGTTTCCCACTCATCATATCTCATTTACCATTTGATCCTAACCACCTGATCTCATGCGCATCTCGATCCCTTTAGTTAGGTTGATAGGATAATTCATCATGGTTAGTCCGACATTAGTATTCACTTGGCCTTTCTGTCGGCTACTCAATCTAGCGGTCTTTTCACTCAATCTGTTAAGTATCATACTCGAGCTACTTCCTGGTTACTCTATTTGCTCCTTAGATAAGACCAAACATTGTGAAATTATGCTTCAGTATTTTGACTTTGGTACTTGATTCGAGACCCTTTTTAGGTTGAAATTTTTTTTATCAACTTTATCTCAGAGTTGCCGCATATACAATTATCCTCAAATGCCGGGATGTTTATAAATAATATGTATATGTTCACTAGAGAGTTTTTTCTATATAGAAGTATTTATATTTATGATCATGGCTTTAAAATCATTATAGTATAAAAAGAACTCTTAATATAGAAATTTATATTCCTTAAAAAAATAAAATTTTATATTAAATTATTATTTAAATCTTATCATGCTTGAAAATTTAACATGGGTTGGATAACATGTGAATCAAAGTGTTTGAATTAATGTTGACTTTTGACTAGCTATGTATTTTTGATGCCTCATCTTATGCTGAAAATATGCCTTATTGATGCTCCATTATCAGCTGGAAATATTATAATATTGATGCCCATCATAGGATTAAAATATGGCAATATCGATGCTTTGTCATAGGTTTCAAATGTGACATTATTGGTGCCTTATAGGTTGGAAATGTGACAATATCTATACGTTGTTATGGGAAAGAAACATGACTATGATTTAGTTCAAAAAGAGGGATAGCTTGCACTACAACAAAAAAGATTTTTGCCGACTCTATATTGCCAATGCTAGATAAAAATGTCGGCAATTTTTTTTGTTGCGACAAAGAATGTGGACGCTTTTAAAAAGCGTCGGACAAAAATAGGTTCCGCGGACGCTTTGTGTAGCGTCGGCGTCAACCACCCATTAACGACGCTTATAAGCGTCGGAAGATTTAATCCCTGACGCTTATAAACGTCGATGTAAAGAAAAACTAAGACGACACTTATAAGCATTATCAGACTTCATTCTTCTCCCAAACAAAATCCGATCATCCCCCTGCCTCCACAGCCCTAAATCCCTAACCTACGCCGACCGACCCCTCCTCCTTAACCCTTTTCAGTGATCTCAGCCATTCTCCTCCACCGACCAATCCCAAATCGCGTTCCTCCGCCGTATCTCCTTCTCCTCCTACCCCTCTCCGTTGGCCTCCTCTCCGTGGACAACTTCCTCCTCCTCCGCCGCAGAGCATTCACACGGCATTTGAAGTTTGGAGCCGGTAAGGACAAGGACAAGGCCAGATTTGGGATCTTCTTCTCTTGCTTCGATCTTTAAATTCTGCATGTTTTGGATTTTCTTTTGTTTTTATAATCAGATTGTTTAGGAATTTTGTTCTAATTTCTCTTGTTTCATGAATTTAAAATCGAATCTTTAAATTCATTTTTATCATTAATTTTTATCTAATTATGCAATCAAATGTTGTTTGTTTTCACTCATATGCAATCAATTTGAAGGGCATCCCGGATGCACTTCCATCTACAAAATCAATACTGGTTAGAATCATTCCACTTCCGGAATTTGTTGCATGCCATACTGTTATCAAACCTTTTCCAATACCATACTTCCTTTGAGGAACATTTCTTTCATGAGAAGCTATAGGGTCTACCATAGGAGCCTCACAGACCTAGAAATAAATTTATTTGACATTAGATTTTTGAAAGCCCCCTCGGGTGAGTTTTTAAGATGAGCTAATTCGCAAAGAGTTTAGAGCATGACTGTGCTAGGCTCGGCCTCAATGGTGCACTTGAAAACTTAACTGGGCCGAAACGAGTTTAGAGCATATCACAAAGAGTTCCATGAACACTTTCAAGCCCAACTATAAATCGAGTTGGGCTTCATTCATTTAATTCTTCCCTTCTTGATGAATCTAAGGGGATAGCGAAGATCTAGTGGAGGTCTTGGGTTCATATTGTCTAAGTCAGCCGGCAATGTAAAGGGAGAAAAGGCATGTGGATTCGATCCAAGGGGAGGTAGGGCCACTTTGGTGCAATGGTTTCCAGCTCCGTCCACTGGCACCAAATCATATTGGTCCTGGAATTGGCCCGGCTAGCCCAATACTCAAATTATTTTTGGTTTTCTCAGCATGTACCATCAAAGTTTGCTTTGAGTCTACCAGAAACTGGAGTGAGTTCACCTTGAAGCAAAACCTTAAATTTCAATTCTTCATGCACTATGAAATCCATGTTATAGGTTTTCTATGTTTCATAGTGATTGAAAGAGCTTGGAACTTTTTAGTTCATCCACAAAACAACTTACTTTTAGGCTTCCAGTATGAAACAACAAATATTAGTTTCCAACCCCCATTATTGATAATAGATTTGTGAACTAAGCAACACTCTAGTGGCCACATAACTCCATTCAGATTTGGGGTTTGAGTCTTGGTTGTCACATCCAATTTACCAATTTGCTTCAACCAGAATAATTTACTTCAACCAGAATCAAGACTCGAGTGGCCACATAAGCATGACTTTAAACATCATAAGGTCATAGTTCCTTATTTTATGCCTCCATCTTCATATCCTAACTTTGTTTATCTTTTTTAGATAAGTTGTAGTTCAATCAGTATTTTAATAAAATGGACAAAAGTTGGATAAATAAGCTAGATCCAATGCCGAATATTTGAATAGAGTTCAGAATTTCATTAAATTTATTTTTGAGAAATCTAATATAAATGAAAAGATTTTATGTCCATGTTAAAAATGTATAAATTCTTCTTCTCTCGCTCCAAAAACTGTTGAAGAACATTTGGTGTGAAATGGTTTTACAAAAGGTTATACTGAATAGGTATTTCATGAAGAGTTCATGTTGTTGTCTCCATGTAACCAACTCTCGTATGTAGAAGACACCTCTAGTTTTGGATCCAGTAACATGGAAAGAAATTCTGTAGGAGAAGATGATATAAGAAGCTTACTCAGAGATTCTCTTGGACATAGTATTAGAAATTTAACCGATTTTAATGGAGGACAAGAAGCAATTGCAATAGGTGATGAGCGTCCAGTTACTAATGATGGTACAGCTCGGTATCAAAACTTGCTGAAAGCTTGTGATGAAGAAATATATTCGGGTTGTAAAAATTTTACGAAGATTTCTTTTTTTGTGCATTTATTCTATTTGAAATATTTGAATGGGTGGTCTAGCAAGTCTTTTACTATACTTCTTCAATTATTAAAGGATGCATTTCCGAAAAATGTTACTTTGTCATCATCTTCTTATGAAGCCAAAAAACTAGTAAAAGAATTGGATCTTGAATACAAGAAGATACACAGTTGTCTGAATGACTGTATTTTATTTCGTGGTGAAAATATTAACGAAGAGTCGTGCCGAATATGTGGATCTTCACGATGGGAGAAAGCTAAAGAAGACGAGCATGATTTATTGAATGAAGTGGATGCTGTACGGACTAAGAAAAAATCGGCTAACATTTTGAGATATTTTTCTATCATACCTAGATTAAAAAGGATGTATACATCATCGAAGACGGTTTCCTCACATTTCAGGCTCGAAGAGTTATGCAAGGCTTAGAGCTGAATTCGTAAGTTTTTTTGAAACTCTTGTATCATATAGCATGTATCATGATATATAGCACTTCCAATATACTTTTTGTTGTAGATGGAAGAGCATGGGAGGAAGCCTGGTGAGGTGGAGTTTTATAAGATGACTCACACCCCACTAAGATGGCAACTTTGTCCGAAAGAAGTCAAGAGATATATGTATTCATTAATGATTTGTGCAATGATTTTTTATTAGTTTTAATTTTTCAAAAATTAATGTAACTATTTTTAAGAAATATAGGATAGAGCTACATCTCTTATTTCAGAGTGTATCGGCAACACTAGATGTATCGAAGCTCAAGTGTTTAGTGAATTGATGAACTCGGAGCATTATGGGCGAGTGAGGAATTATGGCATTGGAGTTGCCCCCACTCAATTGTCTGCAGTGGGTAGATATACTCAAGATGCCAGACAAAGTAGTAGCACTGCAGAAGTTAATGTTCTGAAGGCAGAGATACAAGAGATTAAGCAGAGCCATCAGACAGAGATACAATCTTTGAGGGCTCAGACTGACCAGATTACATCTTTGTTGCATCAATTTGTCCCTCCTTAGGTAAATAATTACATCTACTTGAACATTTTACATAAATATCATTTTTTTTTAATGAGCTTCATGATTTTCGTATTCTTAACTTCTTAAGTTTTTTTTACAGGTTCATGATACTTCATCTGCGTGTAGAGATGATGATGCCATCGACCTCTGATAGCTTTTATTTAGAAGTTTTATATGTATTTTTTTTATATTTTTTGAAGCACATTGTAAACGTAAATTGACAGTATGAATGTAATTTGATAATATGAATATTTAGAAAAATATGTTTGATTGTGATATGTGTATATCGCTCTTATTTTGTATGTGTTTGGATTTGTATATGGAGTTTTAAAATTTTTTTAAATTTTTTTAACGAAAAAAATTACCCGAACGACGCTTCCAAGTAAACCTGACCACGGTTATGGAACCGCCGGTTCCGGTTCTACAAAAACCTAGAACCTTAACCGTAACCGAAAATAGTCGGTTCGGTTCCGATTCCGGTTCTAGACGGTTCCGGTTTCGGTTATAGACGGTTTCGATTCCGATTTTTCAACTTAAATCATAAAATTTTGAAAAAAAATAGATTGTGTAATTAATTTGAAAAAAAATTATAAATACAAATAGATTGTGTAATTAATACAAAATGATAATTTGTACCTCATTTTATTATTAACTATCAAAGTAAATTTTAATAATACAACTAGATAACATTATAAAAAAATAATAAGTTACATTAAATAAATTTGGAACTAATTTATTTTATTATAAATGAAAAAAAAGAAAAAATTAGGCTCTGGTTCCGGTTCCGGTTCCGATTCCAGTTTGGTTCCATCAAACCTAGAACCTTAACTGAATCGTATTCCTCAAGGTTCCGGTTTGGTTAAAAACCGTGCGACACGGTTCTGATTCTGGTCCAGTTCTTTCCGGTTCGGTTCCGGTCCGGATCCCCGGTTAGAACCGAACCGTGGTCAGGTTTACTTTCAAGCGTCGTTAAAATCACGAATACATCCAACTAGCGCTGTGTTAAAGCGTCGCTAAATTGTAATTAATAACGTTTTAAACCGTCGTTAAATCCCCACAATTAGCGATGCTTTAAAGCATTGCTACATGGTTGGCGACGCGATAAAGTATCACTAATTGACGAGGCTAATATTTGTCGGTAATTACCGACACTTAAAAGCGTCGGCAAGGCGTCGCTAAGTTCTGATGCTTTTAAAAGCGTTGGAAATTATTTTTTCTACTCTTACATAAGCGACGCTTTACCGACATTTTAGAAAGCATCAGAAAGCATTTTACCGACGCATATAAGCATCGGTAAATATCTTAAAAAAGTTGCTAATGCCTATTTTTTTTTGTAATGTTGTGATATTTTGTTGTAAATTGAGTTATATTTGAATGTTGATGAAAGTTTTTAATAAATTATATATATAGCATGAATATTTTGGGAAAAATATATTTTTTAATTATGATTTACACTCTGAATATGATGTGTGCATGTGTGATGAGATACGCATTGAGCTGTCAAACTCACACTCTTCTTTAATAATTTAAGAGCAGCATGATAAATGGTGGTGTACAAAGAATTTAGCAGATATGAATTCTAGTGGAATTTTTAGTTTATTTTTTTATTTTAGAAATTTTGAAACTTGGATGATTTTATTTAATAGTTTTTATTTTTTTGGATATGGATGCATATAATGGATGTGGCTCTATGGTCAGAATATTAGAATTAAAATGGAGGACTTTATTTTTTTAATCTATTTTAATATTCAAGATATTAAAATATTTTATAAGCTTTTTTATAGATTTTGAGGCCTTAATTTTTTTAAGAAGTCATATTTTCCGTGCAATATGTAGTGTCGCGTGCCCAACTTGCATGATAGGTTTGGGACACGACAGATAATAAGAGAAAACATTTATATTTGAAATTATGAAATTAAAAGATAATTCGACAGAGTTGGAGGGTGTGGAGTTAATGGATTAGGCATCACAAAAGAAGACAATTATGAAATTTTCATTTCTTTACAAATTTAAAATTAATTTCTGTAGCTTATTCAGAAAATTCTAATTAAATATATTTAAGAAAGGAGTATGTATTTATTAGCTGGACATCCAATGAATGGAGAATTTCGTTGCCATATATAACGATAAATAGTTAAAAGAATCTTACATACGGAAACTAATTATGAGAAACAAATAGAGGATCTCATCCACTTTTATATGAGGATGACCAAAAACTCCTACCGCCATCAAACTCTTATCGCTTTTACTTTTAGGATTACCCAACATTGTAAAAACTTCATGCATGAATTTATTCATCAAATATTAAAATTCAAGCAGAAACCAAGTTGCGTCTTTGAAACCACCAACCCCGATTTGGCTTCCCAAGTTTTCCAACATTGGTCCAACAAAGAGATTTTATATTTGATTCCTTCCAACTCTTTGTCTCACTCCTGTCGGAGAGCGTCTATCATGCAAATAATTGATCCACCCATGGATCATAAATCACAGGCTCATGTGGTTCGCGAAAAGAGTTTTTTTTACTGATTTTTTTTTAAAGTTGATATTTAGATATATGATGCCTGAAAAAATAATTGATATTTGATATAAAAAATTATATAAAATATTTATTATATTTTTAACAAATTCTAAAAGTTTACAGACACTTTTCGAAAAAAATTAGCTTAATTTATAGCCGATAAAAATTAAACTTTTTAATATTCCACATGAGTTTTTTCTATAAAATACTAAAATTTTATTTTTATAAAAAAATATTTTTTAATCTTTAAATATGAAACATCTTTTTATTTTCATTTTTTTACAAATCAAATGAGTTCTAAAAACAAATTAAAACTTGACCACCTCAAACTAAACAATTTGATCTTTTAGGGCTAGGTTATTTTATAATTTTTTAAAGATGTATTTATATTAAAATAACATAAAATATCCGTCTAAATTAAAAAAAAAAAAAGAAACTAGACCACCGGTCCACCACGAACTAAGGAGCCACGTGCATGAAACACGAATGATCCAATTGAGCGTCGAAATCAAGCATTTATTAACGTTTAATTCCTCCCACCAGCCAGTCCCGATGCAGTTCGTGCCGTCCACCATTTGCCTGACCCCACTTCTCAATATTATATACACGAGTCGCTAGCATCCGTCAATCCCTCACCTACCCCTCCGATCCCCAACCGGCGCTCTGACCGTTTCATCCTGCTTTAAAAACCCATTCCCGTCATTATGGGGCTCGCCCACCCATGCGACGCTATTCAAATCTGAAGGCGAACTTCCCGAGGTGTCGCACCCTCCATACACGAGGCCCCAAGCCACGTGTGCATCACGTGGCGGATACAACAAATCGAGAGTTGTCCGTGTCAGTCGTGTACGCTATAAACACGCCCAACCTACCCCCAAGAACCCCTCGCAACCATCCGATCCTAATCTGACGGCCAGAGAAACGCGTCTCATCTCTCAGTCTGCGACAGGGCTCACGTGCCAGAATCTTTAGTCTGGCGATTCTGTGTGCGAAAATCCCGTAGGGAGACAGAAATACCGGGAAAGACTCGGATGCCGTGTTGCCATTTAGAAGGAAGGAACGATCACCTATCACCCGTCCGATCCCAATCAGATGGCCAGAGGAACCCGAGCGGATGACGCAACTCGCGGGGCTTTGGAAATCCCATGGGCACGCAAACATATCGCACAAAATGGCACCACATGACACGTCATTGAAGTAATTTTTTTTACAACAGTGATTCACACGTACACGACATGCCGGCAACATTAAAAAAAAAAATAATACAATGATATCCGGAAAAAAATTTTAAAATGATGAACTACGAAGAAAATCATCCAATCAATATTACTATTTATCTTACTATTCATCTAAGAATATGCGGGTACCATTAAATAGCAGTTTAGAACCCGCGCCACGTCTCCAGATCCACTTGGTCACTATAACTAGATTTCTCTCAAGAAGAATGCAATTTTTTCGGCACATACCTTATATAGATAATATCTTTTTATACAATTTTAGGCTCGGCACAAGTTATAGGCGTGTCAAAAATATGTGAATTCAGCTGCTATCAAGGCATCATGGTATTGAAGTAAGTTTTATGTGTGACGAGTGTTACTATACCTGCGTTAATGGCAGGAAGGGGACCGTGACGCAACCCCACGACAAGATCAGCAGGTCTAGTCCCGAGATCGCGACACAACTCGCGTGCCAGAATCTTCAGTCACATAATTTCCAGTGGGAACACGTGCGTTGTTACCCAGAAGTGTGACTCATATGACGTGGAAACAAATGATGATGATGACACGTCATGGATGTATCTTTCTTGGGTGGGATTTGGAGTTCCATAATAGATTTAATGGCGTGAAACGTAATAAGACCGGAAAGGAGAGGGGAGAGATGGGGATGGGGAAGCCTTGCGGATGGAGGAGGGATTATATAAAGGGCGAAGAGAGATCGCGGTGGCACAGCGGTGCTTGCTCTGTTTCTCCGCGCCCTTCGCATCAAAGTGGAGAGCGGGAGAGAGAGAGAGAGAGAGAGAGAGAGAGGAAAAGAGGGGGAGGAGCTCGTCTTCATCTGATCTAGGGTTTTTGGAATCGGAGAGGGAGAGATGGAGGAAAGGAAGGATGTGGGAATTCTCGCCATGGATTTCTACTTTCCTCCCACTTGCGTCCAGCAGGTGAGATTCCATCGTTCTTTCATTTATGCTGTGTTTCTTTCTGTCAGAATTAGTGTAGATTTTGGCCGGACGTGGATTTCTGTTCGTTTCTGGTTCCCAGGCTAACTTTTTAAGCTATGCAGGCAGATCGTTTTTATTTTCTTTATAAATATAAAGTTTTAGTTTAATGAATGATAGGTTGCGAATTTTAGTTGGATTTTTATTTTTTGGTAAAAAAATCAATATTTTGTTTTTTTTTTCCTTGAAGTGAAATGTAAGGGAGTGATCTTGGAGTGGAAGAGATGAACAAGGACTGAGCATCGTAAGATTTTTTTCTTTTTTTTTTTGGGAGTCGGAGGGAGGATGAGGCAGTACTGTTTTTGATATGTAGTAGGATTGTGGGAAGTGCTTTACTTCGGGTTTTCACTGTTCTATTTGGAGTTACCGATGGAAGTTTTTGTAGATTTTTTATTTTCTGGTAGTACTTGAATTGTAATGTAAGAGTCAATTCTTGAAGTAGCAAGATGAGCAAAGACAGAAAGAAAAGGTATTTTTTTTTATTATTGGAGTTTGTATTGCTGATATATATCCTAGTGACATTAAAAGTGGCTTTGCTGCGGTATTGTTATAATAGGATTGTGAGAAATGCTTAAACTTTGGGTTTTCTACTGTTTTCCTGATGGTTAATTGTAAATATTTGCCCCAAAATTAGCCAAATTTTAAATATGAGAGACGGTTTGGAGTAGAGGAAACAGAACACTGATGAGTAGATGGCAGCAAATATTTTTTTTTTTTTTTTTTTTCATTTTTGATCATGGAATTGATATGATATTGGGGATATGTGTTAAAAGTAGCTTTGTATGTGCCTTTGGTAAGCGTAGTTTTTCTTCAACAATTGTTTTCCCATCATGTGTTTAGATGGACATGTGTAATGGTTATCTGTGTTCACTGCAGGAAGCCTTGGAGGCTTATGATGGGGCTAGTAAGGGAAAGTACACCATTGGCCTTGGGCAAGATTGCATGGCCTTTTGCACAGAACTGGAAGATGTGATATCCATGAGGTAATTATCTCTTAGTCAAAATCTGTTAAACTGATCAGGATGTAATGTTTCATATATAAATGGGACTTAATTTTTTCATTGTGAAATTGCATAAATACCTGGGTGCATATTTTCATCTTTATCCATAGGTGTTTGTATTTCTAATCTGAGCATACAGTATTTATTTTATTTCCTTCGAGATATTAGATTCATTTTTGCAATTGTTCAGCTGTTCACAAGATTTTACATATACATATATATGTATTTCTATATATACTTATATTTGCATATACATATACATGAAAAATGAGTATTTGTAAAATCTCGGATAAAATACTAATCTTCCTTCATTAATCTTCGTGGATGGATTACATATGACCTTTTCCTCTTTTCCTGTCCATGATTAAAGAGTTAGTGATACATTTTTGCGCTGGAGAGATTTAAATCAAAAGAAAATGGCCTATTTGAGATTTTCAGGTTTCTTTTGTTTGGGAATGAAATGAAAAACCGTATTGTATTTTGCATCTTTTGCCAAACCAGTTCCTATCTCTTCCCTTTCCTATCTCGAATTGACTATCTCACTTATCTGGTCTTATCAAGTTTTCGAATTTTTATTTATCGAATAAATCATGTGTGTGTGTATATCTCTGCATGTATATGTATATGTATATCTGGTTCACAGGAATAACAAAAACGTAGGTGTTTGTGATTTGATGGTATGAAGATGATGAATAACATTGGAGATCTCATTTGTTGAGAAAATACAAATCTATATTTCTGTGGATTGTGCAATCCCAGAATAGACACATCTCAAACTCATCCGCTTCACAGCTTTTCTACCTAAACTTCTCGAGAATATCTATGTTTGAAACGTCAGGGGGCTTCATGGATGCCTGATTATTGTATTTTATGTGTTACATACCATGTGGGTGTGATTGACTAAGGAGGGGAAGCAGAGGGAGGGAAAACCAAACATATTGTGGAAGGTGTTCAGCTTTTAGATTGATTCTACTATGCTGAAAATTCCAGGATTGTGGGATCAGAAGCCTTCTCGTATGGTTTGACTTTTACCTTTGCTGCTTCCTTGGCTGAATTCACTCATGTTGGAGATATCACGTGGATGCAGTAATCCAACATTGTTATGTGACCTGATAAAGTGAATGCATTCTATATAGACATGGAAGGTCTAAGCAATCGTTATGTCTATTAGTATTTTGCATGTGCTATGCACGTGTTTAAAAAAAAAATGTAAGGGGAGAGGGGAGTTGGGGAGAGAGCACATTTGAGAGATAGAAGATACCAGTCCTCTGGGTTTTTTTCAAGAGGAGGAAAAAACTGTTTTATTTTTGGGATCATGCATATTTAGTACATGGGTCCTGGTGCCTTGAGCTTCAAGGACTTTTACCATTGAAACACCGCCTACTCAGAAGAAGAGAAGGTAGGTTATAGCTGGGGCTTTGGTTCTACTCTAACGGCTATGGATAAACTAGGGTAAAGAAAAGCAAATAAAGCATGGTAATTAAGTATAAATGCAAAGGCAAAGAAAAGATAATGATAAACAATTGGTGTTTGATTGACCAAAGGTCCTTCTCTCATAGTTACATACTAGTATGTATGCAATACATTTAAATGATCCATTAACCGCCCATTTCTAGTGTCGACACTTATCCATGTCCTATTTCCACTTTTCTTGATAGTTTCAGTGATTGCAGCTTATTGTTTTTCTACTCTACGTTTCGGTAACAATTATGTCTTGTACCATATCACGATCCCCTTGCTAGGTCGATAGGGAAATCCCATAGGTTATATTTGATTGGCCTCAAACTCGACTTGGTTAGTCTTTGCTCAACGGCTATTTAGCCTGTCAAGGTCGATGCTCTCCTCACTCGGCTTGTAAGGCGTCATATACACATCAAACCGCTCCTTTACTACTCAAGCCACTCCTCTACTACGTAGTTTGCTCCTTGAGCAGAACTTAGTAATGTTGGAGCCTTGGCTTCTGAGTACCCTGCTCAAGTACCTAGTTCTAGACCCCTTTTTGTTTGAGAACCGTTTTTTTAACTTTATCTTGGCCTTGTCACATGGCTGTATACAAATTTATCCTCAGGTGTCAGAATGTGGTGAAAATACTATGTTTCCATGGAAAAGCTATACTCAACCATCCATGCAATTGACCTTCTTGTATCTTCCAAGATTCTCATCTATCTCCATTTATTCACTACCTCTCTTGTATTTAATTGGGAATTTATTTCCTCAATAAGGAATATATAACAACATGAATTTATAAATGTGTTGTCATTATGCATAGTCCTATTTATTGCTAGATTAATGCGTCTTATTGATATATCTCTTCTTTTTTCTATTAAGTTACCTATTTTTCCACTAGTAAAAGACAAAACATCCTTTCTACAAAACTCTTTCCATGTGGAACTTATGAGTCACTTGTAGTTAACCTACAAGCAGGAGAAAGGGGAAAAAAGAAGAAAGAAAAAGAGGGGAAAGAGAAGGAGATCGTAATTAGGGGGACTAATTTCCTTACATTTTCATTTTAAGTTTAGATTTTTTTGCCTCATGTTATCCTTGCTTCCGGTAAAGTTTAGAAATCAGAAAATCCTTATATCTGTCCCATAAATTTTGAAACATACCATCGCATGATTTTCATCCACATGATATTTTATAAATTGCAGTTCTACTTTCTTTTTAAAAATTTCGTACTTACTACGTGCCTTCTTCAATCTTCCTCATTTTGGCATTTTTTTATCCACATGATATTTTATATATAATAAATTTATTTTTTTTAAAAAGAATCTACTCATTGTGTTTGAATCTCCCTTTTTTTGGGATTATTCCACTCAAATAAAATGGAATAATAAAATTTCTCTGTCTAATACACCATTTTTTCTCCAAATAGATTCATGTTACCTGTACCCTTCATTATCAGCAATAAAGATTTTTTATGAATAATTTGAAAAGTTAACTAATAATTTAGATTTAAGTCAATCACATAATTAAATCTAGATCTATGTCTATTCATGTGAATAAATGAACCTGTTTGTGTCCCTAAATGAATAAATGGTACATAATCAACTACAGAAAATTTTCATTGCATGATTTAACATGAATGCTTCTTCAACAAACTAGCATTTTCATCAACTCAATTTTCCTATATTTGTAGAGTCTATTATATTAAAGGCATTTATTGGCACTCCAAGGGAATACCTGGTTCTGCCTTTGGTTACTTTAGTTCTAGTAATCACAATTTAGTAAAAGCCCATACGTATTTGCTGTTGATTTACCTTGGAATGTGGCCTTTCAGTTGTACTGAGGACCATAAACAATAGTTGGTGTTGGATATTCTAGTTGATGCAATTTCACTTTTGAAAAGTTTAATGCTTGTTGACATCTTATTATTCATAACCATAGGATTTACCTCCAACCTGTTGATATCTATTGATAATCTTTTAACTGATCTCCATTCATAGGGTTGGATTTCCTTTTCTAATCTTGTGATTATTTTATGTAATTCATTTGGTGGATGAAAAGCATGTATGCCACCGTTATTTTAAACATGCATACTATCCATGTGTTAAGATGGTGCCTTAAGATTCTCTTACTTATTAGGAGTTTTATTCAGCTTGACAGTTGTTACATCTCTCTTGGAGAAGTATCAGATTGATCCAAAACAAATTGGTCGCCTAGAAGTTGGTAGTGAGACGGTGATCGACAAGAGTAAGTCTATTAAGACCTGGTTGATGCAAATATTTGAGGTTTGTTCCATAGCCTTTTGAAAAGTATGTTTCCTTTTTTTTTCTTCATGTACCATGTGTGATAAATTCTAGGCTATTAGTTAAGATGCCAGGCTAAGCCTGCTGGTAAATTTTCTTTGTGGATTTACCAGAGTTGTGGGTCCTTATCCTGTCTTAGGCTCTGTTTGGGGGAGCTTTTGGAGGGCGAAAAAGCAGTTTTTGGCCCTCCAAAAGTACTTTTGGATGAAAAAGGGTGCTTGGTAAAAATTTTGGAAAGTTGTCTTAGCTTTTTTCAGAAAGCTAAAAACAGCTTTTTGGAAAAAAGCTCCAAAATGGAGCTTCTCCCAAAAAGCTATTTTGAGCTTTGTCGGAAAACTGTTTTTTTTTACCAAAATACTCATAACAAAATATAACAATTACATACTTTGTCTCTTTATAAACCTAAAAATCTACTAGAGCCCTAACAAAGAACTCTAGCTGTGGATCAGGCTTCCTTCCGTGCAAAAAAATGTATTCTTATATTTTATTATTATTTTGTACTCTTATTATTGTATTATGTTATAAATATAATATTATATTACATTATATCATAATACATTAATATGTTATGTTAAATAATTTAATATTATGTTATATTATGAAAAATTAATTTATGCTAATAATTATAATATTTTATATTTTTATTATTGTATTATACTATAAATATAATGTTATATTATATTATATCATAATACATTAATATGTTATGTTAAATAATTTATTATTATGTTTTATTATGAAAAATTAATGTATGCTAATAATTATAATATTTTATATCTTTATTATTATATTATACTATAAATATAATATTATATTACATTATATCATAATACATTGATATGCTATGTTAAATAATTTAATATTATATTAAATTATTATGCTATAGTATACGATGTTATATTACTATATTATAATAATAGTATATTACATTACAACAATATTATACTATATTATATATTTATATATTAATATATGTTATATTTTATTATGCTTTATTGTATAATACTATGCAATGTCCTTTATGGTAATTTTGTTATACAAAAGTACTTTCTCAGTTTGTTTACCAGATACATGTTAAAGTACCACAACACTTTAGAAATGTAGTTACCAAACAACAAACAGCTTTTTATAAAAACTTTACTTCAGAAAGCTCTACTTCTAACAGCTCTACTTCCAAAAGCTCTACTGCTAATAGCTCTCCCAAACAGGGCTTTAGTTATTGTTTGGGGCTTCAGAGTCACTGAGGGAATGCTTGCCCTATTCTGTAGACCATTGTCTGTTGGCATCTTCCTACCCTCCCCCCTCCCTCCAACAAAATAAAAAGCCAGTTGACACTTTAGCATAAGTCACATTTGTGATAAATATTTTGAGTAAATACCGTCCATAATTAAATTTAATCTAGCACATGGAACACATTGCCAATCACACAATTCACTTTTTTCTGTAGCTTTCAGTTTATATCATTTATTTGCATCCATTCAAACAATTACTATTGGCCACTAATATTTTGTGACCAATTCTCATGTAAAAAATCAGGAATATGGCAACACTGATGTTGAAGGTGTTGACTCAACAAATGCTTGTTATGGGGGGACAGCTGCTCTATTTAACTGTGTCAATTGGGTGGAGAGTAGCTCTTGGGATGGGCGATATGGACTTGTTGTTTGTACAGACAGTGCGGTATGATCTTGCAAATGTTCTTTTCTTTCTGGGGACTTTCCAAAGAAAACTAGTGATTCTTGGTTATGTGATGCAGATGTTGTAAAAATGGATGACTATTTGTAATAAACTGCTGGAAGACAATTGTATAGAATAAAAGAAGCTTATGTTCCATATCTTTTCACTTATTATATATTTGACTAGTAAAGATTGCTATATAATTATTCAAGATCCTCATCCCTCCTTGCACATAACATTATGTTTCTTTTGTTAGGTTTATGCAGAAGGGCCAGCTCGGCCTACTGGGGGTGCAGCTGCTATTGCAATGCTGATTGGGCCAAATGCTCCCATTTCTTTTGAAAGTAAATACAGGGGAACTCACATGACTCATGTTTATGATTTTTACAAGCCCAACCTTGCAAGTGAATATCCGGTTTGTTCTCTTACTGTCCTGCTATTGTGTTGTATTTAATCTTGTACTTAGATTGTGCAACTGTTTATTGGCTCCCCCCTGTTCTATTTCTTACCTTAGGATTCTTATTTGTTATTCTCTTCCATAACGTTTGCAGTTTGTTCTAACCAACTATAGCTTTTTGGTCTGTAGTTTAGCGATTATTTTTTAGTCCCTGAGAAATACTATACTAATGGCAAATGATTTTTTTACGAAATCAAACTCCCAGGTTGGCACCCCTCTCCAGCAGAGAGGTTCTGAGTTCAACATGGAATAGTGGCAAGGCCACAGTATTTCTCAGAAATGTGAAAAATGCGTGGGATCAGTTAAGTCGCATACCAGCTGTCTTGGAAGCACACTTGGTGCTATGCCACATTATGTCATGTAATTACATGCCACGTAATATGAACACCAAACTCTTAGGCATGATTGACCTTACTCATCTTGTTTTTATAATTCTATTCCAGAGTCAAGATGGGCATGACACTCACATGATAACACATACAAATGATACAATATTGTCCGACAAAGCAAATTCCCATAATCTAGATCATTCATATATGTGTACATGATTATGTATCTGTACATATTCAATATAAACTAGAACCATGCAAGTATCCTAGTGTTTCTATATGACATGGAAACATGGTAAAAACATGTGTTCATTGATGCAGGCATGTGTGCACCGAATCATAGCAGCCATTGAATTAATTTTCCGTTAATCTATGAGCTCATTTTGTATATCTGCTTAAATCTAGTACAATAATTTAGTCTTCTAGACTTCTATGGTTTTTCCCTTCTTGATCATTACTGTTTTACACATTTGTTTGGTTATTTCTAGGGAATATGTGTGGTCACTTCTAGGGAATATGTGTGGTCAAGAAGAATGTCAAATGATCTATTTTTATTTTTGTTGTCATTTTTATTTTCTTACTGATGATTACTTGTTTATACATTTTTTTTTCATTTCAAGGACTATTTTTGGTCATGAAAGCTACCTTTTTCATATTTTTTATTTCCATCCAATAGAGTCATGTTGGATGGCATTAAGATTATATATTAACTCAACGTTTTAACCTTTAAGATTATTCTGTTTGGCCCTTACTCTCCTTACCTTCTTCTCTGAAAGATAAGAAAAAAAGGCTATCTTCAAAGTTTTTGCTCCTTGATTGGTCTTTTTTCTTTGCAATGTCAAATTGCTTCTTGCTTTACTGTTTAGTAATGTATTGTACTCTACCTGTTGTTATACATAACTTATCTCGTTTAGAAAAGGAATAATGGGAAGCATGGTATGCTGAACCGACTGAAATCGGTCGGTTCAGCCCGTACCGAACCGGTCGGTTCCGTCTGTACTGAACCAGAGCCTACAACCCTTGAAATCGGTTCTGAACCCATCTGGGTCGGCACTAATCGGTTCCAACTCTGTACCCACCGGTACGGGTTAAATATTAAATTTGCCGCACGTTGTGGCCTTTTTGACCACAACGTACAGCCTTTCTCTGTGGCCGACTATGCGTGGAACGTGCTGTCTTTCTTTCCGCCACAGCACCACGCTGCTGTGGCCGAAAGTGGCACAGGTCACGCCTTTTTCCGACAACACATGGCTGTCCAAGATGCTTGAGTTTGCACCCCCCCCCCCCCCCCCCAAAAAAAAAAAAAAAAAAAAGATGCCGGGGCCGAAACCCGGCCGAACCGGTATGGTACCGGTACCGGTGCCCACCGTACGTCAGTACGGTCGATATGGCGGACATGGGAAGTTTAACTAATGCTTCCATCTTAAAATTTCATATGCATGAGTTATTGAAATGAGCTTCCACATATGGGTTATTTTGAACAAGAAGATGCATGAAGTATACAGTACCAAAAAAATTTGTTTCTTGATGGCCTTTTTACAATGGAGACATCATAGATATTCATGACTTGATCCAGTAAAATGTAAATGAGGTAAGACAGTTGTGGTTTGAGGTGACTTTAGCTTTGTGATGATAAAAGTGCACAAAGCGTTTGTTTGGATAATTATTTCCCTGAAATTCAATTATGAACATGAAATAACATGAATAAGAGAGACATTCCCATGTCTATTCAAACATTTAGATGTCTATTCTGATCTGTTTTCCTTGCTGTTTGCCCAAAACCTCTTGTCTGTCATACTGAGATTTCAGACTAACATTAAGCTGCACGTGTTCTACTAAGACTCAGATTTTTGTGCTAAGCTCTGAGATGAGAACTGCCATCCCTAGATATGCAAATGTCATAATGGTTCCACATTTGAACCTTTTGCAAGTTATACATGATCATCAAATCCATATTTTCATGTTTTTATTAATGTGGATTTTTCGATCCCATAGCAAAGTCCTGCACATGCAGTGCTCTGGAAGTAGAAGAAGTTGTTTTAATCATCATCGCATCTGTTATTTTAACTGTTATACGATGTCTATTGCTATTCATGTTATTTATTGAAGGATCTGAATCGGAAGGTACCATCCTTATAGTCTATGAAGGCTCTACTTTGTCAATATTAGAGCAATAGAGCTTCTATTTATACCTAGTGCAACATCTCTATAGGTCGTTGATGGAAAGTTATCACAGACATGCTACCTCATGGCGCTTGATTCGTGTTACAAACGTTTTTGTAGCAAGTAAGTCACAATAGATTCGGACATGGCTGCTTTTGGTACCTTCACTCTGCACCCACATCTGAAATTCCAACATCTTCATGTCATTAGGTATGAAAAGTTTGAGGGAAAGCAATTTTCAATTTTCGATGCAGACTCTTTTGTTTTCCATTCTCCATATAACAAGGTATGGGAATGATACTGCATTTTCCTGTGAATTCAATATCTATTCCCTTCAAGCAAAGCTCTTCAGGATAATGTTTGTTAACGTCTACTTTACTGTTGTTGCAGCTCGTGCAGAAGAGTTTTGCTCGGCTCTACTATAATGATTTCTTGCGCAATCCAAGGTTTTACGTTCTTATGACTGGTGGTCCTTTTAATTTTTAGCTAAATGCTTAATAGAAAATTGATTTCTGTGACCATAATGACATTAGTTTCTGTATGTTGAAATATGAAGCTTCCGATCATTTACTTAATCTGCTGTTTATTGTATGATTCACCAAAATGTCAGAATCTTGCTTACCAAAGAAAAAAAAGTCAGAATCTTCACATATCCATGCGGTAGCCACATGTTATTAATATTTTCAATTGCAGTGCTTAAATTTATGACTTTAGAGTTGTTATTGATTGATGTCTTGCATGTTAAAACAGCTCGGTATGAAAAATAAAATTCATAAAGTAATTTCAAGAAAGTAAAAAGAAAGGAAAATAACTGCGACACGAGGTCTGCTGTTCAATCTTAATCCCATGATAATGCTAAACTGGCATACAAAATGGTCCTTCATGATACTCAGAGAAATAATTTGCCTAGTCATCTATGGTTTGTCAGATATATAAATAATGCATTGTCACATACATGGAAAGGTCGTTGCATCATCCATTTCGTTAGTTGTCATCTGTTATGACTGGCTCTGAAAAAGTTTAATGTAGTATTGCTTAAAGAGCTTAAGTCTTCATCTTTTGTTGATGTTGGTTGATATCCAATGGTCCTTGTGAAAATCCAACCTGAACCAGATCTGATGTTGTGTAATGTCTGTGGTCAACTTGAGTCTTTGGAGCCGTCTCTATGAGTCAAGGATGTAGCTTGGTGCATCAATTAGTTAAGATTAGGAAATGAAGTTTGGTGGTTTGCGCGATTTTCTAACTTTCTTGAATTGCTCTGTCAGTTGAAATGAAAATGTTCTCCACCTTTTCAAAAATTTTGTTCCCCATGTAAAAAATTGGAATTAAACACAAGCTAGGAAGATTGATACAAAAGGATGAAATTGTTCTCTATTTCTGTAGAAAATTTCTGAATGCTTAACCTTTTCAAAAATGTTGTTTCAATTTGTACTTGCTGGGGATTTTGTTGCTTGGTTCCAAGAACTGTCTCATCTAGATGCTGCATTTTGACCTTCTGTTTTCTTTACAGAAGGTGAACTATGTTCAAATTGTTTGCTTTTTTATGTTATCATCGCCTTTCTAGATTCTTGTTCTACCTTTCTAATGTATTCTTTCCAAATCCTTAATCAGTTTTCATCTGTTATTATTTTCCTTAGCTCTGTTGAGAAGGATGCAAGGGAAAAGTTGGAGCCTTTTTCAACCTTGACTGGTGATGAAAGCTATCAGAGTCGTGAGCTTGAAAAGGTAACTTTTCATGTTACTATTGTTTTAATACATATCTGGTAATTAGTTTCTACTTGCTGATTGTTTACTTGTGTAACAATGGTCAGACTTCTCAGCAAGTTGCAAAGCACTTATATGACGAAAAGGTTCAGCCATCTACTTTGCTACCAAAACAGCTTGGGAACATGTACACTGCGTCTATTTATGCTGCATTTGCATCTGTACTTCATAACAAGCATAGTACTCTGGTGATTTTTCTATCTTTCATGCATACTGTTTATTTGTTCACTGGGATTTATTGGCCTTCCCTAATTCAATGTTACTTGTTATATTCAGGGAGGTCAACGGATTGTGATGTTCTCATATGGTAGTGGCCTATCTTCCACAATGTTCTCCCTCAAACTTCATGATGGTCAGCATCCCTTCAGCCTGTCGAACATTGCTACTGTGTTGAATGTATCAGAGAAACTGGAAGCAAGACATGTGGTATGTCCCTTATTCTGTAATCTTGTACAATCTCTTTTCTGCTAGCTTATCGTGTTCTATTGAACTATGCTTACTATATGTTTCTCTTTGTTATGTTCCAATTATACATTTTTTTCTTAGTTTTAATGTGTATGCTTTGTGAACATTTTGACCGACAGATGTCATCTGCAGGTCAATATCATGTTGTTTATTTGAACTTTACATCTGTGTTTGTAATACCTGAATCTATTAATATATAATGAGAAGGGCTTTGATGCTGGTCTCATGCCTCTGGCCCCAAAACCGGAAGCTGTGCCGCCACTTAAAAAGATCACCACAAGTAACCCCAATCCTGCCTGGGCCCTACCAGATCGCATTGGAGGGGAAAAAAAAGAAAATTGTAAACCCCTTCCTCTTCTTTCAAGGCTCCACACACACAAACATGCATAAAATATGCATCTGGACTCGTACATGTATAATGGCAGGAATCAACATGCTATACATGTATGATTATAACTATCAGTGATGCAGACCTCTGACATGGATGCTGTTGCTTTTGTAGTAGCAATGCATGATTCTTTTCGGTATCTCGACAAAAAATGTAAGAAAAATTAATCATCTTTTACAAAAAGTTGTCTTATATGTTCTCTGCTCGGTCGAATCTTGCTGTGTTTCCAATTGGGTTCTAAACATAATATTGTAAGAAGTTTAAGAATGCTAGTCTATACAGAATAACGAAAATGAATTTAGGTTTCAAGGATTGTTTTTTTGTCCATTTGTGGTCAATGGTTGAAGTATGCTTCACATGAACACACTTAGATTAATAAAGTCAGTGTGGTATAACATGGCAAGTATCATTGGTATGTATACACTCAAACTTTTGCCAACCATTCATGAAGCGTATGGATCAATTTTTAGGTCTATCCACCGTATAGAGAAACCTGGTTAATGATCTAGGTAAAAATATAGATTGGAGGCCGAAGTATATATGGGCCCAACATGTATTTCTTTTTCTTTTGGTGCTAAAATTTCTTATAGCTCTTTTCAGAAGCAAGATGTCATTTTCATAAATATCTAGAAAATTCAAGGACACTCGGCCTTTTCTATTAAAGAAACAAAAGGATATTGAGTCTTTGGATTTCCTAAGAGTGGAAGTGCTTCAAAAGGTGAATTCACCTACCATTTAGAAGGAAATTATCTCTGGGTTTACCTTCCTTGTAGAAGGAAACCCTCTCCTTAAGTAACTTTACTTCTTATAAATACAACTGTTGTTACTGTTGCATATAATTGTAGCGCTTCCCTGCGGACTAAATCCTTGGGTGCTATCTTAAGTAGAAGTGACCCAAAAAAACCCAACTTCAGTTCCTTTCAATGGAGGACCTAATAATAATTGCCTTTCAGGGACTTCTTGGTTCGTCATGAATTATTTCATTTCAACTTATGAAAGTAGAAGTGAGGTATTCTTATTATGTTATGCATGCTCTCCTTGCTTCATGAGTATTCTTCCTTTCTTTCCCTTCCCCATTTTTTAGCTTACCTTCAACAAATACAGCCATTATGTGCTGGACCATTCCGACTGGATTAACTATAGATTAACCAAATCTGTCATCTGATTTGCATGATTACATTCTTATAGCTGTTTCCAAGCTGTTTAAGGATTCTTTCCTTTCCTCATAAACTGGGGTTTTTCTGTACTTTGACTGTGAGTAATACCTTGTAATAAATGGATTTAATGCTCGTGTTGCTCTGCTGATCTCAATAATTGAGTTCTATGTTGTCCTCCAGTGAGATTGATGCCCATTTTAAGCACTTTATTTTTTGTAAGTAACAAAGTTTCGGGCCAGAGGTCTTTGTTTATATATTCTCTTGAAGTGGGAACACTACAGTAGTTTATAATAATATCTGATTACTTAGTAACCCATACAAGCTTGCATTTTGGAGAATATATCCTTCAGTAGAATCAGATGGTAATAATATGTGGAGTTAGCTGGTGGGAGTTTTTCTATGATTTGACAGATCGAACTAATTGGTGCCAGCCTTCCATGAATAACAGGCTTGGTTGCACCACGTTGAAGATCCCGATGCTTGATTTGTGCTTCCCCTCTCACAAGCTTATTTGCATACTCTTGTCCACCTATTACTTTTTAGTTTGTTCCTAAAAACCAGAATAATAAAGGACTTGGAGTCTGATTATGAAAAAGAGAGATATAAGAACTTTGACTACTATATTTACTGAAACTACTGCAGGTGCAAATAATATTGCTTAGAGAAAAAAATAGAATCCTGTGCATGCATGTTCACATAGAAATGTTGACAATAATCATCTTTCTACAAATGTGATGCCCTTGTTAGTAATCTTTAGGTGATGGCCTAAATTGAAGTAATTGTTGTACCTCGAAAAAAATCTCTGTATATTAGTGGAGGCTACTAGCACCTCTCTCTTGCTTGCTCGCGAACTTGCACACGGAAAGTAGTAATGGTTGTTTTGCCCGTGACAGTGTCTGGATGTGTGACTAACCCATCAGCTCGACCATTTCTTTTCCCTTCTGCTGTTGCCTGGGAACCAGAGCAGAACCCTTGTTTATTTTGTTGGATAATTTTCTTTATTTATATTAAGTGGTGCACATTTATATTTCTTGTAGACGTTAATTTTTTTTTCTTTTATTTCCTGTTCAGGTTCTGCCTGAAAAGTTTGTGGAAACATTGAAGTTAATGGAGCACCGATATGGAGCCAAGGATTTTGTGACAGGCAAAGAGACAAGCTTATTGTCTCCCGGAACATTCTACCTCACAAAGGTTGATTCTATGTATCGGAGGCACTACGCCAAGAAGGTTGCTGAGGGCATTACAAATGGGAATGCTGTCAAGTGCCATAATAGGTCACTGGCCAATGGCTACTGATGTTATGCCACCTCAATTCCAGGAGGAATCGCTGTTTAATGCATGGTGTTATTGTTGTCCCCTTTCTTTCTATATGTCGAACCCATGGGCTTATTCGAAGCTGCTGTTTATTCTGTTGTTGTCAATGAATCCAGTTTCTAAGCTCATCTATAATTTCTTTGGGATTCCCCTGTTTTTCTTGCACTTCTGTTTGATCTCTCTGCCTACATTGCTATTGAGTTGGGATTTGCTCCTGAAGGCTTAGTTTTCAGAGTCTACGTGCCCTACTGCTGCTCTTATAGGAAGTTTGGAGGTTTTGCATGGTTGATCACCCAATGCTCTATTCGACTATGGAAATTGCAGTGTAGTTACTTGGACTCAATTGGACTTTGCTGTTTAGTTGGCTATAACAATTGCAATTTAGTGTGCAGGTTCTTGTCAACTTCAGAATGCCTGTAAATTGCACCATGCGGGGTCAACTGGATCCTCCCCACCTTGCTGTTGAGCTTTAGTTCGACTTCATGGGCCATCTGTGTATTATGTAATGACACAGATTGAGCAGGTTTACTGCAATATGACAGAGCTGATGGAACATGGTCCCTCCGATCTGTAGTTGCGGAGATCCGGCTGGCATCTGGCGATCCTTGTGAATGATATTTGCTTAGGTCATGTTTGGTGATCCGAATGGGGTCGCCCAGTGATTTTAGATCAACGGTGAGTGATTCTCATCTTACGATAATCTGATCTAAGATTTTTGGATATTCATAATTAATCTATTTAGTATGCTACGGGAATCTAAAATCACTGATTATGTTTTACCAAAATTATTTTTGGCATATTTCATATATTTTGTAACTAATGAATAGAGTTCTCAAATGAATCACGCACGCACGCATATATGAACAAAAATCAAATTATCAAGATTTATCATTCTGACTCAATTTAACATAACTAAAAATTAATCAAAACCAATCAAAGTAGTTTCAGGAGATTCTTTAACTTTTGGACAAAGAATTTTTTTTAGAACTTTTTTTAACAAAGATTGAGAAGAGGTTGGGGCGGTATTTCTCATTGTACTAAGGTATTTCTGTTTTCAAATTTCAAGCTAATATCACTGTCCGGTGGTGATCTTGAAAGTCCATCTTAAGGACAATTTTAACATCACTGGGTTGAATGGTGATTTTAAAAGTGATAGTGATTTGGAATCACGGTTGCTGTAGTGCAATTAAGTACGATAATCTTGTTTCCTCTATCCACAGTATTACTCATCTTAGGCTCGTCACCTCGTACCAAATGCCATCTTCGAGTAATACTATTTATAGCTTGTTCTAGTTGTTCATTGGTCCTACGTGGCAATCTAGGACTGGTCGTATATGATAGGGTGGATGATGACAGTTGGGGGCCATGCACGGTTATAGGATGGCTCTATGCGGCAGTTGGGGGGCTCGGGTACTGTTTAACTAGTCATCAATTTCTATATATTCCAGGGAGAGATTGTCGATGCGACTGCTCCTCCCTTCACATCTATTTTTGTGGTGCCGGAACTGCTCTTCTTCGATCAAAGGAAATTCTCCTACTGTCTAGGGGTAATAGTTGGTCAGGTTTGGGTTGGGAAAACAAATTCTCTAATAAAATAACCAACCTGAACCTGATCCATTAAGTGAACAGGTCAGATATCTAAAACCGAATCTAGTATGTCTTAAATGAATGACTCATTTCTGATATATGTAATGATTTAATCTGTTTGAACAAGCAAACAAGTTGCAGTCAACCTGCAAACCCAACGCAACCTGACTAGATTTACAGTATTCCGTTGTCTGCACCTCCGGTACAAGTCACAAATTGGCCTTATCATGAAACAAGTACACTTGGGTCAGAAAAGCCAGGTTCCTAAACCTGGAACCCATCTATTTATTAAATAGATTAGTGTATCAACCTCTTCTTGACCTGTTCCTATATACACTCTACAGGCTGGTTGGCTTACCAGGATGTAGTTGAGTTTGCAAGTTCATGCATATCTTCGAATTAGAGCTGATCTTTGATCAGGTTTGAGCATAAAAAATATCAAATTTTATGTAGGACTAGTCCGAAGCCTAATCAAAAAATAAATATAGTTACGACCCGAGGCTCGGCTCTACTTGGAATACTTGTAACCACATGATGGAATATCAACCAACCTCGAATGAATGACATCTACTTTGAGTCACGTGCCCACCATGGCAAGTTTCCTCCAAAGTTTTAAGTAACATATTACCCCATTATAATGGCCCCTAAAACCATTATGGACCATTTTAATGATTATAATGATTCTTATTTGTCTCAAAAAATAATTTTTAAATTTTTAATAATAAAACTAATTACTAAAATAATGGCTGTTATATTAGTGTTATAATGGAAAATAATATGGAATAAAGAAAAAGAGTATTATATTTCTTTTTAGATAAAATAATAATATATGATTTTTTTTCAACTGAATAATATTATTTTAAGAAAAATTTGAATGTTGAAAATATTATTTTATTTAAAAGAAGATACATGAGAGTAGCTATTTATATTATAAAAGTCTATTATGATGGAAAACAATGGAAAATAACACCTATTATGTTTTCACATTATTTATCCAAATAATATAATGCAGGGTCGCGGAAATTGCAATAGCTATTGTAATCTTTATATCGTTATTTTTTGGTTGGTAGTCATGAGATTGTATAAAATCATTATTTAAAATCATGGTTTCTTCTACCACGTTACCTGGAATGCAGGACTAGCACTAAAAACAATTAAAACTAGTATTAAGCTTGGCATATATTGTTAACTTTTTTTGTTAGTTTAAAATTTTGGGATTAAAGCTCTATTTTGGATTGCTGTTGGCAATAGAGCTTTTGGGAAGTAAAACTTTTAGAAGTAGAGTTTTTATAAAAAGTAATTTACTGTTTGGTAACTATATTTTTAAAGTGTTATAAAATTTTAATATATATTTGGTAACCAAAATAAGAAAATGCTTTTGGTATGATAAAATTATAATAAAAAATATTGCATAGTAATGTATAATATTATATAATATTATATATTAAAATACTATTATTTTGTATAATATTATTATAATATAGTGTAACATAATATTGAATACTATAGCACAATAATATTACCTAATATGATATGATATAGCAATGTATTATTAATGGTACATTATTACTATAATATAATATAATATAATTATAATATAATATATAATATAATATATAATATAATAAAATGTCATATAATATAATATTATTATCTAAATAGACGTTTTTAGCTTTTGGACAAAGAAAAAATAGTTTTTCAATTTTTTACTAAATATCGCAGCACCATTTTTTTTTTTTTGGTACAACGGCAGCTCACCCATGTCGGGCATGGGAGCAACCAGTTAAATCAGGAGAAAGAAGGTAACCAAAAGCGTGAGGTACTACTACACGGGTATCCCAAACTCTAGCGTGGTGGGCAACGAATAAAGCCACCCAGTTAGCCGCATAGTTTGCCACTCTGAAAACTAGATATTATTGCAGAAGAATGATTGATTTTGGGCTTTTGTAGGCTAATTTCTAGCGTATTATTTGCTCTCTTTCGAATGAATGAAATATTAAATTGATGGTCTAAGGGGTTCTACTTCTTCCTATATATCTTGGCACAGAGCATTGGTGGAAAATATTTTAAATTGAAGGAATGTGCAGAATGCCATGGAACAATAGATGTAGTCTGGATTTTCACTGCTGATAAGATTGAATGAGCCTCTCTTGATATGCAGACAAAGGGGTTGGGTAAGTGACAAAGAATGGATTTGTTTTTTATTTTGTTAGATGTGGGGCACAAGACGAAGATTGGAGGATTAGAAGAAGAGCTAGGGAAATGATATGTGGAACCAAGAGAGGATAGGAGCAAGCTAACAAGATAGATTAGATAGAAAGTGAAAATTATGTGAGTTTCATCATAAGAGATCCCAAAAATTTTAGTTTGAACTTTGGATGCCTCCTTGAAATGCTGAATTCCCATTTTATGATTATGAACTTGTTATCGGACACAATTGAGGATGAATTTTTGAGGGAATTTTTGGACTCCCTAGAAGTTAGTAAATTGCATTTACATTAGAGAAAGAAAATTAAAAAAATCATT
The DNA here is from genome assembly GCF_051530095.1 of Phoenix dactylifera. Taxonomy (NCBI): domain Eukaryota; kingdom Viridiplantae; phylum Streptophyta; class Magnoliopsida; order Arecales; family Arecaceae; genus Phoenix; species Phoenix dactylifera. Next base: position 9,813,447 of record NC_143205.1, read on the forward strand.
TTGTGATATTTCCTTTTTTTGGATATTTGCATTCTATTTTGGCTCAAATTTCCAAAAAGAGAGATCAAATTTTGGGACTGTAAACAAACTTAATCTGAACGTCAATGTCATGATATTGTGGATGTAGAAGCACATTAAATTTACGAAGCCTTGATAAGTAATAATTCTTGATATTTTGATTCTTGATAATTATGATCATGATGGACGTTCTGCAAAAGTTATTACTCAACCAAAGTATAGAAGATGCTGATACCAACTAACATAGAAGGGGACTTTCAAGTTAAACTAGGCACTTCAAATGGAAGAAAAAGAGAGATTTGAGGGATAGAAGAAAAATGTTGATAGTTTACTTGTAAGAGTGGAAATTAACAAGACAAGAAAGATGTGTTGATAAAGATGTAAATTTTGCAAAAAGAGATCAGTGCATTTAACTTTCCGTTTGAAAATACCCTTGAAAGATAATATTGGTCTGTCGAAATCTTTCTCTTTGATGAGATTTAAGGAGGCATTGAAGGGATGATTGCATGGTTTTGGGTCCTTATAGGGAATCATGTTCTTCAAGATGTCTTTGAATTTGTTAAAAGGTGAAGTTATTATGACCACTATTAATCTGCAGCATATGCTTGGTGTATTTTATGCATCCAGTTACACATTCCTAGTTCTCACTCCAGATAGAAAGGACAAAAACTGTAAGGAGTTCATGCCGATCAACCATCTTGGTGACTGATAATTTTAACATTTGTTGGTTCTAATTGAAGCAAGCTTGTAAAATACAAGGTTTAAAGTGCTGCATGCCAATGTTGTGCCTGTTTGGCACTGGCATGGTGCATATGCTTTTACTTTTTGTAAGATTCAACATGGCTAGATTTTCACTACAGTCAGTGGCAAACCGTGTGGATATTTTGGCTAGTCGATGATTGGTGCAACTCTCATCCACCTCTCCCTCTCTCTCCTGCCCTATGCTTTATTCTGCAGAATTTTTTAAATTCAATCTCAGAGTTCCCAAATGTTAAAATTTTATGCAGCTCTATAAATCATTTCACTTACTCTGATGCCAATTTTGGGTAGTTTTAAATTGTTTTTCATCTTTGTGATCAAACGACTAATTATTAGATATCATCATTCTTAGGGATTAATGCTTTTGGAGAAAAACTGACGAGCATAGAAATAGGGAGCGAATTAAGTTTTTGGAGAAAGAAATTCTGTATTTTGTCCAATATTCCTGTAATTGAGGTTTGAAAATGCAAGAGACTAAATTTTGGGGCTATGGTGGTTCAAGTTGGAGACATTCTGAAAGGTTTTTAATGTGGTTGCAAACCAATCTGCATCTGTCTCCAGTGGTTCTTTAACTTATCGCCTTCATTGACCTCGAGTCTCCATGAAAATCTGCTGGATCATGACAAGGTGAATCTTCTGAGTAATATTGGTTTGGCTTGAACCTTTGGGCACTCACACTGAGATTGAAGGGCCTGGGACTTGGAGATAGTGTGGAAAATACATGACATAGTCTGATTCTTACATTTGTCTCTATGTTATCAAGAGGAATCCAGCCTTTTTGCTGTTTACAGTTGGAAGAAAGGTTTCCTCAAAGACGCTCAAAAAATTCAATAGTTCTTCTAATAAGCTAGAAGCAGGTAATTAAAATTTTAGTTGATGCTAGATTAGGGTAACTTTGAAGTCTTTATAACTGTTGCTGGTTTGATTTTTGGTATTGTTGAGCAGGGATCATTTATCCTATATCCAGTGAGAAACCATAGTCCATAGCTGGAAAGGCTTTTAAGTTGGGGCTTGTGTCATACAGACATTTCTTCCTCTTTTGATAATGTAATGTAATGGCATCCTTTTCCTCCTTGCTTAAGGAAGCAACCGCCATTAGATTTTTTTCAAAAAGAGTGGTTTTGGTAGTCGTGGATGGAAAGAATGATGGTTTCTTCATTCACTCATTTCTGCTCTTGTGCTTCTTTATGGTAACTCAGAACTTACTGCATGTTGGCAATCCTCTCTATGACCCGAATATCTAGCTACTAGATTGCTGTACAATGAAGTAAATGTCTTTGGGTTAGTTATTTTGCAGTTTTTCTTCATTACATTTTTCCTATCTGCATTTGCTGGTGTAGAGAACCATAATCTTCATTCAAAGCTAGTTGAAATTCTTGCACAGAAAAAATTCTACCTCTGTATATCTGTAGTGTTTGTCAATAAAGACTTAATGTCTTTCACATTTGCTTAGAAAGAGAAAAGATATCATTTAGAAGCTGAATCCTTTTTATTCATACTCCTAACAGGATCTAGAAAAGGTTCTTTTATAAAACTTCGAATACTTCATTTTAGCTTTGAGACTTATATGCACTTCTAATAGACCTAGATAACAAGGATAGGAGAAAAATATAAAAAAGAAAAACAATCCTAATAAACTCTGGCGACTTCAAAGTTTCCATTGTAATTAAAGTTGGCGGACCACTTTCTTCAACTTCTTTTTGCTCCAAGAATTATGGGGTTAAATCCATTATATCTATGATCAATAATACCTTATGCTTCTTTGAGCCACATGCATCCCTATGAAGTGCTTAGCACATGCATGTAGACACTGCACACTGCATCTCTAGGTAGGTATTTCTCAGCCATATGTTGCTTGTTGCATTTACCTCTTGGTCCTCTTCAAAGCAATATGATGATTTCAAATCAACATGCAAATGCAGTTTTTCATGTTGGCATCTTTGTCATTGTTCATTCAATTGGTTTGTTTCCATAATTCAACTTGTATTAGCATTATTCTGGATATGGCAAAGTCATTCTATTTGATCTAATGCCAAAAAACAATCCTAGGTTTAGTCAGGCATGATCCCTTTTCACCCTGTTGTTCCTCTTAAATTAGTTGCCTATTATGATTCTGTAATTTTGCAACAGTTTATTTGCTTAATTAGTCTTATTATGCTGCTTATCTTTATTATGACACCATGATTCTTTTCTTTTGATTGTAGTATTTTAATGTAGTGGTGGCCTCGAGCTTCTTTGCCTGCCTGTTAAGATGCCAATGTTAATTTGAAAGGTGGAGAACAGAAGGTAAATTTTGCTTGGCATCTAACAGAAGGACACTTATTTTTTCAAGAATTTGATTAGAGTATGTCCTCCTACATATTTTAGCACTTAACGATGAGACACTTGCTGTCTTGGGTCCATACCAATATAGTCAAGATTCAAGTGAGACCTGAAATGTTCATGCATCCTAACCTTGTATCCCAATTTTCATACAATATATAATACATTGCTATTCTGGTTCTGAGATCCTTGATGTGATGAAGATTCTCTCTGATTGATGTGCAGGAGACCTGGTATTCTAGTCCTCGTCAATGATTGCAACTAATAGCTATGTGATAATCCTGATACAACATTAGAAGAAAGAGATGTAGTAGTTTTTATTTCTGCCTTGCATGGTGGTGGGATCTAGAAGTAATTTTATCTGGTCATGCATATATAGAAGCATACGTACAACGAGGTGTACTTATCATGATTGTGAGCTTCTCTTAAATTGGTCATTTTCCAAACATTAATCCATGACTGCACTCAATTTCAATTTCTAGCCAAGGTGCATGTTGTTCGATCATGACATCATATTTCTAAGGAATTTAAACATTCATCAATTGACTGCAGAAAGACTAACCTGTAAGTGTTAACTTTAAACATGTGATAATCTTGAGCATGTCCATAGTGTTTTGTAATTAATTATGGTCTTACTATTATGTAGAGAAAAACCTCAACTTCATATTGCATCTAAGGTGGAATTATTTATGAGAATGTGTAGTTCACCTTTATCTGATGGCTAAATTGGAGATTTGGTAGCTCATCCTTGCAGAAACATTGTTAGTGAAATGAACTATGAGCTCCATTAGTGAATAATGTTAAAAAGCACATTCACCTTTCTATACCTGGTTTTAAGTGTGCCTTTACATGCATCTAACTCACAAGCAGGGTTCCTACATATTATGGTGGCCACCTGTTATGAATCACATTTGATCCCCCCCATGTCATGCTTGGTCACACTTTGGACTGTGAGTAGCATAAAGTTATCCTGCATCAAGTCCTGTTTTCTCTTTGTTCCTAGCTCCTGCATTCTTTACATGCCTATACATTATATGTATGGTACTGGCATAGTAACACATGAAAGGCCTATGAACCATCATAATTTGATGGGAACATTTGCCCTCTTTAGCAGATTATTGCCATCTAATCTATCCATTCAACATTTCTTCCAAGTTTCATGGTATTAGAGCTCCAAGGTGCTCTCAGCTTTGTTACGAGGCTACATTATTATATTGTGTTTAGCTGGCTTCGCCAGACGATGACCCTTAATGTTTGGATGTGATTTTGTTAGTCTTACCATTCAAATTATGTTTTTTAGGAATGTTGCTTACATTTGACAGATTTATCATTGGAGGACATCCGTGCTTGAAAACTTTTTTGAGGAATTTGATTGAGTTCTTTATGAGGATCTTGGACGAATATCTTCTATTCCTAAACCTCACTGAAATTAGGTAACTAGACAATTTGAATCTTACCGACCAGAAGCAGTGATGCCTGCAAGATTTTTGTTTACTTTTCTATTCTTCTTCTCTTCTCTTCTTCCTTCCTTCCTTTCTGTGTTTGTGTTTCTTGTGTGCAGGCATGCATGCACATGCATGCATGTGTGTGGCTACTGTTGTATTCTGGTGCCCTTGGTGGTTGGTTTTTGTATTTGAAGGCATATAGCCTTCTCATTTTCAATTTTTGGTTTCATCAGGTGACTTTTACTCCTTTTTTCTTTAGACTGTTAGTCAAAAATGTTGATTTATCTGGCTGACCTGCTTTTGCTAGTTGGGCTGTATGGAAATTTCTTGGAAGAAATTAGCCTCCTCGAAATAGCTAGCTCTTCTTATTTCTCACTTTAAGACTTTGCAAACTGCTATATCTTGCTTCTCTTGTAATTCTCAGGTTGCTATGAACAATGATAATGATCATCAATGTTTTTCTTTTAGCACATCATCATGGGTTGTTCATTGAATTTTTAATTGTTTACTTTTCCTATTCTAAAAATTCTTTATTATATATGACATATTAGATTCTAAGAAAGCTAGAGAAAAGAAAATTACAATGGCAACATCATTATAAAATGATTACCATAAAAAAAGAAAATCTTTTAATGAAGATATTGTTCTGCTATACTCTTGAACAAGTAACATGTGTATGCATGCATACATATATACATGCCTTCCTCTTTTCCTTTGTACACATACTAAATAGGGACACCAACTGATCAAATATTCAATTTAGAGAGTGGGCCTGGCCGGGCCGGGCCGGGCTATGCCCTACCCGAACCCGGCCCAAATATTTTTTTGGGGCTTCGGGCTGGGCTTAAGCCTAAAATTTTTAATCCAGGCCCGAGCCCGGCCCGAGTCCAATTGGGCCGGCCCGAATTATCCATTTGGGCCAAATATAGGTCCGGTCCGAACGCGATTGAAGTTTAATATTTCATAATATTGCTTCGCAAGAAAATGAGCTAGGGTTTGCAACACGTGCTAGCATGTTCATCTTGCAAACATGATCTAATCCAATTAGACCCTTGATCAATTCCCTTGTGTGTGATCCATTGGGTTCCTTATCTTAGCCAGCAGTAGGTGCAGGTGCAAGTTGACCTAACATGATTAGAATACCTCTAATTCAATTTAGGTTCAATTTAGTGCTAAACCTGACTTAGCAATCAGAACCTTTCTGATGCTTTGATCTAATCAAATTCTTTGATCCGATCAACCCACAAGACAAGATTGACGTCTAGCAACGTATCATGTCTACCCGGAAGATGAGGAATGTATTGGACAAATCCAAACATACCCTTCAGTGGCAAGTTACCATGCAATTCAATCCCTCAGTCATACTACATCCTGAATAAGTGCATGAGTATGGATCAATATCAAACTCAATCACTTATTCATGTCTCTCTCAATCTTTTATATGATAATTCAAATAATGAAACATTAGAAACTCTTTCTAATATTCATTTTGCTTTGATCAAAGGTTTTTTGAATCATCATAAGATTAGAGTAAGTAGGATGTAATTACCTTCTCTTACTAGAAGTGACTGATTCCTTGTTGACCTACTCACAACCTTCGTACAAAATCCACCATATCCAGAATACCCCGTACACAACGTAATGTCGTGAATGAGGGTAAACCAAAACATAGCTTCAAGTGCACAAGGTACCATGGTGATCTCAGATCTAAGGATCACTTGCACAACTCCCACTATGAGAACCATCTTTTGATAATTAAGTAAGAATCCATAAGATGTTCTCATGGCTGGTCATTTCAGTGAACTCATTCCTCTAATGAGCATCCACATCTTTGTATTAGTGTCTCACACAAGTGATTGTGAGATCAATCACCCTCTACATCGAGCATACATAAGATGTGCCAGTCTTTCCGGTAATATTGATCCCCGACTCAATATACCAATTTGACTAGTGTTGCCCAAGGTGACAAGCCAAGAGGGGGGGGGGTGAATTGGTTTCTCTTAATTTTAACAATCTTACTTATGTTAAATGATGAGTTAGTGGAATTAAACAAATCACAATACAAACAACAAGAAGTATAGTGGTTCGGTGCTCTCCTTAGCACCTACGTCCACTCCCCAAGCGACCCCTTGGAAATTCACTATAATCCCGCGGATTACAGTTGGATTGTTTTCCGGGCTCACAATCCAAAAACCTTTACACTTTGGTTTTCCGGGATCACCAAAAACCTATGTTCGTTTTATGGGCTCACCAACGAACCTTCACAATTGGTTTTACGGGTTCACCAACAACCTACGTTGGTTTTACGGGCTTACCAACAACCTACGTTAGTTTTACGGGTTTACCAACAACCTATGTTGGTTTTACGGGCTTACCAATAACCTACGTTGGTTTTACGGGCTTACCAACAACCTACAATGTTGGTTTTACGGGCTTACCAACAAACCTTACAACAAGGAGTTTAATAAACAAAGTAAGAAGATTTAAGCTCCTAGATGAGCAAATATAACAATATAATCTACAAAGAAGAGTTTAGAGAATAGTTATCGCTTGATTTGACTTCTCTCTTCTTTGTCAAGGATGCTTCACTCTTTAAGGGTGGATGGAGCTCTTAATGACTCTTGGAATCTGCTCAACCACTTTCTTTTGACTCTTGAATGAAGCTCTTGGATGAAGCTTGTCTTGCTAGGGTTCTCTCTTGAATGCACTTGATGTATTTTCCAAAGCTTGCTTCCTCTGATGAATACTCCCTCTTAAATACTTCTCCAACCTCCAAATAGTCCTTCCTGACCGTTGGATTGAAGAAACTAGCCGTTTATAGCCGTTGGGAGTCCAAAAAGCACTTCTGCACAACTAGCCGTTATGCTTCTGCCCGTGCTTGGGTCGACCCAAACTTTTCTTGGGTCGACCCAAACCACTGTTCATCAGATTTGGGTCAGCTCAAACTTTTCTTGGGTCGACCCAAACCACTGTTCATCAGATTTGGATCGGCTCAAACTTTTCTTGGGTCGGCCCTCTCAGAACCACAGAACCTTGCATTTCAGCCTTCCTTCACTTGGGTCGACTCAACATTTCTTTGGGTCGACTCAAGGTTCAGTTGGGTCGACTCAACTTTTACTTGGGTCGACCCTCTCAGGATTTCCAGAGAACCTTTTCTGTCATGTATTCTGTCATTGTCTTTGGGTCGACCCTCTCACTGTTTGGGTCGACTCAAGCTTGGGCGACTCAACTTCATCTTGGGTCGACCCTCTCAGTATTTCCAGAGAACCATTTTCCTGAGTCTTTGAGAGGCTTGAGGTTTGGGTCGACTCATGCTTTCCTTGGGTCGACCCAACTTACTGTTCATCTGTGCCATTTTTGCAGAAGTGTGCCAAATGCTTTCTTGATGTGCCGGGGTCGACCCAATCAACCTTGGGGTCGACTCAATCCACACTTTGCTGCAACTCAAGGTTAAATTCATCCAAATAAACAATGAAATGCATTTATACAAATATACTGAGAGTAACAGACTTATAAATGAAGTATCGAATTAACTTGTAACATACTCTTGATTATTGCTTGTTAATCATCAAAATAACACTATCATTCTCAATCTCCCCCTTTTTGATGATTACAAAATAAAGAGTATGAGCCTATTGATACTTATCTTAAAATTAGTTTTAAAAGGGCTTAACTTGCTGAAATTCAGCTTTTCAAAATATAAGAGTGAAGTCTCCCCCTATATCATTCAAATGTTGCCAATTTGACTTTTTGAATTGCTCCCCCTTTCATTTATAATTCATTAAAGATGAAACTCCAAAAATTTGAGATAAAACATGAGTTTCAGGTTATGTATCGAGGTGTGAAAGGTGCGTGCCAAATTCTGAAATTCTATGTGCCAAATTCTGAGATTTGATAGAAATTTTTGATTTGATCATTTTCATTATTACAAATTGCTCCCCCTTAAATGTATATGCTTTCCTATATGATTTTCAATTTGTTTTACAAGTAATTTCTCTTTTCTCACAATTTCTTATTTCTCCTTGTTATTTCTCTTTCTTTACTTCAACTTCTTATTACTCTTTCTTTACTTCTCCCCCTTTTTGTTATCATCAAATAGGTGCATGGGAATAGACACAATAATTAACAACCATTTCAACTTCATTGATCAAAATAGGAACATTTTAGTGAAATAATGCCAAAACAAAAACAAATGCAATGTTCCTCAATCAAAGTTTAAAGATACATGATAAACACAAAATACATATGAGAACTAGATATCTAGCCTAGGCTCTAAACAGAAATTGTAATATCAGCCTAGGGAGTATCTAATGGCTGTGATCTAATCCTCATCCTCCTAGTGTACGTGGCGAGGGGAGGTCGGCTCTGTAGCTTCTCTTTCCGCACGTTGGATCCGTGAGACTCTCCCGGATCGCTTGGCTACGGCTCTCTTGGGTCCCATTTCTCCAAGATCTTGAAGTAATCTAGTGTTTGGAGATGATTGGAGGAGATTGGAGAGTGGAGAATAAGGTTTTCGGAAGAGGACAAAGGGTAAACAGTGCCCTAGAAGCTCACGGGTCCCCCTTTTAACAGTGGGGTCCCGACGTTGGTTCGACTCAAGAATTTTCTTGGGTCGACTCAACTTTGGGTCGACCCTATTCTGGGTTGGGTCGACCCAAGTTCAGAAATTTTTCCTTTCTCTTCCTTTTCGCTTCTAAAAATTTTCCTTGCTTCCAATCCTTACAAATTTTTTCTGGGACAATGATACATGAGTAAGGAATCTATAGATTATAAGTTTGACTCATGTTTCATGGGTTTTTAGAAATGGGAGGAATGTATCATGAGACTGCTTGCTCCCTTTTATATTTCTTCAATAAAAAGGATCACATATGCGGATATGCCTAATTTCCTCCTTAGCGTGCAGACTCTATCTTCACTCAAGGATTTTGTGAATATGTCAGCTAATTGTTTTTCAGTACATATATGCTCAATACATATGTTTCCATTTTGCACATGATCCCTAATAAAATGATATCTTATTTCTATGTGTTTGGCTTTAGAAATGAGACATTTAAGATGTGAGCCAAAAGAGATCTCTAAATGTAGATTCCAAAGATATTTTTCAAATCAAGTGTAGATGGAATCTTTTTCAAGTTATTTTAAGGAGTATCAAGAATAATATTCAAAGAAGGCACGAATGAAAATTCAACACCTTTATATATATATATATATATTAAGTATATAGCAAGATGAGAGCAATCTAATTAATTTTCAGAGTATAGTATAAGAGCAAATAAAGATCAAAACTTATATACTCGAAAAACATAAGATTATGTTGAATCCTTAATTCTTAATGACTTCAAAGTTCTTTCATGATATAAAAGTATTGGGGCATAGATACCAAAACATGAATTTATGCAGTGTAGGATACATAAAATTCAAGGCTTTGAAAGTTCTTTTAGAGCTCTCTTAAAGACTTTCTTTTACTCCTTTAAAGATCATAGCATCAAAATCAATTAAAATGAATTGGCTCAGGATTGAAACACTAAAGTGCAAGCCAATAAGAACTCATAAGTAGATTCCAAGATAAATTTTCGAAACTAAGACAGATGGAATCCTTTTCAATTAATTTTCAGAAATAAATGATTTACCGATGAATACAGATGGAAATCCCACTTTCAAAAGATATTCAATGAAGCACAAAGTTTAATACCACTTTACATTTAGTATTCTTTGTCTCATCTTTAGATGCGAATTTATACGATTAAGTTCTATATGATCTCTCACTCTGAAATTTTCTTTCTCCCCCTTAATTAATCATTCCATTTGAGAGTTTAGAGTTTGAAGATAATTTTCAATAAAGAGATTGAGTATTTAAAGCTCCCCCTCAAAAGATGCATTTTCTTTCAAACCCTTTTTTTTTGTTCTTCTATAATATCAAGAATGTAGAGTGATCCAGAATTTTTCAAAATTTATAGCAATCACTCTTTTTAATCTTTCAAGAATAAATTATATTTCCTCTTATTTTTTTTGAATATGTATGGAAATATTAATCAGAAAATAATTCTTTTGAAGCTCAAATTTCTTTCAAAAGTAATTATATTTTCTTTCCTATAAGAATTATTGAAGTGAGTTGAAATATTTTAAGCTTTAGGATCATTAACTCTCTTCTTAAAAACAGCTTTTCTTTTTAATGATAGAAGCATTTAATTATGTAGGAGTGTATATTCAAAATATTAATTTCTTAGTCATAGTTTTTCAGCAATGTATATATGAAGCACCATAAATCTTTTTAATATCAAAATAATATCATATGTTTAGAACCATTTATTTGCAATCAAGATCATTGAAAAACACATCATTTAGACCAATTTCAGTATACTTATAAGATAGAAGAAGATATGTTTCATATGCGTATCGGAGCAAACAACCAAAGCATCAAAATTAATTCTATTTTTCTTAAACCGTAGTTTTCATCTAGGAATCATATTGAGTTATTCTCCAAATTTTTTTTTTAATTTCTTCCTTTAACCACTCAATGAACATTTTGATTATCTTCATTTGTTTTTCGGTTTTACTTTTCTATGCTCTATATTCTATTTGCTCCCTATCCGGTGGAGTTGGAAGGGGCACGAGGTACTACCACTAGCCTCCCTCTTGTGCCGTCCCTAATATACCCTACACCGAATAGTTGGGTCAAATAGTGCCGGGTACTACCACTAGCCTCCCCATTGGCACCATCCCTATGATGAGCAATGTAGAAAGGTTAAACTTTTGTCTTTAAAAATGTTCACTCCAAACTCTCTCTGTTTAAGTGTAATTAATTACGGATTTTATCCCTTTCATAAGTCTCACAAATGTGCCGAATGTATTATGCTTGTTTTGCTTTTTCTTAAGATTGAAGTATTTGCCTTTACTTAGATTTTACTTCTCTTGAATAATATCCATTTTCTTTTCTTTATCTCTCTCTCTTTTTATTATTCTCAAGTAATTTACATAAAAGAGCAGAATAAAGAAATAATCTTATGTATCATATGGATGTATATCATGCAAACAACATTTTCATTATGCTCAAGAATTCATAGCTTCTCACAAGTCAATTCAAATCAACATTTTAAGCATATACTTGTGTATTTCATGGTTATGATATAGGCAAAGGAACATTTTAGTTTGAGCAAACCATGAATCAATTTCTAAAAGCATAAGTCAATTAATACATATATAGACATGATATCAAGAAATTAATAATTAAAGATTTTAACCATGCCACAATAAGATTTAAGTTATTGACTTTGCTCAGCTAATTTATGAGAGAGGTATCTAAAATTACCGATTCATTCTATATTCTTCAAGTCAAACTAGATTTCTTATGTGTGAACGTTTGGCTGAAGAAGGTCCTCTCTCTTGTTTGCATGTGAATGTTTATTGTATCTTATGTGGAGGTGTCCTTCAAGTTGAAATCTCTCATTTTCTTGCTCAAGGATCCTGCATTATTAACAAACTCCTTTTCTTTCTTGAAAGAAAGTCATTAGTTGCTTCAAGATACAAAACATTCATACAACATATTTCTTAACTAGATGACTCAACATAAGATATGACAATAATTGAATATTGAGTCACTTTACTCAAGAGATTGCCTAAATATAAGCAAGCACATGTCACTTGAACTAAAGAGATAGTTTCATTAAGCAAGATGGTTCAAGAACAAGCATGTGAGGCAATAGGAAGATTCATCAAGGTCAAATCAATTTCTTGTTTTCAGAATCAATTTAGCTTAGATTCTATTTGCTTAAGATAACTATCAATAAGACGTGCTAGCTAAGTTTTCATCAAATTATCTTAAACAGTTGTTTCTATCAAAATTCAGATTGTTACATAGAATCAAAATGATAAACTATATTCTCAATAAAGGATCTAGTTTTAATAAGAATAGTATGAATTGATATTTCTACAACTAGTATCTTTTCATTGAATATTCTATATGCATTGCTTGAAGAGTAATATCCAAAGAAATATTTGTTTTATCAGATTTGACATTATTTTCATAAGAACATATCAAGCATGACATGTATGACTGAAAAATATAAAAGATATACAATATATCATTTTCTATTTTTCAGAAGATCAAAAGGAGTTTTCTAATAGAAACCATATATATGACAAGCAATGATGATAGCTTTTAACAGAAATCATTTAAGTAGATGACTATCATACAACATTGTCTTTTTCATTTCTTCAAGGATTCTATCAACCCTATTTTATTTATGGTGTTCTTGGTGTAGAAACAATTGTATTCAATATTATTTTCTGTGCACAACTTAATAAGAAATTGATTTTCAAAACTATGCCATGATACAATTTTATTTTCATAGTTTGCAAACTTTTTCATTTGAGCCCTTTTTGTGAGTTTGTGTCAATGCAGAAAATATTTCAATTTAAGTGCCAAGAACAAAGCCAATGTAAGCTTTTGAAAAACTCAATGATGTAAACAACATCTTTAGATTTAGAAATTGTTTTTTTTTGTTTGTTTCCTTAGTTAACATGCGTAGCAAACTTTGACCTTGCAGAAATTAATCTAAGTAAGTCAATGACAAGATCTTTTGAGACTAAGTACATACTAGCATGAGTTAATGCCAAAATAAAGGTTTCTTTAATCTTGGTATTCATAGTGCATATATTCAAAGGCATACCAAGTAGACATTCTTGTGTTTATGATCAATAGAAGATAATGCCGAGGATAAGAACTCTCAATCAAGTATATAGAGAATTCACAGAGTTATTCTAGGAGTATTGATTAAGTAAATTATCCATCACTAACTGAAGCATAATATAGGAAGATGGAGTGATTTGGATATATTTTCTTTTCATACCAAAAGTATCACTTATATCATAGAAATGATTAATACTAGCTACAATTTCAATATGAGAGGATGCAAGGATTACTAATTTCATTATTTCTTCCATTTTGGTCACTCTTCTTAATTATATTTTAAGTTCCATTCTTTAACACGTGTCTAGAGAACCCATTGTCCAGATAATTGGAATCTTGGGTAGCTAGACACATTTGCTAAAAATGATCATGTTTTCAACTTAGAAACCCAAGCTCTTTTGGGTCCTTGCAGGTTAGCTATAATTGTTTCTTTTGGAACCCATATTCTCTTAATTACCATTTTGTCTCTTAGTTTGCAGATTTTAGGATTACAAGTAATATACTTCTGCATACTCTTGCTAAATTTAAACAACATAGATTTAGCAAAAACAGATAATGAATTTTCAGTTTTCTGTTTCTGTTTATTAGTTTCACCAGATTTGTGAAAAATTGTTTTAGGATGAATAGTGGAGGATTTAAGAAATATATTCTCGAAAGATTTTTGAGTGTACCAAGGTTGATATCCCAATCCAGCTTTGTCATATACAGCTCTTGAATTTTCTATCATTAAATTCAGTTTTTCAGAGCTGAGAGTGAATCTTTCAACAGTAGGTTTCAAATTATCAACTTCTTTATTTAATTTTTCATTATCTTCTGAAAGCAATTCATTGTTTTTCTTAAGTTTATCATGGCTTTCAGTGAGAAGTTGATTTCTCTGATTTAGTTCTTTATTTTCTTTAATTAAGATTTCAATTTCATTAGTCAGTTTTAGTTTTTCATCTATTAGGATTTGATTTTCATTCTTCAAGTTCTTGTTCCTACAAATAAGTTTCTTATGTTCTAAATACAAATCAAAAAAGACATCATGAAGTTCATCAAATGTAAAATCATTTTTAGTTTTAGCATGTACCTCATATATCTCATCTTCATGTGCCATTAAGCATGAATTTGCAATATGATGCTGCTCTTCTTCTACACATGATGTTTCAGATTTGTTAGTGCATTCATATTTAACTTCAAGCATATTCCATATTTTCTTAGCAGTTGTGCAAAAAGATATGCAATTAAGTTCACTATCATCTAATGCACAAAATAGCACATTCATGACTTTTGCATTTTGCTGATCCATTTTTTTATCATGATTAGTGCTTGTGTGTGGTCCATTGACTATGATACTCCATAAATCATAGTCATGTGCTTGAATAAAAATACGCATGCGTGCTTTCCAATATGTATAGTTTATGCCATTAAAAAGTGGAGGTCTATCAATTAATTGTCCCTCTCCTAGAAAAATATCTATTTGAGTTGTCATGATCTTTGGCTCTTGATCTTGAGATCAATAATTAATATTAGAGCACCTGCTCTGATACCACTTGTTGCCCAAGGTGACAAGCCAAGAGGGGGGGTGAATTGGTTTCTCTTAATTTTAACAATCTTACTTATGTTAAATGATGAGTTAGTGAAATTAAACAAATCACAATACAAACAACAAGAAGTATAGTGGTTCGGTGCTCTCCTTAGCACCTACGTCCACTCCCCAAGCGACCCCTTGGGAATTCACTATAATCCCGCGGATTACAGTTGGATTGTTTTTCGGGCTCACAATCCAAAAATCTTTACACTTTGGTTTTCCGGGATCACCAAAAACCTATGTTGGTTTTACGGGCTCACCAACGAACCTTCACAATTGGTTTTACGGGTTCACCAACAACCTACGTTGGTTTTACGGGCTTACCAACAACCTACGTTGGTTTTACGGGTTTACCAACAACCTATGTTGGTTTTACGGGCTTACCAACAACCTACGTTGGTTTTACGGGCTTACCAACAACCTACAATGTTGGTTTTACGGGCTTACCAACAAACCTTACAACAAGGAGTTTAATAAACAAAGTAAGAAGATTTAAGCTCCTAGATGAGCAAATATAACAATATAATCTACAAAGAAGAGTTTAGAGAATAGTTATCGCTTGATGTGACTTCTCTCTTCTTTGTCAAGGATGCTTCACTCTTCAAGGGTGGATGGAGCTCTTAATGACTCTTGGAATCTGCTCAACCACTTTCTTTTGACTCTTGAATGAAGCTCTTGGATGAAGCTTGCCTTGCTAGGGTTCTCTCTTGAATGCACTTGATGTATTTTCCAAAGCTTGCTTCCTCTGATGAATACTCCCTCTTAAATACTTCTCCAACCTCCAAATAGTCCTTCCTGACCGTTGGATTGAAAAAACTAGCCGTTTATAGCCGTTGGGAGTCCAAAAAGCACTTCTGCACAACTAGCCGTTATGCTTCTGCCCGTGCTTGGGTCGACCCAAACTTTTCTTGGGTCGACCCAAACCACTGTTCATCAGATTTGGGTCAGCTCAAACTTTTCTTGGGTCGACCCAAACCACTGTTCATCAGATTTGGGTCAGCTCAAACTTTTCTTGGGTCGGCCCTCTCAGAACCACAGAACCTTGCATTTCAGCCTTCCTTCACTTGGGTCGACTCAACATTTCTTTGGGTCGACTCAAGGTTCAGTTGGGTCGACTCAACTTTTACTTGGGTCGACCCTCTCAGGGTTTCCAGAGAACCTTTTCTGTCATGTATTCTGTCATTGTCTTTGGGTCGATCCTCTCACTGTTTGGGTCGACTCAAGCTTGGGTCGACTCAACTTCATCTTTGGTCGACCCTCTCAGTATTTCCAGAGAACCATTTTCCTAAGTCTTTGAGAGGCTTGAGGTTTGGGTCGACTCATGCTTTCCTTGGGTCGACCCAACTTACTGTTCATCTGTGCCATTTTTGCAGAAGTGTGCCAAATGCTTTCTTGATGTGCCGGGGTCGACCCAATCAACCTTGGGGTCGACTCAATCCACACTTTGCTGCAACTCAAGGTTAGATTCATCCAAATAAATAATGAAATGCATTTATACAAATATACTGAGAGTAACAGACTTATAAATGAAGTATCGAATTAACTTGTAACATACTCTTGATTATTGCTTGTTAATCATCAAAATAACACTATCATTCTCAACTAGGAATATTCTAAATTAGGATTTTAGGATTTTAGGTCTCACTGGTATGATCTCATCATAACCTTAAAACCAATGTCCTAATTTATGGGGTTCATCATCCAATAATAAAACAGATAAGCAGCAAATGATGAAACATAATGCCTTTATTGATATATATCGAGTGTCAAAGTACATGATTTGGAGGATTACAAAGAGAAACCCATCAAATGATTGGCTTATAGGACATCTACTCTTTCAATCTCCCACTTGCACTAAAGCCAATCGCCCTTATATTTTAACCCCATACAATCGAGGTGATGATTGAATTGCTGCTGTGGTAAAGCTTTAGTAAATGGGTCTGCTATATTGTTCTTTGTGTCTACTCGTTCAATCTTGACGTCTTGTCTTTCGATTATCTCTCGAACAAGGTGAAAGCGTCTCAAAATGTGCTTGGATCTATGATGAGACCTTGGTTCCTTAGCCTGTGCAACAGCTCCAGTGTTATTGCAATAAACTAGGACTGGTTCAGCAATCTCAGAAACTACACCCAGCTCTGTGATGAACTTCTTCATCCAGACTGTTTCCTTAGCAGCTTCACTAACAGCTATGTATTCTGCCTCAGTAGTTGAGTCAGCTACAGTTTGCTGTTTGGAACTTTTCCAACTCACAACTCCGCCATTCAAAGTGAAGATATATCCAGAGATTGACTTGCTATCATCTGGATCAGATTGAAAGCTAGAATCTGAATAGCCTTCTAGTTTCAATTCTGATCCTCCATAAATCAGAAAAACATCTCTAGTCCTTCTCAAGTATTTGAGAATGCTTTTCACAATTTTCCAATGATCCTCCCCGGGATCTGCCTGAAATCTACTTACCATACCCAAGGCATAAGCTACATCAGGCCTGGTACATAACATAGCATACATGATCGACCCTACTGCCGAAGCATAGGGAATAGAACTCATTCTATTCCTCTCTTCAGATGTCTTAGGAGACATCTTCCTAGAGAGTTGTATGCCATGTCCTATGGGTAAGAAACCTTTCTTACTTCCATCCATGCTGAACCTCTTCAGCACATTATCTATGTACCTAGACTGGGACAAACCTAGCATCCTTTTAGATCTATCTCTATAGATCCTTATACCAAGTATATAGGATGCTTCACCCAAGTCTTTCATGAAAAATTTCTTTGATAGCCAAGTCTTGACCGATTGCATCATTGGAACATCATTTCCAATGACCAATATATCGTCCACATATAATATCAAGAAGACAATAGCACTCCCACTAGTCTTCTTGTACACACAAGGTTCATCTATATTTTTAATGAAGCCAAACTCTTTGACTATCATGTCAAAATGGATGTTCCAACTCCTAGATGCCTGCTTTAATCCATAAATAGATTTCTTTAGCCTACATACTTGATTTGCTCTTCCTCTTGAGACAAATCCCTCTGGCTGTGTCATATAAACCTCTTCCTCAAGGTGACCATTAAGGAAGGCAGTTTTGACATCCATCTGCCAGATCTCATAATCATAGTATGCAGCTATAGCAAGTTCAATTCTTCTATCCTTGCCCTTTTCTAAGAAAAACTCTTTTTCCAAGAAAATGGCATGCCTAGCAACAAATACCTTTTGTTCGGTAGGATCATAGAAGATATATCCTAAACTGTCTTTAGGATAACCTACAAATATACATTTGTCCGATCTAGCACTTAGCTTATGTCCAAAATTTCTTTTGATATAAGCATGACAACCCCATATCTTAAGATACTTAAGATTAGGTTTCTTTCCTTTCCATATCTCATATGGAGTGCTAGATACAGACTTAGATGGTACTCTATTTAATACTAATGCAGCAGTTTCTAGGGCATGTGTTGCCCAAGTAGACAACCCAAGAGGGGGAGGGGGGTGAATTGGGTTATGATTTAAATCTCGTCCAATTAAAAAACTTTATTTAATAGTTGACTACTTCTATTTCTAGTGTTCAGGTTATGTGAGTAATTGCTGTGAATGAGTAGAGAGAGTACAAGAGACAAGAAACCAGCCAACACAAACACAAGCAATTTTATAGTGGTTCGGAGCTAACCCTTACCCCTACGTCCACTCCCCAAGCTTCACTTGGGAGTTCACTATAATCCCTTAGATTACAGCCGGTTGTTTTACAAGCTCACAACCCAACTTGTTGTTTTACGAGATCACAACGAACTCGGTCGGTTTTCACAGGCTCACCGACTAGAACCACCCGATTGTTTTTCCGGGATCACAATCAAACCCTTACACCGTTGGTTTTACCCTTGGCTCACCAACAAACCTTACAACCCTTGATTCAATCCTCTGATTGAATCAAGTAAGAAAGTGATTTGGGAAAGATTACAAACTAAGCTTTTTAACAAGCAGATATTCAACAATAATAAAAAGAGAGAAGTTAGGAGCCCTCAAACAGATTTATGAAGATGTAGAGGAGGGCTTCTCGAACTCGGGGTCTCCTCTTGAATGTCTCGAAGATTTGATGACTGACGGAGACTTCTTGAATGCTAGGGAAGAGTTGGTTGGATGGAGTTTAATGCCCTTCTTCCTTCTTTTACTTGTGTTTCCTTTGAAATCCTTTGGTAGGTGGAGATTACTTGTTTTCTTTGAATGGAATAACTCTCCTCTACCTTGCTACAGTTCTCTGTAGCTATTTAAGCTGTTTCTGCAGGAAACTAGCCGTTAGACACTGAATTCTAGCCGTTCTGCACATTCTGCAACTCCTGACAATGTTTCCGTTGGGATCGGAGTCGACTCGCGCGATCTGGAGTCGACTCGCCTGTTGCAGGAGTCGACTCATGCTTTTCTGGAGATGGCTCGGCAACTGTTCTGGATTTGAATTAAAGTGCTGTCTTGACTTGGAGTCGACTCGACTGAACCTGGAGTCGACTCTCCAATGTCTGGAGCTGACTCAGCACTTTTGGAGACGACTCGTTCTAAGGAGTCCAGAGATCTTTCTTTCAAGTTTACTCACTCGAGTCGACTCGGATATTCTGGGAGTCGACTCGGCACTTAGAGCCCGAAATCTCGATCTTCTGTCTGTTGACTTGTGCTGTCTCGGAGTCGACTCGAACCTTGCTGGAGTCGACTCGGCTCTCAGTGTCCGAAAAACCAGTCTTCTGTCATATGGATTGCGCTGCCTTGGAGTCGACTCGGACTTTGCGGGAGTCGACTCGGCTCTCAGACATCGAAGTTGGCTCTCTGACTTTTAGCCTTGCATTTCTCTGGGAGTCGACTCTTGCTTCCTTAGGAGTCGACCTGCCAACCATCGGAGTCGACTCGAGTTCTTCGGGAGTCGACTCGGCTCTCAGAGTCCAAAATGGCTTCTCTGTCTTTCTGTCTGTTACTCCATGAAGTCGACTCGTACTATGCTGGAGTCGACTCGGCAAGCATCGGAGTCGACTCGAATTCTTCAGGAATCGACTCGTTGACAGGTTCTGAGATGAATCTTTCTGTCCGGCTGTCTGTTCTCAGTCGGAGTCGACTCGTAATGTGCAGGAGTCGACTCGAGCTTGTGCCAGTGCTTCTGATACGCTTGGAGTCGACTCGTAATCTTCCGGAGTCGACTCGAGATTCAGACTTTGGTTCAAATTGAATTCCTTACTTATCCAAAGTGTATTGAACCAAAGCTAGAGACACTTAAACATAAATTTACAAATATTTGACTAAAACACTAGATTGAATTCATTAGTATAACATAAGATATACTCAAATGCTTTGAGCTCATCAAAATCAAATAGAGTTATAATCAATCACTCCACAGCATGTCCCTAGAAGGAAATTGGAAGATTTGTGAAACACATCATGGACCGTATCATATCTAATAAGGTACGATTCCTCCTTTCAGCTACACCATTTAATTATGGCGTATATGGAGGTGTCTATTTAGAGAGTATACCCTTTAATTTAAGATAGTCTAAAAATTCACTAGAAAGGTATTCTCCTCCTCGATCAGATCGAAGGATTTTAATACACTTCTCAGTTTGTTTTTCGACCATACTTTGATACTCTTTAAATTTATCAAAGGCTTCAGATTTATTTTTCATTAGATATACAAAACCGAACCTTGATAAGTCATCAGTAAATGTGATGAAGTAAGAGTATCCACCTCTAGCTGGAGTTGACATAGGACCGCACACATCAGTGTGTACGAGTTCTAACAACTCACTTGCCCTTTCTCCATATCCCGAGAATAGAGACTTGGTCATTTTACCCATAAGACAAAATTCACAAGTTCCTAATGATTCAAAATCATAAGGGTCAAAAAATTTATCTTTATACAACTTGTGGAACCTTATCTCACTAATATGACCTAATCGGTAATGCCAGAGGAGGGTATTATTAATATTCTCTCTTTTTCTTTTATTATCTTTGCCAATATGAAACATAACATTATTAAGACATAATACTAAAAAACCATTTTTCATAGTGCCATGACAATAATACTCATTAGATAAAGAAAAATATAGCAACCATTGCTCTTTCCATTTATTTCGAATCCTTTCTTAAGCAACAAAGGAATTGAAATTACATTTCTAATGATTTTTGGCATAAAATAACAGTCTTCTAGCTTCAAAAACTTTCCGGAGGGTAGCTCTAGTATGTAGGTGCCAACAGCTTCAGCCTGGATGGATTTTCCTCCAGCGCCATATAGCTCGAAGTTACCTTTCTTCAGACTTCTAATTTTCTGCAGTCCATGCAAAGATTTGCATATGTGAGAACCACAACCGGTATCCAATACCCATGAATTAGAATCAGAAGAACTTAATGTCATATTGGCATGTAATAAAAACATACCTTTTGATGCAACATTTGCATCAGGCTTCACACTTGCAAGAAAGCTCTTGCAGTTCCTTTTCCAATGCCCCGTCTTGCCGCAGTGGAAACAAGTACCGGGTCCAGAGATTTTCTTTCCCTTCTTCTTTTTGATGCGACTCTTAGGGTTTGGTTTTTTTTTGAACCCTTGTTGCCCGACTTCTTCTTTGAGCTCTCACCAACAAGAAGGATCGGACCCTTGTCCTTCTTGATGCGAGATTCTGCTGTTTTCAGCATATTTAGAAGCTCAGGCAGGGAGGAATTCAGTTTGTTCATATGATAATTCACGACAAACTGCGAGAATGAGTTGGGTAGTGATTGCAGGATCAAATCCTGACTGAGCTCACTGTCCATAGCAAAGCCAAGTTGACTCAATCGAGTGATCAAGTCTATAACCTTTAAACAGTGGTCTTGCACAGACGATCCCTCGATCATTCTAGCATGGAACAACTGCTTAGATATCTTATATCTAGCAGTTCTGCTCTGCTCACCATATAACTCCTTCAAGTTAAGGAGTATGGAGTGAGTATCCATGCTATCATGCTGCCTCTGCAATTCATTATTCATAGAAGCAAGCATGATACATTTGACAGTCAAACTGTCATTTTTCCACATACGATATGTGGCCAATTCCTCCTCAGTTGCATCTTCCCCTGCTGACCCTAGGTCAGGGGTTTTAAGAATGTAGGAAAGTATTTCTTGTGTGAGAACAATCTTTAAATTCCTCAACCAGTCCACATAGTTGGGACCAGTCAATTTGTTTGTATCTAAGATACCTCTAAGTGAGAGTGAAGATGCCATTTATGCAGAATTAATCTATAATTACAAAGAACACTAATATAAGCAGACCAATCATGATGACATGTATTCAATCAGACAAGGACTTTTATCTAATTGTTACTCCCACTATTTTTATCGAATATCATAACCCTCAAGTATGATGAACGAGAAAATACTAATTTTCTTAGTGGGGTTGAGATCCAAATTCCTTATAAAAGACCTTGTGGGAATCACAACAAGCCCTTATAAGTTCAAAGGTAGGAAACTCTTTCCAATTACATCCCATGCAATTCTCAACTTTATCCTGTCCTCTAGCACACATATAGTCTTGTGGGAATCACAACAAACTATTGTGTCTAGTTAAGTCAAATCCTTCATTTTTATACAGTCATATTTGAATAATGTTGCCCTTGTGGGAATCACAACAAGGCAACATATTAAAATATGCCATATGCATCATATGCACCAAAATATTACAATATCAATCCCTAATACTAGCCTTGCGGGAATCACAACAAGCTAGCGTAGATATTGACATAATAATATCTAAGCATGAAGGAAGGACCTTTATAGTGTTATATCAGAAATTAGCTTTTCCATGGAAGTCAATCAAATAGTTGGCCAGGTAAGCAGATGGAAGGCTCTCCTTACTTAGTAAGGTCCTAATTAAATAACCACCTGTAGCCTCTTTCCTAGACACCAACTCAGTCAATTGATTCAGAATGGCTTAGCTTAAAGCAATTAACACTACGACTTAATTATGAATTTAGTGAGGGCTTTCAAATAGTAGTATCTGACTAACATTAAGCTCAACCATAAAGGACAATCAAATAATTGGCCAGGAAAGCAGGTGGGAGGCACCCCTCACTTAGTGAGTGAGGTCCTAATTAAGTAACTACCTGTGGCTTTCTTCCTAGACACCAACTGAGTCGATTGTTCCAAAATGGATCAGCCCAAAGTTTTCATACTATTATATTGGTCTCATTGCACATTCTATAATTTAGCACTAGCAATTATACTGTGCTACAACATGAATATAACACTATCTCATAGCATAAACTAATCATGCATACAAACAACCTAGCTATCTCATAGTATCAAGATAATAGCATGTATTATTATTTGGTTAAACTGATTAAGGGTGGCTCTGATACCACTGTTAGGTTTCCTAATGCCCTAGGGCGCAGTGGAAGATACGGAATTATAAAATTTTCTTATAAAACCCATTATATGAAACCCTAATAAGCCAAGATCACCTTAATAGTATAACCAAATAATGTAGAAAATATAATCTTGGTATAAAAGAATACCTATCACGCTATATCCAATATGTCTGAAGATGTCCTAAAGTGCCCAAATGTTCACCCTCCGATGTTGATCCACACAGGAATGGGTTCAAGACTTTAGCTCCACCAAAACTTAATTCTAATTGTTCAATCCTTCCAAAGGATTTAATTGGCTGATTTTCCTTCACTTCCTTCTTTCTTTCTACCTCTAAAACATTTACTAGCCCTTTTGTCCTAAAGAAGGCCCTCTTGTCTTGGGTTAGGACAAAAGAGAGAGGCTTGTAAGAAAGAAGGGATAAGGGAGAGAGAAGAAGAGGCTTTTTCTTGGATGATCTTTAGAACCTCAAGGCACCTCCTTATTTATAAGAGATGGAGGGATGCATCATAAAGGGATGCATCCCATCCACACACCTTATCATGATGAGGCATGTGCCAAGAGAGGCATCCCATTATGATGGGGTGCTAAGGAGAAGGGTGTATCAACTTCTTTCTCATGTCTCCATCTTAAATCCTGATGATCCAAGGGTCCAAATGCAGTGAACCAAAGCTAATGGTCCAGATCTAGGTGCCATCTAATGGTCCAGATCAAGGTATCATCATTCAGGGTGCCATCCAATGGTCCAGAAGCAAGATGCCATCACCGATGGTCCAGATTCAGGCGCTGAGCAACGGTCCAGATCTTTCATCCAGAGAGCCATCCAGTGGTCCAGATTCAGGCGCTGACCAATGGTCCAGATCCTTCATCCAGGAATCCATCCAATGGTTCAGATGAAGGCGCCAACCAGTGGACCAGATCCTTCATCCAGGGAGCGATCCAATGGTCTAGAAGTGAAGGCCCTATCAAACCTAATCCAATTGGGTTTAACCAACTTAAAGGAAACATTAAACCTAATCAAATCAGGTCTAATTAAAGCCAAATGGGTTTCAACTCTTGGCTAACCCATATTAGGTCATGATTTAATCATCTTAGATCAACCTAATCTAAGAATCAGATTCGAATTTAATTTGAATCAGGAGCTAGGGTTTGCAACACGTGCTAGCATGTTCATCTTGCAAACATGATCTAATCCAATTAGACCCTTGATCAATTTCCTTATGTGTGACCCATTGGGTTCCTTATCTTAGCCAGCAGTAGGTGCAGGTGCAAGTTGATCTAACCTGATTAGAATACCTCTAATCCAATTTAGGTTCAATTTAGTGCTAAACCTGACTTAGCAATCAGAACCTTTCTGATGCTTTGATCTAATCAAATTCTTTGATCCGATCAATCCACAAGACAAGATTGACGTCTAGCAACGTATCATGTCTACCCGGAAGATAAGGAATGTATTGGACAAATCCAAACATACCCTTCAGTGGCAAGTTACCGTGCAATTCAATCCCTCAATCATACTACATCCTGAATAAGTGCATGAGTATGGATCAATATCAAACTCAATCACTTATTCATGTCTCTCTCAATCTTTTATATGATAATTCAAATAATGAAACATTAGAAACTCTTTCTAATATCCATTTTGCTTTGATCAAAGGCTTCTTGAATCATCATAAGATTAGAGTAAGTAGGATGTTACCTTCTCTTACTAGAAGTGACTAATTCCTTGTTGACCTACTCACAACCTTCGTACAAAATCCACCATATCCAGAATATCCCGTACAGAACGCAATGTCGTGAATGAGGGTAAACCAAAACATAGCTTCAAGTGCACAAGGTACCATGGTGATCTCAGATCTAAGGATCACTTGCACAACTCCCACTATGAGAACCATCTTTTGATAATTAAGTAAGAATCCATAAGATGTTCTCATGGCTGGTCATTTCAGTGAACTCATTCCTCTAATGAGCATCCACATCTTTGTATTAGTGTCTCACACAAGTGATTGTGAGATCAATCACCCTCTACATCGAGCATACATAAGATGTGCCAGTCTTTCCGGTAATATTGATCCCCGACTCAATATACCAATTTGACTGGAAATATTCTAAATTAGGATTTTAGGATTTTAGGTCTCACTGGTATGATCTCATCATAACCCTAAAATCAATGTCCTAATTTATGGGGTTCATCATCCAATAATAAAACAGATAAGCAGCAAATGATGAAACATAATGCCTTTATTGATATATATCAAGTGTCAAAGTACATGATTTGGAGGATTACAAAGAGAAACTCATCAAATGATTGGCTTATAGGGCATCTACTCTTTCACTTAGATCACTATTTACTACATGTTTGGAAAGTGGCAGAGAATATTTGCAGAAGCAATATATTTTAGACTGATATGGTGCAATGGACAGCAATGCGACATGGCGATAGACTCAGGAAGCTGCACAAATATTGTGTCAAAGGACTCAATCAACAAGATTAAATTAAAGATAGAGCTGCATCCAAATCCTGACAAATAGCTTGGATGATAACATCAATCTCAAATTCAACAAGAGGTGTTGGGTCACTTTGACTACTGGAAGGCTTATTGATATGGTATAGTATGATGTGCTACTAGTCAAAGTTTGTATTGATAAAATAGTGTGTCGTGCTATTGGTGAAAGTGTCGCCTCTTATTGGGTACACTATGGCTCTATAGTGAGTTATATTATAATGGCTCCAGCAATACTTTTTTTTTTTTGACATGGAGGCCTCTTGATGCGATATTTACCAACTCGAGATTTGCTTGTGATGATGTTTAAACAGATGGAAAGCACATTTTTTCTTCAATTGGCTTCACCTAGAGATGCAATCCTGAGTCCCTTCCCCAACTCAACATAGTCAAAGCTCTCAAAAAATGGGGGCAATTTGTGTAGCAGTAGTGATGATATCCTGTTGCTAACCAAGGGAGGAAGCAACAGATGCGAGAACAAGCCGAGAAGGCTTTCCAATCATCGATGCAAGCAACGGCAAGCTGAAATTGTGTGATCATAATATATAAAGGTGTACTAAGAAGACATCCATCTAATTGGTGATTATTGTTGAAGCCTAAAATCTACTTAAACATGTCAAGTCTAGTTTAGTTTTGTGTCTTTTGTGTTTGAGTGTGGCGGTAGTTCAGGACTTATTTGATGTAAATGAAATAAGGGAAATGTACTTTTTTGCACTTTTTATGCTACAATCTCATGAATACTGATGTCTAACAAAAGCCATTTCTTCCTTCCATTTTCTATTAGGAAAGTCCAGCTGAGTCCAAGATTGTAAGTCTAAGACTCCAAAAATTTGAAAGAATAGAAGTTAGTTGGCTTTCTTAGTGGACTGCATTGGATGTACAAAACGTTGCACATAAAATATCACTGAGAAATAAGCAAATGCCTCGTACAATTTCACTTCCTTCTCTTAACTATTTTTTCTTCTTTTTTTCCATCTTATTTCTTCTCTTTCTACTACCTTTTCCCTTATTTATTTCTACTGGTATTCCTCCATTTGCTGGTTTATCTGTAATGTAGATTAGTTTCTGCATAGCATCAAAATCAGATATAATAAAGTACCATCGATCCTTCTCAATTTTGTTTATTAGTTTGCTGCTGTTATTCTTCTTAGCTGCTAAATTTCTGCATAGCTGAATGCCTGAATATGATTTTTGCTGTAATCAAAGCTTGATTAATGAAGAAAACTATTGTTCACTTCTAAATTATTAAATCTGAATACTGATATCTGCCCTTTGATCACCTAGTTTGAATTCATAGAAATCCTTGTCATAGGTTTGAAACCTCCCGGAAACCCTAGGTTAGCTACATGAACTCACTTTTCGTACTTTAATTGGGAGTATTTAGATCTGGTTCTTTTCCCAGTCCCAGCTAGGAATCATCTAAAGCCTACAATATCCTAAGAAACCTCATTCCTTGTTGCGTACCATTGCTTGTACATGGCCATTTACCCTAGTGCTCTACCTCACAAGGCCATCACCCTCAAGCAATGCATATTGACCTGTGACATTAGTGGGTTGAAATAATGGTTCACCAAAAGAAGAGCCATATGGAGTTTTAAGTCAAGGCTAAGTACTTGATAGCCTCTTGTAGAAGCACGTAGAATCATGCAAACTAGAGTCTTGATAAAGATGTTATGGCCAACCTGTTACCACCAATGCTGTTTCCTTTAAGTAAACATCGTGCATCATTCAGAGAAAAATTCAGCTCCAAAGTTGGGATAGCTAGGAAGAATTATATAGGGGCATGCCACGGATGAGGATATTGTGGACAAGTTTAGGTCTCATCTTAATTTTCCAGTTCGCACTGATGGCATATGATTAGTAATTGCGTTTAGCCTCTCCTATCTAGCTATCAATTGTATTGCTGCTTTTCTTCTCTTGCTTAGTACCGATACTTGTTTTCACTAGTACTCACGATAGGTAGTACTGCTGCTTTCACTAGCTGGCCCAGTAGCCAAGAAGGGGCTCTAAATTTGCCAACTCCATTTTTTTGATCTTTTTTTTTTGTTGTACCGGCGACTTACTACATCAATCGTGAGTACGCCTAGAATGATCACAGTACAAAATATGCTCTAGTGCCACCGGCACGTGCTCCAATCTCCCCAGAGGACACCCTCAGAGTGGTGCGCTGCAAAAAAGGCGACTCAGTCCGCCGCACTGTTTGCCTTCCGAAAGACGTGCGCAACTCGGAACGAGTCTAGTTCCCCCACAAGATGGCAGATATCATAAACAAGAGAGTGTAGATCTGGCCTGACACGTCCGCTCCGAATCCAGTCGACCACTATAGCCGAGTCTCCCTCTAGTAGGACTTGCCGAGCACCCAGGTGCACTCTGGCCTAAATGAGACCCTTCCATGCCGTTCGCAACTCTGCTACTGGGACAGACTCATCAAAGATACGTCGTCCTCCTGCTGCAATCAGCCCGGAGTCGTGGTCTCTGATCACAAAACCCACGCCCCATCTGCTTCCACTCTCTGAGATACTACCGTCAAAATTCACCTTGAAGAAACTGGGGGATGGGGGCTCCCAGGATACCATCGGTATCGTCGCGTACCTAAACGCAGAAGGAGTCAAAGAGGAACCCCAGATATTCCTGTCACCTCTAGGTGGGCTCATAACTGTAGCGCTCGCCAGCTCGGCTGCATGTGCTAACCCTCTATCCACACCGATCTTGGTCTACTTTCAAGGATAGAATGTTGCCCTTGACTTCGGCTAAACTACCATGGATAGAGACATATTATATTATATAATGATGCGCCTAATTACATCCTCTCCTCTTAGCCTCATCTTCTTTTCCTCTTTCACAATGACTTGAGGCGTTGTACGTTCGGTACCATTTCAGTATGTTGTTATGGAGCCGAGCAAAGAGTGTAGTTGCTTGTTGAGTGATGCAAGCCGGGCTCCGGAAGTAAAGTCATTTAGTTAGTTTACTCTATATAGATAGAATGTTGATGTTTGAGGATGTTAGAAAAGTGCAAGGTAGGGGACTGACTACATTCATTATCAGCCGGCTACCGATAGAATCGATTGAGCTTGCATCCAAACAGCATCTTATTGGACAGGCCAATATAGGAAGGAGTTTTTAGATACCTTGGTTAATTTTAAGTTACCACCTACTCCATGTGCCTACAAATGAAGTGAATGGCTAATGCTTTGAATTTATAACATTATGAAGGCCAAAAATCAATGCTTGAAATTACTTCCAAGTTTGAATTAGGGTTTTCTGTTTTTCTTTTCTTTCTAAAATGTCTAGCAATTGAGTCTTAAAAGTATAGTTTTGTTAGCGATTTGAGATAATAAAGCTTTGAACATTGAACTGGTGTTCTAACAAACTTCTCACAGTTTCCTCTTATCAAATTCATTCTCGATTTCTAGTTAACCTTAACTTAAGTTCAGTAGCCTGAAGTTATTGTTTAGAATAAATATAGGTCCCAAATATCAAGAATCTGAAATTTTATATTAGATGAGATTGCTTAAAAAATGTATTAGCCTTTTGACTTAGGTTTGATCTGCAAATTCAGGTCTGTTTAGGGACCTATATTAGGTTTATGTTTTGATCCTTAGCTTAGATCAATCATGATGCTTTCTGCTTCCCCTGGAAATTTTGTGTGGTATAAAGGGTTACCCTAACAATGCTAGTTCCAACACTCATAACATTTTAGACTCTTTCCCATATGACATGAACTAAGTTGGTTCAAGCATAACATAGGTAGACCTTTTGGGGGGTTGGACTTGCTGAATGGGGCTTGTTTTAACTAGGCTGATGCGGAGCATGCTATTCTTGAAGTCTTAATTCTTTTAATTAGGCCTTATTGTTGCCAGATTTTATCATGAACAGATTCCCTCAGTAGAGGATATTGGGTAGGAACCTCAGAATTGGCATGAAACTTGACTTTTCCTTTTTCATTCTATTTTTTAGTTTGTCTTAATTTTGGTATAATTAAGGTTAGATAACCACTAGGATAAGATAGCATGAGCATTCCTTTTGGAGTTTAATGTTTTGATCTGAGTTAGGTTGGGCATATTTTACTTGCATATAGTGATATAGACCTACAAGAGTTTTTTGAGCCTTTTTGTAGCAGAAAGTTGAGGACGAGCCTTGGCACAAAGGTTAGGTTGCTCTACTATGACCTGGGTGTCAAAAGGTTTGGAACACAGAAACAACCTCTCCGCACGGGGAGGTAAGGCTGCATATATTTGACCCCACAGCGGTAGAAGTCTCGTGTGGTGGGCTGCCCTTTTTTCTGTAGCAGGAAATACTTGGGCTCCGAATTATTGAAATGGATTTGTTTGTGCTTTTGTTGATACAGAGGAACTGTTTGGGGATCTGATTTTGTTATGTTGGCCAGGTTGCTCCCAGATTGTTTTAAACAAACGCTAACAAGTACACTAGATTTTAGGAACTAGGATGGAGCGGGCACATATTGACTCTAATAGGCTTTGTGACTTGGGCGTTGACAGAGGAAGGGTTCACTTAGCAATGACTCTGCACGAAATAGAAAATCTTATGGTGCATGTAATTCAGTTGTACTAGTGGTCATTGATATAACAAGTGCACTTATTTCACAAGGAATATATGAATAGCCGACAACATCAACAAAATTTTTCTAGGGCACAGAACATCCTATCAGCAATAAAATTTTGTATACTTTAACCAGTCCTCTTCAACCTTAAATGACTCCGCACAAAATAAAAAAATCTTGTGGTGCATGTAATTCAGTTGTATTGGTGGTCATTGATATAACAAGTGCACTTTTTTGACAAAGAATAAATGAATGGCTGACATTATTTCGAAAAAAACATCAGCATTACAGTCTACGCATGAATGGTTCTATGCTGAAAGAATTTTGAATGTTGTATTTGAAAACCTCCAGCAGAAATCTCAGTCAAACATGGACAAGTTGTGTTCTCATTTAAACCTCAATCATTTTTTGGTTGAGAGCCATGTATCTCCACCTCTCCTTCTCAACAAAATCTGCATCCAGGAACTTGGCAATAAAAGCCCAAAGTTTGTAAGCATCGTCAAAATTAGTTAGATAACCAAGTGAAGCATTCACAACATTTATCCCAAGATCAATGCTCTCTTTCCTTCTATTGGCTACTGTTGTTTCACTGACCTTTCTTTCCAAGACTGCATCCTTCTCTGCTTCATATTTATCCGAGAACCAGATGTTGTGTATGAACCCACAGCTAAGAGAAATGTTGCTTCTATCAGCTAGCTTCTGGACAAGTGCAGGCTCCACCTTTTCTCCTTTCCAGTCAAACACATTGAATGCTAACGCAGGACCCCTGTCAAATTTTATTCGTGGCCCATAGATCCTAACTAAAGCATGACCATTTTCTGAGTGAGGATGCCGGAGCTTCATCAGTGCGATAACCAACCAATTAGTGATGCATCTCAGTCTGCTACTGATGAGTATCAGGCCTAAAGAGTCTGCATGGTCTAATCCTCTGCATTCAATCTCCATGCTCTTATCTACTTCCCTGTTTGCTTTAGTCCTCTCCACCCGAACAGAGTTACCATCTTCTAATTCTACAATCTCCGGTGATGGTTCTGCATTTTCTTCTTCTTCTTCTTCTTCTTCTTTGCTAACCATTCGCCCGCGTATTTGAGAAGTCTCACCCTGCTCAGATTTCTTGATTTGAATCTGTTCAACGCCCGAAGGGTTTTCAGCCAACCCATTATCTGCAAGAGAAGAACCATTGCAGATGCGGGTAGGTATTGGACCAGAGAATGAACTGGTGGTCTCTGCATCATCCTCTTCCAATTGGAACTTAGAAGATTGGGCCTCCAAGTCAGTACCAGAGCAATCATCTGGCAATTGAGACAGGCTTCTTGCTGGGACGATGCTCACAACCCCAATGCTCTTGGCAATCGCCGACGTCTCCAAGACTGCACCGCTGGACTTCTTGATGAAAAGGCCGGCAAACCCGGACGGGTTTTCGCCAAATACTTTGAAGAAGGAGCAGATGACAAAGTCCGGCTTGATCAAAGAGAGTCCCAGGGTGTCCATGTCCTTGGGGCCTAATGCGCATGCATCAAGCGCCACATGCCAGCCATTCTCCTGAGCCAGGGCCATCCATAGATAAGGATACCTGGCCCCGGTCATCCTGGATTGGAGTGGGAAGACGAACAGGCCTCGCCTTTTCTTCCTTCTCTTGCTCACCTTCTTCCTCAATCTGGCCGAGTAAATCCTCAGGCCTGGCCAGGAAAAGCTGGCAGATATGAGTTTTGCTCCTTTCTTCTGGGCGCTTTCTGCCATTGCACCAACTGCCTCGCTCTCATAGTCATACACAGTGAGCAGCCTCTTGTTGGTGTGAAACGGGTAAGATTCTGCCAAAAGCCTGAAGGCAGTAGTCCTATTGGCAGCACAGACCATAGAGTATTCCTCATCTGATATGTTGAGGACATCCATGATTCTCCTTCTGATTGCAGATTCCAGGGCCATCCCTTGGTTGCCGTACTGCAGATGAGACTTCAGGCTGGCCGACTTGTAAGAGATGTTGAGGAAAGGGGGCTGCAGGAGGGCCGAGGGCGGAGGGTCGGAGGACGAGGACGCCGCGGAGGAGTGCATTTGCGCATGGGAGAAGAGGTTGAACCCGGTGTAATCCAGGCAGACATGATTCATGAGGTGATGGTACTCTCTGTCTCTGATGTGGTCTGCTCTCTGGGTCTCGGTGTACTGCGGATATGCTGCCGAGAAGCTGGAGAAGGCATCAGGCAGGGGAGGGAGGGACTCATGGTTGGTGAAGTGGGTGTTCGGGAACAGAGATGAAGCGGTGGACTTGGCGAAATTGGATCTGGAGATCCTGGTTGTGGTGGTGGTGGTGGTCGTCGTCCGCTGCTTGGGATTGCCAGGCTCCATCAGGCTTTGGAAAGCTGCTGCAAAACAGCCTTGGTCGCAAGCATGTGAGCTCTCCCCGGCGCAAAGGGACAGCATCTCCATCTTCTTCTCCCCTTCTTCTTCGAGTTGCCCTTCGTTTCGTCTCCTTCCAATATCATTCGATGGCCTCCTCAAGTATCTGTTGATGAATAAAAGCATTTCGTTTCATTGGGGGTCGAGAGTGTGGCTGCTTGCAAGGAGCTGTCACAGAGCAGAGCAGATTACTAAATCAGCCACATCTTTCTAAGGTCTGATATCTTCCAAGCAGGCCTTGGATATTCTAAAGGCTGCACGTCTGCCCCTATCTGCCTTCTTGGTCAAAGGGGCAGCCTCTATTTGCCTTCTTGGTCAAAGGCTTCTTGTGAATGCTTTTATTGGCAGCCTTATGATCTTCCGAATCCAAGGTTCTTACAACTCGATGATTTTTTTTTTTTTAATCTTTTTCTTAGCACCACAGGAACCATCTTAATCTGAGGAGAAATTTGGAGCTTCTGACAAAAGTCGTTGACTGGTTTTGTCAGCAAGACCAGCAAAATTATTTCAGGTGGGAGGTAACTGGAGTTGGGAGATTGGCGCTGCTCGATAAAAATCTAGCGTGGCTACAACAAAAAGAGGACGAAGAGGTCGTTGTGATGGCCGGCAAATGCAGGCCCACAAGGAGGCGGCTTCAGGCTTCCTCCCAGCTTTTGATGTTGGACGGATTAAATTCCATTTCCTTATTTAATGATAGCTATATTACCATTTCGCCTCACAATCTCGTCTCGTGATCCTTGGTCTTGGTTTTGCCGCTACGCAACCGGTGCTGCTCATAGACTTGGACTGAGCAGCCTTCCTTGCGGAATGGTCTTTGCCGGTGGGAACGAGTGACACTTATTTTAGCAGAGAATGACAATATTTCAATTCCCAAAAATTCAAGTCCAATTTTTTTTAATATTCAAATTTTATTCCGATTTCAATTATGAACTGAATGTTTTGAGAAATTCAGCCATTTCTATTTTCATTCCAATATATTTCCATTTGGACTGCAAACCAAATGCATTGAAATTGGAATGAAAGGTTTTATTCAATTTATGCTGGTCTCTATTGTAAAAGGTCTTACAGGCACTAAGCCAACCTTCCCTCTTGGATGGATTACTTTGTCGGCTTATGCCCATGGGCAGGATTAGGTCTGCCTATGCTCAGTAATCATTATCTCTGATCCTGGTTTTGGTTGGACCTGTTCTTAGGATCCACTGTTTCCCTTGGGGAGGGAAATGGGGTAGATTTTGATAGAAATGAACAGGTGAAGAAGCAGTCAAAACTTTTGGTTCAGTGATATTGGTGCTTACCTTGCTTCTGTTTTTGCAATTGGGACCTCTGTTTCTGATGATCTCGTGCTTTCCTTTGGTGGGTCCCTTCAAGGGAAGTTGTAAAGGTGGTCCATTCACTCTTCTCACTCAGCAACCAGCCATTTTGTTCACTGATGGTTGGGTGACCAAGTGGGTCCCTCTTTGCCATGACCAATCAGTAACACAATAGTAGAGGTCTGTTTGCTGTTCTAGGTGAGACAGCTGAGCTGCCACTGGGTCAATGGTTTGACCTGGCATGGTTTGAGTGGAGTCCCGGGCCCACTGGATCCAAAGCCAAATGGATGGGTGCTCGAAAAGGCTATCCCACCATGTGAATTAGAGAGGGAGAGGTGTGAGGGTTCGATCGCGATTGCGTGTCCCGCTTGGCTTCAAGGCAGGTATTTCATCCTTTAGCCAAAAATTTAAGCAAGCCAAGTCCTACTTTTCTTCCTCCTCCCTTGTTTTCTTTCGTGCTGCTTCAAGTAGAAACAAAGACCTTGCACTTCCACCAGCTCCATGTTATGAAGGAACTTTGAGATTATAAAAAATATCATCAATACTTCCATGTGATAATCATCAATATTTTGACTGCATGACTTAACTTTCATTGTAAGATAAAATTTTCCAGTTTTTTTCATCAGACCTAGTCCACATTCCATCGTGTATTATGTTCAATTGTCACTCTCATCTGATGTATGGACAACATGATGTCTTCCTTGATATTTGGTTCAGCGTCCTATTCTTCTAGAATAATGACATAACAACCAACAAAGTTGATGAGTCCTGTTGCTAAGAATTTTAGCCCATAACCAACCCTAATCATTGAGTGGAGGACCACACGCAATGATAAGGGCCCAACTGTAAACCGTGTTTTCGTTGGAATTGGAATTGGCAACATGAGATTTTGAAGGTATTTTGTGATAACATTGCTCAAGTTTGTAAATGGGAAGAAAAATGTTATGTGAGGCTGGTTAGTCTTACAAGATGTTCTTTCATGCCAATGTGGTATTTGCATGGCTACATGACATGATGAACTGGTGGTTTTTGTTTGAAGGCTGGTGGTTGAGAAGAGCAAGAGAATCAATATGAAAAAAGACAGCAGATTTTTTCTAGCTACTTTCTAGATCAAAATTGCTGGAGACTAGTAGTGAATGCTTCTTTTCAAACGTTTACTCTGTTGAAAAGCAACTAGCCGAACTTTCTTGTGGCATTGCCGGAAAATTGATGCTTATTGATTTAGAAATCCTGAATGCATTGGTGAGAAATGTAAAGGTTTTGATCCAATGGAGAAATTGAAGGGCTTTGAGATGGTGTGGAACGTGTGATTCCAAGATTTTTTTTTTGTGTGTGATTTTAGAAATTAGTTTTTGATTAGCTAATCTTGTATATAATGTGCTTCCAGAAACTCTTCTGTCATCCTCTCAATGGAACAAGAAATGGTCTATTCAACATTATCACTCAATGTGCACTATCGCCTCCGTAAACTCGTTGTAGGAATTCTTATGTAGTTTTTGTTGGTTTATTAATTTAATAATTCAATTTTTGTTATTTTAGAATAGTCCCATATTGGATATAAAACCAAATAAATTTCTACTTAAGTATAAATCCTTATCCTAGATAGCCAAATGACTCGGTCTATTTAGTGGGGTACTGAGTGAGTGAATTCAAATTCGACGTTTGGGCATTTGAAAAGAGTGGATTGAGAAAAATTTTCATCAATTTATTTTGTTGATTTTCACTGCATCTAGGTTAAACTGACTCCGGTTTTACTTTTATTCTCCTTCATTAAAGTACACTTCAGCTTGTTTTATCTTGGGAGTAGACTATTATCAATTTTTTGCACCTAAGCAAGACGAATTCGACTCTAAAGGAAGCATCTTCCAAGATGTGAACTGACTCAAGTTCGACTTTTATTCTCCTTCATTAAAGTACACTTCAAAGAGAATAGGTAGCAGTTCGTTTTATCTTGGGAGTAAACTACCATCCAACTATTTGCACCAACTTTTATTCTCCTTCATTAAAGTACACTTCAGCTCGTTTTATCTTGGGAGTAGACTATTATCAATTTTTTGCACCTAAGCAAGACGAATTCGACTCTAAAGGAAGCATCTTCCAAGATGTGAACTGACTCAAGTTCGACTTTTATTCTCCTTCATTAAAGTACACTTCAAAGAGAATAGGTAGCAGTTCGTTTTATCTTGGGAGTAAACTACCATCCAACTATTTGCACCAAAGCAGAATGAATTCTACGGAGCATCTTCCCATACATGCCTCTCAGGAAGAAATGGAGGGGGGGGGGGGGAGTGACTTGGGATGTGTGCCTAGGTGCGTGTCAACCTTCGTGCAGTGGGTGAGAACTTCTCCCAAACACCTGATGTGAGTGAGGGGGGGGGGGGGGGGGTCCACATCGCTTGGCTAGGTGCATCAATCTTCGTGCTACCGTTGGAGCATTTTACCGAATACTTGGTCACTGTGGAGGATGGACATGCGGGGTCCAGCTAAACCGGGGAAGACGGAGGCGGTGGGCTTGGGCACGGCCTCATCTGAAGGTGGCTGAGAAGGGTCGGACGTGGGCGGATGTGGCGGAGTTGGAAGCCCTGAAACGGCGGTTTACGGATGTGGTGGAGATTTCGTCGGAGAAGATGGAGATGGCTAGGGCGGTGTGGCGAGATACCGTGGTAATCATACGCAGCTTGGGCCGCCGAGTGCCAGTGGAATGGATTAACCGGGAGCTACGAGTGGCCGGAAAACTCAACTATGATATCGAGGAATTCATGATGGCGAACGAGACTTTTGCCTTTCCATTTCGGAGTGAGAGGGATCGGGACGCTGCTATGGAGGCCAGACCTTGGCTGGTGGCCGGTCAGCTCCTGGCCATGGAGCGCTGGCGGCCAAACTTCGTTTCGGAGACCAATCAGCTGTGCCGGGCTGTTGTTTGGCTTAGGTTGCCAAGTCTGCCAATGGAGTATTGGACGGAGGAGATCATTTGGGACATAGTGGCAAAGGCTGGCCGACCCTTGGCGCTGGACAAAGTCACCGACCAAGGCCGGAAACTAGGATTCGCCCGTGTCAAAGTTGAGTTGGATGCGTGCGTGCCAATCCGGCCTGGGACCTTCATCCAGGTTGGTTCTGACCTATACTGGCAAGCATTCCGCTATGAAAACCTTCCTATTTTCTGCTACAAGTGCACCCGACTGGGGCACGAAGAGGGGGCTTGCCCCTTTCCTCCCATGATTCTGGCGACGTTCGAAGAACCGGGAGATCATCATGCCTAGCAGACTGGGACGGAGGAGTCTCCCTAGGAATCGACACCTGAGTTGAAAGAGGGGGACGGTTTGTGAGCCGACTTCCCTTCGGTCCGTGGTTGACAACTACCAAGATACGGTAGCCGAAGTCGAAAAGCCAGTGAAGAAGCCTACCGCGCCGAAGGCCGACCAAACACAGGTGTAAAAGCCCTCTGAGTCGGGGCCGAGGTCCCCCCATGCTGTACCGAATCTCCTCGAGTCGCTCACAGATACTGACGGGTGGCAAAAGCCAACCAAGTTGGCTAGAAGGAGGTCGCCGGAGAAGGAAGCGATGAGCGGATCGATGATGAAGGACACCGAGGTGACCCAACTCGGTGTGGGGTCCGGGTTGGACTCGGAGTTCGCCGGAAGGATGGGCCGACCATACTGTTGGCCAGCTGGGCCGAGATGAGCTAAGGCGGGCTGGATCTGGGCCCAAGCTCGAGCCTGCCGCTCCATGACGGGCCGGACCAGGTAGGATCGGTCCAGGCTACTGACACCGGGCTGGTCCGTGGACAGGGCCCAAGCCCGATGAAGCGGGCTAGGAGCCCGGCCAAGTCGACCAGAGCTCGGGGGTGGGAAGGACCGAGCCGACTTAGCTACCGAGATCGGCATCATCGTCCTCCTTCGAAGATCCGCACCTATGCCGGCGGGAGGAAGGGAGGAGGCACTTCCGGAGCACCTCCCTGCCACCGATGAGAGCCCCCAGCCGATCGGTGATGGGCGGTGCCACAGCCGTCGACGGAGCCACTAGGACCTCACGGATTGAGGGTGGAACACCCACGTCGAGCGGGCTGGTGGTGGCAGGCGCGGCCCCACCGTCGCAGGCGGCTGTGGTTAGATGTGGCGGGAAGTCTCCGGCCAAGGGGAAGGGAACGAAAGGTGTGATGATGGATCTGCACCAACAGAGGGAGGTGGCCTCGGGAAGGGTCTTGCAGAAAGGGGTGGCTTCCTCGTCATGTCAGAGAAGGATGGGGAGGCTTTAAATGGGGGATGTGGAGGACTCAAGTGTACCCAGTTCACTAGCAGTGCGGGTAAAGCATTCGCCTGTGGCTTCAGCGGCGGTGGTGATGAGAGGCATTCCAAGGGGCTCGGGACTGGGAGCCAACTCACCTATACAGGACCATAGAAAGGTGGTTGATCTGTTGTGAGATGCAATTCAGGGAGGTGTGTTGGAGTCAGGAAAAGATGGTAAGCCTAATGCACCAGGAGTGATCAGCCCACGGAGTGAGAGCCAAACTTCATCCCATAGTGTTAAATGAAGATTCTAGCATGACTATGGCCTTGACACATTTCAGATGGTTGATTGGCGACGGACGGAGCATTGACATGATGAAGGATCCATGGGTGGATGCACTCCCGTTGAGTTTGTGGCCAATGATGATCAGTGGTGAGGGGGTTGCGGGGCTCCGCGTGTGTGACCTCCTCAGGCCAGGGGAGGCAGAGTGGGACGACGACAAACTGGATCAGTTATTCGTGAAGCACTTAGCAGAGCGTGTACGGGATTTTCCCGTTCTGGGATCAGCAGGTCCAGATGTTAGGGTATGGAGCACCACCTGTAGGGCCAGAGTTAGGGTTGATGATGTTTCTCGGGTTCTTTAGCAGGAGTCAAAGCTGGGTAAGGACTGTGGCTGCGTATGGTGGTTTGGGCTACACCAGAGGGTTATACTATTCCTTTAGAAGGTGGTCTGGAACCATCTGTCGAGGAGCTCGATGCTGAGCCGACATGGTGTTAGCATTCCTCCCTTGTGCCTATACTGTAAGGTGGATGAGTCAGTGGATCATGCACTATTCTAGTGTGTTTGGGTGAGGTGGACATGGAGGCCGTCCGGGATCTCGGAGAGTGCTTGGAACCGGAGGGATTGCTTCTTGGAGGAGGTTCGACGTTGGTCTAGCTCCCTTCAGATTTGCATTGTGGCTATTAGGGCATCTTGCATAGCTTATCAGGTATGAATGGCTAGGAACGATCGGGTTTTTGGTGAGCTTAGTCCATTCCCACGGTTCGTGATGGAGCGGGCTCGAGCATAGGCAACAAAGTTTCTTCATGCAGGGGTCAGATCACAGACCTTTGACAACTCGAGACACCTAGGGCCCCCATACTGCTTCGGTAGCTACTCATACGGTGTTTTTTACCTAGGATCCCCCACCCTCGAGTTTTCTTCAGGTCAATTTTGATGGCTCAATCCTAGATGGAGGCAGGTGGGGAGGGGTCGGGTTTGTTATCAGGGGTCCGAGCTCCAGCACGGTGGAGCAGGAGTTGTCAGATCTTCGACACCTTGGTTCCAGAGGTAGAGCTATGAGCGGCTTGGATGGGACTGTGGTATGTGCGGCGTGTATTTCAAGCGAACTCCATCATCTTGGAGGGCGATTCGGCCACGGTGATCAGCTGGGTCCGGAAGGGCCCTCACAGCGATGGAGGAGTTCATCCTTTATTCTATGATATATGGTTGATGGTGAGGGAGGAAATTACTTTTTAAGCTATGCACGTATATCGTGAGGCTAACGGGGCAGCGGACTGGATGGCGGCGTATGTCGCGAGCCACTCAGGAGGCACCCTATAGGTTAGAGAGGATGACTTGCCTGGTGTATTCTGGGACCTTTTGTTTGCAGATTTTACTGAGTGTATTCGTATCCGTGTTGTATGAAATGCCAAATTTAGCAAAAAAAAAAAAAAAAGACATGCCTCAAACTGGGTAATTTCAATAATTTATCTTATTTGAATTGCTGTATAACAGAAGGGGAGGCGTTGGCTTTGTCATCAGAGGCCTAGATTTCAAGGTGGTTGTGGCTGGTAGTTGCTAGATCTGCGACACTTCAGTCTTGGAGGCTGAGTTAAGGGCGGCATGGGCCAAACTCGACGCATGTTGCGGGCTAGAGCAGTACTGCTTGAGGGTGATTCGGCTATGGTTATCAGATGGATCCAAGGAAGTGTCGGCGGCATGGGTGGGTGCCACCCCTTGCTTCGAGACATCTGGGCCATGGTTAGTAGCAATGTAGCTTTCCAGGCCAAGCACGTCTACAAAGAAGCTAACGAGGCTGCGGACTAGACGGCCTCGTACGTGGCTAAACACTCTGAAGGTGCCCTATGGGTCGGAAAAAGAAAGCTGCCTAGAGTGCTCTGAAATTTGTTATTTTTTGACTTTTTTTGGATGTGTTCGTACTTGAACTGTATGAATCGCCCATTTTAGCAAAAAAAATAAGAAAAAAAGGAACCATCGCCTCTACCATTAGGGATTCAACCACAACAACTATTACCACTATGCAAGTAGACTTTGAAAAAATTTTATTTGTCATGGTAGAATTTTATTTGCTCTTTTTAGGATGTATAAGAACAAAATATGGCAAAGAAGATAAAGGTCTAGAAAAATACATTATAGAGAGGTTTTTGGAGTATAAGGCGATTGATGAAAAGTTGATTTTATAAGTCTCGAGGGTGTCACATGTGTTCAGTTTGACAAAGTTGCCAAGCAGGGGCATAAAGGTGCATGCTTGGCTATAGAGTTGGACTGCTGCTTATTTATATACATGCCAAATGAAGGACTCAAGTGGGCTGGCTTTGGTGTGTGGCATGCCAGGGCACCACACGGGTGTTTAGGTCAGAAAGACGCTCATCTTGCGTCAGTCGAGCGGAAATTCGCAACTTTTGCTATAAATTAGCCCACCTCTTAGGTAAAGTTGATTGATGTTGTTACTAGGTTCTTTGATGGGTGATGCCTGCAACTTGCATAAGAGAGATGCCAATAGGCGATGGAGAGGGGATGGTGAAGCCACTTATAAAGGGTTGACTTTCATGTTCTGGCAAAACCAGGGGCTGGGTCTTTGATGCCCAAAGAGGTGAGATGGTTGGCCACGCCGCTTAGCATGGGAATTTGGGTGATGATCTCGCCGCGATTCTTCAGGAATGCTTTATGTGCCGTGCTTGTGGCATCCATGGACACCACACCATGAGCAACTAGCCTTGGCTTTCCTGCATGGTTGAGAGGGTAACTGAAGTTACGTCCACAAATTATGATGACAAACTACAAGTATTGATGACTATAGTGCTAGTTGATTTGGCTGGCCTCCATCCAACTCAATTTACTCCCTATCCATGCATCCTCGTATCCCACCCTCATAGGTAACTTATTGACGACTATAGTGCTAGTTGTTTATAAGAATGAACGCCTATTTTTGTATTAAAATATGGATATTGATTTGTTGAAACATAAAACCTTAATTTAAGTTCAAAATTCTACATGTTTGCTAGATTGCACTTAATAATAACACTAGGAAAAAGTGGCAGTCACAAAATATTCAAAACATATATCCAAGAAAAGCTTGTTGGAAAGTCTTGGCCTTTTGGTTTCACAAGGGTTTTATATTGTTATAATTGTGTTAAGTAGGCATGTTTTTTTTGGTTGGCAGTGCAATAAACGGCGACAAGTGTTGGATGAGTTTAAAAAGATGAGCTCGTGATAGAAGCCGCCCAAGTTGCTCGGATGGATGGAACAAAAATAAAGAGTTTGGGTCACACTTGGGATGCTAGTGGGGAAATTGGTGCTTGACTTGGTATTTTAGTTGGAAAAAAAGGGGCTTCACCAGCCGTGAACCGTTTGGGTGATCTCGAGTCTATAAATATTAGTAACTGC
Organism: Phoenix dactylifera; assembly: GCF_051530095.1. Classification (NCBI taxonomy): domain Eukaryota; kingdom Viridiplantae; phylum Streptophyta; class Magnoliopsida; order Arecales; family Arecaceae; genus Phoenix; species Phoenix dactylifera. The sequence continues at coordinate 9,855,283 of NC_143205.1, forward strand.
CTATGTACTTAAATTGGCGAGGAGTTGATAAAATAATTTTAGTTTGTTATATGTCTACATCTCTTTGCCCCTCCTGTTCTCCTACCATCTTTTTCAACATGGATAATTAAACCTGTTAGGTTTTAGAAAGCTACAATTTATAGAATATAACAATTTAGTGGACAATTAAAAGGCCTATTTTAGTCAAATCTGTTTCTTTTGAGCAAATCTGCTAGTGATTTTGTCATGCGATTTTGGCAGTTATTAATGCAATACTTTCTTGCACTAGTAATTGCTTTGAGTTTTAAAGGTCGTATATCATTGTTTGATAAATTTATTAATCATTATAACATTTGCGAAGAAAATTTCTTATTAAATAGTCAAACATTGTGACCCTTTCGTAGAAGCAAGTTATTAATCTTGCCAATTTGATACTTGGATAGATTTAATAGCAATGACAAAGATGCATCACTTAGTTATCTAAAGGTGAAATCAGCAATGAGTATCCTTTCTTTTTTTTTTTCTTTTATAATCTTGAGCGTTTCGATTAGAAGGGTTGCAAATGCATCAATTGAGGATGATTTAGGTGAGTCTAGGCAATCAATAATAAAAAAATTAGATAGCAAAACCAATTGGCTTGTCTCACTTTGCAACTTTTTTTGTGGTAGGATTACTTCACAACTTTCAACTTGTTGTTGCAATTGCAAGATAACTTTAAAGCAATAGAAGGTCATCTATGACATTGAATATCATGGGCAAACTAAAACTACTTTTATTATGATTAGTAATGTATGATGCATATGATGAGAAGTAGACATGGACATGATCACGTAGTAGGAAAAATTGATGATTGCAATCCCCACATCTAAATGCATTTTCATTTTGGTGCATTCTTGGTTAAGAAAAATTGCGGTTATCTTTATTTAAAAACAGCGTAAGTAGTTTCTTTCAAAGACATTCGCTCTCATTAGTTAGGTTGACCTCTTTTATTTCTTTCGAAGCCCTCATCTACAAATAAAAAATTGTTGATAATAAGTTTTTCCCTTACGTATTAGAGCATCATTCTATCAGAAGGAATTTGATTACTTTCTTGTTATATCTTTTAACACTTTGCATATTTGCTAGTTTAGATACATAATATTCATGTGTTCAGTGCATCTTACATGAATGATTTGTCCGAAATTCATTCATTATGATTTTTAGCTGAAGCATGTAATCCAAGTACTTATCATCGTAATCATTAGATCTTTCCATTTGAGAAATTTCTTTCCTTAGTTTCAGGATCCATAAAGGTTTAAATCATCTCAACACAAGCATATTTTGAATAAATTTGTGTTTTATAAAAATTTCTAAAAATTCAGTGATTTACTATTGTTACTAATTTTGGTAGGCCTTCATTTATTTAAGATAGCCATGGATTAGTTTGAAAGCGAACTTGAAGCCTCATCAATCAAATCTTCGTGAAGTTGTCTTTGTATTTCTTTATGTTTAATATGCGATCTATTTTAACATTGCTCCAAATACTGAGCGACTTGACTAATTAACATTTTTACAAGTAAAAGTTTTTATACCTTCTGTAACAACTTGGAGCCTCACCAAAAATGGCTAGGCAAAAGGTGTTATTTAGATTCCTTCACTTTACATTAGTATCCAAAATTTCTCTAGCATAAAATCAATATGAAAGTGAAACATACCCTCGTACGAATCCTCACATGCTCCTTCTCTTTAAACCCGAGTATCCTTGCCAAGTGAAGGGCTCAATTTCAATCATAAACGCCATGATCGGTCTGTGGTTTGCTCTAAATAACGTATGCTGCAGTATTTCTTAGTCTACATGGGTCATAAACTGGGTCCACTTTGATATCATTTATATCAACCCAAGATCTCATCCAAAAAAACTAGTTGAAAAGTGTACAAGTACAATAGAACTCTCCAATGCATAACTGATGCGATACTAAATATACACCCACATGGCTTAAATAGGGGAGTATATGTAGACCTGACCACGGTTCTGGAACCGCCGGTTCCGGTTCCACAAAAATCTAGAACCTTAATCGGAACCGAAAATAGTCGGTTCGGTTCCGGTTCTAGAACCGCTGGTTCCGGTTCCAGTTCTAGACGGTTCCGGTTCCGGTTCTAAATGGTTCCGATTCCGATTTTTCAACATAAATTATAAAATTTTGAAAAAACAGTAGATTGTGTAATTAATTTGAAAAAATTTTTAAATACAAATAGATTGTGTAATTAATACAAAATGATAATTTGTACCTCATTTTATTATTTACTATCAAAGTAAATTTTAATAATACAACTAGATAACATTATAAAAAAATAATAAGTTACATTAAATAAATTTGGAACTAATTTATTTTATTATAAATGGAAAAAAAGAAAAAAATTATGCTTGAACTTAAGTAAAATTAAGCTGCCTACGTATCCTCTTGGGGTTTAGAGGAATCAAAGCCCTCGTAGTTCACTTACCTTCATGGTTGAGCAATTAACCCCCTTACCTCAATGATCAATCACTATCATTGCTGCCGGCTGTGGACGATCCGCTAGTTCCAATGTCAAATAAGTATTCACTGTCCTCAAATGTGTTATCTTATAATCTACGTTCTGCCTTTCTCCAATCAACAACACATGCTTGGGCTTCCAAGTTATTCGGCCTTAAACAAGATCGTCGCTCATCTAAGATTTGACCTCCAGCACTCAATGTTTTCCAAAATGACTCAAACTAGCCATTTTTTAGTTGTTAGGAGGGGTAAAATAGTCGTTTCCCAAAATGCCCCTCAAACTAGCCATTTTTTAGTTGGTAGGAGGGGTAAAATAGTCGGTTTTTTTGGTTCGAACCGGAACCGAACCGCCGGTTTCGGTTCGGTTCCGGTTGCGGTTCCGATTCGGTTCCATCAAATCTGGAACCTTAACCAAACCGTTTTCCTCAAGGTTCCGGTTCGGTTAAGAACCGTGAGACACGGTTCCGGTTCCGATCCGGTTATTTCCGGTTCGGTTCCGGTCTGGTTCCCCGATTAGAATCGGACCGTGGTCAGATCTAAGTATATGAGAGTTCATGTTGGCATATATTTAGTCCCACATTTATTGTGTATTGGGAAGATTCTAGGTAATTATACAGGACTAAGGAATCCAAAATAACACTTTTGCTTAGCCTTTTTAGGTGAGGTCCTTGATTGTTATGAATGGTATCAATGCTGACTAACTCATGGCTCATTTGGACTAAAGAACATTATAGCATAAGCCCTTCAGGGCTAACTATAAGCTGATTATGGTATTTGTGATTAGATAAGATTGAATTTGGATCCTTAGCCTAGTGAGAATACCGATGCTTAAACGGGGAAACTATGTGACGATACATGAAGATATGTGTTTAGTTCCATATCTGTTATGTACTAGATAGGTCTTAGATATTTATATAGGACCAAGAAACCTAAATAATATTTTTCAGGTAGTATTTTTGGCTGAATTTCTAGGTCGTTAAACCCTATTTGGATGCTCATATCGATTATCTGTTATAACCTCGCATGCTATTGGAAATGGTAAGAAGTCGACAAAGAAAGAGAAGAAAAAGCATGCAATGTGGAGAAGCAATCGATCAAATCACCTCTAATTTCTAGGGATAATAAATTGCGAAAAAATCCAGTTTATCTTATCTTAAGATTCAGAGATTATGAGTTCCATGTCTTCCTCCATCATATACTTTGTTTCCCAAATCGGATTCTTCCTCTTCTCTTCACCAACTGCACATATTAACTATAGGTGATCTATGCTAGTATCCAAAGAGCACCTTAACATTATTAAATAGATTATCTGATGGTTTTCTTGTCTGGTATAAGTAAATTCCACTATAGATCTATTGTCAAAACTTCATTATTCTATGTTAAAGCATAGACTTACCAAAATCTAGATAGTCCTTGTCCCGCATTCCATGAATTTGATGATTTCTAGTGTTGATATATAGCTTACCTATATCTGATGGTTACCCCATCCAATAAAAATTAAAAGATATTGTACTAGACCACAACCTTTGCCCAACAAGAGTTAAATTTATCCTTGTCCCCTGATAATAGTATTAGATAGGCATCTACAACAAGACATGCTATGTATTAGACGGATAGACTTTTGTACCTAGATTATTTCAGTAAGCCATCTTATGCATTCTTGAAATATGGCTCCTGAGAAAGTTGACTCCCTTTATGGGTGCAATTGATCATCAAGTGATCAGCAATTTTTCAATCATATAATTTACTCTTAATGTCTAATCAATCACCAACCAGCATTTACCATTGTCTAATTTTTATTTTATAATATTTTTATGTTTATTTTACAAAAATTCATTCAAGAGTTCATTTGTTTCTCAATGGATTGACTAAGATCTAAAATCTATCTAACGAATAAACAATCTAGGACTAAACATATGCCCGCGTGGGTCCTCATATATTTGTAATAACCTTGGACCTCACCCAAAATGACTAGATGAAAAGTATTATTTAAATTTTTTAGTTATGTATAAGTACCCAAGATCTCCTTAGTAAATAACCAATGTCGGACTAAACACACCCACATAGGTCCTCCATACTCATCTCATTCAAATCCTAACGTTCTAGTCAAGCTAAGACTTCAAATCGATTCAAATCTAATTACAAACACTACGATCGGTTTGTGATCAGTCTCCATGAACCCATGCTACAGTATTTTCTAGTTCACATAGGCTATGGGCCGAATTCGTTTTGATACTATTTGTCATGGACTTCATCCAAAAAAGTTAGCCGAAAGGTATTATTTAGATTCTTTAATTCTGTATAAGTACCCAAAATCTATTCAGCGAATAAACGATGTGGGACTAAATATACACCCATCCAGATTCTTACATATTTGTAATAACCCTCGACCTCACCCAAAATGACTAGTTATTTTAGGCTCCTTAGTCCTGCCCCAAGATCTCCTTGACAAATAGTCAATGTAGGACTAAATACACACTTGTATGAGTCCTCACATCTAGAATCTCCTGCTTGCCGAGCTGAAAAATATGACCACTAGAGCAAGCCTCAATTCACAATCTCAAACAAAAAAAATATGAGACAGCAGACTTATAACTTTTGATTGGTCTTTAATGTACTAGTCAGGAAATTACCTATGGAAATTACAGGTGAGAGGCGTATGTGAGATTTCCCAGTTAACATTGTTGGGCTACAATATACCACATGCAATGCACGTTGTGGGGACTTGGATGACCCTCGAGCGAGCACCATGAACCGTTTGAGAGTTTTCTATAGATATTGCAGAAATAGGGAAGCTAAGGCTACTTGTTCAGGTTTACATTAAGATCATTGAGGGCAGGAGAACTGTTTCTGAAACATGGTAACTTGAGAAAAATGATTAAAACCTTATCGGAAAATTGGATATGAATTAATTTAATGACCTGTTTAACTAATATACAGCTGATGCATTTATTAGAAAAGAGAGTTGTATGTGAGGACAGTGGCAGCAATGGACCCTATACAAATAAATAGTGAAGGGAGTAAGGTGACATTAAGGAGCTTGTCTACACCCATGTAGCCAGCCAGTGTAATTGTGCCATCTGCAACAACTCGAGCTAGGGTTCCAGCCTCTGTTGATAGCAGCCCACCATTGTAGGTTCCACGAGCAAGGCGGGATGACATGACTTGAGACAGGAGCGATAGATTGACACCTGCATTTGAGCAATCAGAAAATGTTTGTGCAACAACACATTCAGATGCCAGTCAACACATGATTAAATAAAGTCAATAAGACCATCCAAGATAATTTACTGCTTCAGTAAATGATGGGCAATGTCTGTTGCATCAAGTATTTCAGCTGCGAATCATATAATAATAGAGGAAGAATAAAGGAAGTTGATAAAAGCAAAAGCTGTTAATAATAATGTAACCCAACCTATACCTAGAAAATAAATATATGTGCATATGTCGAAAAATTGAAAAAGAATCATTTTCGTAAAATGCTATGCACTGATTAATGTCATCATATTAGATGAAACCTTTTAAAAGCATGCGTCTTTTCTTACCATCTTCGGTTTTAGCAATATTTGGATATACTGAATTTTGTAAACCCTTAAGATTTGAGAAATATCTTAGCATTTAAAAATCATCATTTTAATCCCACCTCCAAAACTCAAATTTGTATTAAAGTTGAAACTTGACCTTTTATTCTTTATAAAATCAAACTTTTAATTATTGAAGTCAAATGACAAGCACTTCCTTGTTTACATGTAATATCATAAAAGTGGATATTCATTTAATAATATTCATGTAAATAAGATCTATATTTACTAGTTTGTTTGCTAAGTAAACAACTTGCTTGCCTACTAAGCCTTAGACATGATGTAGAAACACCTTACCTTAGATGATTAATATGTTGATGTTCATAATTAACCAAAGGGAACCAATGTATACTGACAGCTGACTTAACCAAGTGGTCTGACATACGTAGCCTACAAATAGAGGCTAATGAAGGTAAGCGAGAAGGAAAAAGGAATGGGTAGATGGGCCTTTGACAACAGGAAGAGGAGGAGAAAAGGGAAGTTATGGATTCCTTTGTAACCAATTTCTTCATGCCTCACAAATGTATGTTTTTGAGCCTAGTAAATTTTTTTCCCAAATTTAGGGTTTTTTATGGAAATTTTTGCGCACTACAATTGGCTTACATTTCTAAAGTAGTCTAGTACTCAAACTCTGTCCATTGAAATCTATGGTTAGCTGCAAATATTCTTACATACTCTTCTTTAGAAATTTGATTTCTATGTTAGTTTGAAATTATGTTTTGATTTCTGCTAGAATTTTGGAATAATTCGAGGCTCTCAATTGATCATTATGCTCGTACATATGGATTCTGACTTGAGATTATATTCTTATTGGAACCTCTTCCACATTTGTTTATTTCCATTCTAACTTTCCAATAAATGTTCCGTGTAAGATTTGAAAAAAACTATCATGCTTAAAAGATATATATGAGCTTCTAGATAAGTGGTATATGTAGCCTCTTTCCAGATATCCATAAGAATATACATACACCCCCTAGCAAGGTATTATATTTGACCTCAATCAGATACATTTGGACCCTTGGCTAATTGGTATATGTGGATCTCAAAGATACACATGGCCTCATCGAGTTCACCGGTGAGGACATATGTGGACCCACTTGCATAAGCAATGATGATTTGGGCCAAGTTATATATGTAGGTCTCATATACATACATAGTCTCATTCAGTTTACTGATAAGGATATATATGGCATCACCAGCATCAGCGATGAGAATTTATGTGGCCTCAAGTACATAAGTGAACATCTTTGTAAGAAAACGTGAAATTGTGAAATATTAATTTAAAAATATATGTTTTGGTCATATCAGAAAAAATTGATTGTTGGCAATCATTATAAAATTGATTCATTTAACTTTAGGACATGACATCTATTTATTAAGCTTTGTAGTTTCTTCATCCGGACAATCAAATACATAAACTATCTCAATAAAGAGGATTTGGTGTTTTGAAGTTGGTTTTGGATCTAGCGGTCAATTAAGTGATACCAAGAATATAGTACTTCTTGTTTTGTTTGTATCTGAAGGTACATTATTTTGTATAATAAGCTATCTTAAAGTTAGGTAAATAGGTTTTGTTTACAATTTATCAAAGTATCAAATATCAGTATCAAATACCATACTGATTTTCCATTGAAATGATAAGGTACTGGTACTGACGATATGTGCGACAATTGAGAACATCAAATAGAAGGAAAAACGATTGATACAATGATACGGTCTGCAAAGTTCTGGCAGTAGGCACGGATGTGTCAAAACATGCCAATGCGGATTGTTTTGGCATCCCTGTGCCCACACTAGTGCAGATATCATGTCGGAATGGTATAACACTGAAGGTACTATCTCGTGCCAGTGGTTTTTGAACCCATGGAATTAATGGTTTGTGATACACTTTCAATTATACTCTATTCAGTCAATGTTACTCTCAATTGACTATGGATTGGCTATGAAAACATTCCTTAAGAGTAAAACAAGTCCAAGATTCAAGGCATGACAAATAGTTTGGTATTTATTGCTAGTCAAAGAGGACCTGCACAAATTAAAACCATAGTCACCAGGAAAACCATTTCCCAGCTGAGAGTTTCTGAGAAAATCAAATTAGAAACCAATGCGGCTCCTTTAGGAAACTTGCTCTAAAACTATTAAAAATCAAAAACTCTCAACAAATAAGCATTAAAGAAAGAGATACAGCAACAATGGGAGAGGAAGAGAAGGAGAGGGAGAGACATTATTGCTCTTTGCACTGCCCATCAACTATTCCAACCCACTGATTAAAAGTCTAAGCTCTAGACAATTCAAAACAAAAAAAAGGAGAACAATCTGAACTAAAGATTCGCTCTAAATATCTTGATAAAAGCATTCATTTTTGCGATACATAAAAACTTTTTATGGGTTTTCTTGTTGGAAGAGAGTATGTACTAGCAATGGAGAAGTATAAAAGGATCTATCAATAGAATTTTATCTTTTTATCAAATTGAACCCAACTTCGGAAATCAGTGATGACACATTTAAAACTAGGTTATCAGTGGAGTTTCCTATGGTTTCTATACATTTTCATGTGTTTTCTGTAATATATTTTGTTTGCATAATGATAAGGTTTCTTGTTTCCTGCACTAAGTTTTCCTACATCAGTTTTTTTGGATGGCAACTATGCATAAGAGAATGTTGGCTGCTCATATATTCAATAAACTTCAAGTTTGGGCAAATTTGACCTAATACAACTTATTACTACTGTGCCACTTAAACAAAATCATGCCATCAATTACTAGAACTCATCAAAATCCATGGGTGGTTAGCAAATAATATAATAATGTTTTTTGAAAATAAAAAGGCACATATCATCACAAGGACATGGAAAGAAAAACTGAAAGCAAAACATTTGAATTTTTTTAAAAGGTATTATGCACTTTTAATTCATTTTTGCAAATAATTCATATTAGTTAATTGAAATTTGTGATTAATTCACATTCTTACCATGTTTGAACAAAACCATCTTAGAAATTATAGTGAAGCAACACTTTGCTATGGAAGTAAAATATGTTAAGCACATTTTAGCTTTTCTCTTCTATTCCTATTCTTTTAAGATGGTAAAAGCCTAAAGCAATAAATTTGAAATTTTGGGACAAAAAAACTAGTCCAAAGATAAATTGCTACTTAATGCAAAGACCTTATTATAGAAATTAAAGCTACCCTAGAAAAGAAAAATCTATTTTGGGTAACTGGTCTTTTAACAGAAACACAAGATGGTTACGACTTATGAGGGACAATCAGCTCAAGTTTGATTTGGTAAACAGTTTTCTACAACTGTAAATTAACCTGTTCTTGCTTCCTTACCATAGACTTCATCTAAGAAATTAACTAATAACATTGTGTTGTTTTCATAATCCTATACCCTATTTCCCATTGTTATCATTTTCATTAATTGGCCTTAGTAGTGCATTAGAGATAGCCAACATTCCCTTAGTAGTGCATTACATACAACCATAACATATAAAGATTATTTGTTAAAATAAAAATAAAAATGAGCATATGGAAGGTCTTAACTCCGACGAAAAAATAGAAATTTGACTGAAAATGTAAAGAGAGGCTTTTGTTGAGAATCTATAATGAGAAACAAAACATAGTAGTTATTCCAGTGAAGCATACATAAATTACCTTCAAGAACTTCTGCAAACACAAATGTAATAAGTGCTGAGCAAACATATTGTGGCACTGTATACAACCTTGAGATGTGGAAACTTAGAATTATGCCTACTAACACCATAATTTCTGACGCTAGTAAGATTTGCCTGCAAAATATCAACCATTAAATCAACAAAAACTAGACTTAGAAACTACCTTCAATTGGCTTATTACAGTTGTAGCCAAAGTAACATTAGCTAGACATATATTCAAGTCTCAAGTCTGTAACACAAAGACTGAAAATTGTATTTGCAATTTGATGGGCTAATTGACTCGTGAAAGAAGACCAAAGTGTACAAATATTTTATGCTCTCAGTTAGTTATTAGTTGATGACAGACAGTATCCTTGTATTCTTTACACTAGTGACCAATGGACAGTCCTTGAGCTTGTCAACCCACGGTGCTCATTTTGGCATTAACATCCAACAAAGCCTCAAAAATGAAATCCTAATCTAAGAGCTCTGCATTTAATTTCTAAAATAGTATTAATTCTAGTTGTACAATAGTATTCAGAGAAATGATCTGGCGACTTTCTGTTTAGTTAGTGCCAATGTTGGGATCTGAGAGCTTTGCATTTAATTTCTACTAAAGTATTAAATTTGGATTTATGATACAATTCAGATAAAAAATCATCTGCTTATTTGGTGCCAGAGTTTAGTAATTTGGGCATCCATCTTCTATATCAGATAGGAGTATAGGACACTCAAGTCAACTGATACCATAAATTTAAAGAAGCTGTAGACCCTAGAAGACAAATTGGCATAAATATGTCAACTATATTAGCTGTAAGTCGGAAAACATACGTAATTACATATGAATGTTTTTGTCAAATATACCATCCATGCAGAAGCAAACATCCACGGTGCATGCATGCACACACATAGAATTTTAAAACAATTATTCTAATCATTAATAAAAAAAAAGATATAAATTGTATCTTTGCAAAACTGAATACTCTCTTCTAATGCTTATAGTATATAATTGAAGGCAGGGAATGATTCTCCATCTTATAACAAACGAGAGAGAGAGAGAGCATACTCAAATTAATAAGACACAAACTGTATAAGCAAAATCACAAGTTTCTGTCTTACAAGGAAATGGCAAAAAAATTAGCATATAAAAGCTGACTTTATAACAACATTAAACCCAAATTAGAAAACATAGACATAGACAAGTGCTGGTGATTTCATTTCCAACCATTATTTTCCTGTATAAGAGGTTGACCCATCTTGCAAAACACGACCAATTGATGTGATCACTGATTCTACATCTATGCAACGGTGGGGGGAGGAACTCAGCCCCCTACCCCTCCTTTAATGCTATGATAAATACTAGCCTGGTTTATAGTTTTCAAGAAAGATTCTTTTAAATGAGAAATGTTCAAATATTTTCCAACTACTTGATTTGAATGTTTATTGATAGAACATGTTTAGTGGCTATCCCAAAACTTTATCCTAATTTTTAAAGGTTATCCAGTAAATGCATGCTTTTTAAGCATTATCATACATAAAATTTTATAATCCCTTGCATCTACATCCTCGGTGTGTGTATCTGTATCCGTGTGTGTCTGTGTCTAAATATATTATGCTAACTGAAGAGAAGGAAACAGACAGATAATTGAAATTCCCCTCTTTCATTTTCCAAAGGGTTTATTAAACTGGCTGAGTGGATCGACTAAAGAGGAGAACTAGAACTTACCACCCAAACCAGATTTTCTTTTGTATTGTTTATTGAATAATTCTCTATTGTCTTCTTGACACGCATTAAAGAAAGACTGCAAAAGAGCTCCATCGGTCATAATATTCTCTCTCTCTCTCTCTCTCTCTCTCTCTCTCTCTCTTTCTGAGTTTCTCTTTTAGGTTTCAAACCTACCATAGCATACATGAGAGAAGCATCTAGTCTGGGCCCAGTTTTCCTTCTTTTTTATTTCTGAACTTAGTAGCTAACATAAAACCTTCTAACTTAAAAAAAAAAAACAGAAACTAGTAATTTCATGCAAATATCTTAACAACTTTGGTCTGTTAAAATGTATGATAGAACTCCATACCGGTGCCGCACTAGTATAGACGTACCGAGTGTCGGTACGGTACGATATGCGGTATGCCAAGTGTACCGACATTGACGTACCGATATCGGTACCCATCGGTACAGGTACGGTACATTCGGTACCGACCGGTACAGCATACCATGTCTATAATGAAAAGAAGATAATACGCTCATGAATTATTTTTCAATGAATTAAATAATGAAATGTACTCTAACCACAAGTAACTACTTTGAATCATGCCCTAGTGAAAGAATTATTTGCTAAAAGATTCACCCATTCATATTCATTTTGGCTTGTTTGCATGAGAAACTACACTGTTTACATAAAAGAATGAAATATTTCTGGACAAGTCAATAAGATGAAAAATCTGAATAAAAGGGGGCTTGATTTATTCTTTTGTGAAGCACCCCAGAACTTGTTTATCTAATTCAAGCAAAATACACTCGCTTCCATGCTTCGCTTTGTCTATTGGTAAATAGAGGCCAAAAAAATTATTTCCATCACTGAAGCTCCTATAGAACAAAGACTAGCTAATCAGACTCGGATAATATGGATGCATCTAAGATTATTTCTTGGCTGATGCTTCTACTCAAAGATATGCAAGCAATAATCAAACAGTTTAATAATACTAATCATATAAATAATTAACATAAATGTTGAATCTCCCAAATACATTTTAAGGGTCAAGTTGAAAGCGGCCAACTTCCAACAGTATTCCTTTAGAGTAATGTTCATCGTCTCGGTATCGGATGCCATACCGGTGCCACAGTAGCACAATATTTGTACAGTATAGTGTGGATTTTTTTTGGCATACCGAGTGTCAATACGCCACCTGTACCAAGTACCAGTATGGTATAGTATGCCCCTACTGCCTAGTTCGGGCTGGTATGGCATACCTTGCTTTAGAGGATCATTTTGAATAAGTGTACGCAAGGGTAGAGCACAAGTGGTGCAATTGTTTCAAGATTAGCCAAGTATACTTCATATTGTAAATTATAAAAAAATTAAGTCAGGCCATGGCATATCTGCCAGTGCACATGGAACACTACAGCTCTATGGAGCATATTATACTACAAAAAACAGAATTGGGGAAAAAAGAATATATCTCATGGGAGATGGAACAATAATATAGAAATCATTAGAAAATAGTTTACTCAGGAAGGACTTTCTAGATCTAAACCAGAAAAGGCAGACGACAATTCCCTGATCATATAATAGTCATAGAATAAAAATCAGAGGTTTATAAATTTGTTAATACCTGTCTTCAAACATGTTGCTAATGTAGGTTCCAACAATGGCATTAACAGGAAGTACTGTTAGGCCGAGGACTGCCAGAAATATTGCCACTGAACTTGTTGACCACCTAAAGTAGTATGTGGTGATGACACTTGATTCGGAAAGTAAAATCTCCATTGCATATTTGAGCATGAAATATATCAACAATTGGACCTAAAAAGTGAATAAATCAACATGACAAACTTGGTAAACTTTAATGATTATTGAACTTCAATTATAACAAGAAATGCAACATATGATTAAGATGGAAATGTTATATCTAATCATGCCAATGCAAGTGTTTCTCTGGGATCAGAACTGAGTCAAGTAAACTAGCGATAAGCAACTTTGCCAAATATGCATGATTACAGCTGTTTGAAACAATGATTCTGAGATTTATCTAGCAGTTAACATGCTGATGTCTAATGTATGCATTCATTTGTCAATTTATCTAATATATTTGTATGTATGCATGCATTTTCCATGTGAATATGCTGCCATTGTATGGGTGTGGAAACGATTCCAATACTAACTGGTGTAAGAGTGGAAATCAGTAATTTCAGAGAATCAAGATTCAGAGATTCATCAATTCAAGATAATTTTTTTCAATGAACATCAAAATTATCAAAGAAAAAGTGTCAATGTATAATTTAAATAGTTTAGACTTCTTTGATCATTTCCTCTACATGCATATTATGTCAGCAAGTATTTCAGTTTATTCTCTTCATTCTTTACATATCTACTAGATTAAGAACATATGATTTCTGACTTCATGAATTTTTATGAATTGGGATGCCCACATAAAATAACTCAGTAAAACATGAAAACTGGTCTTTTTAGATGGACACAATAATCTAGGGAACCATAATTATGTGTATATGTACATGTCTTATTCAGTTACTTCTCTTTATGAATAGCAGACTTTCCCTTTGGTCCAACTAGCATTGTCAAACATGTGGTAATTACTGAGATTTAAATGAAGTTGTTGATTTGTACAAAAAAAATGAAACTGTTGAAGTTTAAGGTAGTTAACACGTGAAGTAGACTAAACTAATGCAATCACAAATTTCAATGAACATTTACCCCTTTGTGACTGTCACTCTGCTTTGTGGACACAACAGACTATTTTAACTACACTCCAATAGCCAACTTTTTGCAGGTGCTCCATGCTATGGAACTAGTGACCTCACAACCCTTTCAAATATTAGTGGCAAAAGTTCAAAATTCACCATTGGCTACTCTTAGCTCCGAGTGCATTTCTTTGTGTATCCAAGGCATTTAGATCAGCTTATCTCACAATATCCTCCTACTCTACCTTGAAAACAGAGGAGCATAGCCAACTTAACACTAATATCACCTTAATGTAATAGTTTTGGATATTGTTAAAAACGGTTTTGGGAATTTTCTTGTCATTTATAGAGCAGGTATGATATTAATATTGATGAAGCACGGCTCTTGTATAAGTCAAATTTGTCTCTAGTGTTCTAAAATATCAAAAACCAGAAGCTTAATTGATCGAACTAGAGCCAATTTCATTTTTTCCAGTGACCATTTTGCTTTCATCTCCAGTCCAACAAATGTGGGAAACAAGCTGTTATAATTCAAGTATGTGACCACAATTTGAACCATGTAGCTCTTCATTATCTTTTACCACACAAAAAAGCCATTTTCTTAGATTATCCATCATCCAAATCTATTTATATTTGTATATAACCAAACTAATTAATTATGCACAACATAGGTTGCTGACTGCTGCAGAATATAGATTTATCAACTAAATAAATAATTTAGTGCACTGTCATGCACTCAAACATTGTATACAAGCATTATAATTAATTTTTTAAAGCATAGTGTGATTTCTCTATGTGAAAATCATCTCATCATCTAATCAAACAAATATCACACAGTAGTCCATGGTCCATATTATAGCAGTACAAACAACATATCCAAATAGTAGCAGTTGCAATGCATAAGAAGTATTAATATTTTTCAATAAAACACCATTTGCATATACTACTCTGTTATGAACTGCTTAAAATAAAATATAGGCAATACTTTTTCCCCCTTTATGTATTAGTATCACTACTAGTTTGAGTCATCCACGAAATTACAAGAGGCCATCATTGCAGTCCCCACCTAAGCTTGTTCTTGATACCAAATTGCCAATCACATTTAGCTTCCTAGCCCCCATTCTTCCCATAGCTATCTGCGGTGTCTCCTGAATACACAAGCATCCATCTTCAAGATAAAAAAGGCGGATGTGAACAAAGAACCAGACAAAAGCATAATGGGTCTTGACCAAGGACTCAAAATACTAGGTGTGTTGGTCAGCATGTATCACATTAGCCAATAAACCAGTACCAGCAACCAGTTTGAACCGCCTCAAATTTTCTACAGATCAACCCAATACAGCTTAGTACTGAAATTAAAAATGTTTCCATGCCTTTTTTTGTGTTTCTACTCATTTGAAGTGGGGAGGGTAGGTTTGCAGTCATGGAGAGTTTGGATTAGCATGAATTTGCATTGTTCGAGTGACAAATGCCACGACTTTGATGACGAGCAAGGCTGACATTGGGTCGGGCCATGACATGTTAACATGGGCATCTGACCATAACAACTAGCTTGAACATGAGGAATGAAAAAACAAATCAGAAATTCAAACCTTGACTGACCTACTAATCAAACAAGTGACATGACCCAAGATGCATAACCATTTAATAAGCAGGCCTTAATCAACCAGATTAACCGGCACGAATGAAGCAACCCAAATCATCAAATCCTGAATCCTGGAAGAAAGAGAAAGATGGTTGCTCACCTGATTCCTTGCCACCTTCGTGCAGAGGGGATGAAACACATGGCACTAAACCACCAGCTAGTGGGAGGGAGATGCCACATCATTCTCATCCTTAAGGATAAACATCATTTCTTTTCTCGAACAACAGACATGGTACAGTGGAAACATGAGCAAAAGCTCCATGGGAGAGGGAAGAAAGCAAAATTGATGCCTCTACACTTCAAACAACAGTGACACATCAACGGATGGCAGCTATTAAAGTGAAGATGGGAGTAACAGTCCAAATGCCAGGCTATGGTGATGGCAGCCATGGGAACTGTTGCTGGGAAGTGGATGGCCCGTTCCCATCATAGGAGGAGATGGCGCGTAGCCAGAGCTTGCTTGTGGCGCGTAGTGCAGTACATTCTTGGGAATGGTGAGGCGTTGACAGTCGTAGCAGGGTATGGTTCTTGATTGATATGTCGTGGCATGGCCGGCAAGCAAAGCATGGTGCGGTGAGGCTGCTGCAGGGCATGGCCGCAGCATATAGATGACGAGGTCGGCCTTTTGAGGTCAGCTCGGCCTTCTGAGCTCGGCAGCCTTCTGTGCTCGGCCTGCTGTGCTCGGCCTTCTGAGCTCGGCAGCCTTCTGAGCTCGGCAGCCTTCTGGTCTCGGCCTGCTGTGCTCGGCCTTCTGTGCTCGGCCTTCTGAGCTCGGCAGCCTTCTGGTCTCGGCCTGCTGTGCTCGGCCTTCTGAGCTCGGCAGCCTTCTGGTCTCGGCCTGCTGTGCTCGGCCTTCTGTGTTCGGCCTTCTGAGCTCGGCAGCCTTCTATGCTCGGCCTTCTGAGCTCGGCAGCCTTCTGAGCTCGGCAGCCTTCTGGTCTCGGCCTGCTGTGCTCGGCCTTCTGTGCTCGGCCTTCTGAGCTCGGCAGCCTTCTGAGCTCGTCAGTCTTCTGTGCTCGGCAGCCTTCTGGGCTTGGCAGCCTTCTGAGCTCGGCCTGCTGTGCTCGACCTTCTGAGCTCGGCTTGCATGAGCTCGGCTCGGCCTTTTGAGCTCGGCTCGGCCTGCCTGAGCTCGATCTTCTGAGCTCGGCTCTCTGAGCTCGGCAGCCTTCTGTGCTCGGCCTTCTATGCTCGGCCTTCTGAGCTCGGCAGCCTTCTGTGCTCGGCCTTCTGAGCTCGGTAGCCTTCTGTGCTCGGCCTTCTGAGCTCGGCAGCCTTCTGAGCTCGACAGCCTTCTGGTCTCGGCCTTCTGAGCTCGGCAGCCTTCTGGTCTCGGCCTGCTGTGCTCAGCCTTCTGTGCTCGGCCTTCTGTGCTCGGCCTTCTGAGCTCGGCAGCCTTCTGAGCTCGGCAGCCTTCTGGTCTCGGCCTGCTGTGCTCGGCCTTCTGGGCTTGGCAGCCTTCTGAGCTCGGCTCGGCCTTTTGAGCTCGGCTCTGCCTGCCTGAGCTCGGTCTTCTGATTTGGGTGCTTCAATTTGTGGGTGGTCCATTTTTCCCCCCAACACTACCCCCCCGACTTCCGAGTTCGAGCAGTTTTTTGGCTCGGGCGAAGGAAGTAGTCCAGTCGGTGATCATCCTGTAATATAGCCAAATACGTATAGAGATGTACGTGCCAAGTAGGGTGTACCTCTAATACAATTGGAGTTAAGTACTTTAGGTCGACTCAGCAACCTTCTTTGGCTTGTGGTCGACTCATTTCTCGAGAACGTCGAGACGGCGCGGCAGATCTTTCACGTCGCACTTCTCCCAGCTGACAGGGCGAAAATTCAGGCCATGAGGCTTTTGTACTGTCGGAGTCGAGTGTCTCACGCCGAGGTCGGCAGCTTTGCTCCTCGACTAACTTTTGAGGACGCTCTTTTGCTCGAGGTCCGCTTTCTGGGGACGCTGGCACAATAGGAGAAATAGTTGCCATTGGAGATCTGTGTGGGGTTTGCTTTGTTGTCATCCACGAACATTTTGGGGGTACTTTGTTGTCGATCACGAATATTTACGTCGACCACAAACATTTATTGCCGACCACGAACGTTTACGTCGACCACGAACATTTACGTCGACCACGAACGTTTACGTCGACCACGAACATGTTTCCGACCACGAACATGTTTCCGGAGGGCCGCGAAGGTACTACCCCGTCATTCCGAGGTCGAGGGAGCTCGAGCTCACTGTCGACTCATCGAGGCATCCCGACCTTAGTCGAGGAGGCGCTACGGGGGGGCCGCGAAGGTACTACCCCGTTGTTGGTATTGAGCGCCACGGGGGGCCGCAAAAGTACAACCCCATCTTTCCGAAGTGTCGGGGGGTTTGGGAACGCACTGTCGACACTCGGGGCATTCCGAACTTTGTCGGAGGATCGTACGCAGGTCGAGGGGCCTGGGAACGCACTGTCGACCTGCGACGCTTCCCGAGGTCAAGGGGTCTGGGAACGCACTATCGACACTCGGGGCATCCCGAACTTAGTCGGGGTATCGTATGCAGGTCGAGGGGTCTGGGAACGCACTGTCGACCTGCGACGCTTTTCGAGGTTGAGGGGTCTCGGAACGCACTATCGACACTCGGGGCATCCCGAACTTAGTCGGGGTATCATTGGAGACACATACAGGAGATGGACTTCGTTCGTTGGCGATCGTGCGCCCTTATTCGGAGCGGGGCGACGTTGGAGATAGAGATACCCGTAGGTCGTTTTTTGGATTCTCCAACCTGAAAATAGATAAAATATTGAGATTATTTGAAGCCAAAGTGGCGTCCTGTACCTTTTGGAAATTATTTTGATGGCTCTCGAGCTTCGAAGTCCCTCAGGACTTGGCTCAGGACTGGCCTTCTTTGGCTCAATTTTCTGGAAGGTGTTCTGCGCTCGGGCTTCTGAGCTCGGCGGCCTGCTGAGCTGGGCCTTCTGTGCTCGGCAGCCTTCTGAGCTCGGCAGCCTTTTGAGCTCGGTGGGGGCTTCTGTGATGGCGACGCTCTGAAGGAGAGCAACGTCGCGGGCGCCGTCCTGAGGACTTATGCCCGTGAGGAGGGAGTACATGCTGGTTTCTTACTTGCTGCCGAAAGACAGAAGACTTGGAAGGACAATGGGATTTAATGGGGCTGTACCCTTTACCACAGAGGCTTACAATCCCATTTTAAAGCTCCATAACTCTCCTTTCCCAGACCTCAGCTTTTATTTCTCTTTCCCTATAACTCGTTGACGTGAGACTTGAACTACTACTTCTCACTGGTTGCCCCCACATACGTCGTTGCAGCGGGAGCCATGCCTGATTCGAGATGGCTCGAGAGAAAGTTTCTTCCTCCGCTTAACATGAACCCATGGAGGCCGCACAGGAGGGGCCTCCACTTGTTGCAGGCTTTGGGCTGCAATGGCTAGCGCTTAGACTTGCTGCACTAGCGCGTCGAAGTGCTCGGGTTGGACTTGTCGAACTTGATCTACCGGAGATCTTGGTGGTGAATTCTGGACTGAGCGTTCGGAACATGGAGCATGATGCCGAGAGGCGTTAAAGACTCCTCTGCTCCTTAGTTTCATGGCCGCAACTCGGGCCCTTCCTCTAGCGCCAACTGTTGCTGGAATTTGGACCCGGGGGTGACCAAAGGGCCAGGAAGGAGGAGCTCCGGTGAGAATCGGGGAGTGGCGGTCCGTCGACGGGCGGCGTCCTCCGGGAGACCTGCAAAAATACCGGTGGCCGGGGTTTCCGGCGCCGGCACTCCGATGCTTAAGTCAGAGGGGGGCTTAATTTTGGAGAAGGAGAGGGAATGTATTTCGAAGTCCGAAGCCCCTCTTGGGAGGAAGAAGCCTCCAGCCCCCTTTTTAGAGGGAGAAGCTCCCCTTTTATAGGGAGAGTGGCAGGGTTACCTGTGATGTGACTGGGCGAATTAATGGGTTACCGATACTCTTGGACGTGGGCGTGGAAGTAATGAGTTGCCATGGATGGCCCGTTCCCATCATGGGAGGAGATGGCGCGTAGCCAGAGCTTGCTAGTGGCGCGTAGTGCAGTACATTCTTGGGAATGGTGAGGCGTTGACAGTCGTAGCAGGATATGGTTCCTGATTGATATGTCGTGGCATGGCCGGCAAGTAAAGCATAGTGCGGTGAGGCTGCTGCAGGGCATGGCCGCAGCATATAGATGACGAGGTCGGCCTTCTGAGGTCAGCTCGGCCTTCTGTGCTCGGCCTTCTGAGCTCGGCAGCCTTCTGTGCTCGGCCTGCTGTGCTCGGCCTGCTGTACTCGGCCTTCTGAGCTTGGCCTTCTGAGCTCGGCAGCCTTCTGAGCTTGGCAGCCTTCTGGTCTCGACCTGCTATGCTCGGCAGCCTGTGCTCGGCCTTCTGTGCTCGGCCTTCTGAGCTCGGCGGCCTTCTAAGCTCGGCAGCCTTCTGGTCTCGGCCTTCTGTGCTCGGCCTTCTGAGCTCGGCGGCTTTTTGAGCTCGGCAGCCTTCTGGTCTCGACCTGCTGTGTTCGGCCTTCTGAGCTCGGCAGCCTTCTGAGCTCGGCGGCCTTCTGTGCTCGGCCTTCTGAGCTCGGCAGCCTTCTGTGCTCGGCCTTCTTAGCTCGGCAGCCTTCTGTGCTCGGCCTTCTGAGCTCGGCAGCCTTCTGGTCTCAGCCTGCTGTGCTCGGCCTTCTGTGCTTGGCCTTCTGAGCTCGGCTTTCTAGGCTCGGCAGCCTTCAGAGCTCGGCCTACTGTGCTCGGCCTTCTGAGCTCGGCTTGCATGAGCTCGGCTCGGCCTGCCTGAGCTCGATCTTCTGAGCTCGGCAGCCTTCTGTGCTCGGCCTTCTGAGCTCGGCAGCCTTCTGTGCTCGGCCTTCTGAGCTCGCCAGCGCTGCCGAGCTCGCCAGCTCTGTGCTCGGCCTAAGCTCGGCAGCCTTCTGAGCTCGACAGCATTCTGGTCTCGGCCTGCTGTGCTCGGCCTTCTGAGCTCGGCAGCCTTCTGAGTTCAGCAGCCTTCTGGTCTCGGCCTGCTGTGCTCGGCCTTCTGTGCTCGGCCTTCTGAGCTCGGCAGCCTTCTGAGCTCGGCAGCCTTCTGGTCTCGGCCTGCTGTGCTCGGCCTTCTGAGCTTGGCAGCCTTCTGGTCTCGGCCTTCTGTGCTCGGCTTTCTGAGCTCGGCAGCCTTCTGGGCTCGGCAGCCTTCTGAGCTCGGCCTGCTGTGCTCGGCCTTCTGAGCTCGGCTTGCATGAGCTCGGCTCGGCCTTTTGAGCTCGGCCTGCCTGAGCTCGGTCTTCTGAGCTCGGCAGCCTGGATGAGCTCGGCAGCCTTCTGAGCTCAGCAGCCTTCTGTGCTCGGCCTTCTGAGCTCGGCAGCTCTGTGCTCGGCCTGAGCTCGGCAGCCTTCTGAGCTCGGCAGCATTCTGGTCTCGGCCTGCTGTGCTCGGCCTTCTGTGCTCGGCCTTCTGAGCTCGGCAGCCTTCTGAGCTCGGCAGCCTTCTGGTCTCGGCCTGCTGTGCTCGGCCTTCTGTGCTCGGCCTTCTGAGCTCGGCAGCCTTCTGGTCTCGGCCTGCTGTGCTCGGCCTTCTGGGCTTGGCAGCCTTCTGAGCTCGGCTTGCATGAGCTCGGCTCGGCCTTTTGAGCTCGGCTCGGCCTGCCTGAGCTCGGTCTTCTGATTTGGGTGCTTCAATTTGTGGGTGGTCCACTTTTCCCCCCCAACACTACTTGACATGTAGTCAAGATAGTGGAAGGGGAAGCAGCGAAGTGGAAGTGGGCAAGGCAATTTGACAGGTTGTTTTAGATAGAAAGAGGGAAGAGGCAAGCATTTTGGGATTTGAGGTAAATGTGGGATGAAATATGGGGATTAGGTACAGGACAACAAACTAATCATAGTCTTGTTGACCAAACCTGATTGAGTCATTTTAGGTTGTCCACCTCAACATCTCAATTCTAAAACTGGCCCCTTTATTATTCCAATTAATCATGTCAACTTGTTTATGACTTAAAACTGTAGTATGCTTGACCTAAACCAACTTCAAGTTAGTTTCACACTTCACACATCAGGAAAAGAATTGCCACTTCTAATGAGAGGGTGATTCCTCATTGCTATCTAGGTAATGCACTCTCCCATCCAATTCTTTTTGTAATTTTTTGCACAATTCCGAGCCAAATCCACACTTTCAAAATTAATGAGTAGGAAAATTGTCACTAATTGAAATAACAATTAATGCATAGGTAGAATAATGATTAAACAATAGAAACTAATTAAAAAATCACTTTCAGCAAACAATGACCATTCCGCACGTTATATCGACTAGCCACAGTTGTATTGGCAAGCACCCTATGTCAGTGTCGTATGTAATGTGTTATGTATCACATCAACCAATGACATGTATGAGCCTCTAACTTGATTTTAGAAGTTTGGTCCTGGCCATTGTTTCTAACTTGACGATTCACAATCATTCTCCGAATCTTTCACTCCAACCCTACAACCACAAAACTTGAAAAGATAGAGAGATGACACAAAAGAAACTGCCAAACAGGAAATAATATTTCCATGTCCACATCATCCAATACTTAGCCACTTTCATGTACAAAAGACTCTATATACCTATTATTTAACTTTAGATACTTTCTTCTATAGGACTAAGGATTTAGGAACCTCTCAGATTGATGCAGACTTCTCAATTCAATTTAGGTCTGTCATGTTACAAGCCTAAAAGGAGGGTGGGCATGGCAAGAACTACCCAAACTACTATGGAACCACTGGAACCAACCACTTGAACCAACAAAAATCTAACAGTTTGAATGCAGATCAAGGTAGGTTCCAAGGTTTGCCATCTCGGTACCAAATCCTGTACCGGTGCCACACTAGCATAGTATCGATATGGTACAGTATGAAAATTTTTTGGCGTACGAAGTGTCGATATGCCACATGTACCGGGCACCGGTACCGAACTAGTACAGTATAGTATGCCCTAGTAGGTTCATTCCAAACCAACCCCGAACCACTCCCAAACCAAGCATGATGTTTGCATACCAAACAGGATGCCCTTTTTATCCTGTTTTTACTCATTTTCTACCGTCTGAAGGTGAAACAAGAGATGGGAGGAAGGTAATTGTTGGTATATTGACTGCAAAGGCTTTGAAACATGTCTAAATCCATTAAAAATCCTCAATTTGTTACACACCATTTGGAAAAAAATAATCAATTCAAACACATGAACTCTATTACTTGATGAATAGTACTAACAAATACAAGTTTGCTTGAAGATCTAAAACAAACAGAAAGCAAATAAATGACAAATTATACAGAGAAAAATCCTGAAGACAATTCAAGCTCCAAGAAAGAGAGGGGAAGAGGGACAGATTCAAAACTTGAGGGCAGAATTCAACATCATATAGAATGAGACCAGAAAAGAATATGACAAACCCTATAAGATTCACATATTCTAACAAGGAGCTCAACACAAGCATGTAGAGACATAAAAAACCTAAACAAGTGATGTTTAAATTCTCAGTTCCAACTATAATTTCAGAACAAAAGGATTTATTCAGACATGGAAACAAGATAGTCACCTCCAATCAATGATTAAAGCAGAATATAAGCAACACTTCACAATTCACATAGTTAGTTCAAAGAAAAATATAAGCAATGATAGTTCGTATATTTTTGTTAGTCAAGAAGCAAAATATTGGTTATCAGATAATATTTTTTTAAAAACCTTGTTAATCTTGGCAGTTTATATAACAAAGTGATATCAAACAATTGAGATCCCACTAATTATTGTAAATTGATTCTATCTAGTTAAACAATAGGAAGATATTCAAAATAAATAAATTATATCACCTTCAATAATTTGTAGTAAACTCAAAAAAAGGGCAAATTAAGTCTCATTCATTACCTTTGATTATTGTAAATTACCCTGTTTCTTCCTTGTTTGCAAGTCAAATGACTAATTGAGGATGATAGTGTTATTTCGATGATTAACACAACCATTGAGAGAATATCAAATTAATAATACAGTTTAACGTGATACATCACTAATGAATACGACACCCTCGATACATTCATGATATATTAAGAGAATGAGATCAAGACGTCTTCCAATGATTAACAACGAGATAAAATTTGTAGTAGAAAAGGGATAAAGAACTCTTAATTCTAATTCAGTAAAGTTTCAAGTGAAATATACTCTTAAGGGCAAAACAGTGATTTTTATTATTAAGGGTATGTAACTCTATCGTAGCATACACTCAAAATTGCTTGAAAATATGTTTTATTGATTATATGAATTAGTCTAACCTTAAGATGCAGGAAAGTGTGGATTGAGTCGACCTCAAGCTAGGTGGAGTCGACCCTGGCGCACCATGGAACCATCTGGCACACCCCTGCAAAAATGGCACAGATGAACAGTAAGTGGAGTCGACCCCATGTATCTTTGAGCCGACTCCAGATGAGGAGCCGACCCCAAAGAACCTTGAGTCGACCTCAGTTTGAAGCCTTAAAAAAACAACTCTCTGGAATTCACTGAGAGGGCCGACCCCAAGATTTCTTGAGCCAACCCCAGAACACTTGAGTCGACCCCAATGGAGCCGACCCCAATTGAACATGTGTCGACCCCAAAGATATGTGTTCAAAACCATGTCTCTGGAATCCCTGAGAGGGTCGACCCCAATGGAACTTGAGTCGACCCCACTGTAGCATGGGTCGACCCCAAGAAAGCTTGAGTCAACCCTAGTGAAAACAGCCGAAAATACAAGGTTCTGTGGTTTCTGAGAAGGCCGACCCCACTGTAGCAGGGGTCGACCCCAGAGAAAATTGGATCGACCCCAAAGAAAGTTGAGTCGACCCCAAGTCTGATGAACAGTAAGTTGAGTCAACCCCAAGAAAGTTTGGGTCGACCCCAGCATGGGCAAGGGCATGTGGCCTGTCGGATGTCTCGGTTGCAGTGGCGCCCCAGCCGAAGGTCTGCGGCCTTGGGCGCGCCGCTGCTGTGCTCGGTCGGTGTTGCCAATGGTCCAGCCCTTGCTTGCCAAGGATGGCCGAATCTCGGTTGTGCCCCAAGGAATGAAAGAAGGCCTTTGGGCGGACATGAGCCTTGCTCTTGCTCCGCCTTGGCCTTCAAGATTTGGCTGATTTGGTGAGGTGAATTAGGAGGAACCTCACCATTCCCCCCCCTCTTGAAGAACTCCCTTGTCCTCAAGGTGGAATTTCGGATACTTCCTTGCCACTTCATCATATTCCTCCCAAGTGGCACCCTCAATTGGAATGTCCTTCCATTGCATGAGAACCTGCCAAACCTTCCTTTTGTTCCTCCCTTTTCTTTTGATGCGATATTGGAGGACCTTCATAGGTTGGAGAACTATTCGTCCTTCCTCATCAAATTTTGGTAATTCTACCCCAATAGTAGATGGATCACCTACTCTCTTTTTTAACCATGAAATGTGAAATACGGGATGCAATAAGGAATTGTAAGGTAACTCTAATTTGTAAGCGACCTTACCAATTCTTTCCAAGATCTTGTAGGGTCCATAGTACCTCTTGGCCAACTTGTAACTGACCCTCTTCCTCAAAGATTTTTGCTGTGTGGGTTGCAGTTTCAGGTATACATAATCTCCTGGTTGCAATTCACCATCCCTTCTCTTCCGATCATGAAACTTCTTCATTCTTTCTTGGGATTTCTTCAATTCTTTCTTTACAATTTTCAATACTTCTTCACGGGCCAGCAACTCTTTTTCTACTTCAAAATTCTTAGTTGTTCCAAACTCATATCGTGTGAGTGTTGGAGGTGTCCGCCCATACACTAACTCAAATGGACTTTTCTTGGTTGATCCTTGGTATGAGGTGTTGTACCAATATTCTGCCCATGGTAAGTAATCAGCCCATCTGTTTTGCTGTTCATGGCAGTAACATCTCAAATATTGTTCCAATATTCGATTGGTGACTTCCGTTTGCCCATCTGTTTGTGGGTGATACGATGATCCGGCCTTCAACATGCTGCCCTGCAGTGAAAAGAGTTCCTTCCAAAACAGACTCATGAAAATCTTGTCTCTATCTGATATGATGCTTCTCGGAACTCCATGTAACCTGATTATATTCTCCACAAATGTGTGGGCTATGGTCTTGGCGGTAAATGGATGTTGGACAGGGATGAAATGTGCATATTTGCTGAGTCTATCAACCACCACTAAGACCACTTCATAGCCCTTGCTACTTGGCAATCCTTCAATGAATTCCATTGAGATATCTTCCCAAATCTGATTTGGAATAGGCAATGGTTGGAGTAATCCCAATGGTAACCTAGGATCATACTTCACCTTTTGGCAAATATCACACTCGGCTACCATGGTTTTGACATCCTTCTTCAACCTTCCCAATAGAAGAAATGCTTGATTCGGACATAGGTTCGAAACCATCCGGAGTGACCACCTTTCTTGCTGTTATGGAAGTGGAAAAGGATATCATGTCTCAAGTTTGGGACATCCGGCACATAGACATTGGATTTGTAGAAGATAAGATTATCCCGGATGCTGAAATTTTTGACTCCACCCGAAATGGCTTCTATCTTCTCCTTGATTTCTTGAGATCTAGCATCTAATTTGAGTGCTTCTCTAATCCGGTCCCATATTCTCCATTCTATTCCGCTGATGGCTGCACATATAAACTCTTTTTCTTCTTGAAGTAGCCATGGATCTTCAATGGCTTGTGGTTCTTCTTGTCCTTGAATTGCTGTCCATTGTTCCTTCTTGCCGTTCAACTTGAAATCCATTGTCATGGTTTCATAATTTGTGTTCACTTTTCCCACACTTCTAAGCCACACACTTCCAAGTATTATGTCAAGATCAACTAGTTGGATCACATGTAAATCAGCCTTGATTCTTACCCCTTGAATGTTCATCTTCACTTCTTGAATGACTTCCTTGCATGTTAGCTTCTCACCGTTGGCCACCTTCACTTCAAATGGCTGGATGCTTATAGGATGTAACCCCAACTTAGGCACAATGGCTGCATTGATGAAATTGTGTGATGATCCGCTGTCCACTAACAGTGAGACTTCATTTCGGCCGACCCATGCAAGTAATCTCATGGTGCTTGGCTTTGGCACCCCTGTCAATGCATTCAAGGAGAGTTCTGCCTCATCTTCCTCCGCCTGCACTTGACTTGGCTGATTGTGGTTTTGCTCCTCTTCATGATCACTTGATTGGTTGGTTTCTGCATCTTCAAATTCTGCATCTTGGACTTCAATTAGGAATGCTTGCCCTGATTTGCACTTATGATCTCGGCCCCATTTCTCCCCACATTTGAAGCACAATCCTTTCTTGATGAAGTCTTGGACTTCCTCCCTTGACAGCCGCTTCACTTGAGGCTGGTTTTTTGGGTTGCTGCCGACTGCATCCTTGCCCTTCCATAGCACTTTGGTTGGCATGGCCTTGGCTTCTCGGTTGATGGTGTCTTTGATCATCCTCCTCTCGAACTGATAGCCATCATCCAGAATTTCGGCCATCCGCATGGCCTCTTGCATGGAATTGGGTTGCTTCAACTTGACCTCCTTGGCAAGCCAAGGTTTCAAGCCATCGATGAATGTTCCCATCAAGGCTTCTTCCGACCAACCCGTCACCAATGTTTGTAAGTGGCGAAATTCTTCAACATAGGGCCGCACTCTTCCTTCTTGCTTGATTTTCGCCAATTGTCCATGATAGTTTACAATAGGGGAAGGCCCCCATTGAATCATGAACTCCTTCACAAATGCAGTCCATCCCAATCTCCTTCCTTCTTTTTCATAGATGGATCTCAACCATCTCCACCATTTACTTGCTTTATCTTCAAGATGAAAACTAGCAAAGGTGACTTTCTCCTTGTGTGGAACTTCATAGACATAGAAGAATTGTTCCACCTTGTCCATCCATTCAAAAGGATCTCCCCCACTGAATTTAGGGAAGTCTATCCTTGGTTTTCTTACTTCTCTTCTAGGCTCTCCCTCATCTTCTTCAACATCACCATGGCGAGTCATCCTCACCCTCTCTTCTCTTCTTCTTCCACTCGGTCTAGTGGCAATCCGGGGCTCTTCATCGGACTCCCTCACACTAAAGGTTTCTTCATACTCAACTCCTCTTCCAAACCGATCCACACACACCCCAAATCCTTCCACTCGACTCCCTCTTCTTACTCTTTCACTCCTTCTTTCCCTAACCCGGCATCCACTATGGTTACTTGCCAATTCTTCCTCACTTCCCCTTCCTTGGTCCTGCTCATTAGCATGCGGCCAAGACTCCTTGTTTGTATTTTTTTCTCCACTTGAAACCCTCCTTTCCAACCTCTCCAAACTATGATTGGTATCTCTCCTCATTTCAGCCATGGAATGGGAGAGTTCTTCCAAGGCTTTGGCCACTCGGTTGGACTGAATTTCAAGGGCGTCAAGCCTTTGGTTACCCTCGGAATCCATGATAATTTTTTTGTAGATTCAGAACAATCCTTCAAAGGTATTCAAAGGCAAAACTAATTATGAATGGTCTACACCCACAAGGTTCCCTCACGTAGCCCTTCCCTCTTTTACCACTCGGAAATGGCAATCGGAAGAAGGTTGATTGACTTACTTGTAGGAGACTTCAAACAAATGGCGCTACCTTCAAGATGATCTTCTTGATGAAGTAATCTCTCAATGAAAGCACCAAATTGGTGGGGACCAAGTGTCGGTCATGCACTTCCCACACCAAGGTGTTCCCTCTTAGCCTTTGGCGTTGGCCCGAATCAAGGTGTGCCGCCTTGACCGAATGTAGATAGCGCCAACCAAAAAGGGATAATCGGCACTTAGCTCCTCCAAACTCCAAGTATGCTCGGCTATGGATGGAGTCTTGCACTCCTCTTCGGAATCTAAAGCTTTGCTTGCCTATGAAGACAACTCATATGAGAATGCAGAGGCATCAAAGGCAACTTTGATTCAAGGTGAAAAGGAAATACAATATCTAAGGAGGGATTGATGGTTCCCTTCCTTAGCCAAATCCAAGGGGGGTTGATTTACCCTGCCTTGGCCCAAGTCCCTTAGGACCGAAATTAGGCAATAATGCCTACCCAAGCCTATGGCCGAATGCACTTACAAGTGGCTAACTATTCAATGTCCAAAAGTCCCTCCCCCCACTTCATTTGGATCTATTTGTAGACTCCCTACAATGGCCTACAATGGCTTCCATTCGGCTGGCTTTTTGCATGCTATGGCAACTCCTTGGGAACTTCCCTTGCATGGCTTGCTGTCTTGATTCGGTTGCCATTTGGTTGGCTGCTTACTTGGCTTGGCGGTGGTTGCTGGCGGTTCCTTGCTGTTGTGGCATTGGCCTGCAGTTTTGGATGTTGGCGGTTTCTTGCTGTTGGCCAAGCTTTGGCTACTGCAGAGGCTGGAGTTGGTTGCTGTTGGCACTCTTCTGTGCTTGCCTCTGCAGAAGTTGGAACCTGCTGTCATGGCCCTGCGCACTGGCTTTGCCCGTGCCGCGCACGGTCTGGCGGGCTGCGCGTTGGCATTGGCAAACCAGGTGCTGCCTTGGTTTTCCTTCGCCTGACCTCTCGGTCTGTGGTCGGATCCTTTGGCTGCGCTGGTTCTGTCGGTCTGGCCGCTGGGCGCATGGGCGCATAGGCGCTGGGCGCATGGGCGCTGGGCGTCTGGGCGCTGGTCGCCTGGGCGCTAGGCGTCTGGGCACTGGGCGCCTGGGCGTTGGGCGTCTGGGCGCTGGGCGCTCGGCCGCTTGACGGTTGCTGGATGTTGGCTCCCGCGCGCGCATGGACTCGGTCGGTTGGCTGTTGGCGCGCTCGGGCAGTTGTGTTGGAGGGTGGCTTTCGGCCCCCAAGCCACCACACCAAGTCTTGCTCGTGCGCACCTCGCGGATGCCTTAAAGTTGTTGGAAAAGGGCCGATCGGGTAACGCCAAGGTAGTTGAGCTTGTGCCGCGGTGTGCCAAGCTCTTAAGTAGCCGAGGGAATCAAGGCAAGGGGAGGGTCTACTTGTTGCAGCTTGACCCGACCCTTGGCTTGAGAAGAAAACAATCAAACTTAAGAGTATTTGTGGAGAAAGTTAGAGGAACGCTTGATTGATTCTATTTCCCAAAATGAAGCTTACAAGCAAAATATCCAAGGGAAACTATGATGGGTTTCCCCTAGCCCAAGTCTTGGACAAACCCCAAGACCGAATACAAAGAGACAAGGTCCCTCCCAAGCCACTAAGGCCGAAATACAACAAGTGCTAAGATGCAAGATAAAAGATGTAAGATGGTCAAAAGAGCCTCATTCCCTCTTATTTATAGTGCTCCCCAAGTGGCCCAAGAGTGGCCAAGGCATAGGGGTCTTCATGGCATGAGAAGGGCCAAAGGCTTGGCCAAGGCATGGGCAAGCCTTGGACATAGGCTGTTGGCCCGGCTGGGGCCTTGGCAGGGGGCTGGCAGGCCTATGGCACGGCCTGGGCACTGCGGCAGGGCGCCTGGGCGCGGCAGGCTGGCTGGCAGGGCGCCTGGGCGCGTGCCAGGGCGCCTGGGCGCGCGGCAGGGCGCCTGGGCGCGCGGCAGGGCGCCAGGGGGCGTGGCAGGGGCGCGGCAGGGCGCCAGGGGGCGCGGCAGGGCGCCAGGGGGCGCGGCAGGGGCGCGGCAGGCGCGCGTGGGCGCGGCAGGCGTGCGGCAGGGCGCGGCACGGGCGCCGAGGCGCGGCAGGCGTGCGGCAGGGCGCGGCACGGGCGCCGAGGCGCGGCAGGCGGCGTGCGCAGGGGCGGTCGGGCGCGCGTGGGCGCGCGCGCAGGTCCGGTCGGGCGCGCGTGGGCGCTCGCGCAGGCGGCGCGCAGGGACGGTCGGGCGCGCCTGGGCGCGCGCGCAAGCGGCGAGGTTCGCTGGGCCGAACCTCGCCCGGGCATGCTGGCGGGCGCGCGGCCGGGCGCGCGGGCGGGCGCGCGGCCTGGCGCGCGGGCGGGCGCGCGGGCGGGCGTGCGGGCGGGCGCGCGGGCCCTGCGGTCAGCGGCGAGGTTCGCTGGCCCGAACCTCGCCTGGGCGTGCAGGCGCGCGCCTGGGCGCGCGGGCGGGCGGCTGGGCGCGCGGCCTGTGTCCTGGGCGTGCCCAGCCGTGGCCTGAGTGTGGCTGTGGCCTGGGCTCGCCCAGCCATGGCCTGGGCGCGCCCAGCAGTGGGCTGAGGCATGCTTGGGCATGTCTTGGGCGCGCTCGAGCGTGGGCACGGGCGCGGCCTTGGTTGGGCACGGTCATGGGTGAGCTTGGCCGAGTGGAGAAGAGCTTGGCCAAGGCTAGGCCAAGCATGGAGGGGCTTGGCCAAGGCTTGGCCAAGCGTAAATGGGCTTCGGCCAATGCTTTCCAAGCAAAATAGTAAACTCATACCTTGGCATGTCCTTTCGTGGTCCTCCTCCGGGCCGGTATTTCCCCTTGGTTGAAGGCCCCGACGGTGGCGCTTGCGAGGGTCTTCAACATTCTCCCTCCCTTGAAGAATATCCTTGTCCTCAAGGATAAAATGTGGGTATCGCCGGGTCATTTCTTCATAATTCTCCCAAGTGGCCCCTTCTTTTGGCATACCTTCCCATGAGATTAAGACTTGCCATTCTTTTCTTCGTTCTCTCCCTTTCCTCCAAATGCGGTATTTAATGGCTTCCTTGGGTTGGAGTAATAATCTTCCATCATGATCATAGGTGGGTAAGTCTTTTTCTATCAATGAAGGGTCACCCACCGCTTTCTTGAGTAGCGACACATGAAAGACCGGATGTAGCAATGAAGTAGTGGGCAAGTCCAACCGGTATGCTACTTCTCCCATTCTTTCCACTACTTTGAATGGCCCATAAAACCTTTGAGAGAGTTTGTGGCTAAAATTCTTCTTGAGAGATTTTTGAGTGTAAGGTTGTAACTTTAAATAAACAAAATCTCCGGGATTGAAGGTTACCTCTCTTCGGTTTTTGTCATAATACCTCTTCATTCTTTCTTGGGCCTTCTTGAGCTCCCTTCTTGCATTGTTTAGAGCTTCATCTCTTCCGGCCAATGTTTGTTCTACTTCTTCATTCTTGGCCGTCCCCCTCTCATGTCGGTGCAAACCCGGAGGTGGTCTCCCATAAACTAACTCAAATGGGCTAGTTTTGATAGATGCATGAAAGGTAGTGTTGTACCAATATTCGGCCCAAACAATGAACTCTCCCCATTTGGATTGTTGGTTGTGGCAAAAACATCTTAAATATTGTTCAAGGGTCCGGTTGGTTACCTCCGTTTGCCCATCCGTTTGAGGATGATAGGATGAGCTTGTCTTCAATATGCTCCCTTGAAGTGTGAATAATTCTTTCCAAAATGTGCTCATAAATACCCTATCCCGATCGGATACTATGCTCTTTGGGACACCATGCAACTTGATTACCGACTCCACAAATGATGTAGCCACCGACTTGGCCGTGTAGGGGTGTTTGATGGGGATGAAATGAGCATATTTGCTTAGTCGGTCCACTACCACTATGATGACTTCATACCCTTTGCTAGTAGGCAATCCTTCAACAAAATCCATAGAGATGTCTTCCCAAATCATACTTGGAATAGGGAGTGGTTGAAGAAGACCCATTGGTGCCCTTGGATCATACTTGATCTTTTGGCAAATTTCACATCCGGCCACCAATGCCTTGACTTCGGCTTTAAGTCCCTCCCAATAGAAGAAGTGCTTAACTCGGATATAAGTGCGAAACCAACCCGAGTGTCCACCCTCCTTACTATTGTGAAAATGATCAAGGATGTTTCTTCTCAAATTAGGGACATTAGGTACATAGACATACCCTTTGTAGATGATGAGTCCTTCCTTGAGCTTGTAGTTGGCCACCCCCTCGGTTGAAGCTTCAATCTTTTCTTTGATCTCCAAGGCTCGAGCATCAAGCTTGTTTGCCTCCCGGATTTGGTCCCAAATCCTCCATTCGATCCCACTAAGAGCCATGGAAGTAGGCTCTTCTCCTTCGGCCGCCCAAAGCATTGGGCTTCCTTCTTTCCTTGATAGTGCATCCGCCACCTTGTTCTCCTTCCCCGGTTGGTATACAATGTCATATTCAAAGCCAAGTAGTTTGACTAAGAATTTTTGTTGATCCGGGGTCACAATTTTTTGCTCCAAAAGATGCCTTAATGCTTGTTGATCGGTGATAATAGTGAACTTCTTCCCAAGCAAATAGGGCCTCCATACCTTGACGGCATGCACCAATGCTAGTAGCTCCCTTGCATATGTTCCCCACGCCTTCTTCATGGGGCCCAAGGCTTTGGAGAGGAAGGCTAGGGGCCTCTTTTGTTGCACAAGGACCGCTCCGATGCCATCTCCACTTGCATCGGTGTAGACTTCAAATGGAATAGAGAAGTCCGGAAGTGCTAGGACCGGTGTTTGAGTCATGGCCCTCTTCAAGTTGTCAAATGCTTCTCTCGACTCCGGAGTCCATTCAAATTCTCCCTTCTTCAACATGGAAGTTAGAGGTCTAGCAATCAACCCATAGTTCTTCACAAACCTCCGATAGTACCCGGTCAATCCCAAGAACCCTCTAAGAGCCGAGATGTTCTTGGGTAGAGGCCAATCCACCATAGCCTCAATCTTCCTTTGGTCCACCTTCACACCTTCTCCCGATATGATGTGCCCTAAATATTCTAACTCCTTTTGGGCAAAGGCACATTTGGAAGGCTTGATGTAGAAGTGGTGCTTCTCCAAGATGGATAACACAACCTCCAAATGTTTGACATGCTCTTCCATAGAGTGGGAGTAGACCAAGATATCATCAAAAAATACTAGCATGAACTTCCTCAAGTAAGGCCGGAATACCTCATTCATTGTAGCTTGAAATGTGGAAGGAGCATTGCAAAGGCCAAATGGCATGACAAGATATTCGTAGTGGCCCGAATGTGTCCGGAATGCCGTCTTGTGAATGTCTTCCTCCTTCATTCGAATTTGGTGGTACCCCGCCCTTAAATCAAGTTTGGTGAAGACCGTTGCACCATGTAGTTCATCAAGCATCTCATCCACCGTGGGAATGGAGAATCGATCCTTGATAGTTGCTTCATTCAAGGCCCGGTAGTCGGTGCAAAATCTCCATGTGCCATCTTTCTTCTTCACAAGTAGAACCGGAGATGAGAAGGGACTTGTGCTATGGCGGATCAACCCTTGCTTCAACATCTCCTCCACTTGTCTCTCTATCTCCTCTTTTTGAAAATGAGCATACCGGTAGGGTGGAACGTTCACCGGTGTAGCTTCATTCTTCAATCTTATAGGGTGATCAAAGCTTCTTGGAGGTGGGAGAGATGTGGGTACCTTCATAACATCATGGTGAGCCTCCAATAAGCTTCGGATCTTTGGAGGGATGCCCTCCAACTCATCTTCTTTCTTGTCTTCTTCTTGGTGTTGGCCGGTCACCACAATGGCATAGCAAGAAGCTCCTCCTTTGCATAGCTTCTCTATCATGTTGGCTTCGCAAGACCGCACCTCTTTGTTGCTCATGGCGGTCCACTTCTTCTTTTGGCCTCCAAGCTTGAACTCCATAGTCATGGTGCTATAGTCGGTTAGCACCTTCCCCAAGCCTTTGAGCCAAGCATTGCCCAACACCACGTCCAAGCCGACTAGTTGAAGAACATGTAGGTCGGCCTTGACCCTTACTCCTTGGATATTCATGCGAACATCCCTTACCACCTCTTGACATTTGAGCTTCTCCCCACTAGCGACCTTTACTTCAAAGGGCTCCACGGTCGCCCCTTTCAATCCAACCTTCTTCACTATTCCGGAGTTGATAAAATTATGGGATGAACCGCTATCTACCAAGAGAGATACCTCATGTTTGCCCACCCATGCCATCAAACGCATGGTGGACGGTCTTTGTACTCCGGACATGGCATGCAAGGATAGCTCGGCCTCTTCTTCTCCCGGGCTAAAATCAGCCCCATGGTCTTGCTCCTCCTCATCTTCTTCCTCCGAAGCCTCCGAGGTAGCCTCCTCCTCCTCGGAGCCCACATCTAGAAGGAAAGCTTGACCGGTTTTGCATTGATGGCCCCGGCTCCACTTGTCACCACATTTGAAGCATAGTCCCTTCTTGATGTAGTCTTGGAGCTCATCTCTAGAAAGCTTCTTGACATGTTGAGGCCGCTCCTTGTACTTCTTCACTTCTTCTTTCCCCTTCCAAGGCCCCTTCGGTGGTAGTGATGTAGAGGCCTTGTTGTTGAAGCTTTCCTTGGACATTTTCTTCTCCATGCCATAGCTTTGGTCCAAGATCTCGGCCATCCTCATAGCTTCTTGTAATCTTGCCGGTTGCTTCAACTTCAACTCCTTGGCAAGCCAAGGCTTCAAGCCATCAAGAAAAGTGCCCAACAATGCTTCTTCCGACCATCCACTCACCATGGTTTGTAGAAGCCAGAACTCATCAATATATGCTTGCACTCTTCCTTCTTGCTTTAGCTTGGCGAGTTGGCCATGATGATTCACAACGGGAGAAGGCCCCCATTGTGACATGAACTCCTTCACGAAGGCCGTCCACCCAAGCCTCTTGCCATCTTTCTCATATAGGTCACGGATCCACCTCCACCACCGGCTAGCTCTTCCCTCAAGATGGAAACTAGCTAATGTGACCCGATCCCTCCTTGGTACTTCATAGACATCAAAATATTGCTCGGCTTTGTCCATCCATTCATAAGGATCACCACCGCCGAACTTGGGAAAGTCAATCTTCGGTTTTCTTAGCCCTCTATCTTGGTGTCTTGGGCCCCTAGCATAATCTTCATCATAGTCTTCATTCCTCCTTCTTCCTTCCATGAAGTTCCTCCGGCCTATAGGCCTTTGGTCATGGAATGGATCTCCCTCGGGTTCACTCCCCTCTTCACTATGGCTAGGTCCCTCTTCTTCTATCCACCTCTCAATCTCTATCCCCCGGGCTTCAATTCTTCCTCCTCTCCTCCGAGGCCTCCGGTGATCTAGCTCCTCCATTCGGTTAGCTCGTAGGCTTTCCGCATCACTTCTCCTCTCATCCCTTCCATGACCCCGCCGTGAGGCGTGCGACCATGGCTCCTCATCATTTGATCTTTTATGCTCTCTTTCTCTTTCTTTTTCTCCAATCCTCCTCTCTAACCTCTCCAAGTGAGCATTCATCCCGGCTAGGGTATTGGATAGATTTTCTAGGGTTCGATTTTGGCTTTCAAGGGTTCGGTTTAGGTGGGCCGAACTCCCCTCCAATGCCTCTAGCCGAGCATGGTGAGAATTTGAATTAGCTCCCGACTCCATTGTTTTGCTTCTACAAATGCACCTCCAAACCTCCTTTGGCCGTCACCCAAGGGATGAACCGACCCTCCTTCTTATATATATTTTTGAAAGGTACACCACTCAATCAACTCCAATTACAACAATGGTTTACAACAAATAAGCCTCACAACCCGAGAGTAACGTGTTGTTGCTCTACTTGCTCCCTACCCAGTGTAGTTAGGAGGGCACGAGGTACTATCAGTAGCCTCCCTCTTGTGCCGTCCCTCTATACCCTAACACCGAATAGTTGGGTCAAATAGCGCCGGGTACTACCAGTAGCCTCCCCGTTGGCACTATCCCTATGATGAGCAAAATAGAAGAACAAACCGTCCTCTTTACAACAAAAATGTTCTCACTCCCTTTTGCAAGCAAGGAATTTAAAGTGCCAAAATTTAAGTACTACTTGCAAGTAAAGAACTTCTAGTTTACCCTCCCACACTCACAACAAGAAAGTCTAAGTGCAAGAAGTAGTAGGAATCTTAAGGCTCACTTCTAAGCATGCAAGAAAGTAGTACTCCTTAATTCCACCCCGAATTGAAAATTTCTTGGTTTCAAGGGCGTTACCTCTTTGGAGAGACCTCCCTCGGAAGTCTCTCAATGAAAGCACCAATGTTGGAGGGTGGCTTTCGGCCCCCAAGCCACCACACCAAGTCTTGCTCGTGCGCACCTCGCGGATGCCTTAAAGTTGTTGGAAAAGGGCCGATCGGGTAACGCCAAGGTAGTTGAGCTTGTGCCGCGGTGTGCCAAGCTCTTAAGTAGCCGAGGGAATCAAGGCAAGGGGAGGGTCTACTGGTTGCAGCTTGACCCGACCCTTGGCTTGAGAAGAAAACAATCAAACTTAAGAGTATTTGTGGAGAAAGTTAGAGGAACGCTTGATTGATTCTATTTCCCAAAATGAAGCTTACAAGCAAAATATCCAAGGGAAACTATGATGGGTTTCCCCTAGCCCAAGTCTTGGACAAACCCCAAGACCGAATACAAAGAGACAAGGTCCCTCCCAAGCCACTAAGGCCGAAATACAACAAGTGCTAAGATGCAAGATAAAAGATGTAAGATGGTCAAAAGAGCCTCATTCCCTCTTATTTATAGTGCTCCCCAAGTGGCCCAAGAGTGGCCAAGGCATAGGGGTCTTCATGGCATGAGAAGGGCCAAAGGCTTGGCCAAGGCATGGGCAAGCCTTGGACATAGGCTGTTGGCCCGGCTGGGGCCTTGGCAGGGGGCTGGCAGGCCTATGGCACGGCCTGGGCGCTGCGGCAGGGCGCCTGGGCGCGGCAGGCTGGCTGGCAGGGCGCCTGGGCGCGCGGCAGGGCGCCTGGGCGCGCGGCAGGGCGCCTGGGCGCGCGGCAGGGCGCCAGGGGGCGTGGCAGGGGCGCGGCAGGGCGCCAGGGGGCGCGGCAGGGCGCCAGGGGGCGCGGCAGGGCGCGGCAGGCGCGCGTGGGCGCGGCAGGCGTGCGGCAGGGCGCGGCACGGGCGCCGAGGCGCGGCAGGCGTGCGGCAGGGCGCGGCACGGGCGCCGAGGCGCGGCAGGCGGCGTGCGCAGGGGCGGTCGGGCGCGCGTGGGCGCGCGCGCAGGTCCGGTCGGGCGCGCGTGGGCGCTCGCGCAGGCGGCGCGCAGGGACGGTCGGGCGCGCCTGGGCGCGCGCGCAAGCGGCGAGGTTCGCTGGGCCGAACCTCGCCCGGGCATGCTGGCGGGCGCGCGGCCGGGCGCGCGGCCTGGCGCGCGGGCGGGCGCGCGGGCGGGCGTGCGGGCGGGCGCGCGGGCCCTGCGGTCAGCGGCGAGGTTCGCTGGCCCGAACCTCGCCTGGGCGTGCAGGCGCGCGCCTGGGCGCGCGGGCGGGCGGCTGGGCGCGCGGCCTGTGTCCTGGGCGTGCCCAGCCGTGGCCTGAGTGTGGCTGTGGCCTGGGCTCGCCCAGCCATGGCCTGGGCGCGCCCAGCAGTGGGCTGAGGCATGCTTGGGCATGTCTTGGGCGCGCTCGAGCGTGGGCACGGGCGCGGCCTTGGTTGGGCACGGTCATGGGTGAGCTTGGCCGAGTGGAGAAGAGCTTGGCCAAGGCTAGGCCAAGCATGGAGGGGCTTGGCCAAGGCTTGGCCAAGCGTAAATGGGCTTCGGCCAATGCTTTCCAAGCAAAATAGTAAACTCATACCTTGGCATGTCCTTTCGTGGTCCTCCTCCGGGCCGGTATTTCCCCTTGGTTGAAGGCCCCGACGGTGGCGCTTGCGAGGGTCTTCAACAAGTTGCTGTCTGCGGCGCATGGCACGCGCGCGCGCTGGCCCTGGCGGCCACGCGCCTACGCGTGCCGACGGTTGCCTCCCGTTGCTTGTGGCGTGTGCGCGCGCCGGTCTTGGGCGCCAAGGGCCCGCGCGCGCTGGCGGTTGCCGGCCGTTGCTCCTGGCCTGTGCGCACGATGGTCTTTGGCGCCAAGGGCCCGTGCGCACGGCGCTCCTTGGGCGCGCATCGGCGGTTGCCGCCCGTTGGTTGCCTCTTGCCCGCGCGCCTGCTGTGCCTTGGCGCGCGCGGCCTGTTGCTGTCGGTTGGCCCTCTGTGGCTTGCGCGTGCCTTGGCTTGTGCTGGGATTGCCTTGGCCGCGCCTGTGCCCGTCCGGATATCTGTGGCTTGTTGGTGTGCGCGCGCAATGGCTTGGACCAAAGGCGTCCAATCCTTGCGCGCGGCTGGAATTCTGGCTTGGCCCTCCCGGCCAATGGATTTGCCTTGCGCTTGGTCCTTGTGGCCTGTCGGATGTCTCGGTTGCAGTGGCGCCCCAGCCGAAGGTCTGCGGCCTTGGGCGCGCCGCTGCTGTGCTCGGTCGGTGTTGCCAATGGTCCAGCCCTTGCTTGCCAAGGATGGCCGAATCTCGGTTGTGCCCCAAGGAATGAAAGAAGGCCTTTGGGCGGACATGAGCCTTGCTCTTGCTCCGCCTTGGCCTTCAAGATTTGGCTGATTTGGTGAGGTGAATTAGGAGGAACCTCACCATTTGGTGCTTTCATTGAGAGATTTATATCTTCATCAAGAAGAACATCTTGAAGGTAGCGCCATTATCTGAAGTCCCCTACAAGTAAGTCAATCAACCTTCTTCGAATTGCCATTTCCGAGTGGTAAAAGAGGGAAGGGTTACGTGAGGGAACCTTGTGGGTGTAGACCATTCCGAAATAGTTTTACCCTTTGAATACCTTTGAAGGATTGTTCTGAATCTATAAAAAAATTATCATGGATTCCGAGGGTAACCAAAGGCTTGACGCCCTTGAAATTCAGTCCAACCGAGTGGCCAAAGCCTTGGAAGAACTCTCCCATTCCATGGCTGAAATGAGGAGGGATACCAATCATAGTTTGGAAAGGTTGGAGAGGAGAGTTTCATGTGGAGAAAAAAATACAAACAAGGAGTCTTGGCCGCATGCTAATGAGCAGGACCAAGGAAGGGGAAGTGAGGAAGAATTGGCAAGTAACCATAGTGGATGCCGGGTTAGGGAAAGAAGGAGTGAAAGAGTAAGAAGAGGGAGTCGAGTGGAAGGATTTGGGGTGTGTGTGGATCGGTTTGGAAGAGGAGTTGAGTATGAAGAAACCTTTAGTGTGAGGGAGTCCGATGAGGAGCCCCGGATTGCCACTAGACCGAGTGGAAGAAGAAGAGAGGAGAGGGTGAGAATGGCCCGCCATGGTGATGTTGAAGAAGATGAGAGAGAGCCTAGAAGAGAAGTTAGAAAACCAAGGATAGACTTCCCTAAATTCAGTGGGGGAGATCCTTTTGAATGGATGGACAAGGTGGAACAATTCTTCTATGTCTATGAAGTTCCACACAAGGAGAAAGTCACCTTTGCTAGTTTTCATCTTGAAGATAAAGCAAGTAAATGGTGGAGATGGTTGAGATCCATCTATGAAAAAGAAGGAAGGAGATTGGGATGGACTGCATTTGTGAAGGAGTTCATGATTCAATGGGGGCCTTCCCCTATTGTAAACTATCATGGACAATTGGCGAAAATCAAGCAAGAAGGAAGAGTGCGGCCCTATGTTGAAGAATTTCGCCACTTACAAACATTGGCGACGGGTTGGTCGGAAGAAGCCTTGATGGGAACATTCATTGATGGCTTGAAACCTTGGCTTGCCAAGGAGGTCAAGTTGAAGCAACCCAGTTCCATGCAAGAGGCCATGCGGATGGCCGAAATTCTGGATGATGGCTATCAGTCCGAGAGGAGGATGATCAAAGACACCATCAACCAGGAAGCCAAGGCCATGCCAACCAAAGTGCCATGGAAGGGCAAGGATGCAGTCGGCAGCAACCCAAAAAACCAGCCACAAGTGAAGCGGCTGTCAAGGGAGGAAGTCCAAGACTTCATCAAGAAAGGCTTGTGCTTCAAATGTGGGGAGAAATGGGGCCGAGATCACAAGTGCAAATCAGGGCAGGCATTCCTAATTGAAGTCCAAGATGCAGAAAATGGAGATGCAGAAAACAGCCAAGCAAGTGATCCGGATGAAGAACAATTCCACAATCAGCCAAGTCAAGTGCAGGCGGAGGAAGATAAGGCAGAACTCTCCTTGAATGCATTGACAGGGGCGCCAAAGCCAAGCACCATGAGATTACTTGCATGGGTCGGCCGAAATGAAGTCTCACTGTTAGTGGACAGCGGATCATCACACAATTTCATCAATGCAGCCATTGTGCCTAAGTTGGGGTTACATCCTATAAGCATCCAGCCATTTGAAGTGAAAGTGGCCAACGGTGAGAAGCTAACATGCAAGGAAGTCATTCAAGAAGTGAAGATGAACATTCAAGGGGTAAGAATCATGGCTGATCTTCATGTGATTCAATTAGTAGGCCTTGACATAGTCCTTGGAAATGCATGGTTACGACAAGTGGGAAAGGTGATCACTGATTTTGGATCCATGACAATGGAATTCAAATTGGGTAGTCAAAAGAAGAAGTGGGTTGCCTTAGGGAGTAGTGAAGTTAAACCTTGTGAGGCTTATACCTTAGAAAGACTTTGCAAAGGGGGTGCCCTATGTGTAGCAATAGTGTTAGCCACTCAAGACCAAACCGAATCAAAGTCCATGAAAGATGAGTTAG
Source organism: Phoenix dactylifera (assembly GCF_051530095.1). Taxonomy (NCBI): domain Eukaryota; kingdom Viridiplantae; phylum Streptophyta; class Magnoliopsida; order Arecales; family Arecaceae; genus Phoenix; species Phoenix dactylifera. The sequence continues at coordinate 9,896,344 of NC_143205.1, forward strand.
AAGAAGTCCCTAGTTCGGTGAGGCCATTACTAGAAAGACACTTGAAAGTCCTTGAAGTACCAAAGACCGTGCCCCCTCAAAGGTTATATGATCATCCTATACGCCTTAAGGATGAATCCAAAGCCGTGAATGTCCCACCATATAGATATGCCCACTTCCAAAAGGGAGAAATTGAGAAGCAAGTTGATGACATGCTTAAGCAAGGACTAATTAGGAGAAGTTCTAGTCCCTTTTCATCACCCGTCCTCTTGGTTAGGAAAAAAGATAACACATGGAGATTTTGTACTGATTATAGAGCCCTCAATGAAGCAACAATCAAAGACAGATTTCCAATACCAACAGTGGATGAAATGTTGGATGAACTTCATGGTGCCACAATTTTTACTCGGCTTGATTTGAGAGCCGGATATCATCAAATCAGAATGAAAAATGAAGACATACACAAGACTGCATTTAGAACACATTCGGGCCACTATGAATATCTAGTCATGCCCTTTGGTTTGTGTAACGCACCATCAACATTCCAAGCGGCAATGAATGACATCTTCCGGGCCTATCTAAGAAGGTTTGTAATTGTGTTCTTTGATGACATTCTGATTTATTCTAAGACAATGGAGGAGCACTTGGAACACTTGGAGTTGGTCCTAAGAATCCTAGAGGAGCATCAATTCTACATCAAGGCATCCAAGTGTGCATTCATGCAACATGAATTGGAGTATTTAGGCCATATCATTTCAGGAGAAGGCTAGTTCTGCAGAAGTGCTTTTTGACCTCCCAACGACTAGTAACGGATAATTTTTCAACTCTAACCAGTGGAGAGTGACCAATAGAGGTGGGTAAGTATTTAAAGTGTCACTATTCATCAGAGGAATCATCTTTTGCCAAGAAATCAAAGTTCATTCAAGAAAAAGCAAGCCCTAGCATCCTTCTTCAAGGTTCTCCATTTAAGTCTCAAAAAGGAGGTGGTTGAGCAATCTGAATGTGCATTCAACAGCTCCACCAAACTATTGTGAAGTGAAGGAACCTTAGCAAAGAAGAGAAAAGCATCCTCAAAGTGATAACTATTTTCTCATCTCTTCTATTAGTGTAAAATTGTTATATTTGCTCTTTTAGGAGTTTCAAACTCTTTCTTCTTTATTACTTTGTAAGGTTTGTTGGTGAGCCCGTAAAACCAACGGTGAAGGTTTGTTGGTGAGCCCGCAAAACCAACATAGGTTTTGGGTGATCCCGAAAAACCAAAGTTTAAAGATTTTTGGATTGTGATCCCGGAAAACAATCCAACAATAATCCGTGGGATTATAGTGAATTTCCAAGGAAACGCTTGGGGAGTGGATGTAGGTGCTTAGGAGAGCACCGAACCACTATACTTCTTGTGTGTTTGTATTGTGTGTTGTTCTAACTTCACTACACGCATTTAATTAATATTAACGAAACCACTCACTCATCAATTGATTTAATTCAAGGATTGAAAAAATTTAGAAAAACCAATTCACCCCCCCCCCCCCCTCTTGGCTTGTCACCTTGGGCAACACTAATGCTACTTCTAGACCTCTTTGATATACATTGATCCACCGGTTGTAATTGTCGGTATGAAAACTGTATAATGAGCCTATGAAATTTGTTAGTTGATTTATGTGATAAGTGTGCATATTTCTAACTTCAACATGCATACAAAACCATGACTGGAGTAGTTTAACTCGATAATGCCACCTTTTTGCTCTAAGCTTGCAGATAATGTCAACTCTAAGTTACCACACTAAATGGCCCACCACTAGTTGTAGGCTTTTTGATGGTTCTATGATCTCTGTCCATGTAGAATGATACCTTTCAGGCATCACTCTCCCAATAACCCTAAGTATGTCCTCCTTGGATGCATTTTTTGAAACAAGTAATTGTTCTAGTTATGATTTCTCTACTCGGCATCTGTGTATTCTTGACGTGCCACATTTTTTAAGTTAGTAATTAACTATTTGAAGCCATCACCCAGAAACCCCTTGCACTTAATCTACAATTTTAATAACTTACAATTCCCTTATGGAGCCTTCTGCTGTTCTTGTACCATCTCATAAGTAGCTTCTGTCTTTTCATTCTTTTATTCCACCACTTCTTTCTTCACTATGTCTGAAGAAGTCTTATTTAAGTTTATGTTTGTCATCAAAGGACAAGCCCTCAAGTCCTTCTGGACATTGGATGTCCCTTATGAAGGATCCCCCTTTGAATGCTCAATTTCATGCATTCCACAATTGACTCTCTTATCCTTGGGAAAAGACAGCTTTGCTCTCTTATTCTGAAACCCATGTATCGAAAATCTGACCGTCAAAATTTTGTGATATCACAATCTTTATGGAGGATTGTTGTATGTTGCATAATTTCATAAATAAGATAAACAAGTAGAGAAACAATCATTAGGCTTAAAGATTACAAATATAAATTTTGCTTTTCAACAATGATATGCCATAAGGGTCATCATCACATCTTGCACACGATGATGCATAAAAAAATGACATTAATTTGAAATTTCACTCTAAATCTAAATAAAGGCTCTTTAATACAAATTAAATGTAAAGATTCATAGTGCATAAGCCGTTTCTTTCTATTCGAAACAAATATTTTACTTATTTATGACTCCTAAAAATTTGTATATACCATCACCAATATGATATTTACAATACAAGATCTTGGAAAATTTGATTGGAAAAAAAAAGGCTTTGTCCTCCAAAAATTACTATCTGCTTATATATCCCTAAAATCATCCTATTATCACATCAATACCCCTTCAATTAGATGTTTGGCTATGTTAACAAACAATTATTTTAACCATAATATGACTTTATTACCACCAAACGAATATATGCAAAAAATAGCTCTTCATAGCACAAATCGAATATTGAATTTTTCAGATGTATAGTGCAAAACAGTAACAGTGTCCTTTCAGCCTTCGAATGGTCATGAACACCATAGTCAGAAATCTAACAGGTGGGGCAACTTTGCAAAACTAGGATGATCTGAGGGGTACATATGTAAATAATGATTCTGGAGGGTAAATATGAAATTAGCCATGCAAAAATGCCAGAAAAGGAAAAGAAAAAATTGCATTATATGTAGTCAGTGCACTCAAAAGACATAGGCTCAGAATAGAGCTCCAAACCTTTACTGATGGTGTAAGTAATCTATAAGCTGAAGCAATTGAAGTTGCAGGCATGTGAGAATCTTCAGAGGCTTCTTCACTATCATCATAATCCTGGTCTCCATCTTCATTTTGTTTGTTCTCTGAACTTAAGAGCAAAGGGCGCACAAGGCCACTTTCTAGTTCATCATTTTCTTCATGTCCTGCTGCTGAGAAGAAAAAAAGAAGCCCACTCAGTAAGCATCTCATAATATCTTTTCATGCAGTTTTTGAATTGCTAAATAGAATAGCTAGTTCAATCCAACAACTTGAAAACTGACATCGTCAACCAATAAATCTGACTCTTTCTTTATTAAGCAATGAGTTAGTAAAATCCAAATAAAATTTCCATATGATGCAGATGGCCTAAAAAATATGATTTGCCATCTAAAAGGCTACTAATAAAATCCACTGCACATCAACCATTTGATGAGATTACTCATAATATCCCTCATCCATTTGTGGGTACAAGGTTTGAATACATCATGCCATGTTCTTGATTTTGATAGGTTACATGCATAATATACAGAGATGGGGTATGAGCCTCAAACGTATAAACACCAACCAAAAAGCTAAAGTAAGTACTGATAGTGATGCACATTTAAGGCCAAAAAAGTTCCACACTCCACTGCAAAAGAATGAAAAGTGTGCAATGCCACTGGCATTTACGTATTCACATATACGTGCATGTATGTGTATGTGAGTGTGTGTATGCATACTCATAAATGTCCATGAATATGTTTTAAGTAAGGATGATCAAATATAATATACCAGCATCACTATTCTGCGGGACATCATTAACTTTGGTGCCATGAACTGGCTCTCTGAATGAACTCCACAACCAGATTGAATATATAAGCCAAGCAAATGCCATTACCCAACCAGGTAAAGTGTCTTGATTAATTGTTATAGCATAAAATTTGAAATTAGTTTGGAGCAAGCCTGCCAGAGCAGGACCACAAGCCATTCCTAGAGCACTCGCACTAACAAAACCTGCAGAAGCTTTCATCCGGATTTTAAGAGGAACACAATCACTGATATAACGACGATTAACAGCCCTTGCAGAGCCCATCCTGCATTTGAGATAAAATCCATCTCAGAAATACATATAGAGAAATTAAATTCCAAAATAATGAAATAAAAAGAGTGCTCAACTGTGATCAATAATTGCATATGAACATTATTATCAGAAAATAAATAAAATAAAGAAACTTCACATAAAATAGTGGACATGTATTATTTTCCACAGTATATTCAACTGTCGATCATTACCCCATGTAGTGTCAGTTCTGTAATTAACTGGAAAGATCTACAAAACCTTTATTGCATTGGTGAGTGGTGACCCAAAAAAGCAACTAATCATGAGAGTTTAAGACCAAGTTTGTTCCAAGAAATCTTCAGATTACCATGCTTAAATGTTAGATCTTGCCTGCTACAGAATATAACTTTTTTGTACATGAGGTATTATTATAGCCTTCTTCCAGTAAGGGTAAGATAACTATCATAAGAGAATAAAGATTGTTTATTAGCAACGCTGGTCATTCAAAACAACATTGAAAAATAAGAATAGGGGGAAAGAACTATAGGGAGATGATTAGCTTCCTAAGAAAAATAAGCAACTCAGAAATTAAAAAAAAAGTGAGCTGAGAGCCACAAGAATTAAGACATGAGAATGAATTCACATGGACAAAGATAGGTCTTGATGAACAACGTATTAACACAGACAAGCCTAAAATGAAGTTACTCCACTTACAATTCCATCCTAGAATTTCATTTCATAATGGTTTTTGTATTTATATGAGATGTCACACAATCCATAAATAATTATCAGTTAACAAATAAAAGGGTGAAGTCTCGCTCTGTTGAATTAGCTGTTTGACTCTTAAATTTATGGTTTAGTATATTATCATGGTGTTAAATCATCATCCTAACATGAATCAAGTTATTGTCTGAAGAATCAAGCTAAGTATGAATTATGCCCTTCTCTACAGCAAATTATATCAAGTCTTCAGCCTTGTTCAATTTCACTTTTATTTTTCTTGTTCTAAATGAGTTGTGTATTAGTTTCTCAAACATGATATAAGTAACAGAACATTAAAGCAAAAATAATGTTCAAAGTGACATAACCAAGTGTCAGCAAGCTGTACAATATCATATGTATCTTGCACTATGTTATCATGCTTCGGAGAAAACAGACATGTAAAATCATCAAAGATTCAAAGCAATATGTGTAGACTTTAGACTATTTTACTTCCTCCTTTTCTAAGAACTTCATTATTTCACAAAAGGCATTAGGCTCATTTAAATGTAAGAACAACCGGAGTGATTTCAAGCATACTTGGGGTCCTAATAAACATTATTTAGATAGTAGCATACCTAGCTGGCAAGTTTACTTACAACTGACATAACCACTTTCAATTCAACTCAGTACTTTACATAACAATAAAAATAGGATCGTTTAATTTTACCAACACATGTAAGATGAATTGAAAACAAGAAGCCAATACACATCAATAATTGTATCGTCAAACAATACAAAATCAGCAAATGCCTTGTGTCTCCCATAACAACTGAATCTTATACATGTGGAGCATATGTGGAACATAAGTTGATCCTGCTTTTGGAATTTGGGACACTCCCAAAGCTTCTCCATGTCTAGCTCTATTCTGGTCTCAATTACATGTCACAATATACTGGCTTTATTACCACTATGTTGACTTCAAGAATTTTTGGCAATGAGAACCATATAAAGGCCCTCCACGTTGTCTCCCACCCCCCCAACCCCCCACCCCCGCCCTCCCCCCCCCCCCCCACCAAAAAAAAAAAAAGAAAATGAAGAAGGCATAATATCTATTTGTTCTATAAAATTGAAGTATACCAGGTGATAGGAAGTAGTATAACTGATCAATAATATGACTCAAAATAGCATTTACTTTTTGTACACTAATGGTGTTAAACTGTAACACAATGTGAGTTGCGAGTAATCTGCATATGAGAAGATAACCAACAAAATATGGCCCTAATAGATACAATAGGTCTATACAATTACCTTAATCCCAACAAAAGTATATATCAGACAATTTGATAAGGCACGCAACCAAGGTATGCCATACCGTACTAAACAGGGCGGTATGAGACATACCGTACCGTACTAGTTTGGTAGTGGTACATGGTATGGGGGCATACTAACACTCGGTACGCTGAACTGGCCCCTATATCGGATATACCGACATAATGACAAGGTGGCACCGGTACGGGGCCCGGTACTGATATGACGTACCTTGCATGCAACAACACTTTAAACCTTGGTTCTACACCATCTGATATTTTGATGAAACTATATTAGCCTCCAACTGAAGAATGCTGCTATCCACTATAATGATTCAACAAGAAAGGCCGAGAAGGAAATGGGGAGGGGAGGGATACAAGGAGTCTATGTTGTTGCATTACAACATAAAAAGTATTCCTGCACCAGGCTCTTGTTCATGTATAACTTCAGGTAATTTCACATATATGTTACAAGGTGCAGGATCATCTTGGCTTTGAAGTGTGGACATTTCATGCAAGAAATGGAACATACTCATATTGAACCCTTATTAAAGATTAACATAATACTGCACGATGGATCATCTTGGCTTTGCACAAAATCGGATTAGCAGAATACTCATTAAAGATAAGATCATAGAGAACATAGTCATATAGCTATTGAACTAAAGACCCAGATAAATCAAGCTAACATTAAAAACACTCAGATAATAGAATTTCCATTACTTTCACAGGAAAAGAAGGAAACCACTTACCCACATAACAAACGACCAATAAGAAGAACTGCTATAGAGTTAAGATCATAAGCCAATGCATATAAAGTATTGCCCAAAAGAAGCACAATACTGCTAAATATTAGTGGCCTGAAATATGATTTATTTGACCATGCACTAAAATACACTGAAGAAAACAATTGTGCAACAGCCATTGACCCAATAATAACACCACAAACTGTGGCAGCAGCTCCCAGGCTCAATGAGTAGTCATCTGCTGTTGGAACAATGATGTATGTGTTGACCATGTAAAGGAAGGTGTTTGCCAAGTTTAACAGAAGAGACATAAAATGATATCTTTGGTCATCAATTTCATCCTCTGCTGAACTGGGTATATCTTCTTGGATAATAAGTGCATGTTGTCCCAAAAATTGAAGGAAGTTCGTTGAACGTGTCAGCTTATCTACTGATGCTTGTATCAGGTCAACAATAGGGTCCTGCACTAGATGCAGAGAAATACAGGTAATGTAGATAAAAGTAAAAGTTCTTCAATAAAAACGTTCACACAAGAAACAGTTATCTTCTATGAGTCCATGAACAATGTATAAACTATAAACTATAAAGTGTTAATAAACCTTTGGAACATCAGATGGCTGATCATAAATGGATAAGTAGCTTCCTTGACGGTCTTGAAAATCTGCAAGGTTGCGTGACAATGCTCCTACAACAGCCCCAATGCCCTACTTAGACAACAACATCTTCGTAAGATGGTGCTTCATGGGAAAGATAGCCCATCTAATTATTTTACATAGGAGAGCAAATACTACAATTCTAACACAACTTGGAGAAGTACTTGAAAAAAAGGAAATGGATAATGCAGGAGGGCCTAGTTATCTTCACTACTGTAACATTTATGATAGTACATTTTGGTTAGATACGTTACCACGTGCTTGAAGACCTGCTGTAGCTGAGAATAAGGATGATTTGATCTAGTAGTTAAATAATAATCCGTGAATCTATAGCCAAAGCGTTTATCAAATTTCTTCAATATTTTACGAATGCCAGTAGCGTTCAGATCAACAAATCTAAGAAGCCTTAAAAGATCATGCCCAACTGCCCTATAAGCTTCTCGCAGTTCAGACATCTGAGATATGTTCGGCTGCTCCAGAAGGACTTTGCGCTGCTCACCCAATTTTTCAATCCTGCTTGCAAGAATTCCTTGTTGTTCCAACATAAAAAGGACAATCTTTTCAATCTAGATTGAAACAAAAACAATGACGAACCATAAGAAAACAACTGCAGCAAGTAGCTTTTATTCTGAAACATGAAAATTGAAATTCCAGCCAAGTAAAAAGAAATCATATTATACCATAATCTAGTATTAATCAAAACTGGAGCACTCGAACAAGCAGTTTTAGTTCTCAAATTTGTAGGACACCATGTATAATGAAGATTTAATAACAAAAAGAAGAAACACGCTAATTGCTGTGTGAGAGTAAATGTCAATAAAGATGCAGAAGGGGTATTTCAATTTGATGCAAGGAAGGATGTGACCATCTCTTACATAGGCATGCAATGATATGCACCTCCCAGTATGCTAAGGAAGAAAATTATGATTTTATAAGAATGGAAAATAATTGTTCTCCAACTTTGGGCAATAATAATGTAACTAGAACACTCAACTGGTACCTTTTTATATAGTGTATATTTATGATGTATCTACATGTGCATATACATGCTTATGAATGTATTTTTACATGGTTCATGTATGTATTTGTATTGACAGACTTGTATTGCTAGAAAGGGAAACAAGACTAAAGTACTAGGAAGCAAACCTCATGAAGATCGCAAGAAATATATACCCCCAAAAAAGAAGCTAAAAACAACTATCAGGATAATTTTGAAACGCACCCTCGGTTTGTGATAGAATAAATCAACATAAACAAAGAGCCATTCAATAAATATTTTGAAATTTTAAGCACCATTGTAGCATCTTTCATTTGTATTTTAGGTCCTATTTCATTATTTCAATTCAAACTGTTCCATTATACTGCAAAGGCAGCATCTTTACAAACAGACCTCTATTCAATAGGTGAAACTTCAAAAGGTCCACAAGAAAAATGAGAGTTAACGAAGAAGGCCATCCAAAAAGCATGACAGCGGGGGAAGTTAAGGAATGTGGCAAAACATATTCACTAAAAAAGTCTGGTTATCCATTACCTATTAATGTAAAAGGAATAATTTAAATATACAATGTATTTTCCTTTGTTTTAAAATTTGCAATATCACTTTCTCTCTCCCTCGATCTTTCTCATGCATGCACCCTCCCCCTCCCTCCCTCCCTCGCCCCCTCTTAACATTTATATCCAAATTATACCTTGTGGTGTAAATATTGTAAGGTCAAGATAATATAAATTCAATAGTAAGACCAAAGTTCAAAAAATCGAGGTAAAGTGATATACCAACATAGAGTGGGTGCAGCATGTGCATACTGAGAATCGTGCCAATTGATGGGTATGCATGGATATGGCTGAACACCCTTGGTACAGTCTTTTCTGGGTTATTCAGATCTGTTGACCCCCTAATGGATTTTGATGAATACAAAACACTAGAGTATAATTCCATTTATCTTAACAATTTAATTGAGGATTTCATGTGTTTTATTAAGAATATTGTTAAGAAATGTCTAGGCAAGTTTCCATAATTTTTATGGATGTATTGAAGAATTTTTGAGATGAAGAAAACAGATCAGGGACAGCCGAGACGTCTCCTGATGGTCTCAGAGACGTCTCTGGCACAAACAGGAAGAACTGGCACACTTGGAGACGTCCCCGGCACCTGGCGAGGCGTCTCGCAGGGTCGGAGTCGACTCTCTCAGTAGCGGAGTCGACTCTCTCAGTGGCGGCAGAAAGGCAGATTTCAAGTGATACGCGCGAGCCGTCCCCACAGTACGCGGAGTCGTCCCCGCAAGTTAAAAAAGTGAGTTTCCGAGTCGTCCCCAGTGTAGCGGAGTCGGCTCTCTCAGGGTTTTCCAGAGGATGTCTTTTTCGGAGTTAAGGCAGCGGAGACGTCCCCTGGAAGAGCGGAGTTGACTCTCTCAGAGAATTCCAGAAGACATGTTTTTCGGAGTTATAACGACGGAGTCGTCCCCAAGGCAGCGGAGTCGTCCCCATGCAAAAAGTGCAAACAAGCCGAGACGTCCCTGTAAAGCGCCGAGACGACCCTCTCAGGAAAACAGAAAAACAAGGATTCAAACCGTTCATCATCGGAGTCGTCCCCGTAAAGTGCCGAGTCGACCCCAAACAAAGTGAAAAGTAAATTTATACAGCCGAGACGTCTCGCGTTGAAGCGGAGACGTCTCCGGAGCGCCTGGGATGTGACTGACAACTTTTGCAGGTTTGGTTTGAATTTCAAATCTCTTTTACTTTATCTCTAACGGCTATATTTGCTTTTTGGGCTATAAAAGGGAGCTCCTAAGTGCTTCTCAACAACTTCTCACCAACCCAAAGCAAGATCATTCAAGAGAGAAGAAAGAAAAAGAGGTTCAAGGGAGTTAGTGCATTCAAGTGAAGAAATCAAGTGCCTTCAAGCTTTCCAACTGATTTCAAGCTCGACTACTCTCTTCCGCTCGGGATTCAAAGCTCACACTCAAGCCTACGCGATCCACATCGGAAGAATCATCATTTCCCACGCTTCCAACGGCAAAAGGATTCTTCCGGGTTTTATAGTTTATCATTGTTATATTTGCTTATTTAGAGCTTTCCAATCGTTTGTAAAACTCTTTCAATATTGTGCTTGTTCCAGTCAAGGGACTTGGAACAAGGGAAAGGCGTCCCAAGCCTAGGTGAAATTGGGGGTTATAGGGTTTGTTGTTAGCCCGGTGTAAAACAACGAGTTGGGTAGTGCACTCGCAAAACTACCGGACTGTAATCTTGGATTATAGTGGAAATTCCCAAAGGTGCTTTGGGGAGTGGATGTAGGAGCAGTGGAAGCTCCGAACCACTATAAAACCGTGTGTTTGCGATTGGTTGTTTTCATACCTCTATCTTTGCTTTAGTTCATTCATTTGTGCGTTTTACCTTTTAAATAGTCAAAAAGTTTTAAAACACCCAATTCACCCCCCTCTTGGGTGACCATCTCTGGGCAACAAGTGGTATCAGAGCGGGTGCTCTGTGTATTTCTTGAAAGACCTAACCGTCTTAGCCAAAGATCTAGATGGCAACACCCTTTAACAATGTTCCTGCTGAGGGACAAGCAACCAATAGACCTCCACTCTTCAATGGGACAAATTATACCTATTGGAAGACTAGAATGAGGATCTTCATTCAAGCACAAGACTATGCCTTGTGGAGGGTTATAGTCAAGGGACCACAAGAACCATCACACATGGTTAATGGCATTCAAGTTCCCAAACCTGAGGAGGATTGGGATGAGAATGATGATAGGATGGCTCAACTCAATTCTAGAGCCATGAACTCATTATTTTGTGCTCTAGATGTAAATGAGTTTAATAGAGTCTCCACATGTAGTTCCGCTAAGGAAATATGGGATAGGCTTGAAGTTACCCACGAGGGTACAAATCAAGTCAAAGAGTCCAAAGTGAACATTCTAGTTCACAAATATGAGTTGTTTAAGATGGAACCCAATGAAACCATCACATGCATGTTTACACGCTTTATCGATATAATTAATGGTCTAAAGAGTTTGGGTAAATCTTATACTAATCCGGAACTTGTGAGTAAAATTCTCAGGTCTTTGCCGAAAGCATGGGAAGCAAAGGTCACGGCAATTGTAGAAGCCAAAGACCTCAACACTTTGGGACTAGAACAACTTTTAGGCTCATTGATGACGCATGAGCTCACGATGAAGCAACATGAAGATGATTTGCCAAAGAAGAAGACAATTGCACTCAAGGCTACTTCGAGTATGTGTGAAGAAGAAAGTAGTGAGAGTGAGGAAGAAAGCGAGGACGAGGACTTGGATTTGATAGTTAGGAAGTTTAAAAAATTCATGAGGAAAAAGAAACCCTTCCCAAGGAAAAAGTTTGGAGGAAGAAATGATTGGGAAAAAGAAAAAGAAAAAGAAAGAGACCCAATCATATGCTATGATTGCAAGAGACCGGGACACATTCGTTCCGAATGCCCTCAACAAAAGAAGCATTTTGGAAAGAAGAAGAAGAAGGCATTGAAGGCAACATGGGATGATAGTGACACATCATCCTCCGAGGAAGAGAAGGAAGAGACCGCCAATTTGTGCTTCATGGCATTCGAAGACGACGAGGTATGTCAAAATTCAACTATAAATTTTACTTTAGAAGAATTGTATGAAGCTTTTCAAGAACTTATGAGTGATTGTAGTATGTTAGGAGCAAAGAATAAAGAATTATAAGTCTCCAATTTAAAACTAAAGGAAGATATTAAAAATCTATTGATTGAGAAAGAGAGCATTGAAAATGTTAACACCATTGATCTAGAAAACAAAAATTCAAAACTTAGCATTGAAAATGAAACGGCAAAAACACTAATTAAGGAATTGAATCTAAAAGTTAAATCTCTACTCAATAATAATACCTCACTTGCACAAAATGTTGAATCCCTTAAAAAGGACAAGGAAGAACTAGTTAAAGAAAATTTGAATCTTAAGAATGAGGTACATAAGTACAAACCAATTGTTGAAAAATTTACACAAAGCTCTGAAAAATTAAATCTTATTCTTTCAAATCAAAGAGCTGTTTTTAATAAAGCCGGATTAGGATATAAAACTAACAAGCAACAAAAGTATCTAAAGAATTTCTTTGTGAAAGCAAAAGATGTCAAAACTGAAAAACCTACATGCTTTCATTGTAAAAAAGGTGGACATAAAGCCTACTCTTGTATTCAAAGAAAGATCCAAACTAACAAGAGTACATTTGTAAAAGCTAAAAATGTAACTAAAGTATGGGTGCCTAAGGGAACCAACTACACTAACCACGAAGGACCCAAGAAGACTTGGGTACCTAAGAGCCTCACATAATCATTTTGCAGGTATGCCTTGCAGCCGGGAATAAAAAGAGAATGTGGTATCTTGATAGTGGTTGCTCAAGGCATATGACCGGTGACAAGAGTCTCTTCGTCACCTTGAAATCAAAAGAAGGAGGAGTAGTCACATTTGGAGACAATGCTAAAGGTCAAATAATTGGTGTTGGTAAAATCTCCATATCACCCTCCTCTTTTATTGACAATGTATTGCTAGTTAATGGACTAAAACATAATTTATTAAGTATAAGTCAATTTTGTGACAAGGGCTTTAAAGTGTCATTTGAATCATCACTATGCATAATTAGTAGTCCAATTGACAATGAGATCATACTCACAGGACATAGGCATGGAAATGTTTACATGGTAGATCTTGATGATCTCACCATGAAGGATGGCCAATGTCTTGTAGCCATGGATCCCAAAGTCAATGAGACTAGTTGGTTATGGCATCGTAGGTTAGGACATGCTAGCATGGATTTAATTTCTAAATTGATTACAAAAGATCTAGTCAAAGGACTACCAAAGATAGATTTTGAAAAGAACAAAATTTGTGCTGCATGTCAATTAGGAAAACAAACGAGAAGCTCTTTCAAGCCTAAAAACATAGTCTCAACAACAAAACCCTTAGAACTAATTCACATGGATTTATTTGGACCCACTAGAACTGCTAGTCTAGGGGGTAAGAGATTTGGTCTTGTAATTGTTGATGATTTTTCACGCTTTACATGGGTTTCATTTCTTGCACATAAAGATGAGTCCTTTCCCGCTTTTATCAAGTTTCATAATAGAGTTTCGAATGAACTCAATCTTAAACTAAAAGCAATTAGGAGTGATCATGGTACCGAGTTTGAAAATCAGCACTTTGAAAAGTTTTGTGACGAAAATGGTATCAATCACAATTTCTCGGCCCCTAGGACACCCCAACAAAATGGGGTGGTAGAAAGGAAGAATCGCACACTAGCAGATATGGCTCGTACCATGTTGTGCGAATCGGATCTACCAAAATATTTTTGGGCTGAAGCAATAAATACTGCATGTCACATTTTAAACCGTGCATTAGTTAGATCTATTTTAAAGAAAACACCTTATGAGCTAATAAAAAATAAGAAGCCCAATATAAGTTACTTTCATGTGTTCGGTTGTAGGTGTTTTATTTTAAACAATGGAAAGGACAATCTAAGCAAATTTAGTGCTAAATCAGATGAGGGGATCTTCTTAGGTTATTCCTCATCTAGTAGAGCATACAGGGTCTTCAACAAGAGAACTCTCGTTGTTGAAGAATCCATTCATGTTGTTTTTGATGAAGCTAATGGAGATTCTTCTAGAAAAGAAGAAGATGGTGATGCAGGTATACTTGAAGACCGAATGAAGGAATTCTCCATACAAGACAAACAACATGAGGATGAGATCAAAGAAGATACAATTCAGCAAGATGAAGAAGATCAACCTCCATTGAGAAATCAAGATCTTCCTAAGGAATGGAGGTATGCACATGGTCATCCAAAGGATCTAATTCTTGGTGATCCTTCACAAGGGGTAAGGACAAAATCCTCTCTAAGAAATACTAGTAATTATCTTGCTTTCGTTTCACAAATAGAACCTAAATCACTAGAAGAAGCCGAAAAAGATGTTAATTGGATGAATGCTATGCAAGAGGATTAAACCAATTTCAAAGAAATGAAGTTTGGACTTTAATGAAGAGACCCCCTAATGTTTCAATCATAGGCACCAAATGGGTATATAGAAATAAACTAGATGAGGATGGAGTAGTAATAAGAAACAAAGCTAGGCTAGTGGCCAAAGGCTATAATCAGGAGGAAGGAATAGATTTTGATGAAACTTTTGCTCCTGTTGCTAGGTTAGAGGCTATTAGACTACTTTTGGCATATGCATGCTTCATGGACTTTAAACTCTATCAAATGGATGTAAAAAGTGCATTTCTAAATGGTTATATAATGGAGGAAGTTTATGTAGGACAACCTCCAGGCTTTGAAAACCACTTACATCCAGATTACGTTTATAAATTGCATAAAGCATTGTATGGGCTTAAGCAAGCTCCTAGGGCATGGTATGAAAGATTAAGTAATTTCCTAATTGAAAATAAATTTAAGAGAGGAAATGTAGACAAAACCCTCTTCATTAAAAGAAAAGGAAATGACTTATTGCTTGTGCAAATTTATGTGGATGATATAATTTTTGGTGCTACTAATGATAGTCTCTGTCAAGAGTTTGCCAAGCTTATGCAGGGAGAATTTGAAATGAGCATGATGGGTGAGCTCAACTTCTTCCTTGGGTTACAAATAAAACAATCAGAGGAAGGCATCTTCATCAGTCAATCCAAATATATCAAGGAAATGTTGGAAAAATTCAAGATGAAGGATGCAAAGGAAATCAGCACACCCATGGGCTCAAGTTGCAAGCTTGACAAAGATGAAAAAGGTAAAAGTATAGACTGCAAATTGTACAGAGGTATGATAGGCTCTTTACTTTACCTTACTGCTAGTAGGCCAGATATATTATTCAGTGTTTGCATGTGTGCTAGATACCAAGCATGTCCTAAGGAATCACACTTGCAAGCTGTTAAAAGAATTTTTAGATATCTAGTAGGGACATCTAATGTAGGCTTATGGTATTCTAAACAATCTGACATAAATTTAATTGCTTATTCCGATGCTGATTTTGCCGGATGCAAACTCGACAGAAAAAGCACAAGTGGCACATGTCAATTCTTGGGTGCTAATTTGGTTTCTTGGTTTAGCAAGAAACAGAATTCAGTCGCCTTGTCCACAGCTGAGGCTGAGTACATTGCAGCTGGAAGCTGTTGTGCCCAAGTTCTTTGGATTAAGCAACAACTTGAAGACTTCGGTATCAAAATGGACAACATACCAATTAAATGTGATAATACAAGTGCAATCAATTTAACAAAAAATCCTGTCCAACACTCTAAATCAAAGCATATAGAAATTAGGCATCACTTTATTAGGGATCATGTGCTGAAAAATGATGTGATGATTGAATATGTATGTACTGAAAATCAATTGGCCGATATCTTTACAAAGCCCCTTTGTAAAGATAGGTTCAACTTCTTAAGAAATGCTTTGAGCTTGTATGACCCTAGCAAATAAATTCAACTTGTATTGCAATGCCTTGCTACTCAAAAAAAAAAACTAGTAATCCACCTCAAGGTCAACATACGTGAAAGCATGAATCCATCTAAGCTAAATGACGAACTGTTTGACTTTCCGGAGGATGGTTACCCTCCCTTGGACTCTTCATAGAGATATTTTCAGAGCCTATTTCATAGGTATTCGAAATTTGGTCAAACATTCCTCATTTCAACATTAATAATTCAAAAATCATTATCAAACCTCTATAGGATGTATTATTAAGGGGGAGGATCACAAACAAACTCATTCTGTATTCACCTAAAGAAATCATAATTAGTGTGATTAAATGAAACAAATTGGAAAAAGATAAAAATCAGTCTGAAATTTTTCAGTGCCGGAGACGTCTCTGGCAAATCGCAGAGACGTCCCCCCCCCCCCCCGGCGAGACGTCTCGCCTTAGTCGCGGAGACGTCTCGGGGACCGAACGACGGTTTTTTTAAAATAGGTCGAAACAGCTCGAGCCGACTCGAGCTATCCCTTTCATCCCCGACAAAAACAAAAACCCTAGCCTCCATTTTCTCTCCAACACAAACCCTAGCCTCTTTCTCCTCATTTTCCTAGGTTTTCCATTCAATGGCACCTAAAAGAGCTAGGAGGACCGGTGGGAGGCGTCCTAGGGCAGCGGCCGACGGTGAGGAACGGAGGGAAGAACCTTCCGCGCCGTCTCCTCCGGTTGCTCCGCCAACCACGACCATTTCCTGTGCAAATCGCACAGTGACGACCGGTAGGTACATAGACTTTGCATTTCTAGATAGTGAGGGGTTCTCTATTGGAGAGAGACTCCGTGCCCAAGGGTGGGAATACCTTTGTACCCTCAATACCTCGACCTACCCCAGCCTAGTTAGAGAACTATTTAGCAATATGGCCTTAGGGGACTTAGGGTACACTGCATATGTCCGGGGGACATTGGTAGAAATTAATGAGGATATTCTATCCACTGTTCTGCAAATTCCTAAAGATGGTGAGGCTCCGACATCACATCCCCAAAGGGAAATAGCCCTAAATTTGCTTCTAGGAAGAGAGGACTGCGGCCCTCTTGATGTAGTCAACTCCCAAGACCTAAATGCCGAAATGAGACTACTTCTAAGTATTGTCAACCGGGTCTTGTTTCCTAAAACCGGTCGCTTCGATTTTGTTTCGGAGCGAGATTTAGTTATCATGCACCATATCCTACTAGGGATTCCTCTAAACCTCCCTAGACTCATGTTGAACTACATTGCTACATGTCATAGGTATTCTAGGTTTAGCATACCTTATGGGATGATCCTTACCCTACTCTTCAAACATTTCAAAGTACCCATTCCAGAAAATGAGCCTGCAAAACCCTTGAGAAACACCGACTATTATAATGAGAGCACAATGCGTAGAATGGAGTTTCACAAGGTAGATGGGTCATGGGTCAAGGTACCAAAGAGAAAAGCTCAAACCCTAGAGCCTGAGCTCCCACTTCAGGAGCCTGACCATCACTCTCCTCCACATAGCCACATGGATTATCCTGATGTACCCTCCAGCTCAGCTGGACCTTCCACATCCATGCCACCACCTCCTCCAGTCAGTGGGCCCTTCTCCCTATCCGAAGACCATATGCGCACTTTAGCATCTGTGATATGCCAGCAAATGAGGGAGGAAATGAGATCGATGATCTCTACTGAGTTGGCCCCCATCAGAGCTTCACATGAAGGGATTCTACAAGAGCTGAAGGAAATTAGAGCTCAAATAGAAGCTACAACGCAAGAACTAGTTGGTGTGAGTGCCACCCAAACCTTCAGATCCATCGAGCTAAAGGATGACTTGAGGAGCATCTCAAATAGCCTTCAAGAGTTAACAAGCCCTGGAGGAAATGTGGGCACCTTGGTTGCCCAACTTAGAGGAAGAATTGAAAGGGCAACCATAGAATTTGAAGCACTAGTGGCAGCCTTCCATCAGTCACAGGGAGATCAATTCAGAACACTGCTAGATTCCATCAATGCTTTCATAGATGCAGCTGCTAGGGCTTATGAGCAACGTCGCCGATGAGGGACATTTTGTAGACATCTAGGGATCTTCTTTTTGTAAACCCTAGGCTATTTTGAAACACTTCTTGTATTAAAAATCAATACTTGTAATGATTTCTTCTCTTAACTTTGTACTGACTTCAAAGGTTTACAATGATACATGAATACAATTTCTTTTGAAACTTTGTGTACATTGCTAACTCTGTGTATGTGATTCTGTGATTGTGATGTGCCATAAAAATCTCATAGCATGCCTTAAGTGGTAAAATTTAACACAACTTATCAATGCATATGACACAGGGGGAGCACATCTTGTGATAACTATGATTAACAAAAAGAGGAGTCTGAAATGAATACCAAAACAAAGGGGGAGTGATATGAATGACTAAATTCATTAATAGAAATAACTTGGACAAGGGGAGCACAACTTGAATATCCTTCAGTGGTTCATGGAAATATGCTGAATTTTACTAGGAAGTATGCTTTAAGCACCTAAGGATAATTTGTCCCCTTCATTGTTGATGACAAAAAGGGAGAGTAGATATAATAGAACTTATAGAACTTATATATTGAGTAGAACCAATATGGATATTGGATACATTGGAATGCAAAATACGAAATTCATACTCCAAAGTTGAATTAGAAAAGATAAAATTGAAGAATATTGGCTTTAAGATAATTGCCCTTCTGGAAAAGAAAGGGGGAGTCAAAAAGAACTTAGCTTTTAATTATCTTTAGCATCAATATTTCATTTTAACTTGATTCAAATTTAGTTGATATGCTAAAATTGCTCAAGAGCTATTCAGATTAATTTTATGCATAAGGATAGAACTGAAAATTGACTATTTTAAATTATGCACATTGTATCTAGCTCTAATCAAAACATTAGACTTGTACATCTGATCAAATACTGTGTATATGTTTAAAATTCGAATTTTGCATATACTCAGTGTTTTGTCATCATCAAAAAGGGGGAGATTGTTGACCCCCTAATGGATTTTGATGAATACAAAACACTAGAGTATAATTCCATTTATCTTAACAACTTAATTGAGGATTTCATGTGTTTTATTAAGAATATTGTTAAGAAATGTCTAGGCAAGTTCCTATAATTTTTATGGATTTATTGAAGAATTTTTGAGATGAAGAAAACAGATCAGGGACAGCCGAGACGTCTCCTGATGGTCTCAGAGACGTCTCTGGCACAAACAGGAAGAACTGGCACACTTGGAGACGTCCCCGGCACCTGGCGAGGCGTCTCGCAGGGTCGGAGTCGACTCTCTCAGTAGCGGAGTCGACTCTCTCAGTGGCGGCAGAAAGGCAGATTTCAAGTGATACGCGCGAGCCGTCCCCACAGTATGCGGAGTCGTCCCCGCAAGTTAAAAAAGTGAGTTTCCGAGTCGTCCCCAGTGTAGCGGAGTCGGCTCTCTCAGGGTTTTTCAGAGGATGTCTTTTTCGGAGTTAAGGCAGCGGAGACGTCCCCTGAAAGAGCGGAGTCGACTCTCTCAGAGAATTCCAGAAGACATGTTTTTCGGAGTTATAACGACGGAGTCGTCCCCAAGGCAGCGGAGTCGTCCCCATGCAAAAAGTGCAAACAAGCCGAGACGTCCCTGTAAAGCGCCGAGACGACCCTCTCAGGAAAACAGAAAAACAAGGATTCAAACCGTTCATCATCGGAGTCGTCCCCGTAAAGTGCCGAGTCGACCCCAAACAAAGTGAAAAGTAAATTTATACAGCCGAGACGTCTCGCGTTGAAGCGGAGACGTCTCCGGAGCGCCTGGGACGCGACTGACAACTTTTGCAGGTTTGGTTTGAATTTCAAATCTCTTTTACTTTATCTCTAACGGCTATATTTGCTTTTTGGGCTATAAAAGGGAGCTCCTAAGTGCTTCTCAACAACTTCTCACCAACCCAAAGCAAGATCATTCAAGAGAGAAGAAAGAAAAAGAGGTTCAAGGGAGTTAGTGCATTCAAGTGAAGAAATCAAGTGCCTTCAAGCTTCCCAACTGATTTCAAGCTCGACTACTCTCTTCCGCTCGGGATTCAAAGCTCACACTCAAGCCTACGCGATCCACATCGGAAGAATCATCATTTCCCACGCTTCCAACGGCAAAAGGATTCTTCCGGGTTTTATAGTTTATCATTGTTATATTTGCTTATTTAGAGCTTTCCAATCGTTTGTAAAACTCTTTCAATATTGTGCTTGTTCCAGTCAAGGGACTTGGAACAAGGGAAAGGCGTCCCAAGCCTAGGTGAAATTGGGGGTTATAGGGTTTGTTGTTAGCCCGGTGTAAAACAACGAGTTGGGTAGTGCACTCGCAAAACTACCGGACTGTAATCTTGGATTATAGTGGAAATTCCCAAAGGTGCTTTGGGGAGTGGATGTAGGAGCAGTGGAAGCTCCGAACCACTATAAAACCGTGTGTTTGCGATTGGTTGTTTTCATACCTCTATCTTTGCTTTAGTTCATTCATTTGTGCGTTTTACCTTTTAAATAGTCAAAAAGTTTTAAAACACCCAATTCACCCCCCTCTTGGGTGACCATCTCTGGGCAACAAGATCTATGTAATTTTTGGATACAAGTCTTAATGTTCAACCCAAAACATAAAAAAAAATCCTTGATTTGGATCCAAATTGTTTTTATGCATGAATCTCATATCAAACAATATTTAGTCCTCATTTGACAAAATACCCCATGATTTTTTTCTATTAAACATGAAATTCCACCTAGATTTTGAAGAAATAAGGAAAAAGAGCGAGAGAAATTTTACCTAGCTAGAATGATTTTAGAACGTTAAAAAACAAAAATCAAGTTTTAATCCTACAGATCAATCTCCCTAGGCAGCATAGTTCACCATACCGGTCTGAACAGGGTTGTACAAGGCATACCATATCGGTGGCATACCGACACTCGATGTGCCAAAAAGATTACGTATCATACTGTACCGACACAGTGCTGGTGTGGTACCGGTACGGGGTTCAGTAATAAGACCGCGAATCTTGCTAGAAAGTATTCCTTATCGCTTCATTTTGAGCTCCAAATAGTGGGGAACAATTGCAAAAGGAGCCTCTTAGTTATCCCAAGAGGTACCTCCTAACACAACTCAATTTAGGATTGGTTTGGGCTTGGTTTGGGACAAAGTGACCTCAATCTGCACCAAATCGCTAGGTCTGGGTCTGTTTCAGTGGTTTGGGTGGTATTTGTCTGAATATATATCCCTTTTGTATTGCCAAGGGTTCCATAAAATGCACATCAATGGCCACATGCCATACAAACCAATATTTCAAACTTTGCTTAAGATTGAATTGAATGATGGACTATAAAATACATCATGTACCTCCTAACTATTGCTAGTATATCATCATGTGCTTACACCCATAATTTCATGCATAGTGTTACCAAGACACTTGACATGAGGACCAAGTGTCTAAATGTCCTCAAGTGTCGGACATGGCAGCCTCCAACAACCTTGGCATGGGGAGGTAGCATATACATGTGCGCATGTCTTTTGATGCTTATTCAAAAAAGCAAGAAACTTAGAATTATAGGAGCTATTTAAAGAGCAAATTAATGGAATAGCCATACGTCTGCAAGTTGTTTAATTTATTTGACGAACCATGATATACTTATATTTAGATTATAGTGATATTTGCTTAAGGTGTCCATATAATCTCAATAACTTTATATTAAACATATAAGGACACTTAGCTTGAAGTGTCCAGAAGAATGTAAGGACACTTCACTTAATGCGTTCAAAAAAAAAAACCTTAAGGATACTTCATTGAAAGTATCCAAAACAGAAAACTAACAGGCGACTTCATTGAAAGTACGCTATATGATGCTCCAAAAAAGTGCCAAGTATTTGACACTTTCTGCTGACATCAGCATGGCACTTCGAAGTGAAGTGTCAAGCCATGCCACGTCATGTCCTACCATGTCCAAGCGTCCAAAATTATGGACACTTCCCGACAGCTTAAAAATGAAGTTTCTAGATAACATTGTTCATGATGCACTCTAAAAATCATAGTGGCCAACAATTAATCATGCGATAAACAAGAAATGCCTGCAACTTTCATGCTCATTATATGATGCGACACATTATGTAGCAGCAATCATCAACCACCATTAACTATCGACTATCAAGTACGACATTGACCACACAAAGTAGGGAGCAATCATATCATTTAATGCATTTATGTGTTTTTAAATGTCGCATGATGTGCCATTGCTCATGTACCAATCATCTATCATTTTATGTGATACACCTTTTAGATCATTGAAACCCACTTCTTTATCAATCGAAGCCTATAATACCATCAATTTACTCAAAAAATCACAATATACACATTATTACCAAAGTATGTAACAGATCATATAATTGTCATCATAGCAGGTTATCAAGATTGTATAACATAACCAGCGTATTTTCAGTGCTCACCATGCACTTGATGACCATAACACACCATGTACCATCTTGCTCTGTACTAATCATATATCAATAGAGCACCACTTTGTGATGTGGCAACCATTTTATTCATATATTATATGATTCATTAATAATATTTCACAATATAATTATTCAATTGTGTGGCTTGTTAATCATCTCATCAGTTGTATAGTTAGTATGGTGTGTTGAAGCAATTAATTCCTGGTCAGCTATACAGCAAGCATGGAAGGTTCTATAATCCATATTATATGCAGAATCTGTTTCAGTATCACTTATTAAATATATCTTCAAATATAAGGTATTAAGGTTATGCTGGTTAGTTTTCATCAAAGAGACCACCCTTACACAGAATATCTAGGCTCAGTTTAATCAACCCTTTTGAATATTCATGTCGATCAGCACAATATATCCATTGACAAAGCTTTTTCAAAATTCAAATCCTTTTTCCATCCCCTAACTTACTTTTAAACATGAATGCAATCTCCCTCCTAGTTTTCCCTCAACCGTTCATTGCACATTTGCTAGTTTACCATAGTATCCTCAACTAAGTCAACTAGCATGGCTGCTCTAATCATTTCTTGTTCTCATGGTTCACTGTACCACCCCAAACCATTCCAAGGGAGAATTAGAACAGTTTCCCCCCTTAGTGCGAAACTGAGGCCGAAGCGCTTGAGTGGTACCTCGGTTTGGCCCAATTTTGCACAAAAATACCGCCAACCCCACTCCCTTCCCCGAGCGCTTTAATAAAAGAGGTGGGAGGCTGAGAAGGCCTCCCATGCCTTAGCCTGTCCCACACCTTTTCTTAAAAAATCATGAAAAATCACTACAAGGGCCAGATTTTATCGGATCTAAGCTAGATCCTAGGTGAAAACTAATAATGGTCCTCTCCCTCTTTTTTCAATTTTGAGGCAAGAAAATGAGAAAATGAGGGAAAATCATGCAAAAAATTTTATTTTTGGCATGATTTCATGATATGTTGTAGTTCTATGAATGATCTACGCAATGCCGCCAAAATTATGATGTTTCATTAACTCTTTAATTTTTCAAATTAAAATATATTTTTGATTGAAAATTAATAAAAATAAAATAATAATCAAAAAATTACTTTAAGATTAGTAGCATATTTAGAGGTGTGCGTGCTAGCTCCTTCAGCAAACACACCAATTCAACTCGCCACTGAGCTTAACATCAATTATCTTACACTTGGTTTCTTCTCTCTACCATGAATGTTGTATTAGTCTTACAAAGATCAAGGGCCTTCACCCAAAAAAGAAAAAAAAGGGACCTTCAATAAGTGCACTTGGGCTCTGGTGGTTGCGGTTGCTGGGTCCAAGTCAACCAACATAATGCTCAATTCATCTAACTTCATTTTGGGCCAAGGATTCAACGGCCAACCATGTCGGTCCATGATGTGCTCTAGCATGCCAACAAGATGCTAGCACTAGGCATGCAAGCATTAGGCTAGCGTGTGTGCCACGATACCCTGTCTATCACAGGGTATAGGTTCATTCCAGCAATATCGGTCATGCCAGTTTGGTATGGCATATGATTTGTAGTTTTGTACCACTCTAAACTATGTAAACTTTTTATTAATTTGTCTTCTTTTTGCAGAACACAGCACAGCTTGTGTCTAAACAACATGACGACAGATACATACTATGCTGGATAGTCAACACCTGGAATTTGAATTCCTGCTCTGGACACAATCTTTGAACCTAATTCCCAGACCTAAACCCTATTTGCTCTCACAACCATTTCCCCTTTTAGTTATTTATTTGACTTCTATACGTATTTTTCCTTGGTTTTTCCCCTGAAACTTAGTGAATAAACACTGGTTATATGAGTTTTGCTCCCTGTAACTCTCAAAGCTGATTGTCCTTGTAAACACTGGAGCTCTTTTAAGGTCACACATGGTAACATCAGCTTTGATAAAGGTCAAAAAAAGTTCTCACTAATGAAATAATCGTTTACAATCAGTAAATTAAGTTAAGAAGTGAACATGAGAATGTCACACTGACATGGTGGCAAAGGGTATTTGCCCCCAAAAAAAGATAAAAACATGACCATGTGGATACATCATTATTTCTAGAATCTAATGTTGCCAAATTCTAACACCAAGATTTCTATTTGGTATCCAAATAAGCTTCACAACAACAATAAATTTCACACTAAGATATATAAAACGACATGAGCTAAAGTTATTGAACCATATTACAGATATGCATGCAATAATGTGGCATGACTTGACATGCTTAGGTGCACGTGCACACAGATGCCCATGTACCTAGACGAGAAATGCAACATATTTGCAACAATCTGTCAACACAAATCCACAAATAATTTTCACAAACCTGGTCATCTAGCATCCGTGAGAATTCTTTGAGAATCTGGCGACGGTTTTTTTCACCTTGCTGTGTTTGTTGAACATACTGCCTCACTCGCTTCTTCATCAACTTATAATTAATATAGTATCTAAAAGGAATAAGGTAAAGAAAATAGTTCATAAGGTCTTAAGAAAAGAAGGTTTCTGCAAAATTAGCCTAAAATGGCTCAAAGTTGAGCTACAATGAATATGTAATAGCCATACATACATCCATTTTACTTCCTACTATCATTGCATTCTAAGAATTAGTGCTGAATTCCTAGAAAAACGCTCTTCAGGCAGCAAAGGGCTTGCTATGGAACCTAGAAGTCCAGTTGAACCTAGAAACTGAACAGAAATCATTTAGCATTTTTCTATACATTAAAATAGTCTTAACAACAAGGAAAGGAAGACTAGGTTTTATGTAAAGGATTGCATTTCTCTTTTAGGATTAAATACATAAAATCATTATTCATACAGAGGGGATACAACATAAGGACTTCTAGAACTGTCCTCTCCAGAACACTTCAAAATGGTGTACTGATGGGATATGGTGCTTTATTTCCGGTATAGTCTCTCCTAATCCTTTTCTAGTTGATACTTTAATTCTAAGTTCTAAGTGCTTATCTTTCTCTTGTTTTCATTTAACACTTTCAATTAACTTGTTTTGTTCCTTAATCATGAGGAAAAGGAAACATAACCATCAAGCCCAGTCCAAAATATTTGGAGAGGATTTACCAAACATTCCTATTTAGGACTACCTTTGATTGCATTTCAAGCTTTGCAATATCCTGTCTACAATCTCCAATCATGTTATCTTAGTTCCTCTCTTCTTCCCTCTTTTAACAATGATGTAACACTCTTTACTAGAACCCCCTAGATCTTCATTATATTTATGTTCATGACATCTCAATCAATGCTCTATCACTTATTTTGTGCAAGTCCTACAACTCTACTAATATACTTATCTCCCTATCTATAATTCCTAAATTTATTGCCCCATCTTAATATTCCCATTTTTTGACACTCCCAACTTATTTTCTTAGACTTCAATAATTGCCCAACATTTTGATGTATATGACTTGGCTGGCCTTTATTGTTCCTCTAAAAATATTTCCTTCAAGTTGCCAAGGCATGTGCAAATCATATAATTACCTAAAAGCATGTGTCCATTTCATCCAATTGCCCCTAATTCTGTTAGATGTATTCTCATCTACCTCTCCATTTTTTCTATAATATATTAAAGGGGACAGAAACAATCACAGCATAACATCTCATATAACAATTTTGATTAGGGCCTCATCTATATTTGTAATTCCAGTAAACTTGAATTACATATGTTATATTCTTATTCTGCTGATTCATAAGCCTTTATGTTTTAAGCTTTCATCCTTAAATTCAATTAGCATTTAATCTTGTTCTTTTCTGATAAATCAACACTATATCATCTGCAATAACATACAAACCAAGGTTCGTCATACCGATTGTACCAATGTACCGGTGGGTGTCGGAAATGGTACAGTACCGAACCGAACCGGTACTGCATTGGTGAAGACCAAAAGAAAAAAAAATCCCGCACGGACGTGCATGCGTCCGCGCGGGCGTGGTTCTCTATGCGGCCCGGCGCGGGACGCGCTTGTTGGCGGGTCGGCTATGCGCGGTCCAAGAGCCCCACGCTAATCATTTGCTCGAGGGATAGTTGTTGTGTTGGACCATCTTAGATGGGTAACGCGACTATCTCTTGCTGCCTTAGGAACCTTGCCTATGCTCTCTTATGATGGTGCTCAGCCAAGGAAAAGAATCAAGGATATGGGGATGAAAACAATGACTCTATTCCAATAGACAACGGATGAAAAGACTCTAGCAAGATCGGGAAGAAATCATGCTAGCCTAATACAATCTAAAGGGAGTTGATGTATCCACCCCTAGCCCAAGCCTTGCGGCCGAAGACTCTCCTAAGAGAACTAAAGGAATAACCCTTACAATGATGAATTCAGAAATTGGATGCCTCTAAGGGCCCTAATGGCTCCTTTTTATAGGCCTATTGCCCATGTGCCCAATTAGCTTATTGGTAGAAACATTTTGAAATTCAAAAACACTCCTAATCTGCCGAACAAGGGATCCAAACTAAGTATGGTCCCTTGCGGTCACATGCTGAAAATCCCGAAGTTTTTAGGCACCCGGGATCCATTGCATGGCTGGCCAATGCATGTGTCTCGTTCTCCCTTTGCCGCTTGTCCCTGCCTTGCTCCTGATTTGGTAAGTTGTTGCAGTCCTGGCTGGCCGGGTCTTGGTCTTTGGCTGGCCACAGTTGGCCCTTGCTCCTGGTTCTCCCATGGATTGCTGACTTAGCTTCCTTGGGTCCTTTGATGTCTCGGCCTGATGCATCTAGGCCGCTGGCTGCCCCTGCTCGTTTCCTATGGAAGAGTCCTTGGACTTCTCTATAGATTCTGCTGAAGATCCTTTTGGGAGTCTTACCATCCTTGCTCCTTTACTTGTCCTCGGATGCTTGACACATGGCTAGGCATGTTGTTGGCCGAGCCTGCTGTTGTGCTGGCCGAGTGCTTCCTTTTCTACCTTTGGGAGCGTTACCTTCTTTGCTCCCTTGCTTGTCGAAAGCGTAGTCCTCTTGGGTTGATGTGTGTGGTGGCCCCGAACCTCGCGCAAGCTTTGGGAATGGCTTGCACATGGTTGGGTCGGCTGCTGATGAGGTTGGTCGAGGGTTGGATGAATTTGGCCCGAGTCTTGGCTTTGGCCGAGGCCGACCTCGACTGAGCCACCATAGATTTGGCTCGGCGGGTTGGGGGTCTCATCATTCGCCCTCTCTTGGAGAAGACCCTTGTCCTCAAGGGTAATATCAAGGACCAATTTCCCCTCCTTGCGGGACAAAACGTCTGCCACCTTGTTTTCTTTTTCTAGTTGATAGACAATATCATATTCAAAACCAAAGAGTTTACTGAAATTTTTGTTGTTCTGGAGTCACGATCTTTTGTTGGAGTAGGTGTTGTAGGGCTTGCTAGTCGGTCACAATGTTGTAGGTTGCGGTTTGGAAGAGCCCGCGGCCGCATGTGGTGGAAACCGCAGCCCAAAGAAGTGAAGAAACTTACCCGGGAAGAGTTACAAGAATACATAGAGAAACGTCTTTGTTTCAAGTGCTGCACAAAGTGAGAAAAGGGCCACAAGTGCAAAACCGGCCAATCCTATGTTATCCACATCACTTGCAAGGAGGATGAGGCCGTGGAAGAGGTTGTTGCAACCTCAGATAGCAGCAGCTCTGAAGCCGAACCAATGGAAGCCAATGCCCTGAGTCCCATTTCAAATGATGCCGAGCTATCCTTGCATGCGTTATCCGGAGTTCAGCGACCTTCTACCATAAGGATGACAGCTTGGATCAACAAATACGAGGTATCCCTACTCGTTGATAATGGTTCCTCTCGTAACTTCATAAATCCGAAAACCCTTCAACGGGTTGGTCTCAAGGGAGCTGCCACCGAACCGTTTGACGTCAAAGTAGCAAGTGGCAAGCGTCTCAAGTGCCAAGAGGTTGTCAAGGATGTCCGGCTCAATGTCCAAGGAGGGTGGATCTCAGTCGGCCTAAATGTGTTACAACTTGTAAGCCTTAATGTCGTTCTTGGCAATGCATGGCTTCAGAGTATAGGAAAGGTGGTCACCGACTATGATACGATAACCATGGAATTCAAAATTGGTGGAAGGAAGAAGTGAACAGCCCTCAACCACAAAAAGGTCCGGCCTTGCGAGGCCAACATGCTCAAATGCCTATGCTGTGGGGGAGCTCTTTGCTTCGCCGTGGTGCTGTCCAACCGAGAAGGGGCTGCGAAGAGACCTCAACCGCAGCCGGATGAGGAGTTGCGAGGCTTGCCCTTGTGGATCCGACAACTCATAAAAGCACACCAAGGCGTCTTGGAGATGCCTACTACCCTTCCACCTCAGCGCACCTTCAACCACCCCATCCGGCTGAAAGATGAGAGCAAACCAATAAACGTGCCACCATATAGGTATGCTCACTTCTAAAAAGGGGAAATCGAAAAGCAAGTAGATGATATGTTGAAACGAGGATTAATCCGACCAAGCACTAGTCCCTTCTCATCACCAGTCCTCTTGGTGGGAAAGAAAGATGGATCATGGAGATTTTGCACTGACTATCGGGCCTTGAATGAGGCTACAATCAAAGACTGATTCTCTATTCCAACTGTTGATGAAATGCTTGATGAAGTCCACGGCGCCAAGTATTTCACAAGGCTCGATCTTCGGGCCGGATACCACCAGATCCGGATGCAAGAAGAAGATGTCCATAAGACAGCATTCTGCACCCATTCCGGCCACTACGAGTACCTTGTCATGCCATTCGGCTTGTGCAATGCTCCATCTACATTTCAAGCTGCCATGGATGAGGTATTTAGACCGCACCTACGCAAGTTTGTCATTGTTTTCTTTGATGACATACTTGTGTACTCCAAATCCATGGATGAGCACATGCAACACTTAGACCTTGTCTTGTGTATTTTGGAAGAACACCACTTCTACATCAAACCTTCCAAGTGCGCCTTTGTCCAAGAAGAGCTCAAGTATCTTGGGCACATTGTTTCCGGCGATGGTGTGCGCGTCGACTCACGCAAGATTGAGGCCATAACTGATTGGCCATTGCCCAAAGATGTCTAGGCTTTGAGAGGGTTTCTAGGACTCACCAGATATTATAGGCAGTTTGTGAGGGACTACGGTCTCATTGCAAAACTGCTGACGGCCATGCTGAAGAAGGATGGGTTTAAGTGGACAAATGCAACCCAACAAGCCTTTGAAAACCTAAAGAGGGCCATGACTCAAACCCTCATGCTTGCTTTTTCCGACTTCAGCAAACCATTCCAAGTATTCACGGATGCAAGCAACGCAGGAATCGGTGCAGTCCTAGCACAAGAAAGGCGACCCTTGGCTTTCATATCCAAAGCCTTTAGGCCGCAAAAGAAGGCTTGGAGCATGCATGAACGAGAATTGCATGCGGTGGTGCATGCAGCCAAAGTTTGGAGACCATACCTGCTCGGAAAGCGCTTCACCATCGTGATCGACCAGCAAGCCCTACGACACCTACTTCAACAAAAGATTGTGACTCCAGAACAACAAAAATTCCTGGTAAAACTCCTTTGTTTTGAATATGATATTATCTATCAACCAGAAAAAGAAAACAAGGTGGCGGACGCCTTGTCCCGCAAGGAGGGGAGCCCAGTCCTTAACATCACCCTTGAGGACAAGGGTCTTATCCAAGAGAGGGGGAATGATGAGACCGCTAGCCCGCCGAGCCAAATCCATAATCGCTCGATCGAGGTCGACCCCGGCAAAAGCCAAGATTCGGGCCAAATTCATTGCATGGAGGTCTGCCCAACCCTCAGCTAACCTTACCAGCAGCCGGCCCGACCATGCGCAAGCCATTCCCAACACTTGCACGAGGTTCGGGGCCACCACATGCACCAGCCCAAGAGGACTGCGCGCTCGGCCATAGGCCTCGCACAGTACCTCTTGACCGCAGCCATTCGGCCTACGTACGGCACATGCCTTCAATCCTTGCACAAGCAACAACATGCGGTCAACCGCACATCCACTCCGTAGCAACCGCGCGCGACCGACCGCGCACCTCAACAGCACCCGACCATGCACAAGCCATTCCCAGTGCAAGGCCGACCCCAAGTGGACAACCACACCCTTGGGCGCACCCCTGCACACAAGGGCCCGACCTCACCGCAGCCTTTAGCGGCCGGTGCTCAGCCAAGCCGCCAAACCGCGATGCACCAACGTTCGGCACAAGTGCAACAACTACAATACGCTGCCCCTGAGCCTTGGACGAGCACAACAACGGGCGACAACAAGGGGCACCAACCCATTCATGCGCATAAGTGCACACGCGCACAAAAAAGAGGTCAAGCAGCAACAACATCCGGGAGCAACACATACCCGGTCAAATGGACCAAGGTCGGTGCACCACCGGACTGGAATTCAGCCACACAAGCTCGGCATGCGAATGCAATGAGCAGCATGCAACAACACCCAGTCAAGTGCAATCGGGCCAACCAAATCAGCAACATGCGCACGAGCTGAACCCATGCAAATCAGGCATATCAGGCCAAGCCCGACCACATTAGCACATGCCAAACCGAACACAATCCAAGAGGCAGCACGCCATCTAGCTCATTCAGCACATGTGCGTCCAAACATCAAAAAAGGAGGCTCTCAGCCAGCACAAGCAACAAGCCGAGACACATGTCCAGGATCCGAGAGCAAGCAAGGGAGCAAAGAAGATAAGGCTCCCAAAGGCAAAAAAGGAAGCACTCGGCCAGCACAACAGCAGGCTCGGCCAACAACAGGCCGAGCCATGTGTCAAGCATCCAAGGACAAGTAAAGGAGCAAGGATGGTAAGACTCCCAAAAGCATCTTCAGTAGAATCTATGGAGAAGTTCAAGGACTCTTCCATAGGAAACGAGCAGGGGCAGCCAGCGGCCTAGATGCATTAGGCCGAGACATCAAAGGACCCAAGGAAGCTAAGGCCCTGTTTGGGGGAGCTGTTGGAAGTAGAGCTGTTGGAAGTAGAGCTGTTGAAAGTAGAGCTGTCTGAAGTAGAGCTGTTATAAAAAGCTGTTTACTGTTTGGTAACTACATTCGTAAAGTGTTGTGGTACTTGGTTTTGTGTTTGGTAAACAAACTGAGAAAGCACTTTTGTATGACAAAATTACCAGAAAGGACATTGCATAGTATTATACAACAGAACATAATAAAACATAACATAAATTAGTATATAAATATACGTTATAGTATAATATTATTGTAATATAAATTAATATTATGTTAATATAGCATAATAGTAATATAATTATTAGAGTAAATTAATATTTGGTAATATAACATAATATTAAATTATTTAACATAACATATTAATGTATTATGATATAATGTAATATATATTATATTTATAGTATAATACAATAATAAAAGTATAAAATATTATAATTATTAATATAAATTAATTTCTCATAATATAACATAATATTAAATTATTTAAAATAACATATTAATGTATTATAATGTAATGTAATATAATATAATATTTATAGTATAATACAATAATAAAGGTATAAAATATTATAATTATTAGTATAAATTATTTTTTTATAATATAACATAATATTAAATTATTTAAAATAACATATTAATATTTCTCGCGGTCCAGGGGCTCTTCTTCGTGGTCCACGCTCGAGGAGGACCTCAGCGTGGGCCGCGAGGTTGATGATTAAAAAAAAAACAATAGATTGATTTTGGAAGGTACGGAGAAGGATTAAAAATTTTTTCTTCTAAAATGTTGTTCAAGAGATGCATACAAAAATTGAAAAGAAAAATACCTTTTCTTACGGAAGGGAGTCTGACGGCTAGGGTTCTTGGCTCCAGCAAATTTTTAGGTTTATAAAGGGACAAGCTATGTAATTATTATATTTTAATATGGGCATTTTTGTCAAAAATACAGCTTTCCGAAAAAGCTGAAATAGCTTCCTCCCAAAAGCTCCAAATTGGAGCTTCCTCCCAAAAGCTATTTTCAGCTTCCCGCAAAAGCTGAAACAGCTTTTTGAAAAATTTACCAAACACAGTTTTTCATCTAAAAGTACTTTTGGAGGGCCAGAAAGCACTCTGGCCCTCCAAAAGCTCCCCCAAACAGGGCCTAAGTCAGCAATCCGTGGGAGAACCAGGAGCAAGGGCCAACTGTGGCCAGCCAAAGACTAAGATTCGGCCAGCCAAGAGCGCAACAACTTACCAAATCAGGAGCAAGGCAGGGACAAGTAGCAAAGGGAGAACGGGACACACGCATTGGCCAGCCATGCAACGGATCCTGGGTGCCCAAAAACTTCAGGATTTCAACATGTGACCGTAAGGGACCATACTTAGTTTGGATCCCTTGTGTGGCAGATTAGGAGTGTTTTTGAATTCCCAAATGTTTCCGCCAAAAAGCCAATTGGGCACATGAGCAATAGGCCTATAAAAAGAAGCCATTAGGGCCCTCAGAGGGCATCCAATTTCTGAATTCATCATTATTAGGGGTATTCCTTTAGTTCTCTTAGGAGAGTTTTCGGCCGCAAGGCTTGGGCTAGGGGTGGGAACATCAACCCCCTCTAGATTGTATTAGGCTAGCATGATTTCTTTTCGATCTTGCTAGAGTTCTTTCATCCGTTGTCTATTGCAATAGTCATTGTTTTCATCCCCACATCCTTGATTCTTTCCCTTGGCCAAGCACCATCATCGGAGAGCATAGGCAAGATTCCAATGGCAGCAAGAGATAGTCGCGTTACCCATCTAAGACAGTCCAACACAACAACAATCCCTCGAGCAAAGGATCATTGGCGTGGGGCTCTAGGACCGCACATAGCCCACCCCCCAACAATGCTGCGCCCCCGCTTGGGCCGGTGGGAATCGGCTTGGTTCGAACCGGTACAAGTATGTACGGGTGCGAACTGAGCCGGTTCGCACCGGTACAAGTATGTACGGGTGCGAACCGAGCCGGTTCGCACCAATACACGTACGGAACCATTCGATTCCGACCTAGAAGTGGTCGGAACAAAAATAATAGGTTGTACCAAATCGGTGCTTATCGGCACCGGTTCCGGTCGGTTCAGCATACCATGGTACAAATCGTGATAATTTTTCTAAACAATAGATGTAATTCATCTAAATTAGCACAAGAGAATACAGGCTTAGTGGTGAACTATGGTGTAAGGTCAATATGACAGGAAGCACATGTCATATCACACTACACTGAAGGCTTGTCATTGGTCCAGACTACAGCATATATGTCAACCGTTTCAATGGATTGTTCATGCACTTATGGCTCCCAAATTAACTTTCTTGATACACTAGCATAAGTTTTCTCTAATTTGATAAGGAACATATGTAGAATTTTTTCCTCTTTTACTGTATATTGTTCTATTAATCGCCTACATAAGAAGATAGCCTCAATGTTTTGACTTACCTGGCATTGAACCTAACTTGTTCTTTTTGACTTGCCTGGCATTGAACCTAACTGGTTCTCTAAAGTTGGTGTCATTTCTCTTAGTCGGAGTGTAGTTACCCTTTCCTATAACTTCATAGGGTGGCTCACAAGTTTTTGATTCCATGAGAATAAGAGCAATTTCCACATATTACTTACCAATGAGCATATAATACATTATCTCTAATCTCTGACAGTTTCTTCATTTCAAAATCAAATTAAATAAGTTCATTATCCCAGTTATCTCAATGTCTCCATGATTTTCCAAAGTTTAATCAATATTTCATCTGGTTCTAGTTGAATCTTCTTCAAAACACTGTCCACTTAAAATATGAACTGTGTGAAAAGAAACTTGGCAAGTCCTTAATTTTGCCTCTTCTATAGAGATTTCTCTATTAGTATTCTCTTTTCATAGTTTTTTTTTGTAAATAACACTGTCAACTTCTTCCTCCACTTTCCCTAATCCTATTGTATTCACTCTTAATACATCTTATTGATCATTCATTCAATTTAGATTTATGGTACTCATCATTAATTTCCTCATCTTTATATTCCCTTTCCCTCATTTTTTAAAGGAAAGTTCAATCCTATCTTCCTTTGAACCAAATATATCATGTAAATGACCATAGGCAGCAAATGTTCAGACTTAATTAATCGCATTTTATATCTCTCTTAGCCTTTATGCACCTTTCTAAGTCCTTTATGCCATTTGTTGTTTACCAATGTTAAATACTCTTCGATAGCTTCTTGTACATTAGTACATCATTGCACCAACTAGTATTAATATGCCTATGTTTTTGCCTTTTAACTTGGTATGATTTTTAAAATAATCACTTAATATAATTTAACAAAATGATGTACCAAAATGGTGTACCCCTAAAACATACAACACCAAGAAACTAATTTCAATGAGCAATGCTATGGTAACTCAGAAAAATAACTCAAAAATGTTACTCAGGTGGTTTTCACCAATCACTATGCTTTATTTAATGGCACACATTCATGATGACAATTCAAAGGGAGCAATGATAATACACCACACCAGCTGAGTAACTTTTTTTGAGTAATTTAAGCATTTCTCGATTCCAATACATGTGTCGAAGTTTGTGTGCAATGTAGTAGACTACTGTTTTGCTTTTCTTGATTTAAGAATTACATGCATTTTCCATCTAAAATCTGAAAAAACAGAAGGCATTCTTTTTACACTTTGCAATTAGAATGATATGCAGCGTGCATGTCAAATATCATCAAGTAAGGGGCTAAAAGTTTGAAAATAACAAGCATGTCACAAAAATCGATACACAAATTCTAAAGAATGGGGGGACTTTTTTTCAAGTTGTTCAAGCTAAGAAAATGATCACATCAAGGAATGAGGCCAACATAAGTTTTTAGGGTCAAATTTTGCCAAACTGGTACCAGGCCCGGACCGGCCAGCTACCAGTTCAGTATGGTACCGAAACATCTTGTAGCAAGCCGACATGACAGACATGACGGATTGGAAGAAGAGGAGGAAGAGAGGGAGAAAACCCTAACCATGACCCTAGAAGGAGGAGAATTGAGGGTGGAGAGAGAAGAAGGAGAGAAAGAGGGAGAGGAAGAGGGAGAGGTAGAAGGAGAAGAAGGAGAGGGAGGAAGAAAGAGAGAGAGGTATACAGGGCATCAACATCAATCGAATATGTTGGAATCGGTGTCAGCATTGATCGAGGGCATTAGGATTGGTGCCAGCATCAGTCGATAGTGGTGGCGTCAAGGTTGGTGGAGCCTTCGATGTCGACACCGATGGGGCTTCAAAGCTCCAATCATGGTAGAAGGGGAGGAGGAGAGAGAGAGGACGAAGGGGTCAGAAGGCCTCAAGGGGTTTCAATGATCGAACCATCCCAACCACTAAACCATCCTGGTTCTTAACTAGTTTGGTTCAGGACCATTCGGTGAACTCTAGTTAGAGTATTTACCTAGCACATATTGGAGGTGCATTTATATCCGAGTTTTGTATATAAGTTGATGAATGAACTATATATTTATATATAAAAGAATAAAGGTTTACAAGCATAGTAGCATCCTGCAGGTGATGGAGGGTATTATTAGCTTCAAACCCATGACCAAATGCCCAACTTCATTGGTCTCAACCTATGTTAGCGGCATGTGCTTTGACTTGTGGAGCTCGTGTCATGGAGGTTCGAGAGTGATATCCATCCCTTATCTAACCATCAAAAGATTCAAAACCAAATGCCTAATTACCCACAAAGATAAGTTGAGACTGGTAATGCAAGAGTAATACACAAGTGCATATAGATGCGTGCACATTCCCCATTCTAAAGTCAAGGTGGATCATACACTAGAAGATAGGCATGAGAAATAAAGGCTAATCATGAACTGTCAATTAAAAAAAGGAAAGCAGGAAAGTTGTGTAGCTTCAAGTCATGGCCCATAATCCCCTTGATGACAAATCAAGAGCAACATTAGTAACTAAGCAAACATGCAATTAAAAAAAGGAATGTAGGAAACTTTCAAAATCTGCGTCTACATACAAGACATGAGAATGGCACGACCAGAAATAAAGTTAGCACAGGATCATGCAGCAAGGAGATAGAGGTAAACATGAGCCTAACTAAATAAGTTTTGGTTTTCTTCTAAAATCTGAGTCTGGAAAAGATTTATTCCCTTTGAAGTATTCAATTCCAAATGAAAAAAAAAAACAAAAAACAAATTGACAGAGCTTAACAGACTGAAAAAAAGCATACCCTTTCCATTCTTGAACTTGATTTGCAATTAATTTCTTTCCAAAGTTAACCATCTTGACGTTGAATAGAGGTTACTACAATAGAAGAAATAATATACAAGACATCATTGGAAGTTCATAATAGAAATAAAATGATTAAATCAGCATAAACATTCATAGGAGTAATGGCATTTTCATTGATAAGATTAAACAACTAGGACATATAAGCTCAGTCCTTCAATGGAGCCTTCTTAAGTTGTCATTTGATGTGGAAAGACTTATTTGATGATGAATGAATGCACAGTTCATTATATTTATATTTCAGTGACTTCATCCCTGCTTGTTGAGAAAGTGATGTAATGATGAAAAGGCATGAAATTAGTTAAATAATATACAGCTCCCTTAAAATAATTGAACATCATTTGCATGTCAGCATCATGATATTACTAAATATAGCTGAAATAAGTCATTTTAGAACCAAGTACAATAGTTAACTTATATCAAAAGACAATCAAACAGGAAAATAAAAAAGCATCAAGCTAGTCAAGGAGAAACTTTATCTAGAGAGGTCAAAACTGATTTTCTTACCCATGACTTCTTTTATTAATTTAATCAATCATTATTCATGCAATAATAATTAAAACAACGGAATTGCACAATCATGTGATCATGTGAGTCTATGAAATAGTATGTTAAGGAAACAACTTGTTATTTGACTTCATTACTAGAACACCATTCAAATGAGCGCTTAATTCAAATAGCAAAGATACCAGACAAAAATAGAAAGCACTGTAGACAACAAGAAGAAGCATCCACTAGGAATCTTGAGATAAAAGGATCCTCCCATAGGATAGATTATAAACACTCAGGTAGTTAGCATATATTGGACACACTCTGGGCTGTGAGTTGGGATACCTAGAGAGGTTTTTGGAAATCAGATATAACTTAACCTGCGTTGGCAGGTTGGAGTGAGAGTTTCCTAGCCTCTTGCCTAATTATAAATGGAATATGGATTTGCTAGACCCAATGTCCCAGAAAATAGTGGCCAAATGAAATTTCATTCACAAGAAAAAGATT
Organism: Phoenix dactylifera; assembly: GCF_051530095.1. Lineage (NCBI taxonomy): Eukaryota > Viridiplantae > Streptophyta > Magnoliopsida > Arecales > Arecaceae > Phoenix > Phoenix dactylifera. The sequence continues at coordinate 9,934,086 of NC_143205.1, forward strand.
ATTTCCTCACTATGATGACAAAACTATATAAAAATTAAACTACAACTAGATTGTCAGTCTGCCATCAGGTAGGCAGGAAGGCTTAAGCTTTCTATGATCCACTGGAGTAATTTTATCTAGAAAGAAATTGTTGCTCATATTTATTTCTCATTATATTCTTGTAAGTGCAATGAAAATATTCGATATAATCTAAATTCCAGTACAGGGTAAAAAACAATCATCACAAACGCATCCATCCCACTGTAAATGCTGCAATGTTTAATGACTCGATTTTTGCTTCTCCATCTACTATTGATAAGGGGAAACTGAAACCAAAGTTGATGGTCATATGTTTAACAGAAGCATGTTCAACTGCAAGGCCTGTATCAGCAGTACCATTCTGATATGCAGGAGATAAACTTAAGCTATTTTGAAACAACAGGTCAAAGATCAAACATGTTCTACCATATGAGTTACCTGAGAGAAAATGCATGTTTCTTTTTTAAAAAGAAGCAAAAGAGAAACCAAGTTTGCCACAACTTCCAAAAAGGTTGATTCTAGAAAGATATAATTAAGTAATGCTGGAAATACATGGATTTTGTATGTTTGACTTTGAATCATCCCATGAGACCGTAAAGCGGCAGTAATCTCAAGCTGAGTTATCCAAAACAAATAAGGGAGAATCATAAACCAAACTAGACTATATTAGTATAGGGTTGATCAATCAGGAAAGAACGAGTGCGCTCTACTCCAGGATAGGCTCTACTAGAATGTGTTTGTTGCAATGTCAATTGCAAGTAAATTTTTAAGAGACAAAAATTTTGGATTTAGCTGTTGTGAACTGAAAGTCTTGACTGTGGCAGCATAACTGATTATTTCTTCTTTTATAAAAAGAAAACAGAAAAAAAGGCCCTAATTAACCTACATAAACAGGAAACTTAACAGATCAAGATACTAGTTACACATTACAATGTTTATAGAGATAACAGAGTATATGCTCAAATTTTTTTCATTAAGATATGATAAGTCACCAACAAAAGTGCTCAAGAATTTGAAGATGTTAAATTGACAAAACTGGTGAGGAGACTCAGTTGCTTGTATAGTATTTGGGGAATTAAAATTTATAATCATTTGTGCTCTGCAAAAACATGTAAATCAGTCACTCTGATTTATTGCATATATGCCTTACCAGGAATGCAGGTGAAAACCACTAAAAGTATTATAATGTTTGTTTGTCCACATTTTTGTGTAATGAACTAGAGATCTGACAGATTTTCCTTCAAAAAAATATATATTATAATGTCGAATGATGTCAACAACTACTGCAACCAATTTGAGAGGTAAAGATTTCACTGGAACTTGATTGACAAAGAGGTGAGAACGTGACAAATACATAATCGCGACTTCACAACATACAGTTGCATAGTAAATTTACAGAAATATTCACCTGGACTAGTTTAAGTCACAACCGATATTAAGGAAAGTTTATTGTTATGACATGGAATTGGAAAAAGGCATGGACAGGAAGGCTGGAGAGATGGAGACAGAGTCAGAAGAAAGAGATCCAGATCCAGAGGAAGAGGGGCGCGCATAGAGAGAGAGAGAAAGGAGAAGAAGAAGAAGAAACCTGATTGTGAGATGGGTTAATGGATAGGCTTTACAAAACAATTACGCATAGCAAACAATACATAGAACTTCAAATGGAACTGTATAGTATTGCCAAGTCATGAATATAGTTAATGGCAGCAGGCATCATCTAGGGTCCGTTTTCACCCAACAAATAGACAAAAGAATAGTATGCAAAATCTATCCGTAGAAACATAGTTCAAATCAATCTGGTCATCTTCAGAGCATGGCCCTTTTAATCCTCCATAGGTGGTGTCCAGGTATCTCTCCAGATAAGCTCTCCTCTACAAAAGCATCTCCCGTTCATCCAATAAGTGATAAAAGAAAACCGAAGGCATACATTTTGACACCCCTCTCAGCTCATTAGAAGGAAAACGTAAACTCTGTATACATCTCCAAACAGGCCTTCTGTTCCATGATGAAAAGGATTATACAGCAAAATTTGACCCAATACAGTTTGATCCTAAATGAGACCCTTGCAATAATATCATGGAGTATATATTTTCTTACCTATTGGTTTCCCCAAAATACCTATGACAAGCTGCCACCTACCCTAGGAAATTGAAATTTCTCCATCTAATTAAATTTTAAAAATTGCTTGAGACTCTTACACATCAAGGCATCGAGAATTTATCATTCTTTTAGCATCTTTCTGTTATAATCAACAAACAAAAGATCCGCGAAGATTAAAAAAAAAATCTCTTTTGAGCCGCCTGGCAGCACCTTCAGATCCAAAGAGGCTGCAAACTTCTCTTCGTATCATCCCAATCCATTCTCTTTCAATCCATACATCAACAAATGTCAAATACAAGCAGACTAGTTACAAATCAACCAAATCTCAACTCATAATGATGCTAACAAAATTCCGTCTATTCAGAAACGAAATCATAATCCAAAACAGAAAACGAAGACAAGGCATTACCAGAGACGATTTCAGAACCTCGAGTTGAGTTCCGATGCTTCTTCCACACCGCTTAGATTACGATCAGCAACCAGAGAAAACTCTCGAACCAAATCTAACCAGAGAACAAAAACACAATAAAAAAAACGAGCCAGAAAAAAAACATAGATTCGATCTATTTATAACCAGAGAGAGAACGAGAGGAAGCGGGGGGGGGGGGGGGGGGGGGGGGGGGGCGAGGAGGGGAGAAGAATGGCCGGACCGAGCGAGGTGATCGCTGGACGAATTGGTCCCGAACGAGGCGGCGCTTCGCTTACGGTCTCCCAGTTTTATAGGCCGCCGTGTGCCGCCTTTGGGGAGAGAGAAGCGAAGTAGCGCGATGGTAGACTCACGAGTACCGAATTCTAATTTATTTCAAAACTTTGGGACTCTCAATCTTAGGAACCAATTTGACTTACCTTTATTTATGGGCACGAGATGGCCGAGGGCGACGGGTGTACTTATCACGAGCACTAGCCTTTAGTCGCGTAGTGCATCCTCAAATATCGTGCAAAACTTTGATGATTTATTGGTTACGTGATTCACGGACCAAGAAAGCAATATGTGGATGTGTTGGTTATGGTATACCAGTTCATACCGGATCAGAGGGCAAAAAAATCGTATCAGTATCAATGGTACGAGGAACATATCAATATTTAATATACTGAATAGATTTTATACGGTGCCAACCATATCAATATAATAATAATATAATATTAATATAGAATACGGTACCTAGATGACGTAATTTGATTCTTAATAACAATCATCATGTATAGTTGTTTATTCTTATCATAATTTTTTAATTCTTTTTAATGAACAATAATATGTAACAGACAATACCAAACTTTATGATATAATTAAATTTAAATATTTGTTTTCATGTTGAATATGCGAGGAGCATGGCACATCACTTGATGTATTAGCATATGGCACATCATTGGTCTATTGTGAGGGAAAATAGATAAATATTAAAAATATGAACTTGGCACGATTTGGATGAGATTCAAAGATGGGTTGCCTTGGTGGGATGATGCCGCACGTGTTTCCTTTTTATCTTAAATTTATGGGACAGATATATGTAGGCCACAAATTTTTAATGAAATGATGGAAGAGTAGCCATACAAGTAGACAAATAAAATTGTAATATTTTATAAAAATAAAGGGGTCTGTTGGATGGACTTTGCACAGTAAATTTTATAAAATATAATTGTATTAAATACAAGAGTTTGGTTCTGGTACGTCTTTATATGTCCCAAAAATTACATAAATATAGACATAAGGATGTAAAAAAAATTATTATTCTTAAACTACCTCTATCCCAAAATATCCTTACAATGCTGAAAATTTAATCTCTAAACATTCTTATCAAATCTTGTGCTCTTCTTTTTTGTAGCTCCATATACGCGCGTGCCTTCAATGTCTCTTGATTCTCCTTTTGCTACTTTGTGTCAACATTCAAAGTGTCGCCCCTCCTCCTAGTGATCTGCAACAACCTTGGCCACACCATGTCCAACATCGTCATTAGGTTAGATTAGGTCGAATTGGAGATAAACCAACAAGGGAATGATTAGAGTAGATGAGATTAGGTTATATTAGATTACATGGGGCTGGATCAGGCTAGATGATCTAGGATAGGTTAAAGGTGAAGATGGAGGTTAAGGTTATGGTTATAGTCCCATGCAACTAAATAAGAAAGTTATTCTTTTTGTAGATGTGGAATGTCGACAACAAAGGATTTTTTTCAGTACAATGGGGGATCATTAAAATTGGTTTCTCTTTTTGCCCAAAAAGAGATGCTCGAATTGGTGCAAGGAAGGTATGACATTGTTGAATGGATCTGAGTTGCAGTGGTATAAGATGTAGTAAAATAATAGATGGAGAGAAGGAAGAACTTATCAGTTGAGGCGTGATTTCACTGTCCTTAAGAATAGATCGCGCTCCTCGGAGAATGAATCTCGGTGTAGCAGGTAATGGCGGCCTATCCTCCAAGATACAACAACTAGATCACTCCAAGCGCACACTCGCAGATGCAGTGATCTTGTCGAACAGCCCAGAAGCGCTCAGAAAAAAACAAAACAGAGGAGAGTATCCTCTCGGGAACACAGAAAACAGAGAGAGAGAGAGGCTCTCGGGAATCAGAGAGAGGATTAAGATTCTCTCGGGAATCAGAGAGAGGATTTTGATAAGATATCTCTATCGGATCTGATAGGGTTTAAAAAGAAAGGAAGAGGCGTATTTAAAAGACACGTCGTTTTACCAAAGAGATGTTTTTAAAAGACGCGACGTTTTATTAAGAGATAAAACAAAACAATTCAAAAAATAAAACGACAAAAAGAAACCTGACTCAAGCCCACACCTGCGGGGGGGGTCCCCCCTGCGCGTAATAATCGAGCGCGACGCGCTCGGTTAAACGTTTCCGGATCGGATTCGCCAATTTTGGCTTGGACCTCCATTGGGCTCATGCGCGCATGGGCTACTTTCTTTCTTTGCTTTACCAAGTTAAAAGGTTGAATACTATATAAAGATCTTTTGAGTTTTATTTCTTTCCAATGTGGGACTAAAGAAAGTACATAGACAAAAAGACAAAAGACAAAGAAGGGCAGACTCGAAATTTTGAAATATTCCAACAATCCCCCACATATTTTAAAATTCAATAATAAGTTAACGAGCGCGAGAGTTCAATGCATCAAATTGGTGTCTTTGAGACTATGAACCATTTTTAGGACTAGTAAGTATGACTTACAGAACTTTTGGTGAAACATGAAATTTCTATGAACCAAAAGTCCTTTATGTAAATCAGTGACTCATAGCCCACATTGACCTCTCAAGTTCTGGGCTTGTTTTAAACGGGTTGGTGCAAATAGGCCATGCACCTTACCTGGATATTCATGAGTGCTTTAGAGAACTGCCTAATTCTCATAGGAAGCGGCCCCACTCCCACACCCATATAGGTGGATCCATCAAGTGTGTATTGCAGGTAGACACACCATCTTAAAGGACTATGGTATCCATTAAGAGCTTTACCTCATCCTTATCTACTGCAGTTTGCACTATCTACACCATAGGGATGGATTTTCAAAATTAAATATGATAGTGTACTCACAGTCAACTAGCGACTTGTTATTACCCATATGAGCATGCTTCATGGGATCTCCAATCACACATATTGGGTTTCTGTCGTTATTGACTTTGATATAGGCATTAGTCACATCCCCCTCGATGTTTCACTCACTAGTTTTCTACCTAGTGGTTTTGTCAAAGGATCGGCCAAATTCAACTCTGACTTTACAAACTCAAGAGATATAATCCCATCATCAAGCAGCTGCCTTACAATATTATATCTCAACCTTATGTGTCTATTCTTTCCATATTGACGGGGGCCCGCCTCGCCACTCCCCCGTCCCATGGCCGAAAGCCTTTTGAAGTTTTTTTAACTCTCGAAATTCCACACGCAGGTATGTATGCAGACAACCGGCGGAAAGAAACAGGCAGCTCTTTCGCTCTATAGGGATATCGGGGGGGCATAGCACAATTCTTCTTGGAGGAAGGTTGGTTTGCCCAGGTGACTGATCCGGCTATCTTTTCGGGAAGGATGATGAGAAATACGTATATCATTTTTTATCCCCGAAAAGAAGCCCAAGCGTAATAAGCAAAGGAAAAACTTTATTCTTAGCTCGATATATAGCAGCTTGGTTATCACAAAGAATAGACACAGAAGGTGTTGGTTTATTCCATAATGGAATATCTCCCACAAGATTTCTAAGCCATTCAGCTTCAAAACCTGTCTTTTCTAAGGCAATAAACTCGGACTCCATCGTAGACCGAGCGATGCATGTTTGCTTGGATGATTTCTAAGATACTGCACCCTCACCAAGAGTAAAGATATATCCACTCGTAGATTTCATCTCATCTGAATCAGAGATCCAATTTGTATCACTATACCCTTTTAGTACAGCTGGAAATCCACGATATAACAAACCATAATTAATGGTTCCTTTCAAGTACTTTAGTACTCTATGAACAGCACTCCAATGATCCTTACTAGGATTATGAGTATACCTACTTTATCTTCCTACTGCATAAGCAATATCAGGACGAGTGCAGTTAACTAAAAACATTAAACTACCAATGATGCGAGCATATTCTATTTGTAAAATACCATTTTCTTTATTTTTTCTTAAATGTATACTAGCATCATATGGAGTAGATACGGGTTTACTATCATAATGCTCAAATTTTCTTAAAATTTTCTCAATATAGTGTTCTTGTGATAGCATAAGTCCATTAGAACTTCTTGTTATTTTAATCCCAAGAATTACATCAGCTTCACCCATATCTTTCATATCAAAATTTGAAGCTAAAAATTTCTTAGTATCTATAACTATATTCAAATCAGTTCCCATTATAAGGATATCATCAACATACAAACATATGATCACAACAACATTATTAACAACCTTACTATAAACACACTTATCAGCCTCATTAATTAGAAAGCCATTAGATACCAATACTTTATCAAATTTTTCATGCCATTGTTTAGGTGCTTGTTTTAATCCATATAAGGATTTTACTAATTTACAAACTTTGTGCTCATTACTAGGAACAACACAACCTTCAGGTTGTTCCATGTAAATTTCTTCATCTAATTCTCCATTCAAGAATGTAGTTTTTACATCCATTTGGTGAATTACTAAATTATGAATGGATGCTAATGCAATGAGTACTCTAATAGATGAAATTCTAGAAACTGGTGCAAAGGTGTCAAAATAATCAATATCTTTTCTTTGTGAGTATCCTTTTGCTACTAATCTTGCTTTAAACTTATCAATTGAATTATCTGGTTTTAACTTTCTTTTAAAAATCCACTTACAACCAATTGATTTAGCACCTGGAGGCAAATCAACTAAGGTCCATGTATGATTAGACATAATAGACTCTATTTCATTATTAATAGCCTCCTTCCAAAAAGGTGCATCAGCTGAAGTTATTGCTTCTTTATAAGTTTGAGGTTCATTATCAACAAGAAAAGTGTAAAAATCATTTCCAAATTTTTTTTCTTTTCTAGTTCTTTTACTTCTTCTTAAATCAATTTCATAATTTTCATGTGCCTCCTTTTCTTGTTTATTATGAGGCAGAGAGTCAATTTTTTCTTTACCTAGTTTCATAGGAAAGATATGTTCAAAGAAATCAGCATTTTTAGATTCTAGGGTGTCTTACCAATTCATAGGGTGTCTTACCAATTTTCTTATAAGGTATTCTATTTTGAATGTGACAAGCACAGAGAATAGCTTCTCCCCACAAATAAAGAGGTACTCCTGAGCTTATTAACATAGCATTCATCATTTCTTTTAGAGTTCTATTTTTACGTTCAGCAACTCCATTAGATTCAGAAGAATATGGTGGGGTAATCTCATGGATTATGCCTTTATCTTCACAAAATTTATTGAAGAGATTATACTCATATTCTCCTCCTCTATCAGTCCTTATTCTTTTAATTTTCTTATTAAATTTATTTTCTACTTCAGTAACATATTGCTGAAATTTTTCAAAAGTTTCATCTTTAGTCCTAAGTAGATATACCTTAGTGTATTTAGAATAATCATCAATAAAAGTTATGTAAAATCTTTTTCCTCCTCTAGTTGGAGTGTTTTTCAAATCTCCTAAATCAGAATGTATTAATCCAAGTAATTCAGTTTCTCTTTCTATTGACTTATGACTCTTTTTAGTAGATTTAGATTCTACACACACTTCACATTTATCATTCACATTTCCAAAGGTAATATTATTTAACAAGCCTAGGTCTTTCATTTTCTTGATATAAGAAAAATTAACATGTCCTAATCTACCATGCCATACATCAACAGAATCAATCAAATAAGCAAAAGATGATGCATTTTCATTCATAGTTTCGGTTACATTCAAGACAAATAAACCCTGGCTACAATAACCCTTCCCAATGAAAATATTTTTCTTAGTCATTACAATTTTATCAAACTCAAAATACACTTTAATTCCAGCCTTTCCTAATAAAAATACAGATACTAAGTTCCAACGGATATTAGGAACATGCAGCACATCATTCAGGGAAAGGACTTTTCCTGATGTTAGCTTGAGGAGTACTTTTCCTTTGCCAACCACTGGCGAGGGTCTCGAATCACCCATGAACAATTGTTCTTCGTCTTCATTTAATGGAGTGTAGGAAGTAAATGCACTCCTATTGCCACAAATATGTCTGGTAGCCCCAGAGTCTACCACCCAGTCCTTTGCTGCCATAACCATGTTGGTTTCAGACACAACTGCTGCAATAATATCTGTCTCCACCAAGTTAGCATTTGGTTTAGCAAATATATCATTCCTTTTTCTAAACCTGCATTGATTAGCATAATATCCAGGTTTTCCACAAACAAAACAAGTTTCTTTTCTTTTAAAACCAAGACCTTGGAACTTAGGTTTCTTGTCATTTTTGAGATAAGGCTTCTTGGACTTTGAACGAGACCCACCTGATTTGCTGACTATTACATTGGCTTTGGAAGTCATTTCCTTGGCCAATTGTTTTCGGTCTCTGACTCTATTTTGTTCTTCAATTCTAATATGAACAATAACATCTTCAAGACTCATATGTTTCCTTTTGTGCTTCATGCTGTTTTTATAATTTTTCCAAGACTCAGGTAATTTTTCAATCAGACAGTCGGCTAGGAAAACTTCTTGAAGTATTATGTCTTCATTTTTAAGATCAGTGACCAGCCTTTGAAAATCATGGATTTGTGATGACACATCCCTATCCTCAGACATTTGAAAGTGCAGAAAATTTCCTATAGCATATTTTTGTACTCCAGCATCTTCTAACACATATTTTTTATTCAGATTCTCCTAAATTTCTGCAGCTTCTTTGTATGAACAGTAGACATCAAAAAGTTCATTGGACAGCGTACTCAGAATTGTGTGCCTACAGATTTTATTTTCATGTTCCCACTCTTTGAATTTAGTGTCAAAATCTTCAGACCCTTCTATCGGTTTTGACTGATTTAAATACCGAGCAAAATTAAGCATATCCAATGCAGAATAAACACGTTCTTGCCATCTCTTAAAATACATACTGTTGCTGGTGGTCCAAACCGAGAACGATTGGCACTGCGGTGTGAACGGGATTCCGTCTGAGTTGTCTTGGTTGGTGTTGGTTGCGCTCCACCTTCCGCCAAGAAACCTGCAAACAAGCCTTGCACCACCACCAGGGTGGTGATGGCCCTCCGACGGTCAAGTCAGAGGAGATTGGAGGAGGAGGAGAGGTGATAATCGCAAGTAAGAGAGTGCTCTGGGAGATATTGCTCACCTCCCCCCCTTTCTCCCCCCAGCCGCATATATACCTGGCTGGGGGGGTCTCTCAGGGGGGTTCGTTATCGTGGGGCACGATGGTGTGGCCACTGACATGGCCGTTACAGGGCGTCGTGGAGCAGCACCGGGTACGGCCACGTCAGGGCATAGTGGGGCTCCGCTTTGTACGGCTGATGCAGGAGATCGTGGAGCAGCATCGGATACAGCCGTTGCAGGGAGTAGTGGAGCAGGAGGCCGCGGCGTGCCTCTGGGGAATAGCCTGTCGTTATCAAGAGATCTCCGACTCGGGGTCGGAGCACTGGATCAAGGGGCAGCCGACTCGGGGTCGGGCTGCGGAGCCGAGGATATCCGACTCGGGGTCGGATTGCTGGATCAAAGGGCAGCCGACTCGGGGTCGGGCTGCGGAGCCGAGGACGTCCGACTCGGGGTCGGAGCGCTGGATCAAAGGGCAGCCGACTCGGGGTCGGGCTGCGGAGCCGAGGATGTCCGACTCGGGGTCGGATTGCTGGATCAAAGGGCAGCCGTAGTCTTCCTGGGCGCGCGTGCCGGTCACGTGGGGCATGGCGGCTTATTTCTCCCGTAACAGTAGCCCCCCACTTCCGAGCCTGGAACCAGAAGGGGAACAGGTGAAGGGAGTGATGTTTCGGGATTGCCGCCGTTCCTCAGAGAGGCGCGCGCGCTTCGAGCTCCTCGCCCTTTTTATGGCGTATGGCGGTTATTGCCGACCTGGCAGTCTGAGGATTTCGGCGGACATCCTTCCTTAATGGTGTCGATTCGCCTTTGGGGCGCGAGCGACCCTTCGGCAGCCAGGCGTCCTCTGGCGTCATCGAGGCGTCACTTGCCTTTCCGCCTATTTAATCGGGGGCCTTTCCCCGTCCGTCTTCTTCTTTACAGATATTTTCAAGTTTCCCCTTTGCGCAGCTGTTGCTGCCGTCGGACTGTTCACTTGTTTCTCCTTTGGCGCTCTCGGAGCCGTTCTTACCTCTTTTCCGGTGAGTTTTCCCCATTCTTCTACTTAGGGCTCTCCATACTTTCCCCTCTTATACTAGTGTACTCCAGTCGCTCCGGTCTTTCCCCCCTTCCTGTCCCCGTCCTGACCGTAGGTTTATTGGCCATTAGGAATGGGCGAAGTGAGAGCAGACCAAATTAAGTCGGAGCTGGTCGCCACAGACTTAGACAGACTCGTGGCTCGGTACCACCTTCCCGAGGCCTGCAACGCCACGCTCCCGGGGCCTGAGGAGAGGATGTCCCATCCTCCTCCAGGGAAGATCGCCATCAATGAGGGCATTCTCCAGGCCGGGTTCCGCTTTCCCCCTTCGGACTTGGTCATGCAGGTGCTACGGGGTTTAAGAGTGGCACCGACGCAACTGGTGCCGAACTCGTGGCGGGCCCTGACGGTCTTCCAGGTTCTCTGCCGTATGCACGAGATCCCCGCCACCCTGAATGTTTTTTGGGAGTTCTACAGCCTGAGCGGCCACCCCCAGGACAAAGGGTGGTGGTGCTTCGCAGCGCGGCGAGGATGCGGCCTTGTCAAGGAGGCTCCTACCTCCATTCACAAATGGAAGGAGCGCTTCTTTTTTGTTGATGCAGATCCCTCTTGGGAAATCAGGGCGACCTGGGAGACCCCGATGAAGTCTCCGATCGGCCTATCAAGACTGTCAAGGGAGGAGTCCGATGGCTTGGCCGCCTTGAAGGGGTTGGTTGCCGAGGGCCAGCTCCCCCCGGTGGCCCGCCTTATTTCCGAGGATACTTTGGTGAATGTCGGTCTGAGCTCGGTCCCCACCGACCGTGAGTCCGCCACCGATTCTTTCTTGACTTTTTTTCTTCTTTCGTCCCGTTCTTTCCTTTGGTTTCTCCGTCTCCGACTATCCCGTCCTTTTTGCAGAGATCGACGACGTCATGCGGTCGGTGAAGACAAAGGCTGTTGGTAGGGCGTCCCTGCTGGAAGCAGCCCAGAGGAGGAAACGAGCTCTTCCGAGCGGGGCCCCACCGGCGAAGAAGTCCCGTAAGGAGGTGCCTCCGACGCCGACCGACGAGTCCGGGCCCACCGATCAGGGAGACGTCGTGGGCACGGACCGGCAGCTGACGCTGTATCAGCCCTCCGGTGGTAAGATTGCCGCTACTCCGGAGGTATCATCCGAGCCTGCCCGAGACGGACGGGTCGGACGTGATCGGTCCCCGACCCGGCCTTCGACTCGGTCGGCTCCTGATGACTCGAGGAGGGACGCGCCGAGGCCCCGACCGAGCGGGACCCTATCAATTCCTGGGGTGACCCCCGCCCCGAGCGCGATCGGCCGGACTCTTCCCCAGGCGATGGATAGGGGTAAGGCTGCAGAACCACCGTCCGGCTCTGGGGAGAAATCGGGGTCTGCCTTCACTACCGATGGCGCCCGAAATCTCATCGAAACAGTGCTGCTGGAGAAGGACCGTCGGCGGGTCCGGGAGTTGGAGGTCTCTGACGTTGGGGCTGCCAGCTGTGTCTGTCTCATGTCGGTGAGTGTTCTTCTGGCCGCTTTTCACCATTTATTGGCTCTGTTGTTCTCCGCCTGACTCCCTTATTTTTCCTATTTCTTAGCTCGCCCAGTACATGATCCGTCTGGAGGAGTGCTACAAGGAACAGGCGGGGCTTCTGGCGAAGGCCGAGGACCGGCTGAAAGCAGTGGAAAAGGGAGGCCAGGCTATGGCAGGCAGGACGACCGAGGACTTCGAGGCGAGGCTCCGGGAGGCCGAAGAGCGGGCACTCGGCTTTGCTGCCCTCGAGAAGCAACTGTTGGAGGCTCAGGAGCAGCTCAAGGTTGCCTCGGGTCTCGAGGGCGAGGTCAAGAAGGCGGATGAGCGGGCCGAGAAGCAGTCCCGGAAGGCTGCCGACTACCGGGAGAGGTGGGAGAAGGCCCAGCGGTCAGCCGACAACGCCCGCAACCGAATCCGGTCTCTTGAAGCTAAGCTGGGCGAATTGGAGTCGGCCTTGGAGAAGTCCCGTGCGAGCGATCAGGAGCTTCATTCGCGCCTGACGGAGGCTGAGGCTGCTCGCATTGCTGCCGAAGTGAAGCACAAGGAGGCTCGGGCTGAGCTGCTAAGGGTCTCCACCGAGGCGGAAGGCCAGATTGTGGCGAAGGTCTTGGAGGCGAAAGCCCAGATTATGGAGCGGGCAGAGGCGGCGCTGGCCGAGAGGAGTGCGGAAATCGGGCGTCAGGCGGTAGAGGCTTATCGCCAGTCCGCCGAGTTCGCTCATGATATGTCGGAGGCAGTACAGACCTATCGTCAGTCCGACGAGTTTGTCCGTGACGCGTCGGACGCGGGGGCCGAAGCCTTTATCTTAGGCTTCGAGGAGGGCCTGGCAAGGGTGTCGGCTAAGTACCCCGAAGTTGACCTGAGCGAGATTTCCCTTCTCGACTCCTCTCCGGCGCCATTGCCTGCTGGTTCTCCTGCTGCTTCCCTACCTCCTGCGGACGAGCCCGACGTTCCCGACCCGGGAGTTCCTCCAAGCTGACCTCTTGTACCTTTCGTTGTCTTCTCTTTTTTTTTTTGTATACCGGGGTTTTGCCAAATTGTATGGGCCTCGGCCCTGAAACAATGAAAATTAATGCAAGTTGAATGTTTCTTCATCTCGCCTTCGTCCTTCTTTTTCTTTTAACTCTCGGTAGCGTCTTGCTGACTCCTGGCTCCCGAAATTCTTCCGGCGCTAGGCCAGGCATCCGAGGGTTAGGCCTCAGGAAACTCTTCCGGCGCTAAGCCAGGCATCCGAGGGTTGGGCCTCGGGAAATTCTTCCGGCGCTAAGCCAGGCATCCGAGGGTTAGGCCTCAGGAAACTCTTCCGGCGCTAAGCCAGGCATCCGAGGGTTAGGCCTCAGGAAATTCTTCCGGCGCTAAGCCAGGCATCCGAGGGTTAGGCCTCAGGAAACTCTTCCGGCGCTAAGCCAGGCATCCGAGGGTTGGGCCTCAGGAAATTCTTCCGGCGCTAAGCCAGGCATCCGAGGGTTAGGCCTCGGGAAATTCTTCCGGCGCTAAGCCAGGCATCCGAGGGTTAGGCCTCAGGAAATTCTTCCGGCGCCAAGCTAGGCATCCGAGGGTTAGGCCTCAGGAAATTCCACTCGTTGGTCGACCAAGGCTGGCGCATGCCGAGGCAACTGGTCGGGGCTTCAGGCTAGTCTGCTCCCGGGATGGTCATCGGGTTAGCCTGGCATCCGAGGGCCGAGCCTCGGGACCTTCCACTCGTTGGTCGGCCAAGGCTGGTGCAAGCCGAGGCGACCGGTCGGGGCTTCCGGCTAGTCTGCTCCCGGGATGATCATCGGGCTAGCCAGGCATCCGAGGGCCGTCAAGCCTCAGGAAATTCCGCTCGTTGGTCGGCCAAGGCTGGCGCAAGCCGAGGCGACCGGTCGGGGCTTCAGGCTAGTCTGCTCCCGGGATGATCGTCGGGTTAGCCTGGCATCCGAGGGTTGTCAAGCCTCAGGAAATTCCGCTCGTTGGTCGGCCAAGGCTGGCGCAAGCCGAGGCGACCGGTCGGGGCTTCAGGCTAGTCTGCTCCCGGGATGATCGTCGGGTTAGCCTGGCATCCGAGGGTTGTCAAGCCTCAGGAAATTCCACTCGTTGGTCGGCCAAGGCTGGCGCGAGCCGAGGCGACCGGTCGGGGCTTCAGGCTAGTCTGCTCCCGGGATGATCATCGGGTTAGCCTGGCATCCGAGGGCCGAGCCTCAGGACATTCCGCTCGTTGGTCGGCCAAGGCTGGCGCAAGCCGAGGCGACCGGTCGGGGCTTCAGGCTAGTCTGCTCCCGGGATGATCATCGGGTTAGCCTGGCATCCGAGGGGCGAGCCTCGGGACATTCCGCTCGTTGGTCGGCCAAGGCTGGCGCGAGCCGAGGCGATCGGTCGGGGCTTCAGGCTAGTCTGCTCCCGGGATGATCATCGGGTTAGCCTGGCATCCGAGGGCCGAGCCTCGGGACATTCCGCTCGTTGGTCGGCCAAGGCTGGCGCGAGCCGAGGCGACCGGTCGGGGCTTCAGGCTAGTCTGCTCCCGGGATGATCATCGGGTTAGCCTGGCATCCGAGGGCCGAGCCTCGGGACATTCCACTCGTTGGTCGGCCAAGGCTGGCGCAAGCCGAGGCGACCGGTCGGGGCTTCAGGCTAGTCTGCTCCCGGGATGATCATCGGGTTAGCCTGGCATCCGAGGGCCGAGCCTCGGGACATTCCACTCGTTGGTCGGCCAAGGCTGGCGCAAGCCGAGGCGACCGGTCGGGGCTTCAGGCTAGTCTGCTCCTGGGATGATCATCGGGTTAGCCTGGCATCCGAGGGCCGAGCCTCAGGACATTCCGCTCGTTGGTCGGCCAAGGCTGGCGCAAGCCGAGGCGACCGGTCGGGGCTTCAGGCTAGTCTGCTCCCGGGATGATCATCGGGTTAGCCTGGCATCCGAGGGCCGAGCCTCGGGACATTCCGCTCGTTGGTCGGCCAAGGCTGGCGCGAGCCGAGGCGACCGGTCGGGGCTTCAGGCTAGTCTGCTCCCGGGATGATCATCGGGTTAGCCTGGCATCCGAGGGCCGAGCCTCGGGACATTCCACTCGTTGGTCGGCCAAGGCTGGCGCAAGCCGAGGCGACCGGTCGGGGCTTCCGGCTAGTCTGCTCCCGGGATGATCATCGGGCTAGCCAGGCATCCGAGGGCCGAGCCTCGGGAAATTCCGCTCGCTGGTCGTGCGCTTGTCTCTCGCTGCCCGACGGGGTTTCTCCGTGGCCAGCCGCGATCATGTTTCTCCTTTTCTCTAAGCGTTGCCTGGGGGAACACGAGAAGGGCATTAAACGCTAATTAATGCGTTACCTGGGAAATCGGATCGCCAGCTGCTGCTTGCGAGGAGTGTTAGTTGAGCGGCCGCGATACGCGGGTTCTTCGAGGAGGATACGGCCTGGGCGCGAGCGGAGATATGTGGACCTAGGGGTACATGACACCCGGATTGTCCTGCACAAAGAATGCAGTTTAAGGAGAATGACGCTTAGGAAATCGCGGGGAGATACGCCTCGGGAGCCGGAACGGCTCCGGTTTCAATGCGCCTGCATTTATTGGAGCCACCCGCATCGGAACGACCAGGGGGCCGCAGTTTGGCTATAAATACAGGTGCAGGTACGATGGAGTTTGCCAAGCCGGAGCTGTTCAGGTTGCCATGGATCGCGGACCTCCTCCTTGGCATATGACTGAGAGACTCCTGTTGAAGGAAAGGGGAGACGCTCCCCTTGCGACTTCAGCCAACTAGCCGTTTCATCTGGGATCAACAAGGAGGGTCTTCCCGGCGGAACTCCGCTCTAGGCGTTTCTTCCGGGATCACATCTCCCCTCCTTGAAGTTCAGCCTCCCGATCGAGCTCTGCACCAGACGCTCAGTCCGGGACCGCGCCTCCGTATGCTCTTCCCCCTCGAATTCCTTCTCTTTCCTACCACTGGGGAGGATGGGAATATCCTTTGGAGGCGGCGTTCCCCTGGGGGCAGCGGGAGCTTCTTCTGCGGCGGCTCCTCGTCTTTTTGGTGAGGTGCTGGATGGCGCCTCCGGTTAGAAGCACCCACTTCCGGTGGGATTGCAGCTGCTTTGGGTTGAGGGTTTGGGATCCTCGGTCCTCAGCTCCACGGATTCTCCACCTCTTCTTTGCTTTCTTTACTCCCTAATTCCCCTCTGGGAATTCCTTGTAATCACACGAGCACGCCATTGTAACCAGAAATTATTGAAATGAAAAGTGTTGCACCTTTTCAAATTGTCTTTCTGGCCTTGTTGTTCTACTGGTAATACATCCGCAGGTTAGCGGAATTCCAGCCCCTTGGAATTTCTCGGCCATCTAGGGCTTCCAACTGGTAGGAGCCAGGTCGGTTTACCCAACGAACTTTATACGGGCCTTCCCAATTCGGCGCTAGCTTCCCACCTTCCGTAGGTTGAGATGCCTTAGCTCGCCTCAGCACCAGATCTCCAATTCTGAAAAGCTTCGGTCGGACTTTGGAGTTGTAATATCGGGCCACCCTCCGCTGATACATTGCCATCCGAACCTGCGCCATTTCCCTTGCTTCTTCCAAGAGATCCAGGTTCCCTCGGAGTTGCTCCGAGTTGGCCTCGGGTCGGTGTGCGGCTACCCGAGGTGAGGGAAGTCCGAGCTCTACGGGGACAACGGCTTCCGTGCCATAGGTTAGGCTGAAAGGCGTCTCCCCGGTTGGAGTCCGATGCGTGGTCCGATACGCCCAAAGGACATTCTCGAGTTCCTCGACCCAAGCTTGCCCCGTCCGTCCGATCCGCACTTTGATACCTTGGAGGATTGTCCGATTTGTGACCTCGGCCTCGCCGTTGGTTTGGGGATGCGACACGGACGTGAACCGATGTTCGATCCCGAACTCCTCGCAGAAGTCTCGGAAATGCTTGTTATCAAACTGTCGACCGTTATCCGAGATGAGGACCCGAGGTACCCCAAATCGGACAATGATGTTCTTCTTTACGAACTTCCGGACTTGCGCCTCCGTGATGGTGGCCAGTGGCTCTGCCTCCACCCACTTGGTGAAGTAGTCGATGGCGACAATCAAAAATTTCCTCTGGGCCGAAGCGATGGGGAATGGTCCGAGGATATCCATTCCCCACTGTGCAAAGGGCCAGGGGGCGGTGATTGGCGCCAAGGGAACAGAGGGGACTCTCTAGATGTTGGCGTGGCGCTGGCAGGCGTCGCATTTCCGTACGTGATCCTTTGAGTCTTCCAATAAGGTCGGCCAATAGTAGCCTTGCCTCATGATCTTATGTGCCAGGGACCTAGCCCCCAGGTGCGATCCGCAGATGCCTTCGTGGACTTCGCTGAGGGCGTAAGCCGCTTCCGAAGGGCGGAGGCACCTTAAGAGGGGGCGGTGAACGAGGTCCGATACAGCCTCCCTTCGTAGAGTACGTAGTGGGCGGACTTCATAACAAGTCGCCGAGCTTGATCTTCATCTTCGGGGAGGATCCCTTCGGCGAGGTAAGCTACAAGCGGGTCCATCCAAGATGGTTCCGGATCAATTGCCATTACCGCTTCAGCCTCGCCGATGCTCGGGGCATCTAGGGTCTCCAGGTATATCGCCCTTGACAGGTTGTGTGCCTCAGCGCCCACCAAGCGGGACAACCTGTCGGCCCTAGCATTTTCGCTCCTTGGGACCTGCTGAATGTCAATACTGCCGAGGTCGGGAATGAGTGCTTGCACCTTCCGGACGTAGCTCTGCATGGTCGGGCTCCGTGCCTCGAACTCCCCTCGAACCTGCCCGACCACCAGCTGGGAGTCGGTGAAGACCTTCAGACGCCGGATGCCGAGCTCCTTGGCGAGTTTGAGTCCCGTGACTAGGGCCTCGTACTCCGCCTCATTGTTGGTCACTGGAAATCCGAACCTCAAGGCATACTCGGCTATCACTCCATCGGGATTGGTAAGGACCAGCCCAGCCCCTCCACCTTCAGGGTTCGACGACCCGTCAATGTGGAGCGTCCAGATCGGGAGATCGAGGCTGGGTGTTTCCGGCGGCCTAGGTTCCACCTCCTGCACAGTGCACTCAGCGAGAAAGTCCGCGAGCACCTGGGCCTTGATGGCGGGCCGGGGCTGGTAGCGGATGTCGAACTCACCAAGTTCTACTGCCCACTTCACCAGCCGTCCCGCATTCTCAGGATTGCTGAGGATCTGCCGCAGTGGTTGATCGGTCAAAAGGGTGACAGAATGAGCCTGGAAATAGGGGCGAAGCCTCCTGGTCGCAGTCAGCAGCGCGAAGGCGATCTTTTCAGCCTTCGTGTACCGCGTCTCGGCATCCCGGAGGACTCGGCTGGTGTAGTACACGGGCTTCTGAAGTTTTGCCTCTTCCCGAACCAGTACTGCGCT
This sequence comes from Phoenix dactylifera, assembly GCF_051530095.1. Taxonomy (NCBI): domain Eukaryota; kingdom Viridiplantae; phylum Streptophyta; class Magnoliopsida; order Arecales; family Arecaceae; genus Phoenix; species Phoenix dactylifera. Next base: position 9,952,808 of record NC_143205.1, read on the forward strand.
GACTGCGGTTGGGGAGACCGCCAGGTAAAGGTAGAGCATCTCCCCCTCTTGCGGCTTGGACAGCAGGGGAGGAGACGCCATGTACTCCTTGAGCTGGTCGAACGCCACTTGACATTCAGCCGTCCAGAGGAAGTCTTTCGGGCGCTTCAACACCTTGAAGAACGGTTGGCAGCGTTCGGCCGATTTTGCCACAAATCGTCCGAGCGCGGCGACCCTCCCAGCGAGCTCCTGAACCTCCTTCACTTTGGTCGGAGGGGACATATCTTGGATAGCCTTGATTTTGTCCGGGTTGGCCTCGATCCCCCGCTGGTTGACAATGAAGCCGAGGAACCTCCCGGCCGAAGCACCAAAGGCGCACTTCGCTGGGTTTAGCTTCATACGAAACTTCCGCAAGGTGGCGAAGGTCTCCTCCAGATCCGCAATGTGCTGATCCGCATGGCGGCTCTTTACCAGCATATCGTCCACGTACACCTCCATGTTCCGGCCGATCTGCTCCTTGAAGATTTTATTGACGAGGCGCTGGTAAGTAGCGCCAGCGTTCTTCAGACCGAAGGGCATTACCTTGTAACAGTACAGCCCCCTGTCTGTTATGAAGGCCGTTTTCTCCTCGTCCTGTGGAGCCATCATTATTTGGTTGTAGCCGGAGAAGGCGTCCATGAAAGACAGCAGCTGATATCCGGAAGTCGCGTCGACCAGTTGGTCTATTCGCGGAAGCGGAAAGCTATCCTTGGGGCACGCCTTGTTCAGGTCGGTGTAGTCGACGCACATCCTCCACTTCCCGCTCGCCTTCCGGACAAGTACGACGTTTGCCAGCCACTCGGGGTAGCTCACTTCCCTTATGAAACCTGCCTCCAAGAGTTTGTCTACCTCCTGGTCGACCACCCGGATCCGATCCGGGGCACCGTGTCTCTTCTTTTGCTTTACTGGTCGGTGGGTCGGGTCGACGTTGAGGGCGTGAGAAATGACCTCCGGGTCGATCCCAGGTACATCGGCCGCCGACCAGGCAAACACATCAGCATTGGCTCGGAGGAATTCCACTAATCGGAGCCGAGCTTCCAAGTCGAGGTTGGCACCGACCCGGACCGTGCGGTCCGGTCGGCCTACTTCGAGGGGAACTTCGATTACGCCCTCGGCCGGCTCCCCGTGCCGCAAGGCCACTTCGTCTCTGGCGTCAAGGGACTCGACGCTTAGGGCCTCTATGGGCTTCTTCCCTTTGAGAGTTGCTAGGAAACACTGCCGTGCGGTTGGTTGGTCACCTCGGACCTCTCCAATCCCGGCCGCCGTGGGGAACCGCATGAGCAAATGGTAGGTAGAAACCACCGCGCGAAGGGCGTTCAGTCCGGGTCGTCCGAGGATAGCGTTGTAGGCCGAGGGGACACGGACGACCAAGAACCCGAGTCGCACCGTGGCTTCTGCGGGTGCAACGCCCGCAGTCACAGGCAGCTCAATGACACCTTCGGCCGAGATAGCGTCTCCAGTGAATCCTATGAGGGGGGTGGATGTTTTGTGCAACAATTGTCGGGACAAGCTCATCTTTTGGAAGGCCTCGTAATACAAAATATCAGCTGAGCTTCCACTATCCACAAGAACACGCCTTACATCATAGTTCGCCATAGTGAGAGAGATCACCATGGCGTCATCGTGGGGAGTCTGAACCCCCTTTACATCTTCATCACAAAAAGTGATTACATTTCCGACCCACTGCCTCTTCGCGACGGCCACTCCTGATGCTTCCGCCGAGCCCCCTGCGTTCCTCACGGGCCGAGAGCAGCCCCCAGTGATGGTGTGGATCACTCCCGCAACGGGTCGATTCTGCTCCCGAGGCTCCTGAGGGGCCGGGTCGACCGGACGCGGGTCTGCCGGGGGACGTCGGTCGTTTACATATCGACCGAGACGCCCTCGGCGAATGAGAGCCTCGATCTCGTCCCGAAGCTGGAAGCAGTCTTCGGTATCGTGGCCGTGGTCTCGGTGGTACTCACAGTACGCCCGAGAAGGCCTCCTCCCAGGGATCTTCTTCATCTGCCTCGGGACCGGGAGGTCCTCCCGCCCCTTGACCTCCATGAGGATCTGGGCCCGGGGGGCCAGGAGTGGGGTGTACCGGTTGAAGCGTCGGTGCGGAGAACGAGGGCGTGTGGCGCCGTGGTTCCTTGCTGGTGACGGGCTTCTGCGCCGGCGTTGAGGCGTCGGGCTCCTCCTCTGGGGTGCCTCTTTTCGCCTTTTCTTCCCGGGCTTTAGAGGGGCCTCGGCGGCCTCCTTGTTCCGGTGGGAGGCTGCCTCCTCGGCGTCTGCATACTGGTTTGCCCGAGATAACAGCTCCGGGAAGCTCCGCGGCAGGCGTTTGTCCAGGGAGAAGGTGAGTCTGCCCTTCCGGAAGCCACGCTTCAGGGCTGAGAGAGCCACTTCCTGGCTCAGGTTCCGGACCTCCAGTGTAGCCTTGTTGAAGCGGGTGAGATAATCCCGCAGGCTTTCTCCCTCGTTTTGCCGGACATCAAAGAGGGAGTCGGAGACCAGTCGCCGCCTGCTACTGACGGCGAAATGGCTGATGAAGAAGCGGGTGAACTGGTCGAAGGACTGGATGGAGTTAGCCTCCAGGCCGGCGAACCATGCCCTTGCCGGGCCACGGAGGGTCGCCGGGAAGGCCTTGCAGAGGAGCGGATCCGATGCTCCATGGAGGAGCATAAGAGTCCTGAAACTCTCCACGTGGTCCCGCGGGTCCGCCGCCCCGTCGTAGGGTTCGATCGCCGGCATTTTGAACCCCGGCGGGTTCGGGGTCCGCAGGATCCTCGAGGCAAGCGCCGGCTGGGAGGAGATCTCCAAGTCAGCGAAGGGATCTTTGGAGTGGCCCTTCAGGACCTGGAGTTGTCTGTGGAGATCGTCCACCCGCCGGTCCAGGGAGCGCGACCGGTAGGTGGGGGACAAGGAGCGGCGCGAGGGGGACCGACTGGAGTGCGGGCCCCTCGAGGACTGGGGTGTCTGAGAACGCGCCCGGGTCCGCCTCTCGTACCCCGCACAGCTCCGATGAGAAGGTCCTGGCAGAATGGACCGCACTCGAGAATCCTCCTCGCGCCGGCGCTCCTCTCCATGGGAGAGGAAGGAGCGCGGGTTGTGAGGAAGAGGCGAGTGCTCGGGGGGCAGCGGCTCCTGAGCCCGTTGCGGCACCCGAGAGATCACGCCCTGCAGATTCTGCACTGCCTCCGCGAGGGTGCGAACCTGCTGGGCTAGCTGGTCGAACTGGGCAGCTTCGACCGTCTGAATGGGAGAAGGGGCGGTGGAGTGCTGCTGAGAGTGCGTTGGGGACGCAGCAGCCTCCCGGCCGGAGGCGCGAGAGGCTCCGCGACCGGAAGCATTGGAAGCTCCACGACCACCTCGCCGTGCCATTACGATCGTTCTAAGATTCGGGCCCTCCTTCTAGCGCCAACTGTTGCTGGTGGTCCAAACCGAGAACGATTGGCACTGCGGTGTGAACGGGATTCCGTCTGAGTTGTCTTGGTTGGTGTTGGTTGCGCTCCACCTTCCGCCAAGAAACCTGCAAACAAGCCTTGCACCACCACCAGGGTGGTGATGGCCCTCCGACGGTCAAGTCAGAGGAGATTGGAGGAGGAGGAGAGGTGATAATCGCAAGTAAGAGAGTGCTCTGGGAGATATTGCTCACCTCCCCCCCTTTCTCCCCCCAGCCGCATATATACCTGGCTGGGGGGGTCTCTCAGGGGGGTTCGTTATCGTGGGGCACGATGGTGTGGCCACTGACATGGCCGTTACAGGGCGTCGTGGAGCAGCACCGGGTACGGCCACGTCAGGGCATAGTGGGTCTCTGCTTTGTACGGCTGATGCAGGAGATCGTGGAGCAGCATCGGATACAGCCGTTGCAGGGAGTAGTGGAGCAGGAGGCCGCGGCGTGCCTCTGGGGAATAGCCTGTCGTTATCAAGAGATCTCCGACTCGGGGTCGGAGCACTGGATCAAGGGGCAGCCGACTCGGGGTCGGGCTGCGGAGCCGAGGATATCCGACTCGGGGTCGGATTGCTGGATCAAAGGGCAGCCGACTCGGGGTCGGGCTGCGGAGCCGAGGACGTCCGACTCGGGGTCGGAGCGCTGGATCAAAGGGCAGCCGACTCGGGGTCGGGCTGCGGAGCCGAGGATGTCCGACTCGGGGTCGGATTGCTGGATCAAAGGGCAGCCGTAGTCTTCCTGGGCGCGCGTGCCGGTCACGTGGGGCATGGCGGCTTATTTCCCCCGTAACACATACCATTGAAACTCTCAATTTTAGAAGTATCAGGAATTGATCTAGCAGTAATCATAGCAGAATCCATGTCGATCTATTCTTAAGATTGTAGTAAAATAATAGATGGAGAGAAGGAAGAACTTATCAGTTGAGGCGTGATTTCACTGTCCTTAAGAATAGATCGCGCCCTTCGGAGAATGAATCTCGGTGTAGCAGGTAATGGCGGCCTATCCTCCAGGATACAACAACTGGATCACTCCAAGCGCACACTCGCAGATGCAGTGATCTTGTTGAACAGCCCAGAAGCGCTCAGAAAAAACAAAACAGAGGAGAGTATCCTCTCGGGAACACAGAAAACAGAGAGAGAGAGGCTCTCGGGAATCAGAGAGAGGATTAAGATTCTCTCAAAAATCAGAGAGAGGATTTTGATAAGATATCTCTATCGGATCTGATAGGGTTTAAAAAGAAAGGAAGAGGCGTATTTAAAAGACACGTCGTTTTACCAAAGAGGTGTTTTTAAAAGACGCGACGTTTTATCAAGAGATAAAACAAAACAATTCAAAAAATAAAACGGCAAAAAGAAACCTGACTCAAGCCCACACCCGCGGGGGGGTCCCCCCTGCGCGTGATAATCGAGCGTGACGCGCCCGGTTAAACGTTTCCGGATCGGATTCGCCAATTTTGGCTTGGACCTCCATTGGGCTCATGCGCGCGTGGGCTACTTTCTTTCTTTGCTTCACCAAGTTAAAAGGTTGAATACTATATAAAGATCTTTTGAGTTTTATTCCTTTCCAATGTGGGACTAAAGAAAGTACACTAGACAAAAAGACAAAAGACAAAGAAGGGCAGACTCGGAATTTTGAAATATTCCAACATAAGATAGTATGTTGTAACATTTGACATGAATAGGGTTGAGGTCTTGGAAAAATAAATAACAGAGGCACAAAAAGATTCATTTGAAAAAAGAAAAGAGGAGGTAAATATTGGGAATAGGAAAGGCAAGGGGATGGAGTTATTCGTTACTTCTATTTTAGTTGTACATTTTCAGAAAAAGATGTGTCCAACTAGAATAGATATGGCACACAACTATATCATGCAAATAGAAGTAAATTTCAAATTAGAACAGAGGTATTCTAAGAATAACTAAATTTCAAATTTTGTAAGGGCGTTATGGGATGACATATTTTAAGAACAACGAAGGTTTTCACATGGTTGTTCCTACACTTATACAGTTTGTAAGATTAGGATAATTTATTTAATCAAAAAATTAGGCAATCAAAATTTAATTATTTATCCATAATCCTAAAAATGAAAATGGTCTTTTTTTGCCCATTCATCACTATGAACTAATCCATGATTTGTGTCTCGGACCTAACTAGTATCTCAACCTCTTCATCTTTCTTTTACCATCCGATGTCTGACTATCTATTCACAAATGGATTCCCACATGTTATTTATATAAGTGCCCATAAATTTCTTGCAGTAAGCAATCACAAGAATTGAATTTGCCATAATCCAATCCATTCATCTAAAGTTTATTATCCAAATACATCCTAGCTTTAAAACCATTTAGGATTTCAAAGACATCCTTTTCTTACCTATCTTGCTTGAGGCAATTTGAGATGTTTGAATTCTCAATAGAGCATGAAATGTTTTTTTTTTTTTTGTGTGTGTGTGTGTTAGGAGAGTTCTTGACTTCAGTTTCTCACAAATTTCCTCCTCTCCTTTCTTCGGTCAATATCACTATGGTCACTGAATTATTGTAAAAACATCATTGCCATACTTTGTTGTATCTTGATCCAAGAGAATATTTTATAGCCCTTTTAGAGCCCTTTTTTTGTGGCGACGGTTGTTTACACTACTCTAGCTTGAGTACAGCCAGCTGAATCCAAAGACAAAAAGTGACAAAGCAAAGAGGGGATGTCCCTTGTGATGTCCAAAGTATCTCGCCAGAATATTATATAGCATAGAAGGCGACCCAATCCGCAGCTCTATTCGCCTCTCGGTACACGTGTGCTACCTGAAAGACCCTGCAGCCGCCCACTATCTCCCAAATGTCGCATAACGGAAGGTTGTCTCCTCCCTCGACTCTCCTCAACGAATCCACTCGATCACTGGGGCTGCATCCCCCTCTAGGAAGATACGCTCCGTCTTTATCACCCTCCTTGTATAGGTGGTGCTTTCCCATGCTGTCATGAGTTCCAGACCAATGGTCGACAATTTGGCCATGTGTCGTCCTCCGGTCGCAATCAGTCTCGAGTCATGGCTCCTAATAACATACCCCACACCTACACTATTCCCACCAACGGGTACATCCCATCAAAATTCACCTTCAGATGGCCAGGGAGTGGGGGCTCCCACAAAACAAGGATAATCTTGGGCGCTGTGACAACAGAGTGGAGGTTCCAGATGTCCTTGGCCCTTTCATTTGACCCTTTTAAAGCCTAAGGATAGGTACGACAATATTTGAGTGTTTCTCTAGTATTGCATCTTAGTTTGATCCTTGCAATTTTCATTGAGCTTGTAAGTGAGAAACAATGCCGTTCGCACCATCAATGCTTGTTTCAATTTGATGACATGGGTAGATTTCATGAATGAAATATCTTTAAGATAGAAATTGCATAAACAATGCCAAAACTCTATTTTAGATTGCCACTTGGAAACACCTGGCACGTATATATCATATGACCTCCTTTTTGCAATTTCGTAGTTCGATTAATATCTTACAAGCACACAATGAATTTAGATGTTATATTCATCTATTTACCATAATTAATTTATTTTATTCTTCTAATCACTAGTAATAGCTTTCATCAATTACTATTTGGTTTAAGATGAATCTTAGATTAAGGTGTGGTAAGGAGGCAAAATGGAGAACAAAGGAGTAAAAGGTGAGTAGGGGGCTGGGGAAGGATAGGGAGGACAATGATATTTTTAATCAACAACTCAAGCAAAGGAAAGAAAAAGAGATGAAAAAAAGTATAGTGTGACATCCATTACTAATGCTCACAATATCATGTAAAGCTTATTAAGAAAGTGTTCCACATAATTACTCTTCTTAAATAGTGTAGTCTTAGCTTGAAAACAATTATTAGCTCATTTTTTAAAGTAAGCCAAGGTTAAACAGAAAGAGAGTGCCTCAGTTAAACATCTAAATCAAAGCTTGGTGGCTAATAAAACTAATTAGTTAACAAATAATTTATGACTTTCATGTATATGTGCTTGAATATATTTCATGTATTAATAGAGATTTTATATGCATCAATATGTGCACTTCCAATTTACTTTAGAAGATAACTAGAAAAAATAATTTTTATATATCTCTTCTAATATATGATGCCAAGCTCCAATGCTTGCTTAAAATGTGGCAATTAGCAAGCATTAACATGTTAACTGCCCACCCACCTAATACTCATCCGCATCTTATGTATGGCACCAAGCTTAGATTAACCATCACCTCACCAGGAGATTGTCATTTGCTACAGAGAAGCGAGTCTTGGCATGAGGGCTAGTTTGGAGCATTCTCCACTATTCTATTCTCTGCATTTGAGTTTACCCCTTGATATATTTAAATATCCAAAAATCAATTCGATTTGAATTTTGCATGTATGGTGTAGGTTTTAGTATTTCAATTATGTCAATCTTGATCGGTGCTAACCAAATACATCGGGGGTAGAAAAGTAATATTCCAAAATAATAAACTTAAGAAAGCAAAATAATTTAGGCCGATGGTACGAAGCTATGTATGGCTTTTCGAACCAAATTTCCATACTATTGCTTTGGCCAATGCAAACTAGAGTCCATGGCCCTGCTTTTTACCTTTAACTTTTCTTATAAGAAGTAAAAGAACTAGAATTTTTTAAGGAATAAGTACAGTTGTTTTCACATATGTTATAGGCTATTAAAAAAAATTATAGAAACATCTTTCATGGTCTATGGGACAAATACAACATGTGAATCAAAAAGAAAGTGTATGCGCGTGATTCTAATCTCTTAGCTTGATGGACTAGCTCAAAAGAAAGTATATAATGATGAAATATGCTGAGATCATGGGTGACACATTATATTTCAAGTTCAGATAGAAAGGGTATTAAATATTTAATATAATGAATACTTACAAGCATTTTATTTTTTATTTATTTAATTGAAAGTTCATGCTCAATTTTTATTTCCCTAAAACATTATCAGATTTCCAAGTTACCACATTATTTCAAATATTTATACTATTATACTTGATGATTTGCTTATGTGCCTCTATAAAAATTTCATAATTCATATATAACCAAGCAATAATAAGATATGTTTAAGATCATATCAAGTTTTTACTTTTTAATATGATAAATAATACATTTTGCTTTGATGATTTTCATGCATTTGTTTTGAAACTAAAATAATTTTCAAAAGTAGCATGCATTTGCATGTGTAAATCATAGTAACTATTATGTAACATTGAATATAAGTTGAAATCACAACAATGAGTCAAATAATGGTTGTTATAGCCCTTATAATGGTTTGGGTGGAGACATATCATAGTAGAATAAGGTTACAAAATTGTTGTGAGAAGCTTATATCCGTATTTATTTATCCTAAAATTTAGTTCACGTAGGGCAAATCAAATTTCCACTCGTACATAGAATAAAAATTTTAGCCGTTGAAAGCACAACAGTGCAAGGTTCATTGTATCGGTGACAGTTAGCCTCTATCTATGAGGATCGCTGAGCTTTAGTTGCCTTCCCTCTGAGTTCCGTCCTCGCTATAATTGTCATTTTCTATATGTCTTATTGCTACCACATCATCAGACAAGTCAATCAGCTATATTAGTAAATATGTCAGTCTGTCACGTCAGTCAAATATATCAATAGATACTAGTTTACTATGTCAGTCAGTTGTATCAGTGGACGCATTAGTCTACCACATCAGTTAGCTATGCCAATATTCCAAATACATTAGTTTGCTACGCAAGCTTTTTGATTTGCCGCATCGGTTTCCAAGCTGCTATGTCAGTTTCTGTTCTGTTATATCAAATTCTGTATTGTCACATCATCTTAACACACCAGTCTATCATATCGACTTCTAAGTTGTTATGTCAACTTTTTAATCTGCTACATCAGCTTTTGAGCTGCTATAATAGCTCGTGTTCTGTCACATTAAGCTATATGCTGCCATGTCAGCTCTTAATCTACCATTGCGTCAGTCTATGAGCTGCTATGTCAGCTCCTAAATTATCACGTCAGCTTCTAAGCTGCTACTTCAATATTTGGTCTAGTACATCAATTTTTAGGTACATTCGTGATCTAGTTTCCAAACTCAAATTAGCACATATAGTACCATCTTGAGTTTGAGGAAAGATGTTAGCATAATTTTAGGAATTATATAACTACCTGTATCAACCCATAATATTTTCTATTGCTAGCATGATCCTGTATCGGTTAATATTATTTTTTTTTGTTAGCATCATCTTGTTAGAGTGATTTTAGGGATCACATAACAAATCGTATCAGCAAGTAATATTTTTCATTGTTGGCATAATCCTATATCAACCTATATTATTTTTCTATATAGAGTCTGTACATGAGTATATATGACCTTTGAGATGTACCGAATGAACTTGAGTAGAAAAATAAAATTACTCTTTTCTCTCTCTTTTTTTTGTTTTCCTCTTCTTGTGTAAATATTTTAACACCGAGGATGTGCAGATTGGGAGCGTAGACTAGAAACTCAGCATGGCTCTGGCCAACAGATGAGCGTCTCGGTCTCCAAGAACTCACATCGTGGTCTCTGAGGATGTGCAGACTTGGAGAGCAAATTGGGAGCTCGGGCATGGCTTTGGTCAGCAGACGCGCATCCCAGTCTCCAAGGACTCGCGTCTTGGTATTCGAGGATGCATGGGCTGAGAGCATAGAATAGGAGCTTGGAATGGCTCTAATCGTCACACATCCTAGTCTCTGGGGATTCACATCCTAATATCCAAGAATGCATGGACTAGGAGCATAGACTAGGACCACGGCATCGCTTTGGTCAATGGTTACGTGTCCTGGTCTTCAGGGACTTGCATCCTGGTCTCCAAGAATGCATGGACTAGGATCATAGACTCGAAGCTCTGCATGGCTCTAATCAGCAGATGCGTGTCTCGGTCTCCAAGGACTTGCATCTTGGTCTCCGAGGATGCATGAACTAGGAGTACAGACTAGGAGCTTGGCACGACTTTGGTTGGCAGACGCGTGTCCCAATCTCTAGGGACTCCCATCTTGGATTTTGAGGACGTGGGTCCCGTACGCACGACGCTTGAGTCTTGGCTGGCTTAGAGGGGCAACCTCTAGGGATTCGCATCCCGATCTCCAATGATGAGGGTCCTGTATGCACGGCACTCAGATCTCAGCTGGCACAGAAAGTCGGCCTCCAGAAACTTGCATCCTGGTCTCCAAGGATGTGAGTCTTGTACGCACAGTGCTCGAATCTCGGTTAGCATAGAAGGGCAACCTCCAAGGACTCGTATTCTAGTCTCCAAGGATGTAAGTCCTGTATGAATACATCTCGAATCTTGGTGACACGGAAGGAAAACCTTCAGGGACTCGCATCTTAGTCTCCAAGGAAGCAGGTCCCGTATGCTCATTGCTCGAATCTCGACTAACACGAAAGGATGGCCTCCACGAACATGCATCTTGGTGTCCAAGGATGCAAGTCTCATTTTCACGGTGCTCAGATCTTGGCTGGCATGAAAGGGCGGTTCCAGGAACTCACATCCTGGTCTCAAAGGATGCAGGTCCCATATGCACGATACTCAGATCTCGGTTAGCATGGAAGGGCAGCCTCTAGAGACTGGCATCCTAGTCTCTAAGGACATAGGTCCTGTATGCACAGTGCTTGGATCTCGGCTGACACCAAAGTGCAGACTCCAGAGATGTGTATCTCGATCTCTAAGGATGCACATGCCGTTTAGAGAGGAGATACCATGCTTGGATGGCCATGAAAGAGGAGTCGGACGTAGAGGTAGCTACAAGAGCTTCTCGCTATAAGAGCTTATCACTACGAGAGCTTAAGAGTCTCTCCTTAGAAACTTCTCGTAGTCTATGCTTAGGAGCCTCTGGATGCTCCTCTCTCTCTCTCCTTTCTCTCCTCTTTTTGGAGTCCTTTGGCCTTATTTATATAGATGAGGGAGTATAGATCCGTTATAATTTGGAGGAAAAAATTAAGAGATTATTGTATCTTATTTGGATTCAAATCTATTGTAATCTTCTTTCTTATTTGGACCCCACCAAGAATTCAATTTTTAAAAAAATTAATTTTTTTCAAAATTCTCACCACATGTCGACCTGTGATGGGCGGATCAGATTTAGACCACATCACTTGCCCCCCACTTTTGAGTACAAGTTATTCTTTCCGGCTCAGGTGAAAGAAGTAGTCAAGCTAGCCAACTATAGAGAAGTTCGAGCTCATCTTGCCTCACCCATATTTTAAAATCACTGGTTGAGAGTACGATCAAGTGCGAAAACTTTGGCTGGTCATTGAACACTTTTTTTATTTTGAAAGCTGCTAGAGTCGGCCTTTTTGTACTGAGAGCTATGAATGTCAGCTCTTCATCCTATTATAGGTCATCCTGCTGGAGAGATCAATTTGCTGGATCGATCAGCCTACTAGATGCTTGACCCTTATTTTTAGCTTTGCTTGGCTGAGGTGGAGAGCTTGGATCTTTCGGGTCATCCTGATCTAAAAAGGTTTGCTAGCCAAGTCCTCGGCTAGGAGGACAGTATCTCTCCACTTGGGCCATCCTAACCTAAAAAGGTTGGTTAGTTCATTAAGTCTTCGATACGATGGCCGGAACCTTAGCTTGGGCTATCCCAACTTGTAGGGGCCGGTTAGCTCGTCAAGGCTTCGACATGAGGGCTAGAACCTCCACTTAGGATGTTCCGACCTATAGGGGTTGGTTAGCTTGTCAAGCCTTTGGCACGACGGCTAGAACCTTTGCTTTGGTTGTCCCAACTTGTAGGGGTTGGTTAACTCATCAAGCCTTTGTTTCGAGGGCTAGCTGTTTGGGGTGTCTCAACCTATAGGGGTCGGTTAGCTCGTCAAGCCTTCAATACGAGGGTCAGCTATTTAGACTATCCTGACCTATGGAAGTCGGTTAGCTCGTCAACCCTTTGGTATGAGGGTTGAAATCTATGCTTGGGTTGTCCAATGTGTGGAGGTTGATTAGCTCATTAAGCCTTTGGCACGAGAGCCAGAACCTTTGTGTAGGCTATCCCGACCTATGGAGGTCAGTTAGTTCGTCAAGCCTTCAACACGAGGGTCGAAACCTCTGCTTAGGTTGTCCCGACCTATGGAGGTCGGTTAGCTCGTCAAGCCTTCGGTACAAGGGGCAATAAAATGTGGGTGTAGGCCCTGGTGGAAGCTTCCTCGAAATCTTCCTTGCTACAAAGGCTTGCAAGTTGGGGTTGTTGAGTAGTTTGATCGATGAACGAAAGTGTTGCCTCCTTGGGGCTGTTTAATGTTTCACTTGACCTATTATGCTCGAGAGCATCTTCATCGGTTGTCATAGTGGGATGCATCCGACTGGTGAGATCATTGCCAAAGGCACCTAGATCCGACAAAAAAAGAAAGTGGAATGTGTCCTTATTTTCGACAAGATCGAAGGTTTAGGCCCTCCTTCTAGCAACAATCTATTGCCGTTGAGGGCCTACCTGCCCTAGATGCTGAGCGGGAGAGGTGTTGGATGCTGGTGGAATAGAGATCGGTTGCTTGAGTCGTGCAGGGCTGCAACTCAGGGTGGATGGTTGTAGCCAATGTCCTAGTCCATGGTCACGCTCCCACCTGAAACAAGAAAGATGAAGAATTCATCTTGCTAGAGTATGTCTGACAGGAGATCCTCTGATGCCTAAGTTAAGATGATAATCAAAAAATAGATGAGGTTCTCGGTGGTTTGTCAGAGCAACTGAGCACTTACATGAAAGGTCCTCTGGAGAATGGATTGTACAAGCGTAGGGAGATCTTGTCGTCCTAGAATTTGGAAATGTAGGTCGGCCAAAATTGACAGACTTCTACATGTTTTGAGAATCAGGCACGGGTGTTTCGCACGCAGATCACACTCTGCCTATTTGGCTAGAGTAATTTTCAAGGTCGTTTGAGATTCTGGCCAAAATGTGGCTAGTTGTGAGGAGTTTTTGAAATTTGAATTTAGCTGCAAGCTTCTAAGCGTGTCATATAGCAAGTTCTAATCAGTAATTTACAGGCTTCGTGGTGAGCTTTGGTTGATCAGCTCTTCGTATCAGTTATGATCAGTTCCGAGGTATATCACTGTTATTGGTTTTTTGACATAAAAAAAAAACTATAGTTAGGTTTCCTTAATATGATGAATATGGCTAAATTCTTCATAGTTTTATTTGCTTAAAAAGATTAGATCTATCATTGACTATTTTGGCCTTCCCTCTTAGAGTCCTTTATATTATTTTTCCTTTCCTAAATATTTTTTTTGAGGTGATCCTTTTTGAAATAGTTGAACTCACAAGTTGGAAGGAGGAACAATCTAATATCATTGCTTTATATATGGATGTAGAGTAGATTTTAACATGCGAGTGCACACAATATTTGATGACAAATACTATGTGATGGATGGTTATAGTACCATCTTGTTAATAAGGATAGGATAAGACTCTTCATTCTAAATATTTCTTAATGATCATTGGGTTCATTTTGCTTGCAGTGTACATGCATGCTATATTCCTCTTTAGATTTCATCTGTCATCCTTTTAGATAAAAATATTCTTAAAAATATTTTTTAACATTATCAATCTCTCCTCCATCAAAATTCAGTTAAAATAAAAATTCAGCTAACCAAGTTAACAAAGCATTTTAAATTTTTAATCATTACAATTATTCAATTTAAAACCTTCTTTCCCAGAATGATATTATTTTCATTTAAATCTTTCTTTCATAGCCAATCAGTTTATACAATATTATTTTTATTCAAAATAGTATCAAATTTCATAATTTATATGTAATATAATTAAAAATTTGTATTTATATTTGTTAAGCTCAATGTATCCAACCGATAGTTTATTAAAAAATTATTGATAGACTTGTAAATCAGTGGGACTTTTTTTAAAAGTCGACATACTTTTTCTTTCAAGTTTCCTTTTCCCTTTACTCTTTTGAAAGACCCACTGTTTCTTTGTTTGCAGGTTTTCTGTCCTGTGAGCGCATGCAAGACGTGTTTAGGCGTTCATAGTTTTCTTTCATTTCCTCTTTTAGTTGTGCAATCATAGGAGACCTGATCAAATGTTGCACTAAAACGTACCGATCTGGAATTTCATCTTTTCTTTTGAAAAATGGAATAAATTACGTCATACAAGAATACAAACATCCATTAGCATCAGAATATAAAAGATGAGCAAGTGGCAAGATGGTGTCTCTATCTAAATTATTCTAAAATTATGATCAACACCGCAATTACTTCTTATAACAATCCAAAACACATATAACAACAGCGATATCTGCAAAAGTTATATACATGTAAATGAGAAAAAAGAAAAAACTTTGTACACATCTAATCTAAGAGACAGATACTACTCTACCTAATTACGCCATAAAAAATTCCTACTGGATAGTTATTTAACAAGTTTTTTTCTTGAATATCCTTCTAAAAATTTAATTTTGCGTGAATACTGTTTTAAAACTTATATTTATTTCTATACCTCATAAAACACTATTTTTATACAAATACTCCTAATATAACAATTCTTCTAACACCGTGAATAAAAACTATATTTACTTTAATTAAAAAAATAAAATTTTGAAATTATTTTTTATCTTTCATCTTGATCGTTTTATAAATATTGTTTTTTGCACATCCATTCATTAAGAGTATTTTAGTTATTTTAATTTGAAACCGCTAATTTTTTAACGGCATTAGATGACGTAGGTATATATATGCAAAAACAAAAATAAAAAAAGTAAAATAATAAAATAAGTATTTTATGAGGATATATATATATATATTAATTTTGGAAGTGTATTTCTATAAAATTTAATATTGAGGAGCGTATTTGTGAAAAAAAACTCTTATTTAACTGGTCCTCCACATCAATGACCGGCCAAGGATCGCACCAGCCCCGTGAACTGGACCCACAGTCTCATCTCACATGGCATGATACGTGGCAGTTTTGGGCCCCGGAGAAGAATACAAGCCCAGCAGAAACCGGGAACGGAAACAAAAAAAACGGTCCCTCCAGCGAAGTAGTTTAAGCGCCCCCTGAATTTTTAGATGCCACGCAGCACACAATCCAAACGGGAGAAACCTAGCGAATAAATTTAGTAACGTACGGTGACCAGGATCCTCTATCAAGCTCAAAACACAAATCCAACCATCAGAACCCATTCAGGGCCTGAAATTTCTTTGTTGCACACGTTTCATGGAATGAGTGGGTCTGTCACAAATGGATTCCACGAGGCTTAAGATCTTCAGCAGGAAGGGATAAACTCTCACAGTGGTTTTTACTCCGCCGTCCCCTTTCTGAAAACCAGCAGAGGTGAATCACCCCTTGTCTTTTTCTTTCTTTTGGCTTATAAAGCTCGCCTCACACCCCCAGGAGAGGCTCACAGGGCAGAAAAACTCAAGAAGAGTGTGTTAGGGGGGAGAGAAAGAAGGAGAGGGAGATGGGGAAGGGTGGTGAAGGAGGTGGAGATGGGAATGGGGAGAACATGGCAGCCTGGCTGGTGGCTGTTAACTCCCTCAAGATCCAGCCTTACCAGCTCCCACCTCTTGGTATCTATCCCCTCTTTCTTTTATTCTTCCACTTTACTTCTTTTCCCATTTCATTCAGTATAAGTTGATAATAGTTATATGTTTCTTTGATGTGATATAGGGCATGTTATGCTTATGTGTAGTTTTTCTGTGGTGGGTTTGATTGATCTGTGTTCTTTTTCTGGTTTTCCTATGTTATGTATATGTTTCCAATCAATTGATCTAGAATTATTTTTTCCCTGTATTTACCCTTTTTTAAGATTTTGTGGATAAACTGGTGGAGTTTAAACATGATGATGATAGTGATGATCATGGCTTATTGTGCTTTCTAAATCCTCTGTGAAAAGTTGACAAAGCATGTCAACTTTTAATTGATCATGTTTTAATGGATCATTCCAGTGATCACTCTTTCTTTTCTTTCCTATGCTTTGATCTTGATCTTTTGTGCAGACAAAATTGGTTATGATTGTTTTCCTTTTAAATTTTGTGGATGAACTGGTGGAGTTTAAATATGATGATGGTGGGGATCATGGATTATTGTGTTTTATAGATCAAAACATGTGAAGTTTTAATTGATCATCTTATAGTGGGTCATTCTAGAGATTCCTGTCTTTCCTTTCTTATGTTTTGATTTTCTTTGCCAACAAAATCGACTATTTTCAGGCCCTCGCGATGTTCGGGTGCGCATGAAAGCCGTGGGTATCTGCGGAAGTGATGTTCATTACCTCAAGGTTCATCTTTTCATATCCTGAATTTACTTATGCTACTATGACTATCCCTCTTTAAATTTTGCTGAGGAAAAAGCATCTTACCAATGTTTTCTTCTGGAAAAGAAGTCTAATTAGAAGCTTAAATTCTTCGATTGTTAGTCGTTTTTACCCATTAATCTATTGATTGCTTGAATTTTACATATGGACCCAGTTGTGAACACATATTGCTATTTTAGGAAAGAAAAGTTAACACATTGTTGATGTTACTTGATACTGCAGACCATGAGCTGTGCCCAATATGTTGTCAAAGAGCCTATGGTAATTGGGCATGAATGTGCTGGGGTTATTGAAGAGGTGGGCAGCGAAGTGACTTCCCTCGCTGTGGGTGACCGCGTGGCCATAGAACCGGGGATCAGCTGTGGACACTGTAAGCACTGCAAAGGTGGCCGGTACAACCTGTGCCCGGATATGAAGTTCTTTGCCACACCTCCTGTTCATGGTTCCTTGGCTAATCAGGTATCAAATTTTTTAGAATTTTACAATTCTTTACCCTATTGTTGGCTGCTATAATAATATAATCGGTGCTTTAATTACTGCATACAATTAGCTCCAATTAACCTTAAGATCCATCTTGAAGTTTTACTCGATCCATTTAATCAGATTTTTGATTTTATGCTACACATCTAAAAGGAAGCAATGTAAAAAAAAGAGCATTTTCAGTGGAACCATATTTTGATACTTACTACCTTTCATCTATAGGTAGAATAATGCACAGTTGTAGTGCGGAGTGGCAGTCTCAACTCTAATCTCCCAATTTCAGAGCCTCTTAGTTATTTATATTCTATGAATTTGAAGCTCTAATGTTCTCCTCTAAGAGTCTCAAAGTCTAGCTGTTCCTTCATGTGAGAATCATGCATTTCATTAATATTTGTTCCATCAGAGTTGCTGGAAAACTTATTGAGATTCAGGCCAAAAGAACTTCTTGCTTGTTGCTAATGATCTATCTCTTTTCTTGGCAGATTGTGCATCCTGCTGATCTCTGTTTTAAGCTTCCAGACAATGTAAGCTTGGAGGAAGGGGCAATGTGCGAGCCCCTCAGTGTTGGAGTCTATGCGTGTCGCCGTGCTTTTGTTGGTCCGGAGACAAATGTGCTAATTGTGGGAGCTGGACCAATAGGCCTAGTCACAATGCTTGCAGCTCGTGCTTTTGGTGCTTCAAAAATAGTTATAACCGATGCTGATGATAGTCGTCTATCAGTTGCAAAGACTCTTGGAGCAGATGATACTGTTAAAGTTTCTAAAAACATGGAGGTTTTACCACCTATTTTCTCTTCCTTTTACATTTCCTTGTTAAGTGTGGTATATCTTGCCATAAAACTCACCTCTAAATAAGGATGTTTTTCTTCTGTTACCCACTTTGAAATGATTTTAGCATATAATATGTTCTTTTAATTATAAATTTTACACGAACTTATTTGATATTTTCTTTCACTTCAATTATCTCTTAACACTTTTTTTAATTCCTAGTCCTCTTTATCTTTTTTTTTTTTTTTAAATTTCTCAATAGCATCTGTATTCTATTGTACAGTAAAGGCTCTTAGGTATAAGTTAATTTTATAAAGATCCAATGGAAGATTGCTTTGACTTTAGACGACAAATACACTGTAGATGAAACAGAATTTAGATTGTTTCTCATCCTAGGAAGCCAAAAGTGAGAAGTTGTAATAAGCACAGGTTTAATTTTTCAGGTTAAAAGATCGCATGGTACTTGGGCCTTCCGCTCATGAAACTAAGGGCCTATGCGGCACTCCCTTGTTCTCTTGTTTCTCATAATTTCTGAAAAAAGTGAAAGAAAGAAAATATTGCTTTCCACTTTTTATAAAAATAGAGAACTAAAGTTTAGCAAGTGGTGACCCCTCTCCTTGATATCCTTTCGACCAGCTGCCATAGCCACCACCACACAGCTACCATGGTCACCTCCACCAGTAAGTGTCACCATCTCCTCTGCCATTGTCGCCCCCTCCATGATCGCATACCGCCTGCATGTCTACCACTGCTGCTGCTGCTACTCCTTTCACCACCATCACCATCTCCACCGTCACGCTACTACTACCACCTCTGCCGCTGCCGATGCTGCTGCTGCTACTTTCTCCATTATTGCTAGATTGCCACCACCTCTATTGACATTGCCATTGCCGCGTCCACCATTGTTGCTGCTGTCTCCACCATCACTACTGTGATCACCTCCACCAATGATACAGCTGCCTCCGTCATTGTTGCTGCCACAATCACTGCTATCCATCCCATTGCCATTGCCATTGCCAAAGGATGGAAGAGGGGTTAGTTTTTGATTTTTTGTATGCTTACAAAAGTAAAAAAAGTTGATTAAACCAGAATGTTTATGCTTTTTTAAGAATTTTAAACTGAAGTAGAAAAATCGATTGTTACTTTTAGAAATAGGAGAAGTGAAAGTGACACCAAATGCAACCTAAATTATTAAGTTACTAATTATTTGAGCTCTTGGACAAAGGAAGGAAATGTTTTTCAATAACTCTAGGCTTTTTCACAAGCATGGCTTTTTAAATTTTTGGCCCTTGATAATGAATTATAACCTGGGCTTATCAATTAATTAGTTTCAAAGATTATATATCTCTCTCTCATTTTAAGTTTGGCTGCCATAGTGAGGATATGCAAAGATTTACATAACTGGTGCCAAATGTACAGTTCTTAGGAATTAGAAAGCAATATTTATGAACAAAAATTTCACCAGTGATATATTGATATTAGGGATTTGTAAGGTTTGCCGCATCGGTACCATGACTCATACTGGCCAGCTGCCAATACGGTACAACATGGATATGTCCTGTACCTTGCTGGAGCATACCAAAATGGAGAGAGGAAGGGGGAAAGGGAGAGGGAGGAATAGGTAGAGAGAGAGGTAGAGGAAGAGGTAGGGAGAGGAAGAAGGAGAAGAGGGACAGAGAGGGGGGAGAGAATGAGATGGAGTTACCTTTGAGGCCTCTTGTCTCCTCGCAGATCTCCCGGGATGTCCTTTCTTGCTCTAGGAGTAGAGAGAGAACCCTTGGTGGAGAGCAAAGGGAAGAGGGATGGGAAAGTCATCGGTGAACCGGTCAAGTCGAGCCTAGGTTTGAATAGTTTGCCCTAGCAACGCGGATCTAGAGGCAGAGAGTGCGGAGAGAGCGAAGAGAGTGGGAAAGAGAGTGGAGAGAGCAAGCGAGAGAGTTGAGAGAGCAGGCGAAGCTTTGAGAGGGCTTCGTTCGAACTGAGGAGGCAGTGGATTGATTTTATAGCTCGAATCGACCCACATGGCCCAGCAGTCCAGGCATCGGTTTGGTTCGGTGTTAGGGATTAGATACTAAGGTTTAAGAACAAAAATTTCTGAGTTCCTACTGATGAATGAACTTGTCCTTGGTGGAAGTATTGCCATTATTATTTTACATTTCAAGACCTATGAACTCTACTATAGTTACATATGCTAGCATACTTCATGCTTTGATATACCTAATTTCTGACGTGCAATTGGTTTCTTCGGCCAATATATGGGTTTTGTGGTTAGTGGGGATGCTAGGAAGTAGGGACATAGGTCCTCTGATACATAGAGGTGCAGTTCAATTTACAAGCAGCACATCAGCATGAAGGTTTACGTAGGTGAAAGGACACGGTGATACCTGAAAATTCAAAGCCTTGGTGCAAGTTTATGCATTTTTTTCAATGGACATAACATTTGAAGAAAGAACATTGATATAATATGTTTAGAATCTTTAGATATTGCCATCTTTATAGGAGTATGTGGAAGTGTAGTCAAGAAAGGGTTTATGCAAGAGTTTCCACATTATACAGAAAAGGGGAGACAATTATATTGAATCGTGATACATCCTACAGAGGATTCAGTGTTTCATTCAAAGGAAAAGCGCACAGACAATCAAACAGCAGGATACTCAGGCCAGTTGATAAATATGTTATCAGTAGAAGACGTTCCCTAATGGAAGGATGGAACTTGAAGTTGTCTCATAATAAGAGTGTCCATCTATTCTCTTCAATACTGGATGGAAAGGACTGCTGATAACGCATGCATTGGATGGGTTCACCTGAATAAAATTCTTCACAGAAATTATCTCACAATGTTGCTCAAAAACATGAAAAGTTTGTACCCTGAAAAATAAAGCTAACAGTCCACAAATCAGTCAACAGTTGACAACAATTATTTATTACTAAATTATGAAAATCACAAAGTCTTAATTCAATAGTTGTTTCATTTGGACCAGTTATTTTTCATAACTCCTTGTTAAAATTTGTTTTCATTTCAGGGATATCTAATGTAATATTCTTTTATAGGATCTTGATGAGGAGGTTATTCAAATACAGAAGGCTATGGGTGCTGACATTCATGCGACGTTTGATTGTGCTGGTTTTAGCAAAACAATGTCAACTGCTCTTAATGCTACTTGTGCTGGTGGGAAAGTTTGCCTCGTTGGAATGGGCGAAAATGAGCTGACTGTCCCCCTTACTCCTGCTGCAGCAAGGTATTATCATCTCCACCAATATTCAATTGCTTCTCGTCTGGAGAAATCGGATTCCATCTCTCATTGACTTGATGTGGTGATTGCTTATATTTCTTCCATTCTCTTTCGTTCCAGAGAGGTTGATGTCATTGGTGTCTTCCGCTACAAGGACACTTGGCCATTATGTATTGAGTTCCTGAGGAGTGGAAAGGTCGATGTGAGACCTTTGATAACTCACAGGTTTGGATTCTCTCAGGAGGAGGTGGAGAAAGCTTTTGAGGTCAGTGCTCGTGGTCATGATGCAATCAAGGTGATGTTTAATCTGTAGCTGTCAAGACATCAGCAATGAGTGTGGCGTCCGGGTCTATCACTTAAGTAGTAATATGAGAGCATGGTTTGATGTCATAAGATGAGTAATATGGGGGGTTAGTCTGCATCATTTGGGTCTGTGTCTTAGGTACTTGTATGGAATACTAGCTTCCATGCCATCATATGGTAAATAAAAGTGAGCCTTGTCTGTATGTTTAACTAAGAGTTTCTTTATGGTGTTCTAATGAAATTTTCTTGTATTTAATATTCTGTCTCTTTACTGCTTTACTTAACAATCCATTTTGTTTGCCTCTGCTTTGTTATAGTAGCATGTGCATTTTTTTCGAAACTCTCCTATTTGGAAATTCATCTTATGCTATCAGCCATTTCCAGACTTAGCCATCAGTTCTTTTAGTTGTCAGGTGGAAGTTATCCTTCTCTTCTCCCTCTTGAGAATTATTAAATTCTTTGTGATCAGATTATAGTTGTCGACATTTTACACATATCTTCATTTTTCTTTTCTTGTTGTAGAGCACAATCCGTCTCGTAAAATTAATGGCCAAAACTATGTCTCAACTGCTTATAATGTTAAAAGATATGAGATCTGATACTTATTTCATAAATTGATTTGCACTCTATGACCTCTCTCAAAAGGAAAATGCACTCTATGATGAGATTTATAAGAGACCAAGCACTTTTATGTGGTCATTAAATACTTCCATCATATTTATCCCTCTTTGAAGCTTTCAACTCGCTCTGAGAGTAGCTTGGGAAAGTCGATTGACACTCAGCTTCTCTGTAATCTTGTTCCTAACATGCTTTCATGAGCCTAGTTCCTGGGCATGTTCTCTGTGTGCTTCTTTGACGTGATCAGGATGGGAAAATTGGTATACTTTGTGAGCTGGTGAAGCCGTGATCTTAAAATCTTAAAGCTTGAATAACATTAGTGGTGGCTCTAAACAGGAAGAATGAAGATCTTACACCAAATAGTTGGGACAAGTTTGGATGGTTATACTTTTTGGTCTTGATAGCCTAAAATTTTAAAGCCGGATGGTTGTCCCTATTGTTGTAAGAGCTGAAAAAATCGAGCTACCTGCAGTGAATGTCAAAACTATCTCCTTGTTTCACTTGAAAGAAACAGTTTTTCTCGGAAAGATCTGAATTGAAGAAGTTGAGAGAAGTGGGGCTACAACTTATTATTGAAAATGCTAAACTCAAATAAGTCATTGTGTAGGGTATTGTCTTTGCCTCCTTTGAATGGCATTGTGAAATATGCCATTAAATAGAGCAACATGATTGGTGCAAGGCACCTGAGTGACGTTTCTGAGTTACCATTGAATTGCTTAAAAATTATATTTTGAATGGCCAATTTGTGACTATAGATGAGGGTTTGACTACTAGTTAAAAATAAATTGGTGGACTGCTGCAATGAAGGAGTTGAGTGATCTGATCGGATAAAGATGCTACCTTAGAGTCGGTTAAAAATAAATTAGATACGGATCAGATATTGATATATTTATATTTACATTAATATTTTTCAATGAATATGAATATAAATATATATATATATATTAAATAGAAATCAAAATTAATATCCATATTTTTTCTAAATAAATATGGATACGAATCGGATATTAAGCATATTTAGATTTATTACAAATGGATATGGATAAAAATTCGATGTCAAGCACATCTATTTTTTATCTGGGTGTGGATATAAATTAAATATTAATTTGGATATTAATCTGATTTTGGTTAACATTCAATGATGAAAACTAATAATAATGATATGATCATAAAGGATAGATTCAATTAAAATATTACAATTTTAACAAGCATTAATTGGAGCAAGAAGCCATAATCAAAATCGATAAATTTCATTAAAATGAAGAATTCAATAATAAAAGCTACCAGTAATGACTTAATCATAATGAATATATTAAATAAAAAATTATAATTTCAACAAGCATTCATTGAAAACAAGAAGCTAAACTTCATTTAAAGCAAAAATTCAAAAACAAAAACTATAATGATATATTCATAAAGGGTAAATTAATAAAAAAATTACAATTTCAAAAAAAATATTATATGTGAGAGACGATAATTATAATCTAAAACTAAATTGAATGCAAAAAGTATATCATAAAACTCGAAAATATTCAGAGAAAAGATAATATGTGCCTTATATTGAGAATCCAAATAATAAACCAATACTCTCCCTAATTGACATGAATACACACTCATCCATATTAGTAATAAAAGTACTTAAATACAAATATAATAAAATAAGAAAGTCAATTAAGATAGCATGAATATTTCTAAACAATAATCATTCAAAAAAATAATAAGTATATACTTACTTCCTCACTAGAGATTCCATATTATGAATCCATCATAACCACACAATTATTGCAAGGAGAACCATAATATTATTTTAGATCCATAAAATCCAATAAAATCCACAATAATAAATGATCCAAATAAGTAGTATAATTCTAATAAGATAAATGATAAAAGAACAAAAGTTTAAATGTATAAATAGTATCAAAACACAATCATCATCAACCATAGTTAATCTCATCCAAAGATAAACTTTACATCCCCATAAACATAAATGTCTTTAAAAAGTTTCATAAATTATTAAGTAGAATATTTCAATTTAATAGGACAAAATCATACAACAATCTCCAATGCTCCAATTACCCTGCAATACAAATGATGATATGAGTATAAAAGTTTGCACATATATAAACAAAAACAACAAAGTAATTTTTTGAAATTCCATGTTATATTCATGGTAATATGTGAATTGATGTTGATTTATTTGAGTTTTCAAAATAAATAGAATAGCTATTCAATACTAGAGGAGAATTAAGATTGTGAACAACTGATGCAATAGGGCCTAAAATAAAATAAAAGAATAACTAATAAAGTACTTTAAATAAGATAAATTTAATAAAAATACAATAACATTATCTTTTTTCTCTAATCTTAGCCGATGTTGAAGACAAATCACAGCTTTAACAATATCAAGATCTAATGAACTTCGAATGCATCAACCACTTATACATGGTGCTAAATGTTGACTCTGATACTACTGTAAATATTGGAATTGTCAAAATATCTCTTACAACCTGAGCTACGATAGGATACTTTAGACCGATTATGGGATTGGTCCCCAATATGCCAGCAAGCTTTTGAGGACTTGAAAGCAGCAATGATGGAGGATCCTGTCTTGTGGCTACCAAATCATAATTTGTCATTTGAAGTCCACACCAATGCATCAGACTTTGCTATTGGAGAGGTCCTAGTTCAAGAGGGCTATCTAGTGGCTTTTGAGAGCTGAAAGCTGAATGATACGGAGAGGCGATACACTATCCATGAAAAGGAGATAACGATGGTGGTTCATTGCTTAAAGATTATGGAGGCACTATCTCTTTGGGTCACAATTTTTTGTCCAAACAAACAATGTGGCCCTCAGCTACTTCCAAACACAGAAGAAGCTTTCTCCAAAGCAACTCGCTAATAGGACTTCCTTGTGGAGTTTGACATGACCCTGAAGTACAAGCCAGGGTATATGAATTAGGTGGCCGATGCCTTGAGTCGCAAGGATGAGCTCATGGCTCTAAAGATGGAAGAGCAAAGTCGAGTCAGCCAGGTGCAAGCGACCCTTCTATTAAAGATCTAAGAAGGGATGTTGAAAGATCCTATAACCATTATCTTGAAACAACTCATTGAAGAAGGAAAGGCACGATGGTTTTGGTCTGGGGATAGACTCATTTTCATAAAAGGGCATTGAGTGTATGTTCTGCGGATGGATAATTTTAGAAGAGAACTCTTGAGATAATGTCATGACACCCTTTGGGTTGTCTACCCAAGAATGCACCGAACCCTTGCCCCCTTGGAGAGGCCATACTATTGGCCTAAAATGGGGAAGGATGTGGAAGATTATGTCCATATGTGTCTCATATGCCAATAGGACAAGGTGGAGTAGAATAAGCCTGATGACCTCCTTGAACCCTTGTGGCCATGGGAGAGCGTCTCTATGGAATTCATCTTGAGTCTGCCAAAAGTGGGAGAGTATGGGTCGATCCTAGTGGTGGTGGATCAATTCTCCAAATATGGCACCTTTATCCCAGCACCCTTGTATTGTTTTGCAAAGGAGGAAGCTCGATTATTCTTGAAGCATGTGGTAAAGTATTGGGGCATCCCTCAGAACATTGTGAGTGACAAGGATTCCAGGTTCTTGGGCCAATTTTGGATTGGGTTCTTTAAGCTTCTAGGTTTCAAGCTATACTTCTCTACTAGTCTCCACCCCCAAACTGATGGCCAAACTGAAAGAATAAATGCTCTCCTTGAGCAATATTTGCGGCGCTTTGTTAGTGCCAACTAAAGGGATTGGGTGAAGCTACTCGACATAGCCCAATTCTTCTATAACCTGCAGTGAATCTTTGCATGGGGCTAGAGCCCCTTCGAGATCATCACTAGGCAGCAACCCTCCACTTCACATCCAGTGGTTGTGGGGTATATGGGGAATAGCCCATCTACATACCATCTTGCCTAGGAATGGCACCGCAATGCTAAGATAGCAAGGGTGTAACTAGAGAAGAGTCAGAAGACTGCCAAGAAGATGAAGAAGTGGGCTAACAAGGGGAAGGACCTTTGGACTTCAAGAAGGGCGACATGGTGCTGGTCAAGCTCCAACCGGCCTTGCCCCAGTTCTTTTGCAAAGTGCATAAAGGACTGGTTCACAAGTATGAGGGTCCATTCCCCATTCTTGAAAGGGTAGGAAATGTATCCTACTATGTGCAACTTCCAGCATGGCTCAAGGTACATCCAGTATTTCACAAAAGCTGCATCAAGCCATACCGTGTCGACCCAGTAGATCCCACAAGGAACACACCAAGCTAGGAACAACATCTTGGTGGATAGAGTCTGAGTTCTACCCAATGGTGCACAGGAGATCGAGTATTTGGTGCAGTGGAAGGGACTTCCTGAGTCAAAAGCAAGCTAGGAACCATAGGACTCATTGTGATATGAGGAAGATCGGGTCGAAGCATACAAGCAAAGCACATCGACGAGGATGTCGACCTAATCAAGTGGGGAGTCTATCAAGGCCATTTTATCCAGCAATTCTGCATGTCCATGGATCCTGACACAATCTTGTACATATATTGTAACAAGATATCATGAGCGACCGCTGCTAGTGAAGAGCCAAAAAAATGCAATGCTCCTCAATACTTTGGAACCCTCTAGTTGGGATTTAGGTGGATGCCCCGCTCGGGTAGTATTGGGAGGGTGGGCAAGAACAATCCAGTGGGCCAATTCCCTTGCAGATTCCTGTGGTGTCCATTGTTGCCTCTCTTGCCTCCTTAGTGATTGTAGTCTGTGCGGCAGTTGCCTAGGCTTGTAATCCTTCCATTTTATTAATGAAAGCTTTATTTCCATGGTCCCATATCTGAGTGTGTTGCCTTGCCTTTCTTTATGCATTTTGTTTATTTTGCCTTGCTTGCAGTTTTGGTTTTCCACCGTTGGCACATGTTGGCTGGCTTCTTTGTGCAGGTGACATTGGGGTGCCGCACAGGTTTGATCTAGCGAAGAGTTAAGCCCATGACAATGTGGACCAATTTGGATAAAGTCAAAACAAACAGAAGTCATATGATTCTTGCCAGGCTTGATAGGATATGGTTATGGTAAGTTCCACCATGTATGGAGGCATAGACTGGGGGAAGAGAATTCAGCAGTGATATAGATAAGTAGGCCAAAGAATTGAGCCTTAGCCATGTTTTACTGCAAAACATATGAAGATGGCCAGTAGAAGACCGAGGTAACTGAACCAATCTTAGAGAAGTGCAAGAGACTGTAGCATAGGCCAAAGTAAAAGAAGCGGCCAATATGATCCATAATAAATTAAGATCAATAAGGTAGGATTATCAGTCTGACAGTTGATACAGGACAACCATGCTTTCAACGTGCGTAATGGAGGATAATTGGCAAAGGTTACTGAAACCATCAGGAGTGAGGCTAGATGTCGATGGCACTTATCAGAGTAGGCAGTTATTTTTTTTAGTATAAATAATAAAATTGCACTATCTATAAGTGATCTTTTAACAATCAATTCAATGCATATTTTTATCTTATTTTAGTTTTACTCTACCTTTTATTCTAGAAGTAGGCATATCTTATGTTGGGATTAATGGGCACAAAACTCACTGTATCCGGCTTACTAATTAACAATTGGTCTCATTCAGGCATTCCATCAAACACATCACAGGCATGAACAGATAAGCACAAAGACACCAAATTTACGTGGTTCGGCAGCAAGTGCCTACATCCACGGGGAGGAGGAACAATCCACTATATCAATCTTCCCAATAGGGTACAAGCATAGATACATAAGAGCCCAAAATATGGACTGCCAAATGATCACAATAGGAGGCAATATAAAACCAAATATAAAGCAAGAAACAACCTGATCGGATCACCCTTCTGCAGCCACAATGATAGATCAAAAGTGTAGTATGCAAATCAACCTTTCTACGGCTCCAATGGTAGATCAAATGAGTATCAAAACCATACCTTCCCTTGTTGCATTTACTGTGAACAGCAAAGAAGAAAGAGGCTTACAGAAACAGGGAAGTCAAAGGAAGAAGCCACGGTTGAAGAAGGAAGAAGGAAGAAAGCCTCCAGCGAGTGAAGACAGAAGGGAAACCAAGTCAGATGTTGCCAGGAGACCGAGAGCGCACGGGAGGAAGAAGATGGGAGCGGCGGCGGCTGAAAAAACCCTTTCAACCTAAAACCAAAACAAAACCCTTCATCCCACGGGAAACAGGTAACATGTACCTTTTATATAATGAAATGTCATTTTGCAAATAGGTCCCTCTCAAAGCCAATATTTGGAGCAAAGTCCAAAATAGTCAACAATCCTCCTCCTTGCGACAAATTATGTACCTATCATCAAATATGGATTGATAAAATAACCTCCTCCTCACCACAAGCCCGGAAGGGCATTAACAAGTGCTCACACCAATCAAGTTCGGAAAAGTCCTGAACTTAACTGCTGTGATTGGTTTAGTGAACATATCAGCCGGATTATGAGCAGTGTAGATTTTCTGAATCCGGACATCACCATTCTCCACCAAATCTCTGATGAAGTGATACCTGACATCTATATGCTTAGTGCGTTCGTGATACATCTGATCTCTGGCAAGATGCAAAGCACTTTGACTGTCACAATTAATATCCAAACGGTCCTGCTCGAGACCCAAATCCTGTACTAGTCCTCTTAACCAAATAGCTTCCTTTGCTGCCTCTGTCAACGCCATATACTCTGCTTCTGTAGTAGACAAAGCAACTGTAGGCTGCAAAGTAGCCTTCCAACTGACTGCACAACCAGAGAGAGTAAATACATATCCGGTTAATGACCTCCTCCTGTCCAAGTCACTAGCATAATCTGAATCAGAAAATCCTGTAACAGTGCAATTACTCTGTGCGGAGAATACCAATCCCAAATGGAAGTGTCTTTTAGATATCTAAGTATCCATTTCACAGCTGACCAGTGAGCCTTTCCAGGCTTATCCATGTATCTGCTTACTACGCTTACTGCCTGTGAAATATCAGGTCGAGTGCAGACCATTGCATACATGATGCTACCTACTGCACTTGCATATGGCACTCTGGACATATATCTCTCCTCATCCTCAGTCTGGGGACAGAGTGTGGCAGATAATTTGAAATGACTGGCAAAAGGAGTAGTGACTGGCTTGACTGTGGACATACCAAATCTATCCAAGACTTTCTTAATATATCCATGCTGAGTAAGAAAAAGTCTACCCAACTGCCTGTCACGACTGATCTCCATCCCAAGTATTTTCTTTGCCGGTCCAAGATCCTTCATCTCAAATGCAGTACTGAGCTCAGCTTTCAGATTTCGGATGATTGATATATCCTTGGCTGCTATCATCATATCATCCACATACAGTAATAAGTAACAAAAGGATCCATCTGAAAACTGCTGGTGATATACGCAACTGTCATATGGAGATCTGTTGTATCCATGGTCGACCATAAACTTATCAAATTTGCGATACCACTGTCTTGGAGACTGCTTGAGACCATATAATGATCTCTTGAGCAAACATACATGATCTTCCTTGTCTGGAACCTCAAAACCAGGTGGTTGTTGCATATAAATCTGTTCCTCTAAGTCACCGTGAAGAAAAGCTGTTTTAACATCTAGCTGTTCCAGCTCTAAATTCTGAGAAACAACTAAGGCAAGCAACACACGAATAGAAGAGTGTTTAACTACAGGAGAAAATATTTCCTTATAGTCAATTCCCTCTCGTTGACAATAGCCCTTCGCTACTAACCTGGCCTTACATCTAAAATCCTGATGACTGGCTCCCTCTTTATTCTTGAAGATCCATTTGCAGCCTATTGCCTTCTTGCCCTCTGGTAATCTGACTAATTTCCAAGTCTGATTCTTCTCTAATGATTGTAATTCTTCAACCATAGCCATGGTCCATTGTTCAGCCTGCGGACAACTAATAGCCTCCTGATATGTGGTCGGCTCATCACCAATAGTGTCTGCAATGCTCAGAGCATAATAAACTAACCCAGCACAAGCTGAATCCTCAAAACCATACCTTTGTGGTGTTCTGATCTGACGCTTGGGTCTACGAGTGGCAATGCTATCAATCTGATCCTGACCTTCCATGGTAACCTCCTCCTGAGTCTGTATCTCTGCATCTGTCAGCTGTTGCTGCTCATTTGGAATAAAAGTATCTTCATTTGCCTGCTGCTTCTGAGATCTGATAGTCTGATCAATATTCATAACAGTCCTATCTATCTGATCCTGACCCTGATCTCTCTCAGAAGAACTTGGCTGTAGCTGCCTTAAAGGAGTAGCTATCTCATGAAATGTCACATCCCTACTGACTAAAAAACCTTGGGATCCAGGCTCTGTGCACCATAATCTGTAGCCTTTTACCCCAGATGCGTATCCAAGAAATACGCACTTCTTAGCCCTAGGGTCCAACTTTCCATCTCTTACATGTGCATAAGCTGGACACCCAAAGACTCTGAGTACTGAATAGTCTGCAGGTCTTCCTGTCCACATTTCTTCCGGAGTTTTCATGCCCAATGCTGATGCTGGAGATCGGTTTATAATGTAGCAGGCTGTGTGAGCGGCCTCTGCCCAAAAATCTCTAGTTAATCCAGAACTAGATAGCATAGATCTGACTCTCTCAATTAGTGTGCGATTCATGCGTTCTGCCACACCATTCTGTTGAGGTGTACCCACTGTGGTTCTATGTCTGACAATGCCCTCTAATTTGCAAAAGTCATTAAACTCAATAGAACAAAATTCTAATCTATTGTCAGTTCGGAAGGTTTTCAACTTCCTATCAGTATGCCTCTCGACCATAGCCTTCCACTTCTTAAATGTGTCAAACACATCACTCTTATTTCTGATAGTGTATATCCAAACTTTGCGGGAGTAGTCATCAATAAAAGTGAGTAAATACCTAGATCCACCCTTAGATGTAATTGGGGCTGGTCCCCATAGGTCAGAATGAATATAATCTAATATACCAGCTGTCCTGTGCACGCCTGTAGAAAAGCTGACCCTGTGTTGTTTTCCGAACACACAATGCTCACAGAATCCAAGTGCACCAACCTTCTGACCACTTAGCAAACCACGTCTGCTCAGCTCCTGTAAACCCTTGTCTGAGATGTGGCCCAATCTCTGATGCCACAGGTGTGTCAACTGCTCAGTAGAAGACTGTACTGCTGAAGCCTGTCCAACTATTGTACTACCATCCAAATAGTAAAGGGTCCCACACAATTTTCCTTTCAATAAAGTCAATACTCCTTTATTGATAGTTATTGATCCTCTACCCCATCTGCCCTCGAAACCTGCACTATCGAAAGCATGTACTGAGAGAAGGTTTCTCTTTAGTTGAGGAACATATCTGACATCATCCAAAGTCACTACAGTGTTTGCATTAGATTTAATTTGAACTATACCAACACCTTCCACTTTGCAAATACCATCATCTCCAAGAAGAACGGTGCCCCCCTCACATGATCTAAAAGAAGAGAACCATTCCTTATGGGGTGTCATGTGGAAAGATGCTCCAGAGTCCACAATCCAAGTATCAGGATGACTGACACTGCAAGCAGCTGTAAATACTGCATCATTATCATTACTGTTGTGACCTGCTGATGAAACTGCAACCGTTGCCGAGTCTGAGACGGTTCCTTTATCCTTTTGTTCCCTCTCTTTCTTAGACTGTAGTAGTCTACATTCTGATTTCCAGTGGCCTGGTTTCTTACAATAGTGACAAACACCTGGTCTTCTAAACCTAGACTTTGATCTGATTTTGGATTTGCTTCTACCTTGTCCACCTTTCTTCTGCTCATCTCTACCTCTAACTATAAGTCCTTGAGCTGGAGTCTGAACTTGATGTTGTAGCTGTACTTTCAATCTAAGCTCATTGGATAACAAAGTAGCTTCTACCTCTTCAAGACTTATTGTCTCTTTTCCATAGAGCATAGTAGTAGTAATATGCTCAAAGGACTTAGGCAATGAGTAGATAAGGATCAAAGCCTTGTCTTCTTCATCTACTTCAACACCAATATTTGATAAATCAAGTAGGAGCTTATTATACTCATCCAAGTGATCTTTGAGTGAAGTCCCTTCTGCCATACGAAATGTGTGCAATTTTCCCCTCAAGTACAATCTATTAGTAAGGGATTTTGCCATATATAGACTCTCCAATTTTTCCCATACTCCCTTAGCTGTATCAAGATCCACAACATTTCGCAGGACTTTATCACTCAAACCCGAAAACAAAGTTCCTAGTGCTCTCTCATTAATCTCTTCTTTGACAGCCTCATTATCTCCTGGGATTGCATCCATACCCTTGAGAGCTTTTGCTACACCCTCCTTAACCAACAGGTATTTCATTCTTACCTTCCATAGTGAGAAGTCCCCTGTGCCATCAAATACAGCCACTTCATGCCTTATGGTAGTGGAATGTGAAACAGAAGCCGAATCGTTAGCCCTAGATGAATTTTGTTGCCCAATAGTAGCCATAGCTCTGATACCAATTGTTGGGATTAATGGGCACAAAACTCACTGTATCCGGCTTACCAATTAACAATTGGTCTCATTCAGGCATTCCATCAAACACATCACAGGCATGAACAGATAAGCACAAAGACACCAAATTTACGTGGTTCGGCAGCAAGTGCCTACATCCACGGGGAGGAGGAACAATCCACTATATCAATCTTCCCAATAGGGTACAAGCATAGATACATAAGAGCCCAAAATATGGACTGCCAAATGATCACAATAGGAGGCAATATAAAACCAAATATAAAGCAAGAAACAACCTGATCGGATCACCCTTCTGCAGCCACAATGATAGATCAAAAGTGTAGTATGCAAATCAACCTTTCTACGGCTCCAATGGTAGATCAAATGAGTATCAAAACCATACCTTCCCTTGTTGCATTTACTGTGAACAGCAAAGAAGAAAGAGGCTCACAGAAACAGGGAAGTCAAAGGAAGAAGCCACGGTTGAAGAAGGAAGAAGGAAGAAAGCCTCCAGCGAGTGAAGACAGAAGGGAAACCAAGTCAGATGTTGCCAGGAGACCGAGAGCGCACGGGAGGAAGAAGATGGGAGCGGCGGCGGCTGAAAAAACCCTTTCAACCTAAAACCAAAACAAAACCCTTCATCCCACGGGAAACAGGTAACATGTACCTTTTATATAATGAAATGTCATTTTGCAAATAGGTCCCTCTCAAAGCCAATATTTGGAGCAAAGTCCAAAATAGTCAACATCTTAGTTATCTATCATAACCTAGCGCTATACCCTTACCATAGCCCTTTCGGCTTAGCACTGCACCCTTATCATAGCATAACGCTACATCCCTTATCCACCTTCCAACGACAATATAACGGTGGTGAAAATAATTGAAGGTCAATTCACTTGAACCATGCCACATTCTATCCTCCCTTTGATCCCTATCATCATCTTTCTGACTGATCAAACGTCAGTGGCATGCTTGTGCCAACCAATCTTGTTGTCGTTGAAGATCTGACATTTTTCTCGACCAACCAAACAAGTTCTCTAGGACCTGAGTTCCTTGGTGCTCATCCAAATAGGACAAAAAGATGCCAACATGTGGTAAAAGTTTTTGAATATCAAGGTACCAGAATTCATGCTACTATTATGAGCCAGGCCTTGTGCCTAAATTATATTCATTTTTAGTTAGTCTTCGGATTGGGCCTATTTAAAATTTGATATTTTTATACCGAAATTCGTCATGTGATCAGCTCTAGCAGAAACTTGCTAGAGGAAGCCCATACCATTCGTGTCTCCCCAGAAACTTTTCCAGATAATAATTAAAAAAACTATGCTCACTTTTTAGTTTTGTTATTATTTTATTCTCATTTTTCACTTATTTCTAGTTTTTGAGATTTTGATGAATTTATTCAATTTTTTTTCTGATTTCTATTGTTTATGGAGCTATGCCATCATGTTTTATACTTTTGGCTGCACATTTGTGGGCATCTTATCCATTCTTAATTCCTTTGAAGTAGCTGAAACTCAAAAATAAATCATGGTTTACAATATTTATTATTTTTTTCTGTAAAAAAAAATTGAACTACTTGCAAGCATGTCCTAACCTTTTCCTTCTTAATCCCCGCACGTCACGCATCTCTTGACCGAAAAACTAGAAATTTCAACAGTTATAGAATTGCTTCAAATTACGGACCCCAAAGTATAATTGGAATCAGTCCATTGGTGGCGTTTAAAATTTAGTGCAAGAATTCTGGTGGCCAGAAGAAAAACCTAACGCATGTTGGGGCGGGGAATCATCTACAGTCAACCCTTAACGTAAAAGTCAACCCACATGACCTCTGGACACGTTCCCTCCGCTCCTAGAACCCACCGGCGTTGACCTCCGCGTCGTTTCGATAACAAGAAGCACGCCGCCAATCCATCCTAATGAACGGCGGTTCCTTTTCGCGCGCAAACACCAACGCCATCAAAATCCATCCATTCGTCGACACGTGTATTTCTCATGTCAAAGCGATACGTTTCTGTCAGTGGAGACCATGACGCAAATTCCTGGTATGAATGACGGAACACCGGATCCGGGTGGAGATTTTTTTTTTTTTTTTTTTTTTTTGCGGGTAACGGAAGAGGGAACAAAGGTTCCTCGACACGTGGCAGATGGCTTGCTGGACAGCAAATAGCCGGAACTTCTCCCCGGACTTCTGAAAGCAAGCTTCCGTATTTATTTATTCCAGTTAATCCGGTGCTTCACGTCCGCCCCCCATTTCAAATACACCAGACCTCCATGCTAACGGCACCTAGAACGTACCCGATCAACCGTACCCAAGTCCACTTTTTTTAAAAAAATATTTTAATAGTTTAAGTCGTTGCATAAGGATGCAGCTATAATACAATGCACCAGGATCGATCTCGATGTGTCGGTAGAGTTGGGCAACGGGCCGTGCCGGGCCGGCCCGGCCCAGGCCCCCCGGGCCCAAAGACTAAACAGGCCGTGCCTGGCACGGCCCGCTTACGAAGCGGGCCGTGCCTAGCACGGCCCGTCCAGCACGGAACTGCAGCCCGGCCCGGCCCCAGGCCCCTCTATTGGTGGGCCGGGCCGGGCACGGCACGACACGGGCGCAAACGGGCGGCCCGCAACGGCTCCGAACGGGCCGTGCCGGCACGGCCCGTAACGGCTCCAGACGGGCCGTGCCTGGCACGGCCCGTCTGGAGAGGGAGAGGAAAATAGCCGTTTCCAACGGCTATTTTCGGAAAAAAGACGCTTTTACCCCTCCCAACAGTCCAATAACGGCTGAATTGAGGGGTATTTTGGGAAAAAAAATTTTTGGGCTTCTATAAATAGCCCATTCCTCCCTCATTCTCACCACACCAAACCTCTCATTCTCTCCTTCTCTACTGCTATTATTTCTCTCTTCTAAAGTGCTCTTCTAGCAATTTAATTTTTAGTTTGTTCAAGTGCTACACAAGAGGAGGTTCCTGTTGAGAAGAGAAGGTCGCTTCTGTTGAGAGCACAAGAGGAAGCTCGGAATCTCGGCTCTGCCTCTGCCCTCCGACCCTCTACTCAATTCCTCCTTGCGGTTAGTTTTTATTTTTTGAATTAATCATAGATATGTCATCTTTTGAGGAAAGTCAGTTTGGCATTCCTGTTTCTGAGGGAGAAGAAACTAATCCCCAACCCCCTGTTCCTAGTTCCTCTAGAACTGGTGAACCGAGTGAAGGTCAAACCTCTTCTCGTAAGAGGACTAGTACTGTATGGAATGAATTTGATAGAGTTATGGTTGAGGGAGTCTGGAAAGCTAGATGTAAAAAATGTGCCAAACTTTATAGTTGTAGTAGTAGTGGGGGAACAGGGCATTTAAAAAGACATCAAGAGAGTCATAGGATGCATGATTCTCATGCTCAAACTCAAAGTAGCCTTAATATATAAGGGGGATTACTTGTAGGTAATTTTGCATATAATCATGAAAATCAAAGAAAAGCACTTGTAAAATGGATAGTTAAGGATGAATTACCTTTTAGTTTATGTGAATCTTTTAATTTTGAAAAATATGTTCAATTAAACCTACAACCTGCTTACAAAAGAACTAGTAGGCGTACATTTAGAAGAGTAGCTATGACCAATTTTTTAGCAATGAAACAAAATTTAATTGAAACACTTTCTACTTTAAATGTAAAAATTTCATTAACTTCTGATATTTGGTCAGCATCTGTAGGTAGTAATTGTTTTATTGCCATTACTGCTCATTATATTGATAATGATTGGCAATTAAATAAACGTATTCTTGCTTTTCGTGCTTTTGATTTTCCACATTCTGGGCAACAAATTTCAAATATAATTTATCAAACTGCATGTTCATATAATATTAATGAAAAAATTATGTCTATTACTTTTGATAATGCATCTAATAATAAATCTGCTGTTGTATTATTAAAAGACTCATTGCATCCCATATTAGATGGAAATTTACTGCATATTAGATGTGCATGTCATATCTTAAATCTTTCTGTTCAAGCTGGCATGGGCATGATTCAAGATGTGATTTCAAAAATTAGAAATGCAGTTTCTTTTGTTCATGCTTCTAGATCAAGACTAGAATTTTATTTACGAAATGATCTTCATTCTGCATATGATGAAAATCAAATAGAGAATCTAGATGTATTATCTTGGTGGAAGAGTGTTAGAAATCAATATCCTGTTATGTCTGCAATTGCACGCGATATTTTAGCTGTGCCGATGTCCACGGTAGCATCGGAATCCGCTTTTAGTGCAGGTCGGCGTGTTCTTGACGAAAAGAGAAGTAGGATGACGGGCGAAACGGTGGAGATGCTTCTCTGCTTCAAGGATTGGCTGGATGCTGAGGCAAGACTTCAAGATAAAGGTGGACATAATACAACATCCTCTGATGATGATGATACAAACACTACTGAAGACTGAAGACTGAAGACTGAAGACTGAAGAGTGAATACTGATTCACTGAATCACTGATGATTAGTAAGATTTCTTAATTTTTTATAATTGTACATTTTTATTGTATTCTGGAGGTCAGACCAAGGTCCAAACCTCGGCCCTTTCTTAGTTTCTTATTGTATTCTAGAGGTCAGACCAAGGTCCAAACCTCCCTTCATGTACCATTTTGAT
This sequence comes from Phoenix dactylifera, assembly GCF_051530095.1. Lineage (NCBI taxonomy): Eukaryota > Viridiplantae > Streptophyta > Magnoliopsida > Arecales > Arecaceae > Phoenix > Phoenix dactylifera. The sequence goes on from NC_143205.1 coordinate 9,990,039, forward strand.
TTAAATTAATAAACTGGTAGGGGTCTATGCCAAACCCCCCACCATTAAGGTGGCTTTATATTCATAAATCAAGATTTCTTAGTGTTCAATATTTATTAATTTATTAAAAAAATTTATGAAGCATTAATTTTTATCGGGCCGAGCCGGGCCCAGGCCCGGACCGTGCCAGGCTCGCGTGCCAGCCCGGCCCAGGCCCTTATGGGCCGTGCCGTGCTGGCCCGCGGGCCGTGCCGTGCTTGGCCCGCGGGCCTAGACCGGGCCGTGCCGGCCCAGGCCCGAAGCGGGCCGTGCCTGGCACGGCCCGCTGGCCAGGACCCTCTAGCCCAGCACGGCCCTATCAAAGGGGCCGTGCCAGGCACGGCCCGGCACTGTAGCTTGCGGGCCGTGCCAGGCACGGCCCGCTTCGTGCCGTGCCGTGCCGGGCCGTGGGCGGCCCGGCCCAGTGCCCATCTCTATGTGTCGGCTAGGAAGTTGATGAACTAGATTTTTTTTTTAATAGGCTAGGTGGCTAATGGCACGGCCCGGCACTGTAGCTTGCGGGCCGTGCCAGGCACGGCCCGCTTCGTGCCGTGCCGTGCCGGGCCGTGGGCGGCCCGGCCCAGTGCCCATCTCTATGTGTCGGCTAGGAAGTTGATGAACTAGATTTTTTTTTTAATAGGCTAGGTGGCTAGTTTTAGAAGGTGGTCGGCAAATTTGGAGATCATTTATAAATTTATGCATGCGACTTAACTAGGGTCTCATAATTTTTCATACTATAATCATTAAGATGTAGCATAATTAGCAATTTGGGAGCATGATCTTCGATAGCTTTAGATTTGTGTTATTTTGCATTATGAAAAGAATAAAAAAGTTCTTGGTGTACTCTTTTTGACTTCAACTTTAGTAGGATCAGGGCCAATTCAATCTTTAGGCGACTGAGATGGTCATCTAAGGCTCCAGCCTAAAGACTCTTGGCTATAAATGCATCAAGGCTCTCAAAAGATTCTTAGCTATAAATGCATTGAGGTCAGACTCTTAACTATAAATACAGCATTGAGGCCCCCAAGCCTAAAGACTTTTAGCTATAAATACATTGAGGCCTCCAAAAGACTTTCTGCTATAAGTGTATTGAGACTTCCAAATAATTTCCAAATGCATTTATTATTATGATTATTATTTTGTGCTAGGGCGGGTGGATCATACCTGACGTATATGGATACACCCAATAAAATCGAAAAATAAAATACCTCGGAGTGTCAGGGGCAACTCTCCATCTCCAGCCCACAGGGTACTACTGGAGTGACTGGCTACATAAGCAGCCACCCAGTCTGCAGCCCCATTAGCTTCATGGAATACGTACTTGACCTGCAAGACCCCTTATTAGTAAGGTCACCTTAGGCCCTCAAATTCATTGAGCTGCTTCTGAGTAGGATAATTTAAGATTTATCAGTGCCATGATCTAGGTTATGCAGTGTTAACTTGTTTTCAATGGTTGCTCCATTAAAAATAAAAATTTGGTGCTAAATCGGAAAAAAAAAGCTAGTGAATTAATATAAATCATTGTGTCCAGCAACACAACATTGTACTATCCAAAAACTCACTTCTTGTCCCTCTCACCTAAAAATTATCATTTTGCAGAAACATGCAATACTAACAAAATCAGTGGCAAATGGCAAACCAACAAACAATCACAATCATCCATATAATCCCAAGGTTCTATTAGTATGAAGTAATTATTATATTTTTATAGATTATAACAAATTGACTTAAAGCAGGCAATTCAAGGTACCATAGAGATCATAGGAGCACAGCTTTGCTTGGTGTGGTGGCACTTCACGTTGGGCCCACGGTCCTAATGGCTGGCTCATACGGTGGTTTCTTGCGTTGAGGGCATAGAGACTTTGCCCTTTCCAATTAGAAAACAAACATAGCACAGTTCGAGGAACAAAAGGGTAATAGATACAGCGGATCTCCACAATTCTTTTATTATTATTATTATTATTATGCTAAAAAGCGGGCTTCCAGCCTTCCACCACCGGAAAACCGGGGCGACGCCAACGCATCCATTCGGCTCTTGCTGGAGCCAGCGGCGAAGCGGCGGTGCCGAGCGCTCCTCTCCGATCGTCTCAGCTTCTACTCCTTTTTCTCCACCCCAGGTGAGCTCCCTCTTTCCTCTTATGCCTTTTTGTCCCCTCTTTTTTTCCTTTTTTTTTCAAATTTTTGATTTTTTGTCGCATTTCCCTGAGATGATTTGTCGGATCTGACGCGGTCACCATGCTTCCGCTTTTTTCTTAGTTTTATCTTGATTCGATCGGTGGGAATTTTGTTTGGTGCATTTTACTGGGGGTGATTAGGGTTTTCTTTGGCTTTTTTATGTGGTAATCTGGAGTTGTTCGATGATTTTGAGCAGTTAGGGTTTTGAAATTGATGTGATCTCTTGTTGGGTGTTTGGTGGAGCTCTTCGATTTGAATCATTATGTTAAACTTTGTGATAAAGTTTGATTTTTTTTTTCCTTTTTACTTTACTAAAGTTTGTATTTTTCTTGCTTTCCCGCTCGGATCTTCAGCTTCTGGGCGATGGGCGCATTAGGGTTTTGATCCCGGATCGAGGGTTTCCATTAAAGATGCAACCTTTATATCCTTTTTGACGAGAAGAAGTCAATTGGATTTGGTGAGAAGAGGATATCTGATTGCAGAGAGCTCTGAGCTCTTTGTCATGGCTGTTGCCCAAGGCAACAGCATTGGCCCACTCTACAACTCTTACAAGGTCCCTGGCCTCGTCGATCCAATCCTTGAAACCCCGCATATTTCCAACCTCGGAGATAGATACGTTTTAGGGGAACAATTGGGCTGGGGCCAGTTTGGGGTAATCCGGGCATGCTCTGACATGCTCACGGGGCAGACCCTTGCCTGCAAGTCCATAGCCAAAGACCGACTTGTCTCCTCAGATGACCTCCGCAGCGTCAAGCTCGAGATCGAGGTCATGGCCCGGCTCTCTGGCCACCCTAATGTCGTCGCCCTCAAGGCTGTCTATGAGGAGGAAGACTACGTTCACCTTGTCATGGAGCTGTGTGCTGGTGGGGAGCTCTTCCACCGCCTCGAGAAACACGGCCGCTTCTCGGAGCATGAGGCAGCCATCCTGTTCCGGCATCTCATGGAGGTGGTGATGTATTGCCATGACAAAGGCATTGTCCACAGGGACCTCAAGCCAGAGAACATTCTGCTGGCCACGAAGTCATCGTCTTCACCCATCAAGCTGGCAGATTTTGGGCTTGCCACCTATATCAAACCTGGTATTCTTTGAATTGTCAGAGTTACTTCTAATTCAATTCACTATATTCTCTTGTTGTTTGTTTTGAATTTGTGTTAATAAACTGAACAGGGCAGAGCTTATATGGGACTGTTGGAAGTCCCTTTTACATAGCTCCGGAAGTACTTGCAGGGGGATACAATGAAGCCGCTGATGTATGGAGTGCAGGGGTTATTCTTTACATTCTTCTCAGTGGAATGCCACCCTTTGGGGGAAAGACCAAGTCGAGAATTTTTGAGTTGGTTAGATCTGCTGAGCTACAGTTCCCATCTGAGCCATGGGGTGGTGTATCCCAATCTGCGAAGGATTTGATAGCTGGAATGCTATGTAGGGATCCTGCTCAAAGGCTTACAGCCAAAGAGGTTCTAGGTAAGCTGTGGCTGTTTATTTCAGTGTTTTAACTGAAACTAAGTGTGCGCTTAGAGGTGTAAATGAACCGAGCTTGGGCAAGCCAGGCTTATCTCTCTCTCAGCTGAACACAAGCTGCTAATTAACAGTTCATTTAAGAACACTAGTGAGAGCCTGAGGAGCCTAAGACTTTCATATATGTACTTTGAGTTAATTTCTATCTTTATATTTCAATATTATAGTTGAGTTATATTCGTTTGCATGTAAATTATAAATATTTTAACAATTCTAATGTAAAAAATGCTTTCTTTATTATTGTATGACAGCAGGATACTATATGTGTGTTCCGAGCTTATTTGAGCTGAGTTCAAGGAAACCAACCATAGCTCTGGCTTGTTTGGTAAACAAGCAAGCTGAATTTGATCCAAATTCCTAATGTAACACAAGGTTCTCATTGCACCATAAAAAAAACACACAAGGTTATCATGAAGGGCTGATAGTTCTTTGTGATCTAAAAATTTCAAATGCACTAACTATAAGTTCTCATATGATCAAAATAGTCTGTCTATTTAATTTCTGCATAATGTGTCTGTCTATGCATAGATGTATTTATTTATTTATTTACATATGCTGCTTAATTAGTATTAAGCTTTAGATGTCTACTATTTTAATATATGGAAAGTTAAAAACTGCCCATCTTTACATGATAACGTTTCTCTTATTTCCATGCCGACAACAGTATCCAAAGAAGGGAGTTATAGTGTCAACCATATGCAAGTCATTTTCTGTTTTTCACTTTTTCTCTGATTCGTGGTGGCTTTTTCCAATTTTGGAGCTTCCCGGGCCATATTGCATGGCCATCTCAGACCTGAGGTTTGGGATTGCTTGTACCATCATACAGATCATTCCTTTGTATTGTAATCATTTGGTTCAGCTGATGGCATGTCCTAGCCTTTGAGCTGTTTTCTTCCCTTCTGCAGATCATTCCTGGATTAAAGAACATGTAGAGCAACCAAATGTTCCTTGTGGTCACTGCAATGATATAAATTTGGGACGTGGAGACTTGGGAAGTTGTTCTTTCTCTACCCCACTTGTCAATGCAAGTCGTGATGTCAGCTTTAGTACCCTTTCCCCTACTCCCTGCCAAACTCAGGCAGATCATTCTTCCCCTGCATTCTCTTGCAGATCATCATTCTCTACTTTCGTTGTTGATGCCTCTGCTCTCTCCCATACTGTTGGTTTATCTTTCCACAGCAGCTTTGAGTCAAACAGTCTCGAATTCTCGTCCCCGATTCCATTGATGCCTAGTTTTGCTTTCTTCAGTCCTCGGAATGACCAAGAAAACCTTTTGGGTTTCACAAGTGACAGATCAAAGGCCAACACAATTCAGAGAGGTAAAAGCTGTCCCACTTCTGCTTCTGAATTCATGTGTTGTGTTCTTGTTAACTAAAGTCTCTCTGTTTGTTGTGTACCGCAGACTCCAGCTTTGGGAAGCTCTTCATGCCTCCCGATCTTACAGCTTTCTTGAGACATGATGTTAGAAAATCAGAACACAAGGGGGCTGAGGTTAGAAAGGGCACGACAGCTTTATCCAGAACTGCCGGTATCCACAAGAGGCGCAACCACACAATTGGACTTGGGGAGCACGAGCAGCAGCTTGATCTCATGGTTTCGGAGTCAGTCATACGCTGGGCGTCATGCACGCACCTCTCAAGCACACCATCTCTCAGGTCTTCACTCGTTTGTTAAGATCCTGTGGACATTCTGCTGATGTATGACTTAGAGATTTCACTGATCGGAGTGTGTTACCTGAACATGCGAGTGAACTCTTGTACCCTTTTTGGCTAATTTTTGATTATGTTAATTCGATGTATTGCGGGAGGGCAGCTCCAAAATGTAATGACATATAATATATGCTTGTGTGTCAGTAGAAGCACCATACGGGTGTTTTTCTGTGAGAATGAGATCGTGCGTTGTAAATCTTGATAATTTGGTGATGAAACTGGTGGGTTTACTTTGATCAATTGTTTACTCAATTATATGGAGCGCTGAGCCAAAGTCTTTTTGATCCTTGAAGTTTGCTAAACAAGTTTTAGGTGGCTTCAAGTTCTTAAGTTACAAAGGGAGGTTTGTTTCTAATTGTGCCACCAAATAGCAGCTTGCTTCAGTTCTTTTGTGCACTCTAGGAAAGAATGATTCTGTGGATATTTTAAATTCCCATTGTTATAATTATCTGCAGACATGTCCACATCATTGAGAGATGTTGGAAACTGTTGATCAGGCTTTAAAAGGCAAATTTGTCTGATAGATTCTACCAGGTAGTTGACAAAAGGATTAAGGTATTGATTACTTATGCTGGTAAGGGTTGGTAAGACTTTTGCCCTCATACTTTTCATCTGAAAAAGTCCTTCCATGTGGAAAGTTTGGAGTCCGGTATGATCAGAGTCTTGCAAGCAGGAATATAGAAGCATGCCGCATGGGAATCTATTCAAAATTTGGTGAATACTGAGGCTTGCCTTGTCTGCTGATGTCTCCCCATGGTGTGGAAAAGATAAATAAAGGTAGCTGCCATGATCCTGATATGTTGGGAACGCAGTTCAAAAAATCTGAGCCAATTCAACACCATCAACTTCTGGAAAACAAGAGATATGATGAATTTAGGTGCCTAAGACCAGAAGATGCAAGGATGGGATCTTAAGAGAAGAGGCTGACTCTGTGATGGAGCTGGAGAGGTTCGCTCCCACCTCACCGGTCACTTGTGTAATGCAGAGCTGCTCGATCACCAGTTGTTCCACATTACATAAATTGTCGATGATTAAATTGTATTAATTTTCTCCAATTCAGCAGGGAACACTAAGACCTATACCATGTCCAAAGACCAAGTGTATACCATTTCAAAACAGAAACCTGTACCATTCCCAAACACAAAGTCTATGCCACCAATTTGTCAGTTGTTATAAACAATGTGTCAAAATGGGCTAGCAGTCTGAACTCTCCAAATTAATTGTCTTGCACATTTGGTCTTCCGGGATTTGCTGAGAGGGATCTTCTAGGATCTTTGATTGACTCACTGTCCTCCCCATGCTCTGGACTTTAGGGTGCACTCTCACTTGCAGGTTGTGTGACTTGAAATAACAGCCAGAATAAATGAACTCTAGAGTGTCATAATAATAGACTACGATTAGTGAAAGGAAAAAAAAATATAATAATTGGCAGTAATAACTAAAATCTTAATTCCTTACAAGCTGGCTAAGTGATCTTCTTTTAACATGGACATGTTAGATATTATTTTAGCTCGAACCATTTTATCTGGCAATAAATCCTGTTTGCAAAGTTACATGCCAAAAAAAATCTATTGATAATACTATACTAGAAAAAACAAGAGAAACAACAAACTGTTCTAGATTCATGAATACAGCTACGCATCAAAGTTAAGAGCAAACATATCAGGTCAAGGATTTTCTTTGACATTAATTTGTTAATATCTACAGATAGCCTCCAGGATGAGAGTGGATGCAGTTTAATGTCCTTTTGTTTGGTCATGCAAACCGGCCGCATTTCGAAGCATCCACCCTATCAAGTATGCACAGGTTGCTGCAATGCCACCATTGAATAGAGTAGCTGCTACAGAGTGCAGGTACTGCCCTGAGATTTTGGCCCTGGCCAGCCCGAGGAGCGCAAGAGCAAGGGCCGAGAGAAGGCATGCCCCAAAGAACTTGGTGGAATCATCCCCTGTGAATGGAATGAGGACGACGAAAGAGAGGAGGGGAACATTGCCAAACAAGATGAAGGCTGCAAAGCTGATGAGCCCACTCTTCCATGGCTTCTCGGTCTGGCGAGGTGGCAGCACCCCTTTCTGGGCAGTCATCTTCTCATCCACCAATATGTCTTGGTATTTTGAGAACACATTCACAACCTGCACTCATCAACCAAAATTTCCATGGCAACAAATCGGAGAACCTGAGATACAAATTAATGAAGCTTGATAAATGATGATAAAACTTTTTGGATTTTTTAAGGATAGTTGTAATGCTTAAAATGCTACGTGGAAGAGTTACTAATATCTAGAAGAGAAAAAGAAGCTGATAGTACAAATATGATAAAGATTAAGATGTTAAGAAAAATTTTGTTGGGTTTAAATTATAGGGAATAATATATGTAAGTACACATATCTCTTCATCCATGCAATTTTAATAGAGAAAAATAGAATATTGCCTGAAAATAAGAAGAATTGTGTTTACTATTCTTCGAGGACATATAGATGGCAGACTTGATAATTAATAAAGGGTGGATGTTTTGGAGCAAAAGATGCAAACTAATGAAGTTTCAAAGGATTCATCATCAACTACAGTGAATTAGAACAGGACTTGCCGTTCATGGATATGGTAATGATACTTAATATGCTAATATAATCTTTCTATCAAACATGCATTAAATGATTCCAATATGCAAGATTCGTCGTGTTAGTACTGAAGGTTGTACCAATCGGTTGGCGGTATGGTTTGACATGCCTTCGTGTCATTTCGTGACGGGCCCGTACCAACACAAAAGATGGAGAACGAGAGAGAAAAAATGAGTGGGGAGAGAAGGGAGAGAGAGAGGGAGGGTCGTCGGAGATCTCTGGAGGGTGCCAAAGAGGCATCGAAGGGCGCTAGAGAGCCACAAAGGTAGCCCTTGCTCCGACCCTTTGGAGGCCTTCCTCTCTCTCTCTCTCTATTCCCCTATTTCCTTCTCTCTCTCCTCCCCCTGCTGGTTTCACATTATAAAGGCCGGAACTATTCCGGTCCGCTGCCGGTACGGCTTGGTACGCTCCGAACCGGGCAGTTCGAGACGGTTCATAAGTTTGCATCGATGTGACAAAAGATCTAGATTTGCTTTGGTGTGATGACAATAACCCCAAAGGTAGAAGTTATATCAGACTATGTTCTTGGCTTCTAGCAAAGAGGAAATGACCAATGCAAAGATGACATACTGTTGTGGCGTCCTCCAAATCCAACCCTAATGCTTGGTATGTGGAGAGCAACCCAGCCTGCTGGGAGCTGATGGACTTGCTCACGTCCTGCTCGGTCGTCGCCCTCTCCTTCTTGGCCATCTCATTCTCAGTGCTGGTTGATACAAAATCTCCAAAACCCATTGATATGCCACGAGCCACCAAATTTGCAAATCCCAGCACCAAGACATCAACTGCACCAACTCATGCAGGAACACAAAATAAACGCAAATGAAAGAAAAGAAAAGAAAAAAAAACATTCCGGTACATTGCAGAGCAAAATATTTCTTTCCTTTGTGCGCCGCTGCTGAAAACACCAGCAACTTTGAGACTCAGACACCATTATGAAATAAGTTTTTGGTGAACCACTCAACACAAGATGGCACCTCCAAATCTCGGTTGAACTGTTCTGTGCAGTGTCCTGCATAGGAAACTTGGTTTCGTACCCATTTAGAAATGAAAGTTGAACTTTAGTTCTCTGTACAACTACTAAAAAACTTATACCAATCTAGATCTCCAGTACAACTACTGAAAAAACTCTACCGATCCCTTAAGTTGGATTCTTTAAGTTGGAATCAAGCCTAGATCTCTAGTACAACTAGCTAGAAATTTTACCAACTTAAAACTTCTTTTTTTTTTTTTAGCAAAACGGTGAAAAATACCACCACAGGTTTCATTAGAATATGTACGAACAGGAAGAACATAAGAAAAAAGAAAAAGGTGGGGAACCCCAACTGCTCAACAAGTCCTACTTTATAAGTTGGGGGGTCTTCACCATGCTATTAACTAATTAACAACCGAAGATCCCAAGGCAATACAATAATGAATCAAATAACTGGGCATCAGGAATTCAAATTTATCATAGAAGAATAACAAAAGCAGAAGCTAATTAAGTTGGGACTTCAAGTACCGGACGAGAACAACCGAAGCAGCAGCTAATTAAATGCAGACTTAAAAGTACGTACCAGAGGCGAGGCGAGTAGCTGAGATGGAAGAGATGAGGGAGAAGGAGGTAACAATGGCGTCAAGACCCGCATCGATTGCACTCTTGACGCTATCCTCACTCCAAAAGCCTTCTCTCCCAACACCACCACCGTTCTCTTCATGCTGTGGGCGGAGCAAAGGGGGAGATGCCTCCAAAGCCATGAGAACGAGTTGATGATTATCAGAAGTTCAGAACGTGCACAAGGGAAGGAAGAGCTGATAGGATTATGGAGAAGAGCTGGCGGTGCGGTGAGACTGTGAGAGTATATAAATTTTTTACACCAGTTTAAGGGAAAATGGCTGCAGGAGGGAAGGGGCTTCGGTGTCAGCATGCATGGGAGTCCCTTCGACACGTTTCATATGTCTGTTGCTCCTGGAAGACTAAAACAACGCGTCCACGAAACGAAGTCCATGGAATATATATTGGCTGGTAGAACTCAAAGCCCGAAGTCCGAGTAAGTACCGGACCCGGGCCTGAATAATTTTTATTATAATCAGAAAATCGTTTTGATCTTTCGTACCTTTCGAACTTAACTCGTTTTGAATTCTCTTACTTTGTGAGGTTGTTGATATCGGATTTTAATAGATTTGAATATGTGAAATCTGCCTAACTAAAGCAGGAAAGAGGTAAGTAACCTAAGCTTCCAAGTATATATATTTTCTGACATTTAGAAAAATATAATTAATTTATTAAATTTGGTTATGATCTCTATTTTAAATTTAATTAAATAGGTCAAAGCATATTATTATTACGGTCATAATTATAAATATGATATGTATCTTAATACTCTTGTAAAATGAATTTTGAAAATATAGTTGGATAAATTATATATATATATATATATATATTCTTATCTATATTCTCAGCACGGCTATAATTTGGTCCTATCAATGGAGATTATTCGTTGGCCCTGTCGACTTATAATCTATGAAACTAGTTTTGATACTCTACCATTCATGATTAAAATAGTGTTATCTGTTATCTGGCATTTTGTGCCCTTTGTATCTGCTATTTGATTTTATGCCACCGGGTTACGTGGTCATAGCTTGATATTGCGTTTAGTAATATTTTATAAAAAAAATATGTGTATTACTCGAGATTTAGTTTATTTCCAATCAATATAATGCTACTTGATTATTTATTTGTTTGGTATTTTTAGACCGCGGTTTGGTATGTTATGTTACTTAGTAGGCTAGAGTAGCTCATTATTCTTTCTTTTCTATTTTTAAATCTTGAATTATAATTACTTGGAATTTGAAGAAATGCACTAGAACTTCTAAAGATATTCGTGATTATTTGAATTTTTAGCTTAGTTTAGTTTAGATTGATTTAATTTAATTTTGGATAGTTTATTTGGATTAAATGATAAGAATTTGACTCATCATATTTTGAGATATTTGTTTATGAGAATAATTTGATTGGATTTTGATGAAATTAATCTCGAGGATCGAAGAATTATTATGATTACTTTGAAATTATTATGATTTGATCTATAGCCTTGTATGCTTGTATGGTTTATCCTATAAATATGCAGCATCTATTATGCATTAGGTTCAGGGTGTGACACCCGCGGAAGTTTGAATTCTGTTTATTTAAGGCACAGGCCTACAGTTTTTCGTATGTGGTTCTCAAGGTTTAGCCCACTCGATGCGTTCTCATAAATTCTTTTATCTAGAGCCCATAAAAAATCTAATTACCGACTCTAAATTCAGCAACAAACCTTCTACCATTATAATAGTAGAGAAATGTTATATATCTATATATATATATATATATATAGATAGGTATCATTGTGTTTTTATCTTAATAATATGTGTACATCATGATGTTCTCAGTATAGATTAGGATAAGGTTTATATGCATCTTTAGGCATAATATGCAAAGGGCTTATATATCTATATATATATATGTAGATAGGTATCATTGTGTTTTTATCTTAATAATATGTGTACATCATGATGTTCTCAGTATAGATTAGGATAAGGTTTATATGCATCTTTAGGCATAATATGCAAAGGGCTTAGATTTCAATATGCACGAGGCTCGAAAACCTTTAGGATTATTTATTATTTTACTACTATTGAAATGACTTTAGGGTCTTAGTATTTCACTTTAGGTAACAAATCTTTCTTGTTCATTTCATTTTAATATCATAACATCCCCCTATAATGCTCTTTTTCTCATGAACAATGAACAATGAACACGTATTGCATGTCCCGGATAGTATTTAACTAGAGAATTGTTTTTAATGATCAAGTAAATATTTTTTTCTATCTTCAACATGATAACTAGCACATATGTGTTTCTTTTTTAATGCTATATTTTCCTTGCGTCAATATTTAGACATGTAATATAATATAAACATTATTTCGTATATACACAATTGATGACTATACACAATGTGTTTGTCTAGATGCAAACATCACTTATATCGTTAGATGTATAAAATCCAAAAAAAAATGTAAATTCGTTGCTTGCAGCAGTATCTACAAGACATGGATAATATTCATCTTTATCAAATAAATACTAGGGGATTAAAAACAAGCCTGTTGTGGACCGAAAAAATAATTCAAGATCCAGATAAGAAACTATTCATAATTTTGTTTAGATATTGATCAAGGCCACAAAGCTAGCTACCATAAAGTAAAGCCCCCTTGCAACTAGGAGCTAAGCAACTACTCTAATCCACCAGTTTTTTACTCACCAACTTTTGTACTAGCTGCAAATGCCCGAGTCTGAGAATCACAAGCCTCAGCATTTGCATGTAGTCAGGCAATGCTGGTGTAGACAACCTTTTGTCAATCATATCCGTGGGCAACAAGGATCACTAGCCTCTTCAATACAAAAGGTGGCATTAACTAAGGAAACTACATCAGGGTTCTCCATTTATTTCTAGAAACTCTGATTGAGAAATGATAGCCTTCTCCCTCCAAGGAAGCAATTCCATGGAAGCAGTAAATCTAGGCTTTACAGAATACATCTCAGCAATTTAGATGAGCCATAAACTACCCTCTCGAACAAGAAAAGAAACGCCGCATTTTTTTTTTCTTTTTATGCTTTTGCATTCAATTTTAATGAAGACAAGCCCAGTTCCCATCTCAGGTTTCCACTTCTCTACACAAACAAGAACCAGTTGCAAGGTGGAGCCGAAAACAAAAGGGGCAAAGGAAACACACAGATCCGGTTCAACACCAACAAGTTGCAGCACATCTGATGACTTGCCTGAGATTATATACAGAGGAAAGAACGAAAATGCAGATTATGGTGCCTCCCCAATATCCTTGAAGTACTCGTGCTCAAGAGCATTCCGAGCTGTGATTCTTCTGCTTGGTTCCAAGCAAAGCATTTTCTGTGAAACGTGAGCATAAATTACATCATTAGCAGCCAGAAAGTCATCATTAAGCATGTGAAACAACCTATTTCTGCTCCTTACCCAACTGCAGATAGATTTACCAAGTAATGTAAAATGAGCATCTCCACATCAGATATAACCACATCATTGATCCAATGATCATACAGTTACAGCAGAAGGGGCATTGAAAATGATGCACTTAATGAGATCTGAAGTTAACCAGGCTACTGTACTTGCAAGCTCGCCAGCAGAATTTAAAAACGATTATTAAATGCGGCCTCCTTTCTGCATCCCAATATATATGGCATTCCTTATTCTACAACTGGCATTTTTAATGACTCTATACCCAGAGAATAGCTGTGCCAGATCAACATGCTTGTACATTAAGCAGTTATGCATGCCATGCGCTATGCCGGCCACCTTTAGTGAGAGAGAATAAGAAACCAGAAACACAGTATTTACTCCTGAATGTGTAAATCTAGCAATTCTCTAGCATATATGACACAGCAAACAAGTAAAAACAGAGTGCCTAGGCACCTTTGTTAGTATCATACCAAGAGAAGATCAATCCCTGCTGGTTCAAGATTCGGGACCACCATTGCTAGATCCTGCACAGCCAACACCAGATCAGGACCTTGCGTCATCCCAAATGGTTATAGCAGTTCTAATAGGAAAAAAAAAATTGGTTATCATGGTCGGCTAATGTACACTAACTAATAACCTTTAATAGATTTAATTGCTTTAGTAAATAAAAATGGAATTTCAGTAGGTCATGTCTCATAGTATAAAACAGAGATGAAAGGCAATAATAATCTGAAGTGGATATCACAAATAAGAATAAGAAAATGCTGACAAATCCAGGAACACGTTACTTAATTTATTCAATACCTTGGGAGGCCACTTGGGGAAAGCAGACTTGTAGTCAGGCAAGGAAGAAACACCAGGCCAAGTTTCTTCATTTGGAGTACCCAAAACTCTTCGTAGTCACACATGCAGAAGAAATTGCAAATGTAGTGTTAGGCACGTAAGTAGCACAGAGTGCAACCATAACATAAAACTTCAACACCAAGGTATCTGTAAAACCTGAAAATCTTAAACAATTCATCGATCTCAGAATCTCCAGGGAACAGTGGCCGTTGGTTCACCATTTCAGCAAAAATACAGCCCGCCGACCAAATATCAACAGGAGTAGAGTAATGCCGAGACCCTAGCAGAATTTCTGGTGCCCTATACCACAGTGTTACCACCTATGGGGGAGAAGTATAAGAAAAAAAATGTCCGACGGCATCACCAGAAGGGACAAAAATTGAAAGAAAATTTCACGTTCATGATTGAAAGATGGAGTTTTTTTTAATGTCAAAACACACATGAAACACCCTTATATGCTGAATGGTTAAAGAAACAGCCAAAGAAATGTATACCACCAAAAAATCTCAAATTAATGCAACATGCTTTTATTCTATCTTCTTTTTCAAAGTAAAATTAATTTCACAGAGTTATTTTCAACAGAAATGTCCTGCGAATTTCTCCTCTGAGTCACAAGGAAAGCAATTTTTAACCTAGTAAAAAAACTGAACTTACTGAGGAATGTAAGAAAAATTGCCGAAGCACAAAGATACCTCATGAGTAAATGTCCGGACAGGGATACCAAATGCCCTGGCTAGTCCAAAGTCTGCAAGCTTCAGGGCATTAGTGCGCCGATCTATAAGCAAGTTCTGAGGCTTCAGATCTCGGTGAAGAACTCTATGAGAATGGCAATATGCTATACCACGGAGAATCTGGTAAAGAAACGTCTGCAGAAAGAAGAAAAAAAGAAGGATATCAGCCCTGAAGTTTAACATGATGGTAACCTAAAATGAGACTACAGCTGTCATCTGGCATTTTTAATTATTTACCTTGGCCATATAGTAAATTAGCTCATACATCAAATGGTTAGAAATTTTGTAGGTTAGCCACACTATTTCAATTAATACTATATAAGATAGTAATCCTCAATTATATAGAATTATAGCATGTATTTATCATCATCAACAAACTGCTTTTAACAAAATTAGATCTATAAGGAGCATGGCTGTCGCTAAGCATCCATGGACTGATTGGCCAGAATTCTCATATGAGGTGTCAATGTAACACCAACCCTCTTAGAATTGCTGCTGGATTCTTTGCCAAGGGAGTTGGCCAAGAGAGCCTGCCACGAGACCTAGAGTACCAGTCTGTTACGTGGATGGACCTACTCATTGCTCATGGTTTAAGTTCATGCAAGCAAGAAACAAACCTCCACACTTCTGACCTGGGAAAGAGTCTAAATGGAGGAATATGGCAGGTATGACAATAAGAAACAAATCTTTAAGGCACAAATTATGTGCCAAAGAACAAACTAAAACACAACCCATGTAGAAAGAAATATGATTAACACACAGATCATTATACCATTATAATAGTTATAAGTGATTAAGTACTTGACAGTTAACAAAAAAAATTATCATAATGCAGATCAATATGGATCCACATTATTACCCAGCATATATGAGATATATTTAGCAACCAGGAA
Organism: Phoenix dactylifera; assembly: GCF_051530095.1. Taxonomy (NCBI): domain Eukaryota; kingdom Viridiplantae; phylum Streptophyta; class Magnoliopsida; order Arecales; family Arecaceae; genus Phoenix; species Phoenix dactylifera. The sequence continues at coordinate 10,005,554 of NC_143205.1, forward strand.
TAATACTTTTTTTTAGTCTTACCAATGGAAAAGAATGTAGCTAGAAGAAGAGATCATATAAAAAAGAAGAAAGGGCTCCGAATTAAACATTCTAGGAAGCTTAATGAGTCCACCTGATGATAGGATCTTCTCCAATAATATCAGCAAGTATTCTAGTAATTCTAAGAAGCTTTCTGAAAGAAGGTACCTTGATATGTTTAAAAAAAAAGTAGCAATTTGAAGGACTAATTCATACAAGTTCAACAGTATAGGATGACATGAAATAATGAAGTGAAATAGAACATCTTCTAAAGAATACAGGTCACACCGTAAAGCCACATAGGGTTTCTTACAAGTAAATGACTAATCACTACCAAAGTACTATGTAAGGACTGTAATGTGAATGTAAAATTTATAATGAATACATATAAAACAGAATAAGAAGCTCACTTTTATTAAGCATGGATCTTTAGCAAGTTCTGGACAAGAATCCATGTGCTTTTTCAAATCCAGGTCCAGATACTCAAAGACCAAGTATATTCGCTTCTCACTGTGCACTACATCTTGCAACCTGCTATTCAAAAACCACCTCAACGTTCTAGAACTGTAATATGTGTGATATAAAGCCACAATAGACAAGCCAAAAACTGCAAAATAAGGATTAGGTATGTAAAGGAAGTGCTTAACCAGTGTTGGATATTTAGAGAATTTAAAGCCATAGAACACAAGATAAAACAAAATAAAATTCAAAACAAAAGTGTTATTCTACTGAATGAAATCATGCCTTGTCCATTACAAGAACTCAACAACATCCTTCTGTCAAGAAGCAAGCAAGATGCAAGCAAATAGATGAATATTTTGATGATTTTTTTCCATGTCTCAAACCACTATAAATTAGCTTAACAGAAAAGAGCACAAGAGGTAACATATCTAAAACATGCATCTTCCACTAAAGATCCCAGATAATGCCTACCAAATATTATGGTAGCACTATAGATAATTTCACTCACATGCCCAATGGCTTTTGTGGTATCAGGCTCCGCCATTATCAGAAAAAGGAGGGGAAGGATAAAGGTAACATGTCAAAACATGTATCTACTAACAAATCCCTTAGCACCTGCAAGCACAATAGAGGAAGCCATATTCTCAAAGAATACTTGTAACATTTCTTTTGATTACAAAGTACAAAGGGCTAATAAAACTAAATAAAAGTTCAAAGTTATTGATATAATAGTAAGGTTTCAATAAAACTCATAACTCATACATAGACATTGAAGACATACATGAAATACTAGGAAGCTAGGAATTATTGACCCAAACAATGGGGGTATTAAAATTGGAAGTACTCAAAATAAGAATTTTCTGATAACATGTATGGACTTCATTATATTTCTGCAAAAGTCTAGCTTGAAGCCTTAAACAGTCAAGCCAGAATGCATACCTAAATATTTGAAAGCTGGGTCAAATCAAAAAATCAAAATAAAGTTTTATTATATGAAAATTAAAGGATAGCCAAAACTCTTCCTGGCTCCTAGCATCCTATTAATTTAAAGTAAACTAGTTCATGAAAGTAATTCACAATCATCCAGCTGTTTAATAATGATTTGTAATATTTTTAATGTGCTTCAGTCATTTAACACTAAGAAAAAATATGTGTTAATATGAAGGAATCATCAGATCTACACCATAGAGATTAGAGAGTATGTTCAACATGTCTTGCATGATGGGCATAACAATAATAAATGCCACTCTCCATGTTCTGCTAACCTGATCCAACTTTATAGCAAACAGGGAGGAAATTAACCATAATTCAGTTATGCATTAGACACATAAATTATGATCACAGAGAAACCAGACCCAATCAATTATCTTATAGGGTGGCAAGCAAAGATGGAAAGCAACAGAATGACCCAAAAAGCCAACTAGCCTAACCTGGAAGATCTAGCCAGCATTTTAAAAAAAATAGAAGGAACAAAAAAAAGCACAAGGCTTTGTGAGGTATTGAAGATCACAACAGATTACTATACATGATAACAGCACAGATAATAAATTCTGATAATATATTAGCCCATCAGAAACTCTTATTCAGCTCAATCTAATGTTCCAACTTCACAACAGACGATTTGAAGTTAGCAATTATCTCCTGATAATTGTTCCTCTCCTTACCAATGAAGGATGAAGCTTGTCTAGACAACCAATCCTCCTAGGATATAGTCACTATGTTAGGAATGGAACAGTCCAACCTACGAAGAAATCAATACCACAAAGCAAAAACCATGCATAACAAAATTTCCACATTTTGCTCTATTGGATCTCCGCATACAGTCTGAGATCATTATAGATCAAACGTTGCTCAGGGATACTGAACAGAGTCCTGCTATCAATAAAACCACAAAAGAAATATACAAATTATAAGCCTAGCTATTCCACTGACAGAATTGATTATCTTAAGGGCTCGTTTGGTTCGTGGGAAAAGAAGGAGGGAAAGTATGGTCAACGGGAGAGTAATAAGATGCCTCTTGTTTGGTTGGAGTTTTCAAAAGAGAGAGATGGGAAAGTTGTATTCCCATAGAAATATGATTCCTACATTTCATGGGAAAGTCTTTCCCATGAGAAACATGGGAAGTTACTTTCCCATAAGGTGAAAATCACTCCATCTTTATTTTTTTCCAAAAAGGCCCTTCAGCATTAAAGAGACATTAAAGACCTAATTTTTATTAAAGATATAATAGGAATTACATATAACTTTCCTAGGAAAGTGGATGGTCAACCAAACATAAGCACTCTGAAAATCTGTCACTTTCCCATGTTTAACCAAACATGCCAAAAATACATTCCTAAACATTCTCTTCCTAGGAATCTTCTTCCCAGAAATCATATTCCTAGGAGAGAAAATACTTCCCGCGAACCAAACAAGCCCTAAGCGCCCCAACAACTAGTGCCCCAAGAAGAATGGAAAAAAGGCAAGGCACAAGTTCATCATCACTTAAAATAATCCTTAGTATAAAAGGCTAAAGGCCCTCATCCATCATGCACTGCCAATAATAACTCAAGAAACTAGACCAAACATCTTACAAAAAAAGGATCACACATTACATTCACCTATCTAAGAGCCCTTAAAATGTTAACAGCAGTTTCTCGCCCACCCCATACCTCATCAAACCCAAAATCCAATCATCCCAGCAACATCTTTCTGATGTAGATACTTTTAAACTCTTGTACATGTCTACTTTGTTCAACCTCAACACATGAATAGGAAAGTATTTTTATGTTATTGAGGACTCCAAGAACAAGCTTCTTTCCTCCCCAAAGTTACAAATTTTCTGTCATATAGCCAGTAGTAACTGTATTGGATCTTGTTCCCAGTTATTCTGTTAGTATTTCGTGCAACCCTTCCCAATTTGCTGTAGAATCATGTACTAAATGCTCAAGCTGCCTTGTGACACTGGTCCAATGGACCTTGACTTGCCTGTCAGTCTCACTTTAACAAACCAAACCCTAATATATTATACTGATAAGAGTGATGATGCATGTCAGATAATCAAACACTAAATGCCTTACAATTCATTTGGCTGCCAAGGTTAGGCATGTCAACATTGATATCTTCAGCCATGTCATCCTCCATATCATGAGCATTACACCTACATTGACCATGCAATCTATAATCATCATGCGTACCACCAAGAATTTCCATACCAATCGGTACTGTACTATATCAAGCATACCATACCGTACTAGTACACATTCTTATACCATATCAGCACTCGGTATGCCTCGCCATCTTGTATCGTACCGCATACCAACACTATAATAGGATGGTACCGATATGGGGTCCGGTACCAAGATGGCGAACCTTGCCTACCACAATGATATATGGGATATCTGTCTAACAAGCCTATGGTGAAGCTTTGATCTCCAAAGATTCCACAATGGTGCTTTCTAACATGGCTCCAAGATGATAGCCCACCCCTGCACTTATGAAAACATGTGATAACTTACTAGTTGGTCATGTATTGCATCTAAACTCTTCTACAATAACTTGTCCCTCTAGCCATTGGTCGTCCATCCCTTAAAATGCAATTCACTAAGCCTAAGCCCTCTTACCAGTAAGGTAATATGTGCAGAAATTGATAATTCATGCAAACGTGCACATAAAAGTGAAGTGATGCTAGTAACAGCAAGCAAATACAACACATTATCAGATTTATGGAGTTTGTGGAGTGAGATAGCACAAAAATCTGTTTTGAGCTAACAAAAGCAGCATAAATCCAAGCACAATCTTTCAAGCAAATATTAAGGAATTCTATGATGCAAGGTCACATCCAACTTGAAGCTGCTATGAAACCATTCCAACCAGTTCAAATTGTCTCTAAGCATTAAGATATTATCTCCAAAGGCCTACGAGTAAAGATGAACTTCTATCAAAAGGTTTATCACAACCTAGGGACCAACAAATGATAGATCTAACGATTCAAAAGGGGATTGAGATAAGTTTGAAGCCCCAAATAGAGGTCTGAGTGTCCTATCGGCGGTTATAAAAGGCAAGCTATTATTGAGAAAAAGCAAAAATGGACTCAATTGTTGCACTGGGTGATCAAGCCAGGCTTAAGAACAACCCAGAAAAATCCGGTTGGCATCTCTCCAGTGCAGCGTGGGTGGTTTGAAAAAAAAAGATGAGAAACGAAAACAAAGATCGAGAAAGATTGGTAAGGGAGGGAAGAAAAAGAAAGGAGAACAAGATAAAAAAGAGGGAAGGATATTCTACAGAGCTCATGCTAGTTCTAAGGTTGAACTATACTTCCAAGGCCCTCACGCTTCCACAGCATCCACCTCACACACAAAGAGAGAAAAATTTGATGAAGAGAAACTCATATTCAATAATCAGCAAAGCAAAACCTTCGGTGCCCTTCCAATACTTATAAGGGCCACCCACTAACTATAGAATAAAAGTTTAACAGAAAAGTTACAAACCAAGACAAGAAAAGGCCTAAATCCATGTTTAAGCACCAGTCAGGATAGTTCTTCAAGCATTTTATTATATTTCAAAGCCTTGTCGATCCTGATCACTTTTTCCTCTAGCATCAATACAAACATTACTAATATACATCAGCAGTGAAGAAGTAAAGATTGGTGACATATCCACAAGCTCTCCTTAGGGGTCTCGTATAAAATACCTTGGTTGCTCCTTCAATTTACTATTTTTTTCTTTTCTTGCAGGGGAAGAGAGTAAATTTACCAAAAAATCACCAAAAAATGTACACACAAAATAGAAGGTCCCAGGGAAAAACTCCGGGCTGCCTCAAACATGGAAAAGGTGCAGAATGCAAGTACGAAGAGAGCATCACCAAAAATTTAAGTAAGAGTGCTCATATAGAACAGTATGCAATGTATAAGTTAATAATTCTACTTATGTTGTGGTAGCTGCACTACAATTTTTTGAGGTTAAAAGGAGTTAGCTTTGAAGAAACTGAGGATGTAGTAAAAACAACAACAGTGTCAAACCCTAAATGTTTTTCATTCAAAAAGGGGTGGAGAACATCTGTGGTTCCCAATGTGTGTGAGCATCTCAACATAGCAACATCACCTAGGACAAGCATGATCGTGTCCGACTAGTAGGGAATTGGCAAATCCCTGTGGCAGGGAATCTTCTTTCTTGCACTTCCCAGGATATGGTGTGGCAACACTCTCTACAGGCTCAATTAGGTGCCAGTTGAGCCATAGATAAATACTTCATGTGTATGCATGTAAATGACTTGATGGTGGTCATATTTTAGCAAAGAAACAAAAGCTGATATTAGATTCAACAAATAAGATAAATAAAGCTGTAAAATCAACAGAATAAAACTTAACCTTGAAAGACTAGAAGTAATGGGTGGCAGCCAAATGAAAGGTGGGCAGTGTTAGGAATCTGGCGTAGAACTGTGGGTGGGATTCCATGTGTATGCATAGATATCAGTGTAGATACAATGCTAAGAAAGTTGAGCCAGAGATACAATGCTTCATGTGTATGCACGTAAATGAATTGCTGGTGGTTATATTTTAACAAATACACACAAACTGATAATAGATTCAACAAATAACATAAATAATGCTGTAAAATCAATTGACCAAAACTTAATCTTGAAAGATTTGTGGTGGCCAAATGAGAGGCCAGCAATGTTAGGTATCTGGTGTCGAACTGGGGATAGGATTCCATATGAACAGCAAGCAAAAGGTTACAAAAAGTTCAGAGTGAATGAATATGTGCCTTGTCTTCGCCAAGGTTAAAAAACATTAGAGCCATCTCCAACTGTTAATCCAACCATCTCATCCTTTCCATCTTTATGAACAGCAGGTTCAGAACTAGCAATCGGGCCTTTTCCAAGACCATATTAATTTAAAATTCCATGAATCCATAAAGAGATTGTATATTACAATCACATGATAAACAATGACGTGATAAAGATAAAGCAGAAAAGGAACCCCAATATTTCTTAGTTTAACAACTTCAAAAGCTCCTTTTACAATATTTTGCTTTGCCAACCAAGATAGAATCAAAGAATAAATCCAAGTAATATCTAATTTAGGATCGATACAGAATGATCCTTGCATAAATTTGACACTAAACAATCAAACATATACGTATATTCAGTTGAATGCACAAGCACAGAAACACACTTATGCACACACTTACATGCAAGCATGAAATACAGACAAGCACAGAAGCACACATGCACATACGCGTGCGCCTTTCCTCCCAGTTTTAATACAGAATGCCTTCTTTAGACCCTAGCTTAACAAAAACATCTCCATCCCACATTTTCAATAAAATTTAAATATTTAAAGATGTAGGGGGATCTGGCATTAACATATGCCAGAAGGAGACCTCATAAAATGTCATTGTTTAGGAGTAAATATCAAGAATGCAACATCTCAGACTGGCGACCAGTTTCTGTGCTTCTTAGCAATTGTAGGATTGTATACCAATGTTAATTACATTGTACAATGAATTAACCATGAAAATTGGGAAACAAACACAAGCAGCTAATTGCTTCTTAAATGCACTGAATTTCATCTAAATAATAAAACAATAGATAAAAGATTCCCAATAATTTCAACTTCTAAGCAAGGAAGCAGCATTCTTTCACCAAATTCACGAGTTTAAAATGCAGACACTTAATAGTTCTCTTTCAAGTATAATCAATGTTGTCAAAGGCTCTCGAGGTGCTAATGCAAGGGGAGGAAACCTCGAAGAACCTCTACAATCCCTAGGTAGGGCAGGTTTATTAAGCAATGTCTGGGACAAAGCGAGAGGCACTCAGGCAGATACCTCTCCAAGATCCAACATCAAGCATGTTTTGGGAAGTGGTTTTTCTTCCATGTTTGAACCTTGAAGCTACTTTAGATGTCCAGTGGTATACATTTGACACATTTTGTTCAAAAATATTTGTAAATTCTGGTATTTTGAAGTGATGTTTTGAAAGATGTGCAACATTGTATCTAGTGTTCAAGATAAAATTATGATTTAGGATATTAAAAGAAATGATTGATCTGACGATGTATGTGTTGTTTTCAGAATAGAGTGCAGAACATCCAAAGCATGTGTTTGTATTCTACTTTATAAGAATAAAAAAGGTTGAGATGCATCTGAAAAATATAATAACTGATAAATTCTAAAGCAATAGGGCAAGCTTTGGTGCAACAATAAGGTTGTTGCATTATGACCTACATATCATAGATCTGAAACACGGAAACAGCTATTCCAATCCTGGAGGTAAAGTTAAATGCATTTGACCAGGGTCTACTAAACCGGCCCGTACCGGCCGGTTCAGCCCGTACTATACTGATACCAGTACTACCCGTGATCCATACGGTACAGCCTTTGAAAACGGTTCACACCGGTAGGGAAGAAAAAGAGGAAGAAGATGAAAGAAGAGGAAAGAAGAGGAAGAAAAAGAGAAAGAGGAGAAGAAGAAGAAGAGTACCGGTTCGCACCGAGCCTCGGGCCGACTCCCTCCCAAGCACCCCGACAAGGATCACCCCCCTTGCTCGCGATTTCCTTTCCTTCCTTGCTCGCGGTTTCCTTTCCTTCCTTGCTCACGGGAGAAGGGGGGAAGAGAGGAGAAAAGAGAAGGAGAGAGGGGAAGAAAGGAGAAGGAACGAGAGAACGTTCAGAAAGAAGAAAGAAGAAGAGAAGAAAAAAAGAAAAGAAAAAAAAGGGAGCGCTCGTGCGCGGGGCAGCGAGCGCGAGCAGGAAATCGCGCACCCAGCTCGCACCCGCGCGCGATTCCACGCGCAGGGAACTGCACCCATGCGCGCTTCCCCGAGCGGGGCAATGAGCCCATGCGGGGCAGCCCGTGTGGGCCATTTAATGCCACAAATGCCACTCTGTGGCTTTAACGCGGACACGCACGCAACGGTTCTTTTTTTTTCCCCTTTCATGGTTGGTCGATTCGATACCGGTTGGAACCAACGGTGCGTCGACCGATACTGGTTCAATGTACCTTGTATTTGACCCTCCCCAAACACCACAATAGTGGGAGCCCCATACACTAAGATACCCTTTTTTGTAACTTCTAAAGTAAGGACCTAAACTTTGACGCTATGGTTAACAGCTGGATGCTCTATCTATCAAAGATGCAAGGAGATGTGAGAAGAAACACGTGGGTCAACCGCAAGGCGAAGTGCTAATGGACAAAACATGCCTAAAGTATGGGCATAAGTAGAGTTGGCATTACGTATTCGAATATATATCAATAAATATTTATTCTTCCGCATTAATTCTAATGCATTTATTGGTCTTCTCATAATTAGCACCTTGCTTTTGGCACCTAACATCTCAAGCAATATGGGGTCCTCTCACCATAAGGGTGCCCTTTGCTTTTAACATCCTTGAGTACAACTGTACCACCACAAATAGGATTTGACAAATAATGACCAATAGCTTCCCATCACCACCCTCTAATGTATTCCTAAAATATCCCCAACTTCACACGAGAAGGTATAGAAAAGATATAATAGCTTTACTTAATGTCCTAATCAAGAAAATATCTATCAAGTGTCGGGTCATCTGTTCTCCATGAATTAATTACTCAGCAGGTACTCAGGTCTAGAGGAATATGAATAACTTGAAGATTATAAGAAGAAAACATCCTTCCCGAAACATAAAACATATTGGTTTTAGCAAATGCTAATATGTTTACTAGTTACCAAATAGACTGAACAAGCAAAATTCCTACCCCCTAAGACATCTGGTCAGTTTTCTGATAAATATGAAATAAATTCCTATATTTCACTGGCATATAAGTCAACAAATTCCAGCATGAACGTCAAGAGTTAATGCTGACTCAGAGGTTATAACTCTGGTACTCAGACACCACCGCACTAGTTCAATAGGTAATCTGCCATAATATAAACAATGAAAACCAAAAGCAGAAACAAAAGGCTGTTGTTTTGATAGGATTTGTCTGGTCTGTAATTCAAGCATAGATCATGCGGGCAAACTATTAGCATTCACAGCATTGCCATTTTTCCTTGCCACAGAATTAGATGCTGAACACACACACACACATACATACATATATTTATATATATAAAGCAAAGCAAACTTGGTTTTTGAGTACTTGAATAAGAAATGGTTTGAATGAACATGGATCATGGATCTGACAGCTAATAGCAATATAATTATTTCCTTTTCCAATTGATTCATTAACAAAAGGAAAATGCTTTGCGATGCCTGTTAGTTCACAGGAAAAGTTCCATGGGCCCACATATTGCTGGCTATGCAACTCAGCATTCAACCAACCCCATGTATCAGACTATTTCCCAGATGTTACATTAATCACCTTCTTCCACATGGTATAGAGAACTTCTCAAGTGCACAGGATGAACACCCCATAGTTTAAAAAAAAGCATCAGATATTCAAGAAACAACTGAAAATGGACAAATTTTTGGCAGATAAACATACATGAATGGAGAACAAGAAAGAATAGCAAGTGTATACAAATTTATCAAACTGCAGAAGTTTCAGACGGTTGCTGAGAATGACCTGACAATATTATCATGCTGCATTTCCTTCAAAAGTGATATCTCTCTAATAGCAGTGCTTGGGACTCCTTCATCTTCTTGCTCCAGCCGGATTTTCTTCAAAGCAATCATCTCATTCGTAAGACGATCCCGAGCCTTATACACCACGCCGTAAGTCCCTTCCCCAATCTTCTCCACCTTCTCATACTAAGCCCAAAACCCCCCACATTACCACAATAACCCCTAGAATATTAACAAGAAGCTAATAGACAAGCAGAAGAAAAGCAAGCCCTCCTCACCTGATCCATATCAATCCACCACTAAAAACACTGATATGCAACAACGAAGAAAATCTGCAACATAGCATTCAAAATACAACCAAACAACTCCCTTATCAAATCCAACAGCGTTAAAATACTCCTTACCATATAAAATAAGCAGTAATGGCAAATGAAAGCACACCCACCACAAGGCATTCAATGCAAAATGAGACACAGCTCTTTAATGCATTCAATCAGAAACCCAACATTCTAAATCCGACCGAGCGGAGAAAAAACGAAAAGAAATCCGACCGATTCAAAACCCTAACCAATCCCCCATTAAATCGGAGAGGACGATCCTCCCCTCCAAGGCAAGCCACCGCCAATCCCCACTTGTTCATCATCAAAGAGGAAAAAAACCAAAAAAATCCCGAAAAAACAAATTCAGAATCGACCTCCGTATAATAATCGCATCCCGGCAAGGAACTGCATAAATAGAACAAAATCGTGCGGGCAAAAAACAAGAAAATGAGGAAACAACGCAGGATACTGATCGAAAGAGAGAGTAGGTTATTAAATAAAAGAAGAAGAAGAAGACTGACCTTGAGAATAGGGCGAGCTCGGAGCAATGGCGGCGCCGATGAGCGACCGACGAGAGAGAGAAAGGGTGGGGGGGGTGACGGCGTTGCCTTCCGCTTTCTCGCCCGCCTCTCCAAGTCCCTTCGCTGAGCTCGCTCGCTCTCTCGCTCACCGGGGATAATTAAATTGGCAAGGCTATCGCGACCAGAAAAGAGACCGTTACTTTTTCACTACTAGAGACATATATTGCGGGCCCCACCGAGAGAGTTTACGAGTTAGTGTTGTTTCGTGGTTGTCGATTTGGTACCGATGTGATGGAGAATAGTAAGTTAGGCCGTATTCAGTAATCACCAAGGCAATTTGGCACGAGATTGTTGGTCCAATTCAGGAAAGAGCACGAATGTTCTCATAACACGTCACATTAGAACGCTCTGGGAGAATTGGGCCTGGCTATTCAATCGCGGGGCCTTGTGCCGTCTCTGGTGTCGCCTGTCTTCGTTGACCGAAACGGCCTCCTGTCCGCCGGTGAGCTTACCTCCCTCAAAACCTATTCCGTGGACACCGAATCAGAATTTCGCGCGGGAAAGTTTGGCTCCAAAATATTAAAGAGGAAGAAAAAAAATCTCACGCGGGAAAAAAAAAATCTCGTTTGGAAATTGGAATGCTTAGCTGGACAATTATGGATAAGTGGACTCGACTTTATCATAAACATCCGGATGGATGATGAGACAATCCATGAGACGTGCTACATAAATTTTGCAAGAAATTTGTGGTGCCGAATGTTGCTGGAAATTGGACCCGGGGGCAGCCGTCGGCTGAGGAGGTGGAGCTTCAGCGAATTCCGGCGAGCAGCGTCCTCCGTGGAGGGGGAAACCTGCAAGAAGCCGGTGGCCGGGGTTTCCGGCGCCGACCCTCCGATGCTTAAGTTAGAGGGGGCTTAAATTTGGGAGAGAGGAAGAGGGGAGAAGCGTTCTGCTTCCTTTTTTCTGAGTTCCCCCCTCTTTGAGGAGGAGGGGTTCCTCTTAATAGGGGGTCGGATTACCTGTGATGTGATGGGGCGAGGTCGCCGTATGACTTAGCACGTCGCTCGAGTTGGCGCGCGGTCAGGTAAATTAATGCTTCGATGTCGGAGGTGAGGCCGGGATTAGAGAGTTGTCACGGCTGACCGAATACTGCCGAGCCGACTTACCGTGGAGGACTGAGGATCTGTAAATAACAGGAGCCATGCGCATTGATTGTTGAGTGAGCCGGAGATACACATTAATTGTTGAGTGAGTCGGAGACATGCATTAATTGTTGAGTGAGTCGGAGACATGCATTATTTGTTGAGTGAGTCGGGGGTTTGCAGAGGTCATGCGCATTAAACGCTGGAGGCGGTGGCAGGGTATGGCCCCTGACCAGACTTCGGCAGGATGCAAATGCGGTAGGTGGACGGCGAGGGTGGACTTCCGAGGTCGGGAGCTCCTCGGGTAGGACGTTCCGGGGTCGGGCACCGAGCTCGGCCGCCCGAGGTCGGGCGTCACCGGTTCTCTGATAGCAGGGTTTTCATGCACTCGGGGGGGAAGGGTGCATTCCCCAACACTACCCCCCGACTTCCGAGTTCGAGCTGCTTGCGAGCTCGGATGCGGGAAGTAGAAGTCGTTATTATGGTAACTGAGATCGAGGGGAGTTAAACTATGTTGGCACCCTCACACGTCCTGAGGCGTTTATAACGGAAGGGAGGCGGGGGGTTGCGCCTCTCGACCCTTCGCTGCCGTCTCGTATGGTGAGCTTATGATGGAGTCTTGGGACCTGGTGGGGCGGCGTCTTGATTCCATATTCGAGGCGTCCTTCTTGAATAAGTACGCTGTCTCGATCCTCAAGGCGGACACGTGGTGCGGTTTAGGTGGAGGACGTTTATCGAACCGGATGCCTTGAGGTCGGACGTTAGATCAGCCACGCGGGATTTAAAGCCGACCTGGTGGTCCGGGATCGAGGATTAAGCCAATTACTCAAGGTCGGACGCATTTAATCTTATATCGGCCGAACGGGGATTCGGGAGGCTGCCATTATGTCGGCGCTCCGCGCGTCCCGGGGCTCCTTTAATGAGGGGAGCGGGGGCTGGACTCGCTCGCCTTTCGAGGTGATCCGGTATAGCAGGTCCATGATGAGGCCGCGAGATCCGATGGGACGGCGCCTTGGTTCTGCGCCCGAGGCATCGGTCCGGCATGAATGCGGCACTTTGGCTTCCGAGGCCGACACGTGGCGTAATCCAGACGCGGGGGGGAGGGGGGGGGTAGAAACTGAACCCGCCAATCTGGGCCGTTAGGGGGGTCTATATAAACCCCCCAAACCAGCCCTAAGAGGAGTCTTGTTCGGTTGCCTCCTCTTTTTTGCCGTTTCTACCTTCGTCTTCTTTCTCAACAGAATCTCGCCGGCGGTGCTCGGAGCGATTTCCGGCGACTTCCCCATAGGTTTCTTCCTTGTGTTAGCTAGGGGGTTCTCCTTCTTCCTCCTTTTTCCATCTCTTTTGTCTTTAAGTTACTTCGGTTTTCTCCAAAATGGGTTTTGGTCCGGAGGAGGTCGGGTCTAGCCTGTCGGGGAGGAGCTGGAGTTAATCCGCTCCCGATTCTTTTTCCAGCCCGGGTTTCGTCTCGAAACCGTAGGGCCAGAGGATAGAGTGACGCGGCCGCCCCCAGGTCGGATCGCAATTCATCGTGAAACGCTCTGGGCCGGCTTGCGGTTCCCCTTACACGAGTTCGTGAACAGCTTGCTGGTGGAGTACCAACTCGTCCCAGCACAGCTCGCTCCGAACTCGTGGAGGACCATAATCGGATTTTTGTCCCTTTGTCTTGCACATGGGATCCCGACTTCGGTGAGCGTTTTCCGCCGGTGTTTCTTGCTGAAGACAAACCCGGCGGATGGAGGGTGGCTATACTTCGCCTTTCGGGGTGGTATGTCGCTTTTCCAGGGTGCCCCTTCCTCTATTCATGAGTGGAAGGGGAAGTTTTTCTTTCTTGCGTCCGAGGTGCCATGGGGGTTTGATCCGAGGTGGGGGCACCCCCGGTTGAAGGCCCTTAACAGGCTCTCCGAGCCCTCGGGGAGGGACCAGAGGGTCCTTGACGCTTTGCGGGGCCTTGGAAAGGGGTTCAACCTGACTGAGCTCTTAAGTGAGGGCGCCTTGGCGAGCGTTGGCTTGAGTTCGGCGCGTCCCGAGGGTAAGAGTAGTCGCATTGCTTCGTCTTTGCTTTATCTGTTTTTTCCTCTTGTTCTTTTGACGTTGGTCTAACACTCAAAAGGGTTTCTTTGTTTCAGACATTCTTCACATGCCGACCAGCAATACATCCCTCTTCTCTCGGTTGAAGAGGCAAGAGGCCGAGGCCGGCGGGGCTATTCCTCAGCCCCGAAAGAAGTCCAGGTCGGCCGCCACTTCTACCCCTGCCGGGATAAGAGGCCCGGAGGCGGGGACCTCGGCAGCCGTTCGAGGGCGAGCGTCGGCCGCCGGGGACGCGGGCTCGAGCTCCGCGAGGACGTCCGACTTGGCGGCCCCGCCCTGCCCTGCCCCTGTCTCCCAGCGGGAGGGGCAGACGGCCATCCAGCTGCAGCGCTCGGAGCCCGGGCCGAGCAGGGGCCCCGAGGCTCCAAGTTCGGGCGGGCCAAGCTCTTCGCAGGGCCCGGGGGGAGAGTCGGGCGAGCCGGGGTCCCCACTCATCGAGGGGAGCTCGGCCTTTCATGACGCCGACATTGCGCGCGCGGTGTTTCGGCGTGCCATGCTTCCGGCGGACCGGGCCGAGTTCCAGAACTTGTCGCTGGAAGAAATTGTCGACAGTACTTACTGCAATACTGTTCGGGTAAGCCATTCTCTTAATTTTCCTTCGACGACTAGTGTATATATATCCTTTACTTACGATTGCTTTTTCTTAATTTTTTGCAGCATATTCACGAGGTCGACACCCTGGTATTCATCGCCAGGGATGTCAGGAGAAGACTCGGCGACTGAGCCGGCAGTTGGAGCCGGCCAAGAAGAGGGTCGCCGAGCTGGAGGCCGCGTTGGCTGAGGCCGAAGCGCGGAGGGAAGCGACGGTGGCTGGGCGACTGGCCATCGTTGAGGAGCTCGAGGAGGAAAGGGCTGCTCATTCCCTGGCCAAGTCGGCCCTGCGCGCTTCGGAGGCGCGTCTGGCGGAGGCTCAGTCCGAGGTCGCGGGCCTCAAATACGAGGGCGGGGTCTTGCGCCTAAAGATCGAGCAACTTGAGGCCCGGGAAAGGAGGGCTCTCGAGCGAGCTGAGCATGCCGTGGACTTCTTCAAGGACTCGGACGAATTCCGCGACATGCTAGAGGAGGAGACCGTGGATGGGTTCCTCCATGGCTTTGACAACTTTCGGAGGCAGATGGCTCGGTTCTGCCCTCAGCTCGATCTCTCAACGATTCGTCCGAGGATGAGGTTGGGCGTCGACTCCGACGATGACGTCCCTGCCGCGCTTGCGCCCGAGGAGGAGTCTGCCGAGGCCGAGGCGGACGCAGCCGCGCCGGCGGTGACGGAGGCTCTCCCTCGTGCAGTCACCGAGGACGCTTCCGAGGCGCCCGCCGAGGTCCCTGGCGCAGACCCCGAGCCTGTGTTCGCCGAAGGCCCTCAGGTCATTGCCATAGATGACCCCGAGGGTGACGCCGATGCAGCCGTCGCCCCTTAGGACTTAGACTTTTATCTTCCCTTTATTGTAGACGAGGTCGGTTTTCAAATTTGTTGAACGGCCGACCTCTACTTTTGTATTTAGCCTTCCGGCACTTTATTAATGAAAAGGTTCTCTTTTGCCATTCCCCGCTTATTTTTCCCTTTTATTTTCTTCCGTTGTGAGCAAGGCTGGTATTTCAACCTATTGTTTTACCGACCTTCGACTTTGTATTCTAGCCTTTGGGCTGCTTATCAATGAAAACCTATTTCTCGGCTGTATTTTGCTTTTCTTTTCCCTAACTTGTTTAAGCGCCCAAGTTCCGATTACGCTAATTGGGGGGGGGGGGGGCTGGACTTGGATTCTAGGAAACTTCACCAAGTCTTGGAGCTCGGACTTGAAGCTCACATAAATCGCTAGGTTTGGTTTTTGGATTTCTGAAGCACCAGGCTCGGGCCTCGGACCCCGAGAGGGGCTTTGTTAGACTTGCATAGGTCGCTATCGGGGTATTTAGCCAAGCTTTTGAGTCTGGCTTTTTGGAGCGTAGGTCCGAAAAAATGTTAGGGCCGTTCCTGGAAGGGGAGCATGAGCCAATAGTCGAACTGTCATCGGGGCCTTCATGGTTATTGCCCTCGGGCTCTACCGAGGTTCTGGCAAGCGGAGTCGGAACCTGTAAAGGGCACCTCGGTCCTCTTGATCTCGACCAGCACGCCCGTGATCGAAGTCATCTTCACAGGTCGACCTCGATGTCCCAACGTATGGGGGCCGAATCAGGCCCTTATTCAAAAAAAGTTTGCATGAGTTGTCATGGGGGGTCACCGGTAGAGGAAGCGCGCACGAGGTCGGTGGGACCTCGTTCTTGGATCGAATTGTAGGGGCGACCCGGCCTTGGCCGAGATGAGGTCCCGATCTCAATCGGGATTTTGTTGGCAATAGATAGGTAGATGAATATAACAAGGCGGATATCAAGTAGGATGTACCTCTTGCACCTCCGAGATTGCGCGTTTCGTAGTGGAGTAGATCACCTTGTCTTCTGGCTGGCCTTCGGAGTCATCCTTTAGCTTGGGGTCTATATCGGACATACCAATTGAGCCAGGGGGTATTGCCGTTGTCGAAAGCCTTCGCGAGCGTTGCTCCGTTGTTGCTGTTGAATGTCCCGGAGGACTGTTAAGGCATTGTCCCCGGTTTCCTCGGATTGAGGAGGGGGGCGTGAGCTCGTCGTCAGCCTGGCAGTATCTTCCGAGGTCGAGGGAGTTTGGAACTCTACGGTCAACTCACGGGGCATCCCGACCTTGGTCGGGGTATCGAGCGCGAGGTCGAGGGAGTTTGGGTTTGCTATCAACCTGGCGTCGCTTTTCGAGGTCGAGGGAGTTTGGATCTCTACAGTCGACACTCGGGGCATCTCAAACTTAGTTGAGGAATCATACACGAGATCGAGGGGTCTGGGGCCGCACTCTCGACCCCTGATGCTTCCCGAGGTCGAGGGAGTTTGGGACTCTACGGTCGACCCCCGGGGCATCTCGACCTTGGTCGAGAAATCGTACGCCAGGTCGAGGGGTTTGGGAACGCTCTGTCGACCTGCGACGCTTCCCGAGGTCGAGGGAGTTTGGGACTCTACGGTCGACCCTCGGGGCATCTCGACCTTGGTCGAGGAATCGTGCGCCAGGTCGAGGGGTTTGGGAACGCTCTGTCGACCTGCGACGCTTCCCAAGGTCGAGGGAGTTTGGAATTCTACGGTCGACCCTCGGGGCATCTCGATCTTGGTCGAGGAATCGTGCGCCAGGTCGAGGGGTTTGGAAATGCTCTGTCGACCTGCGACGCTTCCCGAGGTCGAGGAAGTTTGGGACTCTACGGTCGACCTTCGGGGCATCTCGACCTTGGTCGAGGAATCGTACGCCAGGTCGAGGGGTTTGGGAACGCTCTGTCGACCTGCGACGCTGCCCGAGGTCGAGGGAGTTTGGGACTCTACGGTCAACCGTCGGGGCATCTCGAACTTGGTCGAGGAATCGTACGCCAGGTCGAGGGGTTTGGGAACGCTCTGTCGACCTGCGACGCTTCCCGAGGTCGAGGGAGTTTGGGACTCTACGGTCGACCCTCGGGGCATCTCGACCTTGGTCGAGGAATCGTGCGCCAGGTCGAGGGGTTTGGGAATGCTCTGTCGACCTGCGACGCTTCCCGAGGTCAAGGAAGTTTGGGACTCTACGGTCGACCCTCGGAGCATCTCGAACTTGGTCGAGGAATCGTGCGCCAGGTCGAGGGGTTTGGGAACGCTCTGTCGACCTGCGACGCTTCCCGAGGTCGAGGGAGTTTGGGACTCTACGGTCGACCCTCGGGGCATCCCGAACTTAGTCGGGGTCTCGAATATGGGGCCGAAGGAGCTTGGGCTCATCGTCGACCTGGTGGCGCTTCCCGAGGTTGAGGGAGTTTGAGACTCTACGGTCGACGCACGGGGCATCCTGACCCTAGTCGGGGTATCTGAGGATCACAAACGACCCAATATTAGAGAAGACATGATCAGAATTGTTGCGAGGAGGCAAATCATTATAAAGAGGAGACAGGATCCATGTTCCTGATCGTCCGGAACCCCTTGGGGTTTTATTGATAATACATCCATAGATTTTCGGAATTCCAGCTTCGCGGGATAGAGGTTCCCTCAAGAGATTTCAACTTGTACGCCCTGGGTCGTTGCACTCGAGTGATTTGATACGGTCCTTTCCAGTTCGGGGTGAGCTTTCCTTGCTCGATGGGCTGAGAAACTTCGGCTCTCCTTGCCATGCGAACTCGGGCGACATCTCGCATCTCTTCGACGAGGTCTAAGTTATTCCTGAGCTGGGAAGAGTTGGAGTCGGCGTCGTAGTGCTCCACCCTTGAGGAGGGGAGGCCGATTTCCAGCGGGATAACGGCCTCCGTGCCGTATGCCAGGTTGAAAGGGATCTCACCGGTGGGTAGTCAGAACGTAGTCCGGTAAGCCCAGAGGACGTTGTACAGGTCCTCAATCCACTGTCCTTTGGATCGGTCAAGCCTAGCCTTGAGCCCCTGCAAAATGGTACGGTTAGTTACCTCAGTTTCTCCGTTTATCTGCGGATGGGCGACCGAGGTGAAGCGGTGGTCGATGCCGAGTTCGGAGCAAAATTTCCTGAAGTGGACGTTGTCGAACTGGCGGCCGTTATCTGATATGATGATACGGGAGAGTCCGAATCTGCATATTATGGACTTTCAAACAAAGTCCCGCATTTTTTGCTCGGTGATCCGAGCCACGGGTTCAGCTTCGACCCACTTGGTGAAGTAGTCGATGGAGACGACCAGAAATTTTCTTTGCCCGGTGGCTAGGGGGAAGAGCCCCAGAATATCAATTTCCCACTGGGCGAATGGCCAGGGGGCTATAATTGAGGTCAGCGAGGCCGAAGGCCGGCGCTGGATGTTGGCGTTCCGTTGACACCGGTCACACTTCCAGACAAAGTCCGTTGCGTCTTTCTGAAGCATGGGCCAAAAGTATCCTTGCCGCAGGATCTTATGGCCTAGTGCCCGGCCTCCCAGGTGGTTTCCACAAATCCCTTCATGGACCTCTCGGAGGGCATAGTCCACCTCCGAGGGGCGGAGACATCTAAGGAGAGGAGAAGTAAATGACCGACGATAGAGCTTGTTTTTATATAGGACGTACCGGAAAGCTTGACGCCTGATCCGGCGGGCCTCCAGCTTGTCGTGAGGGAGGATCCCATCCTGGAGATAGCGGACGAACCCGTCGATCCAGCTTGGCTCGAAGCCGATGCACATGGTTGGTTCAGGTTCCTCTGTGCTGGGTGTTCGGAGATACTCGAGCACCGTTGCCTTGGAGAGCTCACTCATGCGGGAGGTCGCCGGCTTAGACAATTGGCCGCCCTGAGGTTCTCCGCTCTGGAAATGTGCTGGATGGTGAAGGAACCTAGGGCGGACGTAAGTTTCCGCACCTTTTGGAGATATTTCCGCATCGATGGCTCCTTTGCTTCGAAGTCTCCCTGGACCTGGCTTACCATTAACTGGAAGTCGCTGAAGGCCTTTAGGTCTTCCACCTTCAGCTCCTTCGCCAATTTGAGTCCGGCAATGAGCGCCTCGTATTCTGCCTCGTTGTTTGAGGCCGGGAACTCGAGGCGTAGGGCTTGCTCGGCCACCACCCCATCCAGGCTGGTGAGGATGAGTCCCGCTCCGCTACCTCCCGAGGTCGAGGAGCCGTCCGCATATAGGACCCATGGCGGCCTCGGGGTCTCCTCCGCGGGTGTGAGTGGCAGCTCGAGGTCGTCTGGCAGGGTGCACTCCACGATGAAATCGGCGAGTACTTGAGCTTTAATGGCTGGCCTGGGCCGATATTCAAGGTCGAACTCCCCGAGTTCAACCGCCCATTTGGCGATCCTTCCGGCACGATCCGACCTCTGCAGTATTTGCTTCATAGGCTGGTCGGTCAGTATGGCTATGGTATGTGCTTGAAAATAAGGCCGGAGTCTCCGAGCTGAAATGATCAGGGCAAAAATTGTCTTCTCAAGCTTAGAATATCGGATCTCAGCATCCCTGAGGACCCGGCTGGCATAGTAGACTGGCTTCTGGAGCTTGTCCTCTTCCCGAACCAGGACTGAGCTTACTGCGACCAGAGAGACGGCCAGATATAAATACAGAACCTCGCCCTGCCGAGGCTTAGTGAGCAGCGGGGGAGAGGCCAGAAGGTGCCTGCGTTCTTCAAAGGCTTGCTGGCATTCCTCCGACCATAGAAAGTTCTTTGGCCGCTTAAGGATCTTGAAGAATGGGAGGCAGCGTTCGGCCGACCGGGAGACAAATCTCCCCAAGGCGGCGACCCGCCCGGTGAGCCGCTGCACTTCTTTAACTGTCTTGGGAGGTGTCATCTCTTGCAGTGCTTGGATTTTCTCGGGATTGGCTTTGACTCCGCGCTGGGTTACTATGAAGCCCAGGAATTTACCCGAGGTAACTCCGAATGCGCACTTTGCGGGGTTGAGCTTCATTTGATACTTCCGGAGCTTAGAGAAAGTTTCATTGAGGTCGGCCACATGGTGTTCCGCCTCTCGGCTCTTCACCAGCATGTCATCCACATAGACTTCCATATTTTGGCCGATCTGGTCTTCAAAGATTTGGCTAACCAGCCTCTGGTATGTGGCTCCGGCGTTCTTCAGCCCGAATGGCATTACTTTGTAACAATAGGTGCCCTTGTCAGTGATGAAGGCCGTCTTCTCCTCATCTTCAGGCACCATTCCGATTTGATTGTATCCTGAGAAGGCGTCCATGAAGGTCAGTAGCTGGTGTCCTGAGGTGGAGTCGACGAGTTGGTCGATGCTGGGGAGAGGGAAACTATCCTTCGGGCAGGCCTTATTCAGGTCGGTGTAGTCCACACACATGCGCCACTTTTCGTTGGCCTTCTTTACGAGGACCACGTTGGCAAGCCAATCTGGGTAGGAGACCTCTCGGATGAAGCCGGCCTCAAGGAGCTTATCCACTTCCTCGGCTGCCGCTTGCTGCCGTTTCGGGGCAGAGCCCCGTTTCTTTTGTTTTACAGGCCTGCAAGTCGGCTTCACCTGGAGTCGGTGGATCATGACCTCTGGATCAATTCCCGGCATGTCGGCGGGCGACCAGGCGAAGACGTCAATGTTGGCCCGGAGGAATTCGGTCAGGCGCCTTCTTTCACAGGGGCTTAGCCGGAGCCGATTTGCACAGTTAGCTCTGGGCAATTTTCTCGTAAAGGGATTCGATTAAGAAGCTCACCGGGCTTTACTTGCTTCTTTCAGAGATCATCCCTTGCGTCCAAGGTTTCTATGGGCAGCGCGCGGCCCATTGCCTGAGTTGGCGCCTTAGCTGATAGCTCTTGCCGACTCGACGCTTCAGTTGGTTGCTTCGCTTTGCGGGTTGCCATGTAGCATTGTTTGGCCATCAGTTGGTTCCCGCGGACTTCGCCTACCGTTTGGTTGGTGGGGAATCGCATGAGTAGGTGGCATGTCGCTATTTTTGTGATAAGAAGCCACTCAGTGATTGATTTTGTAAGAAAGTTCGTATATTTTTTTATTTAACAGAATGGTAGATATTCAGAATCTCAATGATTTTGCATCTTTTATTAAAAAAATTCTTATTAACCTAAATATAATATTTTAATATAAATAATTGAATATTTGAAGTGTCTATGTCAGATCTAGTAAATGTGATGATCCGTACAAAAATTGTTCACTAATCACAAATGAGGGTGTCAAAAAGGGCCTTGATTATCCTCTTTACGGCTGCAGTTGATAAGAATTAGAAAAAAATCGAGTAATAGAGATCCTTCTCCAAAATATGTAAGTAGGTCATTTTCATCGGGCACAAATTCAAATTTTTGTAGCCTTTCATTGGTAAAATCTTGTTAAGGACCATCCTTTGGAGAGCAAAATTTACTTAGAAATCTATATTTTTCAAGATAAATATTTCTCAAGCAATATTTAGATAGAAAATTAATTTATCCAAGTTCTTTTATGTATTACAAAGTAGCTCCAAAATTTGTTGCTTGTGCTCTTTTGCATTACTACTTTTCGGGGTAAGTTATTAATATTTATCCATATTTTTCATAATACCTTTTATCTATAATATATATTATATAGTATATAAAATATATTATAATATTATATATGATATGATATATTATAATATGTCATAATATATTACAATATATAATATGGATATTATATATTATATATAATATAAATATATAATAATATGATAATAATATAATAGTATATATTATATTATGTTATATATGTTATTATATATAATATATTATATACTACATATAATGTCCATAATATATATTGTAATATATTATAATATATCATATTATATATAATAGTATATTATTATACGTAATATCTTAATATTATATTATAATAAATATAGTATATTATATTATATTATACATCATATTATATATTATATATTATATCATTATATTTATATTATATATTATATCCATAATATATATTGCAATATTTTATGACATATTATAATATATCATATGTTATATTACATAATATATATAATATAATATAATAGTATATATTATAATATATTATATAGTATATTATATTATTGTATAATATAATAAAATATTATAATACTAGGATTAAAGGTATTTTAGAAATAAAATAAAATATTTATTTTGCTAGTTGATGAGCAAATGACTTACCCATCTTTCAAATGAGTGAATGCTGCCTATGGAAAAATAACTTACCTATTTAGAGAACTATGAGAATATAGGTAAATCGGTCCATAGAGAAGTGGTCAATTTTTTTATGATATTTATCCATCAAAGAACAGGTCTTAAATATCTAGGGCGCGACGTGTCAAAGCCCAGTCACTTCCGACCCATCAGCCTTTGCAGTACTTTTTATAAGGTGATGGCCAAGGTGCTGGTGGGCAGGATGTAGCCCCTCCTTCCCCGCCTGATCTGTTCAGAGCAGGAAGCCTTTGTCGGTGGTCGAAGCATTACCGACAATGTCATATTGGCCCAGGAGATGATGTGGGACTTGCAGCGAGCTTCACGACGGCAATGTTACATGGCTGTGAAGCTCGACATGGAGAGAGCCTATGATAGAGTCCGATGGTGTTTCTTGCGGAGGGCTATGATGAGTTTCGGCTTTTACAAGTCATGGATTTCTTGGATATGGGGTGTATACAGGGGCTGTCGTTCTTGATCCTGGTCAATGGTTCGCCATTGCCCTTCTTCCGATCTTTCTT
This sequence comes from Phoenix dactylifera, assembly GCF_051530095.1. Classification (NCBI taxonomy): domain Eukaryota; kingdom Viridiplantae; phylum Streptophyta; class Magnoliopsida; order Arecales; family Arecaceae; genus Phoenix; species Phoenix dactylifera. The sequence goes on from NC_143205.1 coordinate 10,028,762, forward strand.
TGAGCTACGCCAGGGTTGTCCCCTTTCTCCGTACTTCTTCATTATCTGTGCTAATGTTCTATCCCGTACCCTGCGCCATGCTTGTAGGAAGCGAGCGCTGGAGACCTACCTTCCGATCCCTGGTGCCCAGCCGATCACTCACCTCCTTTTTGTAGATGATTACCTTCTGCTGGCTAGGGCTAGGCCCAAGAATGCTGAGGTTCTTCAGAGAGTCTTGGAGGACTATTGCTATGCCTTAGGTCAGAGGGTGAATCTTCAGAAGTCGATCATTGTGTTTAGCCCGAAGACTGAGGTGCGGTGCGGCAGGAGATCAGGTAATTACTTGGGATGAGGGAGCAGGATGGACTGTGGAGTTATCTAGGAGTCCCTTATTGGGAATTGTATCCTAAATGACAATCGTCAGTATGTTGATGATTGAATATTATAAATGAATTGACAAATCAATAAAGTATTTTTTGGCATTATTTATCATTTTACATCTTCAAATGAACTCTTATATGATGAAGTCCTTAGGGCTTATTAATGATAAAGGAGGATTTATCTTCGAGTCCTTAAACTAGTTCGCGACCAAATAATATGTTGTTACAAGTACGACAGCATTATCAAGATTAGGTCGTTGTGTGACATATACGTTGGTTGTCCTCTTAACCAAGGAGTGTGGAGACACTGGTATGCCACACACATAAAGTGTAGGAGTACATTTCACTGAACGTGACCAATTCCGAAACGCTCTATTGTCAAGAGATGTTCCGAGTGGATATGGATATAAGTTTGGCCCTCTGACCTGAGACCGCAACCATGACTAGCAAGCAACTCATTGTACTTTGGTACCGGACTACCTGGATTTCTAATTCAGTGACGGAAGGTCACTGGGTGCAGTCAAGTACTTGCGTAGTCAGTTGTGAGTCGAGATGAAATTGACCCCTCCTGAAAATAGGAGATAATGTCTTGTGATTAATTTAGCAAAACCTTAGCCAGGGTAATCCCAGTGATGAGTCACAGGATATCTAAAGTTAATCACATAATGGATATACTAATTATAGGGTTGACAGTGAGCTCTAAGTCATCCTGACATTAGGAGTCAAAGGGATTGAAGTATACAATAACCATAGTCCAGGGTTTCAGAATATTTGCTTCGCATATATTCGACCTATCTGGATATCGGGTACCATTGCTAGATGGTCACATCGATTAGTGTAGAAAGTCGTTCCTATACTACCGGCTTAGGTTCGAACCTATGAGGTCACACGCATAGAAGATTCCTGATTGATCAAGAAGGCTGTGTAGGAAAAATTTCCCGAGTTGTCCGATAAAATCGAACGCCAGGCATGAAAAATCAGTTTTAAATTTTTTTTATTTTATTTATAACAATTATAAAATATTAAATTTAATTTTTATGTAAAATTACCTCAAGCCCGTAGCGGAAGTTGGTCGAGGTAATTTGAATCTGGATCTGGATCTAGATCCCTGAAGGTAGCTCTGCAAGGCCTGGATCTGCAAGCCCTCTACTTCGCACGCACGTCAAGCTTCGCAAGAAGGTTGGATGATGTCTTTACTCGTGCAAAACAATCTTTTGCAAAAGGACCCTTGGAAGAAAGGAAAACTAGAAAAAGGACCTTCCTATTTCTTTCTTTCTTCTCTTTCTTTCTTTCTTCGGTTTCTTTCTCCCGTTTGTTCACAGCACGCCTAGGCCGAAGAGACACCCGTCTCTTGATCCTGATCACAGAGGAATGGAAGGGAGGAGAGGACGCCGGACCTGGGCCGAACTCCAAACCACCAGAGAGAGAGAGGAACTCCTTCCTCACTCTTCTTCTTCTTCACAGAATCAACCCATCTCTCTGTCTCACGTTTTCTTTCCAAGAAAATTTTCTCTCTCTCACTCCATTCGAGAGGAAACGGTGGCCTACAAATAGGCCAACGCTGAGAGGAGTTAAGAGGCGTAAATGGTCTAGCGTTATTGAATTCATTCATTATCAAATATGAATGAATTTGATAACGATTGTTTCAAAAACAACAGTGGAATAAAACAGTGAGTAATGTCAATTATTGCTGGATTTCAAAAATCAAACTGGACTGGAATGTTGGCGGTTCAAAACCGCACATTCCGGTCCAGTCGGCCGTCTGGCCGGAGGCCGGTTGGCCGCGCAATCGACGGTCGGAAGGGTTGCGGACGCGTGAAACAGAGAAGCTCTGTTTCATGCGTCCCAGGTGAGTCGCGGCTCACAAAAAAAGGTGCTAAGGGTCCATGTGAAGGGAGTGGTCCACGGGTCCATGGGATTTATTCACGGTCAGCAACCACTCTAAATGGGAAAAGTCAATTTGTGATACAAATGGGTTAGCCCATTTGATCATAAGTTAGTCTATTTGGTTCTAAACCAAATTTGCAGCCCATTTGAATGAATTTTTGACCCGAAAAAAATTCCACATGAGTCTGACTCATAGGAGATTCAATTGGGTCTAGTTTCGGCTCGATCCAAGTCCGACTTAGATCAGAACAAATATGAAATTAAATCTCAATTAAATCATGATCGAGCCCAATTACACTAATTTAGACCCAATCAAATCCAATCTCAACAATTGAGTCCTGATCAAGTTCAATTATATTAATTAAAACTTGATTGACCCGAAATACAGACTTAATTAGTTGTTCATCCATGAAATTTAGCATGTACCTCATGTTCAGTGCTAGCTGAACATAGACAGAGCCAAATTCCAAATGACCCATAATTTAATTCTTAATTAAATTGGGTCAAGACCTTCCTACTTAGCTTGACTAATGTGCGTGACTCCGATAGGTTCGAACACTAAGCCGGTAGTACATGGACTACTCCATGCACTAATCGAGGTGACCATCTAGCAATGATACCCGACGTCCGAATAGGTCAAATATGCAAAGCAACATTCAAGAACCTAGACGTATGGTTGTTGCATAATTCATCCCTATGACCTTCGATGCTCAAGATGACCTCAGAGTAGACTGTCGAACTCTGGGTCCGGTCATTCATAGTGTATTTCAATTAATCAAATCAAGTGACTTATCACTTGGTTTACCCTGGCCAAGGTTTTACTGAATTGAAATACAGTGAGACATCAACTCCTAAAATCTGAAGCGGTCAATCCCATCTTGACTCATACACAGACTTCGCGAGTACTTGACTGCACCCAGCATCCTTCCGATCCCTGAATTAGAAATTCAGGTCATCTAGTGCCTAAGTACAGTGAGTTGCTTGCAAGTCACCGTGACAGTCTCAGGTCTAAGGGGTACTTATGCCCATACGTTTTACGAGCTAACTCCCGACAGTGGAGTGCTACGCAGGTGAGTCACTATTCAGTGACGATGTACTCCTACATCTCACCTGTATGCCATACAGTGTCTCCACACTCCTTGGTTTAAGAGGACAACCAACTAAATGGCACACAACGACCTATACTTGACATAGCTATCGTCCAATTGACAGCTCGTCATTTGGTCGCGAACTGGTTTAAGCACTAAATGATAAAACCTCTTTTATCCACTAAATTAGTCCTAAGGACTTCATCACAATACACAGGAGTTCAATTTGAAGATGCAACACTTGTGATGAATAGAAAATTGCCAGAATAAATTTTTATTCATTTTAATAAAACATATACATAATTCAATTTCTTACAACTAATAAATTGGCTTTGGGACACAATTTCCAACAACTCCCACTTGGACTAAAACCAATTTGTACAGTATCTTATACCCATCTTCGATTTGTGATAATCGAACTCCTTTACAGAAAGGGCTTTAGTGAATGGGTCAGCTAGGTTCTCCTTTCCATCGATCTTCTGAAGATTGACGTCACCTCGTTCCACGATCTCTCGTACAAGGTGGTAGCGACGCAGAATGTGCTTGGTCCTGTGGTGAGACTTTGGCTCCTTTGCTTGTGCAATGGCTCCAGTATTGTCACAATACAAAAGAACTGGACCGTTGATTGAAGGAGCAACACCAAGTTGATTTACAAACTTCTTGATCCAAACAGCTTCCATTGCCGCATCTGATGCAGCAACATACTCTGCTTCGCATACAGAATCGGCCACTGAATGCTGCTTGGAACTTTTCCAGCAGACTGCTCCTCCATTCAGGGTAAACACAAATCCAGACATACTCTTACTGTCATCATGGTCTCACTGAAAACTAGAGTCTGTAAACCCCACAAGTTTTAAGTCAGATTCTCCATAGATTAACCATTGGTCCTTAGTATTTCTTAAATACTTAAGGATGGTTTTCACCACCTTCCAATGGTTCTCACCCGGATCAGACTGATACCTACTCGCTACTGCTAGTGAGTAAGCAACATCCGGTCTTGTACATGTCATGGCGTACATAATAGAACCTACTGCAGAAGCATATGGGATTCTACTCATACGCTCTCTCTCTTCGAAAGTTGTCGGACAATCTTTTTTAGAGAGAAATTCCTTGGCCTATCGGAAGATAGCCCTTCTTGGAATTCTCCATGTTGAACCGCTTCAACATAGTGTCGATGTACGTGGATTGGGACAATCCAAGCAACCTCTTAGATCTATCTCTATAGATCTTCATCCCTAGGATGTAGGATGCTTCTCCCAAATCCTTCATGGAGAACTGTGATGACAACCAGAGTTTCACATTCTATAATGCAGGAATGTCATTTCCAATTAAGAGAATGTCATCCACATACAAGACTAGGAATGTGATCACTGAACCGTTAGTCCACTTGTAGACACAAGGTTCTTCTTCGTTCTTAACGAAGCCATACGTTTTGATAGTTTTATCGAAACGTATGTTCCAACTTCGAGAAGCTTGCTTAAGTCCATAAATAGACTTTTGTAGCTTGCATACTTTGGACTCGTCTGTGGATGTGAAACCCTCAGGTTGTATCATATACACCTCTTCTCCCAGCTCTCCATTTAGAAAAGCTATTTTCACATCCATTTGCCAGATTTCATAATCCATATATGCTGCAATAGCAAGCATGATCCGAATAGATTTTAGCATTGCCACAGGGGAAAAAGTCTCGTCATAGTCGATGCCATAACGTTGACGATACCCCTTGGCAACCAGACGGGCTTTATAGGTCTCCACCTTTCCGTCTGCGCCTCTCTTTCTTTTGAAGATCCATTTGCACCCTATGGGTTTTATCCCTTCGGGTGGATCAACTAGTGTCCATACACTATTGATTTCCATGGATTCCATTTCGGATCTCATGGCGTTAAGCCATAACTCAAAGTTGGACCTCTGCATAGCATCCATATAGGTGATCGGATCCTCATTGTTCTCATCGAGCTCAATGGGATCTGCGTCTTGGACCAAGAAACCATAGTATCTATCCACTTGACGCAGTACTCTACCTGATCGCCTTAATGGTGCTTCTACATTGGGCTCCGGGTTTGATCTAATTGAATCCGGTTCTGTGGGTTCAGTAGATTGTGTTAAATCTTCCACCTGCTGAACTTCACTAAGTTCAACCTTAGAGGCAACAATTCCTTCACTAAGGAATTCCCTTTCCAAAAAGGTTGCCTTAAGTCCTACGAACACCTTTTGTTCATTAGGAAGGTAGAAGTAATAACCCCTAGTTTCCTTGGGGTACCCTACAAAATAACACTTATCGGACCTAGGACCAAGTTTGTCAGTTTGAGAACGTTTAACATAAGCCGGACATCCCCAAACCCTAAGGTATGAAAGTGTCGGCTTACGCCCAGTCCATATCTCATATGGAGTCTTCTCAACAGACTTACTTGGAACCTTATTTAGTATTATACACGTAGACTCTAAAGCATAACCCCAAAAAGATAGAGGCAGACTAGTAAACCCCATCATGGATCGAACCATGTCTAACAGAGTTCGATTCCTCCTTTCAGATACACCATTGTGCTGAGGTGTTCCTGGAGGGGTCCATTGTGAGAGAATCCCATTCTCCTCTAGATAAGTCAAGAAATCACCGGAAAGGTATTCTCCTCCTCGGTCTGACCGAAGGATCTTAATACTCTTTCCAGTCTGTTTTTCTATTTCATTACGAAATCGTTTGAACATTTCAAATGATTCCGACTTATGCTTCATCAGATAGACATACCCATACCTGGATAGGTCATCTGTGAAGGTTATGAAGTAGGCATAACCACCTTTGGCACTTACGTTCATAGGTCCACATACATCAGTATGTATGAGGCCAAGAACATCGCTGGCTCGTTCACCCTTTCCAGAAAAAGGTGACTTGGTCATCTTACCCAGAAGACAGGATTCACAAGTTGGCAATGATTCACAATCATTGATTTCTAAAATGCCCTGTTGGGCTAACCTGTTTATCCTGTTTTTATTTATGTGACCTAGTCGGCAATGCCATAAATAGGCTTCATTGACATTATCTAACTTAGGGCGTTTATTAGAGGTGTACATTACATTCACAGGCAGTGATAGAGTATAAATGTCATATTTCAATTGTCCACGAAAAATTTTAATACCATTCAAAATGATATCACAAAAATTTTCTTTTATTGATAAGCAATAACCATTTTTGGCCAAAAGGCCTACAGAGATGACATTCATTAAAAATATTGGACAATAATGACAATCATCTAATATGACTACTCTAGATTCAAAAACAAGCTCAATGACTCCTAAAGCTAGGACTGGAACTGATCTTCCATCTCCAACGTTCAGGAATCTTTCGCCACTCTTGAATCTTCTACTAACTTGAAGTCCCTGCAATGAATTGCAAATATTAATTGGACTTCCGGTATCCAATACCCAAGCAGTAGAATCATAAATAGAAAAATTACAAGGTGTTATCATATAATTACCTTGTGCAGCAACTGTTTGCTGTTTTTTCTTCTTAGGCCTGTTTGGATCAAGGGACGCTATGTAAGCCGGACAGTTCCGCTTCCAATGACCCATCTTCTTACAGAAGAAGCACTCTGCCTTGCTCTTATCGGCTTTACGCTTCTTAGTCTGGCTGGGCTTAGAGACCCCAGCACGAGCTTTTTGCACCTTCTTCTTCTTTCCTTTCTTAAAGGAAGAAAGTCCTGCAGAAGTCCCACCTACCACATTCACCGACTCCTTTTTGAGTTAGTGATCCTTCTCATAGGTCTGTAGTAAACCTAGCAAACCATGATAGGATACTTCAGGTTTAGTCATTCTATAATGACTAAGGAAGGTCAGGTAGGACTTGGGAAGTGAGTTCAAAATGGCGTCCTTGCCCAATTGCTCGTGCAAAGGAAAGCCAAGTTTACTTAGGCGATCGATTTGTTCGACCATATACAATACATGATCGGTGACCGATGCCCCTTCCCTCATGCGGGCATTGAATATAGCGCAGGAGGTCTTATGTCGTTCAACATCATCAGGTGTGCCGAAAGACTCCTTCAACATTTGAAGGATTTCCACTGGCTGCGCTTCCTCGAATTTACGACTAAACTCGTCATTCATCGAGGCCCTCATGATGCAACGCACTGTAGTGCGATCGTTGAGCCACTTCTGATAAGCGTCTCTGATTGCACGTGGTGCATTGGCTGCAGGTTCCTCAGGTGCAGGATCCGATATCACATACAGGATCCGCTCATGCTCTAATACTATTTTCATCTTTCGATACCAGCTATCGAAGTTAGGTCCATTAAGCTTATCATTGTCTAATAGTGTTCGGAGGGACAATGAGTTAGCCATATCTGAAAAATAAAGGAAAAACCCAACTAATCAGTATATGATTTATTTAATCCTAAAGACTTGGACTTTAGTCAAAAGTTTTCTCCCACTATTTTAATCGAATTAATAGCCTCTACCTTTAATTCGAGGAATTACTTTAATTCCCTAGTGAGTACTAGAATCCGCATAGACTGCATACGGGCCCGAGGAAGGCTCGGCCAACCCATTTGCATCTAAGGGTAGGTCTATTACCAATTGTTTCTTTAACCAATTTCTAGTAATCAATTTTGCCCCAGGTGGTAATCAGTAGGCGGAGGCCTCCACTGAAGATCCTGGTTAGGCCCAACCATTAATGAACTAACTCGATGACCCTACCTAATGTATGATCAGGCCCGAGGAAGGCTCGGCCAACCTAATCACAATTAGATAGCTCAAAAAGCTATCATATAATGAAGGATAATTCCAGTATTCAGAGGAACACCAGACGGAAGCGTCCTGCATGTTCAACTGTAATATTGGACCCATTATCATTCACCTTAATGGGAGGCTATGATCTAGTTATCTATATAACTTTATCATTTTAAGGACCTAATAATTTAGAGGATTTTAAATGATATGTAACACTGACCGATAATTCTAAATCCTCCCACTGACTTCACCAAATCATATAGAGGACTAGCTCTTATTGGTCTATTAGACACCTAAATCAGTCACACTGATTTTTCTTGATGGCATGGGTGAGTGCCAAGTCTCAAGGTACCTTAATCATAACTTGATCGACCAAATTGGCCAGGTAAGAGAGATCATGGGAGGGTTACGCCATTAACCTCTTTCCTAGACACCAACTATGTTGGCCAGGTAAGAGGTAGCCCCAATTAAAAACCATGATCAAATGCTGACTTACCTTAGACACCAATTGGTTTATCAAGTTGATTTAGGTTATCCTTGGGAACTCGGGCTCGACCACTAAGCCACAATCAGATCCAATTGAAATGTTTGGATATGATAAACTACAACTATTGAGTTTGATCATTTTATAAACCTTGATTTAGTCTAGTTCAACTATTGATTAGATTAAATCATGTTTCTTAAGTTAGTCCATTTCAATTTGATTTCATGATTAGGTCTAACCTAGTCAACTAATCTGATTGTGCTAACCCATCCCCAAATCCCATGTTCAAATTTAAATTTTAATTCGAATTTCAAATTTTGAATTTTAAATCTTTATTTGAAATTCAAATTTTAAATTTTAAATTCAACATTTAATTCTTTATTAAATGCATTATGATCATGGATTCAAGGTGTCAATTTATTCCAAATATAAACAATTTATATTTAAATTTTGTGGCCATAATAAATTTAAAACTGAAATTTCATAAACATCAATTATGCATAATTTCACAAAAATAAACTATTTATTTTATGATACAAATTTATCTCAATTTTGTGCTAGGACAACCTTTTCACCATAAGGGGTTAACCTTATAGCAGGACAACCTTATAATTCAGCACAAGATTGATATTTTATCAATAAATCTAGATCTAATCTAAATTTAAAAATTAAATCATGCATAATTCTAGATATTATAGGCCAATTCTATCGGCCAACCTGGCTCTGATACCAGTTGAAGGAAACATTTTCCGAGTTGTCCGATAAAATCGAATGCCAGGCATGAAAAATCAGTTTTAAATTTTTTTATTTTATTTATAACAATTATAAAATATTAAATTTAATTTTTATGTAAAATTACCTCAAGCCCGTAGCGGAAGTTGGTCGAGGTAATTTGAATCTGGATCTGGATCTAGATCCCTGAAGGTAGCTCTGCAAGGCCTGGATCTGCAAGCCCTCTACTTCGCACGCACGTCAAGCTTCGCAAGAAGGTTGGATGATGTCTTTACTCGTGCAAAACAATCTTTTGCAAAAGGACCCTTGGAAGAAAGGAAAACTAGAAAAAGGACCTTCCTATTTCTTTCTTTCTTCTCTTTCTTTCTTTCTTCGGTTTCTTTCTCCCGTTTGTTCACAGCACGCCTAGGCCGAAGAGACACCCGTCTCTTGATCCTGATCATAGAGGAATGGAAGGGAGGAGAGGACGCCGGACCTGGGCCGAACTCCAAACCACCAGAGAGAGAGAGGAACTCCTTCCTCACTCTTCTTCTTCTTCACAGAATCAACCCATCTCTCTATCTCACGTTTTCTTCCCAAGAAAATTTTCTCTCTCTCACTCCATTCGAGAGGAAACGGTGGCCTACAAATAGGCCAACGCTGAGAGGAGTTAAGAGGTGTAAATGGTCTAGCGTTATTGAATTCATTCATTATCAAATATGAATGAATTTGATAACGATTGTTTCAAAAACAACCGTGGAATAAAACAGTGAGTAATGTCAATTATTGCTGGATTTCAAAAATCAAACTGGACTGGAATGTTGGCGGTTCAAAACCGCACATTCCGGTCCAGTCGGCCGTCTGGCCGGAGGCCGGTTGGCCGCGCAATCGACGGTCGGAAGGGTTGCGGACGCGTGAAACAGAGAAGCTCTGTTTCATGCGTCCCAGGTGAGTCGCGGCTCACAAAAAAAGGTGCTAAGGGTCCATGTGAAGGGAGTGGTCCACGGGTCCATGGGATTTATTCACGGTCAGTGATGAGAGCACAAAAGTGCAATCATCGTACCACCATAATTAGTATTATAGTTAATTTTTAATAATAAAATTAATTAATTAACATTTTATTTGTGTTTGAGTGCAAGGAGTCCAAAAGACCCAATAACATTGGGTTTGAGTCCAATGCGCAGCAGCCCGAGCTCAATTCAAGTCCAGCCAGTCCATGCGATCACGAGAGACCCCCGCTCATCCCAATTTCATTCCATATCAGCCTATCTCTCAAATCTCCAGCTTCATTCGTGCAGGGGAGAAGGAATGATCCCAGCATCGCACACGAGCCCCTGTGATCCCGTGATTTCATTCCACTGCAACCTCCGCGTCCGGACATCCCGCAACCAGCCGGGAAATGAACGATCGCCTCCTCCCAGTAAAGCCCTCTTCCGTGATCAACGTCCCCGCATCCAGCGCATCCAGATCAGCTCCCTCCCGGCTTCTTCCGCTCCTCCCAATGGTTCACAACAGCATCCCCTCCTCCGCGTCTGCACTCCTCCGCCTTAGCCCGCGCCTCCTCCTCCAGCATCAACGCGATCCATCCTAGCAATCCAGATCACGCGATCACGCCTCCGTCCGCATTCCCAGCTCCATTCCAAAACCCCTCTCCTTCCTTCCGCGATCCGAATCCCAGCATCGCGCCCGTCTCAGCCTCCCATCTCATTTTCTTCCGTCAGCACATCAATCTCCCGTTGATCCCGCTGCGGCCAGCCATGAAGCATTCCGGATTCCATCCGCGACCCAGCCGCTCGTGAAGCCCCGTGATCAGCGTCCCTCCTCCGTGATGCAGCAGCGCACGATCCTCCCAGCTTCGTCCGCTCAACCCAACGCATTCTCAGCGGCCATCACCCGAATCCAAGCCGTGATCCGCTCCTCCCAGCACCGATTCCGGCCGCCCATTTCAAAGATCCACAGCAGCTCCATCCCGTGCGGAAACAAGGGAGAAGAAAAGATCCCACACCCGCGGCGCTCTTCATCCGGTCCACCTCCCGAGATCCCGCGCCCGTTTCTCCTTCTCTCCATACTGTGGCGATCTATAAATAGGGGAGAGCTCTCGGCGGAGTGGTGGCGGGCTGGTTCAAGAAGTAACAGGGGAGAGAAGAGAGAAAGAAAAAGAAACAGAGCCATGCTCTGTTTCGGGTTAAAAAGAAAGGAATATTTTATTAGCTTTGTTTGAGTTTAGTTTTTTTTAAATTTAGGAGAGCAATGTTTTTCTTTAGTTTGAGTTCACGAGAACAATGTATTTTTTTTTTAGTTGTACTTTAATTGAAAGTTTTAATTGAGAAGTTATATGTTGAGTTTGAGAGCATGTTGTTCTTATTTTTTTTTAGCTTTATTTTAGGTTTTGTTTTGAGTTTTAATTTTTGAGAGTTTACTTGGGTAGAAAGTTATATTCATTCTGCAATTTTAATTTCTGTTATGCAATACAATTAAATCTTCCTTCATGCAATTTGTGTTCGCTTCAATCTTCTTGTTTTTGATCCATTTTAATTTATGCCAAAGTCTTTCTTTTCCATTAAATATATAAATGCTCTTTAAATCTAAGTATATGTCTTCTAGTTAATTTCAATTAAAAATAATTCTCCGGTAGACCAGAGAATCCGTCAACATCTCCAACGTAATATTTTTCTTTCGTTATTCAAAAATCGATTTTGAATCGGAGTGAATGTTTCTAATTTTTATGCAACTCCAATCGCCTCCCTGTGGATCGATCTCTTACAACCACTATTCTTCAAGTAGGAAAGGTAAGAGTAAAATTAAATTTAACTTTTGTTCGTCGGTTCTAACAACGATCTGTCTAGCATATTTTTAGGTAGACAGAAATCGGACGAACAGAATTTTGGCGCCGTTGCCGGGGAGGCAAATCGAGAAGCAAGAACGATCACGAAGATCAAATTAGATTTTGGATGCCCGGAGTGAACGCACTCCGGTAGTAAGTTTTTATTTTTATTATTTTGATTATTTTCAGTTAATAATTTCGTAGTTATTAAATTCTGAAATTTAAAATTCGAAAAAAAAATTTTCAAAAAAAAAATAATAATAAATAAAATATAAAAAATATTTCAAAATTCAAAAATTCAAAAATTTAAATTCAAAATTTGAATTCTAAAATTCGAAATTTGAAATTTAAATTTAAATTTAAAAAAAAATATTAAAAAAATTCAAAAAAAAAATTTTAATTTTTTTTTTTTAAAAAAAATCTATATTATTTTTGCTAGTAATTGATTAGGCGCAATCCCCCGAGGTGATCATACCTCTATTGGGGCTCCTCACGGAGTAATCTCCAGAGCTTATTCAACGGGCATTCGGAGATTGACTGACGCATAAGGATTAGTTTTAGTTTACATTCAAGTTATTCCTATATTAAAAATTAAAAAAAAACAACATAAAATTAAAAATAAAAAAATTAAGAAAAATAAAAAAATAAAAAAAATTGCTTGCTCATTTAATCAATACAACCTAATGACATTGCATAAACTTTAAAAAAAAAACATTGATTATTTGCTGCATTTAGTATTAAGCATTTGCATAAAATAATTTAAGGGCAAAACCCATTAAAAAGATAAGGTCGGGAAGTCATTACCTGTCCTTAGCCCAAAAATCACCACCTTGCATACTTATCCTAAGCCAAATTAAATTAAAATCAAATTAGACATTGGCCTTAGGGTTTTCGAGCTCAATTAGGCTCTTGGAAAGAAGCGGCTGAAAGCCACTCCAGTGAGGATTTAGTAATTGGTGATGTCTAGGAAAGTTTTACAACAGTGAGAACTATTACGGGTATTGTGGTATCGGTGTATCCCTTCTGGCACCACCGCACACCCCGGGACTTTCCTGGTCACTGGTTACTGGATCACTTAACTGGTAAGCTCAAGTTTAATCTGAAAGAGAGATTAGGAGCTGTCTAATCTAGAGAGAATTTCAGGAACTTTTTAACCTGATACATCTCTGTGCAACTAGATTTAAGAAGCTACTAAACCTCACTTAGTTCTAAGACTAATAGGGTCAAATTGTTGTGTGGTGTTGGTTGTGGTCATCTGTGTCTAGCCCTTCTCTTCTTTTAGGATTTCGTTCATTGTAGGAGTCGAATCTAATTAAGTTGTGAAAAATGTATGCATGGTAGAAGGTCATTAAGGGATAAGTTAACCCCATTTGACCCTGAGATTGAAAGAACTTTTCATCACAACCTGCGAACTGTAAACCAACCGCCGATCTCTACAATGGGTGAACATATTAGAACCCTGAATGAATTGTTTGCACCCGCATCCGCTAGTCCCCCTACCTGCATAGTATTACCGATTAATAATGCAGCCCAATTCGAGATTCGGGCTGCAACAATAAACATGTTACCCAAGTTTCATGGGTTCGAGAGTGAACAACCCTACATTCATCTAAACAAATTTTTGACAATCTGTCAAACGTTTAGAAATCAAAATTTAGATGAAGAGGGTATTAAATTAAGGTTATTTCCCATGACTTTAGAGGATCGTGCTGCTGCATGGCTGTATTCCCTAGCTTCAAATTCCATCACATCATGGGAACAACTATCTAGGAAGTTCATGGCTAAGTTCTATCCCATGGTAAAGACTGAAAAAATTAAGGATGCCATTAGAACTTTTAGAGGAAAATCTGAGGAGGAATTTTTTCAACTTTGGGAAAGATTCCATGATCTTTTGGTTAAGTGCCCGCACCATGGGCTTGATAAGGCTGATCTAGTACATTTCTTTTACAAAGGATTACCTCCAGCACATAGGAACATGATTGAATCCATGCATAAGGGTAGGTTCATGAACCAAACTCCTGATCAAGCCTATGAGTTTCTCGTTGACTTAGCCGAGAATGCCCAAAATTGGAGTAGCTATGGTGAGGAAGTAAATAGAGATGAGTTCGGGTCTAAAAAACTAAGTAATTATGAAATGAAAGCAGACCCAGAACTCAAAAATGTCATGTCCAATCTGGTGACTGGAATGAACAACTTAAGCAAAAAGTTTGATGCTCTCACTGTTTCCACTAGCTCAAGTTCATGTAAAGAGTTAAATCCCATCATGAAAGTGGATCACGAGTCACATAGTTTATGTATCTTGTGTAATAGTTCTGAGCATCTAGTGGAGTGTTGTCCTAGTTTACCCAACATTAAGGCTGAACAGGCAAATGCTCTTAACTCATATAGTGCCTTCAAGAAGCCCACTCCCAATTCATTCAGCCCAGTCTACCACCCTGATAATAGGTTCCACCCAAATTTTTCATACAAGCAAATTGAACCTATTCAGCATCAAGGTGGTCCACCAGGTTTTCAGAAGAATTTTCCTAGGATAGGTCCATCACAAATAAACCAATCATTGGCTCCACCTATTCCTACTTATAGTGCCCCTATCCCTCAGCAAACTACATCATTAGAAGCCATGATGGCTAACATGATGAAGCAGCAACAAGACTTCATCCAACAGCAACAACAGACCAACATAGCTCAAACCCAGACTAATCAATTCCATGCGCAAGCGATTGCAAAACTTGAGGTTAGTCTGAGCCAAATAGCTAACTCTCTAGGGGATAGGAAGAGAGGTGAATTGCCCAGTCAGCCAGTACCTAACCCTAGTAGACAACAGAATCAAGGGCCGAGAGGCCAGTTTCAGATTGATTCTAATGGAAACCCCACCCATGAAGTCCAGGCAATTACCACTTTATGGTCTGGCAAGCAAGTGGACAACAAAGTCCAACTTCCTGTGCAAGAAAAAGAAGAAAAGCATGAACCAAATCCCACTCAGAAAAAGGCACAAGAACAAGGAACACAAGGAGTAGAGGAGAAACCAATAGAGACATACACACCCAAGGCTCCCTTTCCTAGTAGACTACAAGACTCAAAAAAAAAATCTCAGTACGATGAAATCATGGAGGTCTTTAAAAATGTTCAAATAAATTTACCCTTCCTAGATGCAATCAAACAGATCCCCTCCTATACAAAATTCTTAAAAGACTTGACCACGGTGAAAAGGAAAACCAGTATTCCTAGGCAAGCTGTGATGGCGGCACAAGCCTCATCTCTTATTCAACAACAGATTGCCCTAAAATACAAGGACCCTGGTTGCCCCACTGTTGAAATTAAAATAGGAGAAACCATCATTCGAAGAGCCCTATTAGACTTAGGAGCAAGTGTAAACCTATTACCCTATTCTGTCTACACCGAACTAGGTTTGGGGGAATTAAAGCCCACAAACATTACTTTGTCATTAGCAGATAGGACTGTGAAGTATCCTAAGGGAATTGTAGAGGATGTAATTGTAAAGGTAAATGAGTTTTACTACCCTGTGGATTTTGTAGTCCTCGAAACTGAACCAGTAAAAAACCCAGGTAGTCACATCCCGGTAATCCTTGGTAGACCATTTTTGGCCACTTCAAATGCTGTGATCAGTTGCCGAAATGGGATAATGACCTTAGCATTTGGAAACTTGACCGTCCAACTCAATGTCTTTCACAGTAGTAATCAACCATCTGAGATGGACGATTTAGAAGAAATTCACATGATTGAAAACATAATCAGCAAGTCCTTCGAGGAATCAAGTTATTCTGATCCACTAGAAAGATGTTTGGCCCAATTCAGTCAAGATTGTAGGAAGGAGAGTCGAATCAGGAGGTTAATGCATTACTAGATTCTATTCCTGTAATGGATACTAGCAGATGGGCTACTAAATTTGAATCATTACCTATACTTGAATCCCAGCTAGTACCTTCAAGTGTCAAACCTCCCCAGTTCGAACTTAAAGATCTGCCTGAAAACTTAAAATATGCATTTCTAGGGGACAACAACACCTTACCTGTTATTATTGCATCAAATTTAACTGAAGAATAGGAAGAGAAGTTGTTAAATATCCTTCAGAAAAATCAAGAAGCGATCGGCTGGTCTATAGCTGATATTAAGGGGATTAGTCCTTCTGTGGTCCAACATAAAATCCATCTAGAAGAAGATGCAAAAATCTCTAGAGAACCACAAAGGCGACTTAATCCAATCATGAAGGACGTAGTTCGAGCCGAGGTCATCAAGCTGTTAGATGTAGGGATTATATATCCTATTTTTGATAGTCAGTGGGTAAGCCCAGTTCAAGTCGTATCTAAAAAGTCTGGCATTACTGTGGTGAAAAATGATCACAATGAGTTAGTCCCTACTCGAGTCCAAACGGGATGGCGAGTATGCATCGACTATAGGAAACTTAACGCCATGACTAGGAAAGACCACTTCCCACTACCCTTCATTGATCAAATGTTAGAACGTCTAGCTGGCCACTCTCATTACTGTTTTCTTGATGGTTATTCTGGATATAACCAAGTACCAATTGCACATGAGGATCAAGAGAAAACCACATTCACCTGTTCTTATGGTACTTTTGCCTATCGTCGCATGCCTTTTGGGTTATGTAATGCACCGGCTACATTCCAGCGGTGTATGATGAGTATTTTCTCCGACATGGTGGAGAAATTTTTAGAAGTTTTTATGGATGACTTTTCTGTATTCGGATCTAACTTTAATGAATGTTTGCATCACTTGACCCTTATTGTAGAACGATGTAAAGAGAAAAATTTAGTTCTTAACTGGGAAAAATGTCATTTTATGGTCCAATCAGGTATTATTTTGGGACACATTGTGTCACAAAGAGGAATTGAGGTGGATAAGGCCAAAGTAGAATTAATTGCTAAATTGCCACCTCCTAAGACTGTTAGGGAAGTCAGATCCTTTTTAGGGCATGCGGGTTTTTACCGTCGCTTTATCAAGGATTTCAGTAAATTGTCGAAACCCTTATGCAATTTGTTGGCGAAAGATGCTACTTTTAATTTTTCGCCAATTTGTATAACTGCTTTCGAAAGACTAAAGTCTGAACTAACCTCAGCACCCATCATAAGGTCCCCTGATTGGAGTCTGCCATTTGAAATCATATGTGATGCATCCGATTATGCAATAGGTGCCGTCCTAGGTCAACGAGTGGGGAAGCTTCCCCACGTGATTCACTATGCAAGCAAAACTCTGAATGATGCCCAACTTAACTATTCTAGCACTGAAAAAGAGTTGTTGGCTGTTGTCTTTGCTCTAGACAAATTTCGTCCCTATCTAATAGGATCCAAGGTCCTTATTTATTCTGATCATGCCGCCCTTAAGTACCTTCTCACAAAGAAGGATGCTAAGGCGAGGCTCATTCGTTGGATCCTATTGCTCCAGGAATTTGATCTCGAAATTCGAGATAAAAAGGGATCTGAAAATGTAGTAGCTGACCACTTGTCCAGACTGATTGTTGAGTCATCTGCGGAATCCTTACCTGTATCCGAAACTTTTCCGGATGAACAACTAATGATGATTTCCCACACCAATGTTCCATGGTATGCTGACATAGTCAACTACCTTGTTACTGAACAAATGCCCAGCTCTTGGACCAAACAGGAACAATTTCGCTTCCTAGCTCGTGTGAAGTGGTATTTTTGGGATGAACCATACTTGTTCAAATACTGTCCTGATCAAATCATTAGACGATGCATCCCTGAACACGATCAAAGGAATGTCCTTTTCTTTTGTCATGACCATGCTTGTGGTGGTCATTTCAGTGGGAAGAAAACTGCTGCAAAAGTTTTGCAGTGCGGATTTTATTGGCCCACACTTTTTCGAGATGCGCATGACTATTGTAAATCTTGCGATCGATATCAACGATTAGGAAAACTTTCGAGAAAGAATGAGATGCCCCTGAACCCTATCTTAATTATAGAAATTTTTGATGTTTGGGGTATTGATTTTATGGGTCCTTTTCCTATGTCGTTTGGGCATCAGTACATTCTTGTGGCAGTTGACTATGTATCAAAATGGATTGAGGCTATCGCGTGTAAGACCAATGATCACAAAGTGGTGATCAAGTTCCTTAAAGAATCTATCTTTGCTTGTTTTGGCACCCCTCGTGCTATCATTAGTGATGGGGGGAAACATTTTTGTAATAAAATCTTTAAAGCCCTTATGAGAAAGTACAACATTAATCACAAGGTCAGTACACCATATCATCCACAAACAAGTGGACAAGTTGAGATTTCCAACAGAGAAATCAAGACCATCCTTGAAAAAACTGTCAATCCATCTCGAAAGGATTGGTCCCTTAGGTTAACAGATGCATTGTGGGCATATCGGACGGCTTACAAAACACCAATTGGAATGTCTCCATATAGAACTGTCTATGGCAAGGCCTGCCATTTACCTGTTGAGTTAGAGCACAAGGCCTATTGGGCTATTAAACATTTAAATTTCGATCTTGACAAAGCAGGAGAACATAGGAAGCTTCAACTCGATGAGCTTGAAGAAATTAGAAACGATGCTTACGAGTGTGCCAAGAAGTACAAAGATCGCATGAAGATCATGCATGATAAAATGATCATTCGTAAGGAATTTCACCAAGGACAAAAAGTCCTTCTATATGATTCTCGATTACATCTATTCCCTGGAAAACTTAAATCTCGCTGGACTGGCCCATACACAGTAGAGAAAGTGCACCCACATGGTGCAGTAGTAATATGCAATACCAAGGATGGTAGATCCTTTCAAGTCAATGGACATCGTTTAAAACCATACCTTGAGTATCTGAGTCCAGAAGTTGAGGAGTCACTTCTGACCGACCCTGTTTATCATGAATGAATTAAAATTGTCTGGCTGAAGACATAAAACTTAGCGCTCTTGGGAGGCAACCCAACATGTAAATATTCTCAAAAAAAAAATGCAGGTTTGGGGGTATTTTGCCCCAATTTACCCGCCCATATCAGGTACCTTCTCCTCTGTCCTCTTACTGCTTTAAATTTTCTTTAACATTGAGGACAATGTTAGATTTAGGTATGGGGGTGAGAATATTTTTGATTTTTCTTCAAAAAAAAGGGAGAGAATATTTTTGATTTTTTTATGCAATTAAAAAAAAAATTAAAAAAAAATTATTAAAATTTCAAAAAATAATAAAAAAAAGAGGGGATTTCAAATTTTTAACTCAAACTCTAATCTTTTTGGCTGTACAAACTAGGAATTGCTCTGACAATAGCTTTGAGTTAAGAAATATGATAGCAGTTCTAGCTTAAGTTTTCATCCCACCTATCTTCTGCTAACATGATACAAGATGAGTTAGCACCTACACGTAAGCACATGAATAGTGGGGTATGTAAACTTACGACTAATATGAATACTTTTAATTTTTGGGATAATTTAGAGTTATATGTGTGATGAACACCCTAGCCTAACCAAAAAAAAAAGAAAAAAAGAAAAAAAAAGAGATAAAATAAAATAAAATAATGAGTTTAATTTAAGTCTTCTCACTGAGTAACCGGGCCTCCTGCCTGGCAAGCAGCGAGTGTTCGCGTAAAAAGGTGAGGACATTGAGATTAAACTCTGAGTGACTAATTTGGCCTTGAAGCCTAGTTAACTTGAGTTATTAAGCCTGTTAGGGTGTCTCTACACCTAGTGCCCTGAGCCATCTGGATCGGGAGTCATTGGCCTAACACTCGCTACATGGGTTAGCTAGAAAGCTTAATAAGGCTAGATATTGCACAAGTCATTCTTCTTAGCATGCAGTCTGAAAAAAAAAAAAATAAATAAATCCGGGGTGTTCATTACCATTTAACTCTAGAAAGTCTTGAAAATTGGAGTGATCATGTTGGAAGTAAGTGAAAGCCACTCAATTATATGATACTATCTTGCACCTCACTACATTCTTGACTTGTTAGCAGATAGATGGGGTGTAATGAAATTTGAGTTAGAGTCTGTTTAAATATGATAACAACAAGTCTCTATTGTCCTTGCAATTCTAGTTTCATACAGTAATACTTGTTCAAATTTCGAGTTAAAATTTGGAAATCCCTGACTGATGAAATTTGTGGGTAACTTCACTGCAAACCCTCACGAGACAACACTCGTCCACTAGGATAACCTAGGGGTTTAACGGCTTGTTGCACATGCTAAGTGCAATCGTAATGCTCTACGAAAGTGAGTATTTATCTTAGTATATTTATATAATAAATAACACTTTTGCACTCTTATTTTCGCAATAAATTGCTAGAGACTAGCAATAAGCTAGTTGGGGGGTGTGATGAGAGCACAAAAGTGCAATCATCGTACCACCATAATTAGTATTATAGTTAATTTTTAATAATAAAATTAATTAATTAACATTTTATTTGTGTTTGAGTGCAAGGAGTCCAAAAGACCCAATAACATTGGGTTTGAGTCCAATGCGCAGCAGCCCGAGCTCAATTCAAGTCCAGCCAGTCCATGCGATCACGAGAGACCCCTGCTCATCCCAATTTCATTCCATATCAGCCTATCTCTCAAATCTCCAGCTTCATTCGTGCAGGGGAGAAGGAATGATCCCAGCATCGCACACGAGCCCCTGTGATCCCGTGATTTCATTCCACTGCAGCCTCCGCGTCCGGACATCCCGCAACCAGCCGGGAAATGAACGATCGCCTCCTCCCAGTAAAGCCCTCTTCCGTGATCAACGTCCCCGCATCCAGCGCATCCAGATCAGCTCCCTCCCGGCTTCTTCCGCTCCTCCCAACGGTTCACAACAGCATCCCCTCCTCCGCGTCTGCACTCCTCCGCCTTAGCCCGCGCCTCCTCCTCCAGCATCAACGCGATCCATCCTAGCAATCCAGATCACGCGATCACGCCTCCGTCCGCATTCCCAGCTCCATTCCAAAACCCCTCTCCTTCCTTCCGCGATCCGAATCCCAGCATCGCGCCCGTCTCAGCCTCCCATCTCATTTTCTTCCGTCAGCACATCAATCTCCCGTTGATCCCGCTGCGGCCAGCCATGAAGCATTCCGGATTCCATCCGCGACCCAGCCGCTCGTGAAGCCCCGTGATCAGCGTCCCTCCTCCGTGATGCAGCAGCGCACGATCCTCCCAGCTTCGTCCGCTCAACCCAACGCATTCTCAGCGGCCATCACCCGAATCCAAGCCGTGATCCGCTCCTCCCAGCACCGATTCCGGCCGCCCATTTCAAAGATCCACAGCAGCTCCATCCCGTGCGGAAACAAGGGAGAAGAAAAGATCCCACACCCGCGGCGCTCTTCATCCGGTCCACCTCCCGAGATCCCGCGCCCGTTTCTCCTTCTCTCCATACTGTGGCGATCTATAAATAGGGGAGAGCTCTCGGCGGAGTGGTGGCGGGCTGGTTCAAGAAGTAACAGGGGAGAGAAGAGAGAAAGAAAAAGAAACAGAGCCATGCTCTGTTTCGGGTTAAAAAGAAAGGAATATTTTATTAGCTTTGTTTGAGTTTAGTTTTTTTTAAATTTAGGAGAGCAATGTTTTTCTTTAGTTTGAGTTCACGAGAACAATGTATTTTTTTTTTAGTTGTACTTTAATTGAAAGTTTTAATTGAGAAGTTATATGTTGAGTTTGAGAGCATGTTGTTCTTATTTTTTTTTAGCTTTATTTTAGGTTTTGTTTTGAGTTTTAATTTTTGAGAGTTTACTTGGGTAGAAAGTTATATTCATTCTGCAATTTTAATTTCTGTTATGCAATACAATTAAATCTTCCTTCATGCAATTTGTGTTCGCTTCAATCTTCTTGTTTTTGATCCATTTTAATTTATGCCAAAGTCTTTCTTTTCCATTAAATATATAAATGCTCTTTAAATCTAAGTATATGTCTTCTAGTTAATTTCAATTAAAAATAATTCTCCGGTAGACCAGAGAATCCGTCAACATCTCCAACGTAATGTTTTTCTTTCGTTATTCAAAAATCGATTTTGAATCGGACTGAACGTTTCTAATTTTTATGCAACTCCAATCGCCTCCCTGTGGATCGACCTCTTACAACCACTATTCTTCAAGTAGGAAAGGTAAGAGTAAAATTAAATTTAACTTTTGTTCGTCGGTTCTAACAATGATCTGTCTAGCATATTTTATGGTAGACAGAAATCGGACGAACAGTCAGCAACCACTCTAAATGGGAAAAGTCAATTTGTGATACAAATGGGTTAGCCCATTTGATCATAAGTTAGTCTATTTGGTTCTAAACCAAATTTGCAGCCCATTTGAATGAATTTTTGACCCGAAAAAAATTCCACATGAGTCTGACTCATAGGAGATTCAATTGGGTCTAGTTTCGGCTCGATCCAAGTCCGACTTAGATCAGAACAAATACGAAATTAAATCCCAATTAAATCATGATCGAGCCCAATTACACTAATTTAGACCCAATCAAATCCAATCTCAACAATTGAGTCCTGATCAAGTTCAATTATATTAATTAAAACTTGATTGACCCGAAATACAGACTTAATTAGTTGTTCATCCATGAAATTTAGCATGTACCTCATGTTCAGTGCTAGCTGAACATAGACAGAGCCAAATTCCAAATGACCCATAATTTAATTCTTAATTAAATTGGGTCAAGACCTTCCTACTTAGCTTGACTAATGTGCGTGACTCCGATAGGTTCGAACACTAAGCCGGTAGTACATGGACTACTCCATGCACTAATCGAGGTGACCATCTAGCAATGATACCCGACGTCCGGATAGGTCAAATATGCAAAGCAACATTCAAGAACCTAGACGTATGGTTGTTGCATAATTCATCCCTATGACCTTCGATGCTCAAGATGACCTCAGAGTAGAACTCTGGGTCCGATCATTCATAGTGTATTTCAATTAAACAAATCAAGTGACTTATCACTTGGTTTACCCTGGCCAAGGTTTTACTGAATTGAAATACAGTGAGACATCAACTCCTAAAATCTGAAGCGGTCAATCCCATCTTGACTCATACACAGACTTCGCGAGTACTTGACTGCACCCAGCATCCTTCCGATCCCTGAATTAGAAATTCAGGTCATCCAGTGCCTAAGTACAGTGAGTTGCTTGCAAGTCACCGTGACAGTCTCAGGTCTAAGGGGTACTTATGCCCATACGTTTTACGAGCTAACTCCCGACAGTGGAGTGCTACGCAGGTGAGTCACTATTCAGTGACGATGTACTCCTACATCTCACCTGTATGCCATACAGTGTCTCCACACTCCTTGGTTTAAGAAGACAACCAACTAAATGGCACACAACGACCTATACTTGACATAGCTATCGTCCAATTGACAGCTCGTCATTTGGTCGCGAACTGGTTTAAGCACTAAATGATAAAACCTCTTTTATCCACTAAATTAGTCCTAAGGACTTCATCACAATACACAGGAGTTCAATTTGAAGATGCAACACTTGTGATGAATAGAAAATTGCCAGAATAAATTTTTATTCATTTTAATAAAACATATACATAATTCAATTTCTTACAACTAATAAATTGGCTTTGGGACACAATTCCCAACAGGCTGATGAATGATTAAGAATCATTTAGGGATAATTTGGTCAATTTGATTAGCAAATTATCATATAAAATAATTAAAGTAATTATTGGATGATTAATTAGTAATTGGATTACTAATAAACTCAATTTGATTGAGTAAATGGATTTAGGATGAGCCAAATTGAATTGGATTCAATTTTGGGTTCAATCAGAGTTTTTGACCTGATTGGAGTCGACTCGAGAAGAGGGGTCGACTCGAGCCTGGCTGGGGTCGACTCTCTCAGAGAATCCAGAGACGACCTCTTCTGTTTTCTCAGGTGGAGTCGACTCGAGTTTTCTTGGGGTCGACTCGAGCTATGAAGAGGTCGACTCGCTGGGCGTATCAGAGAAAATGTTCTCTGTCAGAGTCGACCCGCAAAGCTTTAGATATATTACAATATAATATTATTATATACTAGGATTAAAGGTATTGCAATGATCAAATCTTTAGAAGATGCATTTCGGATCATGAGATACAAAGTGTACTCTCTTTCTGTCATGCCAATGCTTGCGGAGGACACTTTGCATCTAAGAAAACGGCAGCTAAAGTGTTACAATGTGGTTTTTATTGGCCTACACTATTTAAAGATGCCCACGAGTTCTGTAGGACATGTGACCCATGTCAACGTGTTGGAAGTCTAACTCGTAGGCAAATGATGCCTCTTCAGCCCATTACTGCTATTGAAATTTTTGACATGTGGGGCATCGATTTCATGGGCCCATTCCCACCGTCTTTTGGATATGAGTATATTTTAGTTGGTGTTGAGTATGTGTCAAAATGGGTAGAAGCTGTTGCCTGTAGAACTAATGATCACAAACTTGTTTTGAAATTTCTTAAAGAAAATATATTTTCTAGGTTTGGGATGCCCAAGGTCATAATTAGTGATGGGGAAAAACATTTCTGTAACAAACCTTTTGAGATCCTGTTACGAAAGTACGATATCACTCATAGAATTGCAACTCCTTATCACCCGCAGACTAGTGGCCAAGTTGAGTTAGCTAATCGGGAGATTAAACGAATTTTAGAGAAAACGGTGAATCCATCACACAAAGACTGGTCTTTAAAACTTTCTGACGCATTATGGGCTTACCGTACTGCTTATAATACTATTCTTGGTATGTCCCCGTATCGGCTAGTCTATGGAAAAGCATGTCATCTACCTGTTGAAATAGAGCATAAATCGTATTGGGCCATTAGAAAATTAAACTTTGAACTGTCAGATGCTGGTTTAGCCAGAAAAATACAACTAAGTGAGTTGAATGAAATTCGTCGGGATGCGTATGACAATGCTAGACTTTGTAAAGAACGAATGAAAATTAGGCATGATAACTCAATTCTAAGAAAATCTTTTGAACCTGCACAAAAAGTTCTTTTGTATGACTCTCGCTTACATCTGTTTCCTGGAAAGTTACGATCAAGATGGACAGGTCCTTTCATTGTAAAAACTGTTTTTCCACACGGGGCAATTGAAATTGAGAATCCACATGATGGCAAAATTTTTAAGGTTAATGGACACAGATTAAAACCTTTTCTTGAAAATTTTGCAGATGAAGAGGACTCCTTTTCCTTGGGGGAGCCTTCTTATGACTGAACATGAAGGCCAAGGTATGTGTATATTAGTTAGAATTATTATTTTTTCTTTTATTTCTAGTTTTCTTCTTATTTTGTAGGTCTTCTTTTCTGGAAATCAACGGCTCAAGGTATTCTTCTTCTCTCTATTATTTTCTCTATTGTCTCTCATATATAGTTTTCTTGCATCTTTTACATTGAGGACAATGCAATGTTTTAGTTGGGGGGAGGGAAATATCTTTTTTTTTAAAAAAAATCTTTTTGCAAAAAAAAAAAAACTTGTTTTTGCATTTGATTTATTCTATTACTTTCTTTTCTGAGCAAATGCACATGTATTTCCATATTAAGTTTGTGCAACTATTAAGGCAAGGAACACATGCATACTATGACTGATCAGAGACCTATTATTAGATCCCCACACGTGTACTTAATAACAATAGGAAAGCCTCAGGAGTTCACATTTGTTAACTGCATTTTTGTTAGCCTTATCCATAAAATAAGTACGAGTATCCTTATTCGTACCATAAGGTTCATGATTTGGTTTTCACATAAAGATAGAGGTTGAATATCCCAGTTAGATTACTTAGGTGCCTTATGATCCGACCTTGGTTGACCTATAGTCACGATGCAGTCACATATACATAAAAAATAAAATAAAATATCTATATGGTTCAGTCTACCTCCTTTTTTCTTGCATAATTGCTATTTAAAAAAAAATAATAAAATAAAAAAAATAAATAAAAAAGTCCTTATGATGATAAGTCTGGCCTCGTGGCGTAGTCTGGTCCGAGTAATTAAGTCCGAGGGGTGTTTCACCTAA
Organism: Phoenix dactylifera; assembly: GCF_051530095.1. NCBI lineage: Eukaryota > Viridiplantae > Streptophyta > Magnoliopsida > Arecales > Arecaceae > Phoenix > Phoenix dactylifera. Next base: position 10,054,779 of record NC_143205.1, read on the forward strand.
TGTCTTGAGTCAACTGGATCGGGAGTCATTGGCTGAAAGCTCGCTACATGGACCTTACTAGAGCCTAATGGGGTTGGACAGCTATAGTCGTCATATGTGTTGAAAAAAAAAATGAAATAAAAATAAGCATGAATGAGTTGGTCAGGCTGAACCTAGTGACATGTGGTAATGGCTGGTTTGACTCCATTGTATTAGACCTCTGTGTACCCGGGTTGTTTAGTTGGGATTGATAGCTCTTTCTTTACATGCGAACCATTCTTGACAAATTTAGACAACATGTGATATTCTGAAAATTTGATGGATCAGGTTCTAACGAATTGTAGAAAATACTGTGAACTTGAGTAGTGCACCTAAAACTCAGGCGGTGCCCTGTTGTGGTGGAGGTATTAGTACTCTGGGAAAGTCATGCGATTTGATACACACTTCACTTTTATATTTCCTTGCTTTGACGGTTGCCATACTTGAAAATATATGTCAATTAATTACATGTGTATTAGCTTAGGGTTTATTTTTATTAGAATCTCATGTCATATAATTCATGATGTTTGTGGGTAACATCCCTGAAAACCCTCACGAGACAACACTCGTCCACTAGGGTAACCTAGGGGTTTAACGGCTTGTTGCACGTGCTAAGTGCAATCGTGATTCCTACGAAAGTGAGTACATATCTTAGTTTTATGTCTTTAGCTTCAATAAAAAGTCAAAGGTTAAACCACACATTTTGTACTCTCATTTTATTATTTGCTCGTTCATTGCTAGAGACTAGCAATAAGCTAGTTGGGGGGTGTGATGAGAGCACAAAAGTGCGATCTACACATCACTTAAATTAGCATTATTGCTAACAAATAATGATAACAGTGCTGCATTAATATTTTATTTTTGTGGGGTGCAGGTGATCGTAAATCAAAGTTAAAATGCGCATCACCGCAGGTGACCAATCAACTGCATGGTTCAACCCCAGTTGCACACTAGAAGGAACCTAAGTTCAGCCAGCCAGTTCGCTGCAACCAATTCCCAGAAGCCCATGCATCTCAGCCCGATGGAGCCCACGTGCAACTCATCATCTTCACCGTTCAGTTTCCAGTGCATCCATCTCATCCTCCCGTGAAGTCTCCCAGCTTCCATAGAGCATCCGAGTTGCAGTTTCCCCCCACATCCGCGGATCAGATCGAGTGCCTTCCGCGTGTGGATTAGCTTCCGAGTTTTTCTCCCATTGATTTAGCAGCTGTCGGTTCCAATCCTCCTTCCGTTCGCCAGCATTCATCATCTCCCGAGCAACACGCTTCCCAGCATGACACGTCCGTGAACCAGCTCCCCCGAGTTCCCAGCGACCGTGATCCCAGCTCCAAACCTCCTTCCGATCCCGAGCATCTCCAGCACTCTTCAAGATCCAAGCTTTCGAGTCCACGTCTACATCATCCCAAGCGCAAGAATCCCAGCATTTCCGCATCTCTTCCCAGCGATTTTCTAGCAAAGATCTGACTTCATCCCAGCATCCAACGCGTCTCAGCCTTCCGAGTTCGCATCCTAGAGCCTCCAGCCGTCCGCGTGCGATCTCCCATTTCTGCTATGCAACCGTCCCTCCGCATCCGAAGATCATCAGCATCCCAGGATCCGTGATCAGCTCCCAGCCGTCCACGCGCCTTCCTCCCTTACCAAAGATCCCGCAATCACAGCCTCTCCGCGTCCGGGATACTCGGCAGCCAGCACGAGAGGAGCATCCCGTGTGATCAGGGAGTCCATCGAGAGGTATAAAGGACTCTCTTTTCAGAAACAGGGGGGCCTCATTCGGTGAAACAGAGCCTCAATCCCTCATGCGGAAGGAAAACAGAGAAGCCGGCCTCTAGCATTTTGAGAGAAAAAAAAAGAGAAGGAAGAAACAGGGGATGCCCTGTTCTTCCGAAAAGAAAAGAAAAAAAAAAAGAGGGAGAGGCTAATGTTTTAATGGAGGGCTGAATCCTTCGGTGAAGGGTGATGGGAGAACCCTTGACTTGTTACTTTCTCGAAGTAAACTCTGAACTTTGGTTTTAATGGATTTACATCTTTTCATATGATCTGATTCTCTCATATTTTTTTTTAGATAGATTCATCATGTTTTATATTTATTAATGCATGGATTGCTCTAATATTTGATTTGTCGTAGACATAACTGGCACGATGAATGCTTAGACATTGAGTTCATATATTCAAAAGATATATTTCATGATTGGAACTATTCTAATAATCCTTGATCGAGAATTACCGAGTTTATTTCTTGAACGCAATATATTGTCAAGGGGGATTCCGGATCCCTAACCATTTCTATTTCATTGAACTTTGTTTATTAATCTATTATTCTCTGTTTTTAATTTCTGAAAATCAAAACATCATCTTAATCCACATATTTATTCAACTGAAAATTACATCTAAAAATTACGCTAATAATCTATAGATCGTTTTCTGAGGATTCGACCTCGGACTCTCGAGAATTTACTACTTGTGCGATTCTCCTGCACTTGGGAGAACAATTTTATTTTTGCACCACTTGATATGCTGCTGTCTGCTTTGAATTTTTTGTGTTTAATTTTTTTGTTTAGAATCAGAATTTTATTATCATCATATCTCATTAACCCTTGTTGCTACTTGAAAATTGATAAGAACTTTAAGAAAAGATCAAGGGTAATCATTATAAAAAAAAACAAAAAAAAACAAACAAATAAATAAACTCTGAAATTTTGTATGCTAGGTTGGGATAGGGACGACACCGGTCGATTAAGTCGTACAACTTTAGATCATCCCTTAGGACACACCCTTGAAATTCCTTCGCAGTATCTCACACCTTGTGAGATGGCAAATTTTCCTGATGATGTAGGAAGTCACCATGGTGATGAAGGTAGACCCCCAGTTATGACACTTCGATAATACTTACATCCCACTAGGACTAGTCAACCTTCATGCATGATTATTCCTGAAAATGTAGGACACTTTGAAATCAAACCAGGAGTAATTCAATTGCTGCCCAAGTATCATGGGATGGAATCCGAGAACCCTTATCTTCACCTTAAGGATTTTGAGGAAATTAGCATCACATTTAGAGTGCCAAATGTATCGGAAGATGTCCTTAAATTGACCTTGTTTCCTTTTTCCTTAAAGGATAAAGCCAAAATATGGCTGAACTCCTTGAGACCTAGATCGCTAGGAACATGGCATGATATGCAAAGAGAATTCTTGAAAAAATTCTTTCCCGCACAAAGGACTAACTTTTTGAAAAGGCACATTAGTAATTTCCAGCAAAAAGACCATGAAACATTTTATGAATGCTGGGAGAGATTTAAAGATTTGCTTCTCTCTTGTCCTCATCATGGGTTTGAAACATGGAGAACCATTAGTTTCTTTTACGAAGGATTGTCTCCACAGTTAAAACAATTTATAGAGACTATGTGCAATGGTCTATTTTTGGAAAAGCAACTCGATGAGGCATGGGACTATTTAGACTCTCTCGCAGAGACTGCACAATTATGGGATACAGGGGATAGAGTGAATAAACCTTTGCCTAAGCCTACTAGCATTCCACACGGGGGCCTTTACAACCTTAATACTCAGGATGATATTCAAGCTAAAATGGCAGCCCTTACTAGGAAGGTAGAGGAAATTGAACTTAGAAGGATTGAACCCGTCAAGATCGTAGAACATAACAGCGAGTGTTGTAGGATTTGCGAGATGCCTGGCCATCTCATCACTGATTGCCCCACAATACCCGCATTCAAGAAAGTCTTGCACGATCAGGCTAATGTTATGAATACATATAAAAAATCTTTCAATAATCCATTTTCGGGTACTTACAACCCTGGATGGAAGAACCATCCAAATTTCAGGTGGAGGAATGTCCAACCTCAACAAGTATATAACCCAACTCCTCCACCTCTGCCACCTCATTATGCACACGCACCCCCTCAAAAATCCAGTCTCGAAGAAACTTTGCAATCTTTCATGCAAGGTCAAGCTAAAATCAATGATGAATTAAGAAATCAACTGACAACGCTGACCACTGCTTTAAGTGCTCAAGAGAAGGGTAAGCTACCAGCTCAACCACAACCAAACCCTCAAGTCTATGGCGGTAGCAATGCATCATCTTCAACTTCGCATAAAGAGCAAGCAAAGAGTATAATAACTTTGCGAAGTGGAAAGATTATTGACCGACCAGTCCCAGAACAAACACAAGTCATACCTGATTCTGACTCTCACAAGACAAAAAAAAAGGATAATGAAGAAACTGAAGCACCAACATCTACTGAAAAAATTGAATGTCCTTTTCCTGCACCATTTCCACAAAGATTAAAGCCCTTGCAAAAGCTTGAACCAAACTCTGAAATTCTTGAGCTTTTTAAGCAAGTAAAAATCAATGTACCTCTTCTTGATGCAATCAAACAAGTGCCTTCATATGCAAAATTTTTAAAAGATTTGTGCACTGTCAAGCGTCGTTTAAATGTCAAGAAGAAGGCATTTCTGGCTGAAAATGTGAGTGCAATTTTACAGCATAACATTCTTCCTAAATATAAGGATCCAGGTTGTCCAACTATCTCGTGCATCATTGGCAATTTTAGGATTGAGCGAGCATTGCTAGATTTAGGAGCGAGTGTGAACTTGTTGCCATATACGGTATATGAGCAACTCGGTTTGGGTGAGTTGAAGCCAACAACTGTGACCTTACAATTAGCTGACAGGTCAGTGAAGGTCCCTAGAGGAATTATCGAAGATGTGTTGGTCCAAGTAGACAAGTTCTATTTTCCTGTTGACTTTATCGTACTGGACACACATCCGGCTTCCAATTCACCATCTCAGATTTCGGTCATCTTAGGACGCCCATTTCTTGCAACTTCTAATGCATTGATCAATTGTAGGAATGGTGTCATGAAGCTTTCTTTTGGCAATATGACCTTGGAACTGAACATCTTTAGTATAGGTAAACAACCCAGTGATCATGAAGAAAGTAAAGAAGTTGAATGGGTTGAAACCATTGCGGAAGAATATTTGTTAAAAGAAACATTTACTAAATCGGCCAACAATGGTTTGATAGATTGGTGTTCTGAAGGTACTGCTAATGATGTGGTCCCACCTGATTTAGATAATTCGGATGTTATGATGGTCAATGGGTGGAGACCACGAATAGAGGAATTTGAACAGTTGCCACCTCGAAAAGCAAAGATAGTACCATCCCATGAACAAACACCTAAGCTCGAGTTGAAACCTTTACCGAAGGAACTCAAGTATGCCTTTCTTGGATCCAATGACACATTTCCTATAATCATCTCATCTGATCTGGATCATGCCCAAGAAAGAAAATTACTTGGTGTTCTAAAGAATCATAAGGGAGCTTTAGGATGGTCTATTGCCGACTTGAAGGGGATTAGCCCTTTAATTTGCACGCACCGGATATATTTGGAGGACAATGCCAAAACCACAAGGCAAATGCAACGCAGGTTGAATCCTACGATGAGAGATGTGGTTAAAGCCTCAAGTTGCTTGACGTGGGTATTATCTACCCAATTTCCGACAGCAAGTGGGTGAGTCCTACTCAAGTCGTGCCCAAGAAAGCATGTCTGACGGTAGTAAAAAATGATCAGGGTGAACTAGTTCCAATCGTGTTCCGACGAGTTGGCGCATGTGTGTTGACTACCGAAAATTGAATTTGGTCACTAGGAAAGATCACTTTCCCCTACCCTTCCTAGACCAAGTTTTGGAAAGAGTTGCAGGACACAAATTCTATTGTTTTCTCGATGGCTATTCCGGGTACTACCAAATCGAAATTTCACCTGAGGATCAAGAGAAGACTACCTTCACTTGTCCTTTTGGCACATTCGCTTTCCGTCGGATGCCATTCGGGTTGTGTAATGCACCTGCAACATTCCAAAGATGTATGCTTAGCATTTTTGAAGAAATGAACGAGAAATTTTTAGAAGTGTTTATGGATGATTTCTCTATTTTTGGCGATTCTTTTGATGATTGTTTATTACATTTACAAGCAGTCTTAGCTCGATGCATGGAAAAGAATCTGATACTAAATTGGAAGAAATGCCACTTTATGGTGCCAAAGGGAATTGTCCTAGGACATATTGTTTCATCGAAGGGCATGGAAGTTGATAGAGCCAAGATTGACTGAATCGCCAAGCTACCTGCACCCAAAACGGTTAGAGATGTTAGATCATTTTTGGGTCACGCAGGATTTTATAGGAGGTTCATCAAGGACTTTAGTGTCATAGCCCGACCATTATGTAACCTCCTATCCCTTGATACACCGTTCAATTGGACCAAAACCTGTCAAGAGGCATTCGGAAAATTGAAGGCTATGCTTAGCACTGCACCCATCGTGCGACCACCTGATTGGTCATTACCTTTTGAGATCATGTGCGATGCTAGTGACTATGCGATAGGAGCTGTCCTAGGACAACACAAGGATAATAAGCCATATGTCATCTACTATGCAAGCAAAACCTTAAATGATGCTCAAATGAATTACACCACCACCGAGAAGGAATTGCTTGCAGTAGTATTTACATTAGACAAATTTTGCTCTTATATCCTTGGTGCTCCTATTGTTATCTTTACAGATCATGCAGCGCTAAAATATTTATTGGATAAGAAAGATGCCAAACCACGCTTAATACGATGGATACTTCTACTCCAGGAATTTGATATCACTATCAAAGATAAAAAGGGAGTAGAGAATGTGGTTGCTGACCATTTATCACGGCTAGTTGTTCATGATTGGGTGCCACAGTTGCCCATCAAGGACTCGTTCCCTGAAGAGCAATTATTTACACTTTCTACTATGCCATGGTATGCTGATATTGTAAACTTTCTTGTCATGAACCGGATGCCGGGGCATTGGGGATCGAATGATAAGAATAATTTCTTGCGTGAAGTAAGGAGTTATTATTTTATATTAATTTAATGGTCGTAAAAGTATCAGAATATCAATCAGACCGTTCAGATGAAAGAAACATGTGTCCTACAGCAGCCGACAAAATTTGAGTGCCATCCGACGGTGGATTACTTAGATATCAGAGTTTGATGCAGACTGTGCAGGGAATAAAAAAACAGTAATAAAGATTTTTTTTTTTCAAAAGAAAAATACTAACAAATCAACTAAAAATTAACTCTAAAATTATCCTAATAAATCAGCCGTTCTCCGGCAACGGCGCCAAAAACTTGGTGCAAAAATAAAATTGTTCTCCCAAGTGCAGGAGAATCGCACAAGTAGTAAATTCTCGGGAGTTCAAGGTCGAATCCTCAGGGAACGATCTATAGATTATTAGCATAATTTTTAGATGTAATTTTCAGTTGAATAAATATGTGGATTAAGATGATGTTTTGATTTTCAAAAATTAAAAATAGAGAATAATAGATTAATAAACAAAGTTCAATGAAATAGAAATGGTTAGGGATCCGGAATCCCCCTTGACAATATTGCGTTCAAGAAATAAACTCGGTAATTCTCGATCAAGGATTATTAGAATAGTTCCAATCATGAAATATATCTTTTGAATATATGAACTCAATGTCTAAGCATTCATCGTGCCAGTTATGTCTACGACAAATCAAATATTAGAGCAATCCATGCATCAATAAATATAAAACATGATGAATCTATCTAAAAAAAAATATGAGAGAATCAGATCATATGAAAAGATGTAAATCCATTAAAACCAAAGTTCAGAGTTTACTTCGAGAAAGTAACAAGTCAAGGGTTCTCCCATCACCCTTCACCGAAGGATTCAGCCCTCCATTAAAACATTAGCCTCTCCCTCTTTTTTTTTTTTTTCTTTTCTTTTCGGAAGAATAGGGCATCTCCTGTTTCTTCCTTCTCTTTTTTTTCTTTCAAAATGCCAGAGGCCGGCTTCTCTGTTTTCCTTCTGCATGAGAGATTGAGGCTCTGTTTCACCGAATGAGGCCCCCCTGTTTCCGAAAAGAGAGTCCTTTATACCTCTCGATGGACTCCCTGATCACATGGGATGCTCCTCTCGTGCTGGCTGCCGAGTATCCCGTACGCGGAGAGGCTGTGATTGCGGGATCTTTGGTAAGGGAAGAAGGCGCGTGGACGGCTGGGAGCTGATCACGGATCCTGGGATGCTGATGATCTTCGGATGCGGAGGGATGGTTGCATAGCAGAAATGGGAGATCGTACGCGGACGGCTGGAGGCTCTGGGATGCGAACTCGGAAGGCTGAGACGCGTTGGATGCTGGGATGAAGTCAGATCTTTGCTAGAAAATCGCTGGGAAGAGATGCGGAAATGCTGGGATTCTTGCACTTGGGATGATGCAGACGTGGACTCGAAAGCTTGGATCTTGAAGAGTGCTGGAGATGCTCGGGATCGGAAGGAGGTTTGGAGCTGGGATCACGGTCGCTGGGAACTCGGGGGAGCTGGTTCACGGACGTGTCATGCTGGGAAGCGTGTTGCTAGGGAGATGATGAATGCTGGCGAACGGAAGGAGGATTGGAACCGACAGCTGCTAAATCAATGGGAGAAAAACTCGGAAGCTAATCCACACGCGGAAGGCACTCGATCTGATCCGCGGATGTGGGGGGAAACTGCAACTCGGATGCTCTATGGAAGCTGGGAGACTTCACGGGAGGATGAGATGGATGCACTGGAAACTGAACGGTGAAGATGATGAGTTGCACGTGGGCTCCATCGGGCTGAGATGCATGGGCTTCTGGGAATTGGTTGCAGCGAACTGGCTGGCTGAACTTAGGTTCCTTCTAGTGTGCAACTGGGGTTGAACCATGCAGTTGACTGGTCACCTGCGGTGATGCGCATTTTAACTTTGATTTACGATCACCCGCACCCCACAAAAATAAAATATTAATGCAGCACTGTTATCATTATTTGTTAGCAATAATGCTAATTTAAGTGATGTGTAGATCGCACTTTTGTGCTCTCATCATCAAGGGTCATAATCTACGTGCCAATTATAACATAGGAAAATTTAATTGATTCAACTCCTCCGTTCCCTAAATCTTTTCTTTTCTTTCTTCTTTTTCTTTTTAATTAATTAACTCACCATTTATGTGTATTAGGGACTCCCTTGCATGAGTACAAGGTCCCTTTTAGCTTGATCTAGGCTTAATACCCTATTATAGCATGAAATCCCCTATTTTTCCACCTGGATGAACAGTAACTCGGACCGACAGCCGGTTACTTCATCCCGGGTTTGATCCACTTTCCAGACTCCAAATTTGATAAAATTTTTACCTAACATCCTACGCTCATAGAGGATTCCAGAATAGTAATATGCATCACTATCGGAGGCCATTTGACCTCCAAAATAATTCGCCGAAGTTAGAACTTCGACACAGTTTTTTCGTAGTGCCGGAAAAATTTGTCGAAATCCGATTCTTCCTCTTTTAACCACCTCTACAACTCTTATCCGACCCCTCTAGACTACATCCACCATTTGTATAGTCTAATATCATCAAAAGACTAGATAGGAATGGATATTTACCTTTTTCTTTTTGGAAATCGAGGTCTTTGCGTAGAGAGGAAAGAGATCTACACTTTTTTCTTCAGCTGGCAGCGCAACCGGGATCTCCTTCCTTTTCTTTTTCTTCTTCTTCTTCCTCTTCCTTTCTTCCTTTCCTTTCCTCTCCTTCTTTTTCTTCCTCTCTGTTGCCGTCTGAGAACCCTCCCCCTCTCTCAAACCCTCCAATTAAATCACATCAAGATACTATTCACCCTTTTTTTAATATTATTAAATTCCCATTTTGACCTTAACACTTCAACATATCTACTATTATGCCATTAACTTTTGATTCCTTTCCAATTTTACCCTTACCACTTCAACGCATCTACAACTATGCCATTATCTTTTCATTCCTTCCAATTTTACTCCTCATATCAATTTTAAAGGACTATTCTATCCTTTTTATATAAATATATATATATATATATTTTGGGGTTATTACACCTAGTTTCGGTGCACCCCAACCATGATGTTAGAGTGTGGAGCACGTCCTGTAGATCTACAATCAGGGTGGTCAATGCCTGCGATGTCGTCTAGGGTGGTGGGCAGTTGGCGGTAGACTTCAGCTGGATATGGCGAGTCGGGCTGCACCCTAGAGTAGCTTTATTTCTTTGGAAGGTCGTCTGGGGTTGGTTACCGACGAGACTCCTGTTGTCCAAGAGGGTCATGAGTATCCCCCTCAGTGCCCGAAGTGTTAGACCGTTGAGTCGCTGGACCACACTATCTTCTAGTGCCATCGGGTTAGGAGGGTCTGGGGGAGAGCGGGGTTCCCCACAGAGATGTGGCATCACGCAGCATCCTTTCTGCAGGTTCTTGGACATCTGGTTGGGGCCTCGCAGGCGAGGTCGGAGGTGGTGCGGGCGACTTATACCGTCTACCATATCTGGCTTGCGAGGAACGCATGGACTTTCGGGGAGTGGTGCCCCTCTCCAGTGGTGGTGGTGGAGAGGGCACGATTGCTGGCAGTTGAGGCCTTCCTAGCTGCACATTCGGATAGACCTTTGATAGATCGGAACACCTGGGGCTCTATCTCTACTCGTAGAGCGTCCCATATGATGACTTTCACTTATGAGCCCCTACCCTCGAGTTTCCTCAAGGTCAACTCCGATGGCTGCATCCTACAAGGGGGCGCGAGGGGAGGTGCAGGCTTTGTGATCAGAGGCCCGGACTCCAGATTGATTGCTGCTGGAGGTTGCCAGTTGCTTAATACCTCGGTGCCGAGGGCGAAGCTGCGAGCAACCTAGTCGAGACTGTGTTATGTGCGGTGTAGCATACGGGCGAGGGGGATTCCATGACGATCATCGGATGGATCTAGTAGGCCTGGGGGGTGGGGGGTGGGGAGGGCATTGGCGACTATCACCTGCTGCTGAAAGACATTAGGGCCATGGCCAATGATAGCCAATGGGGCGGCCGATTGAGTGGCGTCCTTTGTTGGCAACCACTCTAGGGACCACCTATGGGTAAGCGAGGCAGAGCTGCCTAGTGCTCCCCAGGATGTACTGTTTTTTGATTTTCTTGATTGTATCCGTACACATTTTGTATGATACTGCCGTTTCTAGCAAAAAAAAAAAAAGCTTCTCTATCTATAAGGTGGGTAGCAATAAGGTAGAGAAACTTGATCAGTAGCTTCATATTAAGATTGGTTAAGTTTTAGCAAATGGACTTCAAAAATTGAGGCTAAACATTATGAGAAAACATTTGTCTTGAATGCATCAATAGATATTTTATAATATATGATATCTTTTTTATTAGCTTTAATAAAAGGATCTAAGAGTCCTATTTTTGGCGGCAAATTGCTTGTTTCATTTCTTATTATATGCCATCAAGAATCTTTTTTTTATTGCATTATAGTATAAATGCTGTAATTTTTAATAAACATTTTTATTACTGGTACTTTATTGTAAGTGCTACTATAAATTTTATTATATAGTATACAACTCGAAGTGCTGGAAACTAGAACTGCTATTATGATATTTAACTAATATGCCAACAAATAATATTATAATTTGTGGGATTTTTAAAGATTATCACTAAATCTTAAATTATTAATTTTTTATATAGAACTTGGTGTTGTCACACTAGGCCACCAAATATGTTATTATATGTATTATAGTTGTTATCGCAACTTTTATGATTGGAACCCTCTGCAACAAAGATATTTACAATAAGTTAACATTTTTAGCATTACCATATATAGATCACTAGTTTGATCGAGATTATATTAAAATATTAAAAATTAAAAATTATTTAAGATAAAAATATAATATAATAATATTAATATTTTTGTATAAAAAATTATTATTACTTTTATTATAGCATAAAAAAATAATCATGAATTAATTATTCTTAAATAGTTTGTAAAAAAAATTATATATGAATATGGCGGCACACGAAAATTTGATTTTTAAAAAAATTTAATTTTTAAAATAACATAAAGAATAAAATAAAATAAGTTCATTTTTACTTTTGTAGAAATTTTTTTTAAAAAAAATTAAAGCTTGGTGGTTAAGAGCTTGTCAAATAAACCATTCTTGTGTAATGATAACATAAAGCTTGGTGGTCAAGAGCTTGTCAATCCAACAAGAAATCATTAGTTTAAATTCTAAGTTGTATGGTTTATTTTTGAAAATCTATTATGCCCACAAAAATGACAAATAACCTCGTACAATTTTGAGATAAAAATAAAATAATTAGATTATTATTATTATTATTTTCATTGATATGATGATTTACCAAATCAATTAAATAACATATTTTGAATATAATTTAAAAATATTAGAATACTATTCATAAATTTAAATTAAATTAAATTATATTATATTAACTATGGCATGCCCTATAAGCTATGCCATCTATCTTTGACACCTAGTTATTTGATAGAGAAAATAATGAGCGATATAAACAGAAAATGCAAAAAAGAATAGTATGTCTAATTATTTAAATAATGCTACATTACGATGGTCAATTTGGCATTTCTTATCGTTGGTTGATCAAGTGGTAGCATGTGCTTGTCCATCTCAATAAAAATATTCATTTTCATTGATCCATGATCGATAATATGTTACATGCAAAATAATTAACTATACCAATAATGGTGAATTGATCAAGATTTATTAATTATTTTCAGATAATTGGAGAAATCAAAATTTGCCACTTATCACCAAAACAAGATGCTATATATGGGTAGTTTCTTGATGGAATTAACCATCTAGAAAAAGTTATATAGATAACACTAAATTATTTCTGTAGGAACTAGCAACCAATACCAGAGAGTTTTAGAATATAAAACCACTAAGAGAAGATAGTTATTGCTAGAAATAGCTACCAGACCAGGTCAAAGAGAAGGATAGAAGCTCTAGTCAATCTCTCTTACACTCTTTTGCAAACTATGACAAATCTACCATTGTGTTCATACCAACTTGTCTTTCAATCTCTTCTCCTAAAACTAGAAGTCTAGAATTCTTCTCCTAAAGATTGATTGGACAAAATGCCAAAGATTGATTTATAGGATATATCCTCACACTTACCATGTTTACTTGGTTGACTTGGGCAATTGCTATCATGCATTGATTTATGGGATTTGTCTAACTTGACTTATGATTTTGTACATATTATGAATTTGTACACATGATATATATATATATATATATATATATATATATATATATATATATATATATATATATATATATATATATATATATATATATATATATATATATATATATCCATTCTAATCCATTTTTCTTCATGATATCAAAGCAATAGAAGTTTCTAGGTTTGCATATGTCTCTCCAACATTTTTTGCCTTTGTTTTCTTATCTTCAGAAATATTTTTTCTCTTTGTTCTACTATATGCCCTTATTTAAATCAAACAATGAAATCCCTACCTCTTCTCTATGCTATCTACATGCATCTGATAATCTAGGTGCAATTTTAATGTTTTGTTTTCTTGGTGGCGATAATTATTCTACTTGGAAAAGAGACATGAGAAATGTGCTCCTTGCCAAAACAAATATTGCATTGTTGATGGATCCTTGTCAAAATCATCAGCCCCTTTCTCCAAAGTCCAAGGTTGGGAAAAATGTAATTCTATGGTTGTTTCATGGATTTTCAACTCTTTGTCAAGAGACCTCCACAATAGTATTGCCTATGTTGGCATAGCCAAAAAAATATGAAGAATCTTGAAGAATGGTTGTCCTAAAGAAATGAGATCTGGATTATCAGTTATGACATTGCCTTGCATGAACAAATGCAATAATTTGTCATAGCATTCTTCATTACTCTTAAAGATTATTGGGACGAGCTAGGAACCTACATAGCAATCCCAACCTACAAGTGTAGAGCATTAAAGGAGCTCGTCACCATGATTGAGTGCGAAAAAGTTCATCAATTTTTGATGGGCTTGAATAATAATTTTGCCACCATTTGCACATAAGTATCAAAAATAGATCCTTTTTCTAATATCAACAAGCCTATTCTTTGGTTTGTCAAGAAGAAAAATAACTAGCATTAGCTTCTTCTAATATGCCTTGTGTTAAAGCAGTGGCACTCATTGCCAAAGGAGGCTAATCCAATGGTGAGAAAAATATGAGCAAAGATAAAAAGAAGTTTTCTTATACTCATTATAGGCTGTCCAACCATACTAAAGTTAGTAGCTATCCTCCAAAATGGGCAACACGAAACCACAATTCAAACAAAGCCGGACAAAATACCAAGCACCAAGAAAATGGACTTGCTACTCAAGTGTCTCGGCCTTGTGCTGTTGCTGCCACTAACGATGTTCCCTGCATTTCTAATGAGGATGCTAAAGCCTTAACTGCTAGCCAATACAACAAACTTATAAGTCTCCTCAACCAAGACAATGGCATCAAACCAACCTTACTAGTAAACGATATTGCAACCATACTCTTCTTGAATCAGATGATTGGGTAATAAATAGTGGGGCTTCAGACTATATGATCCCTAATGTCTCTAATATGATAAATATTATTGAGTGCCTTGAGACCAAACCTGTTAGACTACCTAATGGCACTCGTGTCTCAATCTTTTATACCAACATAATTTACTTATCATTCGATATACCTTTACGTGATGTTTTGTGCATTTTAAATTTTCACTTCAACTTTTTATTAATGAGCCAACTAACCAATTCCTTGAATTGTGTTGCTTTAGTTTTTGCAACCTTTTGTATAATTCAAAACCTTACCTCGAAGAAGCTGATTGGGGTGGGAGAGATGTGTGATGGTGTGTATCATTTTATCCAGCAACCTACTCGAAAAGCATCATTGGCATCACATGGTGTTTCTTCTTCAATGTGGCACTTATGACTGATCACCCTTCGTCAGTCCATTTATCTGCTCTTTCTAGTAGTCTTTCCAATATTCCTTTTGATTGTAATTTTTATTGTAAGACTATCATTTTTCATGACAAACTTGAAATCTATTTTCTTTAAGTAATAACAGAAGTGAATGTTGTTTTGCTTTAATTCATTGTGATATTTAGCAGATAACACACCCTCATATATTGGTGTACATTATTACCTAACTATTGTAGATGACTATTCTAAGTGTACATGGGTTTATTTGATGAAATTCAAATCCAAAGCTTGCATCTTTATCAAGATTACTTATGCTACGGTTCAAACTCAATTTGATTGTACCAAGGTCGTTAGAATTGATAATGATCGAGGGTTCATATCCATATATGCTTATTTTCATAAAAATGGTATAATTCACCAATTAACACGTGCGGACACACCCCAAAAATATAGGGTACCTGAATGCAAACATCATGACCTTTTTGAAGTTGCTCATGCCTTGCATTTTCAAGTTCATTTACTATTAACTTTTTAGGGTTTGTGTGTTCTTACTACGGCTTACTTGATTAATTGTCTCCCTACGCCAATCCTATCTGGGAAGACACCTCGTGAAGTGTTGTTGAAAAGCCCATCTCATTATCACCAATTACGTATCTTTGGTTGTCTTTGTTATGCAATAATCATATCCATAATCGATATGAATTTGCTTCACATCCTGCTCGGTGTATTTTTGTAGGATATCCTTTTGATCAAAAGGGGTACTAAGTTTATGATATTGAAACTCATCATTTTTTTATTTCTTATGATGTTAAATTTTATGAAACAATCTTTTCTTTCAAAGACAAACCTAACATTCATTCAGGCAGTGCTGTAGTTCCCTTACTTATCCTTGATTCTAAAATTGACCACGTCGTGACCACATCTCTCACTTCAACTAATGATGTTCACAACCAACCTACTGAACAAACCCAGCATTCAAACAATACCTTGCATCATTCCGGTCAAACTCATACTCGTCCTTCATACCGTGAGGATTATGTTTACTTGATCTCTCATGATTAAGGCTGTAAATGAGTCGGGTTGACCATGACCCAAGCTGATTAGACTCGATTTGACCCATTTTAAAGGATCCATGGAGCCGGGTTGGGTTCCAACATTGGACCCATTCCATTTTCAAGGTTGGGTCTGGGTTTTTTGAATTCGGACCCGACTCGACCCAATTTATTTGAAAATTAGGCAATTTTGGGTTTCCAACCCTACTTTCCGATCCGAACCTGCTAAACTATTTAGGCCTGCGGGCCGCAGGGGTGTAGGCCCAGCCATCCAGCTGGTGCTTAATGCATGGCCTAGAGTCTTAATTTTTTGTTCCTAATCATTGTTCTGAAGTTGACAATAAGTAGAAATGTAAAATAATATAATGATATCAAGCTTCGTGGTGATCTCAAATTGTGGGATTGCATTTTTTTATGAAGGTAGGTGGGTTAGGTAAGAGATTGGTGCTCGTTAAGAGTATGAATGCTTTTATTGATTACATTTAGCCGAGATGAAATCAAAAGAAAAGAAAAGAAAAAGAAAATATGTATGGAATAATTTTTTCTCTTAAAAAGAAGAGAAAGCAACAGATGCAACAACATGTAGTGAAATTGGTGATGTAGATCAAATCAAATTTAAAAAGACAGCAAATGTCACAGATACTAAAAATAAGTGAAGGTTCATAAGTTTATTCTGCCTGCCAAGCAATGTGGACCCAACCTTTTAGTGTCATTGGGTTGAGGCTTTGTTTGGTGTTAGGTTCAGTGGTAGTAGAGCTTTCATAGGCAGCTTGAGCTTAGTAAGTCTTTGTTCTATGCAACTTGCTGCTTTAGTTTAATGAACTATTAGTGGGTCAAAAAATGGCTAATAATATTTGAACTCAGTCATGCTAGCTTGTGCTAATAATATCTCAAGCATATTCTACATATTAAATATGATAAACATTAACCAATTTTTAATCAAAATAAATATTTATTCGTTATCTTTATACAACATCATCAGATTTTTATATCTCTATCAATCTTATTTTGAGAAAGTGAAAATTTCTTAGATACAACTATTTACGGTGTAAGCAAAATTATTAGAATATTGGCTTATATCTTTACCTGAACCCAATCTAGAACTAAATTTTTTGGTTGAGACCGGGTTATAGATCCGAATAACCCATTGGGTCAAAAATTATAGTCGTAGATCCGATCCGAGCCTATCCGATTTTCTATTGGGTTAGGTCTGGGTCCAACATTAGGATCCGAACAAAAAACTAAGTTGGGTCGGGGTCACTCATGACCCTGTCCAATCTGACCCATTTGCACCCCTAGGGCTACTCATGATACATCCCACGTCTCTCCACAACCATCAGCAGATTCATGTCAAGCTTATCCCATCTCCTCCTATATCTCTTATTCTCATTTTCTTCCTCACACTTTGCTTCTCTCAATCATCTCCTCCAATGATGAGCCCATTTGTTATTCTCATGCAGTTAAAATCCCACATTGGCAAGAAGCCATGGTATTCAAACTAGAAGCATTAGAAAAGAATAATACATGGTCTTTGGCATCTTCTCCTCTAGGCAAAGTCTCTATTGAGTGAGATAAAAGTTGTCTCATTGCTAAGGGCTACATCCAAACCAAAGGCATTAATTATCATGAAACATTTGCACCAGTTGCTAAACAATCATAGTTCACTGCCTTCTTGCAATTGCATCCATCCATGGTTGGCCCCTAACCAACTTGATGTCAATAATACATTTCTTTATGGCGATTTATATGAAGATGTGTATATGCATTTACCGCCAGGTTGAGCATGATAACGAGGACCATAATGCATGTAAATTACACAAGTCTATCTACAGCCTGAAACAAGCATCACAAAACTGGTTTGAGAAGTTTACCTCTGTCATTAAAGCAGCAAGATATAAGCAATCTAATACTGATTTCTCACTTTCTACACTCAATATTGAATTAGGCTCATGACAGTCCTTGTGTATGTTGATGATATTCCTCAACAAATTGTTACACTCAAGCAGTTCTTAACCACTCACTTTCACATTAAGGATCCTAGTTTGCTAAAATATTTTCTTGGTGTTGAAGCAACACACTCTTCCAAAGGCATTTTCTCAGTCACCGCAAGTATACACTGGACATTCTTTCTAAGACCAAGTTGTTAGGTGCAAAACTGTATGATTTTTTCATAGAACAAAAGTTAAGACTTACTGATGATGGTGCTGTACTATAGGATCCTTCCTCCTATAGGTAGTAGGTTGGTAGCTTAATTTATTTGATAATCACCTGCCTAGAAATTATATATTCGATTCACATTCTCAATTAATTTATGCAACATCCAAAGAAGCCCTAGTATGATGCTGCCATCTGAATATTACTCTATTTAAATTCATCTCCTAGTGGAGGATTGCTTCTCCTATTCTTTAGTGATATCATTTGTGTGTCTATGCTAATTCAGGTTGGGCTACTTGTCCTATGACTCGGCAATCTCCAAGTTGGTCAACTTGGGTAGCTGTTGTCATGGATTAGTTTACTAGATTTGGTAGAATCCTAAAGATTCCTTCAAACTTTCCACAATTACCATGTTTACTTGGTCGACTTGGGTATCATGCTTATCATGTTTACTTGGGCAGCTTTGTGATGGATTGATTTACAAGATTTGATAGAATCCCGAAAGTTGATTTATAAGATTTGTCCTCACTTACACTTTCCATGTTTACTTCGTTGACTTGGGTAGTTGCTATTATAGATTGATTGATGTGATTTGTTTAGCTTGACTTTTGATTTTGTACACATGCTGAATTTGTAACATGATGTGTGTGTGTGTGTGTATTCTCTATACTCAATAAAATCAGGCCATTCTAATCAACTTTTTCAATTATCACCAAAATTAGCAGATATTAAAAATATGCGAACAATATATTTTTACTTGAGTATTGATTCGACAAGATTATCTACAAACTTTTGAATCCTTTCTTATGCCAATTTACATTATTTCCTTTCTTTTTTATTGAAATATTGTAAACAAGGAATGGAGTCCTATCAACCTCATCTACATCTTAGCTTTTCAATGATTGGTGATAGAATAGTATTATAATGGCATATATTTAAAATAACATATGGTTCTAAGGTATAGAGGAATGATCACAACCTAAAAATAGTGCTTGTGATGGAATTTATCAATAATCACCCTAAGCTTCGACAAACAAATATTTGCAAAAGGACTAGTCCTACAATGTCCAAATACCTACTTCCACCACCACCATAAAAGAATGCACTGTAGGCATTTTCATGAAAAGATAGGATTTTATTTTAGTATTTATCAATAAACCAATTTTAGAGGTCAAGTCAAGCCTACAAGGAAAGAAAATGCACATCATAATTGTTTTAAATTTTGGATCTATTTATACTGATCTCCCTTTGATACAAATTTAGGTGTGAACTAGATATCTTCTCTATTCTCCTTCCTTGTTATCCTTTTGATTAGAATTTGGTTGGAAAACCCTAAAATGATCAATAAAAAGGAGCCATCGAAACCCTAAAATGCCTCTCTCTTAAAAAGCCCAAGCTTAAAGCACCTAGACTTCTTGATAATCATAGCATGAACAGTGGCATCGTATATAAATGATCAACAACCCAACCGGTTGCATCCTCCATTACCATCAAAAAACTATGCAAACAAGTGTCCTCGCCAAGTGGTGGCCATGCCTCTAGTCACCCTTCTTGACTTGGACCATGATGATGCATTTCAGAGCATTTACAAACACTAGACTGATAGATCTTATGGATTTTATCTATCATGTTCTTCACTTTTGTAGTTTGCTTTGCATCCATAGATTGTGCCTCTCGTTGTCTACTGAATGCCACACAAGCTTCACTAATTCCATATAATCTTGCCACCTATTGTGATGCTAAAAAATTCTCTCTTCATCTCCAACCATGGATACAAAGTTTTTAACCCGTTGCATGACAAGCTCTCCAACTATGACTCCCTAAAACTCTTGCACTTAAGATGAGGTTTTTTAATCTATTTGTCGAGTTTTAGCTTGCTAGAGCCTCTAAAGTTATATTTTGTTAACCTTGGAAAATTGCTAATTTTTATGTACCCTCCTTTAGTTAAGAATTGGTGTCTCACTGCATGCAAATTACTAAAAAATTGTACCATTAGTATTAGTGGTCAAAGGATTGAAGAGGTGTACACATGGCAATGAATTTTGGCCTATCAAGCATTGACTTTTCCAAGAAGGAATTAAAGCATTTGCATGTATTGACTAGCATCATTCCTTATTCAAAATCTCACCACTCTAAGCCTTCAGACGATCATATGGTTGAGTTGGTTGATGTGGCTGTTGGATGACCATCTGACATCTTGAATAGTGTGGACTTGGTTTATCATTTATCTTTTGTTTCTGTCTTTTGGATAACTTGTCATCTATTGAGTCATGTTTAAGATAAGAGACCAATTTCCTTTCAAGCATAGTAAAATATAAAATTAACCCAAGGAACTTCAGTGTACTTGCAATCCTTTCCTTTGATATTGGTATATCTGATGGTAAAAATCCTCACCATCTGGTCTTCCAAGGCTGGTCATATCTATCATTCAAGCAATAGCTAATGAGCAATATGTTGTATGTGTTATGCAACTGATATACCCAAGGCAGCTAGCATAACAATAAATTCTCATTGCAATGGGTAAACATAATCTACTTGATAAGAATCTATTATTCCAAGCATCAAGCCCATATATGGTTGGATGCGAATCTAATGTCATATTCATTTGTCAAAGTACTATGGTATGATCAAGGTTAAAAACTTTTAGGAATAAGATAGTCGATTCAAAAATATCTTTATGGGAGTAGATAAGATATACTCTTAGATAAGAGTACTTAGAAGGATAACCCAACCTTTGATGCCTCTGGTCTACTCTAGAAGGATCTTTCATTTGCTCAAGAGGCTTAGGCAAATATAGGCTTTTTGGTGGCAATGCGTCCTTTTTGTCAAAATAAGACTTGGTCTTATTTTTTTTTGGTTGCTAAAACGGATGTATCATACATGGCGGGTACAAATATATCCAAAAAAATCACAAGATAATAATTCTCGGAGTGCTCCGGATAAGTCCTCTTTTCTCAACCAAAGAGTCTCGCCAGAATGATTGGCCACATAAGAGGTTACCCAATGTGCTGCTCTGTTGGCCTCACGGTACATAGCTTTACCTGAATGGCCATCCTTCCACACATCATAGCTCGAATATCCCTATGTAGCGGGTGGCTATCGCCCATTATTGTAGTAAATCATGTTCATTGACTATAGAAACATTAATAATATTTATTCATTGTAGTAAATCATGTTCATTGACTATAGAAATATTAATAATATTTATTCATCACCTCAATATCGTGATAATAGAAAGACGAATGCAAGTGAACCAATAGATAACATGCAACAAAATTAATAATTAAAATCTGAATGTGTGCCAGCTAGCAAGTTTTGCGTTATTCATTTCAATTATAAATGGGTCTGTCATGGATCGAGTGATTTTTGACACAACTTGAGTTTGATCCATGCTTAAACCCTACCCAACCCATTGCTACTCCCAAACTCGACGTTTAGTGTTGACGTGTGGGCCAGATCAACTGACTCGACGCCGTCCATCTCGGTTCAGACGGTGTATGATCAGTAGGGGTCCTTAAAAACCCTAGCTCTCTCTCCTATATTTCCGCCTCTGCCGAAGCACGCGAGTCCGAGCGTTTCAGGAGTAGGAGGGGAAGGCCGCCGCGACTAGGAGGAGAACATGGTTCGATTTCCGTCCTTTTCCCCATCCAATCGTAGTACTAGTTATCTAATGTCATGATAATTTTGCAATTCTCTCGCGGAATCTTTTTTTGCAAGGCTTTTTCACGATATATGAAAATTTTCTTTCCAATTAATAGTTTTTATTAGATTTCTTCATGAGTTTTTTCTTATTGAAAACTGTCTGTTTGGGTCTTTGGGATCTGAGGCATTCATTAACTATGGAATGAATTGGAACGGAATCTTAGGTTGGAAATCTTAGCACGGGATTGAGGCATAATCTAATGGGATGGGATTTGTTCTTTCTTTTGGGTTAAAGGAAACGCTTTACGATGTTATATATATATATAGAGAGAGAAAGAGTCAGGTGGGATGCTTTTGAGAGCATTTGGCTCAAAATGCTTCCTAGTTAAAAGCAACAAAGGACATTTCAAAATGCTTCCTGTCATGAATTCTAACCTCAAGTCATATGAGGCATTTTCAAAGTATCATAATCATGTATCTGCATGAGCATTCGCCAATTTTTTGTAGAGATAGAACACGCGCCAATTATTGAAGGCACACAAAATCAACATTCGGGAAAAAAAAGAGTTCACAGCCAATAGTAGAATCCAAGAAGGCCTGACAAAAAGTAAAAAATTTGTCCTACTAAAGACCTTTTGCAGAGAAGGAGATGATGCACCTGATAGCTTTAGATACACCTACTCAAACATATAAAAATAACAACGGCTAGCAAAACACTTCCTGTTATAAGCAAGCATATACGAATTACGAAATGGATTGAGATAGACATGAGTACACCACTCAAGGTCGCTCTTGCAGATCTCTCCTTAGTCATACGCATTCTTCCAAATGCCTGCTCGATCTCCGACCAGCATATGACACTCCTATGATCCATACTTGATGAGAATCACCTTTTCAAGCTACTTCCCTTCTTGTTTGTCAAGCAACCACCGCAAGTTGCCTATACTAGCTGAACAAAATGTTCTTTACACAGTTCCTATACTAGCTGAATCAAACTTCAACAATTCTTTACACAATTTTATTTGTTTTCACTAATTTTATAAGAAAGCAGTTTCACATAAACTCCAATAGTTTGGCAGGAGGGTAAGGTTTAAGTATAGCTGGAATAAATTAAATTGTCTTTACAAATTCCTATGTGGCCCAATATATTTAATCATAGAGATTGAAACTACAGCCAGTTGATATTTTAGACTCAATTTCACAATATAAAACCAAGTTCAAGCTCTACAGCATGAACATGCATATAGATTTGACCGTAGCTGAACTGAAACATATTCATGCTTATAGGATTTGCATTCAGCTTTTGCAGAATAAATTCGAATTTTCACATTTATACCTATCTTTAATTATTGTCTTGTTGTATATGCCATTATTCATTTTACTATGTGTATCTAACTAAAAGATTCAGTTAGGAATGCCAAACATTTATCATTTACTTGGACTCATTAGAATTCTTGTGCCTAGATACCTATGAGAAATAGATGTTGAGAATCGAATCTAATCACTAGCAAGGTTTTGAAAAACCCATCTTACCATGGTACGACGCTTCCCATACCAAGGTGTATTGAGTGTATATACTCAGGGCCGGCGATTGAGGCGTTCGCCTAAGGCCTTGGCCCAAAGAATGCTCACCGCAGGAAAGGCTTCAAAGACAAAATAGAAAGAAAAAAGATCCTCTTAGTGAGTTCGCCTTAGGCCGACCCACTGTAGGGAGGGCCTCAAAGACAAAATGAAAATAAAAAAGGCCCCTCTTAGTAAGTTCGCCTTAGGCCTCCAAATGCATTGAGTCGCTCCTGTGTATACTGTACTATTCTATGGTATTTCAAACCTTCATAAAGCATGGTGGGGCATACCATGATATTTACTATGCTAGACACAATCTATATGCCCCCATATCATGGTATTTCAAACCTTGATGACTTGTTTTGTCAATTTTTAATTTTGTCAGACCAAACTTGTTCAAGAACAGGGTGGTGACTCAATCTTGTGAACATAATTAGGGAATGAACATCGAACTAGATAGTATGTCTGGAACAAGACCAGAATATAAATAAGAAAATGTAAAAAATGCCTTAACAAAGCATTTTTTCTTGTAAATCTGATCGGCAAAATCCTATAATTTTGCTGTATGTATTGATCATAGGGTGTCATATAGTATAAACCATGATATAGAATACTATATTGAACCACTTGCTTTGGTTGGTATTGTACTATATAGACCATGAACCTTGATGGTTTATAGTCTCGAGACGGTATTTGACCTAAACAAGTGTGAATCGGTCCTAACTGGGTTGAATGGCCTAGACCTGCTTGGCTCTGAGCAGGTTTGACTTTGTAAGGGTCTTGTACTGGTTGAGGCCTCATTAATTGGAGAAGAAAGGGCCTAGGGCCCTTTTCTCTCCATTTCAAGGTAAGAATGGAGAAAGGAGGAGAAGAAAAAGAGAAGAAGAGACTGGTGGGGTGAGCAGGAAGTCTGATCTTGTTATTTCCCTCTTTTTTCTCTTTTATACGTTACATCTGATAAAAATTGAACATGGGAACTCATTGCAAAATTTGTGTTTTGGCATGATTTTTTGATTTGTCATAAATCTTGGTTAGTTCTATGCAGTGGTATAACCTTTTTTTTATTAATTTTTTGATGTTTATTTTATTTTTAATGTAGATATTTTATATTTTCAATGTTATACATAGTCATTTTAAAATGTATTATATAGTAATTCCATTCTTTAGGCGTAACATAATAAAGTTAAATTATATTACATTTAAACATGAAAAATGAACTCTCAATTTTCCATTCAAAACTAAATAATGGAGTCTTAAAACCTTGAAAACAAAAAAAAAGTATTTTTTTGGTGTACCAGTATGGGTTGTTATGGTATGGAACAAGTATCAGTACTTTATCATAGCAGTCTCCTATCGATATGCAGTATGAGTTGCTGCATCTCATCCCATTCCAGCACATGTAGCTGGAGCAGCTAAAGAAGCTGCAGTCCAGTGCGCTGAGTTCCTGCAAGTGGACTTGCAGATGGGCTTGTTGCAATCAAGCAAATAGACCCTAAGATAGCATTTAATGCTAAAAAGCCACATCTATTGCAATATAATAATATTTTAAGTAACATTTTTCCTGATTCAAAATATGTGGGATGTTTTTGATTGTTAACCAGACATGGTCCTAGTTATGCCTCCAAAAAGATAGCCATTAAGATGTTAATCTATACCATTTTACTAGTCTGGGTGAATGGTCGGTGAACTTGCATACTTCTTCCCTTGAGGCGTTGTATTGTGCCAATGCTGAAAATGAAATCATCTTATGTTAGAAGCCTAACATATCTCCTCAGTTCACCTTTTTGAAGTTCTCAGCTTTCTTACTTGATTTAAACTAATATTAAGGAGTTGGATTGTGAGCTATCTAGCTGAATAGCGAATAGGATATTCCGTATAATTTATCTATAATAAAGATTTTCTTGAAGCTCCTGGTCATTGCTGATGGCTAACCTGTTATCATTATGCTTCTTGCACAATTTGTACTGACAAATTAACTAGTATTTAGTTTTTACTCTGTTTGCTGCTGTCTAATTTATACTTCTTTGACGTGCATTTCAGGCTAGGGGATTGAAGAAGCATCTGAAGAGGCTCAATGCCCCAAAGCATTGGATGCTAGACAAGCTTGGTGGTGCCTTTGTAAGTGCAGAAAAGTTCATGCTGCCTTTTTTATAATAAAAAAATTAAATAAAGGGTATATTTGGTTGTAAGGAAATCATGGAAAAAATAAAAGAAAAATAGAACTTTTTTATGGGAATGGAAAATTTTCTTCAAATTAGTTATAAACTTCCCAAATTTGTTAAGTTTCTAATAAAAAACAGATGGAAAACTAGATTTTTCAAAGCAAGCAAGTTTTTCGGGCAGTTTTTCATTGCACCCAAACATGCCCTTAATGAAAAAGAGAATGACAAGAGTGCTCTTGCCCTCTCTCTATATGTATGTATCTTTGTATGTATGGATGTATTACTTGGATGCCCACACAATAGCCTTAAGGTTAGTCCTTACCTAACTAGAGGCTTGGCACTGATGATCCGAGCTAGTAGATGTGATCTACTATCTATAAACTGTTTATTATGACTAACAAAAACAAAAGAAGTTAATTACACTAAGTTTCAGACTCTTATTTTGATCAGTGATTAGTTTTATCTTTTTTCCCACCTTCAAACAAATGAAACATAGATTTCCCCTATATCGTTAAATTTTTTTGAAAGGTAACTATCTTCGTTTCTTATATGAAATTCATATAGAATCTTTGAAAAAAACCTTGTGCTCCATAATAAAAAAAAGAAGTTACCATCTTTGGGATCTGATGCTACGCTGCTGTTCTATACCTTAGTGGATTGACTCTATCACAGAAGTTGATTCCTAACTTTTATTCCATATCGTGATATAAGCAGTTCTTAACCGTATCGACCTAACAACTTGCTAATTAAATGTGGAGATCCCTAGCCTATGCATTCAATAGTCAAAACATATGTATTTTTTCATGCTTTTTAAATTGCCAATTTTTTATCACTAGATTTATAAGTGATGCATAGGCTAGGGATCTCCAAATCACAATATTGTTTTGTAGTAAATAATTTAGAGATAGTAGATCCCATCCAATAGCTTGAATTACCGGTGCTGGAGTCTTTGCTCGCCTAGTCAGGACCAATCTTATTAAGGCTCTTGTGCGGGTGCCCGTATATTAGCTCTACTCTCTCTGTCTCTCTCTCTCTCTCTCTATCTTTATATATATATATATATATATATATATATATATATATATATATATTTCTGTGATACTTACTGTATGAATTGACCATCTTTTAGGCCCCCAAACCATCTTCTGGCCCACACAAGGCTCGCGAGTGTTTACCATTAATCCTTATCCTAAGAAATAGGTTGAAATATGCTCTAACTTACCGTGAAGTCATTGCAATTCTGATGCAACGACATGTACTGGTTGATGGAAAGGTCAGGACAGACAAGACTTATCCAGCTGGTTTCATGGGTATGATTATTGTTCAGCTTTTCTTGTCATATGCATATTCATGGAGTTCCCTGACAAATATTAACGTTTGCTATTTCTATGGCACCCTATTTTGTAATGTGCAGATGTTGTATCGATCCCAAAAACAAATGAGAATTTTCGGCTCCTGTACGACACCAAGGGACGCTTCCGTCTCCACTCAATCAGAGATGAGGAAGCTAAGGTCTGTGTGATTTCTTTATTATTGTGCACTACTTCACCGTCAAAATGGCTAGGACCTTCATGACTTATTTTCTGTGAGAAAGATAACCTTTCCCTCTTTCTCCAAGGTTGTAGTGTTAGAGTCAACAATTGTGTGCTTGTTTCCTGAATATAGTCTTTGAAAATGAAAATTGCCTGGTGACTAGCAACTCCCAGTGCTAATCTTTCCATCAGCTGTACTCATTTGTTTGTCTTCCTTTTGGCATTGAAATGGTCTCATGTGATGCAATGTTTAACAAATCAATGTTTCTCTTTCACAGAAGTTTGTAGAACTATCAATGTTTAATGTATAGTATGTTTTATCCCAAATCTGACCTTGATGAAATAACTTGGATGAATTTTATAGAGATTCATACAGAG
The DNA here is from genome assembly GCF_051530095.1 of Phoenix dactylifera. Taxonomy (NCBI): domain Eukaryota; kingdom Viridiplantae; phylum Streptophyta; class Magnoliopsida; order Arecales; family Arecaceae; genus Phoenix; species Phoenix dactylifera. The sequence continues at coordinate 10,082,083 of NC_143205.1, forward strand.
ATATGTAACTGTTCAAGTAAATTTAACTCAGACTACTTATCTTGTAATAATTTTCACCGAGAGATCATTTAACATTGTCTTAGAAATCTTTCCATCAGCTATACTCATTTATTTGTCTTCGTTTTTGGCATTGAAATGGTCTCATGTGATGCAATGTTTAACAAATCAATGTTTCTCTTTCACAGAAGTTTGTTGAACTATCAATGTTTAATGTATAGTATGTTTTAACTCATATCTGACCTTGCTGAAATAATTTGGATGAATTTTATAGAGATTCATACAGAGATATGGAACTGTTCAAGTAAATTTAACTCAGACTACTTATCTTGCAATAATTTTCACCGAGAGATCTTTATTTGACAATGTCTTAGAAATCCTTGTCTTTTCCTTTGCAGTTCAAGCTGTGCAAGGTCCGGAGTGTTCAGTTTGGACAGAAAGGCATTCCTTATCTCAATACTTATGATGGTCGTACAATTCGATATCCAGATCCTTTAATCAAAGCAAATGACACCATTAAGCTTGATCTGGAGACTAACAAGATCGTAGATTTCATCAAGTTTGATGTTGGGAATGTAGTCATGGTCACCGGTGGAAGGAACAGGGGACGTGTTGGTGTTATCAAGAACAGGGAGAAGCACAAGGGCAGTTTCGAGACTATCCATCTCCAAGATGCAACTGGTCATGAGTTTGCAACTCGCCTTGGCAATGTCTTCACCATTGGTAAGGGGACGAAGCCATGGGTTTCTCTTCCTAAAGGCAAGGGTATCAAGCTCAGCATCATTGAAGAGGCTAGGAAGCGACTTGCTGCCTCTGGCGCTGCTCCCACTGTCTGATCGTATTGTACTGCTCCCACTGTTTGATCATATTGCTTCATATGTTGTCTGGGGCACTTGGAGTTCTTCGTGGACATGTTGAGTGGAGGTTGCAAATCCTCTTACCTGATTTCGATGATGTCAACTCTTTTGAAGTTTAATTTGCTTTGGAATATGGATATTAGTTCTCTTAAATTTTCATTGACAGCCAGATATTTCTTTTTCTTTTACATAACTGACATTTGCTTACTTCTGCTCATGCAATAGTTCTAATGGCATCTTAGGTTGTTTTCGAGTTCATCTTATCTTTCAGCAGTTCTATGATATGATTAAATCAGTTAAATTTGGTACCAAATACTTTGCTGCAGTTTCCTCATGTAGTTCCATTTTTATCAATTTCTAGCTGTCTGTTACTTTTCATTTTCATCATCAAGCAAGTAGGCTTGTAGTATGTGATTGTCCTTCAAACTGGTGCTGCTTGCAAAATTCTGAGTCTGCTGTGGCTACACTTGTTATTGCAAATTGCATGGCAATTACTTTGTTCTTCCATAATGCCGTTATGAAATTATACTTTTCTGTTTACGTATATTCTTAACTTTGTAAAAATTCTGAAAGGAAATTTGAAACAGCTCTAGCAACTCTATTTACAATTCAATGTTCATTCAAATACTAAAACATTTAGATCCAGTTTTTTCATAAAATCTTAGTATTAGTGAGAATTCAGGAATGATTTGCGATGGAAAGATGTCCTTGGTTTAGCTTCTTTTCCACAAAACAGGGCGTCTGATTACAGAGTTGGTCATACTCTTCCAAAGCTGGAGGGACGAAACGATCTGATTTGCGTCGTAACTGTTGGATGAGCTTAGCATGTAATTAAAATAAATACACTCACATGTAATCAGGATAGGCTAGTTTTGTAACTAAGTGGCTACTTACCTCTTATAATTTTTTTCCTACGTGTCTTATCATCTTAGATAATGCTGTCATCAAACTGTAGTGATTAGTGGCTACTTACCACCTATCAGCAGAAGGAAAGTTAGTCGCCACAGTGGAGAGATCTATCATTGCATCTTTCCCAGGTTCCAACAGCTAACCCTGCTAAAAGCTGCATGAAAACCAAGTTGCAGGTTGTTTATATCATAATAAAATCCTTCATGATTCACCATTTGAGTGGATCTAATTGGCCTCAGTTTGCCTCATTTCAGTTCAATGCATTTTAGCTCAACCTCTAGTGCATGCGGCAATTGGCCATGTGAAAGAGAAATTGATAAAGATAAATGACAATGAAGTAAGATAAGAAGGTATTCTACGTCTTTGACATCTTAGGAGTTACCAAATAGAATTTCACCATGTTGAATAGGTACTTATCACCTTCCTTTTTGCTAATTGTTAGGAGTGCATGCATGAACTATATATTGCCATGGTAGTTGCATCCCTTCTTAGAGAGAGAGAGAGAGAGAGAGAGGGAGAGGGAGAGGGAGAGAGAGAGAGAGAGGAGGTTTGAGGCTCAGAGTGTTGGCTAGGTCATCCTCAAATATTTGAATCTGGAAAATTTAGACCAGGGTTGTCCATCAATTGTTAAGAACACAAAAGAATTAGATAAATGGGTATTGTAACATTGTTAACCGTCTCCAAGTCTTCCTTCGGTTGAATCCGTAGTCCTAGTTTGATTTGGTTTTGGACCCACTAAAAATCAAATCGAGTCTAATTCAGGTCGAGGTGATTTGGTTGTTAAATACAGAGTTACATGAATGTTTCCACCGACTATCCGATTAGAGGCTTTGGAGTGCATACAGGGCGAAAGTAGTCATCAGGCTCGGCATCAGAGTTGAGAATGGCAAGGAAGAAAGATAGTAAAAGATCAAGAGAAGGTACATTGTCCCATTGTTAGATTGAGCATGTTGCAAAGTTGAGATATAAGGGGTTGTGAATGGTGCAAGTGGGGCTTATGTATAGCTTAGGGGACTAATATGAACAGGAAAAAGAAAAAAAGAAAAAGAAGATATCAGTTTTGTTGTTGTCTTGTTCATTTTACAAATTAGGGGACTAATATGAACATCCATAATCAATGCATCAATTAATAATGAGGACCTCTTGACTTAGGACATGAACTGGAGAGGTATAGTTTTCCAATCATGATCGTCTATGATTACACAATGATTCTATGTCCTATATTAGCGAAGTTCATCACTCAATGTCATGAGGAAATTGATGCCGGACCAAATTTAAATGGAGGCAGGAGAAGAGGAGAGGAGAAGGAGGAAGAAGAAGAGGAGAAGGAGAAGGGAGGAGAAGAGAAGAAGAGGGAAACGTGGGGAAAGAAATTCTTTAATTCTGCATTAAACCCTAATCAGCTTACAAGTTCCCTTTAAATAGGGCCTCATAAGAACAATTAAAATAAACCCCTTACATAAAATAATTCCCCACAAATAAGCCCTAAAATGAAAATAAGCCCAGAATAAAATAAACCACAAATAAATCCCTAAACACAAATAAACCCAGAAATAACAATAAGCAAATATGCAAATAAAATGGGGACCTAGCTGATGTCCCCATCAACTCCTCCCGGGTGAGAAAAACTCGACCCCGTCGAGTGTAAATCGGGGCGGCCGTCGTACTGCTCCAGAAGATCCGGGTCAAGGCGCTGCAACTCAGCTCGCGAAATCCACGACACATCTGATTCGGGTCGACCTTTCCACCGAACAAGGTAACGTTGGTAGCTTCCTCTCCTGGTAGAGATAACCTGCTCATCTAATATATATTCTATGTGTTCTCTGCGTGCATGAAACTGGGGAGGTGGAGGCTCACTAGCAGGTGCTAGAGCAGGGTGATCAACAACAGTGGATGTATCAACAAAAGGGTCAGAAGGAATGAATGTTGATTTCTTGTATGGGACTAAATCTTCAATATTAAATGTCGCACTAATCCCATAGTCTTCAGGAAGATCTACAACATACGCATTCGAACTGATTTTCTTTAGGACTTTGAATGGTCCCGCACTACGAGATTGCAACTTTTTGAACGTCCCCGAAGGAAGTCGTTCAGGTCTAATTCTTACCATGACTGAATCACCTACATTTAATTCTTTATAACGGCGGTGCAAATCAGCAAAGGATTTATATTTTAAGTTATTAGAGTGAATAAGTTTGCTGATCTCCTGATGCAATGAATGCAGGTGTGAAGCAAATGATTGTGCAGACTCAGAGACTCTATGTTGATGTGACATGGGAATCAAGTCTATGGGCTGCCTAGGTTTATATTCATTCACCACTTCGAAAGGACTCACGCCTAAGGACCTATTGACCGAACTATTATATGCAAACTCGACGGTCGGTAACACTAAATCCCAGGTCCTAGTATAGACCGACGAAAATTTTAATTTAGTGCCAATCATGTGTCCAAGAATTTTCCTAAAGGAACTCACGAATCTAACATCTCTATCAGATATAATAGGTGTTGGAAGGTCAGGAGGTCTAACGACTTCGTTGAAATAAAGTGTGGCAATTCTAGAATTGTTAGAAGTCCTAGGACATAGGAGAAAAGGAGCCATATCCGAAAAATGGTCCACAACCATAAATATGGAATCGTGCTTGATATAGGTACGAGGAAGTCCCAACACGAAGTCCATATTGACATCTTGCCATGAGATCGTGGCACTAGACATAGAATCGAAGAGGTCGTTCAACCTAGGGATGGAAAAACGATACTGAACCATAATTTTATTGGGGGTGCGGAATGTGGGTTTAGCACTGGGGCTCAAACTCTCACAAATATACCCTCGAGTGAGGAGTTTGTCAACTTTACATTTCAGTTCGGTGTGGTCGTTTGGGTTGAGCCTATGATGGGGAAGAGTTGGTACGGATGCTCCAGGAATGAGGTCAATGACGTGCTGGAGGTCACACATCGGAGGAAGTGTATCTGGAAGATCCTGAGAGAAAACAGAGTGAAACTCCTCCAACAGGGAAACTACTGCGGGTGGGTGCTCAGGATTCGACTCCACATTGATAACTCTAGCCACAAGGTTAAACACAGGTGATTGGCTGTCGATATCTTTCATTACCTCGTTCGAAGTAATGATGTGAAGTGATTTATCTTTCCGTAGGGTAGCACTCTTTTTTGTAGAGGCGGGCTCTCGGGGAGGCAAGGAGTTTAGTACAATTTTCCGACCCTGGAACATAAAGCTACACGAATTCGAACGTCCATGAAGTGTGACGTCCCTATCATATAACCAAGGTCTCCCTAAAATGACTTGACCTACGTCCATCGGAAGGCAGTCGCACCAGATCTCGTCTTTATAAGATAGGAATTGAATCGGTACAAGGCATCTTTCCGACACTGAGATGGATGTCTTATCTACCCAGGCTACCTTATATGGGTTGGGATGAGGGGTAGATTTCAGGCCGAGGCGGGAAACAACTCCAGACGCAATGGCGTTGATGCAACTCCCGCTATCAAATAGGATTTTGCATGTTTTATCATTGATCTTAAGAAACGTGTAAAATATGGAGGTTCTACGCCAATCTTGTTCGGTCTTGGTTTGAGCTAGAGTATACCGAACCACATGAAGCCTAGGATTTTGGTCATTCCGATCAGTGGGCTCATTTTGGGGTGCAGACTGGATAAACTCTAACCCGGTCTGTTCGTCTCCAAAGTCTTCTACAAAATCCTCGATGTTTGGTTCATAGACTTCTTCGACACATTCAGTCTCCTGGTTTCCTACTTCAAGTTCAGTCATTAGATAGGTCTTGGCATTACATTGGGACGCGATATGGCCAAACTTTTGGCACCTGAAACATTGGGTTTGGCTTCTAGAACGAGGATTGGGACCTAGTATGCCCTTTTCTTTATCATTTGAAGAGTTCTGGACAGGTATCGGGGATGTCCGAATCGGTGCTTGGCTAGGGCCGGGCTGGTTAGAAGGATTGGGAAGCTGCCTGGGTTATGGGAGGTAGTTTTGATTAGGTCGGGCCCCTGGGGCCATGGGTCGAGGGTCGGTATGCCTCACTACAGGGGCTTGTAAGAAACTATCTACATCTTGAGCCAACTGGTATGCTTGGCCAAGGGTGGTAATCTCTCGGAGGATTAATTCTTTCTGAATCTCCTGGCGGAGTCCTGCCCGAAACCTAGAAAGAGTAACAGTCTCCTCTTCGATTACACCGCACCTCATGTGAAACTCTTCAAATCGTGCAATGTAATCGGCGACGGTTAAAGTCCCTTGAGTTAGTTTCTGCCACCTATCCATAAGGCGTTGTCGGTAAGAGAATGGCAGATACTTTTCATTCAGTTTTTCTTTCATATCCTCCCAGGTAGTGATACGAGGAAGCCTTTGGGTCTCACGCATATGTTCAACGTTATGCCAGTACCAGTGAGCTTGCCCAATAAGCTTCATTTTAGCAAATCGTACTTTTCTATCTTCAGTCATATCGTACCACTCAAAATAATTATCCATGGCTGCTCTCCAATCAAGGTACACGCTCGGCTCTAATTGACCAGCAAATGTGGGGGCTTCTACTCGCACAGTACGAAGTAGTCGCTCATCAAGATCGCGCTGGTGATCAGGATGATGTTGGTTCCTAGGGGGATGGGGAAAAGCTGCCGGCGGTGTGGTCAAACCAAACTCGGGGTAAGCTGCGATTGGGGATGATGGTTCCGGAGGCCTAAGGTGTTGTATTTGAGCACGGATCTCACGTTTGAATTCGTCGTGATCAGCTCGTATTGCAGCTAATTGTTCCAGAATATCTTGTATGACTCTGGGGTCCATGGTGGATGAAGGAGTCTGGGAGTCAGTGAGGAGGTACTCTCTACCACTACGGGTGGGCATACAGGAACTACTCTAGTTGGTAATATGATATGCAATACTACTAATGAACCCTAATTGTCCAAAGGTAATGCAGGACAACCTACTGATGCAACCCACTAATGCAACCTACTATGAATTCGGAAATCAGCAAATTTTTACAAAAATAACTTAAAATTAAATATTACTAATTTGCACTTTGGTTATTTCAGAATTAAGGCAAGAAATTAGTCACTATAAGAAATTAGGTTGCAAACACGTATTACAGTCATTCAAAGTCCGAAAGTAATCTGATCTATGGATGTTAAGAACTATCCTGTCGCTAAGGTGTGCTAATTTAATATTTAGATTTTAAATGGTGGATAGAATGGGTGTGGTAGTAGATGTTCTGGGTTGTGCAGTTTGACAATAAAATAAGTTTCAAGATAGGGTTGTCATGCAAGAGAACTAGAACATATTTAGATAAACAAGCCCAAAGGAGGAAGAACCTATTACCTGTGGTGGATACAGCCAATCAGAATCATGTACTCGTGGGCTGGGGCGACGGTCGGGGCGCGGTGAGTCGGCTCGTCGGATGGCGTGAATCTGGTCGAGTTACAGCAACTGGGGAACCTGCTGAACCTGTCAACTTTGGGGTATACTGTATGGTGTGGCTAGCGGGCCTGTAAATGAGGGATGCTTGTGAGTTGACCCTTGAATCAGTGGCGGGCCCTGCAGTCAGTTGGGCCGCAGGTGCAACAGTGGATCGGGCGCAGGAATGGGGCGCGATGGAGCTCGAGTGAAAGATAACACACCACCCGAGTGGAGGAGATGGGCAGCGGCAAACGGCAAGCGGAGATGGGCGTAGCGGCGGGGCAGTCGGACCGTGAGAAGGAGAGGACGGCGGAAGGAGGGCGGCGGGCAGCCTGCGGAGTCGGCCGGTGGTGAGGAAAATGGGGGCGGAAGGAGGCCGTCGGCGTCAGCTCGGGCCCCGGCGGGATGGTGGCGTCGGCTCGGGCCCCGGCGGGATGGTGGTGTCGGTTCGGGCACCGGCGGCTCGGGCGGTGGACGACGGAGGAGAAGAGGATGGAACGGATCTCGGCGGCGGCAGGAGGTGGCACGGGCGGAGGCGGCAAAGGCGGAGCGACTGGTGGTGGCGCTGCAGGCTGAGCTCGGCGACGGCGGCGAAGAGGTGGCACGACGGCGGCGAGGGGAAAGGCGGAGCGGCTGGTGGTGGCGCTGCAGGTGGAGCTCGGCGACGGCGGCGAAGAAGACGGTGAAACCCTAGGGTTTCCCTTTCGGCAGAACAGAGGTTAGTTTTTTTTTTTTTTTTTTTCTTTTTTTTTTTTTGGTTAACCCTTTCGGGTTCGGATTATCGGATTCGGGTTTTTAGAACGCAACCCGCTCCGATACCCGTTAACGACCGCACGTGCAATTCACGTGCACGTTTTTTTTTTTTCTCCGGAACGGGTCCGGGCTAGTGGGGCGGGCTAACGGGTCTGATACTTACCCGTTAGTCTGTTCCCAACCTCCCGACCGTTTCGGGAGGGTTTCCCGACTCTCGCTGCGGCGGCCGCGGAAAGGAGGGATGGGCGGCGGCTGCGGATCGGCCGTAGGGGACGGCGACGGAGCTCGAAGCCGCGGCTCTGTGGTCGGCGGCGACAGGTGGCGGCCGATCACGGCGGCGGGCAGCTTCTTCCCGGATCGGGTGGAGGGCGTCCGAGGCTGTCATAGGGCGGTGGTGGGCGGCGGCGACGACCGAGGGATCAAGTCAGATGGACGCGAGGGGAATCTGGCGCAGGGACTGTGGCTGTGGCTCTTTCTTCTTTTTTTTTGCTCTGGTGAAAACACAGACCGAGAGAGAGGGGATCGGATGTGGGTGGCTGTCGATCTGGGCCTTCACAGACTCGGCAGTGATCTCTTTTTTTTTTTTGAACAGACTGACAGAGGAAGGGGGGGGGGGGCTGGTGAAAACCGAGAGAGAAAGGAAGAGAGGAAGATAGAGAGAGAAGGAGGGGAAACACTGGACCGTGGCTTTGGCAGCAGGGGCAAAACCAGCCTTGCTCTGATACCAAGTTGATGCCGGACCAAATTTAAATGGAGGCAGGAGAAGAGGAGAGGAGAAGGAGGAAGAAGAAGAGGAGAAGGAGAAGGGAGGAGAAGAGAAGAAGAGGGAAACGTGGGGAAAGAAATTCTTTAATTCTGCATTAAACCCTAATCAGCTTACAAGTTCCCTTTAAATAGGGCCTCATAAGAACAATTAAAATAAACCCCTTACATAAAATAATTCCCCACAAATAAGCCCTAAAATGAAAATAAGCCCAGAATAAAATAAACCACAAATAAATCCCTAAACACAAATAAACCCAGAAATAACAATAAGCAAATATGCAAATAAAATGGGGACCTAGTTGATGTCCCCATCAGAAATGGTCAAAATTTATGATTTTATTTATACTTTTTTGGGCTGCTCTCGTATGACCTTCAACTTGTCAACTTTTGGCTTTTTACAATATTGTTTACAGATTAGCCAATGGATTTGGGATGAGCACTAGAAATTGCAAGATGCCAGTTTGGATTGCTTATCTCATAATCTCAAGTCAGTGGAAACCCTAGAATTCGAAGGATGGAATGGCGAATTTCAAATTGCATGCTACTTGCTTAGAAATGCGGTAGTGGCGGAGAAGATGATAGTTTACGCTTCTCCGAACTCCAATCCTTGCATGGTTTTCTTGAATGGAGCATCATCAAACTCCTGTTATTTCCCTAGTCTGAGGCTTTTCTAAGGTAGAGGGCTCTGATTTATAAAGAATATCCTTGTAGTTAAGAAGAAGAGGGTAGTTAAGAAGAAAATCTCTCTTTTTTTTTCTTTCCATGGAGCCCCCAAGCTCATGCAATCTGTCCCAGTCTCCCTTCCTTATCCAACTTTTCTTCTCTTTTACCCACTCTTATATTTCACATGAAACAAGGGAAATTTAAATGGATCCTATCTAATGCATACAGTCCCTTTGAGCATCAAAACAGATAGATTTATGAGAAGGACTCAAAGTGCTAGGAGTAAAATGATAGACCCTTGTGTGGCTTGTGGTGACTATAACATCACCATCTTTGGTTGAGAAAAAAATGGAAAGGAAGATTGCACAGGAAATATGCAGGAATTAAATAATTTCACCAAGCATATGGAATTGATTGATTTATTATGAGGGAGATTCCTATTATTTTAACTCCTTGAAAGATTATGTTTGATGGATCTCAAAAAAAGAATGGTGGTGGTGCAGGAATCATTATTATATCACCGAATGGAATTAAAATTCAGATGGCTTTCCACTTAAATGAGGAATGCTCTATAATTGAGTATGTATCTCTAGTTATATTGGGTTGGAAATGTTGAAAGATTTGAAAGCCTCTAGCTTTGAAATTTTTGGAGATTCTCAATTGGTGGTTAAGTAAATTAATGGTCAATATAGGTACTCAAGTTGGAATCCAATATCTTATTTAACCATTATTAATTATTTATTTAAGGATTTTGGTTATGTAGTAATCTCACATATACCCAAGAATATAAATTAGGCAGCTCAAAAGCAGAGTTAGTCTTAAGGTCAAAGTTGCCAGAAGAAAAGAACGAAATGGTTAGAATCAATGTCTATTAAACCAGTACCGAGATTCATATTAGTCGGCGGGAAGGTCGGTAAGGTACCAGTTCGGTACCGTACTGATATATGATATGCTTGGACATGCCGACTTTGAACCAACACGTCTATTTTTTTTTGAAACTTTTCGAGTTTGATTAATTGGTAATCATTTTTTTTCAACTTTTTCAATAATTTTAAGTATAATTTGATATTTTTTTATATTTTTTTGATATTTTTATAATCCTGATATTAATTGAGCTATCACCTTTCTATTAGTCTCCTACTCTTGTTATCTCTTTCACCCCCAAAGCTCTTTCAACCCTCTTAAGAAAAGGAATCTATATGACATCATCACTTTGATCAACCCCAAATCCCAATCCAGTGGTTCATAATTATGATGAATAAATAACTTTTTAAAGAAAATTATGGATGAGTAACTTGAAAGAGAGGAAAATAGCTTTGTTTCACTAAATAGCATGGCCTAGTCCAAGTACAAACTCCATAAAAAAAATATCCCACTTGAAGAGAAATCTTTGGCCATCAAAATCAGCAATCTCCAATCTTCACCATAGCTACCATCTTCATGCATTATTCTCCATCCATCTGGGTCACTTTTTTATCAAATGGGAAAGCCTTCTGAAAAATTGATATTGCCAAGAGGCACAAACTTTTTCAATACGTCACATTGTACATGCACATATATTTTATCCACATGCATGCACATCATGGCATTCTAAGGAAACCGGATGAAATGAGCAATATGTCACGCCCTTTGCAAGATGAATTGCACTTTAGTTGTCATCAAGCACAATATTCTCTCTTGTTCCATTTCAAGCTGCCCAAGAAGTCCTCTTAACAAAATTATTACCATTGTAGCTTCTGCAAAGGCTACATACTTTGCTTCTATAGGAGACAATGCAGCAACATCTTGCAACCTCGACATCCAACTAATGACACCAGCACCTATATGAATACATAATCCATGGTAGACCCTTTAGGAAGGACCGATATGATCCGCATCAACATAGCCAACAACCTTCAAAGTAAAGCTTCCGAAGCACAAGATGAATCTTCGTGTTCCCTTCAAATATTGGAGGATCCACTTCACAGCTTGCCAATGCTGCCATCCGGTATTAAACATATATCTTATCATGCTCTTGGCCTTTTTTCATATGCATGCCTGAAATATTTATAGTTGCCCCTAGTTCTTTGTAGTATAATCCTTAGATATATCAAGCTTCAACCTTTTGATTTCATTTCGACTATTGCTAGTAATCGACATGTCATTCATACGAAGAAACAAAATAATGAATGTGCCGTATGCTAACCCTTTGTAGTAAACATAATGATCCGATACACATCTCAAACAACCTTCATCATACATGAAACCACCAAACTTCTTGTACCATTGTCTCAATTCTTACCTTAAACCATATAACTCCATCTTTAATTTGCATAGGATCAGCCTTGTCCACAAACCTTTCAAGTTAAGACAGTTTGAACACATTTTTTGAGACAATTGCATTAAAAAAAACATTTTTTTTATACTATTTAATTTTTAATATTTATTATACTTAAAAATTCAAAGTATTATTTTTGATATAAAATAATATAATTATTATTCTCTCATACTTGACAAATTTATCGATGTAGACTTGAGCACTTTGGTCCAATTTAGAGAAAAAATTACTTTTCTAATCAAAGAGTATTCTTCGAAGCCTTGAGGGTGACGACACTTGGACTCTATGATGGCACTAGTTGGTTCGCTCGGCTACCCCATTCAAAGCCACTTAATGGGTTCAAAAGGTAAATCCTAGAGGCTCCTTATTTGAACAACCCAATGTAGCTCGACAAGTTAATAAACAAGCCTTTAAAAACCCCTTACGAGCATATTAAATATGAAAAATTAAACTACGTAAAAAATATGGAAGAAGGCCAACATTTAATAGAATGATAATAAAAAAGAATAACAACGAAGACTCGCTTAGTGCTGCAAATGTGACCCACGAGCATGTGTAGATGATGATTCAAAGGGCCACAAACTCCGGTAAGGCCTTTAAGTGGGGTATAATAAATGAAAGCCTACCTGCATTAATCTATGCGTTGCCGTCCAGGATAAATAAATCAGAGTATGTTAATAATAAATAATATTAAAATAAATTATATATATATATTTTTAAGATTAGAGATAAAATATACTTACATCTAACAATCTGAATGCTTGTCCTCCTTTTTTTTTTTTTTTTTAGTCCAACACTTTAGCCCATTACTTAAGGGAATATTAATCAAACAGTTAACCTTAAATAGTACCCAAATGCCACATCATAAAAATAACCACAATAACCTTAATCGTCCCCACTTAAGAGCAAATTTGACCTAAGGTAAATCGTCTCACTAATGCTTTTAATTTAACGGGATGTAACGGTAGGTTTTACAAATTATTGGATATGAGCGTGGTAAATATAGATCTTAGGAAGATTTTTGTATTGTCACCAACAAAGAACTTGACAAAAGGGATGAACATTTGCAAGTCTAGAGAATATGCTAGCTAGTATGGTAAAATGATGGCCCTTCTCTGTTAGCGGCATAAACTTAAATTGTGATCAATAAATTAGATCTTCCAACCTGCCAATTGTTCATATATATTCCATTTAGCACATCCCTTTCTCAAATCTGCTTTCAAGGATTTGACCTTGATTTCTAAGCGATTTTGATCTCATGTGCACAGTAGGCCATAATGTTTGCTCAATCCTTCCAAGTAAAACTTTTGATCTTAGACTTCTGCTATGAATCCGGCCCTGCATTTGATGGTAAAATCTTGAGCAATGATGATAAGGATAGTGATGGTAATTGTCATGGCCATAAGATATGGTGATGGACCATGACCTTATCTTGATTTTAGCAAAACATATCTACATGCAGTTGTCAAAGGGTTTTTAAATGCATGCCATTTGAAATCCCAAAACTTGTTGAAGTATTAGAATCTCCTCTACTAGCCATATCTTTATTTGAGGCACCATTCCCATGAACATCTAAGTTCACCAATATATATATATATATAGCAATTGCTGCCAAAAACTCACCATAGTAGGGAAGGTGTTGACGTTGATATCCTAACCTCCACTACCTTGCTACGAGGAGTAGAAAGAAAAGTCCGCTTGTATTACGTAGGATACCTTATGGAATAGAATGATCAAGTCCTTTCCTTCGGCAGTACTTAAAGGGTCGCATATGACTCGGATTCCAAGTACTTTGTTGCTATTAGAAGAATATGGACTTTGAACTTTATTTTCTTATAAAAAAAAGTATATGAGAGGAAAAGTAATAAATGATGGAAACAAAATATTTATTAAATTAGTTGTAAAGTATTTGTGAATAAATCATAAAATCAGTGAGAACTTTCCGGTCGAGAAAAAAATGAGAATAATTCAAGATTTTTTTTTCAATAATTTGGAGAACATTGTAACTATTAACATGGCAAATTTTCTTTTTTTCTGAAGTCCATGAACTCTGATTATTAGCCTTCTCGATTAGTTCGAATAGGAAATGAGATCCCACAACTATTAATTTTTGTTGACCAAGAAAATGATGCTCAAGTATATGTGTATTGAGTATTCGATAGTAAATAAACAAAATATGTATAAAATTATTGATGGCCAAAAACTTCAAAAAAAAAAAATGGTGTCATATGATCAACGTTTAGCACTTGGTTTGTTTTCCAATGGTAGAAGCATTGGTGGCAAGTACCGGCAACCGTGCAATTAAAGCTAAGTAAGTCAATGTCAATAAAATTCAAGTCAATATTTTGAATCTTACTCAAAGCTAACATGACTCCTTCAAGCATCACCATAATGGAGAAGTGCAGCGTACTTCAGAGGGTACGTAGGTTGAAGATATGCTAAGCTTGGCTTTTTACAAGTCAGCAGCATTTCTTACAGTAAACACAGGCTAAGAGCAGTGACAGTCCTATGCTTTTATCAGCATAAATGGCGACTTGTACCAGGAAATCTAGAGCAAAATTGGACTCAAGAGATTGAATTTGACAACCAGGCCTCTGAATGAATACAGAACATTTTTATGGCCAATCATCCCGTTGTTATCCATGAAAATGATGCAACTTTCGAAAATTCTCCATTATGATGAATTAAATCACTTCTTATTCCAGTCATGCGTTTACCTTAGCCATACTGTTCTTTACATCATCAATTTGTTCAACAAGCTATCATTAGGTTACGATAGGTATCAATGGGTGGCAACCAGATAGGGTCAAGTCAGATACAGATTGGGTTAGATACAGATTAGGTCAAAAATCTATCAACATGTACCCAACCTGCTTATTGAATAAGTCAAAAAATTTAGATATAAACCCGACCATTTTATTAAATAAGTAATCCAACCCAACCACAATATGTGTTGAAATAAGTTGAAACGAGTTAAATAGGTTAAGCATTGCTGCATCTCTAGTAGCATTCGGGAGACGCCGGTTCACCGACTGCGGAAAATATACAATTTTCCTCATTTGTTAATTGGTCGTAAAGATCTAAATTAATGGAAACTCAAAAACCATATAGAAGAAAGGAGGGAAAAAAATAAAACAATAAACAATAAAACAAACACCCTTGGAAATTACACTCCTAAAATGAACCAGAGAACAAGATCACAAAGCAAGTATCTATACAACTTCAAACCAAGGGCCTCTTTTCTTCTTCTTGTTCTCGAGATCCTTGCTGCTGCTGCTGCTGTTTGAATTTAGGAGGAATAGGGTCTTTGTATTCTGGAAGAAGTTTCAAGATGATCCCCATGGAGATCAGTAAAAGTCCGGTGCTGTGCTGCCCCGTCAATGGCTTTGTGAATATCAGATAAGATAGCAGTAGTGTGACTGCCTTCCTCGCTGTAGTTACCTAACAAAACATGAACACAGGAAAGACTTAATATGTGAATCATGTTTCCGAATTCAGCTGCACTGATACTACAAGATGTCAAAAGAGACACTAAAAATACTGAAATGTACCATTGCAGTAGTTGCTGCCCCAAAAATTGCAATGAGGGAGAGCACAGAGATCTGACCGACAAAGGTGGCCATTGCTTCGAACACCAGCACAGCATAGACATATAGATGCTGCATCCATTAACAATGAGAAGAGACTCTCATCAGACTGATAGTGTCCAGCTTTAAATCTTCAATTACAAGCGATCCAAATCAAGCTAGTATTATTCAGCGAAAAAACTACAAAATGTTTCCCTTTGAGTATAAATATAGTACACAAACACAGACACATGGTTGAGATAGCACTTTGATGTACAGACACAAAGAAAAAATGTGATGAACAGTGTTGATAAGGTGATGATGCATGAGTGGAAAGCCGATAACTACATGTCACTTTCACCAGTTTAATAAGCCAACGACTCATAACTACATGAATGGACCCAAATTGTTTTCCTTCCATGCCCTACTAGTTGCTTTTTTTCTGATAGTGAGAGAGGGAGACCCACCCGCACTTTAATCACACGGGTCCATAATTTTTTCGAATGCACGATCCAAGAAATTAGACCTAGAATATCTGGTTGCTAAGCAAGCCCCAATTCATACTAGTTGCATTATTATTGATTCGGAAGACAGAGAACATGCTGTATAAGTGATATTTGTATGGTTTCTTAACTTTGATTTCTGTTGGTTGTTAAAAGTATTTGTAGGTTTAACGGGCATCTGACATTCACTAGATCACCCATTTCTTTTTGCACAATGTAATGACTCAATGGATTCCTAAAGCTCGACAGCCCACAGAAAGGCCTAACTCTTCAGCCTTTGAATTCACTAGTTTTTTTTTGGTTGTAATAATTAATTAGATTCTTAAAGATCTTACAACATTTGGTAACCCAAAACTAAGAATTAACAAGAATGCTCTTGCAACGTGGGCAATACTATAATTTCTTATAAATTTCACCAAAAGAATGAATAACTTCTCTATTTATTTGTTCAGCAATTGTTCCAAAAAAACAGAGAAAGAAAGAAAGAAAGCAGAATAATTCACCTGGTAGCAAGAATTCCAGGCTTTGAATAGCTCCCCAGTTAAAAGCATGGGTGGGATCAAGAAAGGTAGGCCAACAACTGTAGAGCAGAAGAGCATTTCCATCTAGAATATAAAGTTTCACAGTTTTCATATGAACATTTCAGAGTACAAACAAAGCAGCTAGTAAAAGACCACATGCATGCCAATAAATAACAGAGGATAGGAGAAAAGAAGGCAAATGCGAATCACCTGGGTGGTTTCAGGATTCATGGTAAAGATAGCCTCCTGGAGATTACCAAGAAATGAGTCCATAACAAGAGCACCAGATACCATCACCACGCCAATGACGCTAAAGTTGGGTGATGTTTGGGCATCAGCCAAGGTGAAGATGATGAGTCCCAGGACAAGAAGCACTGCAGAAATGTATTCATGCACTGGATATTTACGCCGAAGACCAGGAATGAAGGCCCCCATTATCATCACTGGTAGTACCTACACCATGTTGCTAAAAGTTATCACATGAAAATTTATCAAGAAAACCTAAGAACACATTGCTTTTAATCCTCCAATGCATTTCGAATACCGCTAAATCTCAGAAGAATCAAATTTTTAAGAACATAATGGCATCAACAAGGTTCTGATTTTTTTTTAAAGGAACGGTCTGAGATCATTATCACACATACTGCATTAACTGATCAAACATATGCAAGTAAACAAAATTCAGTGCTAACTAGAAAGCTAAAATGGATTGGGCAAAAAATGAAGCTAATGGGAATGGAAAGGAATTGCAGACTGAACCTTCGTTGATTTGAACATCAGCTGAGCCGGGTAGTTCAAGAAGGCAAGGGACCCCTTTGTGAGGCCATGCGATCCCATGAGAACCGCCGACAGCTTGATATAGGTCTTCCATGGGTTCACCATCTGCTTCATGGTAAAGCCCTGCAGGCGTATGAGTCCCAAGTAGACAAACCCCTGCACAAAGGTGAAGTACCATCCATAGCTGCAAATCACAGCAACTTCTGTTAAAATTAAGCACAAAATCTAAAACCAAAAGACAAGAATAAGACAAAAGCCATGAGGTCAGAGTGTAGCACCTGAATTGCAAACGGTTGTAGACATATTCCTGAACCATGGGAACAAGAAAACAAAGCAGATTAGGTGTAAGTGTCATATCATCATATCCTTCACAACACAAAGAAAACATTGTACATTGCCAAGAAGCAGGAGTGCACAAAAAAGCTTCTTTCAAAGAAGTAATCAAGAAAAAGGAAAAATATAAGAAAAGATAGAGGGGGAAACGATAAGGATTCAGATATTGAAACTTTTCGGCTCTTTAAGTTGGAACCAATAAAAGGAAAAATTGACAGAGGAGAAGACAATAGAACAAGAAAACAAGAAGAGATTATAGGCTAATTATCAAAAAATGGACGAAATAAATCAAGAAAAACGGAGTGAAAAACTTAATTACGAAAAAAATTATTGGCTCATGCATGTAGAAGAAAATACCTACAAGAGGATTCTTATAATAAGCAGTATAAAAATTGGAACTTTCCAACTGCATTCATGGAACAAAACCTATATAGACCACACACACACATACACACACACAGAGATCAACACCCATGGGTAAAAGAAAAGCAATAAAAGAGCCCAGGTGAAGAGGGAGAAGGGCCACGAACGTTAACAAATCCGAGGCTCATGCATGTAAGAATCAAAACTCGTAAAAGAATTCCGATTAAAACCAGGAGCAAAGGAGAAAAACTGAGCCTTTGTAGATCATAAGCAAGAGCAACGGATAAAAAAGTCGAATCTTTTCAGCACCACACATGGAAGCAAGCCTATAGCAACAATAAGACAGAGTCAGATACCTCACAAATGCCATTGACCAAGTAGCCAAAGAAAAACCCAGAGGAGCATATGAGGAACTGCTGCCACTTTGGCCTTTCTGTCAGTGATATCCCAAACAGAGCCCTCCCCTGCTCCTCTCCCTTCATCTCTCCTTCTCCCCCTCTTTCACAACAAACACAACAACAAGCTCAGAGTTCAAAACACTAAAGCAACAAACGCCAAAGAGAAAAAGGATTGCTCCATAGACGAAGAAAAGGATCCCCCCGGTATCTATTCATTTCAAAATTCCAAACCTCAAAGGAGGAAAGATGAAACTCATACAAGATGCCGACCACCTTTCTCCCTGCTCCTCTCTATAAACACATCTCTCTCTCTCTCTCTCTCTCTCTCTCTCCGAGTATTATATTTGGCACTTCTCTTTCGATCTCTTTACCTCCTCTGCCGGCGTTTTCACTTCTTTCCCCTGTTCTCTCTATTCCCTGCTCCTGTGAGAGAGAGAGAGAGAGAGACGGGGAAAGGAAGGTGGCGAGAAATTTAGAAAGAGAAAGAGAAGAGATTTTCTCAGCCGATACACGCGTCTAATACGAGCATATCGAGATCCTATCCTCATCTTATAAAGCCCAAATCCTGCACGAAAAGGCCTAGTTACCGACGTGGCGAGACCGGCTTCACGGTGATAACGTGATTGATGTGATCGGCGTTTCGTTGGTAAAAATACTTGGGCCTCGGAGCTTTCCCAGCTAGCTGTTGCTACGCGTCGATTTCTCTGGTTCCGCGCAGATGCCATAGAGGCTATAAGACAAGGACCCCTTAGGGACGCCCGCCTCACCGCCGTTCGATACGCCTGGACGGTCCTGATCTCCGTTAGGATCTCGGAACAGGAATCTGGTTTCAGTCCATGGGAGCCGACCGTAATTCACGATCTCTTCCGTTGGTTTAGTGGGCCTCAGATCGAACGGATGGGATTATTTCTGGGCGTTGTTTAAGTGGGCCGGCACGAGATAACCGTGCGAGAGAGACGGGAACCGGTGGAGGCGCCACCCTGTCCCCATTTTATTGGGCGATAACTCCGGAGAATCGTATCGTATCGTATCGTATCGTATCGGGGGAGGCGCGTCGGGAAATGGGGAAGCCGGGGCGGGGGTTGGGAAGCGCCACGTGGGGAATGGCGCAGGTGTAATTCGGCGGTTCATGCTTTTATCATTCTTCGCACCGATAAAAGCTGTAGAGACCCCAATTTCAACCCACTTAGCAGCCCATCTTCGAAAGTGGGACCCACAGGCGCCCAATTGGTTGTCCTGTGGGGCCCATGGGGTTACGATTGGGTGATGGCCTAATTTGCCTCTTTTGAGAGATCTTGTTTTTTACCGGGGCATGCGAAGCGATGTCAGTTAATATTTTTATAACAATATTTAGATTAGCTTAAACGTAACGGTTTATATTTGGAAATCCAGGAGGATTTACTACCGTTTTGAATTATAACCTACCAGTTATAGCCAGCACGCGTTTTTGTAAAAAGTAAATAATTAATAGTAACTAATACAATATGAGGGCTAGGGGTAACTTTTTTATGCAAGAGCGGCTCACACACTATGTGTATGAATGCAATTAACAAAATAAAAAAATAGAGCACTACATAATGGTCTTGTAATATACCCATTTCCAACCCAAACAAAACCACCAGAGTGATGGGCCGCATACCAGTTAGCCACCGCGTTGGCCTCCCCAAATACATGGGAAGCTTGGTGGGAGTCGCGCTTCTCTATCAACCTACGAATCTCATGAATTATGAGATGCCCACTTCAAAATCTATGCAGATGGATGAATGAAAATGTTCAAAATGTTTTGAGACTTATAAAGAGTGCGATCTAACGGCCAATATTGTGGAAGAATATTAATCGCTCTTTCATGCAACCCGAACATAACTATCAATGCATGGTCTTAAAAAGTTAAAGGGGGTAAGAAAGAAGAATTATGGGTAGAGAGAAAGTATGGATGGTCAAAAATGTCTCGCATATAAATAAGTTACTACAATTCGCATTATAAAGTAAAATAGATGAATAAATGCTAGATCGATAGCATCATTTTAATCTTAATTCTTTCTATAATTTTCACATAACTTATTTTGAGTTGGCAAGATGCAGTGCGGCAATGAATTAGGGGGGAACAATGCATAGAGTTTCATAATAATTTCTTTTGCTTCATGTCTTATATTTCTTAGTAATGTTTATATACTTGATGTAATACCATGTGTTTGTTGTACTTAAACTTTTTTCAAGTCTGTCCTGCTTGCATATGTTAACCTCTTTTTTTTTTGTCATTTTATAGCATGTACCAATTGAGAGGCTTCATAGAGGTTGCTAGCAAAAAGCCAACTGGAATGATAATGGTGCCTTGGAAAAAGTCGATTTTCATCTTTTTTTATAAAAAGATTATGCCCTTAATAGTGGCTCTTTTTAAATCTAGTTGGATAGAATAGAATAAATAAAGTATACTATAGGAAAATAATGCACGGAAAGAATAATAGACAGCAATGGTGCCAAGAAGTCTATATTTTAACATTTTGGTATAGAAAGGTTCAAGATAATTATAAAAGAAACTAATGGCTTAAGATATTTTGGTGTGACAAGGCCTTGTTACTTGAAGGTGACCTGTCTACCACCTCATAACACAAACACCTAACTATCATTCAATACTAATATATTTTAAGTGAAGTACTAACATTATTGGGCTACACCATGATTAGGTTAATGATTTAATGTTTGTCATACAGAATTTTTTGGGTTATAAGAAAAGTACCAATTTACATATAATTAGATTGAGATTGAACAAGAATCTGAAAAATTATGGTCCCCTTATGCAGCATTTCTGTAATAGAAACACTTATTAATTACTCAGATATCAAAATAAAATAATAATAATAATAATACGAGACTTCTTGTTTGATTTTGGATAAGATTGCAAATAAGTTAGGTCGAGACATGGCCTGACCAAGTGCTGATGTGCTTAGGCTTCATCTGACCCAAGTTTTGAGACCAGTTCATTTTGGGTCGAAACGATAACCAATTTGAAAACTCTCGTCAGATATGGATGATATATTCTCTTACTTGACTTGGACTCCACATGACCGTGCTAACTAGGTCTAAAACGATTGAAACATTAGATGACTAGATCTAACTTGAGCCAACCTAAACTAGTCCTAGTCAATCTTAATCTAAAGGTATGACTTTAAATTTCTTAAAGTTACATCGATTCCCCTTT
The DNA here is from genome assembly GCF_051530095.1 of Phoenix dactylifera. Classification (NCBI taxonomy): domain Eukaryota; kingdom Viridiplantae; phylum Streptophyta; class Magnoliopsida; order Arecales; family Arecaceae; genus Phoenix; species Phoenix dactylifera. Next base: position 10,103,423 of record NC_143205.1, read on the forward strand.
ACCGTATTTATGTTTCTAGGTTGGACGAGAAAGCTGTAAGGCTGCAAATAGATCAGGTTAACCCGTGACACGACCCAATCCATTTTGAAGAACCCGTGGGGTCGGATCGGGTTCTAATATCGAACCCGTTCTATTTTTAGATCGAATTTGGATTTACTACATTCACATTCGATCCGAACAATCCATATGTAAAATATTAAAATATTACTATAAATAATAATTCTAAGCTAGTTCCAAGTTAGATGCCTGTTTTTATGGTTACCATTTATTACACATGATGTAATAAATGCTTAGAAGGCAAGTATAGGGGCATTCAAGACTCATTTATTATACCTATTTTGCTTCTTCTAAGTTTCTTGTTCGGAAATTTTTCGGCTCTAACTCTTCTCCCCTCTTTTCTATTTATAACCCTTCTTCCAACTCTCCACCTCGCGAGAAGAGAAGTCGAGATCGAGAGAAAAATAAGTCTGGCACCTCCTCCTCTGCCAACTCTCCTTTTTGCTCTTCCTCCGCCGCCTCTCCCCTGCCGGCACCGCTGACATCCCCCTGGGCTCCACTCTCACCCCCTCCAACTCCTCCTCTTGGACCTTCGAGAACCGAACCTTCTCCCTCAACTTCGTCTCCAACCTCGAGAACCTCTCCCTCTTCCTCGCGGCCATCCGCGTCTGGACCACCATCGGCAGCGACAACGCCCCCACCGCGGTTGACTCTGCCGCCTCACTCCAGCTTCGCTCCGACGACGACCTCTGCCTAACTAATGGCTCCGACTCCGTCGTCTCTCAATCCAACACCTCCGGCAAGGACATCACAGCCGCTTCCCTTAGTGAGATCGGCAACCTCGTCCTCAAAAATGGCGGTGGCCCCGCCGTCTGGCAAAGCTTCAACAATTCCTCCAACCACCCGCTTCACCAGCTTCCGAATTTTTTTGAGTTAGGACCGAATTATATGAACCCGACCCGGCCCGAATGGCCCATTGGGTTTGATGTGGACTCGATCTGACCCGACTTGATTTTTTATTGGATCATATCTGGATCCAAAATTTTGGACTCGAATAATAAATCAGATCGGGTCGAGATCACTCAGAATTTGGTCTGATTCGACTCATTTACACTCCTAGCTATTTGCCTATAGGCCACAGGTCCACATGATAGTTTTCTTCTGATACTCATAGTAGAAATCCATATTAAGATTTTATTTGGCATCGCAATTACTTTTTTAAAAAAAAAATAAAAACAGGAACTATGTTTCTAACTATGGAAATATATTTGGTAGTAGTCACTACTTTTTTTAATTTTTAACAACGGAACTAGAAAAATATATTTCTTAAATAGGACCAAAGATGGTGGCGACGGAAGAACAAATGCTTGGGGATGCACTCAGTCTCGGCAAAGTTGGCAACTATTGTACAGGGGGCGATCGGAGGATGTGCGGACTAGGTCGAGAAAGAAGCAGAAGAGGGAGCGGAGGATACGGGTAATAAGACTAGAGATGGGCACTGAGCCGGGCCGTGGGCGGCCCGGCACGGCACGAAGCGGGCCGTGCCGGGCACGGCCCGCCAGCTACAGTGCCGGGCCGTGCCTGGCACGGCCCCTTTGAGAGGGCCGTGCTGGGCTAGAGGGTCCTGGCCAGCGGGCCGTGCCTGGCACGGCCCGCTTCGGGCCTGGGCCGGCACGGCCCGGTCTAGGCCCGCGGGCACGGCACGGCCCATAAGGGCCTGGGCCGGGCTGGCACGCGGGCCTGGCACGGTCCGGGCCTGGGCCCGGCTCGGCCCGATAAAAATTAATGCTTCATAAATTTTTTTAATAAATTAATAAATATTGAACACTAAGAATTTATGATTTATGAATATAAAGCCACCTTAATGGTGGGGGGTTTGGCATAGACCCCTACCAGTTTATTAATTTAAATCAAAATGGTACATGAAGGGAGGTTTGGACCTTGGTCTGACCTCTAGAATACAATAAGAAACTAAGAAAGGGCCGAGGTTTGGACCTTGGTCTGACCTCCAGAATACAATAAAAATATACAATTATAAAAAATTAAGAAATCTTACTAATCATCAGTGATTCAGTGAATCAGTATTCACTCTTCAGTCTTCAGTCTTCAGTAGTGTTTGTATCATCATCATCAGAGGATGTTGTATTATGTGCACCTTTATCTTGAAGTCTTGCCTCAGCATCCAGCCAATCCTTGAAGCAGAGAAGCATCTCCACCGTTTCGCCCGTCATCCTACTTCTCTTTTCGTCAAGAACACGCCGACCTGCACTAAAAGCGGATTCCAATGCTACCGTGGACATCGGCACAGCTAAAATATCGCGTGCAATTGCAGACATAACAGGATATTGATTTCTAACACTCTTCCACCAAGATAATACATCTAGATTCTCTATTTGATTTTCATCATATGCAGAATGAAGATCATTTCGTAAATAAAATTCTAGTTCACTACTTAAAGATGAAGAAGATGAAGAGGAACTTGAAGCATGTGTGTGTCTTCTCTGTGCAATGAATGAAAAAATAGATGACGAACGAGAACTACTAGAAGGAGAAATAGAGGTTTGTATTTGTGTTCTAGATCCACGAATTTTTTCATCATATATAGCATAAATATCATAAAGAAGTTTTTTTACCTCATCTTTAGCAGATTCAGCATCTTGATTCATATTTTCAGAGTATGCATCAAGTAAAATTAGCACGCCATTTAATTTAACTCTAGGATCAAATACAGCAGCTAAGTTATGCATAGGACATATCCTGTCCCAATACTCATTCCATTTAGATTCCATTAGGTCAATAATAGGCATTAAAACATCATCATATCTATGTTCTGCAAATTTTTGACTAATTATATATGCTTGTTGTAAAAATGAACATGAAGTAGGGTAATAAATACCAGAAAGAACATTGGTAGCATTATAAAAACTAAGCAAAAAATCTTCCAAAATTTTTCCTTTATTCCAATCAGTTTTAGTCAATGTAAATCCTAATCCACGATCATTAATATATGCACTTAATAAATTTTTATATGGGTATGCATCATGTATCATGCTATATGTGGAGTTCCAACGAGTAATTACATCAAGTTTAAATTTTTTAAAACGTTTACCATGATTTATGCATAATTCCTTAAATTCTTGAAGTCTTGATCTAGAAGCATGAATAAAAGAAACTGCATTTCTAATTTTTGAAATCACATCTTGAATCATGCCCATGCCAGCTTGAACAGAAAGATTTAAGATATGACATGCACATCTAATATGCAGTAAATTTCCATCTAATATGGGATGCAATGAGTCTTTTAATAATACAACAGCAGAATTATTATTAGATGCATTATCAAAAGTAATAGACATAATTTTATCATTAATATTATATGAACATGCAGTTTGATAAATTATATTTGAAATTTGTTGCCCAGAATGTGGAAAATCAAAAGCACGAAAAGCAAGAATACGTTTATTTAATTGCCAATCATTATCAATATAATGAGCAGTAATGGCAATAAAACAATTACTACCTACAGATGCTGACCAAATATCAGAAGTTAATGAAATTTTTACATTTAAAGTAGAAAGTGTTTCAATTAAATTTTGTTTCATTGCTAAAAAATTGGTCATAGCTACTCTTCTAAATGTACGCCTACTAGTTCTTTTGTAAGCAGGTTGTAGGTTTAATTGAACATATTCTTCAAAATTAAAAGATTCACATAAACTAAAAGGTAATTCATCCTTAACTATCCATTTTACAAGTGCTTTTCTTTGATTTTCATGATTATATGCAAAATTACCTACAAGTAATCCCCCTTGTATATTAAGGGTACTTTGAGTTTGAGCATGAGAATCATGCATCCTATGACTCTCTTGATGTCTTTTTAAATGCCCTGTTCCCCCACTACTACTACAACTATAAAGTTTGGCACATTTTTTACATTTAGCTTTCCAGACTCCCTCAACCATAACTCTATCAAATTCATTCCATACAGTACTAGTCCTCTTACGAGAAGAGGTTTGACCTTCACTCGGTTCACCAGTTCTAGAGGAACTAGGAACAGGGGGTTGGGGATTAGTTTCTTCTCCCTCAGAAACAGGAATGCCAAACTGACTGTCCTCAAAAGATGACATATCTCTGATTAATTCAAAAAATAAAAACTAACCGCAAGGAGGAATTGAGTAGAGGGTCGGAGGGCAGAGGCAGAGCCGAGATTCCGAGCTTCCTCTTGTGCTCTCAACAGAAGCGACCTTCTCTTCTCAACAGGAACCTCCTCTTGTGTAGCACTTGAACAAACTAAAAATTAAATTGCTAGAAGAGCACTTTAGAAGAGAGAAATAATAGCAGTAGAGAAGGAGAGAATGAGAGGTTTGGTGTGGTGAGAATGAGGAAGGAATGGGCTATTTATAGAAGCCCAAAAAAAAATTTTCCCAAAATACCCCTCAATTCAGCCGTTATTGGACTGTTGGGAGGGGTAAAAGGGTCATTTTCACGAAAATAGCCGTTGGAAACGGCTATTTTCCTCCTCCTCTCCAGACGGGCCGTGCCTGGCACGGCCCGTCTGGAGCCGTTACGGGCCGTGCCAGGCACGGCCCGTTTGGAGACGTTGCAGGCACGGCCCGTTTGCGCCCGTTACGGGCCGTGCCTGGCACGGCCCGTGGCGTGCCGTGCCCGGCCCGGCCCACCAATAGAGGGGCCTGGGGCCGGGCCGGGCTGGCCTTCCGTGCTGGACGGGCCGTGCCAGGCACGGCCCGTTTAGTCTTTGGGCCCGGGGGGCCTGGGCCGGGCCGGCCCGGTACGGCCCGTTGCCCACCTCTAAATAAGACCGTGGGCAATGTGGTGACGAGATCGGAGATCACCAAGGATGTCAAAAGGAGTCGGAAAATAAGTTGAATAGACTGGTAGTTGGGACGCCGAAGGGGGGGGGGGGGGGGGGGGTGTATTGGTGCGCACGGGGAAGAAAAGGCCACTTTCAAAAAAAAAAAAAGAATCAATTTTTCACTTATATTTTTTAAAAAAATAATAGAAACAAGCCAATCAAATATTTTTATACATCAGATTCTGTGTTTCTACTTAAAAAAAAATTAAAAAATAAATGATACCAGGCCCTAATACTTTTGTTTTTAATTATTTTATTTGTTATGGCTCAAAACCATAAAAAAAAGGTTCATTTATTTGCTAGTCGGTGTAGTTTGTAATGCTAGGTAAGTTGAAAGTTCAATCATCTCAAGGATATTATCACTATCTTAATTTGTGGAAATTTGGGTGCTTGCTTCTGCGATATGTCCAATGAGACATCCTACACCCCTATACCGCATGCAGGAATTTGGGAGTTTGTCTGAATAGATAAAATGGAGCAAGAGACGACAATAATTCAGAGTTCTCCAATAGATAATTGTGTTGTGTAAACAAGCAAATAAACAGTGCAAATTTCTCCATCAAAACACCATCGTTCTGTGTTGATTCAAGTAATGTATGTGGTGAGGCTTTACAAGTTACAACCAGAGGCTTATCCTAATCCCACACATACAACACACAAAAGAAATTTATTATAATTCAAGCTCTTCGGATTCTCATGGGCATCTAAATACGACATAATATGTGGTGCCATTAAACAATGTGGCCTGTTGGGGGAAAAGTGTCGCCGCATCCTCGGCCGAGCGCACTCCTCTGAGCAGGAGCCGGCCGAGCGCGCGCCTTCGAGCAGGGACCGGCCGAGCGCCTCCCTCCGAGCGGGAACCACCCGAGCGCGTTCCTCCGAGCGGGAGCCGGCTGAGCGCATTCCTCCGAGCGGGAGCCGGCTGAGCGCATTCCTCCGAGCAGGAGCCGGCTGAGCGTGTTCCTCTGAGGAGGGGCCAGCCGAGCGGACCCTCTGGGCAGGGTCCGACCTAGCGATACTTAGCCTGGCCAATCCAAGAACGCCCAAACCATATCCTAAGGCCACGTCCTCCCACAGCTTAGTCGGGAGATTACGTGTTGACTTCACCAACAATCGATGTATACGAGTCGTGCAGACTCCCGGTTTACTCAACAATCAAAGCGCATGGCATTCGCAGGCCCTCCGCTTACTCAACAATTAAGGCGTATGGCTTCCATCGCCTACGGACACCCAGCCTTTCACGGCAAATTCACATGCCCATAAATGACGGCGTGGCTCCATGACGACTTGGGCTCCGGCCTAATCTCCTGCGATGATGGCATTGACTTACATGATCGAGCATTAAAAAGACTGATCGTACGGCAGACTCTATCACATCACAGGCGAACTAGCCCTCCCTATAAAAGGAGTACTTCTCCACTGAAAGGGGGGACTCTCTCTCTCTCGGGCTCTAATTTCTCTCTCTTCATCTCTCTCGGTCCATCTTTCTCCACATACTGCCCCTGTGCTGACTTAGGCATCGAAGGGCCGGTGCCGGAGAGCCCGGCCACCGGCTTCTTGCAGGTCTCCAGGAAGACGCCACTCGCTGACGGACTGCCACCCACCGCTTAGGCGGCGGAGCCTCCCCCTTCCGGCCGACGGTCGCCCCCGGGTCCAATTTCCAGCAACAGTTGGCGCTAGAGGAAGGGCCCGAGTCGCGACCATGAAGCTGAGAAGCAAGGAAGCTTCCAATGCCTCCCGACGTCCTCCACCTAGCCCCGAACATTCCGCCCAGAACTCGCCACCTCCGGCCGATTCGACTCCCCAAGTTCGGCCGGAGCAGCTTGACGCCCTGGTGCAGCAGGTTCAGGCCTTGGCTGCCGCTATCCAAGGACTGCAACCTAGGGGCGTCCCGACGGCACCACTCCCTCCGGCCCCAGTTCAACCGGCGCCCCCTGTGATTGGGCCGCCCCTCCCAAGCCAAGATCACCGTATTCCGACCTCCCCCTGGGGGGAACACCCGGTGAGGGGTCCTGGAGACTGGCCGCAACCGTCAGAAGCCGAGTCAGTCCCAGGGCAACTGGCGCCGGGGCGAACCGCTGCGGCGGTCCCTCCGAGTGATGAGCTCGACAAGAAAGTCGAGAACCTGGAGCGTCAGATTGAGGCGCTCCGTGGCAGGAAGACAGGACGCGATGGTGACTTCGAGTTCACCACGAGGTCCCCCTTCTCTCAGCAAATTGAAGAAGAGCCGGTCCAGCCAAGGTTCAAGATGCCTCAGGTGGAGCCCTACAACGGCAGGACCGACCCCCTCGACCATCTGGAAAGCTACCGGGCCTTAATGGCCCTGCAAGGAGCCTCGGAGGCTCTACTTTGTAAGGCCTTTCCAGCGACACTTCGAAGAGCAGCCCGGCTCTGGTTTACTGGGCTAAAGCCTAGCACCGTTTCCTCCTTCGAACAGCTCGGCAGGCAGTTCGCCAGCACTTTTGCTGCCAGCCGACCTCAGCGGCGGACCTCCGACTCCCTCCTCGATATAAAACAAAAGGAGGGAGAGTCTCTCAGGGAGTACCTGGACCGTTTCACTGCTGCAACATGGGAAGTCCGGGATCTTGACCAGTCAATTGCCATGTCAGCACTGAAGACGGGGGCCCGGTCTTATAGATTCCTCTTCTCCATCGAGAAGAACTTCCCCGCTGACCTCACAGAGATGTTGGTTCGGGCGCGAAAGTACGCAAAGGCCGAGGAAGCGGTGGCTTCCAGGCGAAGCGGGGCCGAGCAGACCTCTAAGAAGCAGAAAAGGCGTCGCGAGGACCGAGGCCGCCCCAGAAGCCCGTCCCCGCGCCGAGCCGAGAACCCGCCTCGTCTGAGGCACCTGCCCCGGCTGCAAGGACTGCCTCGGCAAAGGTCCCCTTCTCGCCCGAGGCCGCCACAACGGCCCCGCACACCCAACGGGAGGTACGAAAATTACACTCCCCTCACCGCTCCCCGGACCGAGATCCTCATGGAGATCGAGGGTCGGGACTACTTCCGACCCCCGCCCCCAAGGCGGGATCCCGGAGCCTGGCGTAACCCCCGGAAGTACTGCCGCTTCCACCGGGATCACGGTCATGACACGGAGGAATGCTTCCAGCTCCGGGACGAGATTGAAGCACTCATTCGCCGAGGAGTGCTCGACCGGTTCGTGCGAAACCGGCCCGCGGGAAGGCTAGTGAGAATCCCCCGCAGCCCGAAGATCCAAATGCTAACAGGCCCATCGCCGGTACCATCAACACCATCCGAGGCGGGGCCTCGGCTGAAGAAGCTTCAGAGGAAGAAACCACCCCGAAGCGCTTGCGCGCCTCGGAGGCCATCTCCTTCTCAGACGAGGACCTGAAGGGAGTTGAAATTCCCCATGACGACGCTGTGGTCGTCTTTATGGTTGTGAACAAATTTGATGTAAAACGTGTTTTGATTGATAATGGAAGCTCGGCGAACGTTTTGTATTTTGATGCCTATTCCAGAATGGGGATGACGGGAAAGCAGCTGCGGAGGATGAACGCCCCGCTGGTCGGCTTCACTGGGGATTCGGTCCCAGTAGAGGGCGAGGTTGCCCTCCTGGTCACAGTCGGGCTCGCCCCCCGAGAAAGCACCGTGAAGATGGATTTCCTCGTGGTGCGCCTGCCCTCAGCTTATAATGCCATCCTCGGGCGACCGGGACTCAACGCTCTCCGAGCCATAGTCTCGACCCGCCACTTGCTCATGCGATTTCCCACCAGCCAAGGGGTCGGCGAAGTTCGTGGGGACCAAACGATAGCCAGGCGGTGCTACATGGCGACTCATGAGGCAAATCAGCCGGCCGAGGCGTCGATTTCAACAACAGACAAGTCCTCGGCCGAGACCCTGGAGGCACGGGTCGGCCCTCAGAAGAATCGGGTAGAGCCTGGTGAGATGCTCATTCAAATTCCCTTGCAAGAAAATTCCCCCGAACTAACCGTGCAGGTCGGCTCCGGCCTTGACACCCGTGAGAGGGATCGCCTCGTCAGCTTCCTGCGGAGCAACATGGATGTCTTCGCCTGGTCGCCTGCAGATATGCCAGGGATAGACCCTGAAGTCGCGATCCACCGGCTCCAGGTGAAGCCCTGCAAGCCCGTGCGGCGAAAGAAGCGAAGCGCCGCCCCAGAGCGACAACGAGCGATCGCCGAGGAAGTCGACAAACTCCTCAAGGCCGGCTTCATCCGGGAGATATCCTATCCAGAGTGGCTCGCCAACGTGGTCCTCGTCAGAAAAGCCGGCGGGAAATGGCGCATGTGCGTGGACTACACCGACCTGAACAAGGCCTGCCCAAAAGACAGCTTCCCACTTTCCAGCATCGATCAGCTCGTGGACTCCACCTCGGGACACGAGCTGTTGACATTTATGGATGCCTTCTCCGGATACAACCAGATCCGGATGGCACCGGAGGACGAGAAAAAGACGGCCTTCATCACCGACGGGGGTACCTATTGCTACAAGGTGATGCCCTTCGGCTTAAAGAATGCTGGAGCAACTTATCAGAGGCTGGTCAGCCGGATATTCAAAGACCAGCTAGGCCGAAACATGGAGGTCTATGTTGATGATATGCTGGTGAAAAGTCAGATAGCACAAGATCACGTAGCCGACCTCAGTGAAGCATTCTCTACACTTCGGAGGTACCGGATGAAGCTTAATCCAGCTAAATGTGTGTTCGGAGTCACCTCGGGCAAGTTCCTTGGCTTCGTAATCACACAGCGGGGAATCGAAGCCAATCCCGAGAAGATCCGAGCACTCCAGGAAATGATGCCTCCGAGGACAATCAAGGAAGTGCAGCGGCTTACGGGCCGAGTTGCAGCTCTCGGAAGGTTCGTCTTCCGATCGGCCGAGCGCTGCCTTCCGTTCTTTGCGGCCCTCAAGAAGTCGAAGGACTTCCTATGGTCGGTCGAATGTCAGCAAGCCTTCGAGGAGCTCAAACGCCTTCTCGCCTCTCCCCCGCTGCTCACGAAGCCTCAGCAGGGCGAGCTCCTCTACTTGTACCTGGCTGTCTCCCCCGTAGCAGTGAGCTCAGTCCTGGTTCGGGAGGAGAGCAAGCTCCAAAAGCCGGTATATTACACGAGCCGGGTCTTAAGGGACGCCGAGACCCGGTACTCCAAGCTAGAAAAGACCGCTTATGCCCTGGTCGTCACAGCTCGAAGGCTCCGGCCATATTTTCAAGCTCACACAGTGGCAGTGCTGACCGATCAACCGGTGAAGCAGATCCTGCAGCGATCAGATCGCGCCGGTCGGATCACGAAGTGGGCCATCGAACTCGGAGAATTCGACATCGAGTACCGACCCAGGCCAGCGATCAAGGCACAGGCACTCGCCGACTTCATAGTCGAGTGCACAGTGCCGGACGAGCCCGAAGCCAAAGCAGCCCCAGTGGAGCAAACCCCGGGTCCGATCTGGACTTTACATGTCGATGGCTCCTCGAACTCGGGGGGTAGCGGAGCGGGCCTAATCCTCACCAGTCCAGATGGAGTGGTCGCCGAGCAGGCCCTACGCTTCGAGTTCCCCGCCTCCAACAATGCGGCGGAGTACGAAGCTCTCATCGCCGGGCTCAAACTGGCCGGCGAGCTGGGAGTAAGGGACCTAAAGGTCTTTAGTGATTCCCAGCTGATCGTGAATCAAGTCCTGGGTGATTTTGAAGCCAAAGAACCCACGATGCAGGAGTATCTCCGAAAAGTGCGGGATCTCACCTCGACCCTGGGCTCCTTCCACATCCAACACATTGCCCGGACGGAGAACCTCCGAGCGGATCAACTATCAAAGTTGGCGTCCTCCCGCATGAGCGAGCTCCCGAAAGCAGCAGCGCTGGAGTACCTCCAAATACCCAGCACAGAAGAACCCGAGCCGGCTCTCTGCATTGAAATTGAACCGAGCTGGATGGACGAGCTCATCAGCTACTCGCGGGATGAAGTCCTCCCCAGCGACGAACGCGAGGCTCGCCGAGTCAAGCGCTTGGCTACCCGGTACACATTGTACGAAGGTAAACTCTATCGGAGATCTTTCACCTCTCTCCTCCTCAGGTGCCTCCGCCCGTCCGAGGCGGATTATGCAATGCGCGAAGTCCACGAGGGGATTTGTGGAAGCCATATGGGGGGACGAGCATTGGCGCACAAGATTCTGCGCCAAGGATACTACTGGCCGACGCTCCAGAAGGATACCCTGGACTTCGTCCAGAGGTGCGACCGGTGTCAAAGGAACGCCAACATCCAACGACGACCCTCGGCCTTGCTGACCTCGATCAGTTCCCCCTGGCCATTTGCCCAGTGGGGGATTGACATCTTGGGACCGTTCCCTTTGGCGACCGGACAAAGGAAATTTATAGTTGTCGCCATCGACTATTTCACGAAGTGGGTGGAGGCCGAGCCGTTTGCCCGGATCACCGAGCAGAAGATGCGGGACTTCGTCTGGAAGTCGATTATTTGCAGATTCGGGCTCCCCCGCATCCTCATATCAGATAACGGTCGCCAGTTCAACAACGCCCGTTTCAGGAAATTCTGCTCCGAACTCGGCATCGACCACCGTTTCACCTCGGTCGCGCATCCACAGACAAATGGAGAAACCGAGGTAACAAATCGAACCATCCTGCAGGGGCTTAAGGCCAGGCTCAACCGGTCCAAAGGACAGTGGGTCGAAGACCTGTACAACGTCCTCTGGGCCTACCGGACCACGTTCCGGGTGCCCACCGGCGAAACTCCCTTTAATTTGACGTACAGGACAGAAGCCGTCATCCCCCTGGAGATCGGGCTCCCTTCTTCGAGGGTAGAACATTTTGATGCCAGCTCCAGCTCCTCGCAGCTCAGAAGTAATCTTGACTTAGTCGAGGAAGTAAGAGAAGCCGCCCGAGCTCGCATGGCAAAGTACCAGCAAAGGACAGCGCAGTACTACAACGCCAGAGTCAAGATCAAATCCTTCAAAGAGGGGGACCTCGTCCTCAGAAAGGCGGAAGCCTCCCAGCCGACCGAGCAAGGGAAGCTGACCCCGAACTGGGAAGGACCCTACCGGATCGCACGTGTCCAGCGACCCGGAGCTTACAAGCTAAAATCTCTTGACGGGACTCCCATTCCCCGGAGTTGGAGCTCCAAAAACCTTCGGGTGTACTACCAATGATGTCCCGAAGGGTCCCCCGCATCAATTGTAAATTTGACTTATTTGCAATTGTCTAACTGTGCTAAATTTCTCCTGGTGTCTACTGAAAGTGAATCCTAGGTTCTTCGGTGTTTAGCATGCTGATTTTTTTTTTTTTTTGAAAACCATGGCTGAACCTGATCAGGTTGCCTACGTACCCCTTCATAAGGGGGATCAAGCCATACGTAGTTCTTTTTAAGTTTTAAAACGCAGCGGAAAAACCGAATCAAACAATTTAATTCATGCATGCTTACAAGATCAAATCTAGAAATCAGCACCTTAAGAACACATAGGATTATGCCGGAATCGTTTAAACAATTATGCTAAAACTTTTATGCATGATTAACTATCAGATCTGAAACTTAAGAACTCTATTCCAATTAATCTCCGAATATCCATCGAATGGATTCTGGAGATATCTCCGTGAGGAGCCCCAAAAGAGGGTAAAACCTCGGAGAATTGGACCTAGACCTTGACACCATAATAAATGATTAATGCTAGATTAATACCTTTTATGATGGATGAAAGTTGTGAATCTGATTCTTGACTTCGCAGCCACGCACACGAATGGCCTCTACGAGAAGTACACGCGAAGTCCTAAAGGATCTTCTTCCGCAACAGTGCTAGCAGCTGCAGAACACTTGAAAGCTGAAATCTGCCCGTCAGGATTCAATCAACTTTTGATCAATCGTCTTGAAGCAGATAGAGATGAGGTTTGTAAGGGAAGTAGAGGACTCAGATCTGATCTTGAATCTTCTAGATATTCACCCTGAAAACCCTATCTAAAATGGAGAAGAAGAGGAGGAGGAGGCGGGTGAGGAAGAAGGCTGCAATGGATGTGTTTTTGGTGCCCATGTTTGACCCCTTTTAATGGCCTCCGAATTTTCATTCAAAATTCGAAATTTATTTTCAGAAAACCTCTTTTAGTTGGCACATGCAAAGGAATAGGAACAACCCAAATCAGATCTCAACCAAATCTGATTTAAATTCAAATTTTAAACACATGTGCAAAAGGGAACGAATTTGAAATCCATGCGGCAAGGTAAAACACTTCATAATTTCGAAATCACCTCTTGAAATTCGAATTTAATCCATTCAAAAACTCAGACGCCACCTTGGCTGATGGTTTGAGTGATTAAAATCATTTAACACATTGCTTAATGTTTGAATTTAAATTCAAATAACAAACAATGTCGCCATGTGTCAAGCAATGGGTCCATGTGCCATGCAATAATTTTGGTTTATTTAAAATTCATGAAATCTAATTCCATGTCACCAATAATTGCCACATCATCTGAGCCTAATCCCCTTGGGTTGCACCTAATCAAATTTGGTCAAACCCGAATTAAAACAAAGCAATTTGGTTGAACCCAATCTAATCAGGTCAGACCCTGATTGAGCTCAAATTGAATCCAATTCAATTTTGGCTCATGCAAACTCAATCAAATTGAATTATTACTTTGTGTTGGACCTAATTCAATTAGGTCAATCCCCAATTAAAACAAATTAATTTAAAATTAATTTGATCAGCTTAAGTCCTTTTTGGTTCTGACCTAATCCAATCAGGTCAAAACCCTGATTGAGCCCAAACTTGAATTCAATTCAATTTGGCTCATCCTTAGCACAATTACTCAATCAAATTGAGTTTATTAGTAATTTAATTACTAATTAATCCTTCAATAATTACTTTAATTATTTTATAAGATAATTTGCCAATCAAATTGACCAAATTACCCCTGAATGATTCTTAATCATTCATCAGCTTTCTTGATCAATCAGGAATCTTCTATGCGTGTGACCTCATAGGTTCGAACCTAAGCCGGTAGTATAGGAACAATTTTCTACACTAATCGATGTGACCATCTAGCAATGGTACCCGACGTCCGGATAGGTCGAATATATGCGAAGCAAATATTCTGGAACCCTGAACTATGGTTACTGTATAATTCAATCCCTTTGACTCCTAATGCCAGGATGACTTAGAGCTCACTGTCAACCCTATAATTAGTACATCCATTATGTGATTAACTTTAGATATCCCGTGACTCCTCACTGGGATTACCCTGGCCAAGGTTTTGCTAAATTAATCACAAGACATTATCTCCTGTTTTCAGGAGGGGTCAATTCCATCTTGACTCACAACTGACTACGCAAGTACTTGACTGCACCCAGTGACCTTCCGTCACTGAATTAGAAATTCAGGTAGTCCGGTACCAAAGTACAGTGAGTTGCTTGCTAGTCACAGGTTGCGGTCTCAGGTCAGAGGGCCAAACTTATACCCATATCCACTCGGAACATCTCTCGACAGTGAAGCGTTCCGGAATTGGTCACGTTTAGTGAAATGTACTTCTACACTTCACTTGTGTGGCATACCAGTGTCTCCACACTCCTTGGTTAAGAGGACAACCAACATATATGTCACACAACGACCTAATCTCGATAATGTTGTCATCCTAGTAACAACATATCATTTCGTCGCAAACAAGTTTAAGGACTCAAAGATAAATCCTCCTTTATCATAACATAAGTCCTAAGGACTTCATCATATAAGAGTTCATTTGAAGATGAAATGATGAATAATGCCAAATAACACTTTATTAATTTGTCAATTCATTTACAAAATTCAATCATCAATATGCTGACGATTGACATTTAGGATACAAATTCCAACATCTACATGCTCCCAGATGACCCGGCCCAGTTCGTATAAACGACCCTGCTCGGATGCAAATAGAACCGAGCAAAGCCGGGCACCGCAGCGAAAAGCTCGGAACGCCGATATCTCCACCTGTCGATCTCCATCGACCATCGAGCTCGGCTCGATCTCCATCGGGCATCGAGCTCGGCTCGATCTCCATCGACCATCGAGCTCGGCTCGATCTCCATCAGGCATCGAGCTCGGCTCGATCTCCATCGACCATCGAGCTCGGCTCGATCTCCATCAGGCATCGAGCTCGGCTCGATCTCCATCAACCATCGAGCTCGGCTCGTCCTCCTACCCCGACCACGGTCGGGATGCCCCGATATTTCGGGATGACGGGGCAGTACCTACGTGGTCCCCCCGGAAACAAATGATCGCGATCTCCATCAGGCATCGAGCTCGGCTCGATCTCCATCAGGCATTGAGCTCGGCTCGATCTCCATTGACCATCGAGCTCGTCTCTCCATCGGCCTTCGGGCTCAGTTCATCCTTGCCGGCCATCGACACTTCGGTCCCGATGTCAGACTCGAGTGATCCAGGCCTCCCGAATCCTGTGGCCGCTCCGTACGCAAGCTCAAAGCTACGCCACCGTGTCTCGGACTAAGCTCGAGGCCGCCCTCTATGGACATCCGCGGCACAGGGCGCATAGCCCCGAAAAGGTATGCCCTGATAATGCCCGCCCTGTTCGATACACATGCTCCGTGCATTCTCATATTCTTAATGAATACCTCGATTGGTATCGGAGTCTTCAGCCCGAAGTTTGGTCGAACGCGTCTACTTAAACCTTAGCTCGGTTCTATGGCCGCTTACTAAGGTTTGGTCCTGTGCTTGGGGTTCAGTGATTAGAGCAAGGCGCTCCCTAGCTACTATTGTGAAACTACATCGAAGCTCAGGAGCTCGGCAAGTCCGAGTTCGATCTGAAATGCCTTGGTGGCTTAAACTAAGACATCTAAAAAGCAAAAGAGAAGTGTTAGAAGAAGTATATTCATTAAAAAGCCCGAAGGCCAAAGTACAAAATTGGGGGTCGGCCGTGCGACAGACGCGGACCGGCCCCGAGTTACAAAAGAAAAAAGAAAATATCAAGTTAGGGTGCGGCTTGCGCGGCATCTTCAACCGGGATCTCCCCGGGCTCGACCCCAGTGCCCTCGGCCTCGGCCCTCCCGGCGGCAGCTCCGGGCTCGCCGACTTCATTGCCTTCGGGCGCAATCTCAGGGGCGGATCCCTGAGCTGCCTCTTCTTCGAGGACCCCCGGAACCGCCTCGGCGGGCTCTGTCCCGAGGCCCTCGACTCCAGCCCCAGGCTGGAGCAGATCCAAGTCGAACTCGGGGCAGAGCCGGCGAAGCTGGTTGCGGAAGTCGTCGAACCCTTGGACAAGGCCGTTGACAGCTTCCTCCTCCAGCAGCTCCTGGAACTCGTCCGACTCTTTGAAGAGCCGGATAGCGTCTAAGGCCCGCTTCTGGGCCTCCTCCTCCCGGGCTCCGAGCTGAGCCTGGAGCTCCTTGATCTTGAGCTCCGCCTCTTTTATTGCCTGCTCACGCGTGGCGAGCAAGGACCACGCCTCGGCCAGGCGAGCCTCGGAGGCTCACAGCTCCGACCTGGCCAGGGAGTGGGCAGCCTTCTCCTCGTCAAGCCCCATCGTCAGGAGCTTGGCTTCATCTTCAACGGCGCCCACTCTGAGCAAGAGCTCCTTCTTATGAAGCTCTAATTCCTGTGCTTTCTTCTCGGCCTCTTCTTGGGCTCGCGCGCACCGGCGAGCCCGTTCCTTGTAATCGGCACCCAGAGTGATCAGAGTGTCGACCTCGAGGAGATGCTGCAGGCAAAATAGGGGTCAGATCGAGAATAAGTAAAGGACTAGGTACAAAAAGTCGCTAAAGGAAAACTCACCCGAACGGCCGATAGGCGAGCCGTATCCAGAAATTGATTCAGGCTCATGGCCTGAATCTTCGCCCTGTCGGCGGGAAGAATCGCGACGCGGAAGAGTTGCCGCGCCGTCTCGATGTTCTCAAGAGCGGAGTCGTTCTCAGACAGCCGCCACTCGACCGTGTAAGTCCGCGCCCCTTGCTCTTCCTCCTCTGGCGGGGCGGGAGGGCTGGGCCTCGCCGCCACCGGGGAAGGTGGCCTCGCAGCCCTTCTGCTGCCGCTCGGCTCAGGTGCCGAGCTTTCGGGCCGGGTTGAAGGCCGGCCCGATAACTGTGAAAGAGGCGCAGGGCACGCCAGCGCTAAGGCCCTACTCCCCGAGCCTCCTGGCTCGGAGCTCCGACCCCCCCTCGCGCCTTCGGAAGGGCCGTCTTGGGGAGCGATCTTTGCTTTCTTTTTCGGCTCCAACAGCTCCCCTGAGAGCTCGGCTGCCCTCTTGCGGAACCGAGCGTAGATGACCTCGCTCTTCGTCACCATTTTTGTGATGTCTGCAAGGGCGAGCAGGATGTGTTAGACAAAACAATAACAACAAAAAACAAACTTCCTACTATTACCCTTACCATGAGGCCGCGCCGAGCTCAGGCCTACATTCACCAAAGCGTCCTCGCTTATGAGGCCGCTTAGGAGGATCCCGTCCCCGAGGCTGCGAACGGCATCAAGGATCCCCTGCTCGCGCGTGGTAAGCTTGGGAATTTTGTTGGCGCTCCTGAATCGACTCGGCCTCCACCTAGGGTCGAACCCCCACGTCCGCTCCGAGCCCAAAAAGAAGAATTTCCTCTTCCAATCGTGAATGGACAACGGAGCGCCCTGGAAGAGTGGCCGACCCGCCCGAAGGGCGATGTAGAGCCACTCCCCATCTCTCGGATTCGACTTTAACATAAAAAGTCGCCGGAAGACATTCACAGAGGACGGGATCCCGTACGCCAGGCATAGCGACAGGAACCCGATGATGGTCCTCCATGCGTTTGGAGCGAGCTGCGCCGGGACCAACTGGTACTCCGCGAGCAGCTCGTTCACAAACCCATGAAACGGAAACCGTAGGCCGGCCCAGAGTGCCTCCAGATACACTCCGATCCGGCCTACCGGGGGATTCGTAACACGATCCCCCGGCCCGGCGGGTTCCAAACGGAACCCGTAAAGAGAGAAGAACCACTCTTCGACCATCTCGACCTCCACTTCGCTCATGACGGACGCAACGTCATTTGGACCGGAACCCATTGGAAAGGAGAAGAAGAAAAGAGACTCCAGACGAAAAAGGAGAAGAAGAACAGGACCTGTGGGAAGTTCGCCGAAAATCGGTCACTCCGGACGAGAAGAAAGCGAGAAGAAGAAGAAGAGAGGTCGGGGGTATCCCAGGGAAGACTTATATATACACCCCTCCAACGGCCCGGATCCGCGGGACGGAGCGCTGCTCGCCGGTCAGATCGCAACACGTGTCAACCCTAGCAATTAAGACACCGCATTCAATCCGAACCAGCACCTCGAGTACGGGAGCGTCGCGTCGGATCGTGTGGTCTCATCATGAGCCCACGACGCGAGGATGCTTCGAGAAGCGAAAAGGGGCTGACGAAACGACCGCCCATTATTAGCGCCTGGGAACACGCGGAAATTCGAAAATCCACCTAAACTATAATTAACATAGTCGAAACTACTTCCCGCGCTCGAACTCCCGAGTAGCTCGAGCTCGGAAGTCGGGGGGTAGTGTTGGGGGAAAAGTGTCGCCGCATCCTCGGCCGAGCGCACTCCTCTGAGCAGGAGCCGGCCGAGCGCGCGCCTCCGAGCAGGGACCGGCCGAGCGCCTCCCTCCGAGCGGGAACCACCCGAGCGCGTTCCTCCGAGCGGGAGCCGGCTGAGCGCATTCCTCCGAGCGGGAGCCGGCTGAGCGCATTCCTCCGAGTAGGAGCCGGCTGAGCGCATTCCTCCGAGCAGGAGCCGGCTGAGCGTGTTCCTCTGAGGAGGGGCCAGCCGAGCGGACCCTCTGGGCAGGTTCCGACCTAGCGATACTTAGCCTGGCCAACCCAAGAACGCCCAAACCATATCCTAAGGCCACGTCCTCCCACAGCTTAGTCGGGAGATTACGTGTTGACTTCACCAACAATCGATGTATACGAGTCGTGCAGACTCCCGGTTTACTCAACAATCAAAGCGCATGGCATTCGCATGCCCTCCGCTTACTCAACAATTAAGGCGTATGGCTTCCATCGCCTACGGACACCCAGCCTTTCACGGCAAATTCACATGCCCATAAATGACGGCATGGCTCCATGACGACTTGGGCTCCGGCCTAATCTCCTGCGATGATGGCATTGACTTACATGATCGAGCATTAAAAAGACTGATCGTACGGCAGACTCTATCACATCACAGGCGAACTAGCCCTCCCTATAAAAGAAGTACTTCTCCACTGAAAGGGGGGACTCTCTCTCTCTGGGCTCTAATTTCTCTCTCTCTTCATCTCTCTCGGTCCATCTTTCTCCACATACTGCCTCTGTGCTGACTTAGGCATCGGAGGGCCGATGCCGGAGAGCCCGGCCACTGGCTTCTTGCAGGTCTCCAGGAAGACGCCACTCGCTGACGGACTGCCACCCACCGCTCAGGCGGCGGAGCCTCCCCCTTCCGGCCGACGGTCGCCCCCGGGTCCAATTTCCAGCAACATGGCCCTTTTGGAGGAACGACTCTATCCTCTAGAATAACACTTCTGTTCCCCCCCCCCCCCCCCCCCCCGGCTTACTTCAACTAATTTTTATCTTTTTTTGATAGATCTTTGTAAGAAAAATAGTATTGATCCATAGTGGCCATGCTAGTTGAGTGCTCGCATTTTCATCTGCTCTTGTGATAGTGTGGTAGTCACACATGGAAACTCATCTGTATTTTTTCATCTCTGCACCAAGATACATTGTATATTGGTATGGTATGGGAAGGCACAAGGCTCATACATATAAGGCAATGCCATGGATACTAATACCAGTACTGTTACATCCTCAATCTCTTTGTTATACTGTGATATAAGTTGATGGAGAGGGAGAGGGTGAAAGTGTAACAACCAAGAGCCCTAGCATTATAAGATGATGGAGAGGGAATGAGTGAAAGTATAATGACCCATGACCTCACCTAGAAAATAAATTGGGAGTTCGCCTATTGATATTTGTTTCGTACAAACATTACCAAGCAAATAAATAAGAACAAACTTCTATGGAAGTTTTTTCAGATTCTCATAAGGTGTCCTATACAGATGCAAGCCATGAACTAGGTGGAGATTTCAATTGAGATAAATTAATAAATTCTAAGATACTGGCCGATACGATTATTCATATCCACTGATATTTTTCAATCACTTTTTTACTTTCCTAAAAATATATTTTAGTTATTAAATCTTTAAAATAGTATTGAAATATATTTTTTAGTACGGATTTTATCACATTGGCCAAGATATAAATATTGATCCAAAAGTATCAACTGAGCTATCAAAAAATCTTGGTTCCCTCTAGTTCTCCATAAAATCTTGTTCTTAACTCTTTACCCCGTTTGCTTCTATGGATGTATCAAGTTTTTGCCCACTCATACAACTAATGCTACACTATCTTATCTAGGAGTAGTGTTATATTGTGTTGGGTCCAGGTTTTATTGAACCCAAAAAAATCCATTAGAAATTTTCAGTCTAAATTTTGTTCCAAGCTCGACCTATGGAAGGATCAGGTTAAACCTAGGTTCCAATATTGAAAATATCATAAAATCTTCATGTCAAGTTAGAGAACGTTAGGACCCATGCCCTACCAACATGCACTAGGTTCAAGTCAGGTACAGATTGAGTTCAAATTCCTTTGGCATATTTAACAATATATTTTGACCAATTAATCAAACTAAAAAATCATTCATCCAATTAATCAAACTAAAATCATTCATACTCTGAAAAGCTTGCCTATGGGGCATCCAATACAGACTACAGAAATAATATGAACAATGAGTATTTGCTTGCTAACCCTATAACAATAATTGAGTAGAAAATTGAAACAATATGTTTAACTTGAAGTCAACTACAAATATCCACAAATGTTCTAACATATAATAACTTTCATTCTTTCTTCCCACTAAGTCACTGAAAAAAGTTTCATATGCCAAAAATTTAATCATAGTAGGGTGTATAAGTAGATAAATATTATTTATATATGTATACAAGTAAACTAAATGATTAATCAAGACTAGGTCGAGTCTAGATTGGGTCTAAAAACCTTAACCCTATACATTTATGTATCTGATAACATGTCGAGCCAGATCCAAATTGAGTATATCTTTGACTGACCTAGTCCCAACCTGAAATTTTCAATTGGTCTAATTGAACCCATCCATCAACAGGTCCCAGCGAAGTCCCAGTCAGGTTTGGGTTTGATCCGGACCACCAGTGAGTTCTAGTTTGAAGTGACAACCCTAATTTGATCTGCTTTATTTTCCATTGCCACGAAACTGACCTACAGTGCAATTCAGAAGGCATTGATCATCAACATGCACCACTGAATTTCACCATGCAGCTCACTTCAATGGTTTGAACACCAGTTCAGATATTCTGTGCATCAGCAGTAGCTCTCTGATTTCTTATTTTCTGTGCGCCAGTAGCAGCTCTATGATTTCTCAATAAAAAAGAGCTGTCCACCACACAAACAATAAATGCAACTATTGTGGAAAATGACCATGTGTTAGATAGGAAAGCCAATGACTTGGCAAACCCAATCCCTGCATTATTTCATTCTTTGGATTCTATTGTGAAAAATGGAAGAAAATAACAAAAATCTAGTTAGAGAATTCTTATTTGAACTCCAATCCCTGCATTGTTGCATCAGGCTTAAAAATTTAAAAAGCATAAGTTCCAAATTACAAGCCAGAATCAGCAATTAACAAAAAAAAAAAAAGGCACCATGCTATAAAGCCTTTGTCATCATAGCAAGCAGTCCAGCAATTTTAGCAGGCATGAGATCACCCCACCAACTTCTTAATGATGGCTACCAGGACAACAGCGCTGACAAGATTGTTTTAAACAGCTGCAAACATTACAATCATAATCATAGATAATAGAGTGGCTTATTGTTATTAGCAATATAAATACAGATAGGCTCATCCGTTTAGATGGTAACTTGACACTTCCCTTTCCAAAGTTTACAATAATTCATCCGTACTTAAAAACAGGAAGTGATAGACATCTCACTATGTACTCTAACAGAGGAACAAGCAGCAATCCCTGCAATCCACCAAAAAGGGACTTTCTACCAAATATGCCTCCTTAGATCAAAACCGGCGCAAGCCAACAAAACTAGGCTATCTCAAAACTTGCTTGCAACTGACCTATTCTTCAACACTGATACGCACGTCAGTCAGATAATTTATGCACCACCTGATGGAAGGGTGGTTTCGATATTAGCAGGCATCGAGATATTGAAGCCATCAGCAGCAGTAGATATGATCATCCCTGGGATCTGTGTATGCCAGTGCAATTCCTTCAAATCCTTTTGACCCTGCCCATCAGTTCAAAAGAAACAAGGCCCCACAAGCTTAGTAAACAGTGTCCTCACCGAGTCGTAATATAAGGAAACATCAGGAATGCAACTCATTTAGTCTATAAGCCCTGGCTCACTCATACTAAGGACTCGAGAACACACATAAATTGTTGTTAAATGGAGCTAAAACCACTATGGCATTGCAATCAAAAACACTAAAGGTAAAATAACTGGATTTGATTCGAGTCACTGGCTATGGAAGTACCTGATGAACAAAAAGGAGCTGTGGTGGTAGATCTTCAGGGGCATTCACTTGATCCTTCATCTTGGCTTTGAATTCAGCCTCCTCTTCCTCATCCCTCTCTAATGAAAGGTCCCATATCCTACATATAGAAAAAACCAAACAACATATTACATGATCTGTCACACATGCATATGTGCACATGTGCACATGCGCACCCATACAGATACACACACACACACACATATATATATATATATAGAGAGAGAGAATCCTTTAGCCTCAGACAGACAAAAATGTATCTTACGTCAACTGATTGTCTGCAGATGAAACAGCTAAGGTAGATGCTTCATGAGGACTCCACTCAATGGATGTGATGGGATGTTTGTGGTACTCAAAGTGTGCCACTAGTGAGTCCCCCTGTGCACGTAAAGAAAGAAAAAAGTAAAAAAGCTACATTTTAAATCAGTGTAAGAAAATAAAAAAACAGAAAGCGAACAAGTGACTCTCACTGAATTTTAGAAGCTGCAAACCAGGATTAGTGTTTTCATGCTGAAAACCAATAAAACTGATAGGAAAGGAAAATGACTGAGACTGTGGTGTTCAAATTCCATTGACATAATTCCAGAAATGCAATCCAGCATTAATGTTTTTATACTGAAAATCAATAAAAATGATAGGGAAAATACAGGCCTGACTTACATAATTCCAAAACATCACTGGGAAGTTTCACTAAAGCAACAATGGTAGTATAGGAGGCTTTCAACCTTGTATGGGCAAACGTGGTAGGATCCTTTTACTGTCAAAGAAAGTGAATTGAAATGTAGAAAAAATAATTCATGGAAATCACAAAGGTGGAGGAATGAGGTAGTAATTGAATGGAAGGGAAATAGCAACACAAGGTTGGAAAATTGTGGGTCGCTGTGTCTAACTTATGGGTATCAGTTAATTTTTTATGGATGGTATGGGATAGTAAGGCAAGCAATTGAATAAATCTGTCAATCTACCTGACTGGATTGTCTCAAGCGGAGATGAATCAAATGGTAACAGAGACATGGTTCACAGGCGCTTCTTCGAGGATAGAAATGGATCGCACAACAGTTATTGATAGAAATACAGAAATACAGTGAGGACATTAATAAACTAGAGCTGCTAGCAGTTAAGGATAGCTTAAGAGTTGCTCTTCCTCTCTTCCATATAAGAACCTCATTTGAGTCAGATGTACAGTATTCAGTAAAGTTAATAAATGGCCTTACTATTTGGTTTGGGAGCTCATTAGTATCTTGAAAGGAGTATTTCTGTCTGATGAACCAATCCCTTGATTGAAATGTCATATATAAACTTAGAGAGCATAATACAGGAGTTAACTGGTTGACAAAATGGGGCAGACGAACAAACGGACAAGCTGAGGCCAAGGGGATGTGTTCTGCAATCATATCATTAACACA
Source organism: Phoenix dactylifera (assembly GCF_051530095.1). Taxonomy (NCBI): domain Eukaryota; kingdom Viridiplantae; phylum Streptophyta; class Magnoliopsida; order Arecales; family Arecaceae; genus Phoenix; species Phoenix dactylifera. The sequence continues at coordinate 10,127,223 of NC_143205.1, forward strand.
AGGATTCTGTTAGAACCAAAAATGGTTACACATGTTGATAATCATGTACAAGCCTTAATGCTCGGGGAAACTCGGGAAGAAAGGGAATTATTGGCACATGGGACCTTCCTCTAAGAAAAACCACCCTTCACTTCTTCTAGCAATGGCCTTCGCATCAGTTTCAACAAAAAATTGAATAATTTTATGAGGCTTAAAAAATAGAATGCCAAATTTTATGTCCCCCCTGATAAGCATAAGTCATGGCACTAGATTTTTTAAGTCGTTTTTGCAGTCATCAGTGACTACCCAGAATTACTTGAAGTGGAAGGCTTATTACATCAAAGTCAATACTATTGAAGATTCTGACAATTCATCATGTGAAAGAGGGGAAAAAGCTCTCATAAAATCAAGACAATCCATTCAACTATGGAATATATGAAGATGTAGACTCATTTGAAAGCATCACGTGGATGAATTTGCAGAAAAATAAATAATTGTGAGACCGCATTAGCACTAGCAAACATATGGACAAGTTCTCTCTTTTAAAAGAACAAAAAATATGAGAATAATAAATAGATATTTTCTAAGTCCAGTTACATCAATTACCACCTACCCAAAAAGTGAGAGAAAACTGATCAAAGTTTTAAGTTTCAGACGAAACCAATTCATTTAGGCCAAAACTGGTCGGTTTGGCCAAGAGCGGACTGATACTGATCATCAGTTTTGGATCTCAGTCAGTTTTGGCAGTTTTGGACAGTTACAGCCAAACTTGACCAGTTTCGGTTCAGTTTCAACCAGTTCGGCCAAAACTGAACACAACCAAACATATATGCTTCCATTTAAATTTTCTTTTTCTGTTTATATCAGGGTCATTTAGTTATGTACTTGAATACATAGGTTATATATTATTAATTGTCAATGCCTTTTTCTTTCTTTTTTCTTGAACTAAAATAAGGTATAAATAAGAGACATGATAGTTGTTGGGTTGAGGTCTTTGAAAAGGACCTTATTGTCATCTTTATGAAGACTAGCATGAACAAAAACAGTTTAGTCATAGGAATAACATACATTGTCTATATAAAATAAATAAGTAAATCTGTAACTATGCATTTGCTTATGTAGCCATTTACATGAAATAGTGAGTAAGAGTGTCATTGTGAGTTCAACAGAAAAATGAAAATAATATTTGCACTAGGCACTAAAACGCTTTGCAATTACCAATATAATGAATTTTTGACCAATTGAAGTATCCATAGTACAAAATCCAAGTATACTAAATGAATTTCACTTATATGCAAATTGTAGAAATTACACACATAAAGAATCTATATAACACAAAATATTCTAAAATGTTACATATTAACTTTCCTAGCTTCTTTATTTTCCTTCTATTTTTAGGGGATTTTCTTGTTTTCTCAACCAAACTCCAAAACTTGGAAAGAAACTTCCGAAATCACTGAATTTTTTGTGAAATTGAACTCCCCAAGCCCAACCAAAACAGAAACTGCAACAAAGTTTTCAAACCTTGGAAATAATACTCTACTTACTAACTATCGCATCTACAAGGCAACTAAAGTGGTTCAAGTTCCTAAACAATCTTTTAAAGATGACTGACTAACAATAACTGACTATTGATAAATACCAGATATCTCGACAGGTACTTGAGAAAGCTTGCAAACAGATGAATGGAAAGAAAGTGATAAGAATTTGATTCTACATATCTGATGCTATTTAATTTATTATACAGTTTCTTGGTTATTTGGTCCTTAGTTGCTAGAATCTAGATGACATGCAGGTTCAAGTATGGCTGCAGGTTCGGGGAAGCAGACATTGAAAAAAAACTCTGGAAGGAAACCTTTAGGCAGTGGGTGCAGGTTCGAGTCTTTAGGGAGTTTCCAGAACAGATCCGTGACCCTAGGTAGAAGGTTCCTACTCTTAAGGATCGGTCATGATTCAATGAAGTATAATAAGAAATAAAACCAAAGTCACGACTTACATATATCCAATTAAAAATGGAAGCTGAATATGAATTTATTATGTGATAACACCATAAGTCAAGAACAAATTGAACATACGATGGAAGTTTCCTCTTCATCCATTAAAATGTTCATTGATAATTAAATAATAAGATATTAAAAGCCTCCAAAATTAAAACATCCCTTCAAAATCAGATCAAAAAGAAGAGCAAGGCCTGCATAAAATATGAAATGTATATCAAAGAATTCACCATCCATGAATTTTGCTGCAATTTGGAAAGTAAGGCACATCAGCAAAAGTTTCACAATTGATCTCGGAACTTCATATATGAAACTTTACATAAACATATAGTCAAGACTATGGTTAAAAGAGATTACATAATGCATTGTGAAAAGTGGAGTACAAAAATGAACTTGGGAGATCCTCAAGAAAAGCTTAACGCAATCTTGAGAGACAAAAGAATCAGCACAAGTCCCTGATGATATCAAAGTCCGAGAGGTAAAGGGTGACACTAGAGTTTTAAAAGTAGTACAAGCAAATAACATGTGACATTAGGTGTATCCATAAATTTCGATGAAATTTGACTTACCCATGTCTTTTGTCTCTAAATAATTTTCATAATTCAGGGGTGACTTCACAGGGAAAAAATGTCTCCAATTTCTTGCATTGTTTACAACAAACCAGCATTTTTTGCTTCATATTTGGAAATTCTGTCCTTTTCCCTTTATCTTTTCTTGATACTTTTACTTGAACATTTATAACAATCGTTGGGATGTTTTTAATTGTCTTCCAAACAATTTTCCCCCCATGCTTAACAAGCCTAAATATTTGATTCTATACTGCCCCTGCAGCTGTAAGTCATCTCTTCCCTGAAAATCAGTTATCAAATAAATATTAAACAGTAGACTTACAGGACAAGGACATCTGTTAATAGAATTTAACAAACAAGAATCTTCAGAAAGTCAGAACTCAATACAATATAGTCATACATTTGCATGCTGAAGGAAAAAGAAAGGGGAAAAAGCATAAACATTTGTTGTTTCATCTCTGGAAAATCAAGAGGTCTACAATCCTGAAAGTACTGAAAACTTAGACTGGCATGCAGATTATTCTTAAACCGGTAAAAAAGGAAAAGAACAAAATTGCAAAAGCTGGAGGAATATAAAAGACACCAGAGTTTTACCTTGATCAATCTAAGATCATGAATTGAAAAGGCACCATCATCACTTCCAGAGGCTATCATACAGCTAGCCAGCCTACTCAAGATTGTGAAAATAAAGTGAAGGGATTATATGACCCCCAAAATCCAATCACAAGCACGTGCAATACAAAATAACAAAGAACCTTTATGCATACCGGTTCCATGAAATAACATTGACATCAGTGTTATGTGCCTTCAAGGAAACTGCTGGTGATTTCCCTATCCGGGTATCCCATATTGCTATTGTTCCATCCACCGAGCAAGAGGCAAAAACATCGGCTTCTGTTGGACTCCACTGAGCAGATAACAAAATGATATACTAACTTGGTAATACTTGAATGGTAGATAAAAATCAAGCATTGCATGTGGCATGTTTTCCAGATATATAGAGCATTGGAAGCTAGAAATTACATATTAAAGATCTCAAAATCTACTTTCCAGATAGAAAATATACTTGTAAATCTTCCACACTTGCGGTATGCCCGACAAAAGGACTCATATCCACACTCCATGTTTCAGATGAGGGCTCCCATAGGTGAATACAATTATTGCAATCACCTTCAAAATCAAAGAACAAATAACCTCATTAACTTTATGTTTTCCTAAGGAAAAACAATCAATAAACCTGAAATCCTTAAGAGAACAATGAGGCATATTGTCTACCACTTGAAAGCCATACCAGAGACGAGCCTTCCAGGAACAACAGAACTCCAGTCTATTGCATAGCCTTCATCCTTATGTCCACCAAACTTTATTATGGGAGAGAGCCGATGTAAACTATTATCTCCACTGCTCGTGTCTCTTTCAGATTCTGCTAAAGCATTAAGAAACGAGCTGAAGTCCCAGACCTGCACAAAATTGCAGCAAAATTTGTAGTTCTTTATATACCTAAACCTACTTGTCAAAATGATAATAAAATTATAGAAAGTGTTCATATATATCCCTATGTTTTCTAGCACAACCATAAATGCAGCACTCTGAATAACAAGACAGTAGTAAAGTTTTTTTTTTTTTTTGAAAATTAGTGATTTATATATTTTATATTGACAAAATCTTACCATGAAACTCATATTCAGGGTCATAACTATGGTTACATTTGGACATTGCCCTTAACAATGGATTCATTGAAATACTTGCAAAATTTCAGCCATTTCTTCAAGATCTATAATAGTTGGGAAAACATCTTCCTGAATTAGAAAACTTCAGGACCCAATTGTGGAACATCAATGAGGCAATTATGGAACATCAACCAGGCAAATGTAGATCTGCAAAATTTAATTTAATCTGCTGAAAATACCTGATGCTATTTATTTTACCAATACCACAGCAAGATTAAGCATTTGCTTAAAAATTCAATGTCTTAATGAACAGTGTACAGTACATGATGTCTGCTCTAATACCAAAAATAGAAGACAACACAGATCAGATAATCTTAAAGATCCAAGTATTTGCAAAACTCAAACCATGAAAAGATTGCCCAACCTGCACATGGCCAGCATCAGCCCATGCGGCACAAATATGTGGTTTTTGTGTCATTGAGCGAATGCGATTTATACAACCCTGATGAGCCACCTTGTGAAGCTGTTATCACAACCGAAAAACATCATAAGATCTTTCCGCATTTCTTTATGGCCCAAATTTTAGCACTGAGATACCAGCTACTGCTACATGAAATCTTGTGGACAGAATAGTTCACTTGCCTGTAGAACAGGTTGCATAGATTCATCACTCTCATCTTCATCTTCATCGCTGCTACTCTCACTATCCATTTCAGTGTCATTATCAGCAGATGAAGCAGGCACTAATTCACGCTTCTTTCCTACTATATTGGAGAGCTTGAAAATTCCAATATAATTCCAGGATGCTTGCTCAGCCTACAAAAACCAACAAAATCTCAAAATTTCTTTAATTACAAATGCAGTCATAATTTTGCCACAAGTTATATGAATCCACTTGCCATATTAATTTCTCAAGCCTACTCTAACAAAAAAATAGCAACTACAGCAATCTTAATTAGAATATTATGAGCTTTAATTTCTATAAGAAATATTAAATAAACAAAGTAGCGAGGAAATCTAGTTTGTAACATAGGGTCTGACAAAAGAGATGAAGAAAATAACCTTATACAAAATTTGAAAAGGTGGACATGAGGATGCAGTTTGCCTTCTTGCTAAATCCTTTTATGCAAATGTTCTTTTATTCACTTCATTATCACAATTAAGGGGCTTTGCGGATGAACTTTGAGGAAGATACTGTATAGTTGAATATATTTACCGTTAGTGACAAATCCACCAAAATCTAGCTTTCCTTCATTATTAGAAGATAGTTATACTTATACATCCTCCACCCCTTTATTTTTATTGGGCTTATTCCAGTTCCTTAGTAGATACCTGTATATACTTTCAACACCTTATCTTCATAAGATTATTTAATGACATTCTCATACTTTAGCTCTCTTTTCTAACATTGAACCCCACGCTTGTTTTCTTCTTGTCTAGCACGTCAAATTTCTTCTTATCTGAAGAGACTTCCCCTGGTTTCTCCTTTAATCCCCAATAAGCTTTTGAGAAACCATATGACTTAGCGCCCAAAATATAATGTAAACTATATGAGTGGAGAAACACGACCTTTGATCTTGATGAATGAATCTCAAAAGATACACAAAACCAAAATTAAAATATCATTTGACAATTTCTAGATTATAAAAAATCCAAACCGTGGTCCATTCTAAGACCATTTGATGCACATAAAGCAAATTTCCGAGACATTTGATTTTGTAGTCCCTCAGGAACTTTAGATGCTGTACATCTTATATAGCAGTTTGTATTCAATTTACATGTTCAATCACTGACAATCCTACTGAGGAGAACTTTATGAAAATGATCTTGTTTTTCTAAACAATAAATATATCAAAAAATTAACAGTCAGATAACAAATTAACACCATGTTAACACCACACATATATAACAACTGTTATATGGTTGCTATATATGTTATACGTTATACATTTTAGAGAGCTCTTTCCCACCAAGTCAATCCCTTTCTAAAGCAACATCTTCTCAATTCACTGGCATGAAACAATTGCACATTTTCCTTCAATATCTAGATTTTAACCATCTTTTATGAGCTACCTCCTCGTCCTCCAACCTGCACACCCATTTCACTAAGAAAAACTTGTTCACAATTTTCAAATATATAATATCAAGTCCTTGTGCTTTAGGCCAGAAATTTAAGCATAACTCGCAAGATCAATCTCTTTACAACTGTTTCATCCACTCTTGCTCCACATATGGGTACTGCTTTGAGTTCTATCAAATTTCATCAAAGTGGCAAGATTGGTCATGAAAATAGAAAATTGGTAAACCAGATGGCTGTCCAATAAGGATTTTATCAAAGTAATTGCAAAGAAAAACAACTTAATCTCCTACCTATCATCTTTTATTAAACTAACCCTCCAATTATTCCTAATCATGCACCAGTAGGTTCCGAACAGCCAATATCCAAGAATTGAATAGGCAACCTTTCCATCTTATATATGTAAGAATGAATGCCTAAAAGTAAACAACTCCTATTCATACTGAATAAGTTCTAGCACCTTTATTCAGATCCTTGCCCACATCATAACAGCTCAGAAAGGACAATTACTAGAGCTAGAAGAGTCAGGATGGAACATTTCATCCAATCAATCCATCACCCACCAAGTCCTATGTTTTACAGGACATACCATCGATGCTTCTAATTCATGTTGACCTAAAAACTTCTTCAAGGTCAACTTTGCAAACAAGACCAAAATATGTGGTGGACTACTAAGAGCAAATCATTCAAACAGTGAGCACATCATTGGTGACAACTTCGAAAACACAAGCTTCTTTTTTAGTCTCTCTACTTGTATTTTTTTCAATCTATTTAGCTCTTGTTTAACAAGCTGATTGATCTATAATCCTTGAGAGCCATAATTTCGATTCTTTGAGGATAAAAGTTTTAACAATACCCTTATTAATAGAAATCATTTAAGATTATCATCATATCATCCTACAATGTAAGCCAATCTTTAACAGAATAGCATTGATGGATATTTGGCCTAGCACCAACTTGTTTGACCTTTGTTTTGTTCTTCCACTCTATCAAAATTTACAGCTTATACCTTAAGATTTGCCTTTAAGGATAACGTAGTTGAACACAAATCGAAAAAAAAAATCATGGACATTTTTTCCCTAATTACAATCTCCTCTGGCTGTAATTCTCTTAGTGTAATTAGTTTTCATTCTCCTCCACCACTCTTTTACATTAGACCTTTTATTCATAAGATCCAGCCTTAGTTTTAACTTCAGAGATTTACAATATTCATCATCTACAATTCAGATATCGTGCCAATCATGCCACAGAAGACCTCCCAGCATAGTCAAGAGTATTTCTGGGCTTGCCATGAGTTATTACAAACTGAATATGCATGCCCTATTGGGTTAAAGTTCAGCTTTTTCTTTAATGGGTAAAAGTAATTGAGTAGACAATCCTAGGAGTAACTTTCTAATCTGGGCAGATCCCAACCCTGGACAAACATATGATTTTTTTTTTTGGGTACAACAGTGGCTTACACATGACGAGTGTGGAGGCGACCAACAAAAACAGAAAACAAAAGACTACATAAAGGCTCTGGCGCTGAGCCGCAATCTGTCCAGACAAACATATGATCTTAAAAAGTCATGACTGAACATGGGTTCAATTCCTAAAAGAGCTATCAGGCAACAAATACTGTTCATGAAACAATAGAGTCCACTTGCCATTGTATGGAGATATTGTGTAACACCGAGAAATGGCTCTTGAATAGTAGCTAACTGAAAATCTGCCTGTGACAACTATTCTCTGGAATTCCAACTCTAACTCAGTGTCCAATCAGCCATAAATGAAGTGCATCAGACCCTGGAACTTGGTTTCAAATAAGAAGTTGACTCCATAATTGTGGCATAGTAAGACGATGCTAGAGTACATTTGCAACTCTCCATTCGAGGACGACATCAAGGGCAGTTCTAAAACAAAGACTTGAAAGGAATAGTTTGGGGCAAATGCATGATGACCCGGTCACGATCAATTGCTTCGGAAATAAAAAGGCAGTCTCTCTATAACAAGTTAATTGAAATAATTTCTCATTTTTCTCTTCTACAACTAGGTGATTCTACAAGATCATCCCCCCTCCCACGGATAAGTTGGGTCCAAATAACTATCTCAAGAACGCACAGGTTCATCACAACTTGGCAAAAAACTAATATATGTGATTGAAAACCCAAATTGAGTATTCTAGAACACTCCTCAAAGGTGCTTCCAAGTTTCACCATTCTATATAATAGAATAGAGTAATTTTGAAGACTTAGAGGTGAGAGAAAAGAACCTGGGTCCCTGCAACGCCATATACTGTGTGTGGAAACTCTGTCCGGATCAATCCCAATGAATCATGCACTATGTCAAAACTACACCAACAATTCAAAAAATGCATTAGCAAGACAACATTATATCAGAATCGAAAAAAAAGAACGTAACTTTTCCCTTTCCAACATCCTACCTCAAACAAGGCCACCCGATATTAAATGCACGAAGATAATTATATACTGAATGATCAAATTGGAGCTCCTCTCCCTCTTCTAACTTATCAACACCAGGTTGCCATACCTAAAGACACCAACATAATTATATAAAATTCAATAGTTGAACAAAATTTAACTAGATGTTCAAGAAAAACAAGTCCGCAAGCAAACAAATGCTATTCAAGCTACAGTATGAGAAATTAAAAGGGAAAAAAGATGATTTTTTGGATCAATTTTCTTTCACCTTAGCAGGCGCCGATGGCACAGAAGAAGATTCACGCTTCTTTGATCCCTGCAACAAAGAAAACAACAGATACCATTAGAATAAATGGTTTGAAAAGGGAAAGAATCGACGGATAGCGATGTAGAGAAAAGAAGTGGATGGGAAGCGAAGGGCGCACCTTGTTCTTTCTCTTGCTCTTCTTAGGGTTCTTGAGACTGCGAACCATCTCTGGAGATCTCTCTCTCTCTCTCTCGCGAGGAAGAGAATAAGCGCAGCGATCTAAAACCCTAACTTTAACGGAATAAAAATTGCGGCGAGGGTTTATAGCAAGGGTTTTCTTAAGGTGCTGCCAAAAATCGGCAGCAAAAAAGAAAATGCAAATATTTATTAACCGTTCATTTCATAATGGAAGGCCTGGATTGTCCGACGGCTTACTGGGTCTGGCTGGTTAAGTTCCAGGGTCTAAAATATGGGTTTTCTCGGAACTCCTATTAATGCCGGCGAACAGAGCAAGGCGCCGCTGAGAGAAGAGAAGAGAGGGGAGGGCTTGGGCGGAGGAGCGGCGGCGGCGGTGGTGGAGGGCGCCGGCGAAGAGAGGGAGAGGAGGAGGAGATCGTGTGAAGTGATTGAGCGAGATAAAGAGAGTTTTGATCCTCAACTTTTCCACATATCAGGGCCGTTAAATTGATAGGCTTTTTTTTTTTTTTTTATGTACAAATACATCCAATAAACTTAAAAAACACAAACTCGCGGGGTACCCGCGGCAGCTCCCCCTCTTCTGAGTACTTATACAGGATCAAAGAACCTAAATAATACATTTCGGCTAGCGATTTTGGATGAGGTCCTGAGTTGTTACGGCTAAGGACGAGAAAAGAATAAAAGGAAATGTGATAAAAATGAGGTTTTTGCATCCAAACATAAGGTCAAATTTCTGCATTGCATGATTTTCCACTCTTGAATGTTGAAGTTCAAGTCCATAGAACAGAAATTCAGATCCATTGGTATCGGGCTTATGTCCTAAATATCCAAAGAGCCCTAAGCAAGAAAGAAAGAGTTCCTGAGAATAATATTTTAATGTACCTGGACTCTTTTGAGAACAGTGAGTGTAAGGCTCGTTTGGGGGAGTTTTTGGAGGACCAAAAAGCACTTTCTGGCCCTCCAAAAGCACTTTTAGATATAAAAAAGAGTGTTTGATAAAAAATTCGGAAAGTTGTTTTAGCTTTTTGAGTGGAAGAAGCTCCATTTTAGAGCTTTCCGAAAACGTTGTTTTTCGCTTTGCTGGAAAACTATTTTTTGACCAAAACACCCATAATAAAATATAATAATTATACAGTTTGTCTCTTTATAAATCTAAAAATCTGCTGGAGCCAAGAACCCTAGCCGCCAGATTCCTTCCGCAAGAAAATGTATTTTTCTTTTCTATTTTTGTATGCATCTTTTGAACCACGTTTTAGAAGGAAAAATTTTTAATTTCTTCTCCATACCTTCCAAAATCCATCTTTTGTTTTTTTTCATCGACCTCGCGATCCACGCTGAGGTCCACCTCGAGCATAGACTGCGAAGAAGAGCACATAGACCGCGGCATCACGGTCCAGGCTCAAGCCGCGACACCGTGGACCGCAGCACTACGGTCCACGATGCCTCCCCTTACTGATCTTGCAGTCCATGGGTGACCGCGAGATCTCTCTCCATTACAGAGAGAGGATCTCTCTCTGCCATGGACCACAAACTCTCACTGTATCCTTAATGATCTCGCGGTTCATGGGATCTCTCTCAGAGAGAGAGTTCTCGGTGATTCTTTTCGAATCTCTTCTGCCGCGCCAGCTGTCAATAGTTTTGTGTTTAGAATTTTGATGGTTAGCAGTGCTTTGGGGTTTGGTAATATTATTGTTGCCTTCTAACTTAAGATGGGATCATCCTCTGCTAGGTACTGTCACCTACTCGCTCAGAAATTTGCAATCTTCTTTGCACTTTGAAGCTTTAAGAAGTAAGAATACTCCTTTTATCCTTAATTAGCCAAAATATTTTATGCTTATGCTTTTGACTTAAAGATTCAAATTACCACTTACATTGTCATTCTTCAACAAAATTCACGGTTAGTGATTCCAGCGCCAGTATTCTTTATTTGCATCATCTCATTATTGTAGTTAATATTTTTATTTACTCTAATTAAATGTCCATGTATTTTTCATGTAATTGTATTTTATGGAACTTATATTGCTTCATACTTTGCTTGTGCTATACATATCGAATATAATAATAAACCTAATTATTTGGATGTAATTGAGATTTGCATTACAAATCCATATTTGCAAATCATTTATATTCAGGATCACATCCATTATAATCACAAGCTTTTCCGGATATTGTTTACAACTAGCTTCCATGTTTTAATCTTTTTCTTCCTCTTCCCAACCCTTTGTGTAATCTGATCTCTTCTATTTGTTGGGACTTCCCCAGATTTTAGCTACACATACCCATACCTCTTCATTTGATTCTTCATTATATTTAATCATCTATGGTGACTTACATGCTCCTACTATTGCAGCACCTTGTCGTTCCTAGTTTTACCACCATCAACTTAGCATTCTATACATACTTCTGCATGCTTGTAGCCGAGTGTTTTGAAATGTACAATGTTGATGTTGCCTAAGCATATTTGTATCGCATACCACTCTAGAATCATCTAGTCATCCATCTGACTTCAGTCTATCATAGGTGTCTTTACCCATCTTATCATGCTCCTGTAATAATATATCCATGATACCAAATTGGTTGTGTTTTAGTATCTTTTGGCTATCATGTTTGATGGGGCAAAATGCTGGTTTCTATTTTCATCAATATTCTCTCTCTTTGTTACACTCTATTACACTCTGTAACAGAGAGACAGAGAGTTCTCTCTTTGTTTTTGTAATAGAGAGATAGAGAGAAAGAATATTGTATGTAAGTTAAAACGAAAATGACATAGTAAGTTATATATGTACGTAATCTATGTGTATGTAAATTGTGCATATTTAGATATGCTTTACAAGGTGCTTTATAAATATGGATGAAATCATGACTTGTGCTTGACAAAATGTTTCATGTCTTTGTTGTTGCATTGTAAGAAGAACAAATGTCTAAGAAGAGCCAACATACCCTTGCTGGTCCATCAACCCAAGATGAGAAGAGGAAGGCCATTTGGAATGACAAATTGATGGAGGAGTTTATCGATATATGTATTGGTGAAGTTGAAGCTGGTAATCGCCCAGAAACACATTTCAATAGGGTAGGGTGTGCCAATATAATTAAAAAATTCAATGAGAAGACTGGAAATCAATATGACTACAAAAAATTTAAAAATAAGTGGGATAACCTGAAAGCAAATTGGAGTATTAGGATGAAATTGGTGGGAAAGGAAACAGGGCTTGGATGGGATCCTATTAGAAATACAATAGATGCACCAAATGCATGGTGGGAAAAAAAAATGTAGATACATGTGCCACTAGTTTAATATTTGTAAGATTTTTTATACTAACTTATAAACTACTATTGACAACTATATATTGTTAACTTGCAGGAGATTTCTGATGCAGTTAAGTTTCAAGAACATGGTCTACAACATGCCATAAAATTAGATAGGTTATTTAGAGATACTAGTGCCACTGGGGAGGGGGTCTGGGCACCAGCTTTATTGGTGCAGGAGGATGTTAAGGACACAATTGGAGTGCATGAGATGTTGGATGAGGTTAATAATGATATGTTTGAGGGCTTAGGTGACTCAGATGAGGACCATTATATGATTGCATATAAAATTGATGATGTTCCCACTGATAATTTTAATGTTAACCCTACCCTTGCATCTGATGCTATCCAAGAGAGAGGAAAGAAGAGAGTTAGCCCTACTTTGCATGATAAGAAATGCAAGAAGGTAGGGGGTGCTGCACAACTATCTCAGCAATTGAGTTGTCTTATTGATGTAATGGAGAAGAGAAGTACAGTGTCATCCAAGATGATTGATAAACCTGGACATAGTATCGATGAGGTGATAGGCATAGTGCATGTGATGCCTGAGATGGTAGCACAACCTGAACTATTTTTGATTACTACTGAGGTATTCCTTAAAACAGAATATCGAGAGATGTTAGTGACTCTCCAAGATACCAATCTTCAGATTGAATGGCTCAAGCGAATATCAAACTTACATAAGTAGTTGTTGACGTACTATTATGGCAATATGTTTTGTAGTTTTAATTATGAACTTCTATTACAGAATGATGGTGGACTATATGTATTTGCAGTATCTCTTGGATAATGTATCGTGGATGCTATTGATTTTATGGATATTATAGATGTTATGTGTTGGTGTTTTCTTATATTGTTTGTGTTATTTGCATTATATATTTATATATCATTTGTTTTATTTGTTATGGATGTTTTATTTTTTTCATAATATGTTTTCTACAGGTATGGGCAGCATTGACAATAGTTCCGAGGAGAATTATTCCAGTGAAGATGAGATAATTGATGATGATAATTTTTATGTTCTACTAACTATAACTGTTGGTATGGTTACTAAATATTACACAAAATATATTGAAAAGGAGCCTTGTAGGACCTCTTATCAAACCGGATACAAGTTTGTATCAAAAATTTACATGGCAATCCATATAGATGCCAACAACAATTTCCAATGGAAAAACATGTATTTATTGATCTGTGCATAGAGTTGAAAGTCAAATATGGTTTAAAGGCTTCTAGATATATTCTTGTTGAGGAGCTGGTGTCTATGTTTTTGACGATTCTAGGACATGGGTTTGGAAATAGGATGGTTCAAAAAATATTTTAACATTCCGAAGAAACAGTTAGTAGATACTTCACCCATGTTTTAAATGTTGTTTTAAGAATGCCCAAGGATATTATTACCCACTGGATAAAGAGTTCAAAAATATTCCAAGTAAAATCTGTAATGATAGCCGTTGGTGGCCTTATTTTAAGGACTGCATTGGAGCAATTGATGGCACCCATATACCAGTGAAATTTTTTCCATCCAAATAAGTACCATATATTGGCCGAAAAGGGATTCCTACACAAAATGTTATGGCTTATTATGATTTTGACATGCGTTTCACTTTTGTTTGTGTTGGATCGAAAGGTACTGCTCATGATACTCATATTTTTTTTAGATGCTCTACGCAGAAAAGAGCTCCAATTTCCACACCCACTAGAGGTATGCATTTTAATTAAATATATTATAATATAGACATATGCATATTAATTAAATATATTATTTTAATATATTATAATATGCAGGTATACTTTTTTAACTTTCATGCATAAGTGTAAAATACTAACTCATATATATATATGTGTGTGTGCGCGCGCGCGCGCGCAGGTAAATATTATTTGGTGGATGTAGGATATCTTCACATGTTGGGATATATGGGGCCTTACAAAGGGGAGATGTATCATTTACCAGATTTTCGACATAGAAGTCAACCAAGGGGTATGCATGAAATCTTTAATCATGCACATTCCTCCTTGAGATGCACTATTGAGAGGACATTTGGATGCTGAAAAAGTAGATGGAGAATATTGAGTACCATGCCCAACTTTTCTTATCATAAACAAGTCCAAATTGTGGTGGCTTCCATGGCTATTCATAATTTTATTAGAAATCATGCAATCAAAGATTTGGAGTTTCAGTCTATGATGATAATGAGGATCTACTCCTTTCTGATTGTTTAAAGATTAATGAACCACATGAAGAATTGAGTGCAGAGCAAAGCCAAATATTGGGTAATCATGAGATGGATATTCTGCGTGATCATATTGCTTCTCAACTTATAGCTCGTTGACTTCTAAGTGCAGAGCAAAGCAAATGCTGTTTTATTTTGTATTTGACCAAACATGAATGTTACTTGTATTTTTGTTGCTACTACATCAACAATGTAAAAAAGTATGAACAAGGTAAAGTTAGAGAAGATGGATATTAACTATATGCAAGCCTTGATTAACTATGTACTAAGATATATTATGTGTGTACCAGGCTATATTAACTGTGTTCAATCCTTATTTAACTGTATACGAAGCTTACTTAACTATGTGCCAGGAAGACTTAACTGTGTGCTAGAAAGGTTAAACTGTGTGCCACGAAGACTTAACTGTGTGCCAGGCTATATGAAGTGTATTCCAAGCCTTATTTAAACTGCGTACATAGAATATGCCAAATAGTTTCTCATCTATGTGATTCTCATCTAAACATCTAGTAATCATTTAATCAATTTTATCACATAGCTAGAAAAATTGTTAGAGAGATAAATGGTCATACGAAGGATGAAAAATTGGTTTACACTAATCATTATAATATTTTATACCTTTATTATTGTATTATACTATAAATATAATATTATAATACATTATATCATAATATATTAATATGTTATGTTAAATAATTTAATATTATGTTATATTATGAAAAATTAATTTATACTAATAATTATAATATTTTATACCTTTATCATTGTATTATACTATAAATATAAAATTATATTACATTTTATCATAATATATTAATATGTTATGTTAAATAATTTAATAGTATATTATATTATAAAAATTAATTTATACTAATAATTATGATATTTTATATCTTTATTATTGTATTATACTATAAATATAATATATATTACATTATATCATAATACATTAATATGTTATGTTAAATAATTTAATATTATGTTATATTATGGAAAATTAATTTACTCTAATAATTATATTACTATTATGCTATGCTATACAATGTCATATTACTATATTATAATAATATTATTTTACATTACAATAATATTATACTATATCATATATTTATGTATTAATATATGTTATGTTTTACTATGCTCTGTTGTATAATACTATGTAATGTCCTTTATTGTAATTTTGTTATATAAAAGTAATTTCTCAGTTTGTTTATCAAATACATGTTAAAGTGCCACAACACTTTACAAATATAGTTACCAAATAGTAAATAGCTTTTTATAAAAGCTCTACTTCAGAAAGTTCTATTTTCAACAACTCTACTTCTAACAGCCTCCCCCAAACCGGGCCTAATATAGGTACAGAGCGTTAATTGGGTCTGGTTCATATATTCTGTGCAAGCCCAACCCTCTTGACACCTATAAGGCGACCACAAACCGCCACTGCCCCGCACCTTTCGCCCCGTTTCCCCGGTTGCGTTTCTCTTCTATAAGCGCATAGCAAACCCCGTCCCATCCCATCGAGGGGTCAAACCAGGCCTAAAACCCTCCCCCTTTCCCTCTTCTTCTCCTCGTCGCCTCCGCCCTCGCCGGCGATGGGAGTCGCCGGGAATTTCTGGGACCTCCTCAAGCCCTACGCCCGGAACAAGGGCGTGGACTTCCTCCGGAACAAGCGCGTGGCCGTCGACCTCTCCTTCTGGATCGTCCAGCACGAGGCTGCCATCCGCCACAAAACCCCTCGCATCCGCAGCCCCCACCTCCGCACCACCTTCTTCCGCACCGTCTCCCTCTTCTCGAAGGTTCGATTCAATCTCTTTCTTGAATCCAACCCGAGGACAGATTCAAGTTTGATTGATGGATCGAGCACTGTGCGGTGTTCTTGCTGCAGATGGGGGCGTTCCCGGTGTTCGTCGTCGACGGGGAGTCGTCGCCGTTGAAGGCGCAGGCAAGGATAGAGCGCTTCTTCTGCAACTCCGGTGTCGATCCCTCGGCGCTGCCGAAGGCGGCGGAAGGGGAGGAGGCTCCCGTGAAACAGAGGAATCAGGCATTCACCAGATGCGTTCAGGAGTGCGTGGTGAGTGGAAAATGATACATCTTTTTTGTGGCTATTTATTATGATGTTGTTATGGGGGATGTATTTGGAATTAGGGGATAATGCAATGTTGCTCGTGAGGATATTATAAAGTGGGAGATAAAGTTTTATTGGTTGTTCTTTTTGTTATCAGGTAGATACATTTTCTTTTTAGATGTTTATTGGATGCCTTTATGAGGTGGAGGAAAGGTATATTCATTAAATTTGTCGAGGACTTGGAGAGTAAAGAGTTGGCTTGATAGTATCAGGTCGGTTGGAAGGGGTTTGGGCAGAAGGTTTAGTAATGGTAGGTTGAGAGTTGCTGCATGATGTCTACAGACAATGTGCTTAATCTGACAGTCATAAACCCAAAATGGATATAAAATTTATTGATTCGATCTCATTTAAATTTGAGTATGCATAAGCATCATGGATTTCAGAGTTGCTAGAACCAGATTTGACCCCATCAGTATTTGACTGAGAATTAAGGTCCAAATTCGATATACTTGCATTATCATTATTTGTTGCAGGCTACATTATCATTTGGACCTAATATATTCTCTTCTAAGGGGGGACACTTTGATGTTTTTCTTGACCAATGTTTCTAATAATTATATATATTCTAATTTGTGGAAAGAGCAAGACAATGAAGCAATTCTTGCAAGTTGCAACCCTAGGGCCATTAGTTGGAGCTTGATGCAGAGAGGGGTATAGTAAATGGATAACTGGACCAACCAAATCGGTAGTATTTTTTGCACCCTCTATTGTCTAAACTAATCAATTTAGTGGTAATCTAATGTTTTTTCTGCCACTAATTGAAAATTGCTCATAGTATTGACTTGCAAAGTAAAGAAGATGAGCATGAAGCTGAAGAATGAAATTTCTTTTCAATATAACTGAAAAAGTTAATAAAATTGTTATCTACAAAAAAAGAGCGGCCTAGTTCATGAGGCTCCTACTATTATGGGGTCTGGGGAGGGTTAGATGTATAGTCTTATGCTTGTGCGTAGAGAGGTTGTTTTTGTGTTTTGAACCCGTACCATGTAGATCACACTGAAGCAACCTTACCATTGCAACAAGACTCACCTTCAATAATAAAATTACTATCTACAATGCATCTAAATCCTAACAGCATCAATTGGCTTCCTCTTGTGCTCATCCTGTCTCAAGAACTTCTTGTTGCGCTTCTTCATGTTGTTCCACTGTCTCAGTATCATGTCTTGATAGAGACTAATTCCATGATATCTTGAGACAAGACCATTGGATCAAAGATATGTTTCCTCATGATTGTTAATCTCATCATTCTTGATTGATTGTTGGATGTTGTATGCTCAACATTCTTCAAAGCAAGTTGAATCATCTAGTGGTTTATAATGCACTGATTATTGATTCAAATATGTTATTCTCAGAATATAGGCCTTGTGATATATATAGAACTCTGCTCTTGGTTAGAGACCTAGAAGTCCGTTGTCATTTATATTACCTTTGATTTTTTTGGGATAATCTTGAATATTACCTTTGATTTTTTTGGGATAATCTTGAATATTACCTTTGATTTTTTTGGGATAATCTTGAATATCCAGTTAGTAACATCCTTTTGTCTGAGCTTCAAGGAAACTAGCAATTGATAATTTGTAGTTTTAAAAGTGTCACTTGTATATGGAATGAGTTCCTTATGTGGTCCTCTCCATCATTTTGTTTCAAGGAAATTGAAGCAAACAAGCATCCAGGTGTTTGTGCAACTCTTGCAGCAATTTTTGCATTTGCTATAAATAAGGAGTTTTAATTTTAGATGTTATCATACTTTTTTTAGAGAAAAGATTGGACGGAGTCCAATTGGATTTACCAATATAATGAACTTGAGATGAGTACATTCCAAGCGACTTAGATGTTAACATACTAATAACATAATACTCATCATAATTTGGATCCATGTTCTTAGTTTTTGACCTGTTTTTATGATTGGCTGTCAACCTGACATCAAACCTTTCTCATCCAGGCTTGGGACTCACAATGGTGATGTTAGCAGACGAATAACATAGCATACCCATCTTTCTCATGAAAACAACCAAAAAGTAGAAAAAATTGTTGACTAAAAGAAAAATAGAAAGAACTCTTGATTTCTAATATTTACATACATATCCTTTCATGGAGTCATCCTTGTGCTTACAGATTAGGTCCTTTCACGTAACAATATTTCTTAATATCGTTGTCTCAGAAAACACACCTCCATGAAATTTATACTCCTTGGAAATCCAATTTTTGGTAAACCCAAGAGAAATGAATACTTTATGGAAGTCCACCATACTCAACACACTGATATCGATTAGTTTGGAAGAAAACAGAAAAGAAAAAAGAATGATTGGGCCATCTAAGACTACATGGGCAAGAGAGAAATTAGACAGCGGATGATAGAAATCTGAAGAATCCAAGTCTAATATCTCCAAGAGACCCACCATGAATGAAGAGGCCATAATTATGGAAGTCAGTTGAGAGGTTAAACGGGGGTGGCATGGTGGGACGTGGTGGAAGGTGGGTGAAGAATGAGTGGCAATGGATTGGAGGAACAAGGAGAGAGGTGGTCGAGGGCAGCGGTCAGAGGTGGATGGAAAGGATCAATTGTGTTGGAGTGTGAGGAAGAGTAGAGGAAAGAGGAAGAGGCAGGAATCAAAAGAAAATACTCATTCAAAATCATGAGATATGGTAGTTCCAAATTACCAGAAGGACCTGTGGATTGCAATAGATATAAGGGCATAAGTTGTTATCTTACACAGGGAAAATCTAACTGATTAGTTCCGTAGGTATAATACACACACACACACATACACACACAGGGTGTAAAGAAAGGACTTGATATAAGGACTTGATACACACCTACCACCAAATTCAATGATTGTTGTTGAAAATGGAAATTTAAACTATTGAATGTGATCTAGAAGGCTAGAATGTGTATCTCTAAAGATCATCTATTTTGGAGACCCCTAGCCCAACCATTAGGTCGTCCCGAAATCAACACACTATATCATTGCACCATTATGACTTGATGCATAGGCTAGATGTCTCTAAAATAGATGATCTTTTATAGATAAACATTTGCCTTCTAAATCACATTCGATGGTTTAAAATTTCATTTTCAATAACAAATATTGAATTTGGTGCTAGGTGTAGGGTACTTTCTTTACAGCCCGTGTGTATTATAACTACACCTATACATACATAAATCTATGTATGCATATATATATATATATATATATATATAGAGAGAGAGAGAGAGAGAGAGAGAGAGAGAGAGAGAGAGAGAGAGAGCATTTGGCGCCAAATGTTTCCTAGAGGAAATCAGTGAAGGGCCTCTCAGAATAAAATTCAATACCATTGTTCATGATTTGGGATGCGTAAAATACTTCAAAACTAAAAACCATTTATTTTTTAGCTTTCTTGTCTGTGCATCTAGCTAGCAAAAAATAGACAGTAACAATATAACTAATGAACAAAAATATAGGACAAACTATTTAATTTGCAAGTCAAACCATTGATCTTGATTTAAATATTTTAAAACACATCTTAATTAAATTTCATCTAATTTGGATCATAGTATGCCATATCGGCCCGAACTGGACGGTACGGAGCGTACCGTACCATGTCAGTTCGGTATTGGTACCCAGTACGGGGGGCATACTGACACTCGGTATGCCAAAAAAATTCTATACTGTACCGTACCGACATTGTGCTAGTGTGATACCAGTACAGAGTCCGGTACCGAGACGACGAACCTTGATTTGAATGTTTCTATGCTGAAGATCAAAATATATTATACCATTGAAGTTGTCAGTTTTGTTTCCATTGGATGCACAATTAAAAAACTCAAAATTCATGATTTTTTTTTTTGCTTCTAGTCATTTTATATATCATAGATATGATCAATCATGCTGATTTTTATTTTGAATGTTTTTCATTGGGAAGCATGTGGAGCCAAATGCTCTTAAATGCCTATCTATCTATCTATCTATCTATCTGTATACATATTTTGACGAAAAAAGCTCTGATCCCAGTTTGGGACTTCCTCTTCATGTCACGAGAGGCATTCGATACTTTGAACTTTCATATGTATGAGAGAAAGAAGAATTGTGATCTTCACTACTGGGTTGTGGGAGAAGAAGGATTTTGGAAGCAGTCCCCTCTCTAAAAATATATGTTTGGGAATAACCATGTGAAAACTTTTATTATTCTCAAAATACCCCAATCCCATAATACTCTTATAGTATTTGATATTTTAACTATCCTGTTGATATTCTCAGAATACCCCTCCTACAACTAGAGTTACGCACGTGATTGCAGATGTTCTCAAAAATCTTCAACCCATTTGATGAATCTGTCCAATGAAAAAATATGGTTTCCTTTTTGCTTAGATTCCTACTATTATAGTTGACAAGGTAGGGAGAAAAAGAAACCTCTTGTTATTCTGAGAGAACTTTTAGCTGGCTGGGTTGTTGTGGCAGTCCAGTGAGAAACAAAGAAAAGAAAAGGAAAGAAAAAACTGGTTTGCTTTCATGGGAGGATTCCTCTCATTATAATCGAGATAGAGAACAGGAGAAATCACTCAAAGAAAGTTCTTAGTTGGGTGGGCATTATAGTGTGGCCTGAGAAGGAAGTGTAATTATAGGGATAGTGTGCTTTTTAAAAATATATAATATTTAATGGCCAAGGTGATTAATGGCAATTAGAATTCCTGTTGAGAAATAAGAAGAAAGATATATTTTTTTTTCATTTCAATTGAAATTCATATTAGAAGGATTAGAAAAGAGATACTAATTTAAAAGAAAGATTCGAAAGAAATGAAAGATATCTAAGTTGAGTAAACTAAAACAAAATTTTTGCTTTTTTCTTGTCTACTGCGGTGGGGCCCAATTGAGATGTGTGTTCTAGGAAAAGAAATTAAAGGGAGTACATGTAATCTACATGAGATAAAGGCATTAGCTTCACGCTTCAAGAAAAGAATGGATATATAAAAATTCTAATTAAAGAAGGAAAGTTAAGAACTTAAAAACTCTAGAACTCGAGAAAGGAACCATGTATCAAAAGATATCAAAAAATTATTATTTCTCTTAAATCCTTAATTCTTAAATATATAAATCCTTCAACCGTACAAAAATGTCTTAATTTTTCGATTGTTCAATTATAAAAATAACCCTAATCAAAATATTCTGTTAAATTTAAAATATTTCTATAGCAACTCTAGTTAAATTTCTTTCTTAGAAGCCTTAATAAAACGTCCAAGACTTTTGTAGAAGAAGGAATTCTAAAATTATTGGACTTTGAGAATAAGAAATGGAAGAGTAGAGAATCAACATGAGACAGAAAATTAGACTTAACAAGAAAGAAGAAATTCAGAAATTTCTAAAATATTGAGACTCTAAAATCTTTTAAGGGAGGAGGAATAATGATCATCCTAAACCAAGAGATGAAGGTAAGATTTTTAATTCATTAGAAGAAAATAATCATTGATTAATTATTTTTAGATACTTTTAGAATTTAGGTTTTAATTAAATAATCTCAAATCTAAAAAAAAATTAGAAATCATGTGCACCTGCACGTGCATTGTAACTAGTATATGTGCGTATGCGTGTGCATATATATTTTTTAGTTGTTTTGAGTAACCAGCTTGAATTAAAAATGCGTGCATCAAATGTTTTCTTCAACTTAATTGGGGGGGGGGGTGAGTAACTTGAGGTAGGAGCAAATTTGAGAGCTGGGAAACAAGGTTTTTTAAATAGTATAGGAAGTTGAGTGTTGAAGCATCTCTTTGTGAAGTAAAATTGAGTATAGCAAAATGATCAGATGTTAGTGATTTGGGATTTATTGGTTTTCTTTGTAAGTGAACTTGGTGATTCTTTTTGAAATAACATATGTTAGATGGATTCCAAAATCCAAAAATGATATGATAATACAATAGGTTCGCCGTCTTAGTATCGGATTCTGTACCGGTAGCATCCTATTACAGTGTCAGTATGTGGTACGATACGAGATGACGAGGGATACTGAGTGTCAGTATGGTACGAGACTGCATACCGGTTCTGTACCGATATGACGAATCTTGCAATACATAGTATGTCTTCATAAAATATTGCTTGGAACTTCTCTATATACACACCCATCATACAAGACAATCCTCAACTTTGAACTTATAAGCCCATGGAGGTAGCATTTTTAATCTTGGAGGATGTGATGATTAAGAATACCACATGAAAATCTGAATGATAATTCTGATACAGCATTTGTAATGAATCACTTGCATGTATGTATTGTCTTCATGTTATTGGATCTAATAATACTGGAGTGCCACCTTTCCTTGCAATGCTTCTTCCATGCATGATGGTGAAATTGAGGTTGGAAAGACTGATTTGATAAAGGATACCAAAGAGATATGTACATATGATGAGGATGTGCCAGAGAAATGACATTGGAGGGAATGAAAATGCCCAAGTTGCATTCATAGCTAACCTTCACAACTTCCGAAAATATTACATCACTTAAGCACACCATGTAAGAGGATGGAAATATTGTTATCTTGATCTCTAAGGAGATTGATTAATAAAATATCACGTATAAGCCCCTCCTACCTGGGGCCTGGCATTGTAAGCATGCCATATCCATACAGTGTTGAGACTAGATATGCATTAATTCACAACCATGCTAAGCTTTAATACTTAGTTTAATTTCCCCTAATGTAAACCAGTTCAGACTGTTACAAATATATGAAGGACAAATAACATCACTTTAATCAATATATACAAATCTAGTTCATTAGTGCTATAATGTATCCAAAATTTCTTTGATGATCGATGTTTAAAGTATGGGCTGTCAACACCAAAAGTTTTCTCAAATTTCATAGATAAATGTATCGACAGATTATTGTAAGTGTTGCATGCTTATATCTGGTAGTGTAAGAAGCTCAAATGCTGTCGGCATTACTCATGATCTATCCCATGCATTGTATGTAGTGCGTAACAATGAGATGGGCATTGACCACCATGATACTAAGTAGTACTTTGACACTTAACTGCACAAGGCTGGTATGAATTTGAGTGGCCATAGTGGGCTTAGCACTGCAAAATATATGCTGGGTGTCTACTGTTTGTAGGGCCAAAGATTGCATGAGTCTGATGTTTTCAACTATGATTCTGATGGTGCAAGTAAAATGATAAACAAACCATTTGAGAAATACTATTTCAGAAAAAACTGAGTTAAAAGTATGCTATTATGACACCAGATGCATAAAACTTCTTTAGCTTATGACTTATCATCACCAGTAGATCATCCCATTTATTTGGTTTATGCAGAGGCCTTCGTTAGTAGTTTTCATGCCTCAAGATTTATTGGACTTTGATGCTTCATATGGTGTAGGTTCTTCTACTTCATGATTCAGATTGAAAACAAGAAAACATGATTAAATTATTTAAACTAAAATGATTGAAAAGATTGGTTTGTCTTTGTATATTTTTAGACACAAAGTGTTAGTTGTGTTGTTTGGTTGAGCATGGGTTTAAAGGGGAATGCAAGTTACATGCTTGTACACTGCACATAAAATGATATGTACATGTACAAGCTATCTTGCAGCAATGTATGTCGAATTTGAGTCATTATGGATATTGTATTGTTTTTCAACTATGTACCATGCCTAGGGTTTGCTATCTCGGATCCAGACCTGGTACCACCCTATTACTATATCGGTATTCTCGGTAATGGGGCCGGTTCGGCATATTGACACTCGATATGCCCTCCGTACCACATACCAGTTCGGTACCGATGCAGTCGGTACGCATCGATAACGACGAATACAACAATTATGATCATGCCAATAACATACATAGTAGATAACATTGGTAGATAACATACATGGTAGATAGTATCAATAAGGTATGTCCTTTAGGATACATATGGTAGATATAGAGCTAATCACGGTCCAGGCGGCCTGCTCAACCCAGCTCGAAATCTAGTGGCTTGGGCTGTAAAAATTGGCTTGTGGAACAAGCTTGGGCAAAAAAGGAGGCCCGATCTAAAAATTGGGCCAGACCTGGAAAAATTAAAAAAAATGGTCCGGCCTGGCCTGAGATTGCGTATATATATATTATATGTTAATTATATTAACTAATTATATATTATAATGAAATAATAATGTATTATATAGTCAATAAACTAATTCATCTCACATAGATAAATAGAAGTAGTCCTAACTCTCTAACTTTACAAACTCTCAGTCAAGGTATGCTGAACCGGACCGGAAGCTGTACAGGTCGGCGACCGGATCGGTTCAGCGTGTTCGGTACTGTTTCGGTACCAGGCCCGTATTGGGAAAGCCCAGTCGGAGTCGGAGAAGGAGAAGAGAAACATCGAACAAGCGGAGGAGGGAGGGAGAAGGAGCGGCCGCGGCCGTGTCTCCTGTTTCTTTCGACTTCACTTAAAAATCTCTAAATTTTTTTTGCGGCCGCGTCTCCTGTTTTTTTCGAAACAGGGGATGCGACCGCGCCCCCACGGCCTTCGCCGCGCCCCGGCGGCCTCCACTGGCCCCCTGTAGCCCTCTGCAGGTGTCCGCGGCGGTTGCTTCTCCCTCCCTCCTCTGCTCGCTCGCTGTTTCTTTTTTCTTCTCCGGTTTCGGCGCGAACCGGTTTCCATGGCGGAATTGTATTGGTAAGCCACCGGACCGGTCCGGTATGGGCTGAACTGGCTGGTACGGGCCATTTCAGCATACCATCTGGCCGGTTCAGCATACCATGCTCTCAGTTACCTATACCGATTATCGGCTAAATCATACTATTTGGATATTATTTTGCAGTACAAAATTATATTGCACTTAGCCAATAATAGTTGGGGAGGGGGGAGAGGAAATTGGGCTTGGTGGGCGGGCTTGGGATTGGCTCTTCAAGGTTGGGTTGGTCCAGGGTAGAAATGTAAGTCCAATGTTCGGGCCGAGCCTGTGCATCGGCTTGGGGCCTAACTTCTACTTTAGAGTCTAGCTCGAGCTTGGCCCAGTACAGTGTTTGATCAACTCTAAGTAGATAGCATTGATTTAATCCTTAAATATACAAATATAACAAAAGTAACTTTTTTCGGTGGGTTTGCGGGGGTGTTGGGGTGGGGGAGGGGTTGAATCTGGGTGGGGCTAAACCTTGGTAAAGCCGATTGGCCAAACAAAACACCGATTACATAAGGTTAAAAAAAATAAGGGCACCCAAGCCTCACAAGGAAAACCAAGTCTGGTACTTTTCACAAAGAGCTTACATGTGGCAGATAGTGGCATATATAGAGAAAACGTTCACTTAGTCAAGAAAATATCCAGTAGGGGCTCCTTTACCATCTTGATTATGCTGTGAGCTTTGATTGATTGCATTATTCATGTTTACACTGCTATAAGTAATTTTTTGGGTCCTTTATATTTTTTTTTGTTTATTTATTTATGCCCTTATTTCACTAGCATTTCCTGCTTAAGGCATTATGTGCTTTTTATCTCTCTCGCTCTCTCTAAAAATGCTAGGTCAGACTAATATCTCATTTGCAGTATGGATGGAATTTCATCTGGTCACATGTTCCTTATGTTGGTTAAAATTTGGATGATAAAACTTTTGGTCATTTTCTTTACTTCAGTTGGATATGTGGATCTTTTACAATCATACAACTTTATTCATTTTTTTACATCAATTGGATATCTGGATCTTTTACATCAACAGGAGCTCCTCGAACTCCTAGGGATGCCAGTTCTAAGAGCATGTGGTGAGGCTGAAGCCCTGTGTGCGCAGTTAAATAGTGAAGGTCATGTTGATGCTTGTATCACTGCTGACAGTGATGCTTTCCTGTTTGGGGCGAAATGTGTCATAAAGTGCCTCCGCTCCAATTGTAAGGTAAGCAATGGTGGTTTACAATTCAGTAAGTCACAATAGTTTTCCATCAATGCTCCTACATGATATACTGGAAACTTTCTTGTTTTTTCCATGATCTGTCTTAATGTGCCCTTATGTGTAAACTAAAATTGATCTTACAATTTATTCTGGATCATCAGGTCCACTATATGACAGATAATATTAATTAAAAATGTAAAGAATATAAAAATATTAAATATAAAAAAATGCAGAAACAACAGAGAAATTTAGCAATCTCTTCAAGGTTTGATTTTAAATGATTAATAGGTACAACCAAGGTTAGCTGTCTCGATATCGGACCTTGTATCGGTGTCACACTAGCACAGTATCGTACAGTACGGTACGAAATTTTTTTGGCATACCAAGTACTGGTACCGAACCAGTACGGTATGGTACGTTCCATACCGTCTGTTCGGGCCGGTACGACATACCATGTGTACAACTACAATTAGAAAGAATAGAGAGAAAAAAAAGAAAATAGAGAATGAACATCTAGACAATGATTTTCATCTACTTAATTTAAAAGGAAAACCCTTGCATCTAAGATGAATTAAATGTGCTCGTTATTATATAATTATTGTTCATGTTTGATGCAGCAAAAGCAGTTTAAAATAAATAAAAATTGAAACTAGCACTATGGTTCCTGTCATGCGTATTGCATTGGGTCCTCCTCTGAGGTTCATTAGAAAAAACTACTTCAAGGTATGCCGTCTCGGTACCAGGCCCGTACCGTTGTCGCACTATTACTGTGTCAGTATTATACGGTACGGAGCCGGTTCGACATACCGAGTATCAATACGTCCCTGTACCATGTACCGGTACCGAACTGGTATGGTACGGTGCAGCATGCTCTGTATAGTTTGGTTTAGTATATTTCGTACCGTCCGATACGGTACGGTATGGCGAACCTTGTTTTGAATGGTCTTGAGTTTGAAAAAGGAAAAAAATTGATCCTAAAAGTAGCTCTACGTTTAAGTCGCCCATATTTCGTGCATAAAGGTCAGCTTTATTCTCTTAGGGCGCTAAAGAGAGGTGCACATAAAATTACCAAAAAAATTTTTTCCTTTTGTTTTCATTTTTTTCCCTGTGTGCAACAGCCATTAACTTGATCTGCTGCTGATTGCAACAGATTGCTGATTACCTTTCTTTTATAACTCTGAGACTTTGTATAATCTGCTGCTGATTGCAGAAGAAATTATCAAATGAAAGTAAATGAAATCAAGTTACCAGTAGTAAAGAGCTAGCACTGGTTTTGCTTGCTTGTCACCATGAAGTCCTTGGTTAGTCTAGGCAATAGACTTGGCCTTTGTAGGTTGTCACCTAGGTGCCTAAGCAATTGCATAGGTGACTGACTTCAATGGAAGCCATTCAAATTTTCATTCAACTACTCATTTTTCTAATTTAGGTTGTAATTTAATAAACTAGAACTTACATTGGGAGGAGGAAGAATTTAGGGTTGATTTGGGGCGGTTTAATGATGCTAGGTATAAACCTATAGTTGATTGGACATTCTTTTCATATCTGAGTTTTCAATAAGGTGAACTACATGGGAAGTTTTGTAGTGGAAAATATGCAAGGGATGATTTGGGTTAGCTTATAGTTTCTGGATCTAGGGTTAATATATGAACATATTGACAAAGGTACAGAAACTTATGGAGGGTAGATGTAGGCAAATGTGGAAAAGGGATAAGTCTGGATGCATTCCATTGTGATCTTCAACTATGATTGAGCCTCATAATTGAGAGAAAGAATGAGAAAGAAAGATATGATAATGCAGACTTGCTCTGGAGGGCCTAGCCCTCACATTACACGAAGCAGAACTCAAGGGGAAAGAAGGCTTCTTCTATTCATCAATGTTGCTTCATGATCCTGCAAGAGAGGAAACATTGCTAGATATTATATGGATATTCATTAGCAACTAGAAACACTTTTTAACACAATTTTTGTAGTACAATCTATGCTCAACTTGTAACGGGTAGAAATAATATTAATTAGTATAATATTTCTTTTATCCATTTTCGTTTTAAGTATGTAATACTTGAGCATCACATTTTATGCAGGAGCCTTTTGAGTGCTACTACATATCAGATGTTGAAGCTGGTCTTGGTTTGAAGAGAAAACAAATGGTAGCCATTGCTCTTCTGGTTGGTAATGACTATGATTTGCATGGGGTATCTGGGTTTGGGGTTGATACGGCTGTCCGATTTGTAAAGTTGTTTAGTGAGGATGAGATCTTGACTAGGTAATTTTATTTGTTATGTATGTAAACATTTTCAGAAAATCACAGTTCCTGCATAATCTATATGTACCTAAGTGTCTAATACTTCGTAATTCATACAGGTTATGTGAGGTTGGTAAAGGGGTTTTCGCTTTTTCAGAGGGAAGCATCAGTTTGGCCATGGATTCCCATGTGCCCATTTCAAATGAGGTTTCACCAAGTGCAAGATCTCAACACTGCTCGCATTGTGGTCACCCAGGCAGTAAGAAAGCTCATCAGAAGACTGCTTGCGAATACTGTATTCTTAATGGTTCTGAAAATTGCATGGAAAAGCCAACAGGGTTCAAATGCTTGTGCTCCACCTGCGATAAGGTGCATCTATCTATGGATGCTAGCAAGACTTTTTTTTGTGTTGTGTAGATCTAGATAACAATATCTTCAGTTAGATGTGGAAGCTTTTACTGTCAGAATTTAGACTTCGGAGCAGTCCTTTAAATATTTTTTTTTCTATATTTAAGGTTATTATACATAATAGAAAAATTGTGACATGTCCTGTTTTATTTTAGTTTTCCCCCAAACTTCTCATAGTATGTCTTTTTTCTTGTATCACTTTGTTGTTTTTCCTAACTGTCTTTTCTTTTCTTTGGTTTTTACTTGTAGGATCGCAAAACTAAGGAGCAAAAGAAATACGAGAATTGGCAAATCAAAATGTGCAAAATGATTGCTGCAGAACAAAATTTTCCAAACAATGCGATCATTGAATTGTATTTAAGTAGCAACCATGGAAATTATGGCGGTAAGTTTTTAATAGGTAACAGAATCTATGAAGAGATGATTTCTTTTACCTATGAGGAATTAGGAATGAAATGGAAGTTAACAAATGGTTTGAATCAAGGTTCGCCGTACCGGGTCTAGTAGGCTACTGGTTGCCTACTGGACTGGTACGATTCTGGTTCGTTTCGGAACCGGCTGGTACGAACCGGCCAACTCTTCCCCGCTGGAGCCGGAAAAGAAGAAGAGAAGGAGAGAGAGCGCGGGGAAGAGAGGGAGGGAGGAGATCCGTCGCCGCCATCGGAGAGCCGCGGAGGGGCAGCGGAGGCTGGAGGGGGGCGGGGGAGCCCGCGGGGGCGCGGCAATCGATTTGCCGCGGCCGCGCCCCTGCGGGCTCCCCCCCCCACCCCCCCCGTAGCTCTTCGATGGCGGCGACGGGTCTCCTCCCTTCCTCTCTTCCCCGCGCTCTCTCTCCTTCTCTTCGTCTTCTTCGTTTCCGGCACATAACCGCCCCGTATCGGTTTTCACTGCTCCGGCGTACCGGTTACAGGTCGGACCGGTTTGGACTGGCCGGTACGGTCCGGTACGGGCTGGTTCGTTAGGCGTTGGTTTGAATGGTGGTGCCTATTTTAAAGACTGATATATGTTAGTCTTTTGAGATGAAAGAAATCTTAGATAATAATTATTGGATTTTCATTGTTGTGAATTGTTTTAGTTCTTATTAGAAAGGAAATTTGTACCAAAAATCTAAGAAAACTAGTTACCCTATTTATCAGGCCCAGTTTTTGGCTTTAGTTTTTATAAACATTACGATATTAGTCATATTCAGTCATCTTTCCACTTGTAATTGCCTACTTGGTCTAAAAAATTCCATGTGACCGTGGATATTACAATAGGGTTGCAACTTGGGCTGGTTTGGTTGGGTTTGGCTGAAACTTAAGGTAAATAACAGTTGTAGGTAATCAGAAGACAATCTGATTTTGGAGCAAATACTCAAGCCTTGACTTGAGTGCTGCTTGCTTTTTACAAAGACAAGTCAAGTTGAATTTGTTTGGATTATTTCATTTTTGGTGTAAGGTAGTATAAGAGGGAGACACAAGACTTGTACAGAAGGTGAGGGAGGACTTTGTTGGGGTTGAGATTTAAGGTTTGGCAAAGTAGGTGGAGGGTTGTACGGAGTGGGCGGTATGTTAATGTGAGAAGATGACAATTGATAAATCATAAGGAAGTTTGATGTCATACTTCAAGCTTCATCGGGAAATCTGGTTGTCTTGGGATTTGAACTATAACAAGGTGTCAAAAATATGTAATCCCATGCTTAGTCTTGTAATACGGGTGCTATTTATAACAACTGATCTCATGTGAATTCATGATATATGTGACCAATCAAAAGAAACACAAGGCATTTTGATTGAAATTAAATTGATAGCTTGACTAAACAATTGCTTGTAGTGCATGGACCTTAAGCAAATGAATCATGTACCTAGAGGTGGCAACAATTTGGGTCGAGCTCTATTATTAGCAAGGACCAAAGTGCTTGATCCAGGCTTAACCTGACTTCGTAGTTATCTAACCTGCTCTAGACTAGCCAGTCAGACTCGAAACTTGGTGAACCAAGCCTAGGTCTGGTTTGGGTTTTTCATTAGACTGTGTTTGCTTCCAACCTGGTGAAACCTGCAAGATCTGTCCCGGTATCACTTGATGTTGCCCAACTTCGCGTGGATTTTAATGACCTGGTTCACTCGTTTTCTATTAAAAGAATTTGATATAAAAAATAGGGTTAAGTGCTGAATCGAACCCTTGACTCTCACATGATGGTGACTCTCCTCTCCTTCTAGAACGACCAGCAAATGACAATAACTGACTCTTCCAAGTTCCAACCTTTCTAAGAGAGGTGGAAATTACTTTTCCTTCTATTTGGTCCAAAGGGATGACAGAGAGGAGGGTCTCCCTTTAATGTCAAGAACAGCATGGAGTCTTCTCCAAATGTTGCATGATATTGGGCATTGAAGAAAAATATGGTTAATGCATTGTTAACTATCATGGTCTACCAGTTGAAAAGTGATAATGTGGAATGACCTCAGTTGATAAAAGGTTGAAACCAATGTTTGCCATACAAGATGTTCTGGGCATATTGTATCGTACCTACTCAGAACTGGTACGAAAACATCAATCGAGTCGATACAGGCCCTGAATTGGCCCATACCATCTCGAGCTGTATTGTACCGTCCCAAATCGGGGTGTGTACCTTACGAACCGATTCATATTGACTGGTTTTGAGTGGTATTGTGATAAAAAGTGAGAAAGATGTTTCTGTATTGGATGTGTACTATACTGTACTGACCAGTAATGTACCGGTATAGTAGCCGGTATCGAGATTGTGGACCATAGTTGTGAAACATATCCTTCAAAATATGTTGGGTGCATATAACGGCAATGAGTTATTAGCATGGTAGATATCTTATAGTACCATATAATACAATCCATATTTGTGCTTAAACCTTGGTATCCCTCCATAGCAAATAATGGTGATTGGTGTGTTTTTTATTGAATGAGTTGTATGATGTCATTGGATTCAGCAATACTTTTGGTTTGTTTTCTGGTGAGTCTTTATGTGCAAAGCATGATGCACTAGATTATGCATACCCCTTATATGTTTTAAGTATTAGAAAATGAGAAATGAGTATTCTCACAAGTTGTTTGGGATGGAAACTATCGCATAAACAAAATAGAAAATATGTTCTTTATAGAAACTTGCATTTCTCTATATGGAAAGTAATCATTTTATCCATGTATAATCTTCTTTTCTTTTCTGATTCACTGCAAATAATGTAAGGTGGCATCTAATTCTCAAATCTACTAAACCAAGTTAGCCTATTGATTAGGGCATGGTTTTCTAAATGTAAAGCATCAGTTATTAAGGTAATTGTTGCTGGGTTATTTGCAAAAATTTTGATGTGCAAATCAGATAATCACTTTGTTGTGAACTGACATTGCTGCAAGTTACAATTATTGCATTGACTTTTCTGTTGCTTTCGAACTTTTTCCATTGAATAAATTTACTATAAGTTTGCTAGTTCTATATATCTGAAAGTTGAATTTTGTTTGTGACTGGTCTTAAAGATGCATTATTTTCCTGTCTTTTTTGATTTGCTGATGGTTTTATCACCTTCCTCGGGTCCTGCATGTATATATTTTTGAATTTCTGCTTAATGTTTGATATTCTATTATGCAGAAAAAGATGGCCCATCTCTGATGTGGGATAAACCTAAAGTTGAAACTCTGGTTGAATTTTTAAATTATCATCAGCATTGGGAGCCATCTTATATACGGCAACGGATGTTTCCAATGTTAACAACTATTTACTTAAGGGAAGTGGCCTCAAATCCAAATGAAGGCTTACTTCTACATAGCCAGTATGAGTTCCACTCTATTCAGCGACTAAAAGTAAGATATGGCCATCCTTATTACTTGATCAAATGGAAGAAAGCTATCCAGAGTACAGTTATGTATGATGTCTCTGGTGAGCAATCTGAGTCTGAGGAAATGGAGTCCATGGGAGCTAATGGCTCCAATGATATGCTAGATGAACCAGATGTTCCATTGATTCTCACTGACAATGGGTGTTGCTTTCTCTTGACTGATGAAAATATGGAGCTTGTACAAGCTGCATTTCCCAAGGAAGTTGACCGATATTTGGAGGAAAAGGTATGCATTACATTTCTCTTTTAGTACTATGATTGGTGAATCTCAAAGATTGTAGGTTGAAACATTTATTCCTTGTACTGCATTTGTGTATCATTCATTTGCATATAATCCGTTTGATATGAAAAAGCATATGTTTCAGATGTTGATGTAATGCTCTTGAGATAACCATCCTTAACATGATGTGACACTAAATTTTAAGCATGTAGGTGATGCTAGAATAGTGAAGTTTGACAAATTGTGATACCGGATTCTCAATAGGAAGAAAGAGCTTAGACAGATTGAGAGATTAGAGTCCTGTCACTATTCTTCACAAGCATAGGAAAAATAAGAAGCTTAAAGTTTCTGTTCTTATGATTATTCTTTGGTTTAAAATTACTAGTTGACTTTACTGTCTATTGTGCAGGTGTGTGGAACTTATTTTATATCAGCTTCAATTGTTCCACTTGACCCTTAGTTCCTCTCCAATGAAAAATCTTTCGAGACAGAATGTCTCTGGGAGGCTTAAAATTTCTATTCTTTTGACTATGCGTATTTGATTTAAAATTACTAGTTAGCTCTACTGCCTGTTATGCGTGGTGTGTGTAACTTATTTTGTATCAGCTCCATTTGTTCCATTTGGCCATTAGTTCCTCTCCAATGAAAATTCTTTCGAGACAGAATGTCTCTAATCTATTGGTCTTCATGAGTCACCTTCTCATTTCTGACTCTTAAACTTCTGTCCACGATCAAATTTCAATATGGCCATCTTTGTACTACCTGGCACGTATATGTAACATCTAAAATGGCTAGAAGTCACTTTACTTTGATGTTTTATTTTATGATTTTACAAGAAAGTTTACCTTTTACTCTTTTAAGAAGAATAGGCTATCAATTTTAGTTTTAAACCAAGCAGTTTCCTCTATTCTGGTGTAGGCAACCTTTTTATCACATATTGTACCCTGCATGGTAAGGGGCATCACAAGAAAGGATCTTATTGACCATGATGTAATTGCTAGGTGCATCATCTATTGCATTTACTCCTTTCCATGACTAGCCTAGTGTTGTTAGAGGATGAGATGACATTTCCTCTCAATTCTTTTTATTTTTCTTGGTTATTTTTTTATAGCTAAATGGTCATATGTTTTTTGCTGAAAAATAATCATATGTTTCCCCTCCGTGCGACCCTCCGCTAGCCTCCGTCAGATGTCTGCCACTCTCCTCCTCTTTCCCTCCCTCTCTCCCGTTCTCTCTCTCTTTTCCTCTCTCCCGTTCTCTCTCTTCCCCGCCCCCCTCTACTGTGTCAGTACGGGCCCGACACGGGGGTGTACCAACCCATGCCATCGGGCAACCAGTTTGGGCCCCAGTTACGACACATCAATCCTTATGATAGAGAAATCCAAATAACTATGTGATGGGGAGTAAAAATTGGAGTTTATTTTTTTGTATTTTTAGAAACTTTTATTTAAGTAATTTTTAGAATTGGTTTTAGAGTTTTGTTTTAAGTGACATGAGTATAAAAAAGTCTTAAATTAGATATATTTTGGGTTGGACAAGTCAAAAAGTCACTAGGATTTGATCTTTGATTGTTTTAGACATCTTTCTATATAGGACCATGTGCTATTCCGAATTTCTTTTTGGAGATATCTTGGAGATTGGTTTTTTTCCTATTAACAGTCCTAGTTTTCTTGGAAAGTAAGTCATGTAAAGTCTATAAAGGGTCTATAAGGATTGAATGAAAGCATTATATGTGATTTGTTTTGTATGAATGAAAAGATTTTTTTAGGTCACGTTTGGACTTTCTTGTCTTTCTCTCTTTCTATCCTTATTCTCTATTTCTTTCTTTCTTCTTCTTCTTCTTTTATTACTTCACTTTATTTCTTCCCTACTTTGTACTATTCTTTCTAATTTCTGCTGCTATTCTTCTTCTTCATTGTATTGTTGGTATTGTAGATTGATTTTCTGCGAAATATTATTTCAGATCTGTGCTGGAATTAGCATTAGACTTTTTTAATCCCTTGCTGTTCTACATCAATTTGGTATTAGAGCTAAAGGGTTCTGCTTTTTTTTTAGGTCTTTTTCTTGATCCCTTTCTATTCTCTTTGTTTCCTTCTCTTTTCATCATGTTATCAAATGAGAAGTTGAGTTTCGGAATTTATGATCATGAGGATGTCAAATATGAGAAGATCATTTGCCAGATGGATGATAGGTTGATATCTGTGGACAATGATGTGATGTTAATGACTGCACATTGCAAAAAATTGCAGGGACTTTAGGCATTGAAAAGCTCTCTAAGAGTGAACCATAAATCAAGAGTCAAAATAACGAAGAAGCTAAATAAACACTTCATGAAGAGCTTACTATCAAAGCTTCTCAATGTGAAAGACATGATCAAAGTTCGATCAGACAGATGCTACAATTGAAGATTTGTTGATTGGGGATGCTCCAGATGATGATTTATTAGGTATTTTTGAAGGTAGAAGATCACAATGATGAAGATTTGTACGAAGGGCACTCAAGAGGAGAACCCTAAAGGCAAATGATGGAGATAGAGCAATATGAAGATCCGTTCTTGACTGATTCGTTGGATTCAATGAGGATCGCCATCAAAAGTATGAACTGTAGCTTGTTAATTGTCAAGCAATGGGCATTAGGCCAAATAATCAATAGTTCGATTGCGAGAAAATTTTATGTACACCTTCATATCAGGTCTTGATATTCAATAGTGGATTGAGCTTATGAGCGATATCATGAAGATCTTGAGGTTGAAATCTGTGTAGCAGAAATGAATGATGGTGAATAAGAAAAATATAGTTCAAATTTTTTTCCAAAATTTTTATTTAGATATTTTTTTTTGGAATTGGTTTTAGAGTCTTATTTTAAGTGAAATTGATATAAAGAGTCTTGTATGTGGCATATGTTGGGTTGGACAAGTCATGAAATTATTAGGCTTTGGTTTTTGGTTGTTTTATGGGTCTTTCTATATAGGGTTTTGTGCTATTCTAGATTCTTTTTAGGAAATATTTAGGGGATTAGTTACTTGCTTATCAAGAGTCCGAGTTTGTTTAGAAAGCAAGTCATGGAAAGTCCATGAAGAAGTCTTTTAGGGTTGAATGAAAAGTATTGTACATGATTTGTTTTGAATGAATGGAATGATTTCTTTAGATCAGGTTTGGTTATTTTTCAGCTTTCTTTCTTTCTATCCCTCTTCTCTTCTCTCTTTCTTTCTTCTTTCTTCTCTTCTTGTTACTTCACTTTATTTCTTCCTTAATTTGTACTATCTATTATTTTCTTTTATGTCTACTGCTGTTCTTCTTCATTGGATTTTTGGCACTGTAGATTGATTTTTCACCGGATATTAAATCAGATCTGTGTTGGAATTAGCTTTAAACTGTTTTACCCCCTTGCTGTCCTATATCACTAGGGGTATGAGATCCCTTAGGGAATTCGATGTTTGACCTCAAGGACATGGTATTAGGACAGGACATTATCCTATGGATGTGGATATGTTTTTGCTTGTTAGGAAGTGCAAAATGAGGTTAGGATAATTGCTGTAATTGAATGAGAGGAAGGGAGATCCTATTCTTGGAGATTTACGCTTTATGCTACAAATTTATAGTAGAAAAATTGTCAAGGAGCTTGTAGAGGAATAGTATGGGGTTCGACATGTATATAGAAAGATTTTAGTTGTGAAGATCTAACAAAAACTTGAACCTTTTTTGATTAATTTGCATATTAGTGAAGCTCATACTTTGCAATTGCAAGGGTACTGTGTCATGGACTTAGCCCAAAAGTTTTAACTATTGGGAGGACTAGCTCAAGCTAATAAATCCGCATGCCACCTCTTTTATTAGTCGATGTGGGACTATGATAATCTGCCCCACCCAACCTTATGGCACCCCTATCACGACTGATCCTACTCGTGCGGGGGGTCTACCCATGGTCAGGGACCTACTTGACCCTATTAGGTCCTCCTTGACCTTAGTATCCTCCAATGAGAGGCCCACATGACTAATAAAGGTTGTGACCCACACTAGCCATGGCTTTGGTATCACCTGTCATGGACTCAGCCCAAAAACTTAAGCTGTTTGGAGGAGGACCGGCCCAAACTAATAAACCCATGTGGCACCCTTTTTATTGGTCAATGTGGGACTATGACATATGGGACACATGTGGCATTATGCTTTGCCTATGTAAGAACATGAAGTTATGCCTATCTGGTGGTTGGAAATATGTTGCATTTTCTTTTTTCTCCCATCTTTAAAGTAATAAAAGTTATACATGCTGTTACCTTTTCTTACTTTGTATGGATGAATAACATTAGTACTAACTTTTGAGGAAGGTCACAACTCACAACTATGGCATTATGTAGGCTGTGTGGCACAGTGAATTTTTTCTGGAAAAAAATAAAATATTTTGGATGGCGAGTGCATAGCAATAATCAAGGATGAAGACGGAAAAGAAGGATACCCTTATGTTTGAAACTGAAACCAGTGGATTATGAGAAGCTGGCCATAGAAACACCTAAAGTTACACGAGAGCAATTCCTAAAGTAACACCATACATATGATGCAATCTTTTATTGGGGGCCCATGATTTGTACTCTCAATAATCATCATTTTCTATTTACAGCTGCTGTGTTGTATCATTGAAGATATATGTACGTGTGACATCTATTTAAATTTTCTTTAGATATTGCTGATTCATATTTGTGCAAATGGATACCGTTGTGAATTTAGCCTTTTCAATTGAGAATTTAGCTTGATTTCAAATGTCTCGAACGGTCAGGCTGCTGAGGAACAGACGGGATTCTAGCATGTCAGAACTACAACTTAAGACAATCAAAACATAGGTGAATGATGCATTGGGGTATCACCAAAGGTAAACCATATCTGTTTGAGGTTAAATAAGTAGATCCTTATACTAGTTGAAATGCAGTAAAGTCGGTCAAAGAGATTCCACCGACTTGCACTGTCAGACTGCACATAATCATGGATTCTTTAGGTAGGAAATATGCTATGGGAAAGATTGGCTAGAGTTTGGTCTTGTATGGTAACTTGACCACCTCTAAATACTTGTTACAGGAAATGCAACTACAAGCCAAATAGAATCAAACATATTTAAAATGAGGTATGTGTTTCAGTTAGGCTCCTTGGGCTATAGGTTATGCAGTGGAGATAAATTATACTTTACCCATATCAAACTCTTCTTTGACTGCTTCATTTATGCTCTTGAAGTCTTGAGAAGACTTGAATTGTTGCCTCCTGGTTCCATGAGCTTGAATTGTATAACCATTAGTGTAAGTTTCAATTTCTTACCTACCAATTTATGTGAGTAATTCACAGGATCTAAAGTATTTCCAATATCATCCTGTATGCATGTAAATCATGAGAATAATGAAGGTGACACTTTGTTGTAGGCACTCTGCAAGGGTTAAAAATACAGTATGATTGTGTTAAAATAATCCTTAGTGAAAGGAAAGATAGGGTTGACAGACAACTTATCCAGTTCTTTAAAAATGTTGCTGAGTATCAAGAAGACTGTCATGTCATTTTTCTAGTTCTTTGGGAAGCAGACCCTCATGCAAGTTAAAGTGCTTTCTTTACTTCTGCTAAAAGTTAAACCAGAAAATGTTAGACTTGAGACCTATTAGCTGGTAAAATTTTCTGTGAATAATCGAGATCATAGCAGAAGCATTGGAGTCTCTGAGGGATATAGTTTTTGGAAGGGATCATTTGGACCTTATTGAAGGCTGAAGCATTATATGATGCTGAGAAGATAATGCTATCCCTCTGAGAGAAGACCAACTATAGCTATAAAGAATATAGCAATAGATGTGGAGATGATATACCATGTCTAACTGTCCGTGTTCAAGACTTTAGTCACAAAGGAAAACATAAAAAGAAAGAGTCTAAGTCTTCGCACAATTTGAATCAATTGGGTTATAAATTGTATTGGTTCTCAGCTTGCATTATTACCTTGTCAAGTTAATACTGCATATGTGAGGGGTAATGAGAAGGTTGGCCTATTCAGTCTTATCTGTGCATTCTGTTCTCCAGTATTAATGGTGTTTCCTAATTTTGCTACTTTGGTGTATGGTTACATTTTATACAAGCATGAAGTCAGTTTATGAGAATTTTGAACAACCCATTTGCATGCAAATTCCCTGCTCTCTGTTTTATTGTTCTGTAAATATCTCGAGACAGGATTTACAACACTGAACATGTATTAATGGTTGTCCTGTGAATCTTTTGCAGAGATTAAAGGAATCCAAATCAAAAGAAAGAAAATCCAATTCAAGATCTGGCAAAAATAAAGCTGGAATTGCTGACAATTCAGAATCTCCCAAATTGAGTGGCGTTCAGCTTAGCATCACTGAGTTTTACCGTTCAACGAAAGCACTGGGTCAGGCAAAGACAGGTGAGGACCCAGAGAAGAACTTGAACAGAGAAGAGCCACCAAGAGACAACAGAAAGAAGTCAGCTGATTTGGATCAGAACTTGCCGAAGTCTGTGAGGCGGCGTCTCCTATTTGACTGACCAATATTTCTTTTGTTCCTTTCTTTTTGAGGCGGCGACTTCTGCTTTTTATCATGTAGGGCTAGTTTTCTTGCGTGTAATTTACTGAAAAATGATGTAAAGTCCAAGCCTTAGACTAACATGTAAATTATTCTGGCCTTCTTTTGTAAAGAAAAGGAGATTTAGTTTAAGAATCAGCAGGTCATAAATTTCTGGAACACCTGCTCAATTTCCATGTCTGGTTTTGTAATTGACTATTTCATCATCTTTAATAGTGCTCGTTCATTTGGGGGTGATCATGTGGGCACTGGAAGGTTTGGTTGGTGTAATGTCGTCTTACGCAGTGGCTGTTATTTATAACATTCCTGAATCTGGTAAGGGAATTTTAAGATACAATGGTGTATCCTTTGATGAGTGAAAGAAATGTTTCGCCCGGTCTAGAAAGCCTGTGTTCGCTACTTTGGTATGATACTATTTATTGGGGGAAGGGAGGTGGGTGGTCATGCTGGTTCTGGGTGTGCCCCTCCTGCCTTGGTGGAATTGAGATAGATTCATTGAGCTAGATTTATGTGGATGGTGCTTTCACTACTATACCCGGATCGGAAATTTGAATTATTGGATATGCTAGGCTTTTTTATGTTGATAGGTGCATGCACTGATCCAAAGTCTATTTCTTTTTTCCTTGACAGGATTCGGTGAAAAGAGGTTCATTTCATAGGGCAAACCCCCTTTTCAGATTTTCACATCTCAGCTTTTGGGACATATCAAACAACCACAAATCTCAGAAAAATAAAAAAAAGAAAGAAAAACCTTTAAGGGTCTTCCCAAACAATTATCTATCAATAAAGAATGACCGCCATTATGATGAATCAATCAAATAATCAGGTTGCAGCCTTACGACTGAATAGCCTGAATGCTGCTAACCAACTTATTTCCCTCAAGCAAACAACCAGCGATCCCAAATCCCCGTTCCTTGTACCATGAGAAAAAAAATTTAGGTACCATTTCAATCCTTCCTACCCCAAGTACGAAGCTAATGCACATGAAGCGCCATATCATATCATTAAATGGAGTAGCTCCACAGCGACACGTCAGCACCAGTCTCCGCCTCAGCCCAATTACTATTCTCCCATCCTCCGGCCGCCACCGCCGGAGGCGGCTCCTCCAGCAACGTCTCCCCCATACTCGTATAGTAGAAACCGTGCATCCCCAATCCCATGTCGTCATAAAACATGACATCGACTCCATGGTCGCTGTCGCCGCCGCCTATAGTCCCCTCCGACGGTTGCACGGGCGTCGCCGCCCCCTCCGATGAGCTCTCCAGCTGTGCTGCAGCGGTGCCGGAAGTACTAACGTTGCCCCGCTCCGGCGATGGCCGGAACGCCTCGGCGGCTTCGACGGCCGCCCGCTGGATATCCTTGGTGCTGGAGAACCGGGGAAGCGCCGGAAGCAGCGAGGCAGAGTCCGCAAAATTGAGGCAGGCCGATCGGCCGCGAAGCGCGATAGCGGCGACATCGTGTGCCCGCGCCGCCATCTCGGCGGTGGGGAACGTCCCCAGCCAAATCCGCGACTTCTTGTTCGGCTCGCGGACCTCGCACACCCACCGTCCGGCGGATCCCCGCCGCCGCACTCCCTTGTACACGGGATGCCGCGTCTCCCGGAACTTGGTGCGCCCCGCCGGCCGCTTCGGCGGCGCCGACGACACCGTCGCGTACTCGTACTCCGCCGATGTCGATGGCGATCTCGAATCGCTGCCCAAGTACTCCATCGGTAGAAGCCTCCAAAATTATTCCGAACTAATTGATTCCTTAAAAGAGAGTGAGATAAGACTGGTGGAGTTTTGGGAGAGCAGAATCTAACGAGCTCGTGTTCGAATTGCGGGGGCCGAGGATGGGATTTATAAGTAACGGGAGGCGGCGCGAGGTCACTGTGGAACGCGGCACGCGGAGTGGAGAGAGGAAGGGCGGCGGGGCCAGCTGGAGATGGGCAGTCCACCCCCCCTCCCTCATTTTAATTTCTTGGGACGTGGCGCGTCGCGAGTCGCGAATTTTTCCAGTTGAGATACAGAAAGAATCTGGGATGAGTCCAGCCAATGGCTTTCGTTTGACGGTTTCGGTCAGGCTCTGACCACGTACTGACGTCAATTGGAACAAAGGGGTGGAGTGTTTTCAGCCGATGCCTTCGGGGCTGAGGAAAGAACAGTATGCGAGCGACAACCCATATACATGAACAAATCTTTTTCATCACCCTGACATGAGTAGAAATTTTACAAATATTGATAATTTAGATAAAATTATACTTGTTTATTCTTTAAATATGATGCTATTAATTTGGATGCTACTCT
Source organism: Phoenix dactylifera (assembly GCF_051530095.1). Taxonomy (NCBI): domain Eukaryota; kingdom Viridiplantae; phylum Streptophyta; class Magnoliopsida; order Arecales; family Arecaceae; genus Phoenix; species Phoenix dactylifera. The sequence continues at coordinate 10,169,434 of NC_143205.1, forward strand.
ATTTCAGTTATTCTATTATTAGGTTTCTGCAAAATAACATAACAATTATTGCATAAAGCCACTGTATCAGCCAAAAGCAATACCCCGGCCCGTAGCTTCACTATTATGCAACAACTTATGAAAAAGAAAAAACATAAATAATTACAGGAGGATTTTGATTTTTTTTTTTGAATTTGTCATTCCGATAATTATCTTGGGCACAAAGAAAGTGCTGAAAATATGCGGCTGTTAATATTGAAATTATAAAATTATTTTTTTTTTGTAAGAACTAGTTTGTTGAACTCACGTGGGAATCATATGGAATCTATATGTAAGAGCTAGTTTTTTTTTTTGTAAAGGCCGATCGGATGACATCTTATGTGAAAATCATATGGAATTTATATTATGAGTTTTTTTTATGTATTTTGCCATTCAATTTTTTAATATTTTATTTTTTAATTTCTAAAAAATATATTTATATTTGATTAATTTAAATTATTCTAGTGAAAAAAATAATTATGCTTGCCTAAGCGCGCCTCATTGACATCGCCGATCTTTTCACATTTCCGGGGCCCATATTTGACTGCCACGTTTGCGTGAAACTCGCAATCGCCATTCCAGTGGGAGCAGCCGGGAAGCCGCGAGGGGAACCACTTGTCACAAAGAGACAAAAACCGACTTTCCCCCGACAGCGACCCGTCCCCGTATCTTGCCTTGGCTCTTTCCTTGTTTACTAAATTCCGGACCGATTCGGCCGCGTTTTTGACGGTTGGAGTCAGCTGGCCTCCACCCCGTCCTTTACGCGTCTTCGTGGGCGGTGACAGGTTTGAGAAAACTTCGCTCCGAATCCCGGACGGATCTCCAACTTCTCACCCCACACCGTCCTTCTCCCACTATTTCAGCCCGCCCCTTCCCTGATTCCCAACGGCCAACCTCATCCTCTTCCCTTCTCCCGCAACCAAAGGGCAGGGCCCATGGATTAGCTCTCCATTTCTGGGCACCAGCTGGCCCTGTTCTTCCAGGTGTCAGGATATGATTGTTTCCACTGTGGGGCCCGTCATTTGTTGACCGATGAGATGGCGACATGTTAGGGCAGAAGGCTGGCTGGTGTTTGGGAGGGTGCAGCCGACGCCATGGCTGTTGAGGGTTTCGGTGAGGCGTCCCTGTTTCAAGGGAAGGACAAAGGGGTGGGCGGTGGCAGACCTTTGAACTGCTACCTGTTGTTGCGTGGTATCTTTGACCGGAAAGCATGGAAACCCGGAGATGCAGCGATATATATATATACACACACACGCACGCGCCGGGGTCTGAGGAAGGCGACGAGACCTGGCGTTAATTTGGTAAATTTGTTCTATAGTTCGACTCTCGGGGATTCCTTGGAGGCACTCCAGGAAAGGCCACAAAGAAGCTTGGAGGCTGGAATCAATGTGGGTCCATGGATGCCATTGTTTTTCTTTTATTATTATTTTTTAATTTTTTTTTTTCCATCTACATGCCACGAGACTCTTGCTTGATATATTGTCTCTTTATTTTGTTGGTTTGTAGATTTTAGGCGATAACGAATCTAGCACAATCAAAAATCTTTTATCACGGGCACAGTTGCATGGAGATCTGACTCAAAGGGCTCGATCATTGGAAAAAAATGTAAAAGAAAATAAAATAAAAATTAAAAATAGAGAGGAAAAATCTCTCCTGTAGGACTTCTCTGGTTAACAACAAAAGACTGATAGCCCGTATGTGTCAAGGGCTTGAATCTAAGCCTGTTGTGTCCCGAATTCAGAGCAGAACAGACGCCGCATATCTTTATAACGGATCATGCAAGTATGCAAGGCTATAGATCATATCAATCAATAATATTTTCTTAAAAAATTATTCAAATAAGAATTTATTCAAATTATTCTTACAATAGTTCCAAAGTGACATAAGCCAACATATACTAACTACTAACATAAAAAATTCTAACTAGACTAACTAAAACTCCAATAACTGAAAGCGTCTTCAAAATAACTAGAGCACTACTCAAGTTCCGAGCAATTATACATCCAGATCTGAAAAATAGAAAAAATATAATAATGAGCTATACTAGCCTACTAAGCAATATAATACCCCAAAGTAGGATCAAAGCATGTTAAATAGCTAATCAAAAGCATAAAATATTGATTAAAAATAAATTATTTCTCGAATAATGCATATTTTTTTTGAAATATACTATTGCTTTCACAAAGAGATACCAGAAATCAGAAGTCAGGCTATGGCCACGTAACCCAGTGGCATGGGTCCAAATACACAAAGTACCAAAACTCACTATTATTAACTATTGATGGCACGGTGTCCTAAATACCATTATTTTTATTACTGGTAGTGCGGTGTCGAAACAAGTTTCTTACATATTACGAGTCAATAGGGCCAACGAATAATCTCTATTGGTGGGGCCATATCAGATCATAACCATACTGAGAATGCATACTTATAAAAATAGATTTTTCATATGGTCACATTTTCTAAATTTCATAATAGAGCACATAACATATTTTAAAATAATCATAATATTAACATTCCTGACCTATTTAATTAATTATAAAACATATATCATAATTAATATTAAATCAAATATTTATTATTTTACCAAAAATTTGAAAAATACACTTTGAAGCATTATATTACTTACCTTTTATTACTTCAAAAACTCACTCTAGTTAGACGGGTCATGTCTAGTTGTTTTAATCTAATTAAAACATTATACATTTCATCATCATTCTAGAAGTCAAGTGAAGTTAAAATTAAACGCTACTCAAGAACGACCTCATGTCTCCAAATCAGGTCTGTCAGACGACTGTGTCCGACTGCTTAGGTCGGTCCAAGTAAGGAGAATTTAACTGGTCATATGAAGATAAAAAGCGGGGGAATTTTAAAAAGATCTAGCTGGGATTGTAGTAGTAGGCCGATCTCCTGCTCGGATACCGGGGCGGTTTAGAATCTCCAAACTGGATCAACTTGGATCCAAGCAACAAGGAAAGTAAAACTTACACTAAGATCCCTAAATCTGTATAGAGAGAATGAGGGAGAGGAGAGAGAATCTTATTTTGGGTTCAGTTAGGGGTCTGGGTTTGGTTCGTCATGGAGGCATAAACCATCACAGCATCTGGCCCATGGGCCAGGGATAGATTAGTAACTAGGGAGGAACAATGGAATCCATGTTTTTATAGAGATTAATAAATAAATACAGGAAATTGAGTATGGAAAGTGTTATGGGGGAATTGAGCCGCCATGCCCCACGTGATCGGCACGCGTATCCAGGAAAGCTACAGCTGCCCTATGATCCAGCACTCCGACCCCGAGTCGGACCTCCTCGGCTCCGCAGCCCGACCCCGGGTCGGCTGCCCTATGATCCAGCACTCCGACCCCGAGTCGGACCTCCTCGGCTCCGCAGCCCGACCCCGGGTCGGCTGCCCTATGATCCAGCACTCCGACCCCGAGTCGGACCTCCTCGGCTTCGCAGCCCGACCCCGGGTCGGCTGCCCTATGATCCAGCATTCCGACTCCGAGTCGGAGATCTTTTGATAACGACAGGCTATTCTCCAGAGGCACGCCGCGGCCTCCTGCTCCACTACTCCCTGCAACGGCTGTACCCGATGCTGCCCACGATCTCCTGTATCAACCGTACAAAGCGGAGCTCCACTACGCCCTGCCATGACCGTACCCAGCGCTGCTCCACGACGCCCCGTAACGGCCATGTCAGTGGCCATTCTATCGTGCCCCACGACGACAAACCCCCCTGAGAGACCTCCCAGCCAGGTATATATGCGGCTGGGGGGAGAAGGGGGGGGGGTAAGCAATACCTCCCAGAGCACTCTCTCCCACTTGTGATTATCATCTCTCCTCCTCCAATCTCCTCTGACTTGACCGTCGGAGGGCCATCACCACCCTGGTGGTGGTGCAAGGCTTGTTTGCAGGTTCCTTGGCGGAAGGTGGAGCGCAACCAGCACCAACCAAGACAACTCAGGCGGAACCCCGTTCACACCGTCGTGTCAATCGTTCTCGGTTTGGACCACCAGCAACAGTTGGCGCTAGAAGGAGGGCCGAATCTCAGAACGATCGTAATGGCACGGCGAGGTGGTCGCGGAGCTTCCAATGCTTCCGGTCGCGGAGCCTCTCGCGCCTCTGGCCGGGAGGCTGCTGCGTCCCCAACACACTCTCAGCAGCATTCCACCGCTTCTCCTCCCATTCAGACGGTCGAACCTGCTCAGTTCGACCAGCTAGCCCAGCAGGTTCGCACCCTCGCGGAGGCAGTGCAGAATCTGCAGGGTGTGATCTCTCGGGTGCCGCAGCGGGCTCAGGAGCCGCTGCTCCCCGAGCACTCGCCTCTTCCTCACAACCCGCGCTCCTTCCTCTCCCATGGAGAGGAGCGCCGGCGCGGGGAGGATTCTCGAGTGCGGTCCATTCTGCCAGGACCTTCTCATCGGAGCTGCGCGGGGTACGAGAGGCGGACCCGGGCGCGTTCTCAGACACCCCAGTCCTCGAGGGGCCCGCACTCCAGTCGGTCCCCCTCGCGCCGCTCCTTGTCTCCCACCCACCGGTCGCGCTCCCTGGACCGGCGGGTGGACGATCTCCACAGACAGCTCCAGGTCCTGAAGGGCCACTCCAAAGATTCCTTCGCCGACTTGGAAATCTCCTCCCAGCCGGCGCTTGCCTCAAGGATCCTGCGAACCCTAAACCCGCCGGGGTTCAAAATGCCGGCGATCGAACCCTACGACGGGGCGGCGGACCCACGGGACCACGTGGAGAGTTTCAGGACTCTTATGCTCCTCCATGGAGCATCGGATCCTCTCCTCTGCAAGGCCTTCCCGGCGACCCTCCGCGGCCCGGCAAGGGCGTGGTTCGCCGGCCTGGAGGCTAATTCCATCCAGTCCTTCCACCAGTTCACCCGTCTCTTCATCAGCCATTTCGCCGTCAGTAGCCGGCGAAGACTGGTCTCCGACTCCCTCTTCGATGTCCGGCAGAACGAGGGAGAGAGCCTGCGGGATTATCTCACCCGCTTCAACAAGGCAACACTGGAGGTCCGGAATTTGAGCCAGGAGGTGGCTCTCTCAGCCCTGAAGCGAGGCTTCCGGAAGGGCAGACTCACCTTCTCCCTGGACAAACGCCTGCCGCGGAGCTTCCCGGAGCTGTTGTCTCGGGCAAACCAGTATGCAGACGCCGAGGAGGCAGCCTCCCACCGGAACAAGGAGGCCGCCGAGGCCCCTCTAAAGCCCGGGAAGAAAAGGCGAAAAGAGGCACCCCAGAGGAGGAGCCCGACGCCTCAACGCCGGCGCAGAAGCCCGTCACCAGCAAGGAACCACGGCGCCACACGCCCTCGTTCTCCGCACCGACACTTCAACCGGTACACCCCACTCCTGGCCCCCCGGGCCCAGATCCTCATGGAGGTCAAGGGGCGGGAGGACCTCCCGGTCCCGAGGCAGATGAAGAAGATCCCTGGGAGGAAGCCTTCTCGGGCGTACTGTGAGTACCACCGAGACCACGGCCACGATACCGAAGACTGCTTCCAGCTTCGGGACGAGATCGAGGCTCTCATTCGCCGAGGGCGTCTCGGTCGATATGTAAACGACCGACGTCCCCCCGCAGACCCGCGTCCAGCCGACCCGGCCCCTCAGGAGCCTCGGGAGCAGAATCGACCCGTTGCGGGAGTGATCCACACCATCACTGGGGGCTGCTCTCGGCCCGTGAGGAACGCAGGGGGCTCGGCGGAAGTATCAGGAGTGGCCGTCGCGAAGAGGCAGCGGGTCGGAAATGTAATCACTTTTTGTGATGAAGATGTAAAGGGGGTTCAGACTCCCCACGATGACGCCATGGTGATCTCTCTCACTATGGCGGACTATGATGTAAGGCGTGTTCTTGTGGATAGTGGAAGCTCAGCTGATATTTTGTATTACGAGGCCTTCCAAAAGATGGGCTTTTCCCGACAATTGTTGCACAAAACATCCACCCCCCTCATAGGATTCACTGGAGACGCTATCTCGGCCGAAGGTGTCATCGAGCTGCCTGTGACTGCGGGCATTGCACCCGCAGAAGCCACGGTGCGGCTCGGGTTCTTGGTCGTCCGTGTCCCCTCGGCCTACAACGCTATCCTCGGACGACCCGGACTGAACGCCCTTCGCGCGGTGGTTTCTACCTACCATTTGCTCATGCGGTTCCCCACAGCGGCCGGGATTGGAGAGGTCCGAGGTGACCAGCCGACCGCACGGCAGTGTTTCCTAGCAACTCTCAAAGGGAAGAAGCCCATGGAGGCCCTAAGCGTCGAGTCACTTGACGCCAGAGACGAAGTGGCCTTGCGGCACGGGGAGCCGGCCGAGGGCGTAATCGAAGTTCCCCTCGAAGAAGGCCGCCCGGACCGCACGGTCCGGGTCGGTGCCAACCTCGACTTGGAAGCTCGGCTCCGGTTAGTGGAATTCCTCCGAGCCAATGCAGATGTGTTTGCCTGGTCGGCGGCCGATGTACCTGGGATCGACCCGGAGGTCGTTTCTCACGCCCTCAACGTCGACCCGACCCACCGACCAGTAAAGCAAAAGAAGAGACACTGTGCCCCGGATCGGATCCGGGTGGTCGACCAGGAGGTAGACAAACTCTTGGAGGCAGGTTTCATAAGAGAGGTGAGCTACCCCGAGTGGCTGGCAAACGTCGTACTTGTCCGGAAGGCGAGCGGGAAGTGGAGGATGTGCGTCGACTACACCGACCTGAACAAGGCGTGCCCCAAGGATAGCTTTCCGCTTCCACGGATAGACCAACTGGTCGACGCGACTTCCGGATATCAGCTACTGTCTTTTATGGACGCCTTCTCCGGCTACAACCAAATAATGATGGCTCCACAGGACGAGGAGAAAACTGCCTTCATAACAGACCGGGGGCTGTACTGTTACAAGGTAATGCCCTTCGGTCTGAAGAACGCTGGCGCCACTTACCAGCGCCTCGTCAATAAAATCTTCAAGGAGCAGATCGGCCGGAATATGGAGGTGTACGTGGACGATATGCTGGTAAAAAGCCGCCATGCAGACCAGCACATTGCAGATCTGGAGGAGACTTTCACCACCTTGCGAAAGTTTCGCATGAAGCTAAACCCAGCGAAGTGCGCTTTTGGTGCTTCGGCCGGGAGGTTCCTCGGTTTCATTGTCAACCAGCGCGGGATCGAGGCCAACCCGGACAAGATCAAAGCCATCCAAGATATGTCCCCTCCGACCAAAGTGAAGGAGGTTCAGGAGCTCGCTGGAAGGGTCGCCGCGCTCGGACGATTTGTGGCAAAGTCGGCCGAACGCTGCCAACCATTCTTCAAGGTGTTGAAGCGCCCAAAAGACTTCCTCTGGACGGCCGAATGTCATGCGGCATTCGACCAGCTCAAGGAGTACATGGCGTCTCCTCCCCTGCTGTCCAAGCCGCAAGAGGGGGAGATGCTCTACCTTTACCTGGCGGTCTCCCCAACCGCAGTCAGCGCAGTACTGGTTCGGGAAGAGGCAAGACTTCAGAAGCCTGTATACTACATCAGCCGAGTCCTCCGGGATGCCGAGACGCGGTACACGAAGGCTGAGAAGATCGCCTTCGCGCTGCTGACTGCGACCAGGAGGCTTCGCCCCTATTTTCAGGCTCATTCTGTCACCCTTTTGACCGATCAACCACTGCGGCAGATTCTCAGCAATCCAGAGAATGCGGGACGGCTGGTGAAGTGGGCAGTAGAACTTGGTGAGTTCGACATCCGCTACCAGCCCCGACCAGCCATCAAGGCCCAGGTGCTCGCGGACTTTCTCGCTGAGTGCACTGTGCAGGAGGCGGAACCTAAGCCGCCGGAGACACCCAGCCTCGATCTCCCGATCTGGACGCTCCATATTGACGGGTCGTCGAACCCTGAAGGTGGAGGGGCTGGGCTGGTCCTCACCAATCCCGATGGAGTGATAGCCGAGTATGCCTTGAGGTTCGGATTTCCAGTGACCAACAATGAGGCGGAGTACGAGGCCCTAGTCGCGGGACTCAAACTCGCCAAGGAGCTCGGCATCCGGCGTCTGAAAGTCTTCACCGACTCCCAGCTGGTGGTCGGGCAGGTTCGAGGGGAGTTCGAGGCGCGGAGCCCGACCATGCAGAGCTACGTCCGGAAGGTGCAAACACTCATTCCCGACCTCGGCAGTGTTGACATTCAGCAGGTCCCGAGGAGCGAAAATGCCAGGGCCGACAGGTTGTCCCGCCTAGTGGACGCAGACGCGCACAACTTGTCGAGGGCAATCTACCTGGAGACCCTGGATGCCCCGAGCATTGACGGGGCTGGAGCGGTGATGGCAATTGATCCGGAGCCGTCTTGGATGGACCCGCTCGTCGCCTACCTCGCCGAAGGAATCCTCCCTGAAGACGAAGATCAGGCCCGGCGGCTTGTAAAGAAGTCCGCCCACTACGTACTTTATGAAGGGAGGCTGTATCGGACCTCGTTTACCGCCCCCCTCTTAAGGTGCCTCCGCCCCGCGGAAGCGGCCTACGCCCTCGGCGAAGTCCACGAAGGCATCTGCGGATCGCACTTGGGGGCTAGGTCCTTGGCGCATAAGATCATGAGGCAAGGCTACTATTGGCCGACCTTGTTGGAGGACTCGAAGGACCACGTGCGGAAATGCGACGCCTGCCAGCGCCACGCCAACGTCCAGAGAGTCCCCTCTGTCCCCTTGGCGCCAATCACCGCGCCCTGGCCCTTCGCACAGTGGGGAATGGATATCCTCGGACCATTCCCCGTCGCTTCGGCCCAGCGGAAATTTTTGATTATCGCCATCGACTACTTCACCAAGTGGGTGGAGGCAGAGCCACTGGCCACCATCACGGAGGCACAAGTCCGGAAGTTCGTGAAGAAGAACATCATTGTCCGATTTGGAGTACCTCGGGTCCTCATCTCGGATAACGGTCGACAGTTTGATAACAAGCACTTCCGGGACTTCTGCGAGGAATTCGGGATCGAGCATCGGTTCACATCCGTGTCGCATCCCCAAACCAACGGCGAGGCCGAGGTCACAAATCGGACAATCCTCCAAGGTATCAAAGCGCGGATCGGCCGGACGGGGCAAGCTTGGGTCGAGGAACTCGAGAATGTCCTTTGGGCGTATCGGACCACACAACGGACTCCTACTGGAGAGACGCCTTTCAGCCTAACCTATGGCACGGAAGCCGTTGCCCCCGTGGAGCTCGGACTCCCCTCGCCTCGGGTGGCCGCGCACCGACCCGATGCCAATTCAGAGCAACTCCGAGGGAACTTGGATCTCTTGGAAGAGGCAAGGGAAATGGCTCAGGTACGGATGGCAATGTATCAGCAGAGGGTGGCCCGATATTACAACTCCAAAGTCCGACCGAAGCTTTTCAGAATTGGAGATCTGGTGCTGAGGCGAGCTAAGGCATCTCAACCTACGGAAGGTGGGAAGCTAGCGCCAAATTGGGAAGGCCCGTATAAAGTTCGTTGGGTAAACCGACCTGGCTCCTACCAGTTGGAAGCCCTAGATGGCCGAGGAATTCCAAGGGGCTGGAATTCCGCTAACCTGCGGATATATTACCAGTAGAACAACAAGGCCAGAAAGACAATTTAAAAAGGTGCAATACTTTTCATTTCAATAATTTCTGGTTACAGTGGCGTGCTCGTGTGATTACAAGGAATTCCCAGAGGAGAATTAGGGAGTAAAGAAAGTAAAGAAGAGGTGGGGACCCAAACCCTCAACCCAGGGCGGCTGCAGTCCCACCAGAAGTGGGTGCTTCTAACCGGAGGCGCCATCCAGCACCTCACCAAAAAGAGGAGGAGCCGCCGCAGAAGAAGCTCCCGCTGCCCCCAGGGGAACGCCGCCTCCAAAGGATATTCCCATCTTCCCCAGTGGTAGGGAAGAGAAGGGATTCAAGGGGGAAGAGTATATGGAGGCGCGGTCCCGGATTGAGCGTCCGGCGCAGAGCTCAACCGGGAGGCTGAACTTCAAGGAGGGGAGATGTGATCCCGGATGAAACGCCTAGAGCGGAGTTCCGCCGGGGAGACCCTCCTTGTTGATCCCAGATGAAACGGCTAGTTGGCTGAAGTTGTAAGGGGAGCGCCTCCCCTTTCCTTCGACAGGAGTCTCTCAGTCATATGCCAAGGAGGAGGTCCGCGATCCATGGCAACCTGCAGCTCCGGCTTGGCAAATTCCATCGTACCTGCACCTGTATTTATAGCCAAGCTGCGGCCCCCTGGTAGTTCCGATACGGGTGGCTCCAATAAATGCAGGCGCACTGAATCCGGAGCCGTTCCGGCTCCCGAGGCGTATCTCCCCGCGATTTCCTAAGCGTCATTCTCCTTAAATCGCATTCTTTGTGCAGGACGATCCGGGTGACGTATACCCCTAGGTCCACGTGTCTCCGCTCGCGCCCAGGCCGCATCCTCCTCGAAGAACCCGCGTATCGCGGCCGCTCAACTAACACTCCTCACCAGCAGCAACTGGCGATCCGATTTCCCAGGTAACGCATTAATTAGCGTTTAATACCCTTCTCGTGTTCCCCCCAGGCAACGCTTGGAGGAGAGGAGAAACACGGTCGCGGCTGGGCACAGAGAAACCCCGATGGGCGGCGAGCGACAAGTGGCCGACCAACGAGTGGAATGTCCCGAGGCTCGGCCCTCGGATGCCTGGCTAACCCGATAATCATCCCGGGAGCAGACTAGCCGGAAGCCCCGACCGGTCGCCTCGGCTTGCGCCAGCCTAGGCCGACCAACGAGTGGAATCTCCCGAGGCTCGGCCCTCGGATGCCTGGCTAACCCGATGATCATCCCGGGAGCAGACTAGCCGGAAGCCCCGACCGGTCGCCTCGGCTTGCGCCAGCCTAGGCCGACCAACGAGTGGAATCTCCCGAGGCTCGGCCCTCGGATGCCTGGCTAACCCGATGATCATCCCGGGAGCAGACTAGCCGGAAGCCCCGACCGGTCGCCTCGGCTTGCGCCAGCCTTGGCCGACCAACGAGCGGAATTTTCCTGAGGCTTGACAACCCTCAGATGCCTGGCTAACCCGATGATCATCCCGGGAGCAGACTAGCCGGAAGCCCCGACCGGTCGCCTCGGCTTGCGCCAGCCTTTGCCGACCAACGAGCGGAATTTCCCTGAGGCTTGACAACCCTCAGATGCCTGGCTAACCCGATGATCATCCCGGGAGCAGACTAGCCGGAAGCCCCGACCGGTCGCCTCGGCTTGCGCCAGCCTAGGCCGACCAACGAGTGGAATCTCCCGAGGCTCGGCCCTCGGATGCCTGGCTAACCCGATGATCATCCCGGGAGCAGACTAGCCGGAAGCCCCGACCGGTCGCCTCGGCTTGCGCCAGCCTTGGCCGACCAACGAGCGGAATTTCCCTGAGGCTTGACAACCCTCAGATGCCTGGCTAACCCGATGATCATCCCGGGAGCAGACTAGCCGGAAGCCCCGACCGGTCGCCTCGGCTTGCGCCAGCCTAGGCCGACCAACGAGTGGAATTTCCCTGAGGCTTGACAACCCTCAGATGCCTGGCTAACCCGATGATCATCCCGGGAGCAGACTAGCCGGAAGCCCCGACCGGTCGCCTCGGCTTGCGCCAGCCTAGGCCGACCAACGAGTGGAATCTCCCGAGGCTCGGCCCTCGGATGCCTGGCTAACCCGATGATCATCCCGGGAGCAGACTAGCCGGAAGCCCCGACCGGTCGCCTCGGCTTGCGCCAGCCTTGGCCGACCAACGAGCGGAATTTCCCTGAGGCTTGACAACCCTCAGATGCCTGGCTAACCCGATGATCATCCCGGGAGCAGACTAGCCGGAAGCCCCGACCGGTCGCCTCGGCTTGCGCCAGCCTTGGCCGACCAACGAGCGGAATTTCCCTGAGGCTTGACAACCCTCAGATGCCTGGCTAACCCGATGATCATCCCGGGAGCAGACTAGCCGGAAGCCCCGACCGGTCGCCTCGGCTTGCGCCAGCCTAGGCCGACCAACGAGTGGAATCTCCCGAGGCTCGGCCCTCGGATGCCTGGCTAACCCGATGATCATCCCGGGAGCAGACTAGCCGGAAGCCCCGACCGGTCGCCTCGGCTTGCGCCAGCCTTGGCCGACCAACGAGCGGAATTTCCCTGAGGCTTGACAACCCTCAGATGCCTGGCTAACCCGATGATCATCACGGGAGCAGACTAGCCGGAAGCCCCGACCGGTCGCCTCGGCTTGCGCCAGCCTAGGCCGACCAACGAGTGGAATTTCCCTGAGGCTTGACAACCCTCAGATGCCTGGCTAACCCGATGATCATCCCGGGAGCAGACTAGCCGGAAGCCCCGACCGGTCGCCTCGGCTTGCGCCAGCCTTGGCCGACCAACGAGCGGAATTTCCCTGAGGCTTGACAACCCTCAGATGCCTGGCTAACCCGATGATCATCCCGGGAGCAGACTAGCCGGAAGCCCCGACCGGTCGCCTCGGCTTGCGCCAGCCTAGGCCGACCAACGAGTGGAATCTCCCGAGGCTCGGCCCTCGGATGCCTGGCTAACCCGATGATCATCCCGGGAGCAGACTAGCCGGAAGCCCCGACCGGTCGCCTCGGCTTGCGCCAGCCTAGGCCGACCAACGAGCGGAATTTCCCTGAGGCTTGACAACCCTCAGATGCCTGGCTAACCCGATGATCATCCCGGGAGCAGACTAGCCGGAAGCCCCGACCGGTCGCCTCGGCTTGCGCCAGCCTTGGCCGACCAACGAGCGGAATTTCCCTGAGGCTTGACAACCCTCAGATGCCTGGCTAACCCGATGATCATCCCGGGAGCAGACTAGCCGGAAGCCCCGACCGGTCGCCTCGGCTTGCGCCAGCCTTGGCCGACCAACGAGCGGAATTTCCCTGAGGCTTGACAACCCTCAGATGCCTGGCTAATCCGATGATCATCCCGGGAGCAGACTAGCCGGAAGCCCCGACCGGTCGCCTCGGCTTGCGCCAGCCTTGGCCGACCAACGAGCGGAATTTCCCTGAGGCTTGACAACCCTCAGATGCCTGGCTAACCCGATGATCATCCCGGGAGCAGACTAGCCGGAAGCCCCGACCGGTCGCCTCGGCTTGCGCCAGCCTAGGCCGACCAACGAGTGGAATCTCCCGAGGCTCGGCCCTCGGATGCCTGGCTAACCCGATGATCATCCCGGGAGCAGACTAGCCGGAAGCCCCGACCGGTCGCCTCGGCTTGCGCCAGCCTTGGCCGACCAACGAGCGGAATTTCCCTGAGGCTTGACAACCCTCAGATGCCTGGCTAACCCGATGATCATCCCGGGAGCAGACTAGCCGGAAGCCCCGACCGGTCGCTTCGGCTTGTGCCAGCCTTGGCCGACCAGCGAGCGGAAGAATTTCCTGAGGCCTAACCCTCGGATGCCTGGCTTAGCGCCGGAAGAATTTCCTGAGGCCTAACCCTCGGATGCCTGGCTTAGCGCCGGAAGAATTTCCTGAGGCCTAACCCTCGGATGCCTGGCTTAGCGCCGGAAGAATTTCCTGAGGCCTAACCCTCGGATGCCTGGCTTAGCGCCGGAAGAATTTCCTGAGGCCTAACCCTCGGATGCCTGGCCTAGCGCCGGAAGAATTTCCTGAGGCCTAACCCTCGGATGCCTGGCCTAGCGCCGGAAGAATTTCCTGAGGATTAACCCTCGGATGCCTGGCTTAGCGCCGGAAGAATTTCCTGAGGACTAACCCTCGGATGCCTGGCTTAGCGCCGGAAGAATTTCCTGAGGCCTAACCCTCGGATGCCTGGCCTAGCGCCGGAAGAATTTCCTGAGGCCTAACCCTCGGATGCCTGGCTTAGCGCCGGAAGAATTTCCTGAGGACTAACCCTCGGATGCCTGGCCTAGCGCCGGAAGAGTTTCCTGAGGCCTAACCCTCGGATGCCTGGCTCAGCGCCGGAAGAGTTTCCTGAGGCCTAACCCTCGGATGCCTGGCTTAGCGCCGGAAGAATTTCCTGAGGCCTAACCCTCGGATGCCTGGCTTGGCGCCGGAAGAGTTTCCTGAGGCCTAACCCTCGGATACCTGGCTCAGCGCCGGAAGAGTTTCCTGAGGCCTAACCCTCGGATGCCTGGCTTAGCGCCGGAAGAATTTCCTGAGGCCTAACCCTCGGATGCCTGGCTTAGCGCCGGAAGAATTTCCTGAGGCCTAACCCTCGGATGCCTGGCTTAGCGCCGGAAGAGTTTCCTGAGGTTTAACCCTCGGATGCCTGGCCTAGCGCCGGAAGAACTTCGGGAATCAAAAGTCAGCAAGAAGCAACCAAGAGCTAAAAAAAAAAAAAAAAAAAAGAGGACGAGGGCGAGATGAAGAAATATTCAACGTGCATTAATTTTCAGGGCCGAGGCCCATACAATTGGGCAAAACGCCGACATACAAAAATAAAAAAGACAATGAAAGGTACAAGAGGTCAGCTTGGAGGAACTCCCGGGTCGGGAACGCCGGGCTCGTCCGCGGGAGGTAGGGAAGCAGCAGGAGAACCAGCAGGCGATGGCGCCGGAGAGGAGTCCAGGAGGGAGATCTCGCTCAGGTCAACTTCGGGATACTTAGCCGACACCCTTGCCAGGCCCTCCTCGAAGCCCAAGGTGAAGGCTTCGGCCCCCGCGTCCGACGCGTCATGGACAAACTCGTCAGACTGGCGATAGGTCCACACTGCCTCCGACATATCATGGGCGAACTCGGCGGACTGGCGATAAGCCTCTACCGCCTGACGCCCGATTTCCGCCCTCTTCTCGGCCAGCTCCGCCTCAGCTCGCTCCATAATCTGAGCCTTGGCCTCCAAGACCTTCGCCACAATCCGGCCTTCGGCCTCAGAGGAGACCCTCAGCAGATCAGCCTGAGCCTCTTTATGCTTCGCCTCGGTAGCAACCCGAGCGGCCTCGGCTTCCTTCAGGCGCGAACGGAGCTCTTGGACGTCCGTGCATGACTTCTCCAGGGCCGACTCCAGTTCGCCTAGTTTGGCTTCAAAAGAGCGGATTCGGTCGCAGGCGTTGTCGGCAGACCGCTGGGCCTTCTCCCACCGCTCTCGATAGTCCGCGATCTTCCGGGACTGCTTTTCAGCCCGTTCCTCCGCCTTCTTGACCCTGCTTTCGAGGCCCGAGGCGGCTTTGAGTTGCTCCCGAGCCTCTGACAGTTGCTCCTCCAGGGCGGCGAAGCCGAGTGCCCGCTCTTCGGCCTCCCGGAGCCTCGCCTCGAGGTCCCCGGTCGTCCTGCCTGCCGCAGCCCGGCCTCCCTCTTCCATTGCTTTCAGCCGGTCCTCGGCCTTCGCCAAAAGCCCCGCCTGTTCCTTGTAGCACTCCTCCAGACGGATCATGTACTGGGCGAGCTAAGAAATAGGAAAAATAAGGGAGTCAGGCGGAGAACAACAGAGCCAATAAATGGTGAAAGACGGCCAGAAGAACACTCACCGACATGAGACAGACGCAGCTGGCGGCCCCAACGTCAGAGACATCCAACTCCCGGACCCGCCGACGGTCCTTCTCCAGCAACACTGTTTCGATGAGATTTCGGGCGCCATCGGTAGTGAAGGCAGACCCCGATTTCTCCCCGGAGCCGGATGGTGGTTCTGCAGCCTTACCCTTATCCATCGCCTGGGGAAGAGTCCGGCTGATCGCGCTCGGGGCGGGGGTCGCCCCAGGAATTGATAGGGTCCCGCTCGGCCGGGGCCTCGGCGCGTCCCTCCTCGAGTCATCAGGAGCCGACCGAGTCGAAGGCCGGGTCGGGGACCGATCACGTCCGACCCGTCCGTCTTGAGCAGGCTCAGGTGGCACCTCCGGAGTAGCGGCAACCTTACCACCGGAGGGCTGATACAGCGTCAGCTGCCGGTCGGTGCCCACAACATCTCCCTGACCGGTGGGCCCGGACTCGTCGGTCGGCATCGGAGGTATCTCCTTACGGGACTTCTTCGCCGGTGGGGCCCCGCTCGGAAGAGCTCGTTTCCTCCTCCGGACTGCTTCCAGCAGGGACGCCCTACCAACAGCCTTCGACTTCACCGACCGCATGACGTCGTCGACCTCTGCAAGAAGGACGGGATGGTCAGGGACTGAGAAACCGAAAGGAAGAAGGAACGAAAGAGAAGAAAAGAGCTAAAGAAACGATGGCGGACTCACGGTCGGTGGGGACCGAGCTCAAACCGACGTTCACCAAGGTATCCTCAGAAATAAGGCGGCCCACCGGGGGAAGCTGGCCCTCGGCGACCAACCCCTTCAAGGCGGCGACGCCCTCGGATTCCTCCCTCGACAACTTCGACAGGCCAATTGGGGACTTCACCGGCGTCCCCCAGATTGCCCTGATTTCCCAGGAGGGGTCTGCATCAACGAAAAAGAAGCGCTCCTTCCAGTGGTGAATGGAGGTAGGACCCTCCTTGACAAGGCCGCACCCTCGCCGCGCTGCGAAGCACCACCACCCTTTGTCCTGGGGGTGGCCGCTCAGGCCGTAGAGCTCCCAGAAAACGTTCAAGGTGGCGGGAATCGCATGCAAGCGACAGAGAACCTGGAAGACCGTCAGAGCACGCCACGAGTTCGGCACCAGTTGCGTCGGTGCCATTCCTAAACCCCGGAGCACCTGTAAGACTAGGTCTGAAGGGGGAAAGCGGAACCCGGCCTGGAGGATGCCCTCATTGATGGCGATCTTCCCTCGAGGAGGATGAGACATCCTCTCCTCAGGCCCTGGGAGCGTGACATTGCAGGCCTCGGGAAGGTGGTACCGAGCCACAAATCCGTCTAAGTCCTCGGCGACCAGTTTTGACTTGATGCTATCTGCTCCCACTTCGCCCATCCCTAATGGCCAATCTACGGTCAGGACGGGGTCAAGAAGGAGGGAAAGGCCGGAACGACTGGGGTGCACTAGTACAAAAAGAAAAAGTATGAAGAGCTCAAAGTAGAAGAGTGGGAAACTCACTTGAAGAGGAGGAAGAACGGCTCCGAGAGCGTCAAAGGAAAAGCAAGCGAACGTTTCGGCGGCAACAATGGTAGCGCAAAGGAGAAACTCGAAAATGTCCGTAAAGAAGAAGACGGACGGGGGAGGGCCCCCGATTAAATAGGCGAAAGGGCAAGTGACACCTCGATGACGCCAGAAGACGCCTGGCCGCCGAAGGGTCGCTCGCACCCCAAAGGCGAATCGACACCATTAAGGAAGGATGTCCGCCGAAATCCTCAGCTTGCCAGGTCAGCAGCAACCGCCATACGCCATAAAGAAGGCGGGAAGCTTGAAGCGCGCGCGCCTCTCCGAAGGATGGCGGCAATCTCGAAACATCACTCCCTTCACCTGTTCCCCTTCTGGTTCCAGGCTCGGAAGCGGGGGGCTACTGTTATGGGGGAATTGAGCCGCCATGCCCCACGTGATCGGCACGCGTATCCAGGAAAGCTACAGCTGCCCTATGATCCAGCACTCCGACCCCGAGTCGGACCTCCTCGGCTCCGCAGCCCGACCCCGGGTCGGCTGCCCTATGATCCAGCACTCCGACCCCGAGTCGGACCTCCTCGGCTCCGCAGCCCGACCCCGGGTCGGCTGCCCTATGATCCAGCACTCCGACCCCGAGTCGGACCTCCTCGGCTCCGCAGCCCGACCCCGGGTCGGCTGCCCTATGATCCAGCATTCCGACCCCGAGTCGGAGATCTTTTGATAACGACAGGCTATTCTCCAGAGGCACGCCGCGGCCTCCTGCTCCACTACTCCCTGCAACGGCTGTACCCGATGCTGCCCACGATCTCCTGTATCAACCGTACAAAGCGGAGCTCCACTACGCCCTGCCATGACCGTACCCAGCGCTGCTCCACGACGCCCCGTAACGGCCATGTCAGTGGCCATTCTATCGTGCCCCACGACGACAAACCCCCCTGAGAGACCTCCCAGCCAGGTATATATGCGGCTGGGGGGAGAAGGGGGGGGGTAAGCAATACCTCCCAGAGCACTCTCTCCCACTTGTGATTATCATCTCTCCTCCTCCAATCTCCTCTGACTTGACCGTCGGAGGGCCATCACCACCCTGGTGGTGGTGCAAGGCTTGTTTGCAGGTTCCTTGGCGGAAGGTGGAGCGCAACCAGCACCAACCAAGACAACTCAGGCGGAACCCCGTTCACACCGTCGTGTCAATCGTTCTCGGTTTGGACCACCAGCAACAGAAAGTATTGAAATATTTGAAGAGCAAGAGAGAAGAGAATTAACTCTCCGGGACTGATACGGAGGAACAGGAGCATTGGAAGCGTGTGCACAGGGAGATTAACTCTCTCATCTCCATGAAATCGAGGTTCCACTAGGTGATGCACTGCATGGCAGAAGTCGTGGGCCCGTAGCCCTAGGAGATCATCAGTATAGATATCCTAGCTGGGCATTAGATTGGCTGCTCTGATACTATATTGAAATATTTTAAGAACGAGAGAGAAGAGAATTGTATTTCTGCTTGTCTGTTACAATATACATGAGCAGTCTTGACATAGATTAAGAGGCTGACGAAGTTTGGCACAATTAATTACAAATCAATTAAGGTAAAATTTGGTAAGGCGAACTAAGTTTGGTACAATCAATCACAAATCAATTATGATCCTAATCAATCATATGATTGTAACATAAAGAAATAAAAACTAAGAGGAAGGAAAAGTTGAGAAGGAAGAGAGGGTAGAGAAGAAGGAAGAGAGGAGAGGAAAGAAGGTTCGGCGATGGCCAAGCCTTGGTGGTCGATGGGCAGTCGTTGATAGCAGGTGGCGGCTGACGGCAGCTACAATGGCTGGCAGAAAAAAAGAAACAACTTGGCTTGGATCGAAATAGAGGGTTGGAACAAAAGAACTGGGGAAGAAAGCTTACCAGCGGACAACGAAGGTGGTGAATCTCAGTCGACGGAGGCTCGGTCTTGTGGACTAGCGGAAGCGGTGCTTGAAATAGGAAGAAGATCTCGGAACAGAGCAACAAAACAATTGGAAGCCACCGAAGAAGTAGAAGAAAGAGAGAGGAGAGGGCTCGACTGAGCTCAAAGGTGGGTTAATCTTTGAGAGATGGGAGGTATATAGGAGGGTTGGAAGAGGGCCTTCGGCCCTGCCCGACGCTCCGACCCAATGAGGCTAGGCCTCAGAGAGCCCTTTGTATAGAGTTTGGTCTAGTAGTCCTATCCAACGAGCTCATAAGACCTTTCATAGATAGCCCGTAAAAGTTAAAACTATCATGGTGATACAGATTCGGTGATTTATTTATCATAGCAACATGTTTTTAAGGTTCAAGCTTTGGGATTAAAGCCCACCTGATTCTTTTAATTTTCTTTTAATTTTCAGGAGGTGCCACTCAAAGTCGAGCTGTCTGAGGCTCCAATCCCGTCGCGTCACGTGGTATGCACGTTGTGAAGATAAAATAATTTGATCACGAGGTTGGCTTCTCAGCACGTTCTTATCCAAAATGCCCTGCCCCACACCGTTTCACTGACAGTTGGGCGCCAGTCCGTGTGGTCCTCCTGGAATGGCAAAGACATGAGTGACGATCGAAGTATTACTTGGTCGCACTACCTTACCTAATTCGTGATTGGCTGGTTCCATCTCGTGGAGTGGAGGATGACTCTCCTAAACCGTAATCTTTTAGATCCAAAGGCAACCTAAAAAAGGTTAATGCCCATCTTTTGCTGCAGAACACCTGAAGCCGTAGACCGAGTGGCCTTCTTTATTGCTCATTATTCCGACAACATATCATGAATGGATAGTTTGCTTGCCCCGGAGGCATTAAGAGATATATTACTTTTTGTTTTTTTAGATGTATTCATATTAAAATAGTATGAATTATCTGTTTCAGCATAAAGAAAAAAAAATAAAACTGTATTTTTTGGGCTAATTATCCTCTTGCCTTCCTCTTTTAGAATACCCAATTATTGAAGTATGTGCTAGAGGCCTAGAACGAATAGTCACCACCTATCTCCTATATTTACACCCATGCAATATGACGATCATGTAAAATTAGTTTAATATATTTTTACAAATCTCCTCTCCAAGGAAAGAAGGGCTTGCCCTACAAAAATGGTAGTTAAAATAACTTTTCCTATCTGTTTTTCTAGATATCTAGGCATTGGAATCCAAGACGGTGCTTGGTAGGAGATAACGAAAATGAGAATAAGAAAGATATACTAGGCAGCATAGCTATACTAGGAATTTATACCAAATTATATTTGGTTATCAAAATTTTTAAAAATAATTTATTTATTTATTTATTTTCTAAAACTAGTATCTGAGCATGTACAATGCATGCTTGAAGAAAACAATACTGTAGAATTCTAATTATAGCATATATATTATAAAAATAATATTATAAATAATTATATTTTTTATTTGTTTGCATTTTTCTGGACTTTTCTATATGTATCTATTCTTACAAATACTGTAATTAACTATTTCCACATCCATCTATAACTAGTATTTCTAATTTTTTTTTAATTTTCTTACTCACTTATTTTTTCTGTTATGATATTTTTTATTTATTTGCAACATGATTTTAATTTATTTATTTATCTATTCTAACAAAATACTAGTGAGATGATAACAAAGAGAAAATATTGTTTGGTACAATCTCATAAAAGTATTTTATTATATTTTATCATATATTAAATAGTTGGTATTTTAAATTTTTATTATTTATTTTCTATTATAATTTTTTGGTACAACCATTTCCTTAAATATTTGTTATTGATCTTTCTTATGTTGTTGGATATTTGTTTTTTGCTATTATTGAAAATAAGTGACATTTCTTTGTTTTTGTTAAAACCAGTATTTTAATTTTGTTTTTCTTATTTGCATATAGCCAGAATTATATGTAATATAGAAAAATAGAAAATATAATAATGAATGAATATTTTTAGTTTCTGAAACTCATATTTTTATATAGTAAAGATAAGAAAACTACTCTTCACTTGTTGCATTATAGTTTATGTGATAATAGTTCACATACACTATTAATATCAAAGAATAATATTTACATTATATATTATAATAGTAGAGTGTTATGGTATATATGATTTGATAGTATTAATATTTTAAAAAATATTATCAATAAAAAAGTAGCATTACATGTATAATGATATTTTTGCATCATGATAGTAACATTTTAAGCACTATATTATTAAGAGTTATAGTGAGGAGGTGTGAAATCACTTTTTAGTGCTTAATCCATATAAATATTATATAAAGTTTTTACTAAAAGGTTATATAACTTAAGGAGCTAAAGAATTTTTCTAATCCTTTAAACCAATTTGTTTGTCTTAAAGAAACCATTAAATACTTGTTATGGAGTTTGGTAATTTTATCAACTTATAGAAAATAAGTTTGGACTTTGATAAGTAAACTTTCTAATTGTAAACTCATAGATATTGAAAAATATAGAGCTGGTCTAGCTCCAAAGGTTTTCCTTCAAAACCTCACACGTTGCCTCATTATCGACTAGCAGAATACTGGTTGTAACACTATCCCCACCCTCACCCATGATGAGGTCTCCAATGATGGCCAAAAACCCTAACCTTGAAGGAAGATCGATCATGCTTGTTATGGCTCCTAATCCAAACATTGCTTCGCTTTGGTAGTGACATTGTGCTCAGCCCTAGGCCCCATGACCAGAGCACCACTACACCAAAAAAGAAAATTTTCGACGCTTATTCCAAGCGTCGGCAAAAAAATTTTTCCGTCAACATTTGCCGATGCTTTTTAAAAGCGTCGGCTAATGACGACGAAATTTTTTTTTCCGTCAACATTTGCCGATGCTTTTTAAAAGCGTCGGCTAATGACGACGCTTAAAAGCATCGTCAAAGATAATATGTAATTGACGACGCTTTTAACGACGCTTTTTAGCGTTGTTAAATAACGACGCTTTTAAGCGTCGTTAAAAGCGTCATCGGAAGCCAAAAAACCACCTCATTTTAGTCCCACATCGGCGGATCTGAAAAAAAAAAAACTGTTTATATAGCCAAACCCAACCACTCTGCATGAATGGAATGAAGATACCGATCGGGGAGGTTGTTTATATTTCTCTTTGTGTTCCATCACCACCATGGAATGGAGGAGAAGATGCAGACCGCCAATGGTAATTTTCTTGGCAAATGGTAATTAGCGACGCTTTAAAGCGTCGGTAAAGAGCGTCGCTTAAAAGCGTCGCTAAATTGTAATTAGCGACGCTTTTGAAAGCGT
This sequence comes from Phoenix dactylifera, assembly GCF_051530095.1. Classification (NCBI taxonomy): domain Eukaryota; kingdom Viridiplantae; phylum Streptophyta; class Magnoliopsida; order Arecales; family Arecaceae; genus Phoenix; species Phoenix dactylifera. The sequence goes on from NC_143205.1 coordinate 10,191,546, forward strand.
CGGAAAATGTTTTTTCCATTGTAGCTAGGCGACGCTTTACCGACGTTTTGTAAAGCGTCAGGATGGTTTCTACCGATGCTTAAAAGCGTCGCTAGTAGCCAAAAAAAGCGTCACTAATATTCAAGTTTCTTGTACTGCACTAAGATCAACGACAAAAAGAAGTGCTTTGCCCTATTAACACTACTAGTGCCAACCAGGTGGTGAAGGGCATGACTTCAAGGAGTTGTTGGAAGGTGAGCCAAAGATGAATAATTTGTAGTGGTAGTCGGGGATTGGCAATACATATCAATCGAAGAAAATTGGCCCACCACTAAAATTATAAGCCTCAAGTCTACCAAAGTTGACCGTATAAATCTCTAAGGTCATGCAGCCACTTATCAAGAGATTATCAAAGCATATTATTGAAATCTCTTATTTTATATTTTTATTAAGGAATTTACCAAAGCATATTCTTAGGATTACTAAGGCTCCATTTGGCAGAACTGTTGGCAGTAATACTTTTAGAAATAGAGCATTTTGAAGTAAAGCTTTGTTGAAGTAGAACTTTTATAAAAAAATTATTTGTTGTTTAGTAACTATATTTCCAAAGTGCTGTAGAACTTTAATATGTATTTGGCAAACAAATTGAAAAAATACTTTTAGTATGATAAAATAACTATAAAGAATATTACATATTATTATACAACAGAGTATAATAAAATATAATATGTATTAATACATAAATATATAATATAGTATAACATTACTATAATATAATATAATGTTATTCTAATATAGTTAATATAATATTATATATTATAGCATAATAATATAACATAATTTGATATTATATAACATAACATATCAATGTATTATGATATAATGTAACATAATATTATATTTATATTATAATACAATATTTTAGTATAAAATATTATAATTATTATCATTATATATTAATATTTTTTTTTCTTCGTGCGTTATGATATAAATGGACACTTTCTTTAATTGTATGATTTTATTATAGGTATTTTGGTCTATTTTTTTTATAAATCTAAAATAGTTTTCTGACGCTTGCTAAAAGTATTTTTTCAAAAAAGTTTCATTTTGGAGCTTTTCTTTTCCAAATAGATATTTTTAGCTTCCTAGCAAAGCTAAAACAACTTTCTAATTTCTTTATCAAATACCTTTTTTTCAATTTAAAAATACTTTTAGAGGGTCAGAAAGTGCATTCTGGCCCATCAAATGCTTTGCCAAATAGGGCTTGAAGTATATTCGTGGGATCTATTAAATCTCCAAAATCATGTAGCCACTTATCAAGAGACTACCAAAGCATATTCTTGGGATCTATTGTTGTATATTTGCATCAAGGGATAACCAAAATATATTCTTGAAATCTATTGTTGTATACTTCCATCCTTGTATATATTACTATTGTAAATAACCATATAGATATGCTATAAAAGAATACATAGACCTCCTCATTAAAGTAAGTTGAGAGAGAATTTTTTTCATAACTCCGATTTCCTTTCTTCATAGTATCAGAACCTCTCTTGCAATTTTTCTAGCCCTTTTTTCCTCCAATTCTCATCAAAACTAGCTTTCTCAACGAGATTGTCTTCAAATTTTACAACCCATATGTCAAACACACTTCCTTCAATTGCCGTCCAACTTAACCGAGATAACTTTATACCCTAGAATGTACACATCCAATCTTTCCTCACCACCAAGTATGGGTCTTCTTGATGGATCAGATTTTCCTCCATCACCAATGATTGGTGTTGCTTCGGATGATGGCAAGACTGAAGAGACTATATCGAACCCTGCATATAAGTTCTAGCTACTTCGTTATCAAATTGCTTTGGCATGGCTCTTGATTAATATCTCAGATGCAACGGTGACTCGTTGTCAGATTGTGTCATGCATGTGATATCTAGGTTGTTCTTGAATGGTCCAATGCCACCCAAATTGAGGCATCATATAGATATTTATGACCGACTTTCATTCTCTTAATATGGGCTTGCTCTCCATGGAAAATTACCTACAAAAAGCCAAGATAATCTTAGACAATCTAGCTGCTACTAATCTACTAGTGGCACCTGCAGATCTTCGCTATTAGATACTATTCTGGGCTTGGGCCTGTGTATTTGACCTTGTCTCCACTCTTCTCACCATGGGTATTGTTGCAAGTTGTGATGAGTTAAACAGCATACTACAGCAACATGATGCACGAATGAGACTCTAGATTCACAAACTTTTCCTGCTATGGGTGGAATTTCGCCTCACTCGCATAAGAGTTGAGCCAGCCCTGCATGCAATCACCCTAGTGAGGGTACACCAGCTTTTTTTTTCACATGGCTTTTATAATTCAACCAACTCTTATTAGAAGAAGAGCTTTAACTCACATGGTTCAACCACCAATTGTGGCCGACTCCAAAGCACAAGATAAGACCACTGTTTGAACTCGAGCTATGAACGACGGAGTACCTTTTTCCCCCTTGCTTTAAAGGTAGAACTGAGACCCCTCCCATCCATAGGAAGCTGCTTTGACAAATTCAGAGTCAAAGTACAACCATACTACTTTAAATTGTTACCACCATTTTGACCAGTCATATCAGGCCAAGTACAATCCGCCACAAGCCAATCTTACTACTCTAAATGAACCCACTTGGTACACAAACTCGTGCATTTCACAACATGACCCTAGATCCGTCCAAACTTCAAATTCATGTGGATTACAGTGGCCCCAAGCAAGTCACCATAGCAGACAGTTCATGTTTGTCTATAAACAAAGTTGGTCACTCTCTTTTCCATATCTTTTCTCCTCCTTTTTAGCTTAATAATATTTTGCATGTGCCTCCAATGACCATTTTTTTTTTCAATCTCTCAGTTTGCTCATGATAACTCATGCTTTTTTTTGAATTTCATAGCGACCATTTTGAATTTAAGAGCCCTTATTAAGGGTATGGAAGTCGGCCATGAGCATGCTATATTGTGCCTCACTAGAGTGGGATAGAGCTGTTCAAAAGCAACCCAAGTATCACGTGCATGAGGCAATCCAACAGTATGAGTCGTTACCGTAACTAAGATGTTATTTAAGAGCCATACCAAAGTAATTTGATCGCCAAGTAGCCAGGACTCGTATACATAGTTTGATATAGTCTTCTCAATCTTTCCATCATCTGATGCAACAGCAATAATCATTAGTGATGGAGGAAAAATTGATCCATTAACAAGGTCGCACAATTGGTTGATAGTGAGGAGAGTTTTTTTTGTTTTGGTACAACGGCGGCTCACACACGATAGGTATGGGTACAACCAATAAAATTAGAAAAGAAAAGATAGTACAAAGGATAGTGCACAGATACGTGGTCTTTATAAGTGAAACCTCCAGAGTAGTGAACCGTGTAAGAGGCCACCGAGTCAGCAATACTATTCGCCTCCCTGTAGATATGTGTAGCTCGATAGAAACCACACTTACCTAGGAGTCTGCGGATGTTGTGGAGCAACGGCCTACCGCCATCCCTACATCCCTGACTCCGGATCTACTCGATCACCGTAGCTGAGTCTTCCTCGAGGAAGATGCAGTCTGCCCTCAGCACACGCCTTGCATAGGTGATGCCCTCCCATGCGGCTCTGAGTTTGGCACTGATGACAATCGTGTCAAATATCCGCCGCCTCCTGCTGCTATTAGTCTGGCATCATGGTTTCTGATGACAAATCCCACACCTCCAGTGCTCCCTCCTCCACCAACACTGCCGTTGAAGCTCACCTTGAGAAAGCTAAAGGATGGAGGCTTCTAGGAGACCGGCACGGTCCTGGACGCTACAAGAACAGAGTTGGAGCCCCAAATTTTTTCGGCTGCCCAAGAGACGATGGCATAGTAGATCGAATAACCTCTGTAGTATGAAGTAAAACTCTATCCGCTACCGCTCTTGGATGCGCTTTGCTGTCCTCGAAGAAGCCACCCGTAGCATGAGGAGAGTTTGGATGCGAGCCTTCCAAGTGATAAAATATTTTTTGTTAAGTTGGATGGCAATTGAGGGGAGTCTTTGCCATAGGGGTGGAAAAATTTGAAGACAATCCCATTGAGTATGCTAGTTTTGATGAGAGTGGAGCTAAAAAATGACATAAATTGTAAGAGGCAGCTAGAGAAATTGCAAGAGCGACTCTGATACTATGTAGAAAGGACATTGAAGTTATATAAAAAAAAAAATCTCAGCTTACTTTGGTAAGGAGGTCTATGCTTTTTTTTTTATATATATATATAGCATATCTGCACAATTATTTACAATAGCAATAGATACAAAGATAGAAATATACAATAATAGATTCTAAGAATATGCTTTAGTAATTCTTTGATAAGTGGTTGCATGTTCTTGGGGATTTAATGGATCCCACAAATATGCTTTAGTGATCCTAGGAATATACTTTGATGGTCCTATTGAAATGTATATAAATGTATCTGTTGTCATTTTTCATTCAGCCTTGACCTGGAGGAAGAAGCTTCCTTACTTCAAGAACAAAGCACCTAGGAAAACTACCCAACTAACTGTTTTAACTATTTTTAACCAATCTCAGTTAGACTGTTAGCATTTCTGTTAATTGGTTATTTAGTTGATGGGTTATTATAAATAGATTCTATCATGTAAGAACGGATCAAGAGAATTCGATTCATAAGAAATAAAACAGTTCTTCTTTCTTCATCTCCTCTGTTTTCGGACAGAATCCTTTTTGAAGTTTCTTTTCATGGTATCAGAGCTTTAAAGGCATCTCCCCATGGCTGCCCCCACCCACAGCAGTACCAGTTCAGTGCCGTCGCCAGTTCTAAGCATAGTTGAAGACCCGGCAAGCCCGTACTTTCTGCATCACGGCGACAATACAGGTTTGCAGCTCATTTCTCTAGTTTTAAACGAGGAAAACTATTCCACTTGGAGCAGGTCGATGATCATGGCCCTGAGTGTCAAGAACAAGGAGGGATTTGTTGATGGAAGTATTCCCCAACCTCTACCGAATGATCCACACTATGCAGTCTGGAGGAGATGCAACATGGTAGTTTCCGCATGGATGCTATATTCCATTCCAAAGGAGATGAGCACCAGTGTAATCTACATGGAAACAGCTAGAGAAATCTGGCTTGATCTGAAAGAAAGATTCGGCCAAAGCAATGGCCCAAGGATTTACCAACTGCAGAAGATGATTTCCACCCTTTTCCAGAATCATGGGAGTGTGATCTCCTACTTCACTCGTTTGAAGGGACTATGGGAAGAGTTAGCGAATTTCAGACCTCGTCAGCAACAAGAGCACCAATCTGAAGAACAAGTCATCCAATTCTTGATGGGATTAGATGACTCCTACTCAAATGTACGTGGGCAAATCTTGTTGATGGACCCTCTACCACCAGTTAACAAGGTATTTGCACTCGTACTGCAAGAAGAAAGGCAATGTGAGATCGTTGCCACAGTTCAAAGCTCTGAGGTTGCTGCATTCGCCAGTAAAACCTGTGAAAGGTTAGTTCCCAATGATCATCTTTCTTCTAATCCGAAACTCATTCAAAAGCAAAATGCTATGGGGCAACTTCGCAAGAAGGAAAGACCCATATGCAGTCATTGTGGAAAATCAGGTCACTCAAGGGATAAGTGCTATAGACTTCATGGTTTTCCACCTGGTTTTAACTTCACAAAGGGAAAAGCCCCTGCAGCTAATCAGATCTCTAGTGTTATAGCTCCAGATCTCTCATATGATATCTCTAAGCTCACCATCACTCCGGATCAATGTCAAAAGATACTCTCAGTGCTTCTGCAACCTCAACTGCAGTCTTCCGGGATGATGGATGTTGTAAAGGATGTGCCACGACCTTTCGTGAATCAGGCTGGGCGCCTTCAAATGACTGCCAAAAATGCCCGGCCACCATCTGTTCATAGTTTCTCAGGTAATTCAGCCTGTCTGATGAATGTTATTGCTTCAAACCAAAGCCGTGTTCCTTGGATTATAGATACTGGAGCGACAGACCACATGGTATGCTCTATCTCCCATTTTTCTACAATCAAAGCTAGCATTGATGCCACTGTGAAGCTTCCCACTGGAGAAAGAACACCTGCAACACATGTGGGAACGGTTAAAATCTCAAAGTTTCTCACACTGACAGATGTGCTTTGTGTTCCTAAGTTCTCATTTAACCTCATTTCAGCCAGCAAACTTATAGCTTCCAACCACTGTTGCTTGATGTTCATATCTGCATACTGTTTTATACAGGACCTATTGAGTTGGAGGACGATTGGAATGGGGAAGCTTGAAGATGGATTATATCATCTTCAACTAAATGAAATCCAAACTGCTGCTGGTACTCTGAACTCTTCATTGTCAAAATCCTCTCCACAGTCAAGCTTGTCTGCTACTGTTAGTTCCCATGAGTTTGATCTTTGGCATTACCGATTAGGACATCTTTCCTTCACACGTCTTAGTATGTTGAATAAATCTGTTCCGGAAATAAATGTTTGCTTGAACAGCCATTGTAGCATTTGCCCTATTGCTAAACAACAAAGAATGAGTTTTTCTCACAGTAGTCATGTTTCAAATTCAGCTTTTGGATTGATACACTGCGATATATGGGGACCCTTTTCCACAACTTCTCTTGATAATTCCAAATACTTTCTTACCATTGTGGACGATTATAGTAGAGCTACTTGGGTTTATCTCATGCAATCTAAGGCACAAACTAGAGACATCATTAGGTCGTTCTATGTTTTAATTGAGGTTCAGTTTTCAGCCAAAATTAAGGTAATTAGATCAGATAATGGTAAGGAGTTTGACATGAAAGAATTCTATAGCTCAAAAGGATTTATACATCAAGTTAGTTGTGTTGATACCGCTCAACAAAATGGCGTGGTTGAGAGAAAGCATCAACATATACTTAATGTAGCTAGAGCATTACGTTTTTAATCAAACTTGCCTTTGAAATTCTGGGGAGAGTGTGTTCTAACAGCAGTGTACTTAATAAATATAATGCCAACTCCAAAATTATCTGGTAAATCTCCTTATGAAGTGTTATTCTCCTCAAGACCATCTTATAAGCACTTAAGGGTGTTTGGTTGCTTATGTTATGCTTCCACTCTAAAAAGGGATAGGTCTAAGTTTGATCCAAGAGCCAGAAAATGTATTTTTATTGGCTACCCCCATGGCATAAAGGGCTATAAGCTATATGATGTTCAATCTAAACAAACATTTGTTTCTCGGGATGTAGTGTTTCATGAATCTGAATTTTCTTTTCAACATATTGCTTCTCCTACATTGCAGCAGCCAATTCAATCTTGTGACACCATATTTCTTCCCTCATCTGTTGTTGTTCCTGAATATTCATATCCAATTAGACCTAATCCCATTGTTACACCACATACTGAAGAATGTGCTTCGAGTGGCACACCCACCGGCACGCATGATGGCACACCCCTTAAGCTAGTTTGTTTCCCTCGTTCTCCTTCACTCCCTCTTACAACTGTAATGCCAAATCAGCCTGCCAAAATTCAGCCCCTTCGGAAATCTTCTAGGCTCAATCCCACACATATTTCAAAACCTGTGCCACTACTCAATCATTCTCCTACTCAACACCTTCGAAGATCTTCTAGGATTAAGCAAACTCCTACTTACCTAAATGAGTACCATTGTGGTTTGGCCTCTTCAAATCCTCATCTCCACTCACTCCAATATCAGCAAAGGTCCAATGCAAATTCTGGAGAACCTTATGACATCTCACATCAGCAAAGGTCCAATGCAAATTCTGGAGAACCTTATGACATCTCACCTTTTTTAAACTATACACGGCTTTCTCCATCTCATCATGCTTTCACTCTATCCATTTCATCATCAGCTGATCCAAAGAACTATACAGTAGCTTCTATGTATCCTGAATGGTGTGATGCTATGGAAAAAGAATTAAAGGCGATGAATGATAATCGAACCTGGACCATCACTCCATTGCCAGAAGGAAAGAAATCAGTGGACTGTAAATGGATATATAAAACCAAGTTGAAAGCAGACGGGACTGAGGAAAGAAAGAAAGCAAGGTTAGTTGCAAAGGGGTATACTCAACAAGCTGGCTTAGATTATCAAGATACTTTCTCCCCAGTTGCTAAGATGGTTACTGTTAAAACTCTGTTAGCAGTTGCAGCAATTAAAGATTGGCATTTACATCAACTAGATGTTAACAATGCGTTTTTGCATGGGGATTTGCATGAAGAAGTATATATGAATTTGCCTCCGGGATATGAGTTTCAGGGGGAGAAAGGAAGGAAGATGGTGTGTCGCCTACACAAATCCATCTACGGATTAAAACAAGCCTCAAGACAATGGTTTGCCAAACTCTCTACCTTCATCATGTCTCATGGTTTTACTCAGTCTAAGGCCGACTATTCATTGTTTGTAAGAACGAATAGATGCTCCTACACTGCAATCCTTGTCTACGTTGATGACATAATACTTGCAGGGAATGATCTTTCATATATGAATGATCTCAAGAGCATTCTTGATGCAAGGTTCAAGCTCAAAGATCTAGGAACTCTGAAATTCTTCCTCGGTCTTGAGATAGCCAGGAGTTCTAAAGGAATCTCAATAAACCAACGGAAGTATGCCTTAGAAGTCTTGGAAGATGCTGATTACCTCGGCTCAAAGCCTGTGAAATGTCCCATGATACAGAATTTGAAATTAAGTAGGTTTGCAGGACAATTACTTGAGGATCCTACAGTTTATAGAAGACTGATAGGTAGGCTTTTGTATCTCACTATAACAAGGCCCGATCTAAGTTACTCCATGCAGGTTCTCAGCCAGTTCATGGATTCACCTCGGCAACCTCACCTGGATGCTGCTTACAGAGTATTAAGATACTTAAAAGCCACACCGGGACAAGGCCTGTTTTTCCCAACACATTCCGAGGTTCACTTGAAAGCATTTTGTGATGCAGATTGGGCAGCTTGCTAGGATACGCGCCGTTCAGTCACTGGTTTTTGTATTTTTCTTGGCAATTCCCTCATTTCATGGAAGTCGAAGAAACAACACACTGTTTCTCGTTCCTCTGCTGAGGCTGAATACCGATCAATGGCGTCTACGTGTTGTGAGGTTCAATGGCTATTGCATCTTCTCAATGATTTGGATATTCACCATCCTAAACCGGCACTGTTGTTTTGTGATAACCAGGCAGCTTTACACATTGCTGCAAATCCAGTGTTCCATGAACGAACCAAACACATTGAGATTGACTGTCACATAGTGCACGATAAAATTCAACTGGGGATCATCCGAACTCTTCATGTATCAGGCACTATGCAGCTTGCTGACCTGCTTACTAAAGCACTCGGAACAAGCCGATTTCATACTCTGCTGTGCAAGATGGGTGTACATAATTTGTACTCTCCATCTTGAGGGGGAGTATTGAAATGTATATAAATGTATCTGTTGTCATTTTTCATTCAGCCTTGACCTGGAGGAAGAAGCTTCCTTACTTCAAGAACAGAGCACCTGGGAAAACTACTCGACTAACTGTTTTAACTATTTTTAACCAATCTCAGTTAGACTGTTAGCATTTCTGTTAATTGGTTATTTAGTTGATGGGTTATTATAAATAGATTCTATCATGTAAGAACGGATCAAGAGAATTCAATTCATAAGAAATAAAACAGTTCTTCTTTCTTCATCTCCTCTGTTTTCGGACAGAATCCTTTTTGAAGTTTCTTTTCAGGTCCCTTGATGGAAATATACAACAGTCGATCCTAAAACTATGCTTTGGTAATCTTGATGATGCGGAGGGAAGCGTGTCTTAAATCTCCTACATTGAACCTGACTCACGGACTCAAAACGGGGAATCAACATTGAGGAAGGGGTTGCTGTTGCTGAACCAAACAACACCTCAATGTCCCAGAAAACAGAGCATGAAAACAGGGGATTTACGCTAAAGTTTCACTGTCTTGTTTTCACTCATCCATGGCGGCAGAAAAAAATCAGAATAACAAGAAGAAGAGCACGGCTTTTCTAGCAATCCATTTATAGGATTACAATATCACCCTAAACCTAAACAATGAGACCCAACATAAAGCAAATCCTAAATCAATAAGGACTTTTAATCCCAACTAAATTCAGAACCAAAACATGACTAAATTCAGTAATTAAAACAAAGACTCTAAACCGAATTTGATTAAACCAAAATTCAGAAGCAAACTAATCTGATTCTACTCTCCTAGAGCGTGGGATTGATCTCTCCTTGAGTGAGATTGATCCAAACACCCCCACGGAGAAGCAGAATCAAGGCTTCATGGCTGCAATGTCCTTGCTCAACTCCCCTATTCCACGGCTCTGTTCCATGTAAGGAACTAGTCCTGTATCAGTCTCCTCCCCTTGAAAACAACTCGCCCTCGAGTTCATGTTTGGATATAGCTGCTCTTCAGGGTCATGGTACTCATGAATATCAGCAACATTGAAAGTCTTCGAAATCCCCAAATCATATGGTAGATCAATTACATATGCATTGTTATTGACCTTCTTCAAAATCTTGTACGGACCATACTTTCTTGGCTTCCATTTGTTGTAAGTTCCCACTAGAAATCTCTCCTTGCACAGAAAAACCATCACCATGTCTCCTTCTCGAAACTCTTTGTGCCTCTGATGCTTGTCCGCCTTTGCCTTGTACTTAGCATTCACGTCCTCGAGGCGCTTCTTCACTTCCAGCTGTATAGCTTGTATTTCCTCTGCCAGATTTTCTGTTGCCACACTTTTTCCAAAAAATTTCGGTAGACGCACTAGATCCAAAGCATGCTTTGGTGCCTTTGAATAGACAATGGAGAATGGCGATCTCCCAGTTCCACTATGAACAACATTGTTGTAAGTGAACTCAGCTTGGGCCAAGGCATGATCCCAATACTTCGGGTTGCTTCCACAAATACAACGAATCAAATTACCAAGTGTCTTGTTAATCACTTCCGTCTGCCCATCAGTTTGAGGATGTGCTGTGCTGTTGAATTTTAATGAAATGTCAAACATCCGCCATAGAGTAAGCCAGAAATGACTCAAAAATTTTGAATCTCGATCTGATGTTATGGATTGTGGTACTCCATGCAAACGGACAATCTCTCGGAAGAACAACCTCGCGATATGGGATGCATCTGAAGCCTTCTTGCAAGGGATGAAATGCGCCATCTTGAAGAACCTGTCCACAACCACAAAGACTGAGTCCACACCTCTTTGTGTTTGGGGAAGACCCAACACAAAATCATCGACAGATCCTCCCAAATAGCATTCGACACAGGTAGAGGCATGTAGAGACCAGTATTTTGCGACTGCCCTTTCGCTGTTTGACAAGTATAGCACCTCTGAACAAACTTTCCAACATCTCTTCGCAGCTGCGGCCAATGATACCTTTTCATAAGACTAGCAATGGTCTTGTCCCGACCCATATGCCCGCTAAGACCGCCACCATGAAGATCTCTAATCAGCTTCTCTCGCAATGATGATATGAGAATACATAAAGAATTTCCTCAGAACAAGTAGCCATCCTGAATGTGGAAATCTCCCATTGCTTGATGACTTGTACGCTTCACCCACGCATTCTTGAAGTCTTCATCCTCTGCATACAATTTCTTCAAACATTCAAACCCTACAACCTCTATCCGTATGGTAGTCAGCAAGGCACTACGACGGCTCAGTGCATCAGCCATCCAGTTCTGTTGCCCGGATCAATATTTCAACACAAAAGAAAATTTCTACAAGAAGCTCACCCACCGGGCATGCATTCGGTTCAGATTGCTTTGACTATTGATGTACTTCAAAGCTTCATAGTCGCTGTAGAGGATAAACTCTTTCTGAATAAGGTAATGCTCCCAATGCTTCAACTTACGGATGATGGCATAGAACTCCAACTTATAGGTCGTCCACTTCTACCATGCTTCACTAAGTTTCTCACTGAAGTATTCCACGAGCCATCCTTCTCGGGTTAAAACAGCCCCATGCCGATCACAGAAGCATCACATTCCACTTCAAATAGCTTCTCAAAACTCGATAATGCTAGTACTAGTGCAGAGGCCAGTTTCTCTTTTATCAACTCAAAACTTGCTTCTTGCCGCTCCCCCCATTGAAATCGGCCCTTCTTCATGCATTCGGTGATGGGAGCGACGATGGTGCTGAAGTTCTAGATGAAACACCGATAGAACGTCGCTAACCTATGGAAGTTGCGGACTTGGCTGACATTTGTAGGAGTCGACCACTCTCGTATTGCCTTCACTTTATTCTCATCAACATGTATACCATCAGCCCCAACGACAAATCCGAGGAACACCAAGCGTGTTGTAACAAAATGACTCTTCTTAAGATTAACAAACAACTGATTCTCCCATAAAACAAGCAAAACTGCCCTTAAGGGTTCCTTATGCTCAATCTCATTAAGACTATAGATTAAAATATCATCAAAGTAGACGTGATGAACTTTCCAATAAATGATTTCAGTACCTAGTTCATTATCCTCATGAAGATGCTCGGTGTATTGGACAGGCCAAAAGGCATAACCATCCACTCGTACAGCCCATCCTTCGTCTTGAGCGCCGTCTTCCACTCATCACCAGGACGAATCTAGATCTGATGGTAGCCGCTCTGTAGGTCAATTTTGGAAAAGACCTTTGCTCCCCTAGCATGTCGAGCATATCATTCAAACAGGGTATGGGGAAACAATATTTTATCGTAGTCCTGTTGGTCGCACGGCTGTCCACACACATGCGCCAACTCCCATCCTTCTTCGCCGTCAACAGTGCGGGCACTGCACACGGACTCATGCTCTCCTGAATCAGCCCCCTTCTTGATCAAATCTTCAACTTGCTGTTGCAGAATTTCGCTCTCCTTAAGACTCATGCGGTAATGAGGCAGATTGGGGAGACTTGCACCAGGCACCAAATCAATATGGTGCTGAATATCTCGCATGGAAGGCAGTCCATCTGGTAACTCTGCAGGTGTGATGCCTCTGAACTCCATCAGCAACTCCTTGAACTCCTCGGGCACCTGCTGCATGATAGGCATGCCCGCTCCCTTAACAACCAGCACCATGACCTCTTCAGCCTCCTTAAGGTCTGCCATGAACTGCTCTCCTGAAACCGCAAGGAAGGACCTCCCCTCCACTTGAGAAGTTTTGGGGGTAGGCTTTTCTTTCATAGGTACCAACAGAATTTTTCTACCATGCCATCGAAACAAGTATGTGTTATCTCGGCCCTTGAATGTAACATCTGTGTCATGCTGCCATGGACGCCCGAGTAAAATATGGCATGCATCCATATCCACCACATCGCACACCACCTCGTCCTTGTAGTACCGCTAGAGCTGATCACGGGCCTTCGGGCCCGCCCAGCCCGCCCAGGCCGGTCCGAAATTTTTCGGGCTTGGGCATTAAAAAAAGGCCAATGGGTCGGGCCTGGGCAAGAAAAGCGGCCCGACCAAAAAAATCGGGCCGGGCCTGATCGGGCCATTCTGGCCCATTTTCAGATTCCAAACAAAGAAAAAATCGGGCCTGTCGGGTCGGGTCTATCGGGTCGGGCCGGGCTAGACGGACCTAGAACCAGATTTATAAAGTCGGATCGGGCTTGGACAAAAATTTAAGCCCGATAGTCGGGCCGGGCTGGGCCTGGGCATAGCCATCGGGCCTAATTTCTGCTGTAGAGCCCGGTCCGAGCCCGGCCCGACCTGGGTTTTGATCAGCTCTAAGTACCACCGAATGGATAATGGCACTCGACACACCTTGTCCACTCTTGTTTCAGCACATTTCTTAATCCATCCAATCTGGTAAGAAGATGGATGCTCTTCTGTCTTCAACCCCATCGCACGGACCAATGCGGAGGAAACAATATTCTTGTTGTTGCTGCTGTCAATAATCACATTACACGGTTTTGTTGATGGTGCAGTGGATTTTAAAGATGTTGTGGCGTTACGATTCCTCTTCACTTTTCGGGGCAAACAGAATTCGCTGAACCACAAAGGAGGCCGAACTCTCTGATCCGGCACTGTCACCTCAATGTCTTCGTCGTCGGTCTGCTCCTCTTCATGCTCTTTCTCCTCATACAACACCCCTTCTTCATCCTTAGCCTCGACTACATTGACTGATCGCCGCTTCGGATATTCGTTGGACCGATGCCCAACCTTATGACACCTGTAACATTTTATAGGCATCCCCTTCTCATAGGGGTTGCCACTACCTCTTGGGGCTGCCTGCTACTTGCTGAAATTTTTGGCTCCTCTTAACGTGGACTTCGGTGGTGGTTGACTCGAGGTGGCCACCCTATTAATAGCCTTCTACTTAGCTATGGTGGAGCGCAAGAAAGATGCTCGATTTGTGGGCTAAAACTGGTGCGCCTTCCATGCCGCCTGTGCCTCTATTTTAAGGCCAAACTTGTGGCTTCAGATAGGCTCCATACCGGATGTAGATCCATCTGATCTCGGATCGCCGGTTTTAATCCTCCGATGTACCTTGCCACATGTTGATTTTTCGTTTCCGACAGATTATTATGGGCGTTGAGACGGTTGAACTCATCCGTGTACTCGGTCACCGTCCTGGGGCCCTGTCTGCAATTTTGATATTGATGATACAACGTTTGCTCATAATCGGGAGGGAGGAAACAAACACGTAGATGTTGTTTCATTTTGCGCAAGTGGTAATCAGCGTCTTCCCTTGTCGCAAATGATTGTGTTGCAATTTTTTCCACCATGCAGATGCTCTATCCCTTAGCTTGTATGCAACAAGCTTCACTTTCTCTTGGTCTGGGATCTCTATGTAATCAAAGAATTTTTTTACATCGGCCACCCAGTCAAGAATCCTTCAATGTGGAGATTTTCGCTGAAAGCAGGAAGATTAACTTTCAAACGGTAATCGGGGGTGACTCGGTTCCGATCCACCTGTAACCCGCTGGATTTGCATTGTGCCTTTGTTACAACCCGTTGAACTCGCCGAAGGCCAATCCTTCATCTTATTCATTGGATGACTTTGGATAGACATGCTGCCTACGCCGATGGGAAGGGTATCGCTCCGGCACTGGTTGGCCACGAGGAAAGTTCTGGCTCGTCTGAACCTGATTCCGGTTGGGTTCCCTTATGTTTTCAATCCGCAACTCGTTGAGCATCTGCTGGATGTTCCGCACAACATCTTCAAGGTTGCGAACCACCATCCAAAGTGCCGGCATCCCATGATCTCCGTCGATGGGATGGACACTTCCAACGCTATCGTTTGCCATCGCCACAAGAAAAGCCTGCTCTGATAGCAATTGATGCGGAGGGAAGCATGTCTTGAATCTCCTGCATTGAACCTGACTCACTGACTCAAAACAGGGGAATCAACGTTGAGGAAGAGGTTGCTATTGCTGAACCAAACAACACCTCAATGTCCCAGAAAACAAAGCATGAAAATAGGAGATTTACGCTGAAGTTTCACCATCTTGTTTTCATTCATCCATGGTGGCTGAAAAAAATCAGAATAACAAGAAGAAGAGCACGACTCTTCTAGCAATCCTTTTATAGGATTACAAACTCACCCCAAACATAAACAATGGGACCCAACATAAAGCTAATCTTAAATCAACAAGGACTCCTAATCCCAACTAAATTCAGAGCCAAAACATGACTAAATTCAGCAATTAAAACAGAGACTCTAAACTGGACTTGATTAAACCAAAATTCAGAAGCAAACTACTCTAATTCGACTCTCCTGGAGTGTGGGATTGATCTCTTCTTGAGTGAGATTGATCCAAACAACCCCACAGAGAAGAGGAATCAAGGCTTCATGGCTGCAATGTTCTCGCTCAACTCTCCTGTTCCACGGCTCTGTTCCGTGTAAGGAACCAGTCCTGCATCACTTGATAGTGGTTGCATGATCTTGGAGATTTATATAGTTTCAAGCAAGCTCCATGAGCTAGTTTTAATGCCTGAGTACTTATTTCTAGTTTATTAATTTTGCGGGTCTAAAGCTGATATTTCTCTATTTATTAACTGTACCATAAATTATATGGTATTTTTTCTTATTTTTGTTGAAGATATTCTTCTAACTGGCCCGCCACATGCCCTATTAGATGCTCTTAGTGCTTCTTTCAATTTGAACTTACTGCGAGGGACCTGGGCCCTCTTTTTTTATTTCCTTGGCATTAAGGCTAAGCCCACTTCTTCAGGGCTTCACTTGCAACAATCCAAGTATAATTTTGACCTTCTTATTAAGGCTAATAATGACAATGCAAAACCTGTTTCCGCTCCTGTGTCCATAGATTCCCAATTGTCCTTATATGCTGGTATTTTACTTCCTGATCCAGCTCACTATCGCAATATGGTGGGTGTACTAGTAAATGACTCTCACACATCTAGATTTTGCTTTTATTGTTAACCAGGTATACCAGTTCATGCATCAACCCACAACCTTGTGCTGACTTGCAGCTAAATGAATCCTTCGGCACTTGAAACACACCTTTGATTATGCCCTTCATTTAACCTGAAATTCTTCTCTTAATCTTTATGTTTATTCGGATGTCAATTAGGCCGATAATCCTAATGCCTGCTCCTTTATTAATGGTTTTATTATTTTTCTACGTACCAATCTTATTTTTTGGAGTGCTAAAAAGCAGTGGACAATTGTACATTCTAGTACTGAGTTAGAATATGAGAGACTTGCTAATGCTACAGCTGAATTCATTTGAATTTAATCTTTACTCCTAGTAGTGGCTATTGTCCTTCCTAACCTGTCATTATTATGATGTGATAATCTATTAGCTATATATCTCAAAAGCTTAAGCTGGTAGGATGAGGTAGATTTATTTATATTTTCTTATAAAGATCTAATTTAAATCATCATCAAAGATATATGGTGAATCCAAATTGATAGGAAAAGACCTCTTCGCTCAATGTTGATTCACATGCATGATAAAAGAGGATATCTGATGTGGTTAATTTGAGAAGTAAAGAAAACAGAGAGGAGGAAAGGACGAAAGAAGAAGGGAAGTCAAGAGATAGGGAGTTCTCGACAAAAGAGCCTTTTTTTATTGAATTCAACTGGCTATATTAATAGCTTTACATCCAACAGAAATCAAGCACGTTACAACTAATGCCAAAAGACTAGGAGTTACAGCTAAAGAATAGAACTGGTGCTGAAGAATAGGAACTGCTTCTGGAACTGGAGCATGACCTGGTCTTCTCCAACATATTTGATGCAGATGATGATAGCCAAGCATCCCACGTTCCAAGTGCCTGCCGAGAGTCAAGGAAAATGGAGCACGTAACATCCCCCCCCCCCACTCAAACTGTCCTTGTCCTCAAGGACGAAAATTGGGATAGGATTTGAAGAACCGCCACTCATTTTCCCAAGTGGCATCGTCGGCTGAGGCTCCCACCCATTTGACTAGCACTTCAGATTTGGGGCGGTATTTCCCTTTCTGAATTTCACGTTGGGCCAAAATGGATTCTGGTTGGGGAAGGATGGAGGAGTCTTCCGCAACTGGAGGAAGGTGGGATGATGCAGGTGTAATGGAGCCTAAGTGCTTCCGCAATAAACTTACGTGGAAGACATTGTGAATTTGACAGCCCTCTGGAAGGTCCAGCTTGTAGGCCACAGGACCCACCCTCTCCACTACCTGGAAAGGACCATAAAACCGTGGAGAAAGCTTCAAAGAACCCCGAAATGCAACTGTAGTCTGGTGGTAGGGCTGTAACTTCAAGTACACATAATCGCCGACCTCAAAGGATACCTCTCGCCTATGTTGATTGGCGTGGCTCGTCATCCTCTCCTGAGTAAGACAAAGATTCCGGTGGAGATCTCTCAGGAGGGTGTCTCGGTCTTGGAGGTATTCTTCAACAGCCTGAATTCGGGCAGTGCCCGGGACATAAGTTAGCAGGTTCGGGGGTGGAGTGCCATAGACAGCCTCAAAGGGCGTGATTTTGGTTGAGGAATGGGTCGAAGTGTTGTAGCTGAACTCCGCCCAGGGTAGCCATTCCACCCATTTCTTTGGCTGTTGGCCTACAAAACAACGAAGGTACTGCTCCAAAATTCGGTTGACAACCTCCGTTTGACCATCGGTCTGGGGATGGTAACTGGAACTCATACACAGGTTGGTCCCTTGAAGGCGAAATAAATTCTGCCAAAATGAGCTAGTGAAGACCTTATCTCTGTCACTGACAATGGAGGTGGGAACTCCATGCAGTCGAACCACATTGGCAACGAAGGCCTTCGCAACCATGGCAGCAGTAAACAGATGTTTCAAAGGAACAAAATGAGCATATTTGGAGAGACGATCTACGACGACCATAATGATGGAGTGACCATTTGCAGTAGGGAGCCCTTCAATGAAGTCCATTGATACATCAGTCCAGATCCGAGTGCGAATAGGCAGGGGTTGAAGCAATCCCGCGGGTTGCATGCAGTCAGACTTGCATTGCTGGCAGACCTCACAGGTTCTCAGGAATTCCTTCACAGTCTGTCGCATTTTTGGCCAAATGAAGCTTTGTCTGATTTAGTAAAGGGTCTTGTGGGTCCCAAAATGTCCACCGATAGGAGAGGAGTGGCTGTCGGCCAGAATCAAAGGAATCATAGTGGAGGTGGGGCTCAAGAAAACTCTACCATGTTGGAACCAAACACCATCGCGTAGAATCAACTTGTGGGAGGCATCTTGCTTGCTAAGGAGGCATAAAATGGATCTTGTTGTACCTCCATCTGTAGTTTAGGCCACCAATCGGCATGAGGAACCGAAATAGAGAGAAATTGTACCTCCCCTCTACGAGATAAGGAGTCCGTAGCCTGTTTCTCCGGCCCTTTCTTGTACTCAATAGTGTAGTCGTATCCCAGAAGTTTGGGAAGCCACCGTGTCTGGGCAGGAGTGGTAATGCGTTGCTCCAACAAGTATTTATGGCTCTTATGATCTGTGCGAACTGCGAATGGTTTCCCGAGCAGGTAGGGCCGCCACTTCCCGATAGCCTTGACTATGGCTAACATTTCTTTCTCATATGTGGACAGGATGAGTGCTGTTCCTTTGAGGGCTTCACTGAAATAAGCGATGGGCTTGTTGTGTTGAGTGAGGACTGCTCCAATCCCGGCTCCGCTGGCATCACATTCCACCACGAACGTTTGGGAAAAATCCGGTAGACATAAGGTTGGTGGGGTAGTGAGGGCTTGTTTGAGCTGATTGAATGCCATCTCTGCCTCCTTAGTCCAGTGAAATTTCTCTTTGGTCAAGAGCTTGGTCATAGGTGCTGCCATGGTGCCAAAGTTGCGGATAAATTTCCGGTAATAGCCTGCTAAGCCAAGGAATCCCCAAACTTCCTTGGCCGTAGTGGGTGTGGGCCAAGCCACGACAGCTTGTACCTTGTCGGGATCGACGGATACTCCATCTTCAGTGATGATATGCCCCAAATACTTAACCTGTTGAACCCCAAAATGGCATTTCGATTCCTTGGCAAACAACTGGTGAGAGGATAAAATTGTAAGGACAAGATGCAAGTGAGTAAGGTGATCTTCCCATGATTTTGAGTACACCAGGATGTCGTCGAAGAACACCAGAATGAACTATCGTAGATAGGAGCGGAAGAGGTCGTCATGAGGCTTTGGAAGGTTGCCGGGGCTTTAGTGAGCCCAAAAGGCATAACAACGAACTCATAGTGTCCCTCATGAGTTCGAAATGCTGTCTTCGGAATATCATCTTCCTGCACATGAATTTGGTGATACCCAGACCGCAGATCCAATTTCGAATAGAACTTAGCCCCATGGAGCTCATCAAGCAATTCATCAATCACAGGTATTGGATACTTATCTTTGATTGTAATGTTGTTTAGAGCTCGGTAGTCAATGCAGAATCGCCAAGTGCCATCTGCCTTTTTTATCAACAAAACTGGTGAGGAGAAGGGGCTCTTGCTTGGTCGTATGAGTCCAGAGTCTAAGAGCTCCTTTACCATTCGTTCGATCTCTGTCTTTTGATAGTATGGATATCTATAGGGTTGTACGCTGACTGGTCCTGCGTTGGTCTGGAGTGGAATCCGATGGTCTTGCTGGCGTTTTGGTGGAATACTGGTTGGTGAGGCGAAGATCCCCGCAAACTGGTCCAAGAGTCGTTTGATCTCGGGAGGGTATGGAGGTGTTGGCGGCATTGGGCTGACTTGTTGGATCTGGAAGAAGAACCCCATCCTTTGCAGGCCTGAATGCTCCTTGTTGTTGAGAGCCTCAATGCTAGACGCCTCAGCCGTCCATCCCAGTCCCTGAAGAGTATGTTTGACTCCTCCGATTTTGAAGGTCATGGTGAGGTGTTTGTAGTCCGTTTTGACTGGTCCAAGGGTCTCTAGCCACTACACTCCTAGGACTACCTGACATGCTGCCACAGGAAGGACATAATAATCAGCAGTGATGGGAATACCTTGAATAGCTAGCATGATCCCTCGGCATTGGCCAGCACATTCTTCGTTCCCGATTGGCAACCACCACCTGAAGTTTCTTGTCTCGGATGATCGGTAGGCCAAACCGAGTCGCAATTTTTTGGTCGATGAAATTATGGGTGCTGCCCCCATCGATCAACACCATCAGGTTCTTGTTTTTCAGCTTCCCCAAGACTCGAATGGTTTGGGGATGTTCAGCTCCGGCAATAGCATGAAATGAAATCTCAGGCGTTACCTCTGTAAGCTCCGCTCCTTGCTGGGTTTCTTCAGAATTTTCATCCTCCTCGTAGGGGGAATCCTCGATCATGATCAATTGGGGCCGCTCACAGCGATGGCCAGTGGAGTACTTCTCGTCACAGTAGTAGCATAGTCCCTTCTCTCGGCGTTCCCGTGCTTCCTGATTCGTGATTCGGCGGAACGGAGCGAGTGAAGGAGTGGTCCCAGCTCCTGCCCGTTGATTAGGAGTCGGGCCCAGAATCCTAGGTGAAGGATTGGAGGTCCCTCTCGGCATTGTTGGCACTAGTAGTATGCGGCTGGTCGAGGTGGGTTTGTGTGGAAGCTGGTTCCGTTCCTCAATCAGTCGTGCCACTCCAATCGCATCTGCCAAGGTTTTGGGCTGTTTAATCTTAACGTCTAAGCCGATTTCATCTCTTAACCCTGCGATAAAACAGTCGATTAGGAATGACTCCGGGAGGCCATCAATACGGTGGGAAAGCCGTTCAAAAGCTTCCTGATATACAGCCACAGTTGTTGTTTGTTTCAATCGAGTCAAGGCCTCTCCGGGATCGTCATATTCAGTTGGACCGAATCTGAGTGAGATGGCCTTTGTGAATTCGTCCCACGAGAGTGGTCCTCGGAATTTCGTCAACCACCGGTGCCACTGTAATGCGGTGCCACTGTAACGCGGTGCCACCCTAGCTGCACTCGTTGTTCTGCTCCAATGCCTTGAAATTCGAAGTACTGTTCTGCTCTGTAGATCCAGCCAATCGGGTCGTCTCCAGTGAATTTCGGAAATTGCAGCTTGAGTTGAGGTGGTTGTGAATGATCGTAGCCAGCAGCAGGATGCGGGCCGTGTGGCTGACGGGAAGAGAATTCTTGTGCGAATGGGTTGATTTCAGGTGTGATGGCTTGGGATCGTTGGACGGAGCGAATGGCTTGCAATTCTGTGAGGATGGTTTGTAAGGCTGCATTGAGTTGGTCAAAGCTTGTCTCATGCCGAGCCAAAGTCTCATTGACTTCGTTGCGAAATTCGGCATTAGATTTCCCACGGGTGTCCATGGGTTGTAAGGCTCTGATACCAAATGATGGGGTTAATTTGAGAAGTAAAGAAAACAGAGAGGAGGAAAGGACGAAAGAAGGAGGAGAAGTCAAGAGATAGGGAGTTCTCGACAAAAGAGCCTTTTGTTATTGAATTCAACTGGCTATATTAATAGCCTTACATCCAACAGAAATCAAGCACGTTACAACTAATGCCAAAAGACTAGGAGTTACAGCTAAAGAATAGAACTGGTGCTGAAGAATAGGAACTGCTTCTGGAACTGGAGCATAACCTGGTCTTCTCCAGCATATTTGATGCAGATGATGATAGCCAAGCACCCCACGTTCCAAGTGCCCGCCAAGAGTCAAGGAAAATGGAGCACGTAACAATATCCTTAGACTCATTGGTGCTGGATATATTATGCTCCAAATCATGCAAGATGTATCACCAGGGCCGGCTCGGGGCCTCAATCGCCTAAGGCCCCCAACCCAGGGAAGGCCCCCACCCCACCGCACAGTTTTTTTTTATTTAATGCATAGGCAGCATAGCTTTCAACCTTTCCCATCCGAAAGCTAGCTAGAGTCGTAGCTGGGCACTTGGCAGTGGGCGACGGCTACCAGTACCGGGCTACGCCTCTACAGTGCATCCCCTTCGGCCCTTCGGCATCTCCCTGACGACAGACTGGCTGGGCAACGGCCACGACAGTTGACAAATGACAAGCAACGGGCATTTCCTCCCCCTTCTCTCCCCCCTTCTCAGTTCTCTGCCGCCGGTGCTTTTTTTTTATTATTGCTGAACCAGTGAACCTTCTCCCAATCTCCCGTTCTCTAGTTCTTGGCAGACTCGGCAGCTCGGTTCTCAGTGCTCTGAAGTCCTCTCTAGGTTCCACCGCAGCACCGCTCCATCTCTCCTCACCGTCCTTGGCTCCTTCGACTCCGAGTCTCCGATCTCTGGGCACCAACCTCCTCGACTAGTCGGCTCCGCTCTAAAGTCTACCGTCCTCGGTCCTCCTCCTCCGGCTCCAAGAAGCCAGAACCCGGCGAGTGGCGAGCCGCCGGCCAGATCTCCTCTCCAGCTCTTGGACCGCCGGCCGGATCTCCTCTCCTGGCCGACGTCGCCGTCCTCGGCTCCTCCCGTCCTCCAACCTCCGAGCTCTGGCTGACGGAAGACCCGGCGAGTGGCGAGTCGCCGGCCGGATCTCCTTTGAGGAGTCCTCTCTAGCTCTCCTCGCCGTCCTCGCCATCCTCGGCTCCTCCGCCGCTCGGCCTCCTCGGCATCTCGGCTCACTCCAAAGTCCACCGTCCTCCGTTGGACAGTGAGCATCCCACTGAATCACTGATCGTCTGATCCCAGCCTCCCAGGCAGTGGTGACCGGTGAGACATGAGAATTGATTTTTATTTAGTCAAGTTAGATGATTGTCCTCTGTTAGCTTCTAAGCTAGTTTACTAATTAATCTTTTGGTTCAATTAATTTTTATTTAGTCAAGTTAGAGACACTAGAATTGATTTTTTTTTGGGTCCAATTGTAGGTTGGTTGTGATTTCGGCGGTTCGGCCTCTTCTCGCCGTCAAGTTCGGCACTATTTAGCCTCTTCTCGACACAATTAAGTTCGGCACTAATTGTTGGGACCCGAATTTGTTTTTCTTGACACAATCAAGTTTTATCATTTTTAACTTTTTTATATTTTGATTTATTTGTGGTGTTTTTTTAATTGCTTAGTTTGATAATATTATTTATAGATTAAAATGTCTAATAGAAAATATGACTGTGGGTATGAAAAACTCAAAAAAAAAAAAGAAAAATGGATAAACTCATTCAATCTCAAAAAGGAGCTTTAGATAGATGATTTGTTACAAACAAACAAAATACCACATCAAATTCAACTCAGAAATTAGCAACAGAACATGCACCCGAAATAGAGTTAAAAAAAAAGATTGCTAGTGAAACAGTATCTAGGAAAGAGCACAATGAAGAATTAGATGGAGATAAAATAAACAAGAAAAAAGATTGTGAAACTAGTTCTATTTCTACAAATTTTTATGATCCTGGTTACTTCCTAAGGATGAAAACAATAGATACTTCTCTATGATATATTACATTCATAAGTTACCTAATGGTGAAAAATATGATAGAAGATGGTTAGTGTATTCGAAAGATTTGGATAGAGTATATTATTTTTGTTGTAAATTATTTGATTCAAAGCCTAGCACGAGTCAATTAGTCAATGAAGAAAGTAGGAATTGAAAAAATCTAGGTATCAAGCTTAAAAGTCATGAAATAACTAATGTACATATCATTAGCATGAATAGGTGGATTGATTTAAAAGTGAGATTGTTAAAAAATAAAATAATTGATAAAAGTCTCCAAGAACAAATAAACCAAAAGAAGGATCATTGGAAAAAAGTTCTATTGAGAATTATTGCTGTCGTAAAACATCTTGCAAAAAATAATTTAGCATTTCGAGGAAAGAATGAAAAGATCTATCAAAGCAATAATGAAAATTTTCTAAGATTTATTGAAACGATTGCAGAATTTGATCCAGTAATGCAAGAACATGTTCGACGCATTCAACATGGTAAAATTCACAATCATTATTTAGGTCATAATATTCAAAATAAATTGATTCAAATATTAACATCTGAAATTAAATCTATAATATTAAAAAGATTAAAGAAGCAAAATACTTTTCTATAATACTTGATTGCACTCCTGATGCAAGCCATCAAAAACAAATGACCCTAGTTTTAAGATGTGTAGATACTTCAACAAGTCCTGTAAAAGTAGAAGAATATTTTTTAGAATTTTTAGAAGTAGATGATATCTCTAAAAATGACCTTTTTAATAAACTTATAAATATAATAGAAAAACATAAACTTGAGGTTAATGATATAAGAGGACAAGAGTATGACAATGGATCTAATATGAAAGGAAAACATCAAGGTGTACAAAGGAGATTATTAGATATAAATCCTAGAGCATTTTACATACCATGTGGATGTCATAACTTGAATTTAGTATTATGTAATATTGCTAACTCATGTCCTAAGACTATATCTTTTTTTGGAGTGATACAACGAATTTATACTTTATTTTCTTCTTCTACAAAACAATAAAAAATTTTACAAAATAATATATCCACATTGACTCTTAAACCCTTGTCACAAACATGTTGGAAAAGTCGTATTGAAAGTGTCAAAGTAATTAAAAACCAAGCTCCTAAAATAAGATATGCCTTAGTTCAATTAGCGAAAACTAGTGAAGATTCTAAAACAAAGAGTAAAGCCACATGTTTAGTTACATATGAGATTGAAAATTTTGAATTCTTATTGGGCATGAATATTTGGCACGATATTTTGTTTGCTGTTAACTCAGTTAGTAAGATTTTATAATATGAAGACATGCATATTGATGTTGCTATAGATCAATTAAAAGGTCTTCTTTCTTATTTAAAAAGTTATAGGGAAAATGAATTCATGAATGCTTTGAATTCATCTAAAGAAATTGCAAATGAAATGAAAATAGAACCTATATTTCGTGAAAAATGTGTGATTTGTAGAAAAAAATATTTTGATGAAAATAATGATGATGAGACAACAAGATCAGCTGAAGAATCTTTTAGAATTGATTACTTTTTATATATAGTAGATCAAGCTATTTCTTCAATTCAAAATAGGTTTAAACAATTTACCATATATGAAAATATTTTTGGTTTTTTGTTTAATTTTAGAAAGTTAAAATCTTTGAATGAAGATGATTTAAAAAAGTGTTGTCTTAATCTTGAAAACTTTTTAAAGCATGGTGAATATTCTGATATTGATGGTATTGATCTGTTTTCAGAGTTAAAAATTTTTTAAAAAATTTTTACAAATAGAAACCAATACCCCTATTGATATTTTAAGTTTTATAAAAAAAACAGATTCTTTTCGAAATGCATGCATTGCATATAGAATATTATTAACAATACCTGTAACAATTGCTTCCGCTGAAAGAAGTTTTTCAAAATTAAAGTTGATAAAATCTTATTTGCAATTAACTATGTCATAAGAAAGATTAAATGGATTAACTATATTATCGATTGAAAATAGTATTTTAATGGATCTTGAGTATAAAAGTTTGATTAGTAATTTTGCTTCTCAAAAAGCTAGACGAATTATTTTTAAATAAAATTTTAAAATATTTTTATACTTATTAAATTTTTTTATTATTTAAATAATAATAAAAAAGGTCTCTTCTAATGAGTTCGCCTTAGGCCCCCAAATATATTAGGCCGTCTGATGAGAGCACAAAAGTGCGATCTACACATCACTTAAATTAGTATTATTGCTAACAAATAATGATAGAAGTGCTGTATTAATATTATATTTTTGTGGGGTGCAGGTGATCGGAAATCAAAGTTAAAATGCACATTGGGTTCAAAAAGATGCATCATAGTAGGTGACTAGTCAACCACATGAGGTCAGTCCCAGTTGCAGCCACATCCAGCAGCAGCATGTCCTC
The DNA here is from genome assembly GCF_051530095.1 of Phoenix dactylifera. Lineage (NCBI taxonomy): Eukaryota > Viridiplantae > Streptophyta > Magnoliopsida > Arecales > Arecaceae > Phoenix > Phoenix dactylifera. Next base: position 10,217,686 of record NC_143205.1, read on the forward strand.
CCCATTTCGACTAAGTCCATTTGAAGGAATCCTGCACACATCCGTGCTTCAGCCGAGCCCATATCACAACGTCCATGAGCCTTCTTCCTGTCCAGGTTCATCACCCACGCATCCAAGCAGCCGAGTCCCAGCGTCCGTGCCCCATTCTCACGTGTTCCCGCGATGCAAGCAATTGCAATCCTCCCGTCTTCTCCGCGTGCACCATCCCAGCAAAGTCCAGCCGTCCACGGTTCATCTCCCATGCATCCAAGGCCCTTCTACCAGCTTCCCACGCGTCCGACTGATCCTCCCACGCATCTCACGCGCTCTAGCTTTCGGATTCCACGATCAGATCTCACAATCCCTGAGTTCCGACTTCATCCCACTTCTTCCGCCTCATCCGCGAAGCTCCCGGATCTTTCTCCCCACCAGCGCATCTTCCGGATCTCATGCGTTGGAGCATCCCGCAATGCAAGCGATCGCAATCCAGCTTCTCCCGAGTTCCAGCCGCATCCAACGCCTCCCAGCCATTCGCGAGCGTCTTCCCAACGTCCGCATCCCATCCGTCCACGTCCGAGCGCGTCCGCAATCTCCCGAGATTCATCCTATCCATTCGTTACCACCGCGTGCGAGGAAAAGGGGGACTTGATACCTATCTCGGCTGGCAAACAGAGGGAGCTATATATCCCTCATTCGGCAGGAAAACAGGGGGAGCTCTCATTTGAAAACAAAGAAAAAAAACAGAGAAAGAGAGAAACAGGGGAGCCCCTGTTTCCGAAAATAATAAAAAAAAAAGAAATAAGAGGAAGAGGGGAGTTCTTTTATGTTTATGGCTGGCTAATCCTTTAGGTGAAGGGTGATGGAGGAACTTTTGATGTCTTATTTTCTTTCAAGTAAATTCTGAACATTGCTCTCTTTGCTTTACATCTATTAATATGTTTTTGATTCTTGCATGCTTATTTATGCGATAGATCTCTTATGGTTTATATTTTTTTGATTCATGAATTGTTTCGATGTTTGATTTGTCGTAGACGTAATCGGCACGATAAATACTTAGATCTTGAATTCATGTTTTCAAATTATATACTCTATGATTTGAACTATTCTATCTGATTGATCCTTAATCAAGAATCCCAGAATTTAATTGTTGAAAATAATATCATCGAAGGGGATTCCAGATCCCTACACCATCTTAATCTATCCAAATTTCAATTCTCTGTTTACTGATTTATTTTCTATTTGCAAAACATCATCTTTATCCACAAATTTATTGAATTAATTAATCTAAAATTATATTAAATAATCTAATATATATTTCGTTCCCTGAGGATTCGACCTCGGACTCCCGAGAATTTACTACTTGTGCGATTCTCCTGCACTTGGGAGAACAATTTTATTTTTGCATCACCGCCCCTGTGTATCACATTTCCAAGGCTTACAACAGACAAGAAACTTTTAGAGGTATTTTATTTGTTTCCATATATAGTTCTGCTATCTCAATATACTTTTGAAGATTTCTCAAGTCATGCTCCAATACCAATTTGAAGAAAGAACATTGAGTCTGAGGTAAGCAGGTAGCAACTCCAAAAAAATCTATTTATTGAATAGGAGCAAATGATAAACAAGAAGAACTCCAAATAAAAAGGGCAAACTCTAATTCAAATTATCAAATCCATCACTAGATATTCATACACGACCACTGTAGCAGCTCAGCCCAATTTATCTGGGCTAATGGGCCGGCCCAAGAAGAATAGGCCTATAAGCCAGAGCTTAGGGGAAGGAGAAGAAGACTCCAAGTCTTCCTCCTCTTTTGATTTCGGCCGAATCGAAGGCCATCCAAGTTTATCTAGAACTCAAATGCTTCATCTATTTAATTTTCCTCTTCCTCTGCTGAATTCAATCACCAATCTCTCGAGGTATAGCTACGAATTCCAGGCTTCTTCTCCGAATCTCCTCATTGATTCCTCACCGGAAATTCCTTCGGACTGAGGTAATAGGTCAAGCTTCTTCTTTCTCTTCGTTTTCTGGCTTCATGCCCGTCACCACTGCTTGATTTGGGGCTGATGAGTCACTAGAATGTATGAAATAGGGCAGTCCCTGTTTCACCTTTCTCTTCCTTTGAGCTTAGCCGTCGCCAGCTGCCAGTTTGGCCGAGGCTGTGGCCGCCGAAGAGTGGGGGCTGGGCCGCACATGGCCGCCCCCTTGGACCTACAGAGGCAAAGGGGCGGGGGCAGGGGGAGGAAAGGAGAAGGGTTTCTCTCTCTTCTCCCCTCCTCTCTCTTTCTCTTATTTCTCTCTCTACTTTCTCTTTCTAGAAAATCTAAGGAATCTAAAATCGGATCCAATCGACCTGACCAACGAACTCGAGTTGATCCTTAAAAAGAGGCCCTAAACTGTCGTAGTGCCCAGGTCACCTACTAGACCGATATTCGACCTCGTCAAGCGTCCATGCAACCCACCGATGATGAACTACATTAAACGACCTTGGCTCTGATCGAGTCCATGCCCTATGATTTATTGATTGAATCGCTCAGGCCTGACCCACCCGGATTTATCGAATGTTGTCGTTTGGCCAATTATCCCCCTTTCTTATTATTTTAATTCGATTAAAAATTATCAAACGGAAATTAATTTTGCTTTTAATATTTTTATAGAGTTAACTGAATTACCTAGTAAAATTTGACGGTCTAAGATGAAAGAGGTAAGTAAATCTTATATTCCTTATTCTTTCAAATTATCATATTTTTGTGTATAAGATTTCTTATAAAAATGTTATGTTTTCTTAAAATTATAGATTGTGAAAATCATGTTTTATTATGAAAAATAGTTTCATTAAAATAGCTTTATTAGAAAATATAAATCTGATCATGCCATTTAGTATTTTTTTATTTGTTTATGTGTATGTTTTAAGAAAAAGATATAAGTTTTCTAAAGATTCTCAGATAGCTATGTATGATCCCTAATATTGAAAAAATCGACATCCTAGAGCTAGCATCCAACGAAACGACCATCTACTAATGGGTTAAAGTTAATAATAAATACGAACTATGATATGTTGTTGATTATAAACATGGGCCTATTATAGGTATAAAGTGACCGTAGCACGAATATGTATGAGCAATATTTGAACTAGATATGGCTAGATGACAGAAGAATGATTTATTTATTTATTTGCAGAATGAACTTGGAACTATGTTTATGAAATATGGATGATTTGTTCATGTATGATTTGTTTTATGAGTTGTTTTAATATATTATACTATGGATTGCTTATTTTGGAATATCTATTATTTTTCTCAAATGATACATTGACATGAAAAAAAATTATGCTTGATCCGGTATGGTAGTGAAAGGTTTATTTACTGAGTTGTGTCACTTATATACTTCTATGTCTTTTTTCTCTTTAGACGAATAGGGTCGATAGGAATGAAAGATGGTCCAGGCTTGGAGTTCGCACTAACAAGCTTGGCGATTTATATAGCAGAGCAAAACTTTAATTCTTCAGTTGATTATAAAATTGTAGTTAGTAATTTTCTGAATATTGAGAATTATAAGTTTGATATTTATATTTGGATTTAGATGCTCTGAACCAATATTGGTTTTATTTAATGGATAATAAAATTAGATTTTTAATTATTATATTTTGTTTGTAATAGATTTAAAAGCTAAATGTAATGTTGACTTTGTGTTATTGTGGGGTAGTATGGCCATATTGAGCTTCGGATATGGGGCATGATAAATAATATTTTAAATAGGGGAGTATGTGAGACCCATGCGGATGAGTTTAGTTCCACATCGGTTATTCACTGGATAGATCTTGGATACTTATACAGGATCACAGAACCCAAATAATACCTTCCGGCTAACCATTTTAAGTAAGATCTTAGGTTGTTACAAATAATATTAGAGCGACTTAGCCCGTAACCTATGTGGACTATGCGACACTGCAATACAAATTTATTGAGGGTGACTACAGGCTGATCGTGATGCTTGTGATTAGATTTGAATGGATTTGAACTCTTAACCTGTCAAGAACTTTAGGGCTTAAATGGGAAGAGTATGTAAGAATCCGTGCAGGTGTACGATTATTTGCCGAGTAGATTTTGGGTACTTTAGAGGATCACCAAACCCAAATAATACCTTTTGGCGTTTTTGGATGAGGTCCTAAGTTGTGACAACCACACACTACTTATATAAATCCTGGGTGGCCTTATATATCCCCATGCATTAGTAGTGCAATTTTCTAAAAGACTAATGAAATAAATACTTCCATCAACTCCAAAAAAACATCATGCATGAAATATATTCAACAAAGCCTATAAACTTTATAAGCAATCCATATTTATGAACATACAATTAAAAAAATAGGTTTAGGAGCGAGAGGGGGAGAGAGAGAGAGGAAAAAGGTGGGCAGGCCTTGGGTGGAGGGTTAAGGTTCCCGGTGGCAGGCCGGATCGGATTCGGCTTTGAGTCAGACTTTGGAATATATTTTTATTTGGGCTCTACGACCTGAGCCCAAACCTTCTCGACCAGACCCAGGACCTGACCGCAACTGTCCAGGCCCGACTCTATAGTCTCGGGCCGGCGGGGGCGATTGCTCGACTTCATCCGGGGAGCCGAAAAAAAGCACCTTGCTCCTTCTCCACCGCCCCAATCGCCGCCCTTCCTTGCTTTGGCGCTCCTTCTTACTCCGCTATCCCTCACCTTCCCTCCTCTCCGGCGGGTTCCGACCCATCCGACTTCAAGGCCTGAGAGGCTTCTGCGTTCTTTTCCTCAGATTTTGAGGTACTGCGTCCTTTTGGTATATTAACGAAGATCTAGGATAGATTTGTAGGTTTTTTTTTCTTGATACGTTTTTGAGCTTAGATTTTGATGCATCTAATGAGGAATCCGATGAGAACTTTGGCGTGTGATATGGATTTATTTTGCTTGAGATTTGATTGCATTAATTTCGATAGAGTGTCGTCTAACTCCTTCTGCATGTGAATTGGTATTTGTTGATGCCATGATTGTTTTTTTTTTTTTCCCCCATTTTCAGAGCATTGTTATCATGTATATCTCCCCATCTAGATTCTTAAAAAAAAATAATATTCAAGGGCAGATAATCGGATGAACTAAAAAGAACCTTTTAAATTTCAGTTACTAGCTAAATACAAAGAAAAAAAAAACTTTGGCACAAATGTATCTTTTCCAAGTTTTGGATGTTTGGGAGATCATAAAAATGCTAACGTTTTCATATACTGAGGTCCATCTTAAGTCAGAGATAATGAAGCCATGCATCAGCATCAGAGAGATGCAGACAATACTAAATCCAGCTAACTCTCACCTTGGTAGTTAGACATCTTACTTCCTATCCATTTGACATACCTTATATAACATTAATGCTGACATTTTTCTTCTCTTGTATCTTTTTTTTTCTTGCTTAATGATTTTTGTTTAATTAAGAAAATGAAAATCTTAAAGCAATACACTATCTTTTGAGCATAAATTATCTCCAATGTAATTCTGTCCAGATTTTGTAAAAGGAGTGGATGCACAAGGGTATTTCTGCATATTCATTTTTATTATAGGAAAGAGGGACTGGAAGAAATAATAGGTTGAGATGGAGGGGGTACCAGAAAGAGAGGCTGCTGCTGCTAGTTCACAGGTCACCAGGGTCTTCATTGGTGGTTTAAGTGCTAGCGTAACATCTGCTGACATCGAGAAGACATTTGCCGCACTAGGCAGAGTGAACAGCGTGGAGTTTGTCCGTGACCGGAGCCTCGCCTTCATGGATTTTGAGCCCAACTCTGATAAAGCTCTGGCAAAGCTTTTTGCAACTGTTAGTTTCCTGATTCTCAATCCTTTCTTTTCTATATTACGGTTTCAGGCAGTTTCAGTTTTCTTATTCAAACCTGATATTTGGTGCTTGGTCTGAAGTAGTTAGAGCTCTCATGCTTGAGAACTTGGTGTGTTTCAAGTTGGACGAGCAATGGGACTTTATTTATCTATTTATTTATGGACAATGGAAACGAAGCCTCTCACTTTCTTCGATTTCTAGGACCCGACAATGGATGGTTTTTGTGGAATCATAAACTATTCAGTAGTTAAATAACATGGTAGCCTTGGTTTTTAATTGCTCTAGAATTGCAGATCAACTTATAAACATTCCATTTTCTCCTTAGTCTGTATAAAATCTCATTATCGTTCAAAGGAAGTTGAGATTTGCACAGACTCTGATGGAGAATTTCAGGAAGATGCATGGAGGTTTGTCATTACTGCAATCTTTAGAGAGTGATGGTCTGCTGGTTGAAGAATTGATTTCCTGGATCATAATGGATGATCATTTTGTATCCGATGATATGTTCTTCTAAATCATTAAAAATAACATTAATTTGAGGGTGATGTGAATGAAGTTTAGATTCAGGTCAAAAGTTTCTCTATATGTTATATGGTCATATTTTTTTTAGGGGGGCAACCATGAAATCCGAAGATCTTGTATAAGCCGTTTGCTTTACGAAGAAGGGGATGAAAAGCTCAATCATTGTTGGGCAAAGCTTCTATTTCCTTACGTAGCCATATAGGATACTTGAACAAAGAGAGAACAAAATATTATTAGTTCATTTTGCCATGAAAAGTTCGCTCAAAGGCTTACCAACTAAAATATCTTTCTTTTCTTATAGGAGTGAGACTCTTTTACTTTTTACCTGAAGGAATAATTTCACTAATTTTATTAGCCCATATAACAGAAATAAAAAAACATGTTTATTTGGAGTTTTACCACTTGCATCGTACCCCACAAGCAGGGGTGGGTTGGGGGAAGGGGTGAGGTTGGGCGTTTGACTTCATGCTAACCTGTCAAAGCTTTTTGCAACTGTTAGTTTCCTGATTCTCAATCCTTTCTTTTCTATATTACGGTTTCAGGCAGTTTCAGTTTTCTTATTCAAACCTGATATTTGGTGCTTGGTCTGAAGTAGTTAGAGCTCTCATGCTTGAGAACTTGGTGTGTTTCAAGTTGGACGAGCAATGGGACTTTATTTATCTATTTATTTATGGACAATGGAAACGAAGCCTCTCACTTTCTTCGATTTCTAGGACCCGACAATGGATGGTTTTTGTGGAATCATAAACTATTCAGTAGTTAAATAACATGGTAGCCTTGGTTTTTAATTGCTCTAGAATTGCAGATCAACTTATAAACATTCCATTTTCTCCTTAGTCTGTATAAAATCTCATTATCGTTCAAAGGAAGTTGAGATTTGCACAGACTCTGATGGAGAATTTCAGGAAGATGCATGGAGGTTTGTCATTACTGCAATCTTTAGAGAGTGATGGTCTGCTGGTTGAAGAATTGATTTCCTGGATCATAATGGATGATCATTTTGTATCCGATGATATGTTCTTCTAAATCATTAAAAATAACATTAATTTGAGGGTGATGTGAATGAAGTTTAGATTCAGGTCAAAAGTTTCTCTATATGTTATATGGTCATATTTTTTTTAGGGGGGCAACCATGAAATCCGAAGATCTTGTATAAGCCGTTTGCTTTACGAAGAAGGGGATGAAAAGCTCAATCATTGTTGGGCAAAGCTTCTATTTCCTTACGTAGCCATATAGGATACTTGAACAAAGAGAGAACAAAATATTATTAGTTCATTTTGCCATGAAAAGTTCGCTCAAAGGCTTACCAACTAAAATATCTTTCTTTTCTTATAGGAGTGAGACTCTTTTACTTTTTACCTGAAGGAATAATTTCACTAATTTTATTAGCCCATATAACAGAAATAAAAAAACATGTTTATTTGGAGTTTTACCACTTGCATCGTACCCCACAAGCAGGGGTGGGTTGGGGGAAGGGGTGAGGTTGGGCGTTTGACTTCATGCTAACCTGTCAAACTCCCTGATATTTTTTAACTGTTTTGGTGTAGTATAATGGATGTACTTGGAAAGGAGGGAAGCTTAGACTTGAAAAGGCTAAAGAGCATTATCTTGCTCGCTTGAAGCAAGAGTGGGCAGAAGATGCAAAACTAGCAACAGCAGTTAATCATGATATAAAGAAAGATGCAGACTACCTGAAAATGTCAGAACATTTGACCCAGGAGAAGATGCAGCTTCGAATTTTCTTTCCAAGACTGAGAAAGGTATGCTCTTATTGCTCATGTGTAGTATATTTAAGATGTTTTGCTGGTGAGAATGATTTGCAGGCAATGTTGTAACTTGAAATGTGTAGTTCTTGTTAGATCATCTGAGTTTCAACTCAGGAAAATAGAAATAGTGCAATAAATATGTATCAAATAGAAATGTGTAGTGCTGCTTTTTTTCATTAAAAAACTGCTTGTCATATTAATGATGGAGCACATTATTTTGCACAAATATTCTATTACTTTAAAGAGATCATTTATTTTGTTTTTGGGACAATTTGTTGGAAAATGGCAATGGAAGATCTTCTCATATGTGTGATTTATGATACTGGATATACACATGGAAACTTATATTTTTTATTTTATCTATGTACATCGCTATAAATCCTCAAACCCTGCCATTGAATTCAGAGTCTTGAGTGATGATTTTCATTGAAGAAATTTACGTAGGAATTTCTGATATGTATGTATGTATTTTTGTATGTACATAGTATATTTATTTTGGTGCACATGTATATGCAAAAGGTATGATCTACTCCCATAGCTACACAATATGGCCAAAGTAGTCTTTCAAGGTTTGCAATTTGGGTACTGGGTACCATACCGGTATGTTACCAGTTCAATAGAGTACGGTTGGTATGGTATGACACTTGTATCGAGATAGCTCCTAGCCTCTGTTTTTTTCTCACTTTTGTAAAATGATACCACTTGAAACCGGATGGTATGGGTTGGTACCGAGCGAAACCTGGCAATTTTTCTTGGTTTGGACCAGTTCCCATACTGAACCAACAAACCAAACTGGTTTCGCATTGCGTCGGTGTGGTACGCCCTGAGCTAACCCGGTTCAAGTCAGTTTTGCAATCTGTCTTTTTTTTTTTAATGATAATTTGACCCGTGATTTTGTAATCGAGTTACTTTTCTATTACATTTGCTTTATGTTAATAAAGTATATCTAATAGTCTTGGTTGGGGTCTTCTCCCTTGGGCTGCTTGTTATTTGGTTTTGTAATTTCTGAAATTTAATTGTTAGTGGGCTATAAATTGTTTGAAATATAGAGTTGTTCTTGACAATAACTAAATTTGTTATGTAGGTGAAGACATTGCCATATAAAGGAACAGGCAAGCACAAGTACAGTTTCCAACGAATGGAAGCTCCTCCTCTCCCAATTCATTTCTGTGACTGTGAGGAACATTATGAATTGTCTAAAACAGTGAGCAAAGATTATCTTTCTTCTTTGAACAAAGCGGCAAATGAGAAAGAGAGAAGTATTATGACTTCTGTGATGAATAAGCTCTTTGAAAAGGAAGAAAATGAAATGGCTGCCTCTGGAATGCTCAAATTAGCTAAAAATGAAAACACTTTGGACCCCTCTAATAATGATGTTCAGGTGAAAGAAACAGAGGAAATTCAGGAGGCAGATGCAGACAATCTAGTGACCAACATTGGGACGGGACAAAGCGATGACATGCTAGCACAGTTAAGAGGAAGGGAAACACTGTCCGTGGATCAGGTACGCGAGATCTATGGATGGTTGATTCTAAACCCTTTCTTTTCTGATTGTACACTTTAAATCAAATAATAAACTACATGAAATTAGAACTTCTGGGCCTGTTAATAATATTGAGGCTTCCACCCTTCTCTCCCCCTTTTGGAGCAAAGACCTGGGGTCTTTGTTAGGAGAAACTGTTTGCTCTATTTGATAGAAATTTTCTTGCCTAGGAAAAATGATACATCTCTGACAAATACTAAACTTCCTGTTTATGCTGTGATCTCCAGGAATCGAGATTTTCCAAGCTCAAACCTTTTAAAAATAAATTGATGCGAAATAAGACACATTCTGAGAAACAGCAGAAAACTGCACTGTCTGTTACTTCAGAAGTTGTGTTGAACCAGGAATCTGGTCCAACTGTGGCTGGCAAAACCATTGAAGATGAATTCACTTCTATACTGCCTAGAAGTAAAATCCCGGAGGGCTGTCAAGAATTGGAGACTGTTACAGAAGCTCCAGTTCTCAACAGCCAAACTGAACTGGAAAGGAGTACTGCTGAATCAACAAGAAGTAACTCATGGATACAGAAATCCTCATGGAAAGATCTTGTTGGAGGGTTGGGCAACACCTCATTCAGCATATCAAATGTATTGCCGGGCATCAGTTCACTGGAAACAAAGCTGTCAAATGCTAGCGACCCAGGCACAATCACTTCTGCTGCATCAAAGAAGAGGAAAGTTCAGTCTAAAGCAGAGGGTTCCAAGCCCTTCGAAGTTGAGCGAAACATCCAGCAAAAGCGGGATGTCGCACCTAATCTTGTTGAGATGCTGCAGAAGGGAGATCGGAACAAAGCAGCTGTGGAAGACGGAAGTAGAGAACCTCAGGAAAATGGCCAACAGCAACACAAGAGGACTATTCCAAAAGTAAATATTGGTGAAGTTTGCACTTTCATGAGGAGTGCCGAGTCTGAGAAGCAGTGGACAAAGGCCAAATCAGCTCTGAGCAGGTACCTCAAGAAGAAAAACAATGAGAACAAGGACTCTTAAGTTGTTGAAAGGCATGTCAACTCATGGGCAATGACCGAGACAACATGACCGGTAATTACAGGCTCAACAGCAGAATCTAATTTAGGAATAGGTGGAGTAATTTGTTCTTGATCTTTACTCATTTAGAAAGACATTTTTTCCTCATTCCAAACTCTGTATACTTGTATTGACGGTAAACTACTTACATCCGAGGATTGTTTATTTGGATGCATCTTTTTCCTCAATGTTAACTATAATCAAATGACTGTTGAAACAGACTCAGACTGGATCAGCAAAACAGAAATTTGGCTTGGCGCGGTCAGAAAAACAAAGGCCCCTCCTTTTTTTTTTGGCTATTGTGGTATCGTTTGAGGGATATATTTTTCCTTTATGGTTTTCTTCTGTTCTCATTACATCATGCATATCAGAGCAGAAAATTGACTGCTTGTGTGGTTGATAGATCTCATCCCTAGCTCCCAATAATCTCTCTTGGAGAATGCAATCCACAGGAATATGTGCAGGTTAAATTCCATCATTGGATCATCTGGATGCTGCATGAATCTTATTCATGTTGCATAGACAGGAGATTGGCGGGTCCTGACGGACTGCAATTTGTAGCAGAAATATTATGAGCATGCCGATATAGGGTTAAAGCAACTTCTCGTATCAAGATTCATGTGTCTCAGTATCGGATCCCATAGTTAACATTTTGGTACATCATCGGTACATCCAGTATGAGTGGGTTCAGCATACCATTTTAGTTCTATACCTATACATTGCGTCTGTTATGCATCAATACTGCTAGTGTACCATATCTCTTACACTGACACATTCTCTTTGACCACAGTAATGGGATTACTTCAGGAAGGGAGATGGAACATGCAAGCCGTTGGAAGAGGATTCAAACACCCATAGTAACACATGGGTTTCACTTTTGTAGATGTCTTACTCCAACATCTTCAAGCCTCTGAACAATTGGACTCTCATGGAAGGAAAGGTCCACCAAAGCATGTAAACTTCCTTTACGTCGAACTGTAGGGAGCTATTTGATTCAGGACCTAGACGAGGAATTAACCTGTTAAGAAAGCCACAGCAGATTTACCTGATGTGCATTTGAGCTGATGCTCATCTCACTTATCGAGTCAATTTCAATCTAGAATTGTGGTGCTAACCTTGATTAAAGATGGAAACCAAAAAAATAATTTAAGAAATAAATAATCCTGCATGGTTCCCAAGACAGACTTAGGCCAATATGCATGTAATGTGCCAACCACCAGGTCAAGGTTGTTTGTATCTGCCCAAAGAATGAGGTAATGCATATTTATATGTACAAACCTACTCCCATTGTACTCCCCTGATATTTAGCCATTTTTGATAAGTGAAAACTGTGTGCATAATTTAGATAATACATTGAGGTAATTGATTAATCAGCAACTTGATGCATGAGACTTGGCATGCATCAGACAATTCCAGATTATCAACTCGTAACAGCATGTAACCAACTGTATGATAATCATAAGATGCGCAGGAACCAAATCTTGGTCGAACATTACTCTATGCATCATGCATCCCATTTGGTAATTGGTGCAGGACTATGTCTTGTATTTAAAGACTGCATTCAACTGGTTTGCAAATTTGCCCCGAAACATAGTGCAAGGCTTAATTAAGTTGGTTGTGAACTGTGAACAAGAGACCTTAATGTTACTGCCATTGTCATATGATTTGCTTCATTTATTTTCCAGATATTCTAGTTCTTCATGGTATTTTCTACTGGAATGTTGATCTCATGATCCGAATATGGCCTTCATGTCTTCATTGCCTTTGGAATTCAAGCTAAGGCTCCATTGTGTTCATATGTTTGCCTGTTATTGAGAGCCTAGGTCCTGTGATGAATATTTGTCCCAGTTCTGTGAATGCACAAGCTTGCTGAAATTATGTCTATCAATGATTCTGGTCAGGGAGCCCTTATGCATAATAGTGGACCAATAGAAGAGCAAAAGTAGTGTATGGTCGTTGTAGAGAGTATATCAGCTCATGTGTGGCCTCATCCTTAAAATTAGCACCATACTGTTTGAATACCAGAGTGAGTACCATACCATGAGGCAACGAGACTTTTGGCCAACTCACAACCTCGTGCATCTGCTAGATCAACAAAGTGGACAAATTCAGAGGAATACCTCTGACAATATAGAACATATGTGATTTGTTTCCTAGTAACAGAGTCCTTGTGTCATAGAGAATTAGATGATTTGCCTAGTCAGCCATCCAACAGAAGAAGACAGCCAAAATAATGACATAGTCGCGCAAATACGCCATTCATTTCCAAGACTTCAAAATAATCCAAACACACTAGAACTTCATAGAGAGGAGAGATCTCTATATTTTCAATCATTGCCTCTAAGATTCATAAAAAGATGAAAATAGAATTGTCATCAAATATATAAAATCAGCAAGTAGTAGGAAAGAGCCTTTTGATGGGGGGAAAATAAGTAAGAGAAAACAAAGGAGCTTATATAATTGTTTTGTCATTTAATCGTCAGGTTGAGCAACTTCAAGGAAAAAATGCATCTCTTTTCAAGCAACTAATCAATGCCAATCAACAATGTACAGAAGCAGTTACAAATAACCGGATTTCGCATGCAGATATGGGAGCTTTGCATGGACAGCCAAAATTAGTTTAGAAAAAAATCTTGGAGTGATAACAAAAACTAATCTCTCTTTGCTAGATAATCTCTCTTTTAAGAAATGAAATGGCAATGAACCGAAGATGTCTCCCATGTGGAACAGGCTAAAATAGATCCAATTTACAAATATGGCAGTAAGAGTACTTTAATTGGAAACTAATAAAAACAAACAGACCAGAAATAACTTTTACAAATATTATAGCTAACAAAGGAGCATAAGGATAGCTTGACATACAGTAGAAATGATGGACAAACATTTCAGGTAACCTGAACACAAAATATAAGGCTATGTAATACATAACACTAATAACGTATAAAAATTTGACTTGCAGTAAAGCAATATTATAAAGTTTAGATTGTTCCAGCAAAAAAATAAATTCAAATAGCTTGCCAATATCATAGGAATGAAAAAAAATGGCACCAATAATTAGATACATGTCTGAAAATGAACCAAAATAAACTTCATTTGCAACATAAACCCTACTTAGGGAAACTAATAAACAATGAATTGCACATACTAAAGCTAAGATTCTATACCTTAATGAAAACTGATAAACACATAACAGGTTGAAACAAAATCATACTACGGTACGCAAACAGTAAAGCTACTCCTCATATACATTTTAGTATTTTAGAAAGAAAAATAAAAGCACTATTATCTTTAGTAGATATTTGCATATAAATAAAACACCAATAGTGACAACAATTATAACCTAAATAATCACCACAACAAAAGAAAAAAAAAACATAAGCTAAAATTTAAAAGACAAAAAATACATACTACAAGATTTTATAAAACCCAACTTTCTCTGCAAGACAATCACAGGAGAGCCAAAGAGGAATATCACTCTTTTATCTCTTGTAATAGGCAGCAATTTGCTTTATAAACTTCCTAGAAACAAAAACTAGGACTAAACTACAAATAAAAATTTAAGTAAAAGTTCTTTGCTTCAATAAAAATTAACAAAATTTTAATTTACTAGGAAACAAAACTTTAAGATAATAGATAATGGACTAAAATAAAATAGCGGTAACCTTTAAAAATGCCACAGCTACTCGTCTTTGTTTCAGCATACCTTAAAATGGTAAAATGTTTCAATAACATTAAAAAATAATCCAAGAAGACATTTACAATACTATTAGAAATACAAATTCATAGACATAATTTTAGCCTACTAGATATTAAAATAAAGAGTAAACAATTAATGCAGTATAAATAGAGACTCCGCACTCCCCCTCCGCCCCCCCCCCCCCCCCCCCCCCCCCAAAAAAAAAAAAAAGCAAAAAAAAGCTGAGATGACTATGTCAATAAAAGAAAAACAAAGCAAAGCATGTAGAACGAAAAAATAAATATTAACCTATCCAATTATACAGCTAAAATTCTTTGCTTCAGCATATTTCAGAGTGCCTACACAAAACTATCACAGTTATTAAACCTAAAAGGTTGATTTTGATGATGCAAAATAGTTGAGTCAAAAGTTGACTAATCTATTTGCTTTGAGTTCAAGTGATTAATTTTAAAAAGCAAAAAAAAAGTCTTCAGCTATTCTCAAATAAAGATCATCCATCTGAGCACCACACCAAGAAGTTAACTCCAAAAGGTCATGAAGACATTCCTTGGAAGCTCATAAACAAGCACTAAAAATTTTATCCTGAGCTACCTCAAGAGTCGATCCCAAGCTTGCAATGAGTCAATCTCGGGGCACACTGTTATTGATTGATGCACCTTCATGAGCAAGCTTCAATAGATCACGAGTCGATCCCAAAATAGTTTCAGAGGACATATAGAAAGTCAAAAAATTTATCTTATTGAAGGTCGACCCATGAAATTCATGAGCCGACTTCAGTAAAACTAGAGTCAATCCCAGAAACAGTCGAGTCGACTTTAGAATAGCCACAGAGAAAAGACAGCCGCAAAAAATATTGCATTAGCGACTTAACTTATGGAATTCATGAGCCGACTCTAGTAAAACTAGAGTCAACCCCAAAACGACCATAGTAGAAAGACAGAAAGCAGCAAAAGACAGTCCGTTGAAGAGTCGACCCCTAATATCAATGAGTCAACTCCTAACAATCTCAAGTCGACCCCTGAACTCAGAGATCAACTCCACAAGTGCCATAGACGAAACATAGAACACAGCAAAAATAAAAACAAGTTCGAGCCAACTTTTGAAGATCACGAGTTGACTCTTGAAAATCTCGAGTCAACTCTAAAAAATGGCGAGTCAACCCCTCTACGTCTGACAACTACAATAACTAGTTTTTCTGTGAGTCTAATGGTTGTTTTAATTTCACAATGTCTGTTAGCTGTCTAATGGCTAGAAAAGTATCCCAACCTTCTCTAAATAGTATAAATGCA
Organism: Phoenix dactylifera; assembly: GCF_051530095.1. Lineage (NCBI taxonomy): Eukaryota > Viridiplantae > Streptophyta > Magnoliopsida > Arecales > Arecaceae > Phoenix > Phoenix dactylifera. Next base: position 10,233,343 of record NC_143205.1, read on the forward strand.
TGAAAATACTAAAAAAAAATAGAGCTCAAGAACTACAAAGATAAATCTACTAGAGCCCAAAAAAGAGAGCAAAAAGGGAGAGGTTCAATGAGCAAAACATTTAAAGCTTTCATTGTGAGCTGAAAGATCACACATCCAACATTAGAGAGTTGGTGAAGCATCTTCAAAAGCATTCAAGTTAACCAATAGAGTGTAGCTCCACTTATTATTTTATATTTATTGTTTTGGAGCTATATTCATTGTAACAACATTTACTTCTTTTTATTCTTTGCTGCAACAAGTTTCAGGGATTGAAACTTGAGAGAAAGGTCAATCCAAACCTAAAATTGGATTGTATTGAGCTTAGGATCGACTCGGAAGAAAAGTTTTGGTTGATTGCTTAGAAAATCAACTAGGTTGGTTGTGAACCCATAAAATACTCGATAAAATTTTTGATTGATTGATCTGAAAAAATCAATTGGGTTTAGTTGTGAACAAGAAAAGCAACTAGGCTATAATCTGAGTTACAGTTTATAATGAAATTTTCATGAATTCTTGGAGAGTAGATGTAGGTGCAGGGTTGGCACCGAACTATTATAAATTTTTTTATGATTGCCTTGCCTATTTTCTTTTCTTTAATTTCTTGCATATTTGCTTAGCGCTCCTTTGCTAAGTTCAATAATCATATGTTAAGCATTTAATTCCATTACATTATTCCCCTCTTGGGTTGCATAGTTGGACTAATTTTTTTTCTTTACAGTCTTGGCCGAGATCACCTAATCCTACTAGTGCAACATGGAGGGCACCGAGTGTAGGATCCGTAGTGCCGAGTGGACTAGAACCGATGCAAAAACAAAGTGATTGACAATCAAGGAGGATGCCGAAGCTCAAGCTTATCTCACCAAGATGAGGGCTGATGCCACTAAGGCTTAGACTTCTGCAATGGAGGAGAAGCTCATGGTGCTGCGGAAGAAAATCGATCAGGAGATCACCCATCTTAAGGAGGATGAGAAAGAGATAACCTCTCTAGGGCAAGGTGGCGGAGACAGAGAAAAAAGCTTCTTAGGCCGAGGAGAGGTTCTCCTAGGCTGAGAGCAGAGCTACCCAAGTGGAGGAGCAGGTCGTCCGTGCTAAGGAGAAGGCATAATAGGCCATCATGGATTACAAGTGCTCCCAAAAGTTCCACGATGAAGTGTTGGAGGCTACCACAGACTCCTTTAACAAAGGTTTTGGTGATTGTTGAGAGATGGTTGCCGAGCTGCATCCTCAATTCAACCTTAGTTTGGTTGCCAACCTCGGAGGTTCAACCATCGCTGAAAAAGGGTCTTCCTCCGAAGGAGAAGGAGAAGAGTAGAATAGATATCTTTTCAGCTTCAATGTTTATGAGCCATTTTTTTTTTGTACTCTTCTTCTCTTTTTTGCTCTTTTGTAAGCCTCCTCCCATGAAATAAAATGGACTTTATCTTCATCTTATCTTTGCTTGCTCGTTGCTTGATTTTGCAAGTGTTCTACTCGAACTAGTTTTAGTAGCTCGAACATTAGGCTCAACTTCAATTTTTCTCCAAGTCCTTTAGGTTGTTTGAGGTAGGTTGGTGTAGGAGCTGATGTAGCCTCATGATGTAGGTCAGCGTATGATCCAATATAGGCTTGCTAATGTAGGTCAACTTATGAGCCGATGTAAGCTTGTAGGTCGCTTGCTTTCAAACTTGATGTGATCGAGGCTGTATGCTCAACGCAAATTTTTGGAGCCATATGGTTGTCTCACAAATGAGCGGATGACATCACGCTCGCTCATTGTTGCTATTCTGAGGTATTTTTTTTTAGTCTTGATGTTCGGAGTAGATGCTTTGTCGAACTTTGTGATGCCTTTATAAGGTCAATAACTTTGAGGCGGCCGTCCTCTGAAGGATGAGCCTTAAGAAATATTTTTCAAAAGGGATACTGACTACTAGGGGCTTGAGGAGCATGACATGTAGCAGGTGATTAGGTGGAATGGTTCGATCCCGATCGTCCATGAACTTTATAAAGGAGGGGGTCACCCCATGCAGATGGGGCAAGGCCCATCTTCTTTGTCCTCTCCCATTTTTCTTCTCTTTCTTCCCTTCTCTACGTGAATCTCTCATGGCCTCCAAACCACCTTAAGGTGCTTCAACTGGCTCTACAACAAGCCATGTAGAGAGTAGTTAAAATTAAGAAAGAACTAGAGCTTCGGAACAGCAGGCTAGCTGCAAAAAAGGCCATCAAGGCTCGCCGGAGGGTGATTAGATGGAGGTGGAGCGGAGGATGGTTGAAACTAAGGCAGAAGAGATGGAGATCAAGAGATATGAGCTCATAAAGGAACTATAAGTCACCCGTCATCAAGATGCAGAGGCAAAGAGGAAGGCTAATTGAGTGATGGAGTGTGAGCCTTCAGTCGAGTTCTCGTTAGAGAATGCTTGGCTAAGGACTCTTCTTTGACTTTCTCGACCTCCTTGAGGACGCATAGAGCAGGGTGAAGATCAAACTCCTTTTGGATGCTGTAATTAATGAAAGTTCGGTCATTCTTGAGCTACTTTCTGGCAAGGATGAAGCAATGATTAAGATGGGGCATGGCTTTCCAATCAACGGTTGCTTCATCTGACCTATCTAGTCTATAGAGTTGGTTTTGTAGTGTCTGAGTCTTGTACCTATTTTGTAAAGTTGCTCGGCTATCGAGCTAATGTTTCTTTATAACTAAAGCAATGAATGAAAGCATTTATATTTTGCGCTTCTTTTTTGCTCAGACTAGTTTGTGGTGTATGTGCATTCACCAAGTAAAATTGATCGGCATTGCACATGATCATCCCTGATGATCAACCCGATCGATCTGTTTGGTGGCTGAGGTGTGAGATTGTCATCGGAAGATCGTTAGGGCCTTACCCCCATTTCTACCCTGGCTTAGTTGAGATGGGGACTGAAGCCTTTTAAAGAGGCACTTGTAAGTTGGAAGTACTCGAAGATTCAACTCTCAAACTGTCAAAATCTAGAGATCGCATAGTTGTTCCCCAAGGTTAAGGAGTTGAATGAGCTTGGTTTGTTTGGGCTTCAATAGTACTCGGCTTATTAAGACTTCTTGGTTGGTGAGGCTTTTCTGTTTCGTTGTCGTCTGAAGATCGACATCTGCACCTGAGCCATTGCCAGCTTGTAGAAGTCATGGGCTCATTGGATCTTCAGCTCAAAGGCTAGTGGAATGGAGATTGGTATCTCCACCGGGGCCATCCCTACCGAAAGAGGCTGGTTAGCTTGCTAGATCTTTGGCTCAAGGGTTGGTAGAACAAAGGTGTTGCCTCTGCGAGAGCTTCTCAAAGAACTTTCTAGCCATGTGGGCATGTGAGTTGGGGTCGTTAAATGACTCGTCTGATGAACAGAGTTGTTGCTTATGTGGGAGCTCCACAAAGAACTTCCTAGCCATGTAAGATCTTAGGTTAGGGTTATTAAATGGCTTGTTCGATGAACGGAGGTGTTGCCTCTATGAGAGCTCCTAAAGAACTTTCTAGTTGCATGGGCTTGTAGGTCGGGTTTGTAAAATAGCTTGTCCGACGAATGGAAGTTTTGTCTCTATAGGAGCTCCCCAAAGAACGCCCTAGCCATGTGGGCTCATAGGTAGGGGACGTTAAATGGCTCGTTTGACATATAGAGGTATCGCCTCCTTATGGCTGTTAGATAGTTCGTTTGACTCGTTATGCTTGAGAGCATCTTCATCGGTGGTTGTAGTGAGATGCGTCTGACCTTATGATTGATTGGAAGTGAGGTACCCGATATAAAATACTTTAGATAGTATTTGGAGAAAAGAGTTTCATTTATTCATAGTTAGGTTTACATGGTGTATTGATATATCTTACTGATGGTACACTTGAAGGTTGGCTGAGTTTCATGTCCGAGGCACTAGCATCCCATCTAGGTGCTCCAAATGGTAGGTTCTTGGGCGGATGACCTCGGTCACTTTGTATGACCCTTCCCTATTCGGTGCAAGCTTACCTTATTATGTTGGCTACACCACCTTGGTCCTTTTGAGAACAAAGTTCTGAGTTAGAAGAATTTAAATTTCACTTGAGAGTTATAGCATCGAATTACTCGCACTATATGTTGCCATCTGGATCTAAGCTCGTTCTCTTGTTTCCTCCAATTGGTCTAGGTTAGCTTGGAGATGTTCTAGGTTCCTTTGTTCATTAAAGGAGTTCACTAGAGGGGATGATAGGCCAATCTCCAATGGAATCACCACTTCGGTGCTAAACGCAAGGCTAAAGGGAGTTTCTCCTATTAGAATTTTGTGTGTTGTCTAATACGCCCAAAAGATACTATGTAACTCATTGGCCCAAAGCCCATTTGCTCGGTCTAGCCTTATCTTCAGCCATGTAGGATGGTTTCATTCGTCACTTTGGCTTCTCCATTGGTTTGAGGATGTCCGATCGAAGTGAGTTGATGACCTATATGACGGGCAGCGTAGAATTTCTTAAAGAGGGTATTATCGAACTGCCTGCCATTGTCGGTGATGATCACCCGAGGAAACCCAAATTGCAATATGATGGACTTCCTAACAAAATCTCGAGCGTAGCTCTCGGTAATCCAGGCTAATAGATCGACCTTGATCCACTTGATGAAGTAGTTAATGGCTGCTATCAAAAATTTTCTCTACTCAGTTGCTTGCAGGAAAGATCTATGGATATTCATCCCTCATTAGACAAAAGTTCAAGGGGCATTGATTGGCATGAGTGGGACTGCAGGCTATCGTTGGATGTTCGTATGTTGCTGGCCTTGGTCGCACCTCCTCACCAAGTCAGCTACATCGTTTAGAATGGTCGACAATAGAAACCTTGTCGCATGACCTTGTATGCTAGGGTCCTGCCCCCTAACTGACAACTACGGATTCTTTCGTGAACCTCCCGAAGAGCGTAATCAGTCTTAAAAGATTGGAGACATCGGAGAAGAGACAGGGTGAAGGACTACTTGTACGATTTTTTCTCCAAAACGATGTAACGAGTTTGGTGCTTGAGTTTTCGAGCTTCCTTCCTGTCCTCGGGAAGTTTTCCATCCTAGAGGTAGTCAACGAGGGAATTAATCCAGCTTGGCTTGAAGTAGCTTGCAAGATCGAGCTTAGCTCGACGCTCAGCTTCTCAAATACTTATAGGTAGATTGTCTTCTACCAATCCGTGCACTCTAAGGTAGTGAGCTTCGACAGTAGATCGGACCTTGGGTTCTCCAACTTAGGGATTTGTCAGACTTCGAATCCATCGAAGGCCGAGGAGATATCCTTGACTTTTTGCAGGTATATGGCCATCACAAGAACTCTAGCTTTGAAGTACTCTCGGACTTGTCCGATGACCAATAAAGAGTCACCGAGGGCCTTCAGGCATTGAACTTCAAGCTCTCGGGTGAGTTTGAGGCCAGTGATGAGGGTCATGTTCTTGGCTTCATTATTAGATGCCTTGAAGTCGAAGCACAGGGCGTATTCTACCATTACTCCATATAGACTAGTGAAGATTAGCCTGGCTTTGCTTCCACTCAAACTAGAAGACTCGTTGATGTGGCGTACCTAGAAATCTCTTGGCTATCCTCTTGTGGCTCTTTACTAACCTCTACATTTTTGAAAATTGTGCACTCCTCAAGAAGTCCACCAACACTTGGGCTTTGATGGCTGGTCGGGGTCGATAGTGGATGTTGAACTCCTCGAGCTTAACGCCTAGTTGGTGAACCTTTCCAATGCATCTAGTTTCTATAAGATTTGCCTCTATGGTTGGTTTGCTAACAGGGTGATGGAGTGAGCTTGAAAGTAGGACTGGAGTCTTCTAGCCGAGGTAATAAGAATATAGGCCACTTTTCGAACTTTGAGTATCTCATTTCAGTGTCCCAGAGGACTTGGCTCATATAATAGATTTGCTTCGGCACTCCATCTACCTCCCGAATAAGGACCAAGCTTCGAGTCGAGGGTGAAACTGCAAGGTAAAGGTAGAGCATTTTCGTTGGGCTCAATTTGGTTAGAAGTAATGGCGAGCTCAAATATTCTTTGAGTTGGTTGAAGATAGTTTACCACTCCTTCGACTAGCGGAAGTTCTTTACTTGCCTCAGTGCTAACAAGAAAGGCAGCCACCTCTCTGCTTATCTTGCCATGAATTTACTCAACATTGCAATCCGACCCACCAGCGGCTGCACCTCCTTTTTCATCCTCAGAGAAGTACAGCATGGATCTTCTCCAAGTTGGCCTCAATCCCTTGCTGCATCATTATGAATCTAAAAAAACTTCTCTAAGGCAACCACAAAAGTGCATTTTCTCTTGTTAAGCTTATGTGTACCTCCTCAGAATTATGAATGTTTTCTCAAGGTTAGTCACGTGTTGCTCGACCTGCCTGCTTTCTACCAACATATCGTCAACATACACTTCTATGTTGCTATCGATCTGATCCTTGAAGATCTTGTTGACTAGGTGCTGGTATGTAGCTCCCACACTTTTTAGGCCGAAGGGCATGACTCTGTAATAATAGAATCCTTTGCCGGTGATGAACGAGGTTTTCTCCTCATCCTCAGGCACCATTTGAATTTGGTTGTAGCTTGAGAACGCATCCATGAAACTCAACATCTGTGCCCTAACATCATGTTCACAAGCTGGTCGATCCTCGATAAAGGAAAACCGTCCTTGGGACAAGCCTTATTGAGGTTGGTGAAATCTATATGCATTTGCTACTCTCCATTGGCCCTCTTTATAAGGATGATATTAGCTATCCAATCGGAATAGTCAACTTTTCGGATGAAGCATGCTTTGAGGAGTTTGTCCACCTCGTCATCAATAGCATGCTGCCTCTTTGAGGCGAAGATCTTCTTTTTTTGCCGATTAGCCTTGTACACCGGGTCCATACTCAACCTAGGAACAATCATATTAGAGTTTATACTTGGCATGTCGGAGGTTGTTGCCCAAGGTGACAACCCAAGAGGGGGGGGTGAATTGGGTCTTTTAAAACTTTTCAACTACTTCTAATCTTTTAGAGTTAATTAAGCTAAGTTGTATAGATGCATAGTGGAATTTAAACTTAGCAAGAGTATGATTCTAATCTAATCAACTAATAAGCAGTGGACTCAATAAAAGATTAGTCTAAGTTTGCCCAAGTATGCAATTCAATACAATGAGTCTTAATGCAGTTATATTGAATGAGACTTGATTAAGTAAATTGAATATGCTTGCAACTAAAGGATGCGCGAAGAAGAGTTAAGCAAGCAATTTATCTAAGTAAGTAAGTGAGTGAGGAAGTTAGATAACAAAGAGCATCACAGACACAACAAAAGTATAGTGGTTCGGTGCATCCCAGCACCTACATCCACTCCCCAAGACCTCTTGGAAATTTCACTATAATCCCTCAGATTACAGCCGGTTGTTTTACAAGCTCACAACCCAACTTGTTGTTTTGCGAGATCACAATGAACTCGGTCGGTTTTCACAGGCTCACCGACTAGAACCAACCAATTGTTTTTCCGGGTTCACAATCAAACCCAGTTGGTTTTTCCAAAGGCTCACCAACCACAACCTTACAACGATTGTTTTCCGGGTTCACAATCAACCCAGTTGGTTTTCCCAAAGGCTCACCAACCACAACCTTACAACGTTGGTTTTCCCTTTGGCTCACCAACAAACCTTAACCCCTTGATTCAATCCCTTGATTGAATCAAGTTACAAGATATTAGAACAAGAGTTTAAATCAAATACAAGCTTCTCAAATAAGCAAATATAGCAAATATAAACAAGTAAAGTAAAGAGAAGAAGCCCTCAACCAAATTTGCAGATGAAGGAACTCGGCTTCTTCTTTACTTGACCCTCTTCTGATTTTGCACGAAGTAGAGGATCACCGAGGCAGCACACAGTTGGAGAAGAAGCTTTGGGATTCACTTGGATGCTCTTCTTCTCTCTCTTTTACTTTGAATGGCCCTTTTGTGCTTTTGGAAGATTTCTCTTGTAATCTCTTTGAAATCTCTTTCCTAAATGTTCTCTCCCACTTCCATGCTTCTCCCCTAGCTCTCCTCTTGATTTTATAGCTTTAGATGGCGTCGAAACAAAAATCTAGCCGTTAGAGACAAAAATAGAGCCGTTGGAGTCAAGAAAAAACTAGCCGTTATGCCTCCCAGCGTGCTAGAGTCGACTCGGCTGAAGCAGGAGTCAACTCGACTGAAATAGGAGTCAACTTATGAATAGTAGTCTGCCGGCACTGTAGCTGGGAGTCGACTCCGCACTGTAGCGCTGAAGTTGGAGTCGACTCGAGCACTGTAGCGCTGAAAAATAACTCTCTATCTTTTTGCCTGTTCTCAGTCGGAGTCGACTCGTAGAGTCCCGGAGTCGACTCGAGCACTGTTCCTTGAAACTCCAGAGTGCCAGAGTCGACTCTGAACTTCCAGGAGTCGACTCGAGGACTATTCTTTTGAATCTTTCTTTGAATTTGCTCCTCCAACTTGAATCCTTTGAACTTGAAACTTGGGCCAATAAAGTGTAGGTTTCTTCCAACTTTTCTTGAGAGCTTTTGAGGCCTTCTTGTATTTTTCCAACTTGCTATGTTCCTTGCAAAACAAATTATCTTTCTTCTTGCAACACAAACATTAGTATTTATACTTCAAGGTTTTGTGATCATCAAAATCAATCTTTAAATCAATCTTTGGGTCATCAGTCTCCCCCTTTTTGATGATGACAAAACTTGGAGTATATGCAATATAAAATATATTGTGTTCTAGAAGTAATGCATAGCTAAGTTGTTTGAAGTAGAAAATATATATCTTTAAAATATACTTCATGATAATACTTTAGATTTAAACACATAAAGTATTATGAGCATATACTTAGATATTTCTCCCCCTTTTTGACAACATCAAAAAGATAGTGAAACATTAAGCACAAAGATAAGAATACTCAAATATTTCTTTTTCTTATTGTACTCTGATTTGCATGTCAAATTATTGCAAAAATATGAATCATATAACTCAAGGCAATAATGTTAGAAAAAGATTAATGAGCATAGACCAGAGCCAATTAAGATAATTTCAGAGGAGAACACATTGAATGTGATTCCAAAGATAGTTTTCAAATCAAGTGTAGGTGGAATCTTTCTTAAGTTAATTCAAGAAGTACCACAAATGATATTCAAGGAAAGCACGAATGGAAATCTAACCTCTCTTCAATAATAAGTATGAAGCTTGTTCATTTAAGATCTTTTGCCCAATATATTAAGTATTTTAACAACATGAGAGCAATTTAACTAATTTTCAGAGTATAAGAGCAATATATTAAGTATGATTGCAAAGTTCTTTTATGATGTAAAAATATTGTGGCATAAACACCAAAACATGAATTCATGCAATTTATGATATATCTTAGAGCATACATAAAATTCAAGGCTTTGAAGATTCTTTTAAAGCTCTTTTAAAGACTTTATTCCTTTAAAAAATAAGCACAATTTTATACATAAAAATATGAATTGGCACTAAATTGAAGTTCTAAAGAGCAAGCCAATTAGGACTCATTAGTGAATTCTAAAATAGATTTTCTGAGAGATACTCAAGAAAATTCAACACATTATTCTCCCCCTTTTTCATTAAGTTAGAGGCTCTTAAGATCAACTGTTTGAATTGCAATTTGGTTCATGATTTATGCACAAGATATATTAACCAAATAACAAGCCTCAAGGTGTATCATAAAGATTTTCAGATTTAAATTTCAGATGATACATATTGGAGAGTATTAGGAACCCTTTTTTATTTAGTATTCTTTCTCTCTCCTTTAGTTATAGATTTATGCGATTAAGTTCCATAAGATCTCTCCTTCTGAAATTTTCTTTCTCCCTCTCAATTGATCATTCCATTTTAGAGTTTAGAATTTGAAGATAATGTTCAATAAAATTGTCAATCTCGAAAATATATTTTCTATAAATTTCAGCTTATTTTCATAAGACTCAAGGTTTGAGATAAGACAACCTTTATAGAACTCATCTCAAGGTATAAACATATTATATAATTAAAGCAAGTCTTGCAATATAAGGAGGTTCATCAAAATCAATTCATAACGTATAGAAGATATTTATCAAATGGACGTGATATTTTGCATTTAGATTGAATATCCAAAGCTCCCCCTCAAAAGATGCATTCTTCTTTAATCATTCTTTTCTTTGTTGAATTTCAGATTTTGAATAGAACTGAAATTCTATGATATCAAGAATGTAGAGTGATCTAGAATTATTCAAAATTTGTACCAATTACTCTTTCTAATCCTTCAAGAACAAGTTATGCTTTCTCTAAATCTTTGAGAAAATGTATAGAAATATTAATCAGAAAATGATTCATTTGAAGCTCAAATTCTTTCAAAAGCATTTACATTTTCTTTCTTTTAAGAATCATTTGAGTGAGCTGAAATGTTTCTAGACTTAAGATCATTCACTCTTTTAATAATATATATATATATTTTGATGGAAGTCTTTAATAATGTAGGAGAGAAAAACATATAGATGATCATTAAAGTATATATATTTATAGAACTCAATTTCTTAATCATAGTTTTTTAGCAATGTATACATGAAGCACAATAAATCTTTTTAATATCAAAATAAAATCATATATTTAAAAATATTTGTTTGCAATTAAGATCATTGAAAGACACATCATTTAGACCAATATTAGTACACTTTAAGGATAAGAAAAGATATGTTTCGGATGCGTATCGAGACAATCAACCAAGGCGTCAAAATTAATTCTGTTTTTCTTATGTTAGAATTTTCATTTAGAAATCATATTGAGTTATTCTCCTGAATGATGCGATCATTGAAGCATATAACTAAGGTTACAAAGATGTAACGATATAAGCATTTTTAAGTTAAGTTTAAGCTTTTATACAAAATCAGATTCTGAATTTTCATAAGAATTTCCAAGAAGGCTTTCAAAATTATAATTTGAGATATGTATCTTCTACATTGTAGCTCATATTAAATCACTAAGATTGAAAACACATATTTCAATAACATTAGAGCACTTTCAGAATCTTTATATTTAATATTGAGTTTCGATACAAAATGGAGGATATTTTAACAAGTATTAGGACATTATGTATCAAAGTTAGGCAAGTAGAAAGATAGATCAAGATAAATTCATTTTGCCTAAATAGAAATATCCTTCTCTTCTTCTTTTTGTAAATCTATTTAACTTTCAAAGATAATCGTGAATGATAAAACTGAAATTTCTTTTTAATATTACTTAAAAAAAATTTATGTAGTATTTCAAACATTCAAGCATTGGAACACAAGTTAGTTTGAGGCAAGGGTGAAGCAAAGACTTGTGAGCAAAGTTAAAACATATTTCAATCAACTTATCCAAGCATGGAGCATTACAAAATATTGAGAACCCATAATTCAAAACATCATGCCACATGCAAAATATATCATGTGTTAAGTCATGCATTAAAATATTAAGAAAAAGCATGTCAAGGATCAAAATCAATTCTTTTCAAATAAACTCCTCCTATTTAAATATAATCTTCCACTGATTTCATCCTTAAGGTGTGTTTCCAAGTGATTAACACTTGACTTGATTCCTCTTATATACTTTCATTTACTTTGTCATTCATTTCCTCATTTTTTGAATTTCTTTTCTTAACCAATTAACGAACATTTTGATATTGTTTTTCGTTTTTACTTTCTTATGCTCTATACTCTATTTGCTCCCTATCCGGTGGAGTTGGAAGGGGCACGAGGTACTACCACTAGCCTCCCTCTTGTGCCGTCCCTAATATACCTTACACCGAATAGTTGGGTCAAATAGTGCCGGGTACTACCACTAGCCTCCCCATTGGCACCATCCCTATGATGAGCAATATAGAAAGGTTAAAATGTTCACTTCAAATTTTCTCTGTTTAAGTGTAATTAATTACGGATTTTATCTCTTCCAAAAGAATGCTCACACAGGTCTCACAAATGTGCAGAACATATTATGCTTGTTTTACTTTTCCTTAAGATTGGAGTATTTGCCTTTACTTAGAATTTTACTTCCCTTGAATAATGTTCATTTCCTTTTCTTTATCTCTCTCTCTTCTTGTTATTCTCAAGTAATTTACATGAAAGAGCATAATAAAGAAATAATCTTATGTATCATATAGATGTATATCATGCAAACAATATTTTCATTATGCTCAAGGATTCATAGCTTCTCATAAGTTATTTTAAATCAAAATTTTAAGCATAAACTTGTGTAGTTCATGGTTATGACATAGGCAAAGATATATTTTAGTTTGGGCAAACCATGAAACAATTTCTAAAAGCATAAGTCAATCAATACATATATAGACATGATATCAAGAAATTAATAATTAAAGACTTTAATCATGCCATAGTAAGATTTAAGTTAATGATTTTGCTCAGCTAATTTATGAGAGAGGTATCTAAAATTACCAATTCTGCATTCTTCAAGTCAAATACCTACTAAATTTCTTATGTGTAACCTTTTGGCTGAAAAAAGTCCTCTCTCTTGTTTGCATGTGAATGTTTATTGTACCTTACATGGAGGTGTCCTTCAAGTTGAAATTTCTTATTTCTTGCTCATAGATCCTGCATTATCAACAAAATTCTTTTCTTTCTTGAAAGAAAGTCATTAGTTTCTTCGAGATACAAAACATTCATACAACATTTTTCTTAACTAGATGACTCAACATAAGATATGACAATAGTTGAAAGTTGAGTCACTTTACTCAAGAGATTGCCCAAATATAAGCAAGCACATGTCACTTGAACTAAAGAGATAGTTTCATTAACCAAGATGGTTCAAGGACAAGCATGTGAGGCAATAGGAAGATTCATCAAGGTCAAATAAATTTCTTATTTTTAAAATCAATTTAGTTTAGATTTTATTTGCTTAAGATAATTATCAATAAGACACGCTAGCTAAGTTTTAATCAACTTATCTTAGACAGTTGTTTCTATCAAAATTCAGATTATGATTTATTTGTTATCAATAAAATATGATTCATTAGAGTTAGATTGAAGTCTTGCACAAGGGCACATAATGAGCATATAATCTGGTCTACTAGCTGTATGATAAAATACTTATTCTATCATGCTTCAATACAGCTTTAAAACAATAGATCTACTTTGCTCATCCTTTTCAAATTCTACAAGATGGGGTCATAGACATACCTTCTTCATGCCAATCTTCTATAAGAGTTTTCTTGTGGACTAATTTTGGTCAACGAAGATCCCCTTTCTTGTTTGTCTTAATTTGGAGTTCAAGAAAAAATGTTAATTCATTCATTATACATATTTCAAACTCACTTTGCATGAGCTTAGTAAAATCTCCATATAAATCTTCATTAGTAGAACCAAAAAGGATGCCATCAATGTATGCTTTGAGCAAGCAAGATATCACAAATTCTTCTTTTTAATGTATAGATTTATTACTTTTTATCAAAAAGTTACTCAAGCTTTTATATCATGCTTTTTATGCTTGTTCCAAATCATATATTGCTTTATCATATTTGTAATGAGTGTTTTCAAATAAGGTGGTTATTCTACATAGACCCTTTTTTTAATGAAATAACCACATAGGAGTGCATTCTATACATTCATTTGACAAAGTATAAAGCTCATAAAGCAAGCAAATGATAATGGTGATCTTAACTTCTAATCATGCAAGAGTTTCATCAAGATCTATTTCATCTTTTCTTGATGTAGTCTTTTAGTAGTCATCAATTTTTCTTCACTAAGTGCATTTCTGAAAAAACTCAATTTGGTTCTAATTATTAACAAATTTTCAGATTGTTATATGTAAAAGATTAACCATATACATATATAATTTAATTTTAGTATCTTGATAATAAATCATTAGTCTCATAAAGAATAAAATAAATTGATATTTCTATAACTCGAATCTTTTCATTGAATGTTCTATATGCATTGCTTGATGAATGATATCCAAGGATAGAAATATCTTTATCAGATTTGACATTATTTTCAAAAGACCATATCAAGCATAACATAAACTACTGAAAAATATGACAGATATGCAATATATCATTTTTTATTTTTCAGAAGATCAAATGGAGTTTTCATCAAAAAATAGATCTAATAGAAACCATATAGATGACAAGCAATGATGATAGCTTTTAGATGACCATCATACAACATTGCCTTTTTCATTTCTTCAAGGATTCTATTAATCCTATTTTACTCATAGTGTTCTTGGTGCAGAAACAATTGTATTCATTATTATTTTCTGTGCACAGCTTAATACAAAATTGGTTTTCAAAACTATGCCATGATACTTCTTTATTTTCATAGTTTGCAAACCTTTTTCATTTGAACCCTTTTTGTGAGTTTGTGCCAATGTAGAAAATATTTCAATTTGAGTGCCAAGAACAAAACTAATGTAAGCTTTTGAAAACTTATTAATGGAAACAACATCTTTAGATTTAGAAATTGATTTTTTGGTTGTTTCCTTAGTTAACATGCATGGCAAATTTTGACCTTTCAGAAGATAATCTAAGTAAGCCAATGGCAAGGTCTTTTGAGATTAAGTACATACTAGCATGAGTTGATTTTATATGCCAAAGATGGTTTCTTTAATCTTGGTATTCATAGTGCATATATTCAAAGGCATACCAAGTACACATTTTCATATCTATGATCGATAAACAATAATTACATTGATAAAAACTCTCAAACAAACATATAGAGAATTCATAGAGTTATTCTTAATAAATTGATTAATCATTTAGCAACTTATCCAATAGTGAGTAAAGCATACTATAAAATGAAGTGATTTGATTATATTTCCAAAAGTATTTTTTATATCACAAAATTGATCAATACTTGCAATTCATATTGTAATCAAATACTAAAGCAAAAATAATGATGAGATGCAAGGGTTACTGATTTCATTATTATTATTTTTTTAATTACTTTTCATAAGTATATTTTAAGTTTCATTTTTTGACGTGTGTCTGGAACACCCATTTGTATGAAAGTTCTATTTGTTCCATGGGTATTTTGGCACACCAACATCTACATCCTCATATTTTCATTTTGGGTACCCAAGCTTGCTTGGGTCCTTGAGAGTTAGGACATATAGTTCCTTTTGGAACCCAAATTTGTTTAATTGTAATAACTTTACCACTTGATTTAATTATGTTAGAACGATAGATAAAGTTGTTATGCCCATTCTTTTCATGTTTGAAATAAGTTATCTTATTTAATGGTTTGCTTGGTGAATTGATAACCTTTTTCTCTAGAGATTTATTGTTAAGTAAAGGTGTCAAGCCAAGTTTTGATTTATCATAAGCAACATATTGACTTTCAAACATCATTTTTAATCTTTCTGAACTTACAGTGAATTTGTTAATAAAAGATTTTAATTGGTTAATTTCTTTACTTAAGTTTTGATTTTTTTTAAATTAAACTCTGATTTTTTTGAATCAATTGTTCTAAATTTAACCTTAAGCTTTCATTTTCAGAATTTAGTTTATCTTGTATTTCATCACTAGAATTTCTTTCTTTTGAAATTTTCAGATTTAGTTTCTTAAGATTTTTATTCTTTATAGCTAATTTTCTACATTCACTATACAAATCATGAAAAGCATTTAATAATTCATCATAAGGGAATTCTTCTTGAAAATCATTTGATGTAAAGGTAGATTCAGATTTTATCTTATCTTCTTGTGCCATGAAGCACAAGTTAGTTACCTCTTGTAGTTCTTTGGAGCTAATATCATCATTGTTGTTCCTAGCTTTCATTTTCTTGTTTGACTCTTCCTTGGTCAAGACTTTCTTTCTTTTTATCTCTTTCTTTCTTTCATCTAGCTTCCTCTTCTTCTTTATCTTTAGGAAGCTTTTGAATTTTTTTGTTGTTCTTTCTTCCTCGAGTCGACTCGGGTTTACTTGGAGTCGACTCGACTGACTTGAGAGTCGACTCGAGATCTTCGGGAGACGTCTCGCTCTCAAAGGCCTAAAAGATGATTCTCTGTCTTTTGAACTGTTCTGCCTCGGAGTCGACTCGAGCCTTGTTGGAGTCGACTCGGCTAATTTGGGAGTCGACTCTGAAATACTTGGAGTCGACTCGTTCACAGGATCTTTAAAACTGAGTCTCTGCCTTTCAGACTGCTTTCCTCTAGGAGTCGACTCGGACAAACTAGGAGTCGACTCGACTGAGGTGGGAGATTCAACACCTTTTTCTGCAGTCTCATTGTTAGTATGTAATTGAAGCACATGTGAGCTAATCTGAGGTTCATCATAAATATTTTCTAAAGTATCCCAGATCTCTTTAGCAGATAAGCATGCAGAAATATTATGAAATATAGATTCATGGATAGCACAATATACAATGTTCATAGCATTAGCATTCAATTGTGCTAAGTCTTTTTCATTGACAGCTTGAGAGAGTGTGTGAGGGCCATTTATAATGATATTCCATATTTTATAGTTTTGTGATTGAACAAAAATTTTCATTCTAGCTTTCCATTGAATATAGTAAGTTCCATCAAAAGTTGGAGGTCTGTTTATGGAAAGTCCCTCGGCAAATAATGTATTATGTGGGGTTGTCATAATCTTTAGCTCTAGTCGGTTAAGACTATAATTCATAGAAGAGCACCTGCTCTGATACCACTTGTTGCCCAAGGTGACAACCCAAGAGGGGGGGTGAATTGGGTCTTTTAAAACTTTTCA